>NC_141685.1:1683390190-1684769690 GCF_964263255.1 Lissotriton vulgaris
CTATCAGACCTGTCAGGAGTTTTTTTGTACAAATTCGGGGACCAGAAGTTTTTTAAGAAGGTCCGACTGAAGCTTCTAAGGACAGCACTCAACATCTGGAGGGCAATACGTAGAACTTTGAACATACCCTACTATCATTCCCAAGCCCCCATTTGGGATTCTCCAGGTACACCAGATTGCCTATTGGATCGGCTGGCTCTTCCTCTGAGAGCTGCAGGATTAACCAAGTGGGGGGACTTGTCTATTGATTCCAAACTATTAGGCTGGGAATCTCTTTTAAATCTAACTGGGGGTTCTATCTCCAGGTTTAAGTTCTACCAGTTGTCTTCCTGGTGGAGCAGTCAATGCTGGGCCAATTATGACGAAATTCTGATTCTGGGACTTATCAGTAGGACGATAGGGAGGAAAAGGGAGGTGTCACTTTGGTATAATGCACTGGTGGGGGCGAAAGATGAACTAGGAGTGGACACCACCAAACTTTGGACTAACACTGTTACCCAGGACTGCGAAGAGATGCTGAAGATCTGGATAGACTCATTCACAATTTCCCAAAAAATAATAAAACCATCTAATCTCAGGAGGAATCATCTATTCACAGCTTATAGGGCTTACTGGACTCCTGTGAAATTGTCTAGGATTTTGGCAAAAGAATATGTCTGTTTAAGATGCAGGTCATCAGATGCGGATGATAGACATATGTTTGTAGACTGTCCCGAAATCACCAACTACTGGGATCAGGTGTGTGGTTTTTTAGAAGAGGTTCTATCCATACCAATCACCTATTCCCCTAGACTAATATTCTTTGGTCTCCCTACGGACTATGATGTCAGTAACAACACTACACAGTTTATTTTTTATGTTATTGCTATTGCTAGAAGGGAGATATGTAGGGAGTGGAAATCGGTAAATCCTCCCCGATTTGCAAACTGTCTTAAGAACATCATGGCTGGTAGTCGTTTAGACTTACTGTGTGGAGGAGAGAGTGCTGTAAAAATGTGGTACCAAATAACTGCATGGTCTGAGAGATAACGGACAAGGTACACAAAATGTCCAATGATTATGCCAGAGGTTTTGTGGTCCTGTCCTCCCAAAGGTTCCGATACGTCACGAAGGGGAGTGGGACAAGGTAACGACCTACCTCTGGGCGATCTCCGTCGGCTCTACACGGTAGCCAGGGCGGGAATAGTTAGCCCGTGTCAAAGGCCAGGAGAAAAGCCTATCTAGAGTTGACAATTTCTGGTGGCATTTATGAGGACAAAAAAAAATAAAAAAAATAAAAAAATATACATATAACACTCAACAAGCTACTGCCAGTACGAAAAAGCACACCAAGTTTTACCAGTCTCGCTATAAAATTTTCAAGCAATATCTTACATGGTCCAGGGAGTACATGTAAATACTGTGGTCCTGCCCGGCCTCCATCGGCCCCTGATGGCCACAGACGGCCCGCCATTTGCTCGGGCTTTGCCCGGCACACGCCTGTGCGCGTCCCGCGGGACGGAGATGACAAGCTGTTAAGAAATGCTGTGGGCAGAAATGGAGGGCTGTGGCTGGCGCTGTGTTCCCCTGCTGTCTCCTGGGGCCAGTAGTCCTCAGAGCCCCTGCACGCACACACTAGTCAAAGCGACTCCCGCGAAGCGGGAGGCGTGAGGAGTATTCAGGTGCTGCTGGCAGAAAATGAGGGCTGTGGCTGGCGCTGTGTTCCCCTGCTGTCTTCTGGGGCCAGTAGTCTTCAGAGCCCCTTCACGCACACACTCAGCAAAGCGTCTCCTGCGAAGCGGGAGGCGCGAGGGGTATTCAGGTGCTGCGGGCGGAAAGGGAGGGCTTTGGCTGGCGCTGTGTTCCCCTGCTGTCTCCTGGGGCCAGTAGTCCTCAGAGCCCCTGCACGCACACACTCGGGGAGGCGTCTCCCACGAAGCAGAAGGCGCGAGGGGTATTCAGGTGCTGTGGGTGGAAAAGGGGGGCTTTGGCTGGCGCTGTGTTCCCCTGCTGTCTCCTGGGGCCAGTAGTCCTCAGAGCCCCTGCACGCACACACTCGGCGAAGCATCTCCAGCGAAGTGGGAGGCGCGAGGGGGATTCAGGTGCTGCAGGCGGAAAGTGAGGGCTTTGGCTGGCGCTGTGGTCCCCTGCTGTCTCCTGGGGCCAGTAGTCCTCAGAGCCCCTGCACGTACACACTCGGTGAAGCGTCTCCCGCAAAGCAGAAGGTGCGAGGGGTATTCAGGTGCTGCGGGCGGAAAGGGAGGGCTGTGGCTGGCGCTGTGTTCCCCTGCTGTCTCCTGGGGCCAGTAGTCCTCAGAGCCCCTGCACGCACACACTCGGCGAAGCGTCTCCCGCGAAGCGAGAGGCGCAAGGGGTATTCAGGTGCTGCAGGTGGAAAGGGAGGGCTTTGGCTGGCGCTGTGTTTCCCTGCTGTCTCCTGTGGCCAATAGTCCTCAGAGACCCAGCACGCACACACTCGGCAAAGCGTCTCCTGCGAAGCGGGAGGCGCAAGGGGTATTCAGGTGCTGCGGGCGGAAAGGGAAGGCTTTGGCTGGTGCTGTGTTCGCCTGCTGTCTCCTGGGGCCAGTAGTCCTCAGAGCCCCTGCACGCACACAATCGGTGAAGCGTCTTAAGCAAAGCGTCCATTCCTTAATCCCCTGACAGACATGTTTCTCACTGAGCTCTCATTGATTTCCTCAGACAATTCACTTATTTTTTTCTTGGTATACAGAGTTTTGTTCAATAAGCTTGTCCAAAGTGCAGCAGTTCTTTCACATTATACACCTCTCCATGAAACAGCAGTGAACACCATTATCAAAACACGTTTCTTATTAGGTTCAGTCTTACTTCTTTAGCCATTTGGCTTTCTGTACTTTAGTGTACAGTTTTATTGGATAAGATGGTCAAAAAAGAAACATCTTGACAAATCTATTTCTTGTATTAAATTATTTCTTATCAACCTACATGACCAATAGTCTCATGGTACAACATGGATTAACTTATTATATAGTGCAATAATACTTGGTAATGTTGAGTACTGACCCATGACGAGTTTGTTTGGTCATGACCCATGTGAGACAAATTGAGAATAGATTTACATGTGTATCCAGGGAGATATAGGCGGGATCTGCTCGAATTAGGACTAAAATGAATTGTCTTATTTTACTTTAGATTTGGAACTTCTTTTTATGGAAGCATTCTGAGCACCTGAGATCCTAAGATCCTAACGAGGATGTGTTATGGGCTGCACACTGAATATGAAATATGAAGATGTTTTTACCTGTAGCTACACATATTATCCCATCACTTGGATTCACACGCATGAAGCAACTCCCACATATTCCTGGCACACACAGAGTTCTACCAGAGCACGTCTGTACTGATATGTGGAACACCCTGTTATTCCAGTACTAGAACGCAAACTCGGAACTGCCAGTTGTGAGAAGCTGGCCTGGTATATAATGTCTAATAATGTAAGTGGGCTCTTTACACCAGTCAAGACAACTCTTATAGTGATTTAGGAGGTCTCAGACAATCTTAGAAAGCTATCCAAGTGGTAGCTGTGGAAAACAGCCTTCAGGCTTAGTCTTGAAGGAGTGTAAAGCAGCTTGTTTTACCAGAATGCAATCTTATAGTATAGATTAAATGAAAGGAGAACCACACATAGAATTTATAAAAATATGTATTTATTATATAACACTATCTAGTACATTACAGTATCTCCCACATGGAGATAGACACAAAGCACAAAATACCTTAGCAAAGAAATCACAGTAAATAGCAGTAATACACAGTGGGACCCAGGGGGACAGAACCATATACTAAGAAAGTGGTATAAGAACCATGACTTGAGTCAGGGCAATGTCTAGAGGACAAAAAATTGCTGGGGACCCGCAGAACTACCCAAGGTAAGTAGTTACAGACCCTACATAGAGCGTGTGCAGTGTGTGAACACGACTGCATGCTCCGTACAAGTTTACATGCAAGTCACAGTTGATTTTTAAAGATTAGCAACCCTTCCCAGTGGACCATGAAGAAGCCCTGTAGGAGACAGAAGGTTGGAGAGCCACCTCACCCGTGCAAACCATGGTACCCAAGTTGCCCATCCTAGGGAAGCCAGGTGCATAGGTGCATAGGTGTGAAGTGGCTTTGGAAACCGCTGTCGAACCCAATGGAGGACTTCAGGAAAGTGCCGCTGCTGGAAGAGGAGAAGATGTCCGGAGGAATCCAAATGTGGATTCTTGAAGAGGAATACCTGAAAGCAGAGGCGACAGAGTCTATGTCACTCAGGGGTGACCAGGCGACTTGGAAGACAAATGCCCTCCGATGTCAAGTGCTTCAGGAAAGATGACGGTGAACTTGACTTTGCAGATGCGAGGACCAGACAATGCTGAGGACAACCAGGACGCAGATATGAGCTGTCCCATAAAGGATGTTGAGTAGTGAGGGGTCAATGTCCAGCGAGAGCACCAACAAGCCTTAGCAAATGCAATCCACACGGAAAGTCAAGATGGTGCACGGTTGGGACCAGCAAGGTCCAGGAGACTCACCACAAGCAGGGGAGTCAGGGAATGCCCCAGGCAATCAGGGTAACCCAAAGGAGGCACTGGAGTCATTAGAGGACCTCAAACAGCTCACCCAAAGATACAAGCCAAAATGCACACAATGTGGTGTGGCTGTTGATTCTGGTCACTGGAGGTGTTCGAGGTTGGGGCTACTTGGAGTCTAAATATCTTCTTGTAAAGATGACAACAAGCCTTTGCAACTGCAAAATGGATGCGATATTCAGGGGTTCGGTTATTGCACCCCCCACGAGGACTACTGGCCTTAAACTTGGTGAGAGGGTAGAGCAAGCCTCGGGAGCTGTGGAAAGCCGACACCTGTGATGCGGAGTCCACGGAGTCCGGAGGAGATAGGAATCTGCAGACTGGTCGACTTAGTTGCGGTGCCAGGGAATGCAGGAAAGTGACTCCTTCACTCCAAGGGAGATTACTTCAGTTGTCTTTGATGCTTCACAGGCCTTGGAAGGCTCCTGTATGATGCAAAGGCACAGATGATGCAGCAGACTGGAAGGGAGATGAAGTCAGGCCCAAACAAAGTCCAGCAAAGTCCAGAGTGCCCAGACACTAGAAATGCAGTGGTTTCAGTTCTGAATCTTATCCCATGGCCAATCTAAAGACCTAAACCCAGGTAGGCCCTTAAGTACCCTAGAGAGAGTGTTGGAAAGATTCAAGGGTCCCTCCAAGGGGTGGGTCTGGAAATGGGGAGGATACTCCCATAAGGACATGGGAGTAACCTCCCGCTCTGGACAAAGGTCCAGTTTTGTGCCTGAGCAGGAGCCAATGGCTCCCATGAGTGGTTTGAACTGGACTATGCACAGGGACACCAAATGTGCCCTTCATGCAGACTTTCTGGCACTGGCAAGCACACCCACCCAGCCCTGATACACTAAATCCTATCTGGGAGTTGGTCACACCTCTGTTGACAGGATACCTATTGTTCTATCTTCCTCTGCTTGAGTTTGGCTCAGCAGCAGGAGGACAGAAATGTGTCTCTGGTCGGCAGCAACAATTTTGTGCTGTCCGGGTCAATGAGGCTGGTCCTGGGAACACTGAGAGCCTAACAGAGGGGTCTTCCCGTGCATGGAATCATACCTCCCACACCGTTTACAGTGTGGGGGTAGGGTATGATTCCAACATGTTTGATACCAAACATGATCGATTAGTTGCAGCCATTTTAGAGATGGTCAACACACAATTACGTAATGCCCCTCTATATACTGCATGATAGCTTCACTGACAACCCAGGAGAATGGGCTCCGTGGGCTTCAGGGGTGTCCAGCTCATGCAGGGGCATCCTCTCACTTAGAACCAAACACCCTGCCTTCAGGAGGGTAAAGGCCTGCTATAGGGGTGACTTATAGCTTTTATGTGCAGTGACCCTTAGATATAGTAAACCTATATATTTAGTAAGTGGTGCATGCACCAACTGCAATGGCAGGCCTGTAGTTCCATTTTGAATGGTGTCTCATGGGTGGCATAATACATGCTGCAGTCCATGGCAGACCTCTGGTGTACCTATGCCCTGGGTACATGGGTACCACATACTAGGGACTGACAAGGGTACCCTAGTATCCAATCTGGGATGTACCTAAGTACTGAACACAACAATCTAGGGAGAAAGCAGATAGTCTGGGGTCCTGATTAGAAGGATCCCTGTCTGACTAATCAAAAACAGCATGACATCAAGCAAAAAGTGGGGGTAACCATAAGAAGCAGATCCTACTTTCCTACCCCAGTGCATCTCAGTGCAGCCATTAGCTCTAGCAGTCCTTACCTTCTCCTACTCCACTAGTACCCATCAAGAATTTCTGTTAGCAAATCCTTCTATGCCTGCCCTGGAATGTAAAATACAGCTCTACTAGTACAGATGAATCTTGAACTACAACACCCACAGCTAGTCTGCTAATAGCAACAAATTACAAAGGAAATGTAAAAGAAGATTCCTGTGCCATATGGAAAATATGTGCTTGCCTCGCCAATATTTTGAACAAAAATACCAGTGCATCAATTAATTACCTCATTATTGACATAGTAGCAAAGTCCACCTCAATATATGATAAAGAAGAAATATACATGAGATTTTGTGATTCTCACCAGCTTAATGAAAATATGCATTTAGTTTACAGGCAAGAAGCCGAAGGTCTAGAACTCTAGCAACATGGGCAGCTCCTCCGTTTGAACGGAGGAGTGTCACCCCACAAAGAAAAGCCTAGGTCAGAGCTAAAAAACAAATGGTAATAAAGTTTAATTATTACCTCTTATTCTTCAGTAACTAACCCGTCCCAAACTGAGCGACAGATTGGTGTAGGGCCAGCGCTGCCAATTGGTAGCAGGGAGCTATGCGCTTTAAAATGTGCATGTCTCTTTGGCCAGCCGTCTTGCGACGGCCAGCCGGACAGACACATTTTAAACTTTTCTAACCCAACGTGTTAGAGAAAGCACAGGCCTCCAGTTCTCTTGAGAGTGCTGAGGGAGTCTGTTCCCGCCAATGCTGGTGCTGCTCTCATGCTGGTGAGAGCAGCGCCAGGATTGGTTAGGGGAGTTGGCTGGGTCCCGCATTGGAGCCTGCCTTCAGAGAAGACTGAACGAGAAGGAGGTCGAGTTGTATAGGAAGGGAAGTTGCCTCCCCACCCAACCACCTTCTTACATGCCAGCTGCCACTGTCTAGAAATATATTGAAAAGCAGCTCTCCATGGCTGACGATCACCAGGCACGGCTTGAACGCTGTATTTTATATTTCGTTCTGGGAAGCTTCAAAAGGCACTTCCTTGCTGAGACATGGGTCGGGGAAATCACGTGTTTCTTGATTCTCGAGCCTTGCCTTGGCTGATTATGAAGTCCTACACCTGGATAGTCAGGCTCGGGAGTGACAAATAATTTAAAATTTCATTAAGTGTGAGAGTGGTTGATTGCAAGATTAAAATTCCAGCAGCTGTTTAGCCTGCTTTGAATTCATCAGCTGATCAGGCTCTCTCTGTCTGTTCAGGATAGAAACCTTCTTGTGCTGTTATATAAGGCAAAACCTGTGCAGGGGAATTTTACACATACATTTGCATTGAAAATCTAATAAAAAACACTAATTGGTCAGATCATTGGCTCTTTTATTAACTTTTTTGCACTGATTGTCTAGGTGCAAGTATGAGTTACAACCTCAGCATTTAGTCTGGCCTGCGTAAAAAAATCCAATTGTGATTTTCTTGAAACAATTAGCAGCTGTTACTGAATAATTTTAAAATGTTAACGAATTATCTTGTGCAATAGGATAAACATAGATCTTTATATCACTTTAAGTTTCAACTTCTCCACTAGAGAGAGAATGAAACCTTTAAATTCGCTGAAAAACAGTTTATACATTTTTTAAGGGAGTGATGAAACAGCAAATCTCTTGTGACCCAGACCACTCGTGAATACAGGGATCCTGATTTCTTTCAGGCTATGACACTTTAAGTGGAAATGAATGGACACAAATACAGCTTATCTTTTAGTAAGGCAAGTCTATTATCATGGAATCCTCATCAATAACCCACCGAGGCCCTCATTACTAGTGACCGCTTGGCCGCTTAATTCTACTGGGTCTGGCAACAGGAGTTTCTGGCCCCTTTGCAATTATAAGATCTACGGTGCTTCTGCAGATTTGTTTATTTTTTCTGGGAGTTTTCGGCTGTTGGACCTAGGCTGTATCTCTGTATACAAAGTCTGGGGAAAATGAGGAATAAAAGAGAAAATGGGACCCTGAATTTCTATCTCCCCAGTCCCATATTAACAAGAACATGTGCTAAACATCACCAAAAAATGCTAACGCACCTTTACACATCGCAGCCTATCGCAGGAAAATAACCCTGTGTCAACGTAGAATTCACAACAAGGTGGTAGCATGTGAAAGTCTGCCGAAACCACGGCCAATGTCTGCGATACAACCACCTCAACCGAGATAAAAACACAAACCACAACACAAAAAAAGTGCGAAGAGTCCATTCACGATGAGGAAAGCAGGGATAAGCACCGCCAGGCCAGCGATACACACGGCAGGCAGGAATAGGCACAGCAAAAGCCTGGAAAAAAGACACAATTCAAACAGAAAACAACAGCCAAGCACAATGGAGGTAACCAGAGTCAGCATACAAACCCACAAGCCCCATTGGCAACAATACATTGCACATGATAGGCCATCTCGGACAAGGTGAATGCAGCCTGAGTGTGGAGGTGGACCACGGAAGAAAACCAGAACATCCGGAATGATGCGAAACGCACAATCAGAAACACGCTGACAACAAGAAGGCAGCAGTGCACACCGGAGGTGGGAGGCCAGCGCCACACCAGGAGCTGGATGACATGGTGTCGACCACATCAGTCTGGAGACAGACGGTGACAGGACTGACTAAAACAGACAAAACAGCAACAGGGAGAGGAACCAGCAGGGACTTGCAGACAAACCATGCCTAAGAGGAACAACACCAACCAAGAGCACAAGTCACACAACCGGCAATATCACACCACAGAACAAGCACAAAAGTGAAAACCACACTGCCTGAAGAGGTGAAGGGTGATAATAATAATAATAATCACCAGATAGGGAGGAAGAATATCTGTCCATTCAGTTACCTCATATCAGCATTCCAAAAGTCCACCCATCTCTGTTCCTTTTCAAAAAGGATTTTATCTGCGTTATGGGTTTTGTTTTGCAACATTTCTATTACGGTCCATCAGAGATCTTCAGCTTTATGTCCTTGTTCTACAAAGTGAGTACATCATTTTGTTGTGGCTTTTTTTGTTTTGATGTTACTTTTATGCCCTCCAATCCTTGTCTTGATTTTTCTGCATGTCATCCCGATGTATTTCTTACCACATGGGCACACAATCATATAGATAACATGTGACGAATTGCAATTCGTATGTTGTCTCTGTGTCCAGAGTAGTGATTCGGTGAGTTGTAATGTCTTCGTGACTGTAGTTAGTTTACACACAACGCAGGTTCCACCTGGGTAATGGCATATTATAGGGATCATACTTACATTCCTTGTCACTTCAGTCTTTTGAGGTTTCTGTGGTTGTGTGTGTACAAGTATGTCTTTTATATTTTTGGTTCTTCTATTCACGAATCTGGGTTTAGGCCAGTTTAAATTTCCAGAAGTTAAGATTCGCCAGTTTTTATTGACAATTTTCAGTACATCATATGATACTGGGTTATATGTTGTCACACATGTCACAAGGTCAGTGATTGGTTCTTTTGTTGTAGTTTGAAGCAGACATTCCATCGGTTGATGTTTTGCCCTTATCTGGCATTTTGCTATTGTTTTAAGAGGATGATCTCTCTTCCTCAGTTTCTGATTTAGTTCTTTAGCTTGTTTGTGGTAATCGACTGTCTTACTGTAATTCCTTTTTAGTCTTGAGAATTGACTGTATGGTAGGTTCTCTCGTAATGGCTGAAAACCAAGATATAGCGCCAACGACTTCACTACTGCGTTTATGAGGGTTTTTTAAGAGTTAAACTAAGGTAACGCAGTTACAAGTGTCTATTCTCACATTGATTTTTGGAGGGGTGAAGGGTGAGCCAAATCAGAGCTGAAGAGACATCCCACACACAATGCAGCACACACACATAGGAAGCAGAACACCACATACTCAAGCAGAATGTGGCACAAACACCAACATTTGCACAACCGAACACAGGACACAAATGCACATGCCTGGTGCCGGTAATCGGCCACATGCATCTGGCGAAACACGACACACGAACATGACAATGCACAAGTACAAGCCTACAGTCCTGATGGGGTAGCAATGCACATATGGCAGGGAGCCAGAGAGTCCATGACACACACATTGGCCTACAAATCAAGACACAACACAGTTAGAGACAAGGGATAGTGCAGAAACTTTATCAACAAGTGTGTGTCAGTACCGCCAAGAGAAGTGCCACGATATGCAGACCAATACAGCAGCATGTCTGAATGAGGAACGTAGGACAGCACCCATGTCCCCCTCGGGGGAGTCCATCACCAACACAAGTTTTTGCCAACCCGCGTCGGTTGTCCACGCATGGATCATGGGTCCAGGCAAAAGCAGCCATATCCAATGTCGTCTTGGGACATGGGACCATATTCCCAACATGCAACCAGGCATCGGGACACGTGCAATGGGTCACGTCCAGTTGTGGCTGTGGGTACCTTGTAACTCGTCCATCAACACGACTGTCGCTGCCTAAGCCAACATCTCCAATGATCGTTTGTCGTCCACCACAACTGACATGTCATCGACGTAATCCATCAGCTGACCCAGACAGATGTGCTGAGTCCAACCACTGGCCTCAGTGTGCACAAAGCCCAATCGGGTACTGGCACTATGTGCTCATTGCACATAAGGACTCGTGCAGTCTCCCAGGTCCAGTGTCCAGCCTGCATGCCAAAAATCTATTATGAATTACTATGCTTCTTGTAAAACACATTAAGCTGATCATGAGATTGTGAGGGATCGCACTGTCTTTTTAACCCCCCCTCTTTCTCCCTCCTTTTTTGTTGCTTCCTAGCACACATAGCTTTCTTCACCAGGGCTTGCATATTGTTTCATCTGTTCATCCATTACTGTTATCTCCTGCTGTTTAACAATTTAAGATTCCCACAGCTTTGGGATATTTTCATACACTTCCAACACTGATGTATATACAGGACTTTTTTCGTGCTTAGACAATTATACGCCCCATTATTTTCACGTTCTTTTTTTCACGTTACTCTTTTTGACCTAATCTCTTTTTTGATACTCATGTATATATTTAGGTAGACTCAGGGAATTTACGGATTGAGAATAACAGCATTTCTGTATAACCTGCGGAAGTCTGTTTTCCGTGATTATGTACATAATCCGGTGTTTATTTCCTCTACTACTCTTCCGGATAAGTGTGGCTCATTGGTTAGAGCAGGCAGACCCTGGAGCAGAGGTCAGACCCGGGACCAGGGTTCGATTCCCGACGCGGCAGGGTCTTGAGCTCAAATGTCCATGGACTCGATAATTCTCGCTTCGGTGCCTGACCTAATCATGGGTTCACACTCTGCAACTCTGGGCATTAAGCTTGCTTAATCTCCACAACGGCCTGGCTTTCACCTTGGGGATGCCCTGTAGGGGCTATCTCACAGGGAAAAGCCAGGACGGGTTCCCAAGGCAAGCGCGGAGATACCCCTTCAGGGGTCGATTCTGGCGCTATATAAGAAACATAATAATAATAATAATAAAACAGGTCACGTTCACCCTTATGGATCACGTGAATCGCAATTAAACTTTGACCCTGAGATTTTGAGGCGACGGAGTTTGCTTATGGTAGACTTGGTGAGGGATTCTAATGGTAATCTACCCATCTGATTGAGGGATTTCATACGTTATATTACATTTTTTAACAACTTCGTCGTGGTTGTTTTTCTAGCACTACCAACAGAAGAGATTGCGGTTACTTTGTCAGTACTGGTTTTGTCCGGTAAGATATTTCTATTTTGTTTTCTGTTTTATTTTGTGGGTGCTCACTTATTTTATCACTGTTTACGCGGCAGCAGGACACTCAAACGCCCATTCATTGTTTCAGGGAGGATCCTTTCAAATCCGCTTTTAGGACATTTACACCTCAGCATTTGCAGACTTGAGACCTTTGGGTCGCCCGCCTGGTAAGAGCATTTTCGGCATGTTCCTTTCATCACGTGTGTTTTCAACTCACGATAACCCAGCCCTGATGTGCTTGTTCACATACATTTCTTTTCAGAATGCTGTATTTGCATATGTTCCATATGTCTTCAATGTTCGAGTTCTGACTCAGGGAGGTCAGTTCCTTTTGACTGACATCACACTATTTATTTATTTTATTTTGCTCATTAATAGAGCGCAAGAATCGCCCCACATGGGGTATCTCCGCGCTGAAGACTGTTAGGTAGTATCAGTTGACTCAGAACAAAAATGTTTTCAGCTGCTTCCTAAAGCTAAGATAATTATGATTTAGTTGCAGCGTCTCAGGGAGCTGGTTCCATAACTTGGGCGCAAGATGAGAAAAGGCTCTACCTCCCCATTTTGTTTTCTTCAAACGGGGAGTAACAAGGGGGCCTTTGCCTTCTGAACGAAGCCTGCGTGAAGGCGTATAGACTGTCAATTTGTTTTTTAAATAAGACGGGCCAAGTTGATGAAGACTCTTAAAGACTAGAATGCATATTTTGAAATGGATTAGTTTGCGAACCGGTAGCCAATGTAATTTGTGAAGG
The DNA here is from genome assembly GCF_964263255.1 of Lissotriton vulgaris. NCBI lineage: Eukaryota > Metazoa > Chordata > Amphibia > Caudata > Salamandridae > Lissotriton > Lissotriton vulgaris. The sequence continues at coordinate 1,683,402,966 of NC_141685.1, forward strand.
AGGGGCAAGGAAGGAGTGCGTCGAGAAGCATTGGTGACCAGTCGGGCTGCTGCGTTCTGAATCACCTGCAAAGAACGTAGGGCAGAGTCTGTAGCTGAAATGAGAAGTGGGTTACTAAAATCCAGCCGGCTAAGGACCAGAGCATGTATGAGGGTCTTACGGGTAGTGAGGGGTAAGAAGTGGAAGACTTTCCGTAAAAGGCTGAGGGCAAGGAAGCATGATTGTCTCGTAGATGCTATGTGCTCCTCCATGTTTAACTTGTTATCAACAAGAACCCCTAGGTTTTTTATGACTGTTTTGGGGGTTGGAACCATCCCTAGTTTTTCCGGCCACCAGCTCGGGGACCAGCTGGTGATTGCCTCCGTAAATAGCATGATTTCCGTCTTAGTTGTATTGAGCTGAAGTAAATTTCGATTCATCCATGCCTTGATTTTAAGCATGCCTTCCGAAAAAATTTCACGGATGTTAGGAGCATTAGTATCATAGGCCAGGAGCAGCTGCGTATCATCTGCGTAGGAGACTGGGATAAACCCGATCTCTCTAAGCAGAGCAGCCAATAGAGCAATGTAAATATTAAAAAGCGTGGGGCTGAGACAGGAGCCCTGGGGGACTCCCTTAGTGACCACGGTGGTATTAGCTTTGAATGGGCCCAGGTTGACTGTTTGGGTCCGGTCCTTGAGAAAGTCAGTCAGCCATTCCAAGGCTTTATCCTGAATGCCTATTTTGCTCAATCTATCCAGAAGAATCGAATGAGAGATGGTATCAAATGCAGCAGATAGGCCGAGCAGTACCAAAATGACTGCTCGACCCCCGTCCGCTTGCAATCTAATATCATCCAATACATTGACCAAGGCAGTCTCTGTACTATACCTGGGTCCAAATCCTGACTGGGAATAGTCCAAGAAGTTGGAAATCTCAACAAAAGAGGAGAGGTGCTTGTTAATATGTTTCTCTAATAGTTTGCTATAGAGTGGAAGCAAGGAGATGGGACGATAATAAATGATCACATCCGGTGGAAGTTTTTGATTCTTCCTTATTGGCATAACTTGTGCATCTTTCCATTCTCTTGGAAGTTTACCAGCATTAATAGAGCTGTTAAAGACTACTTCCAAAGGTCCAGCTAAAGTGGACGCAAGAGTTTTGGCCGGGATAAGATCTTTAGGGGAACCTGACTTGGCAGATGTGAGCAGGATGGGGAACATCACTTACAACGCATTTTTTACAACGCACTACCATTACATCGCAACCATTACAACGCAAACCATTACAACGCATTGGATAGGGAATATATTTAATTTACTATCCAACACCTTCCCTGCTATCCACGGGGACTGGAGTTGGAATAGTAAATTAAATAATTCACTATCCAGCGCCTAAAAGCATTATGCGTTGTAATGGACTGCGTGGTAAAAACCGCGTTGTAAAGGCATGCAATGTAAAAGCATACGTTGTAGTGACACCAATCCGAGCAGGATTTCTGTTTCTCCTGAAGTGAGGAGGGGAAACGTTTTTAGGGAGGACTTGGCGTTTTTCAAAGGATTCGATAAGAAAGTGTATTTTTCTAAATCCTGAGAGCTGCACGGAGGAAATTTAGCATAGATATCATCAACTTTATTTGTTAAAAAGTTGGCAATGTTATCACAAAGTAGTTGCGACGGCTCATCTTCGGGATGGCAGGCTTTAGGGTTCACAAGAGAACTGAGGATCTTGAACAATGTTTTTGAAGTATTATCAGCTTGTTCCAATTGCGAAGCAATGTATTTCTTCCGAGTGTTTCTGATGTTCTTATGGTATATCTTCAATCTGTCTTTGAAGCTATCCCTGTCTAAAATTGTTTTAGTTCGTCGCCAAGATCGTTCCAAGATTTTACAAATACTTTTTTCTGTTTTCAATTCTTTTGTATACCAAGCAGCTTAGGGCCGGCGTGCCACAGTAGCCATCGTTTTTATAGGAATAATGGAAGTATGTTTGGGCTGCACTTTTTTCGTAACAAACGTGATAGTCACCTTTTTTCTCCTTTGGACAAACACCCTCTCACGTTGCACGGGTGATGTTTTCTCTTTTTTATGTACCTTCTTTTTCACCCATTTCATACGTTTTTTCAACAGTGCTATTCCCCAGTAAACCCCAACCAATGTTGTATATATGAAACTGTGTATGCATACACATTTGTAATTATGACACCGCTGTTGTTTTGTGTTATAGATCCAGATTGAAACCATTGAAGAACATTGTTAAACTTGTATAATCATTACTTTTCAGTTGTGTAACATATCCCCTGACGAAGGGTTCCGCCAGAGCCCGAAATGCATTGGGAGTTTCTGAGTTGTTAATTTTTTATAATTGATACAGAATGTCATTATAACATTCCTGTGTGGATACAGAGGTTTACAGAAAACTTGTGTTATATGTGGAATACATTAACCTACGAAAGTCCTTTGTATATATTTGTATTTTTTGTAGAATAATTGTGTTAAAAAATAAAAAGATACAAAACTTTTGAACCGTTCCTCTAACTGAGGGACACAAATCAATCTGCTGAAAGTTCTCTAATACACATTGAAAAATGTAGATGATTTTGTAGAGGCCCTCAGCCCATAGCTGTGCTACATGTAGTGTAGGGTTTTTCCTTAGGCTCCTTTTTGAATGCTCATAACATCCATGCATGCCACAAACGGGCATCACGGTGACACTCATGGTCATGGACCAACAGGGGGCGCACACAAACGTCGTAATCCAGGTCAGCTACCGTTACGTTGGAGAGGCAGACATCCATGGACCACTCGAATATGCACGAGCAACAATGCAACACAGGCTGAACGCAGGTGACGTCTGCAAGGCGGAAGCTCAGCCGGTAACTGATCCACAAGACGGACATCGGCAGTGCCCCCAGTACATGCAGCAGACGTGCATTGTACAGGTCCACGTGACTGGATCCAGGCATGTGTTTGGGATGGTCTGCCATGGCGTCAGTGGCTCTGCTAGAAGTGGCACTGGCTTGCACAGCACCAGTCCTGTGGATGAAATTGCACAGACTGGTGCAATGAGCAGTGTCTGTGTGCAACGGGTGCAGGCCTTGGGTGGTGTGGGAGTACGTGTGAAGGCCATTTCATGCACACCAACTATGACTAAGGACTACTTTGTGTGGGATGTGTAAAAGTTGTTCTCACAACAGTGCATAGTGTGGGAATCACAAGCAAATGCCATTGTATCTGTCAGGGAGTGCTGGCCACATGCCAGTTCCTGCTCGGAGCTGCAGATGTGCTACCACCTTATAGTTCACACAAAAGACGTTTCATCCGTACAGTAACTTCACCATCTGCATGCAGACAGGAGATCCACAGGGCCTGGCGTGGGTGTGGTGGGATGTCTGCGACCCTGAGAACACTGTGACCCTGGCCTTTGAAGGTGTGGGGCCACGTGAGCATAGGCCAATGGACCGGACAGGGCGGACATGGGTGTACAGCCCATGGCTGGATTCGATTGCGCTGCAACTGAGCCCAGGCAAATCACTCATGCATCCGCAGGGCTGATACACAAGACACTTGGCATGCATGTGCCAAGTCCCCATGCAATTTTGCACTCCTACATGTCCCCGTACATGCGGACCCACCCTCCTGGTGCCTGCCACATTGCAACATCGACTACTGTGGCCCTGGTGTCGACTACACCCCAACACAAAGACCCACTTACCGCACTTTCTGGCCAAGGCCAGGTCCGAGCCATGCCCTGCTCCCTCTGCCGATTTTGCACACCCCTGCGCTGACATGACGTACACTGGACCAGCACATGCCGGTTGTGCATGCAGGGGGGTGCGTGCAAAGCTACATGTCCAGGGTCACTGCCAACGCTCAGGTGACATGATAACGTCTGCTGAAGACAGCACACTGTGATGTTGCAGGGCCGTGCCCATCATGCTGACCCAATGACCACACGGACACACTTGCTCAGATGATGTGAATGGCTACGTGCACGTTCACACTTGACACAGACATTTATTAGCAGGCCCACATACTGAGTAATACCTGTATTGGATGTGTGTGGGTTGTGTGCACACCAGCAGGCAAGGGCTGCCTGGTGCAGTCAGAAATCAACAACAGTGTACATCATAAAGGACACAACCATTCAACCATAAAGGCCCCATGACTACTTCTGCACAGAGTTAGTGGCCCCGGATGCACAGCAGCCTGCACCGGCCTACTACCACGGAACGCTGACTTGGATGTGGGACTGACTGTTCAACGCCAGCCGGCCACACGTGGATGAGGGCCCAGGCCTACCCTGCGGAACAGTCGGTCCCACATCCAGCACTAGCTGCCTCTGCATGCATTCACTGGTGGGGACTCTGCCATTCATGAGTCGCCACTAGTGCTGGATGTGGGACCGACTGTCCCACAGGGTAGGCCTGGGTCCTCATCCACGTGTGGCCAGCTGGCATTGAACAGGGTTAGTGGCACCTCATGTGGTTGGCTGGAGTTGAAAAGGGTTAGTGGCACCTCGTGTGGCCGGCTGGCGTTGAACAGGGTTAGTGGCACCTCGTGTGGTCGGCCTGCCATATGGAATTATGCATCACTGATCGAAAGGGGTCTGGTGCTGTGGCCGCTGCCACTGATTTGGGGTCACTGCAATTCAGGACTCAGGACACAGTTCCACATGTGGGACCTACAAGGCCACAGCAGAGGTCGCAGGTCTGGTGCTTGGAGCTTGCACCTGCACGTGGAGGGCCCTGTTTGCCACATGCTGGTGTAGGTAGGTGGGCGGAGCCCTGCTGGTGCGCTGGGGCAGGCACGGGGTGCAGCAGGCACTCAGGGACGCAGGCCCCGTCGCGCTCGGATCAGGACGAGTGGCGGGCTGAGAGGCTGACACGTGGTCCATTCCGAATGAGAACCAAGTCCAGTGCGAGGGCTTTTTGTTCACACACCCTATGCAGGCCTGGCGTACCCAGCTTTAACCCACTATGCATCTGTATGCTGGGGACCTAATGTGTTCCGTGTTCTGCCCCACAGCCTGTGGGGACATGGTAGCACCCACTGGCCGCTACACTCCATGCATCAGCAGTTGATCTCCACATGGCCATTTCCATGGTTTGTGCTCTGTGGTCTGTCCGGCACCTCCATGCCACATCTGGCATTGGCTAGGTTCACACTCCTTAGTCGCTTGACGCTCTCGCACATGCCTGCTCCATGCCCCTCCTCACATCCTGCTATTATGTGTCTGTGGTGCCATGCTGTGGCTGGGTTGTGGGCATGGCAAGACCGGATTCACTATGGAGTCATGTTGTAATGTCCGGTCGGTTGGCATGCTGTGTGTCATGTTGGATGTAATTGTGCTGCGCGCCCATTGGCAGTGTTGTGAGTTGCAAGACTGTGGGCGGCAGGTGGGTTTCAGTGGGCCCGCTGTCTTTGTGTACGCTGCCTCTGTGGTGTTCCGGGGGAGTGAGGGGGAAGGGGCCTGGAGGTGGTGTTGGGCCCAGTGCGGTTGCGGTGGGTGTTGTGGCTCTCATGGGTATCCGCGTTGCATGATCATTGTCTTCATGGCATCTGTGGGTCTTCCGGTGTAGCTCTTGGTGGGGGTCCCTTTCATGCTGCAGGTAGTCATCCTGCTTTACACCAGCAATGAGCAGGTGTTAATTCCCTGCTGCTACTGCGGCTTATCGCCTGTTTTTGTTTAGAATTGCAGATCTGGCAGTTCGTTGTGAAAGTGGTGTTGTGGTTTTTTCATGTGTTTTTGCAGGGAACGCCTACTCTTCATCTCATTAGGGTTGGTTGGTGGTGTCCACCGTGGAGATAAATTTTGGGGCAGTTATCACAGGTATACAGACACTGTCTGCAGTTTGCACCAGCTTGTGAATGGGGTGTTAAATCTATCTCCAAATTTGTTGCGTTAGGGTGGGTATAAATTGGAGTTGAGTCCTTGTGAATATCCCCCTCTGGGTTCAAGTTGTAATTGCTTGCATTCTCCTCAACTGCGGAGGGATCAGTAACCCCAGTATTAGTAACTCAGAGGGTTGGGAAAATCCGGGCTATTTTCCAAGTCACTCTAATGAAGGCCTAAGTGTTAAAGCAAGGTGTCAGCGACAGAGGCGGAGTGGCCTAATTTTGTATGTCTTTGGATCTTGTAGAGCGTCCATTACAATGGGAATCCTTGTGCAAAACTTTGACTTGCAATGTCCAAACTAACTGTGCATATGTTCGTTCTTTTCGACATATTAGGGTGAAAAGTGCCAGCAAGCAAGGCAGTGTTGAAAACACAGAGCAATCACGTGCAGTACATTACTAGATATTTGTACTTGTACTAGATACTTGTACTTGCGGCAATTCGGCGAGCGTAAGGTAAATAGTTGTATTTATTTATTTACGTACTTTACTCGTGGACGTCGTATGGCCGACTCCACTACCCTCCACCGTGCCCTTACCCCGCCCCGCACTGCCCTGCAGCACTCCCACGGCGAGCCGCCACTGTATACAACTACACAACACAATAAAACAGAATCTTTGCTATTCAATCGTCTCCCTCTGTACTTAACCCTCTCCCACCCCTTGTAAACTCCTCTACTCATATCTAAAGTCAGTGAGTTATTTTTGCTTATGGAACAGTCCTCTCCCTGTTTATTTACATGGTAGGCTTGTGTCGTCCCTGGGATAAATGCCTGCTTTTTTATAGTCCATCCGCGACCCCTGATTGTCCCTTCTTGTCTCTGTCTTGTGGTGTTTCCCCATCTTCAATGGCCCATGTGTTGTAATGTCACCAATATAGTGTCCCAGTTCTGCGGAATAGGGTATTTACGTAGCCCTGCTGTATCTTCTTTCTGTAGAACTATGCTTTCAGCCTGGGCCCACACCCAGATCTCTGGTAAAGGAGGATGCTTATTCTTCAATTTCCAGGTGATCTGTCTTTTAGCAGCTATAAGGCCTAGATCTAAAAATCTGGATGGGACTTTGTGGTTTTTTGGCATGGGGAACACACCTAGTATGCACTCCTCCTATGTTTGTTGTCATGGGTGGCCTGTGCACTCCGAAAAGCAGGACCCGGCTCCTTACCAGTATCTGCGAAATAGAGGGCAGGACCACAGCATATGAAGGTCAGCTCCAACCTGATCACATCGGGGGCAAGCTGCCATTTTTAGTTATAAGTATCTGTTTATTTTGTCCAGTAATACATTGGCTCTATGAATGATAAAAAACTGAATGATGCAGAATTTTGCATTTCGCGGAATTTGCGTGGCACTTGCCAGTATTGTGTCCCACTCCTTTTCCTCCCAGGACCTACCTCTGTCTACTTCCCAGGTGGTGCGCAGTGTCTGTAGAGATCTTCATATGTGCGTCAATGCACTATATGGCTACCCGGTAATATGCTGGTATTGTATCACAAATTGGGTTTGGGGCTCGATGCTCATATCCCCCCAGGACCTGTTTAGCACAGTTATTATGGAGTTTTGTAATATGAATTGGCCTGGCAGTAGGCCTGTGTATTGGGATAACTTGTCAAATGATAATAGTGTTTCATCTTCTTATAGGTCACCCAGTGTCTGCACGCTGCCAACATGTCTGGTGTTTCTTGTCTACTACTTGACGAACCCACACCCCACCTGCGAGTACCAAGAAGGGGTAGTGCGGGTGCATAGGGGATTGTTGGCCAGGTGAGATATAGGCTTTGTTTGTAGCATCGGTAAGCCAGGGCTAGTGAGATTGGCATCGGGGTAGGGATCCTGACGATGGGATGACACAAGTAGCAGATCCTGGATACCGACCAGGGTGGATGTACTGTGGCCATGTCAGATAATTGCAGGCCAGCCAGCCATTTTGTCACCCACTGTAGTTGTGCAGCTAAGTACTATAGTTCCATGTTAGGAACTGCCAGGCCCCCTTTGTCCATTGGCACATATAGCTTCCATAGGGCTACTCTGTGGCGCCCTTTGTTCCAGATGAAGTCTCTAAGCAATTGTTCTAATTCACTGAACATTTTTGCCTGCACGTATATAGGCAGATTTGTGAAGTAATACAGGAATCTTGTCAGTATCACCATTTTGGACAAAGCTATTCTGCCCATGACGTCTATCGGCAGAGTTTTCCAGAATGTTATTTGGGACTGGATGGATGATATGGCTCTGGTGAGATTGCCATCCAGGATGCCTCTTGCACAGTGATATATGTATATGCCCAGGTATCGAAAGGATGAGGGCTGCCACTTAATAGACACACCTTTGTCCGGAAACCCTGGGTCCTGCACCTCACTTTTATTGAGCACTTCACAACCAATGCACTGCATGCAGAGGTAGCATATAATTTTTACTTTCTGTTCTTCTCTGTAATCACATTATAGCCTATTTCTATGATGTGCAGGTAACACATAATAACCAGTTGCATCATGACCAGTTAACACAAAATGGCTAGTGTCCATTATGCATAGTTTTACAACATCATGAAGTACATAGTTAGTAAATTATGAGATGTTTCATTATTCCGCATAAAGGCTCCATATCTACTTTCCATTATACTCAGTTGAAATGCTGAATTCTTTCTATATCAAGCGGGTTAGGAGATCTTGACCAGATAACGTAAATGGCACAGGCCTGGGTTTTGAGCACAAGCAAATGCCGGCCGTTTACAACTTTGTGTTTGCAAGGGTTAAACAAAACCTAAATACCTATAAATTAGAAGTATGTAGCATCACAAACCAAAGGTCTGCTTTGGTGCCACCACGGGCCAGCACATGTGCCACTGTTTAGAAAAATGTAATAAGGAGAGTTAAGTACCTTTCCCCCAACCCAAGCAGGCGGCTAACCATTCACTTACAATTCCTTTAAGTGCACCTACTGAGAAGACAGCAATTTGCAGTACATTTGAGTTGTTAGTACAAAATACAAATCTCATAGATGAACACTTTTTTTCACTACTGCGTGCCTGCTCTGTACCACTGGTCTCAGAGAACAGCCTTCGCAATGTCCCAAGCATCAATCTTTGATCTAGGTGTACTTAGAGTTTATTTTCTAGGCACCACTTGCCATAACAGGCAGCTCCATTGTGTGAGGCAGTGAGGTGGGGATCAGCAAGTGGGGAGACATCCGGGATGCCTAGAGAGGACAGTAAACATACTGCCTGGAAAAATATTCTAGTGCAACTCTAGTATGTTCCATTCCTGTCCTGTTAACTTGGCAAGGTAGGACATTAACCATACATTCCGAAGGTGCTCATGTCATAGTCGTGAACAAGAGAGTCGGCCCCTCACACCTAGGGAAAAGGGCACTAATAAACAGTAGGAAAGATTGCTTCCCTTGTGGTATTTTCCAAATCCAATGGAAAGCAATTTCTCCTACTGCTCATGTCATAGTATTAGTGATCTCAGGCCAATTGCTGAGAGTGCTTGTCTTACACTGCTCATAGTCTTCTCACATCCTAGTGTTTTTTGGGTTGCCACAACGGAAACACCTGAAAGAACAGGATGCTGTTCAAAGCCCGTCTTAACAGCTGTCTATGAGTTAAGCTCAAATTGTACCAAAAGTTTGTGTGTAGTGAACCCAGGGTTCTACCTCCAGCACTCATCGAGCCTGATTCTCAAAGGTAAATATATACTGTAAGAAATTAGGTTTCTGGTTAACTGGGGTGTGAGTCGTGGTCAAGCAGCAACCACTATCCTTGTCAGGGTAAGGTACAAGCAAACCTCAAATTAGCCTGTGCTTGACTCCCCCACGCCTCTTGCACAGAGCATTCATGGTTAACTTAGAGGGAAGGTAACGTTTTTGTGCAACACTTCAAAGAGGAAAACAGTGAAAGCACCAAACAAAAAGATCCCACACCAGGTTCGAACAAGCAATTGCAATTCACTAGGTCTCACATTTGCAAGAGATTAACCTATTGGCATTGTAAATGACAATGCCTTTTATTTATCTTTTTTGCTAATTAACACATAAATAAAAAGCATTGTCATTTACAATACAAATAGCTCAAACTCTTGTAAATGCGAGACGTATTCAAAGAAGCGTCCACCATTGTTCCGGGGTGCTCAGAAAGTGTAAGCACGCATAGCATGCTAAATGTCGTAGGAAAGCATGTCGTGCCTGTAGTAGGAGAAACTCATTAAAGAAAATAGTGCTTAAAGACGAAAAAAGACGTACCATGTATCAACCGAAGTAAAAGGGCCAATCCTCATGGGAGGTTACAAATGAGGAAGCAGCGGTTTTAAGGAGGGGCTAACAAGCCTTTTGATGAATTAGAAGCCAGCATTTACAAAGGATAATGACACAAGCCAATGACAAATGTGGCCAGAGAGTAGGCAGTGCTTCTATTCCATACACCAATAGAGCATGTCGCAGAGCAGCGTACGCTCTGCCCAGGCCCGACCTAAAAATAGAGCTGAATTTAATAAATAAAACAAGATCAAATCTGCAAAAACCCAATCAATAGAACTGTTGTTAGGAATTTTTAATGATTAATGCATAAAATAGCGCCTAAAAGCACAAAGCACACAATGCGTCTACCTAGTCCCGCATGACCAGGTCAAAGTCAAAAGTTCAGGCCAACTGTGATGGAGCACAGTTCAGATACAATCCCAGGTTAGTCCTGCTGAAGGTTTATGGTATTAAGTTTTGTGCCAAGAGTCCAGTTCATCTTGGAAAGGGCCGCGAGGAGCAGAGAGAGCACCACGTGAGGTTGTCAGTGTGGCGCAAAGACCAGGCTAGGTATCGAGGATGGGGGGGCTGGAGTTAAGCATTGGCAACATCCGCAGGTGGTACAAAGAGGGGTGGGATCGCACACTACTCACACACCGGCGGAAGTTGCCCCTAAGGACTCTGTTCATTGTAGTAGAGCGTTCGCGATGCATCATCTTTCGATCTTGCTATCTTCGCTGTCTTCGCCACCCGCAGGTGGTAGATGCTGATGCACTAAATGTTGAGCTGGCAAAGGCTTGCGCTGGTTTTCGGTGTGAGCGGCACAGTCTTGGTGCGAACGGGCCTGTTTGTGGTCACAAAGAGCCCAACAGCTTCATTTAGGAGCTAGTGAACCACACCAAGGGTCCCGAACCTGAGAGAAATGTATGATGTTACATCACATACATTCACTATGCATGGCTTTACAATGCAGTTGTTACACCGATCATGTTGTTACCACGCGTTCCATTACATCGCAAGTCGTTTCAATGACTTGCTGTAGGGGGCGCGCTGGATTTAGGAATAGTATTAATTACTATTCCTACTCCAGTTTGCGCAACAGCAGGGAAGATGTTGGATTTAAAATCCAACACATTCCCGGTGTTGCACGCCCCCTACAGCAAGTCGTTGACACGAGTTGCGATGTAATGGCATGTGTGGTAACAACACGGTCATTGTAACGACCGCGTTGTGAAGTTACTTTGTTGTGTACAGCATTGTAAATGCTGCTTCCCCCTGAGAGGCACCACTTGGGAGTCAAGAACTCGCTACAGCTAGGTCCAAGAGCTGTTTGGGGAGCCTGTAATGTCCCGGAGGCTCAGATCAGGAGCCCAGCAGACTAGTCCTTGGAGTAGTCACTCTGGTGTCCTGGGTTCAAGATGAAGTAGTAGGTCCAATTGTTCCTCCCTAGGCAGATGGGTAGCAGGTCAGCACAGCAGGGCAAGAAGTTCCTTTAGCACAGGAGTTCAACAGAGTGGCAGCCCTTGTAGCAGCACAGCAGTCCTTTTTCTGTCAGAGGATCCAAATGTCTAGAAGTGTACTGAAGGGTTGGTGTCTGAGGTCCAGTAATTTTACTCCGTGGTGACCTTGAAGTGATGGCAAACCTTCTAAAGGTTTCCTTATAAAGGTATACTGCCTCCCCTGCCCTTGCCCCAGACTAACTACTGATGGTACGCCACCCTTTGAGTGGATGCAGGACACAGCATATTCAGGTGCAAGTGGGGCCATGCTCAGCTTCTCCCTCCCATCCTGCCAGAGTTGGACCATCCAGGCAGACCTATTTTGTGTGGCTATCTACGAGTGATACACAAAGCCCATCTGTCAGCTACCCCTGTCATGTGACCACATAAAGGCTACAGACACTAAATGGCTATGGCAGGAAAATGCCAACTTACTAAAAGTGGTATTTTCAAAATTGTAATTTAAAATCCGACTTCACCATAAGTTAGGATTTTCAATTGCTACCCCAGAGATACCAAACATGAACTGGCTTTCTATTCCCATTGGCGAAATACACTTAAAACATGTAATAAGGCAACTCCATTGTTATAGGCCTTGCAGTAGTTAAAGACACATTTAAGAGTTTTTTGCTGCGGGGAGATGTAAAACTGAAAAGTACATGTGTAACCTTTTAAATAAACTTCAACCTGCCATTGGGCTGTCAAGGGTCTATCCTAGGGTTGACTCATATGGATTATAAATGGAAGGTGTAGTTCTGACAAATGGTTTATTTTGTCACATCACAATGGAAGTTTAAAACTGCACACACAGGCTGCAATGGCAGGCCTGAGACATGTTTAAAGGGCTACTTAAGTGGGAGGCACAATCAGTGCTACAGGCCCACTAGTAGCATTTCATTTACAGGCCCTAGGCACATGTCATGCCACTTTAATAGGAGCTTATAAGTAAATTAAATATTTGATTTGATTATATGCCAATACTACCATATTTAGAGAAGAGGGCACAAGTACTTTAGCTGGTTAGCAGTTGTAAAGTGCACAGATTTCTAAAGCCAGAAAAAATGAGGTCAGTAAATAGGGGAGGAAGGCAAAATGTTCAGGGGAAGACCACCCTAAAGCTGACAGGTCTAACATTTATTAATACACCTAGGTGTAGCTCTAGACCTTTATGCTATTTGCCACTGTTGAGTGTAGATTTAGATCTAAATGCAGATTTACATGTCTCCGCCCCCTCAATTAAGAGGGTGCAGACATCCAAGATTGAATTCATAAGTGTAAAGTTACTTCTAGTAACTTTCCACACATTGGTGGAGATTACCACTACTGCGGTGGAGGGCGCCATAGGGAGTAAAATTATGTTTATTACTTATAAAATTGTTAAAATATTTATTAGAAGCCCAGGACTAATGAAACAAAATGCCACAATACATTTAGAAATTAAATGAAATGTTTATTAAATAATACATTTAGAAATATTTATTTAATGTAAAAACCATTTTGCTTTAATAATAATTTTTTTAAATCCACCCTCGGTAAAAAAAAATCTTTTTATTTACTATGTATTATATTTTAATAAAAGTTATTACAAATTATGTGCATAATTAATTTTTATTAATTTGAGTTTTTCTACAATATTGTAAAGGTTTAGTTGCATTTTTAAATTGTGTTTATCATATTTTAAAAAAATAAAGTAGTTATTTATTAATTAGTTATTATTTTTTAGCATTAAATTAAATATCTTTTTTAAAAGTCTCAGTAATTATATTTATTCAACATTATTTCCTTTGTGGTGATGGGGACGGAGCCTGACCGCCATAGCATGAGAAGTCTCTGATCTTGGCTCCCTAGGTACCCTGTTGATAAATCGCTAATCTGGTGTCTTAGACCAAGAAGTGGGCTGAAATTGTGCTCGGCTCCTGTATGGTTGACCAAGTGATTCAGCTTTAGCTTTTGAAGTTATCCAAGAGGGTCTGCTACCTGGGATCATCCTGTTTCGTACTCCAAAGGAAGGAAACAAGATGGCAATTTATTCGGGGCAGGCTCAATGACCATGAGAGCTTGCAGGCTCTGCTCTGCACTTTGCTCCTGCACAGACGGTGTTCGTGGACTGACGATCCTACTTTGAAGGTGAAGGGCCATGGTGGGTGATTAGTGGCGGTCACTTTGCTAAGGCAGAGGAGCATCGCTCCACTCCTCATGGAGCAGCGTAAAAGAAAAAGGAAAATGATAATTACTGAAGTTATTATCATTTTATTTTGAGTATCGTCACAGGTGGGGCTGGCCTGGCTCCCTTGAGGTCGGGGAGAAGAAGTGATTACTGCACTCTAAAGTGCCCATGATCCTTTGTCCCGCCGTCTCGGACTGGCCAAAGCATCATGCATGCTTTGCATGTTCTCCACCCAGGCTGCATTACAGCCTGCATGGAGACCATGTCCAGACCCCCAGCCCCTGTCTGAGTGCCAAACCATGGTGCTTAGACCAATCACAATGCTGGATTGCAGCGTTGTGATTGACTCAGGGGAGCCTGCATGCTTACCAACCACAACTCTACATTACAGCATTGTAATTGGCTGTGCGGAACCAGGGTGCTTCCAGGAAGAGACACAACGTGGGAGGGATGGAGGAGAGACGTGGTGAGATCAGGTAAGTGAATTAAAAAGAAAATTCAACTCCCCCATAACAAACTCCTTTCCCCTCTTCCTGCCTCATCTTCCCCATGCCGTATTAGCCACCACTGTGGCTGATCTTGGAGGAACGGGCTCCTGTATTGTGTACTGAAGCTGGGCCGGGAGGGCAGACTGCCTCTCGGTCACTCATTCCTCTGTGAAGGTGACGGGACAGGCCTGGCTTGTTGGTGCCACTGCTCTGGGGGGCTGAGGTTCCCTGGCTTTTGTTGATGTTGCGGCCTGTGGTAGAGGAATATCCTACGTATGCTGGAATTTATGGAGGCAAGCTGGTGCCCAAGTGGAAGCTTGAGCACCCAGTGTAGTGGACGCTGGCCCCGGCATGAGGGGTGTTTCTCTGGAGATAACCCTACTGCTGTGCCCTAGGTTTATATTATGCAGCCTTAACTTTCAATGCCCTAAAGGCCTCGGGCGACACTTTGCAGAATTAGGAGGGCCGAAACTATAGATTTGTGATTGCTGCCCCTGCAGCACTTGCGCGGAGTGCACTCGTCATCAAGGAAGGTCCAGGGTCATTTCGGTGACACAATGAGAGGCGCTACAAAGTAGGCACTGAGGGCCTGATTTGTGAGGTAAGCTCACTCTGTACATTTGGAGAGGGCCTACATACTGGGATCACAAATGACCTGCATGATGTGTCTGGTACCTTGCGTGGTCCTTTATTGGAGGTGAGCAGCTTTACGAATGATAAACTGAGGAGATTAAAGTTCACAAAGAGTCGAACATAAAAGTGATGCAGCAGTAATTTCATCTGGTAATTTCTCAATGCAAAACCCTCCTGCTACCTTGATTTACCACTGAAAAGGTGTTGGGACCTTGACACCATGTATTACCTTCAAGAGAATTTAAATAAACATGAACAGTCAAAAATGCAATTATTATTCAAGCCAATGAAGAGAGTTGTTGAGTATTTTAAAGGGTTTTATTTTCTAGTCAAAAGTTAAGTTTTTCTCTGACCCTTTATTCATTAGTAAAATATCAATCAGGTTACAGAATTTGGAAAACAGGAAAAATAGCATTAATACAGAACATATTACAGTCTGCATATATAATTATCACATGTAGAAAAGAAAATGTGGGGCAAAATGTCAGGCAAAACTCTTAAAGAGTTTCTAAGAAAAAGAGTCTTGCAAGGCTAATCAATAATTAAATAGTTTGCAAAAATCTCCCATTAAGAGAAATAAATGCATATGAAAAATAAATCTTTTCAGACCTAGTTAATTAGACAAAGCATAAACGTAGAATTTTAGCATCAAACCCTAAAAAGCCTTTCTATCTGTTGGTGCTCTCTGCATCTCTGTGTCTAAAAGAGCAAGCAGCCCCTCTTTTACCCGACCTCAAAGGAATGTGGCCTGCAAGGACTCTCTGAAAAAGACATGAGCAAGGGAACCCCCCCACCTGACTCTCTTTCGGAAGCAATCTCACCCCAAGCTACTCTGTGACGTTTCCCGTACCTAACCCATATGAACGAAGCCAAAAGCCAAATGAGCCTGAAAGCCTAATGAGCCTAGAGCCAAAAGAGCCCAAAAGCCAACCACGCCTCCAAAGAGGTCATTATTTATACTCTAATTCTTGGCAGACTACACAAAATGTTAAATTTTCAGGAAAACTTGTACTTGATTGGTTAGCCAATGATGGCATGATCTATCACTATTCTGACTCATTGAAAATTCTTGGGCATACCAGTTTTAACAAAAGAAGCGCAAATGATTAATACGTTATTAATACGTGATTAATATGTTTTTGCAACCTTTACTAGGAAAAATGTTTCTATCTTTTTCCCTTCCTTCCTGTCACATCGCAGGCTGGAAGGAGACTTTAACTAACACTGGTACATTGGCACAATCACAAAAATGTACAGTTCACAGTGGCCTTGACTCATTCATGTTTTAAGGAAAGCTGGCACAATCTGCGCATGCTCTTTTCTTTTAATGCAAGTTACAGCCCTGCTGGATTCACAGGCAGCCGTGTTATTTTAGACCCAAAAACAAAGCAAACAAAAGAGAATATTAATTTCATGTAAATCAGCCCATTATGTTTTCCCAACTCCATACTAATACCCTTTATAGAAGATTTCCTAGCAATTTTGTGCACAACATGCAAACATATTTGCAATGTACAACATAGCATTATTATGCATTAGTGTACATTTTAAAAGTGCACACAGCTAATACATACATGCTTTAATGTTTCAGATAGCTTTTCATGCAACAAAAGCGTTTGGCCCCATGTGTAGTGTTTGGTGCATTATTAATTCACAATCATTATAAAAGAGGTGTTATAAACTGAAATATTTTTTTTATTCAAATATGCAATAAGCCAAAGTCTCTTAAGACAGGAATAGTGAATCTAGATTGCAAGGGACGAACTGGGAAGAGAGAACACATTCTATGGTTATTCCTCACAACTAAAAAGGCCACTTAAATCACAAGTTTTTCTCTACACTGCAAAAACACATGTTAATTCAGCACAAGAATTTCAGACTGACTAGGCCTCACTTTTATACTTTTCATGTGCCATGTTTTTAACTTGCACCAAAAATGTGCGTGTCAATTTTAAATGCAGTCTGTCTGAAGCACAAAAAATAAACAATGCCTGACTCCACATGAAATCTGCTCCATCAAAAGGCAAAAGGAAGAGTCTAATTTGATGTTTCTAATTCACGCAAAGCCATTTCCAAGGGGATTGCCACCCAACCTCAGGAGCTCCAATTGCAACCTATTGGAATGCAAGATTGATACTTTGACTGTTCACTTCTGTCTCTTCAGTGAAGACCACAAGAAAATGAAAGAATGTGTGCTCAAAGTGCAAAAGTCTGAGTCAGACATTACTCCTGTTACAGAGGCCTTTAAAGACAGTTTTCTGACATGGGTCTTCAGATGTGAGTGCAGAGGGCTAGAGTTGAATACCAGGAGGGGTTGGCCCAGAGGAATAGTCTATGTATAGTGAGTCTGCCTGAGAAGGTGGACGGAACCTCTGTGATTTCATACCTTTAGGAATGGCTGCAGCAGAAAGTTACACTTGAGGAGTGGCTGCTGGGGAAGATGTTAGGGTACCATCACATCCTCCTAGGCCTGGGTCACAGTCGAGACTGGTAATGGTCCGACTCCTGTATTTTAGTGACGGTAGCTACATCCTGTAGCAGGTGCGCATCAATGGCCTAACACTGTTGAAAACTTGAGGATATCAGTTTGATCAGATTTCACTAAGGCAGTGCAAAGGCACATGACATTGCTCATGGTCTTTACAATGCTCTGATTTTTCCTGCAAAGCTGCAAGTACAGATGGATGGTAAATCCAAATACTTCTCTACCCCGAAGGAGGAGTGAAAGTGGCTTCGCTAGATAGATATGTTGCAGGAGAGACTGCAGCAGAAGTTACAACAGACCTTCAAAAGTTGCAAAACCAGAAAATACAGCAAGCATGGAGATTTGTTGGGGTTTCAGCCATTCACCCAGCAGATGTGGCCTGGAAGGAAGTGGGCGATTGTTGCAGCTGCATCTTTAGGAGGTACCATGGTTATCTTGAAAATGGCAACAGTCTCCAGTGATCACTCTGCTTCAGGAGCTGATTGTAATTGGCAATCTGAAGACGATGATACATCCACTGTTGCTACCTCTGGCACATCTGATAAGATCATCTGAGTTGTTGCTATTGCTCATTCTGCCATGTTTTGGGGTACAAGTGCTCTCATATCCTTTGAGTTGGTTTGAATAAATCCCATTCAGCTGCCGGGTGGGGCGGGAGAGGCAATGGTTGGATAGCGATTTCCTATTTTCACTGCCTCGCTATCTGGCACTCCTTTCCGCCTCCCCTTTCACACCAGCTAGCAGGTTCCCATTCAGGCATCATCTGCAACACAGAACTGTTAATTCAAAATTTGGACAGGCTGAGTCCACCAGTCTTTGGAGGGGATTGTTAGGTGTTTCTGAAGATATTTCAACAGTTATAATTGTTGCAGACTTGTTCTGCTGCAGAAGATTGCTCATGGTCAGAATGTGTGTGAAAGTATGGCATGGAGAGCAAGAGGGCACATTGGGCACATTCCACTTCCATTTTATAGTATACTTTATGGCTGGCGAGCCTACACAAGGAAGCCACTTGAAGTTATTACTTGGTATGTAAGGTTTCATAATTCCCCTAGAAAGATGTACAACATGCAGGTGAAAAATCTGGGGTATACATATCATTCCCCCAGGAGTCGCATCTCTCATAAGCTGAGGGTCAGGCTATGCAAAAGAGATGGAGGGGGTTGATGTACTATACATCCTTTTCTGCCTTTGTGCATGGGGCCTTGATTTGGACCAGACTCAACATCCCCAATCCAGCCTAAGATGGCTAACATGGGTAAAGAGTGGGAGGCAACATAGAAGGTAAAGATATTGTACTGATGAATATATATGCACCAAATATTGACTGCAAGAAATGGGGTTGTTGGATGATCAGGGTGTGACCCTAGTCAAGCAACAACCACAATTTCTTATCAGGGTGAGGAACAAGTAAACCCAAAATTATCCAGAGCAGTCAGTCTTAACTTAGAGGCAATGTTTACCATATGTGTGCAACACTTCAAACAATAATACGGTGGCACCAGCACACAAAAAGGATCCTCCACCAGATTAGAAAAAACAGAGTAATTTTTAATTAATAAACAAGAAAAAAACGAAAAATATCTAGTTAGTAGAACTGGAGATATTCAATGTTAAACAGTTCAGTGAAACAAAGTGCCAACTGTGGATATCTGGTCGCACTGGACTGGGACAAAGCAGGGCCGGCTCTAGGGTGGTGCGACCACACCAGGTGCTTTGTTGGGGTCGGGTGTCATATTTAGAAGTATTGTATTATTTTAAAAGCATCTCCTGCCACATTCCTGGACTCCAGAAATTTACAGGCAACAAGATAAATGGCAAGATAACTCCAGTGGTTAATTTTCTTTGAGAGAGAGATTGGAGGTTTGTCTAGTGGAAGTTTTGACTCGTAGTAAAGTAGTGCAGAGGGTTAATATGCCTGCTGCAAAGAACGTACACCATTCAGATCACAAAGCACATACAATGCAAATAGGTCAGTTGGTTATTGTTTTTATCTGGAGAGATCCTTTTGTGACTTACAATTTATAAATGATAATCCTAACATAGAACAGTGAGCTATTAACTGTCACCAAAGAGCTGCATAAAAACAGTAAGGCATAGATAAGAGCATTATAATTTTATCCCGTCTTTCATTATCCTAATGTTGGAAAAAGGGTTCATTTGGATAGAAATCAATTGTGATTATTAAAAAGATCCCCCAACAATGGGGTTAATTTTCAAATTCAGAGTTTGTGCTTCTCCAGACCAAGCACCATTAGACTATACTGTCTACCAGAATGCATGACATGACACCTATACGTTTGTAGTCATCTTTCTTATGTAACATTTCCTATACACTAATCTAAACACCTAGGATTGTTTGTCTCTGTGCAGTGTGTGTGATGTAAAGTGTGCCGACACCCTACACTAGTATGAGTGGCAACAGCGCTATAAAACAAACTAAATGCATTTGAGAGAGAGTGGTTATGGAGACCTGAGGGCACTGTTAAAGGGTGGTATTGAGGGAATCCGTAACAGAGGTGGTTATTGGAGGACACCAACAATGTCGCAAAGGGCGCGACCCTCAATAAAGCCAGCCCTCTGACAAAATCACATGTTTAGGCCGACTGCGATGGAGAACAGGCTGTCTACAGCAACCCAGTCAGGCCTGCTAAACAAAAGTATCTTAGAACCAGGTTTGCTAAGTGTTGCGATGTCTCTTGCCGATATGCGTCATGCAGCCGAGGCGATGCATCGGTTCCAACGAGTGGTGAAACTGCGAAGCGAGATCCTGCAACATCATTGAGGATCATCTTGATGAGGGCTTGTGATGCAAAGTCCGGCATCAAGGGTGCATCACGCAGTTGAAATAATGCATCAGTTCAGAAGAGCTGTGAGGCTATGATGCGACAACCTGCATCGTCATCGAGGTGGTGTCTATGA
Organism: Lissotriton vulgaris; assembly: GCF_964263255.1. Classification (NCBI taxonomy): domain Eukaryota; kingdom Metazoa; phylum Chordata; class Amphibia; order Caudata; family Salamandridae; genus Lissotriton; species Lissotriton vulgaris. Next base: position 1,683,423,268 of record NC_141685.1, read on the forward strand.
GAGATGCAAGGGCCTGCGTCAGGAAAGTTTTGCACAGGCAGAGGTTCTGATGCAGAAGTGGGGTCAATGCTGATGCCTTTGCGTCAGGAGAGCCCTCACATCAGAGGTGATGCTGAGATGCGTCGGTTCTGCTGGATACATTGAAAAACTAAGAGGATCTACATTCCTCGATTCAGTTCAGTAATCAACAATGTTTTGAGCAAAACAAATTGATAAACTTGAAAACTTAAACAATAAACATATGCATACACAACTACAAGGACATCTCATGACACAATCGAGGATATTCTCAGGAACGTGTGATGAACATCGCAAATTTAGCTTAACGCAACATTGCATATTGCAGTCTATCGCAACAAAATAACACCTTAACGTACAATTCCCAACCCAGTGGCACCATGTGATAGCAGCAGGACAACAGGCCAAATGACAGTGTAAAAATCAATGCAACACACAAAAAATGCAAAACACGAACGCCCTAAAAGTTGCGATGCCCCAAAGCGCGATACAAAAATCAGCGACAACCAGTGACAGGCCTGCAATTTCCACGTGGGTTGCGGAAAAAGCACTATAAAAGCAACAAAAAAAAACAACAAAACCAAAGCAAAGTGCGTAGCACCATGGATGCTCCCGGACCCAGTGCAGAGGACAACCTGAACCCCACAAGCCCCACGGAGGACCAGCCTGGAACCCCGTGTTTGGGGAAGAGCAAGGATAAGAAGAAGAGGAAGACAGGGTTCAGTCCACAGGAAGACCGGATCATGGTCACGGAGGTGATAGAACACTACCAACAACTCATCATCACCTCCACTGCATCTCTGGCAACACAAACGGAAATATGGCAGTCCATCGTCAACGTCAATGCAGTCGTAGTGTCGAGGAGGTCAAGAGGTGCTGTCATGACGTGCAAAGCCAGACAAAACAGAAACCCGCTGCCAACAGGAAGACAGCAAAGGCGACTGGAGGTGGGTGTCCTGCACCACAGGAGGAGCTGGATGAAGTGGAGAAAATGGTCGCCACAGTCACCAGTGTGGAGACTGTGCAAGGAGTTGGTGGTCTGGACACAGCTCGATATGACCTAAGCAAACAGCAACAGGGTGAGTAACCACCAGGGACTGGGTGGGTCCGAAGGAGATGGGCACCATGGCACACATGCACAAACATGAGTAGCACACTGCACATGCACAATGATAGTGGAACATGTCCCTGATACTCGTGGCACACTGCAGGACACATTGAAACACCAACTAGTACCCCGTCCACAATGTGCACAAATGGGCCTCCTCCATATCATCAATGCCACAACTCACCCATGCACATGTGCTGAATCCAGAAAAGCAGCGCCTCCATGAGCCACACTGACTATGCAAGTGACACTTCATGGCCAATAGCATGGCTGCTGTCACAATAATTGACATGTAGCACAATTTGACATTGAGGTGGCCCAGTGTGGATCACATCCGTGATGGGGCAGGTCACACTCTGACACATCCATGTGCACCTACAACCCATGACGTCCATAACACATTACCAGACAAACAATGCACAAGACCACAAAACCTGTCCAAGAGCACAAATGACCCAGGTCGCAAACATCCCAGCCACTGAAAAGCACACAAGTCAAAGGCACACCACCTCAAAGGGATAAGGTTCTGCGAAATCTGATTGGCAGGAGAGACTCTCCCACAATGCAGCACACACACAGAGAGCAATCACAGCACATCAACATTGACGGCAATATGGTAAAAGTGAAACACCTACACCAGAGGACAGAGGACACAACAGGTTCCGCTTCTGCATAGTAACTCACAAGGGAACCCTACTTACTGTGAAACCAGGGTGCATACTATATATCAGAAACAGTGGTTCCAGTGGCGCATTTAATGTATGATTGATAATCAACACAACATATGTTAATCAATAACACTTTAAGGGTTTTCAGGCGATGTCAGAGGGAAAAACAAAACTTTTCACACTTGTATTTTAACCATCATTGGTATTGTATTTTATCAGCAATAGATAAATATTTCTATACATGTAGTGTTCCAAGGAAAGGTGCAGAAGTGACCCAAGTGTAAAGTGAGAACCAAGAAAGTACATAAGAATACAGTAAGTTGAAAACAAGTGCAATATATCCGGTTTCTTCAGGGAATATTATACAAGGGAAAGAAAACGACCATTGAGGCAATAATTATGACAGCAATCAATGTCACAGTGACTATCAAGGATCATAGGCACTGTTTGTAGGGTTTGTTTTCAGGGGGGCATTGACGGCGTTTCGACCCTGGGAAGGATGTAGGGTCTCGTCAGGACTGGGGGAATGTGGGAGATCTGTGGAAGGGAGAACATAGAGTGAGGTTTTTGGACACTCAGTTTATTGGAAAAATGGCTAGAGAAGGCAAAGGACAGGTCTGATTACCTGGATGTTGACGAGCTCAAACACTATTTACAAGTGTCCACCATGCGTGAATAACAGAAGTAAAAACACTTACAGTGGACTTGGCCGGGTATTGTTGCGTGATGGAGGGGAGGGAAGCGGAGAGGAATGGTCAGAGTATTGCTGCGTAAAAGTAGAGCAGTGTTGTGTATTTGTTCGGAAGCTACTTACCACTGTAGCGGTACGATCGGTGACAGGTGGGTCTGTGTGGGGGTGGGATGCCGGATTCAGAGGCAGTATGTGCCTTTAAGATTGTAAAACTGCACAATGGCAAGCCGGGATGATACCTGCAAAGGGGATTAGAATGAGTTAGGAGTCCAATGGTGTCCGCATCAGGGAATCTCGGGGCAAAGGATATGCGTCTTACCCAGGAAGATTAGCGCGATAGCTCCTGTAGTTTCTCTCGGTCCGACTGCAACACCTACACCACAGGAGAGAGGACACAACAGGTTCCGCTTCTGCATAGTAACTGGCCACTCACATCTGGCATTGCATGACACTGTGAGATGATAATGTTCGAGTAGGACCACACATCCATCATGTGGTCGAAATTTGCACTATTTGCCATAAAATAGCCAGCTCCACCAAAACAGTCACAATGTACACTGTCATGCAGTCTGTATGTAAACATCTACAAAGTGTAACTATACATGGGACACTCAGTTAACCTGCATCTCCCTTTTACATGCAGAGGGAAAATCAACACCCACTGCAGAGCAGACCACAAATCTCATCAGTGATGAGGAAGAGGACAACCTGCACATATGCTCAGACACCCTCCAATGGCTAATGGACAGCCTCCTAAGTATGGGCGAATTTTGCGAATCTCGCGTTCGCGAATTTTGTGGATTTGCAAACTCGCAATCCGCAAAATCCGCGAATTCTCGCGAATTTGCAGATTTTTTTTTATGTTCGCACGGGTTTCTGCAAGTTCGCGAGGGTTTTGTACAATTTCGCAAATTGCGAAATTGTACAAAACTCGTGCGAACTTGCAGCAACCCGTGCGAACACAATTATATGAAGAGAAAGAAGCTCCTGGTCACAGGAACAGCACGGGGATTGCGCTCATGAAAGTCAAGGATGCAAAGGCCTCTACCCAGCATCACAGCTGATTTTCCACAGTAGATTTGGGAAGAGGCACACCTGTCCCGCCTCGAAGACGCTCATGATTGTTTTTGGGCTAATAAATGAGTCACTGATTTTGAGCATCAACTAGTTCGAGCGGCCATGCAAAGGCCGCCCTCTACCCAGCATCACAGCTGATTTTCCACGGTAGATTTGGGAATAGGCACACCTGTCCAGCCTCGAAGACGCTCATGATTGTTTTTGGGCTAATGAATGAGTCACTGAATTTGAGCATCAACTAGTTCGAGTGACCATGTGTGTGTTACTATGCAATTGCCCTGAAGGGCGCAGGGGTCCCTTGAGTGACCTGTGTAAGGCTGTGCCTGTAACTATTTTACAATGGCGCCAGCAAGCTGCCAGCGCCGTTGTAAAATAGTTACAAAGTTAGCTTGCACAGGAAGCACTTAGATAAAATAAAGCAGCACCTGCTTCGTTTTATCTAGTGGTTCCTGTGCAAGCTAACTTTGTAACTATTTTACAACGGCGCTGGCAGCTTGCTGGCGCCATTGTAAAATAGTTGCATGAGTGGGGGTTCAACTTTTGAACCCGCTACGCTCGCGGATTTTTTTTGCGGATTTTGCGGTACATCCGCAAAATTCGCGGATTGCGGATTTCCCAAAAATCCGCAAAATCCGCGAGCGTAACGGATTTCCCGCTCATGCTTACAGCCTCCGCACCCCACCCCCAGGAGCAGGGCAGCCCAGTTGCCTCGAGGTGACCCCACCCCCTGCACAGACCACACAGCAGGAAACACACACCACCACGGCTGTCCAACAGGACCCCCGATCAATACATGGAATTCCAACCCTGTGTGTTGGGTTGCCAGGAGGGGACGGCTGATCAGCTGCACGTGGGTTTCGAGCTTGTGGCAGCCAAACTCAATGCCATACGTGGGTGTCCGAGTCCCATCATGAACCACTTACAGTCCCTAACGGACACCCACTGTCCGCAACATGCTCCCCGACAATTCTTGGCTGACATCGCTGCGGCCATTACTTGGATACAAGAACTGTCTAGTCAGACAGGCACCAGCGATGACAGCACAGAGTTGGCACAGATGTACAGGACAATGGACACCATGGAGCCAATGCTGGCTGCAAGTATGGATGCCATGGCTGAACACCAGCGAGACGTAGCTGGGATCGTCCATGACTTGCAGTTCCTCATCTTGCCATTGCTGCCACTGAGCCTGTCACAGATAACTGCAGGGGGAACTTTGATACACATATCTCCGACCCCTGATGTGTCAGTGGAACACAGTGGTGCAGCCATGACACCATCACACACACCTGACATACCAGTCACCGAACATGTGGTTGGTAATGACAGTGTGATGAAGGAGGTAGTAGCATCCATCCCCGCCATATGGCATGTCCCTGCCAGGTCCAGCCCTCTGCATCATGCCCTGGGACAACACCTCCCATGTGCAATATCTTGGTCTGGGGAGGTGGGGGGAGGCCGTCATAGGGCCATGGAGGAGGGGATCCAAGGGGTGGTGGTGGTGGGTGTTGTGACCCTCTTGGGAATCCGAGCTGCAAGATCAGTGGCTCCATGGCATCTGTTGTACTTCTGGTGTGCCTCTGGGCTGGGATTCCTTTTCTGGTGCAGGCTGTCGTCCGACTTTACACCAGGGCAGAGCTTGTGTTGATTTCCTGCTGCTAATGCACCTTATCGCATGTTTTGGAATCTTTTTGGCAATCTGGATGGTCGTTGAGAATATTGCAGAGTGGGATTGTCGTGGCTTTTGGCACAGGAACACCTACTCTGTATCTCATTAGCGATAGTTGCCGGGGTAATCTGTGGTGATGTATTTTGCGGCTGCTATTGCAGGTAAACTTGTGATATTGGCTGCTAGCACCAGCTTGTGAATAGGGAGACAAATTTATTGCCACTTTGGCTGCGATAAAGTGCCGATAACTTGGCGTTAGCTCCTTGAGAATATATCCCAATATCTGCAAACAAACACCATCCCACTAGCCTTACAGGTCTGCAACAAACCTTAAATACCGGAAAAAAACTTCAAAACATTCGTAAATATGTTTGCTTCAATACCATTTCTGAAGGAAGCAAAGCACTGACTCCCCTTGCACACAATCAGGACCTAGCACTCAAACCAGCTGATAAGTGTCGGGGAACTGTCCTGCAAGACAAAGAGTCATATTGTGAGGAGGTCCAGAGACAACTATCAGTAGAGGAACACTGCACAAAGATTAGAAGTGATTCCAATCCTGAGGTCAGAGCTCTCTTTAAAAATATTGTAGATACATGTTTGGAGTGGACTCCAGTTTTCTCTCATAGCGTGAACACCGGTTTCTAAATGCAACCTACCCCAAGATTCCGGTACTTTAACCACTTCCGAAAATACACAAGAACCTCACTAGGCCCCCTGGCCACCTGATTGTATCTTGCGGTTACCTTCTGGAACTCATTTGCCAATTCATTTACATTTTTTTGAAGCTATTTATACCACTAACATGTTCTTTCAGGAGGGACAGCATGGACTTCATCAGACAGCTACAAAAAAAGCCATTCAACAACTCAACCCAAATACTATTTAAAAGGGATATTCAGGCACTATAAACCAATATCCCACAGCTTTAAGCCCTAAGGGTAGTAAGAAAAACCTAGGACACCAGGGAACATATGGCCGCGATACCCGCCACCCCCTCTCAACACACTCCCCAAGGATGGGAAACCGGAAACAGTTCTTGAACTTTTGGAAGGCGGGAAGGGAGTTACCCTTCCCGGCCGTATTTATTAAAATATGAAACAAAATTAAAACATTAAAATAACAGTTTCATATTATGTACAATTTCATTACCACATTGCGATGTTTGGTTTAACCTTAACATATTCTCTAATACAAAGGTTCTCCTAGCCGAACTAACATCCTACAAACATTAACTTGAAATTTTGAAATTGTACATCCTAACGTTTAAGGGCCAACGGCAAGGTCGTAACCGGTGTCAAGATCCCTAAACCCGAAAATCCCCCTCACTTGTGAGGGGCGACCGCACAGAGGTGTACCTCAAGTGCAACTACCAATTTCCCTTGACTTGACGGGGGCCCCAATAAACTCGACGCCACTTAAAGGTCGTTCGAGGACTCGTGTGAGGTATCTAGAAGGTAGCGTAGACCCCCTCCCACACCCCACACAACTTACCACATCTGCCGTCGCAGATATCCTGGCCCCGGGAAATTCCCCAGGAGGGGGCTGTAGCCCCTCCTACCCAGGAAGGGGCCTTGACCGCCTTTCCTTTCCTTTCGGCGTCCCATCCTTAGAAGGGACCGCCTACCCGTTGAGGGGCCAATGGCCACCTCCCTCGAGCGCTCCCATCCGTAATGGGTGACGCCCACTCATAGGGATCTACCAATTAGTGCTCACCGATCATGACCTTACCGCCCGACCAAAAAATAAATACGACAATTTAACTAAATTACAAACAACCATAAACCATTTCACGTATGATTACTGATCAATGCCTAGTGCATAAACCATTTCGCGAATTACTTTATTTGTAGAACATATTGTAGCTGACCATTCTTTATTGCATACTAAGAATAACACGACAGTCACCACAACCTGCAAGAAATAGAATTACCATATCAAAACTTTATTCAACTCCACTGGCTGTCCTCAGGGGCTGGTGGGTGGGTTCAAAATTGGCTCTTCGTTCCGTCTCGAGCTCACGTGCAGCGAGGGGGTGCAGCTTCAGAGCACAGGAACAAGAGGATGCGTTCTTAGCTTGTTGCTCCTTTTATCCGTCTTCAGGGCGGGCGTAAACCCGCCCCTGCCTGCCCTTAGGGCGTGGCCAGCCGCGTCAGTGTCTAGGCCAGCCCACTCGAGGGCGGGAAACAGCGCGCCCCGGCTACGCCGCTTCGGGCATACCAGCCGAGGCTCGCCTCCCGCCCACAAATGGCTTCCCGGGGGGCTCGAGGTACTCGGCCATACGTTCGGGGGACCGATTGGTCGCCCCTTTCCATATGGCCGCGATACCCGCCACCCCCTCTCAACACACTCCCCAAGGATGGGAAACCGGAAACAGTTCTTGAACTTTTGGAAGGCGGGAAGGGAGTTACCCTTCCCGGCCGTATTTATTAAAATATGAAACAAAATTAAAACATTAAAATAACAGTTTCATATTATGTACAATTTCATTACCACATTGCGATGTTTGGCTTAACCTTAACATATTCTCTAATACAAAGGTTCTCCTAGCCGAACTAACATCCTACAAACATTAACTTGAAATTTTGAAATTGTACATCCTAACGTTTAAGGGCCAACGGCAAGGTCGTAACCGGTGTCAAGATCCCTAAACCCGAAAATCCCCCTCACTTGTGAGGGGCGACCGCACAGAGGTGTACCTCAAGTGCAACTACCAATTTCCCTTGACTTGACGGGGGCCCCAATAAACTCGACGCCACTTAAAGGTCGTTCGAGGACTCGTGTGAGGTATCTAGAAGGTAGCGTAGACCCCCTCCCACACCCCACACAACTTACCACATCTGCCGTCGCAGATATCCTGGCCCCGGGAAATTCCCCAGGAGGGGGCTGTAGCCCCTCCTACCCAGGAAGGGGCCTTGACCGCCTTTCCTTTCCTTTCGGCGTCCCATCCTTAGAAGGGACCGCCTACCCGTTGAGGGGCCAATGGCCACCTCCCTCGAGCGCTCCCATCCGTAATGGGTGACGCCCACTCATAGGGATCTACCAATTAGTGCTCACCGATCATGACCTTACCGCCACAGGCCGGATAGTTGACCGGCTATCTGGACCCCCCACACACTCCTACCTAAAGGTCATGTCTTAAAGTCCCCAGCCAAGCTATCAGGTCTCCTATGAGTAACTCGTTCCCCACCCGGGACAAATGAACACCATCACCCAAATACATACTGTCCCCTTTAATACAACCATGCGAAATAGAATGCAGTGTACTTGAACGAAACAATCGACTCACTTTATTATTAATCTTCCTTACTGAATGATTCAGAGCAGAAACTGAAAGAGCCCCCCGCCACACTTTTCGCGGGATCATACTGGACCATGCGATTGTGCACCCTGGAACTCTTCTCGCTAACCAACTTACAGTGGAAAGCATTGCCTCAAGAAGTAGTCGTCTACCAGTGGACACCAAATCGTTGCCCCCAAGATGTACTATGACTATAGCCGGCGGTGACCTCGTCCGCCCTAACAAACCCTCAAAAAATGATTGAAACTGGTCAATACAGAGCCCGCCCTTTCCGTAGAAGGACACACTGTACCCGTATTCCCCAGCCACGTGAATCATGTCACCTGCTTTGAATACGTCCGCGGCACGCCTCACGTATGAGTGGCCCACGACCCACACCTCCTTTTTCACAGCCGGTGATGTCTGACCGCTGACCCGGTGTTGGGTCGACTGCACAGTCGGCCCCGCCTCGTAGGCTTGCGCAACTGAAAACCAAACAAAAACAAGAAGCGTGAGTACATCATTACAGCTTCACAACATGTGCAACCGCACATACCTTTTATAACAGTTCGAGGACCAACGCCCCACACGTTTAACTTGTTCGACATTCAGACCCCTGGCTGTAGCCTCTGTAGCAGCCCCTATCCGAAAGGAATGGGTCCCAAACTCGCCGGGGTTCAAGCCCGCAGCGGAAATTGACATCGCAAGCACCCGCTGAAACTGAAACCTCGTCAGTGGGGTGGTGTCAGCGTGTCTCAACAAGGTCCCCCCCCATGATGCCACCCTTTGCGCTAAATATTCCTCTACGCAACTTACCGGGCACATGGAGGACCCGGGAATCCTTTGTATGAGTATGCAGTCCCCCATCGCACCCTGGTCGGTCTTGGACCTGACAAAGGAGATGGACATTGTCTCCCTTCTGACCTGAACGTGCTCTCGGCACAGTCCCCCCGCCACATCCCGCTTGTTCCTCGCCACTAGTTCGCTTACCCGCATAGCCCCATGGAATGCCAGCGTAAAAGCGGCTCGGAATAACACTGTTTCATACTGGGATGAGCATGTTGAAGGGAGTACAGATAATAACAGGGCCAGCCTATCCAGACCTATCGGGCGCCTTTCATCTACTCTGCGACCCTCAAGGCGTTGCCACCCACGTAGCGCTTTTTGTACAACGAAAGACGCTGTCGGGTCCTGGATCCCATAAGCCCTTGCCACAAAGGAAATGGCTGCCCGATGCCTCTGGGCAGTAGCCACCGATTTGCCTGCCTGATGTAAAAACAGCAGGAAATTTACTACCCACTCCTCCTGGCCCCAAAGCTCCCCTCCGGCAGTCCCCAAAAAGGCTAAATAGGAACGGAACGACCCTTCATATGCCTTCCTTGTCCTGGGTGCTAAACTCTCTCCCACGAGGTTTCGTAATTCGGGGCACCGAGAGACCAGAGAGCTTCGGGAAAGGGTGCCGCCATCGGGTCCGCTGTGGGCAGAAAACCCCAGAAGGCCTGCATACGGAAACGAGAAAGCGCATCAGCCGCTTGGTTCATCACCCCCGGCACATGTCTTGCCTTAAATAGGACATTCAATTGCATACACAACAAGACAATTTCTTTCAGCAGTCTCAGGATCCATTTGCATCGTGCCGCCTGGCTATTGATACACTCAACCACGGTCATGTTATCAGACCAGAATACCACAGAGTGATCTCTAAACCCCTCAGGCCAAGTTTTCAGGGCCACCAGAATGGGGAACAGTTCAAGAAAAGCAATATTACTCGTCAACCCATCCTCATGCCACCATGACGGCCATATTTGAGCCGACCATTGTGTGCCAAAGATGGCACCAAAACCAATGCTCCCTGCCGAATCTGTCCACAGCCCCAGCTCCTCGGAGGACACCGCCGGTTTGTTCCAGACAACTCGACCATTGAAATCCGCCAGAAATGCCAACCAAATGCGCATGTCCTGGCGAACCTCGGCCGAGAGCCTCGTGCGATGGTGACCCTCCTTCAGGCCGACCATGGCCTGAGCGATCGAGCGGGAAAAGGGGCGGGCCATCGGTATTACTCTCAGGGCAAAATTCAGCTGTCCCACCAATTGTTGCAATTGCAGCAACTTAACCTTAGACTGACTAATACACGTCTCCAGGGATGCCCTGAACCTAAGCACTTTTTCTCTTGGTAAACGAAAACAACCTTCCTCCGCGTCGAGCGCGATCCCCAGAAACTCGAGGCACGTCGAAGGACCCACTGTCTTACCTGGTGCCAATGGCACGCCAAAATGGTTCATTAAGACACAAAATTCATTCAAAGCCTGACCACATTCCGGATCCCCGGCTGCCCCTAGAAACAAAAAATCATCGAGATAATGCATAACCTGATGAAACCCCGTCTTCCTTGTGAAGACCCATTGCAGGAAACAACTGAACTGCTCGAAATAGGAACAAGATATAGAGCACCCCATTGGCATACATCTATCCATGTAATAGTGACCCTGAAACATGAAACCAAGAAGACGCTGATCGTCTGGGTGTACCGGGAGCAACCGGAATGCTGACTCGATATCAGATTTCGCCATCAGCGCACCGGGCCCTAGGCGATTCAAAATGGCTACGGCCTCATCGAAAGATGCATACCGTACTGAACACACTGCCGGGTCTATCGCATCGTTTACGGAACACCCACGTGGGGCTGATAAATTATGTTTCAACCGAAACTCACCCGGGTCCTTCTTGGGGACCACCCCTAAGGGGGAACAAACAAAGTTAGCGACCGGTGGTACATGAAACGGACCGGCGACTCGACCTCGAGCCACCTCTTTCAAAATCTTCTCCCGTACCACGGTCGTGTGCTGCAATACTGATATTTGGTTTTTACATTTCGCTAAACCGTGAAACTCCCCCACTGGGATGCGGAAACCATATGAAAACCCGTTCCGCAACACCCCAGCGGAAGCGTGGTCCGGGTATTCGCTGAGCCAAGGTATCATTGCCATGGTATCAATTGGAGTAGGTAAAGGCGCCCCTCGGACTATTTTAGACCTGTTTGGCGCCTCCTCTACCCCCGTTATCACCCGTTTTGGCTCTACACATGGACTCAGGATGGGACGCTTGCCCACACCCGCTACATTCGTGCCTGAATTTACATGACCCTTGAGGCCTCGTACATTTTCCCCTGTTAAAGTTCCAGCAACTCCCTTTTTTACCTGTGGTGCCGTTCGGCCTGGACTGATATTCGTTACTCGCGCCTGATCGAAAGGAGGACCCAGAATATGGGCGGGAGGACTCCCCCACACTACTCCCTACTAATGGCAAATTCAACATACCAGTCTCCGACATTTTGGACCATGACACAGAATCGTAACAATCCCAAGTTAAGTTTCTATCATGTTCTTTCGCTTTCCTAAAAATATTATCGTAACAGAACCATTGATTGCCCCCATGTGACACGGAATACCCCATGATACGTGACTGATAAATCGGCAATTCAGACAGTAACTCGGGCTTACGTTCGCCCAGGGTGGATGTAAAAATCCCCCACGCCTTGCCCCAATTGCCAATGTTCTCCTTTACCTTGAAGGCGGCCATCTTTGCGCGCCAAACACTCGGATGCATGAGCTCCTTTTGGCTCTTCACATATTCCATCTCATAATGATCGGTAAGTAACGAGAAGATGTTTACATATTCATCTGCCCATATCTTTTCCTTAATAGCTAGAGGGACATGTTGACCCAACTTTTCCCGTCTTGACGGGGCAGACTCATCCCTCGCAATCGACAATGGCCGCTTACCTGAACCGGAAGCTGTATCTGCGGCTGAGCCTGTCCCAGGTGGTTTTCCTACTGTCGCAGCCGGCGTGATAACTGGCGATGCTGCCTTCGCCGCCTCCCTCGTTTCACGCAGTTGCCTCACCAACACCCGTGCGTCGTCAGCCGTGGCGCCCGAATCTTTACCCAACCACGCTGCTAATTGTGCTGCCAGCTCGGGCGGCATATCCTCCCCGGACACGGGGGTGACCACCACGGGAATCGGATTCCCCTCTGCCGGCACCGGAGTTGGCTCTTCGAGTGGGGTACAGGGAACCGGGATGTCCCCTCCAGCTGCTCCCCTTCTGGGCCTCTTGCCTTTTCCTCCCGGAGCTGCTCCGACCAACGGGCGTTTCGGCCCCTCTTCCCCATCTTTCTCCGCCATTCGCTTCTTCAGGTCGGTCACCTCCTTCATAAGAACTCGCAGCATCTGGTCGGTAGTCATTCGCTTTCCGACTTTCTTAGGCATTCTCCGACCGAATATCTGTAAGACAAACAGGAAAGATTACCACGTTCAAAATTGGCTCTTCGTTCCGTCTCGAGCTCACGTGCAGCAAGGGGGTGCAGCTTCAGAGCACAGGAACAAGAGGATGCGTTCTTAGCTTGTTGCTCCTTTTATCCGTCTTCAGGGCGGGCGTAAACCCGCCCCTGCCTGCCCTTAGGGCGTGGCCAGCCGCGTCAGTGTCTAGGCCAGCCCACTCGAGGGCGGGAAACAGCGCGCCCCGGCTACGCCGCTTCGGGCATACCAGCCGAGGCTCGCCTCCCGCCCACAAATGGCTTCCCGGGGGGCTCGAGGTACTCGGCCATACGTTCGGGGGGACCGATTGGTCGCCCCTTTCCAGTTGCACTGGATCCCACTTCATTCTTGGTTGATTCGACTGAAATTGCTCTTAAGAATAATTGCTTTTTATTTCTTGGTACTTACTGCTACCAAAGGAAAGGTATTGCAATGGGAGCAGGTTTCACCCCAGACTTGATGAATCTGTTCATGGATGACTACGAAAGCACACACTTATTCAATAATACCAATCCATGGGAGTTCAATATCATTTTTTAGTGCTGGTACATCAATGATGTGTTCAGTATATGAGAAGGCATGAACAGTGCACTTCAAGATTGTTGCCTATGGATCAATTCATGTTCCACTGACATGCAGTTTACGTCAGAACACAGTAACTCGCACATCACATTTATTTAATTTCAACACCAAAACAGAGAATGGTTTACTGCATACTTCACTATTCAGGAAACCGACTGAAAGGAACTCACTTTTGATGTATACAAGCCACCACCATAGCGGCCTATGGGATATCCTTCCCTATGGCCAGTTCCTTAGGTTACGCAGGAATTGCTACAAAAAAGAGGATTTTTTTCAAGAATTTGATTTGCTGATTTCCTGCCTAGCAGAAAGGGGTTATAAATTTGGTTTACTCAAAAGATCTAGAAAAAGAGCATGGTATACCCATGGAGAATCAAGTGGAACCAGCAGTGTTCATTACGGAAGATTCAGGAATTTAAATTCCAGAGGAAATTAACCCCTGACGAAGGGCAGGGACACGCCCGAAATGCATTGGAGCTAATACACATGCTTCTGTGATTAAGTATACAGATTGGAAGAACAGCACATTCTATGAAAAATTATGTGATGAAAACATGAAGCTCTAATTAAAGGATGTATTGAAACATTGTTTGAACAATTGGAGTTTAATTTACAGACTTGATTAATTAATTTTGGCTGTGCAACTAGAGGGACACTTCCCAGCAGGGAGGTGCAACAGAAATACCCATAGAGAACACATACTCACTACTAAATCTCACACTGAGACCAACCCGCTATTGTAATAGACCCCTTTGTCTCCTTTACATCAATCTATCTATATGCACTGTCTGGCATGTATAGTTCATCACTATTTATTCACAGTAAGGTTGTTTGAGACCTAGCTCTCACCATGAGTAGATTTTTAAGGCAGGAATTAGCATTTATAAAGAACTCCCCATGTCAAGCATTATGCATCACTGATGCAGCGACTCTTCTGAGGCCGCTCACATCCTCTTGACAGCAATCCAGCTGTTTTACACCTGCCCTGATGTCAATAGTCATGAGATCAGTGCTCTAGCTTTTATAACAACCCAGTTCCCCAGATGGCAGATTTCAATCAATACGCGGACGAGACGAGTATGGTCACAGATTAATTGAGAAGGTAAGAGGACCCCCTCGTAGAGGGTCTTTATTAACTTGATGTTATAATATATGGTTATAGTACTCTGGTCTAGTTTTAGTTTTGATTTTCCTCATTTTCTGCTTGTTTGATATGCGACTGAGATGCGTACTCCTTCAGAGTCCTGCTCACTACAGCACATAGCAAAGAGCTTGATGGACAATTTCAAGACAGTCAGCAGATATGAGTAGTGATAAATCTCTTCTTAAACCCGCTCCTATCGTCCCCGATAACCCTCCTCAATGCTCGCCAACGTAAATCTCTAGTGCCGACCTGCTTTTCACATCCACTCTGAAAATCAGCGCCAACAGCAGCTGCCTGCATCAACCATTGACACAAGCTTGAGTGATGACTGGCTCTTTGCACTAAACAGCGACCATCCCCAACACTACCTGCTCCTTGCACCGACAACCGTCCCCTAGCATTGACTGCAAATGCAAAGCTCCGATGAAGCTCACCCTGTGGACTTGGACTCAGAGAAGGTAAAATGTTCGGACTGTCAAACTTGGTTCATGTATCTGACCCATGATCTATCAAGGTTAGCCTGAACTTGTGAATTTACACTGGTCCAGTACGACCAGATTAACACAATTGGCAATTTGTACTGTTTGGTGCAATTTTCGCTAAAGAATTTAGAAATGTGTAACTACGTCTCTACTGATTGGATGTTTCTCATTTTGGTGTAAATTTATTTATTAAAATCAACTTTATTTTTCTAAATTGGGTTGGGGGTTTTCTTGTGTTGTATTTTAGCTTTATTATTGTTAGAGTGCTGCATATATACTTATAAAATTGCCTATACGTTAACCCTGATTCCTTTTGCCCCAAACCACCAGAGTTTTAAGCATATACTTATTTAGTGACTTTTGTGTTTCACCTTGACAAGGATTGTGTTTATTATTTGAATGGGGCTTCCATCCCTCTTAACTAAAAACTCGATTTCTTACATACACGTTAAGGATGCTGTGATGCCTAGACTGTTGGAAACAAAGGATTACTTTAGAAAACCAGCCTAACACTTCTAAACTCAGCCTTTGAAGCTTCAGGCCCACAGATGCTAGCTTAGAACTGAGAGTTCTGGCCGAAGCGGGACTCGCAGACGGACAGGGGCATGGGAAAAAATCAGGAAGGCTGGAAGGAATGCTGGTACAGGGCAGGAAACCAAGGCCTTTAAGGCCAGCATGCAGTCACCAGGAAGTCCTCCATGCTGTTGTCCTGGATTTGGGGTATAACACTGCACAGCAATGGAAAAGAAGAGAAGGTGTAGAGGAGTCTCTGAGGCCAGGAAAGAGACAAGGAATTCACTTCCATTGGGGACAGGAACACAGAAGAAATTTTGGGAAAGAACTTGTTCTAGACTGCGACAGATAGACCCAGCAATGGACGCCGGAATTGTTCTGAGATGGACTGAAACAGGAGAGGTCAGAGACAAGGGGACCCTGACAATAGAAAGATTTACATGTCCATTCTTCCTCCTCAGACGATAAACTGCTGTCAGTTAAGCCATACTAGGGTCCTTTTACCCCTTGGTGTTTTGTGTATACAGACAGCTTTAGATTGCCTGTCTGCCTCATACAGCCTGAATCTGGAGACAAGGGCAAAGAAGAGGAGGGTTCTATAGATGGCTGCCAGCTCACTCCACATGGAAGATAGGCCTTATGCCTAAAGGAGCCTTTGAATGGTCAATCTGGGTCCAACCACCATGGAAGATCCTGAGAAATGTGATCACGATTTGTGTCTTACACTCCTCTTGACTCAGACTCCAGTTGTAGAGAAGAAGATGAACTAAAGATCTTAGTTGGAGATGGGCCTAGGGCGCCACCAGACTGGAAGCAACCATTTCTCTCTGAACCCACAACCAATTCCTAGCAGAGGTCATGGCACCCCTGGAAAACAAGGATTATGGACTGGAACTCAATTTAAGCTGTTGAGGATTGGAAGTTGCCCAAGTCCATTTTGTAGACTGCTTCTATGAACTGGGGGGTCTGAGATGGCACCAGATCAACCTTGAGGGATTTCGCAGAAAACCATGGATTTGCAGAATTTCCCCAATCTGCACATCCTACAAAGACCCTCAACCTCTGCAGGTTTGGGACCTCCCACACCTTTGTTTCAACCATCCTAAGCATTGTAATTCTGGTATCCCCATGCAAGTGAAGCCTTCGAGCACCCCTCCCCACTTCATTTGGATTATTGCAACGTTTGTGCACCTCACTGGACTCCTTATTCCCAGAAGGACCAGAGGAATTGGTTCCTCCTCCCCTCCCCCTGAGAGATCTTGATCTCTAAATTACACTTCAGCTACACTTAATTAATTTGAGTAATCCTGTCCTGATGATGACCTGAAACAACACAGGTTGAAACCCTGTCAACAAAATTCAGTACAGCTACAGCTTTTGGTTCCCAACTGGTCTTTAATAAATTGTATCCACAGTGCTCATGTTATGTACTAATTTTAAAACCTGCACAATCTCTCTGTTTCACCATATCATGTGTCCCACCTTGCACAGTTGACTTTACCACAAGCACTTTTGAGTGCACCTATATTGTGGATTACACTTGCATCCATTGAAAAGTAATATTGCTGTCTGAAATGAATGTCTTTTACATATTCTCATACAGACCGCGATATCAAAACCTTGGTGTTTCTACTTTCTTGTAGTTCATGTACGTTTCATTATTTGTCTTTAAAATAGTACCTGTTGAGCCATTGTTTTTTGTTAGTATAATTACCCAGGTCTCAACTGGGTCTACGGGGTTCCCTCTGTTGCATTTCCTGATTATGAAGCCTGCATGGTGAACGAATGACACTACCAAACAAGCATTGGCAACGCCAATAGGTCTCGCCTTTGGGACATTGTAAGTAAAAAAATGTAAGTATAAGACTTCACGTTTACATTTACTTTGTATTTAGGATGCAGTTAATGTAAACGTGAAGTCTTACACTTCAGGTTTTTTTTTTTACTTACAAGGCCCCAAAGGCAAGACCTATTGGCTATGCCAATGCTTGTTTATTTTACCAGTGGGGCATGCCTCAAAGACGGCCACGCCTTTCTGTTATTTGTCAATTGCCATCGCTGAAGCGCCTGCATGAATTTTTTCTGTTCATTTATTTTGGTTTACAATAGCGCCACCTGTGCTTTGGCTTTAAGCATCTTAAGCTAAAGCGCGGGTGTCGCGCGTGTTTCAAAAGTAAAGTAGTAGGAATTTGTTTGCATTTTTCTATTTCTCTACTTTTGAAGCAATTGTGGAAGCCGCACTTTAGCTTAAGATGCTTAAAGCTAAAGCATGGATGCTGCAATCCATTTGGAATGCAATAGCTGTCACATTTCTGAAGGCTTGAGCTAATAGTTCAAACTTTCAGGATTGCAACACCTTTTGCATTGCTTATGTTTTTGTTAACAACTCACTAGGTTACTGAAGAGAAACCAGGCAATTGTTTTAACTAAAGGGGTGCGAGAGCAAGGTCTGACAATTGTGACATACACTACGGTGTACTCACACTTTTTTCTGAGTTCTGATTTTCCTTTCTACACTGTGGCCATCAAAATGTCACCAACACCCGCAGCTGGCAATCTCTTCAGGCGACCCTTTATTCCTTTAACAGAGATGATGTACAGGTTCTTGGCCCCTGGAAAAGATCAAGTGCCAGAAAAGCAACATTAAAAACATTGTAAACCTTTATCAATCATAAAAATACACAGCACATCAGTAGATAGCGTATGTGTACCGTCTATAAAGAAGCTAATTTAAAGGAACACCCAAAAGAACAGAGGAGCATATTATCAAGAACTGTGATAAAATTATAGCCGCTTTAGCGGCAGGAAACTGTCGCCGTTCTTGATAATATGCCCCTATATTTATCCAAATATAGAAAACTTATTCCGTCACTGATTGAGGTCAACAGCACATGTAGTTACCACCTCACCCAAAAGCAACATGGTTTCTTTGCCCTTTCACGACAACTCACTGAGGCCACAGGAGAGACTGAGCAAGTGCTTTTTAGGTTTCGCCTCCTCGAAAGCTGCCCCGCACAGCTTTTCGGCGCAGGCGAAAACTTTTGAGAAGAGTATGTGGCTTGGTCACCGCCTCTCACTTCCATTGGCTAGCTCCATAAATGGAGGCTAGCCATTGGAAGTGAGATCTGTCCGTCACGCTCCGAGACGATTCGTGGGCGTTCCGGCGATCTTTTTCTCATCCTGCCCCTTTTCATGCGGCTGTGGGCTTGTGTTTTTTTTTTTGGTAAAGCTTTGTTTTCGCCATTTCTGAAGTGTCCTTTGCAGGGACTGCTGCGCGGCTGTCCTGTGCCTGCCCGCCCCGTGTGACCCGCTCTGACCACGAGCCGTTTTCACACTGCCAAGCTGGGCTGACCACACCCGCCTCGCCCTCCTGAAGGACGCCCTGATTTGCCTGCTGTATCCCCACTGGGGGGAGAAACTCGAGAGATTCGCCCTTTGCCTGTGGAGACGCCGCATACGCCACAGCGTACCCTCTCCCCAGCACCGCGTTATCCCCAGAAGAAGCAGTTCCCCGCTCAGACTCGCCCTGACTGAAATACGCGTCATACGCCAGAAGCGTACGCCTCGCACCAGCCTTTGATTTTCAGCCCCCCTGTGAGACGTACCGCCTTGCCTTTGTGGCCGTACGCCTCGCACCAACCTGCCCGCATTAAAGCACAGCACCTCTGATCCTGCGAGCCTGCATTGGTTGAGGTTCGCGTCGTACGCCTGAAGTGTACGCGTTGGCCCCGCATCTGTCCCCGAGGCATAACCCGCACCCGAGAGCCGCACTGTACTTAAGTACAGGCCACCCGTGCCGCTGCCGCCTCTGGGGGAATCTGCCTGCCAGAGAGGACGTCTGCCCCAAGCCGGACCGGCTCGACAAGACTAGCATCCAGAGCCCGCCCCGCACCCCGCGTGTACCGCGCATCAACAGGTACTGGGCATTCCTTCCAAGGCAGCAAGAGCTGTACTGTACCCCCTCGGGGTGCCCTTAATCCAGAACTGCATAGTTGGGGGAAAGTAAAATATTGGTAAAGCATTTAAAGAGGAACTCAAAGTACTTTCAAGAAAGCCTCGTTTTTTACATCCCTGAAGTATTTTAAAGAAAGCCTCGTTTTTTTCATCACTGAAGTATTTTAAAGAAAACCTCAGTTTTGTGAATTATTGAAACGATTATAGGCTGATACTGATACATTCGGGTCGAGTTTGCGCTATATAAAACAGCAAAATAATCACAATGTGTACTCGTGTGCATAGTACAACCCTGCTCACCGCTTTTGTGGATGTCCATGATGACATGTCCGGCAGGTTTTCTATGTCTGCATTTTGCTCACACATAGAAATGCCTCTTTCGTCTGCACCAGCCTATCAATGATGTGTGGTCATTTCTACATCACCTCGAACACCACCCCTCCCGAGTGTCATCTACCACGACCCCCTAAGCCCCTTTCACCCATCCCTTCACTCTTGTCTCGGCTCTATACTTGCCAAACCTACATTCCAAGACGCCTTCCAGTTACCCCAATCTCTCAGTCCACCTCCCCTTCATTTCCTCCTCCCTGTCTGTCTCTCCTGAGTCCGTCTTCTCCTCTGGTGCCCCTTCTTCCCACCATCAGTTCACGACCCTTCGCCTCACCTACCCCTCCATCACTCCACACAGACCCCCGCTGCATCCCGTCTGTTATTCAGCTCCAGCCCCTGCCGAGCCTCAGCCAGGCTCCCTTCCAACCCTCTCATCCTATCCTTCTCACATCTCCTTCCATTCGTCCCTCCTTCTCTCCACTACCCGGTTTCACTCAGCTCCAGCCCCTGCCGAGCCTCAGCCATGCTCCCTTCCAACCCTCTCATCCTATCCTTCTCACATCTCCTTCACTTCGTCCCTCCTTTTCTCCACTACCCGGTTTCACTCAGCCATTCTTCCCTCTGCAGCCAGCTTGTCCGGACCACTTCCTACAGCTCTCCTGCCGTTTCTTCTCTTCATCTCCTCCCTCGTCTCCCCCCTTCCATTCAGGCCCCTTCCCTTCGTACCCACTTCCTACGACCCTCCCTATCCCTACACCCAATAACTCTATCCCTCCCTCGTCCTTGTATACCACGTCCACCATCCGTCCTTGGCGCCCCACCCCCCTCCCTACGACCCCCTCATCCCTCCTTCACCCCATCTCTTTTTGCCCGCCATCCCTCATTCACAGCATAATCTGAAAAAGTGTGGGCAGAAGGTAAGGTGGGGAGCTAGAAGGGGGAAGGAAGGGAGAGAATCAGGTGCTAGAAAAGTTTACGCTATATAAAACTGCATTAAGTAAAACAAATACTTGCACCCATTCACAGCATAATCTGAAAAAGTGTGGGCAGAAGGTGAGGTGGGGAGCTAGAAGGAGGAAGGAAGGGAGAGAATCGGGTGCTAGAAAAACTCGAGGAAGATTACTTCATATAATTTTTTACACATCGTTTTATTTTATTTTAATTGTAACGGATCTGAGTGCAGAGTGAGTGTGTAGAGTGCAGAGTAGTGAGTGTGCAGACTAGTGAGTGCAGAGTGCAGAGTAGAGAGTGCAGAGTAGAGAGTGCAGAGTAGAGAGTGCAGAGTAGAGAGTGCAGAGTGACTAGGGAGTGCAGAGTAGAGAGTGCAGAGTGACTAGGGAGTGCAGAGTGACTAGGGAGTGCAGAGTGTAGAGTGACTAGGGAGTGCAGAATGAAGAGTGACTAGGGAGTGCAGAGTGCAGAGTGACTAGGGAGTGCAGAGTGACTAGGGAGTGCAGAGTGACTAGGGAGTGCAGAGTGAATAGGGAGTGCAGAGTGACCAGGGAGTGCAGAGTGACCAGGGAGTGCAGAGTGACTAGGGAGTGCAGAGTGACCAGGGAGTGCAGAGTGACCAGGGAGTGCAGAGTGACCAGGGAGTGCAGAGTGACTAGGGAGTGCAGAGTGACTAGGGAGTGCTAGGGAGTGCAGAGTGACTAGGGAGTGCTAGGGAGTGCAGAGTGCTAGGGAGTGCTAGGGAGTGCAGAGTGACTAGGGAGTGCAGAGTGACTAGGGAGTGCTAGGGAGTGCAGTGACTAGGGAGTGCAGAGTGACTAGGGAGTGCTAGGGAGTGCAGAGTGACTAGGGAGTGCAGAGTGACCAGGGAGTGCTAGTGAGTGCAGAGTAACTAGGGAGTGCTAGGGAGTGCTAGGGAGTGCAGAATGACTAGGGAGTGCTAGGAAGTGCGGAGTGACTGGGGAGTGCTAGGGAGTGCAGAGTGACTAGGGAGTGCAGAGTGACTAGGGAGTGCTAGGGAGTGCAGAGTGACTAGGGAGTGCTAGGGAGTGCAGAGTGACTAGGGAGTGCTAGGAAGTGCAGAGTGACTGGGGAGTGCTAGGGAGTGCAGAGTGACTAGGGAGTGCAGAGTGACTAGGGAGTGCTAGGGAGTGCAGAGTGACTAGGGAGTGCTAGGGAGTGCAGAGTGACTAGGGAGTGCTAGGGAGTGCAGAGTGACTAGGGAGTGCTGGGGAGTGCAGAGTGACTAGGGGGTGCTAGGGAGTGCAGAGTGACTAGGGAGTGCTAGGGAGTGCAGAGTGACTAGGGAGTGCTAGGGAGTGCAGAGTGACTGCAGAGTGCTAGGGAGTGCAGAGTGACTGCAGAGTGCTAGGGAGTGCAGTGACTAGGGAGTGCAGAGTGACTAGGGAGTGCTAGGGAGTGCAGAGTGACTAGGGAGTGCAGAGTGACCAGGGAGTGCTAGAGTGCAGAGTAACTAGGGAGTGCTAGGGAGTGACTAGGGAGTGCAGAGTGACTAGGGAGTGCTAGGAAGTGCAGAGTGACTGGGGAGTGCTAGGGAGTGCAGAGTGACTAGGGAGTGCAGAGTGACTAGGGAGTGCTAGGAAGTGCAGAGTGACTAGGGAGTGCTAGGGAGTGCAGAGTGACTAGGGGGTGCTAGGGAGTGCAGAGTGACTAGGGAGTGACTAGGGAGTGCTAGGGAGTGCTAGGGAGTGCAGAGTGACTAGGGAGTGCTATGGAGTGCAGAGTGACTGCAGAGTGCTAGGGAGTGCCGAGTGACTGCAGAGTGCTAGGGAGTGCAGAGTGACTGCAGAGTGCTAGGGAGTTCAGAGTGACTGCAGAGTGCTAGGGAGAGCTAGGGAGTGCTAGGGAGTGCAGAGTTACTAGGGAGTGCAGAGTGACTAGGGAGTGCAGAGTGCTAGGGAGTGTAGAGTGACTAGGGAGTGCTAGGGAGTGCAGAGTGACTGCAGAGTGCTAGGGAGTGCAGAGTGACTGCAGAGTGCTAGGGAGTGCAGAGTGCTAGGGAGTGCAGAGTGACTGCAGAGTGCTAGGGAGAGCTAGGGAGTGCTAGGGAGTGCAGAGTGACTAGGGAGTGCAGAGTGACTAGGGAGTGCTAGGGAGTGCAGAGTGCCAGGGAGTGTAGAGTGACTAGGGAGTGCTAGGGAGTGCAGAGTGACTGCAGATATTAAACTAATGGCAATGTAAATGACAATGCCATTTATTTATCTGTTTTCAAAACCAACACATAAATACAAATGTTGTCATTTACAATGCCAATAGCTCTAACTTTTCCAAAGGCGAAACCATTGCATTGTAAATGCTTGTTTGAAGGGGTGTTGAATATGAACGAATCTGAGTTCATTTGAAACCACACAGTACAAAATCCAAATGCATAAGAATTTGAACAAGAATGAAGCTTCTGCCTGCTATCTTCACTTCAGACTACATAACTTCACTCTTCTCAATCTACAGGGCTATCCTACTAACACCCCCAACTTTTTCTCCGGACCAACTCTCGCCCCAAACCCCTATTAACTATCCAAAAAATAACATGGCAATACCAGTTATGTAGTTCCTATTCCTGGAAAATAAGACGCTGATACAGCGAATGGCTAGTATGCCGCACAGTAGGTTTTGGACCTAAAGCAAAGATTCACAAAAACGATTATGTACTGACTGCCTCAATACAATTAAAAAAATGCCACCGCAAGAGCCATACAATACTATTTGGCACAAGCCCGGATCCACGATGTGATGCTGAATACCTTAGTAGGCAACCCTTTCATAATCACACCCGGATAAGATCATGTGCTAGACAAGCAGCATTACAAACTGACGAGCATTTCTGCAACCGGGCAGTTGTAAAAACCGATGTAACTGTGTGTGCACATTAGCACCCACCGTACCGAGCTAAAGTTGCTCTTGTTGCTACTACGAGCATTGATGATTTTAAAAAAGGGCCATAAAACATGTAAAAGTAACTCATTACACGTACCGAATGTGCACAAAAACAAAGTTGTTCCTCTGTAGATCGGGCAGCAAATAATCTGCACAAATGACCCACACTTTCGCTTTTGGTAGTAGGCATCGCGTCTCAACAGCCTTTAACAGTTGCTTCTAATCATTCACAGGGACTTGCCTGTGTTATCTGCACAGTTGATCATGGCTCCCACAGGGAGCCAAGTGAGATGCGAAACTTCGCACCGACGAACCACCACGTCCTGAAGAAAAGAAAAACAAGTCAGTGTTCTTATGTTTGTTCTACTCGGATAAAATATGAACAACACCAATCTTTACTAACGCAAAACAAAGGGGCATATTACCAACGAGTAGCGATAGTTATCGCTAACTAGGCTTTCTAACAATTTTTTTTATCGCTAAGCATCGTCGGACATTATCGCTGAGATAACTTGCTATTAGCAACGTTTATCTACAAAGCGATAATTGTTCCGGCGATAGCGTGAATAACGCTGAGAATACAGCAATATTCACGCATTAGCGACGAAATGCTCTTAGCCATGTTATCCACCTCCCATTGGATAACATGGCTAAGAACTGGTCTGAGCAGGCGTTAGTTTTTGGCGATAGCGGAAATATTTCCATCACTACGCCCGCCTTGCTAATAGGCGATAGCGACGTTAGCAACTGCTTTCAGTCTCTAACAGGTTGGGTACGCCCACTTTGCATGTCATTAGCGATAAATATCGCTGACATGCAAAGCGGGCCCCAAACAGCTCGCTATCGCCTAAAAGTTGTTGCTAACAGCTTGCTAATGGAGCAATAGAATTATCGACGCTTAGTGGCCGAAAACTGTCACTAACCCGGCGATAATTGCCTATCGCGCCCCTTGGTAATATGCCCCAAAGTTTCTCAAAATGGAAACATAATATTAAGTAACATTGCCTGTCATTGTCCATGGGTGCGGGAAGCCAGGGCAATCTTCGAGAGAAAAAATGCTACTGTTCAGGAAGGCACCTGACTAGAAAATGCTCAATTTATTTATTGAGCTCTCGCAATACAATGCATTTTTTTTATTGATGCAGGCTTTAAAAAGGTATTCATGATAGATTTAACCTCATTGTGAGATATTTCGGATTAACCCAGCTAATGCTAACAAAAGCTCTCATGTTTAGTACAACACAAAGCAGTATGTCCTTAAATATTGAGCTGTTTGTAAAAGAGATCAAGCTCTTTTACTCTGGCTGGAAAAAGACTGATAAAACAAACTATCAGTAAAGGCCCAGCCCAGTCCGCTCACTGAGGTAACAACATAATATATTGCCGTACTTGGATACTGTAGAGCCCACCATCCACCCCGAAGGTAATTTCTACTGCATGCCAAAATGTCCCACTGAGGAGGTCTTACTGACTGTAAATTCAACGATAGATTAGGCCCAGGATTTTTTTTTTTACACAGATGTCATTTTGCGTATTTCCCAGTATTTCGGGTTACGGCTGATAGGCGAAATTCACAACATTACGCCACACCGCAATTAAGATGTCGCTTGGGTAAAAGTCCTACCACAAGAGCACGGCAACAATGCAAACAACTCAAACACGAGGGGCTGGTATTCGCATTGAATGCAATTTTCTGCTTTATTTTAGCCCCGAATGCTTTCTCTTGTCCAAAATATATGCAGGGATGCTTTTCACACTCGATGTCTTTTTTTTCTGGAATCTATGCAAAGGAAATTACACAAATTTCACACAGATCAACTTCAGATCTGGCTTCCAAGATAGAGAGTTGACAGGCGACAGTGGTGACTGACCAGCTTCTTCCCCACTTTGTCACTCACTCAGAGCCTCTCTGCAGGTTCCTACCTCCAAACCATTGGCATTCATTCGCAGTGTGCGATTATCCGGGCAGGAAGAGATGGCCGTCAGGAGAAATACCGTCGCATTAGTGCCGGCTGGAGTTACCTGCGCTGGGATCCACCACAGCTGTGCTGAGGAGACGAGAGTCCGGAGGATCGCTCAAAGGATGGTCCCACTCGGCAGAGTGTCATAAGTTAATGATGAGGTACCCAGGCAGAGCAGCGCCCTCGAGGAGGATGTGAGCTGGTGGGCATGGTAGTAGGAGCAGGCGTATGGCTCTGTGTATTGCGCGGAACCCGGACGGCCTCAAGCAGAGGGTTAAACTGTGTACAGCCTAAAATTGTCACAAAAGGGTGTACATTTAACAAAGAAAAAAATATAAAACAGAGAAAATTATTAAAAAATAAAATAACTGGAACTGTCGGGGATCAAACACGGCACCTGTTGAATGTATGCTCAGATAACCAACTGTGTGAGCCATCCTAGGTTTAAAGGCATAGCGCATGCATTATAAAACAAACTATCAGTAAAGGCCCTGCCCAGTCCATTCACTGAGGTAACAACATAATATATTGCAGTACTTGGGTACTGTAAAGTCCACCATCCACCAGAAGATAATTTCCACTGCACGCCAAAATGTACACTCCGCGGAGGTCTTACTGACTGTATATTCAACGTCAGATTAGGCCCAGGTTTTTTACAGAGCAAATTAGTTAAAAATAAAATAACTGGAACTGTCAGGGATCAAACCCGGCACTAGTTGATTGTATGCTCAGAAAACCAACTGTGTGAGTCATCCTAGGCTGAAAGGCATAATGCATGCATTATACAGTAGCGTGGCTAAACAAAAAAAGCTCACGTGGCAGTAGGTGGAGGCGCGCGACAGCAGAGAGGAGGAGGGGTGCCTGCACGATTCACTTGCGGGAGCGATAGTTGCTACCAAATGGTGGCGCTCGCTCCCGCAAGTGAATCTCCAGATGTGCATGTGTTGCCATTGAAGGCAATGGAACAAGTGCAGGTCTGTGGCTCAAAAGCCAAAGCGATCACAAAAGGTCTTTTTGCCTTTGTAGTGTATGCACGCTACGTAGGCGAGACCTAAAAAAGGAGATACAATTGTACTTCTCTGAGGCTCTGGTGATTAAACCTCTCTGTTGCTGAATACTGGGAAGTTCAATCCATAGAAACTGATTGTAACTGTCGTTTAGCTATACAACTAGAGTTTTCAGGAGTAACATATAGTAATTTAGAAGAGGGAAATTTTCATATAGCACCCCTTTCACCTCACAGATCACACAACATTTTTATTGTTTATTTTCAGGGTTAGACAAGCGTAACTCTCACATTCTGTATAATATAAAACCAAGTAAAAAATACAGGTCTTCATTTAACAGGTATTTATGACGTGTTATGTCACCTTTTCCGAAAATAATGAGTGCCTTCGAGACAATTAATTCTACCTACGATGACTAGTTGGCAGCCGGTTTGCTTTTAATTAAATAATCGTTTGAAAGTCAGTCGGAAGTGCGTGAATGTGCAAAGCTAAACTTTTCACAACTTCGCATATTTGATTTAAAAAAACAAAAAAAACCTTGCCAGCTTCATCAAGGGTAAAGTTGGTGCAGTTTTAAAACAAGGAGCAAAAATGGCCCTGTGCAGCATTAGGAGTACTTCTGCTGCCACTCGTGGCCATGATCATGCCTTTGCCACTTGTCAGCTGCTCGACTTTTGCTCCCAGAACTGTATACGGTCCATTCCCCACTGCCAGAAGGACAAGAGACAGATCTGGTAGAAAGGAATGGGATGTGCCAAGTGACCACTATTGTTCATCCCCGCTGCATTTGAGTATTAAGGGCAAGGGAGTAGCCAGAAAATTAAAATACCCCATTAGAGCCAAATCTTTTATGGCATCAAGCAAGCAAAGCCAGTCATCACTCCCCTCCCCAGCATCAAACGTCTAACCATTGATCCTGTTTATCCTCCCATCCCCCTGGTGATAGTCGCAATTTCAATTTTACATTCTGTCATCCATTCATTCTTTCATTTATCATTCGTTTACCATTCCTTCTTTCCATCCATATCCAAACCTATTCATCCATCTCTAAAACTATCTATCTATCTATCTATCTATCTATCTATCTATCTATCTATCTATCTATCTATCTATCTATCTATCTATCTATCTATCTATCTATCTATCTATCCTTTTATTCATCCATGTCTCCATCCACCCTTTAACGCATCAATCCATCCATTCATCCATTTATCCACCCTTTCACTCCACCCTCTTTTTCACTTATTCTTCCAACCATCCTGAAGGACTGGGCTTTTCTAAGGCCCAGCGGTGCCAGGGGACAACACCTGAAACCTTCGTGGGTTACCTGTTCCGGCGTACAAATGACAGAGACACGGGACACTTCCTTCGGCGTCAAAGATCGAGGTTTATTTACTGCAGGGAACACAGAAGTCACAAGAAGTACAGCATGTTTAGGTTCTAGGAGACTGCTTCAAATTGCAACTGTGGATCGCTCCTTTTATACAGATTTCAGTCATGGCGAACAAAAGGTTACAACCCAGTTCCCACAGTAAAGTTCAAAAGGGTTGCTTTCATGTATTCAGGGTCCCGGAACATAACTACAGTAGCATCGCCGGTTTCCAACTGTAAAAGTACGTTTCTCATCATTAGATACATTCCATTCAGGCTGTAAACGAATTAAGGAAGAAGACAGAAACAGGTGCAAGGGAGGACGAAGATAGTCAACAGATTGAAAAGAGTGTAAGGAGGGTAATATCGGAAACACGATTGCAGGATCAAAGGAGACATGCCTAATGAATGCACGGCTGAAACAATAGACCAGCACGGCAAGATAATACCTCGAGCGGGGCCATCTGCCTGTGCAGTGTCATCCCCCTCGTCATAAAGACACCCTCAAAGGAACACGTGTCTTCCGCAAGAGCTTGGGAATCCCAGGGTCACGAAGAGGACAGTGTCCGTTCGCTGGCTACTTGAGGGCAAGAGACAAAATGGCTGCTGTATCTAAAATGGAACCCGTGGGTTCAGATGAAGAAACCCACGAACAAGGTGAACGGTTCAGGTTAGCGTAGCGAAAACGCGTACACCCACTAAACTCGTCATTTGCGGTTCACAGATACCAAACTCGTCCATATTTGAGCGAGTCGAAAACACCGTTTTAATTGTCACGGAACCTCAGACGCTCCTTTTGCCCTTATGTAGGCAAGCACTAGTCGATATCAGAATCGATCTCGATATTCATCAGACCATCCAGATGTTGCTGCAACATCATTCTATCCATCAATACTTCCTTGGTAACAGGTGGTCGTCTTATACACGTCGTAGCACAGAGGCCACATAAGGCAGGACCACACTGTACACAAAGACAACACGTGAACAGAAATGCTACGACAACCCCAATGATCATCAGAACTTTCCAACCCCACGTCGACATCAGGCCCCAAAACCATCCTAGTAACGTCCAATCACCTACGTCCACGTGTATGGACTCGGAGATCTTATGCAACTTCGAGATGGCTTGATAGACAGTTGGAGCATTGTCAGGAATGAAAATGCAGCAACTCGAATGGATCACCTTACATACACCACCTCTATCTGCAAAAACAACGTCTAAAACCATACGGTTTTGTAACGTCATAAGCCTGTCCGCCTGAAGCTCTGCTGTAATATTACCAAGGGCACTTGCAGTGATATTAGCAGTCGATTCCACCACTCGAGTCAACTGTCTCAGGTTCCTACTATTGATCATAGGTCCCCAAAACGGCAAGAAACCCTTAAAGAAGTCTCCTGCTTCTTGACCGGCAGTGTCTTCTTCGCTAATAACACCTCTCACAACTCTGGTCTTGTGATAGTCTGATCTGACGGTGAAAGTCGGCGGCAACAGATTCGCAATATAACAGGTGCCTGAGAAGTCACGAGGCAACCATGTATATGCGCGGTCATAACATACAAAGTATGTACCCTTGGCAGTCAAAAGAACAGGGGAAGAGGCCGTTGGTAAAACATACGTTTCAGTACAGGCACTCCTCCCAAGCTGAGCTCGCGGGCTTCGGCCAAGACCTTTCAAACAGAACTTACCGAGATGGGGTATGATCCAGATCGGAGACGAGCTTTTAAGCTGCCGATCACCCACTGACATGCTATACTCAGCCTCACTCAGATCTCTGTATGCTCACACCTCTTCCTCTGGGATAAGCGATGCGTCAAAAATATCTCTATCTAAATCGGCAATCGCTCTTGCCAAAGGCTTGTGGTACGGGCCAGGACCATGATCTGCAGTGCGTGGCTCTCGATGGGGGTAGGAATCTAGTGCGCTACGAAACATAGTTTGGAATGCTCGAGCTGACCCCTGGGAACTGTAAGGAAGGACCAAGTACGGAATTCCTCTATCCATGGTATGTGGCATTAAACCACACACCCAACAGTTGGTAGTATTCATCACCAACTGATGTTGATGAAGAAGTTGGACAAAGGAGTTGTTCATGAATTACGCACGTCTAACCTGTTCGTGTTGAGGTAGAGGGTGAAAGGAATGAGGAGAAACAGTGGGAGTAGGTTTTGCGTCAGAGGAAGCAGTAGGTGAAGCAGGAGGCAATAATGATTGTATTCCATAATATACTCCACCCACCAATAGCATGGAAACAGTTAAGAACAGCAGAAACACCTGAAACAGAAAGCATTTAGTTCGTACAACCCTGTGCAGTACTGATCTTTGCGCTAAAGTCTTCTCCACTTCCGACAACTTTGAGAATTCCATCCTCTAAAAACCGTCCGCAACGTTCTTGACGCACTTCGTTCTGAGTAGCGATTATCAATTCCCAGGAGTTCCTAGGAATCGACAAAAGTACCGACCTAGTGTCAGGAACCTGCTAAACAGAAGGAAGTACCCGCACAGCCCTACGGTCAACCCGGATGTAAGGTTCTTTAATAAACATTCAGTTATAATACAAAATCTCCTAGCTGTGGAAAAACACACGTGGAAAAGAACTCAAAATTAATGAATGCTGCAATTGTTCATATTATTCAAGATGACAATAAGGGGTGTAACATGGATTTCGAAAAGGGGAAAAAGGAAAAAAGATATTTATTAGTCTTTGGTATGAGAACGAAGAAAATATCTGCTTCTTCCAGGACGAGTCTGCTCTTCAAATAATTGTTCAGGTTGTGGAACAGAGTCCTGTCGGTCAGATGATAGTTCAAGTCTTGAGTTTTCCAATGATGAAGGATCAACAAAGTTATCTGATTGCACTGAAGTGTCTCCCACAGGCTGAGCGTCACTGAACGGCACAAATTTCACCGGAGTTTCTGTTTCTGTTGCAGTGATACCGGTTCTTACCCACAAATCCGCTGGTAAAGGTATAGGCACCTTCTTTGTGTGGGTGGCATGCACCCAATGTTTGCGGCCTTCCAAGCGAACTGCAGTTCTCGTGGCAAGAAGAACCTGGTAAGGGCCCACAAATCTCGGCTCCAACCCTCGCTTTCGGCCAAAATTTCTGGTGACGACCCAGTCACCTGGTTGGAGCCGATGTCCAGGACCCTCTGTCTGTGCCGGCAGTGCTTCAAAGACCTGTTGATGAATTAACCTCAGTTTAGCAGTCAGATCATGAAGATAATCAATTAACATTGGGTACTCAAGACTATCGAAGGACCTAGGTCTAGGGACCCCCCAAATGTTTGCAGGACGGCCGAACACAATCTCATATGGGCTGAGCCCTACTCGAGAGTGTACAGTCTCCCTGGTCGACAAAAGAGCCAGAGGCAAGGCATCAGGCCATGACAGACCAGTCGTAGCCTGAATCTTTGCAAGTTTCAATTTTAGAGTGCCATTGTACCCTTCAACCAAACCTGCTGACTGGGGATGATTGGCGCTATGGAATTTTTGTCTAATTCCAAGGCCCTTACACACACTCTTCATCACACTTCCCACAAACTCACTTCTGTTATCAGACCAGACAATCCGTGGCATTCCATACCGAGGAAAGTATTCCTTCAGTAGGACTTTCGCTGTGGACAGGGCAGTATTGTCTTTGAGAGGATAGGCTTCAATCCATCTGGAGAATGCACAAACCACAACTAAAACGTACTTCAAGTTATTACATCTCTCCATATGGATTAAGTCCAGTTGAATAACCTCAAAGGGACATGTAGGAGGAGCAAAATGGCCAGGTGGTGTAGAAGTGCCTTTGCCGGGGTTGTACATCAGACATACCATACAATTCTTAACCACTCTCTCAGCACACTTAGCGATACCATCATTCTTCCATACTGGGGACAATAACTTACATATACCTTTCGCGCTAATATGCGACAAGCCGTGTGCCATAGTCACAACAGCTAGCACATATGCATCCGGCAACATCCATTTCTGACTTTCCGACAAATCAATCCAACATCCGTGCGCATCCAACTTTCCTGTACTCTCCTTCCATTTAGTCTTTTCAGTTTCGGTGGCCTCATTCTGAATCGCTTTCACGCTCTCAACAGTGTCCTCACACATACCAGTTTCTGCAGGCCACCTTACCGAACTCGTCACGTACATCCGGGTTGCAAGGTTTCTAGCTGTCTCTTTAGCAATCTCATCCGCAAACGCGTTACCACGACCAACATCATCCGTCACCTTTCGGTGCGCACTACATTTAATAATCGCCACCTGCTTGGGCAATGTAAGTGCGTCCAAAAGATCGTTCACGAGCTGTCCGTGTTGGATCTTTGTGCCATGCGAGGTCATAAAGCCTCTCTCTCGCCACAATCGACCAAAGCTATGTGCAACGCCAAAAGCATATTGGCTATCAGTAAACACATTCACTCGCTTTCCCTTTGACAAAACACACGCTCTCGTCAACGCAATCAACTCTGCCGCCTGCGCGTAATTCTGATTCAATCTCGCAGTTTCCACAACCGTACTCAACGTTACCACAGCATACGCATTTGTCACATCACCATTCGGCAACTTAAAACACGAACCATCAACATACAAGGTACCATCGGGATCTACCAATGGAGTGTTTTTTAGGTCAACACGACCCTTCGTTTCTTCCTCAGTTCGCAGATAGCAATCATGTGGTGGTACCTCGTCTGATTCCATATTAGTTGGCAACAACGTCGTCGGGTTTAGGACATTACAGCACTTAATTTGGATATGACTTGCCAAAAGCGTCAACTCGTAACCGGACAACCTTGCGCTCGTCAAGTGTTGAGTTTTTGTACGATTCAAGAGAGTGTCAACTGCATGCGGAACCATCACCGTAAGCATATTATCCATGACCAATCCTGCAGATTGTCGAATGGACACCGCAGCCGCCGCTGTCGCTCTTAGACAACTCGGCAATGCTCTAGCTACTGGGTCCAAGGTCGAGGAAAAATATGCACATGGACGCTGCTTACCGCCAAATTGCTGCGTCAAAACACTTAACGCACAACCCTCTCTCTCGTGAACGTATAGTGTAAACGGCTTACTGTAGTCAGGAGTACCTAACACAGGAGCCGAACACAACGCATCACGCAATTCAGAAAAACTTCTCTGACACTCTTCCGTCCATTGCAAAGGAGTTGGAACATCCTTGCACGTGAGGGCTACCAATGGTTTCGCTAGCAATTAAAAATTGGGAATCCATTGCCTGCAGTATGACGTGATACCTAGAAAGGCACGCACATCTCTCTGAGTTGTTGGCACAGTCATTCAAGCGATCGCTGCAATTCTCTCTGGGGTCAACCTTCTTCCCTCCTTTGACAATAAGTGACCTAAATAGGTTACTTCTTGACAACAATATTGCAGTTTAGAAGGTGACACCTTGTGATGTAAGTCACAGAGATGCTGTAACAGCGACACCGTAGCAGTTTTGCAGATGTCTTTCGTGTCAGCAGCCACCAACAAGTCAGCAACATATTGGATCAAGGCCGCACCAGCCGGTAACACAAACGCATCAAGTGGACTCTTCAGGGCTTGGCTGTATATTGATGGACTCTCACAGTAGCCCTGAGGAGCGCGTTTAAACCTAAAGCTGCGACCACCTAATAAGAAACCGAATAGATCTCTGCTTTCCTCAGCGATCGGAATGCTAAAGAAAGCATTCTTCAGATCGATCACTGAGAACCAAGAAGCAGAGGCTGGAATCAGAGTCAGTAAAGCCGTAATGTCAGGCACCACAGGAAATTGAGGAATCACAATTTTGTTCACCTCCCGTAAATCAATAACAAAACGATAAACAGGAGGCTTGGATGGATCAGTGCGTTTCAAGATAGGTAACACAGGACTATTACACATGTTTCCCCGAGTTTCCTCGATAACATCTTTCTCGATCAAATCATAGATGATCGCTAACAACGCTCGTTCCCCATCAAGGGATATACGATACTGGGGAATACGTGGAAATCGCACATTCGATTTCAGTTGAACAACATATGGAGAGATGTCCAGCAGGCCCACGTCATTGGGACCTGTGGCCCACAAAGATGCAGGAAGATAACTCAATTCCGGTGGGAGTTTATCAGATGATAAGTCTATAGGAGAGGTCACTCTCTGACCCAAAGTAAGCTCCACTCCCGCAGGAGAACAATACAAAGTCGCATATAACCGTTTCAGCAAATCCAGGCCCAAAAGATTCTCACCACAGCCAGTAGTCAAAATCAAAGGAGCTTGCAGCTCAAGAGGCCCAATTGTGATGGGCAAAGGGCTAGAGACCGGATTGCTAACGGGGGCGCCAGAGAATCCAACGGAAACATTCGTTAAGCCAGACAAAGGTGCGCCAGGGAGTTTCGAATGCATGATGGAACTTTTCGCTGCACCAGTGTCCAACAGAAAAGGCTCAACTACGCCCGATGTGGCAACTGCAACATAAGGCCCTCTCTGATCAACCGGAACTGATACTACTCCCTCTCTTTGTCTGTGGATGTCCTAGTAGTTACCGTCATCAATATCATGCTCGATGTAATAATCGTCCACATGATACTGTGCGGATCTTCCTGACGATGAACCACGCTGATCAAAGCAATTATTGGAATCAGATGAATTGTTAGAATGCTCATTCTGATTTTGAGTAACACCACGACCTCTACCTCGCGAGTTGTTGTGTGTTTATTCCTAATAACGCGCCATCCGTGTACGCAGCAATAACAAGACTCCATAAGATAGCTCACGAGATACACCAAAATCCAGGCACATGGACTTGGTCCGGTTGGCTCTGGAGTGTAATATCAGCTTGGGGATGGAAAGTACTGTCGTTCCTAGGACTGATACTACTAGTAATATTCAGTTGCTGTCTCTGTCTGCAATGTGGCCCAGCGATTTGCGGCTTGTGTGCCACTGCCTGTATTCCCCGTCCACGTCCACGTGTACAAATAAAAAAGACTAGCAAATGATGCTGTATGATCAGATATATGGTATCATGAATATAGATGTGTCATAGAAGGGCACAGTAGGGGACAAGGAGGGAATGAGGAAATAGAAATTTTACATGGCCAGTGTGTCCCCTACACGCACCTTATGTATGTACATATTCCCCATGTATGTCCATGTTACAATGCAATTCCCTTCTCATGCCTGTAATAATAATGGCTCTGCATTTCCGTCCAATGTTAGCATGTCAGTTACCAGGCCCGCCATGAATGAAACGTTAATTTTGCACTGAGGCCTATGTTGCCAATGCATTTACATGGTACACGTTTAAAAGTCGAGATGAATTCGTTTTTGTGGCTCAGCCGAGCCAGGACCCGAAATCAGGCTCCAAGCCTCCTCACTCTGAAAGCTGCAGAATAGTTATGTATCCCTGACCTCTCACTTACTTCCTGCTCTGCCGAGAGGTGCCCAGCTCGACCTGCCAAGAAGGTATTTTGCCTACAGTTATCTGCTCAGCTCCACAGAAACACATTCCTGACTAACGAAAGGGGTAAACATATTCCGCATCCACTAATTGGGACAGTTCTTTATAGTATCCTGCAGGATTTTTGCGGGGGTCAGGCAAAGATTGTTTCACCTGCAAGACTTCCGATCGCTTCCATGGGAGATGTATCCAAAATCTCTGGAAGTGTGGCGGGATTAGCAGCAGGGTCACCTGGCATCCACACTGGAGGAACTTCACGCATGGTATACTGACCAGGCGTTGCCATCCATTCCTCAGTTTCATCTTTAAACAATGCTCGAGGTATTACAGTGGGACGAAAGGATAGAAGATGTTCTACAACTCGTCGAACATTGCTACCCGCAATCATACCGCTCGAAAACTGAAGCTGAAGTTCAGTTACGTCGATCGGTACATCATTCACCTCATCATTTGATATCGCTTCACGTACATATTTTCACATTTCCTCAAACACAAATCTCTGTGTGGGCTCATTGAATTGAGAGAAAGTCTCAAAAATTATGCGTGGGGTGTTTTTAAGGGGATACCTAATCCAATTACGTGCCATCTTAAGTAACGTCTCACGTTCCCTACCACCAGGGAGCTGACTTCGGCGTTGGGGAACATCAGAGACATCGGACCCAAGAAGCGGTCCAAAAGGAGAGTAAAGATTAGCAACAGCATTAGGAATGCGTCTTCGAACAGACGGAGAAGAGGAGAGAAGTACAGGGGCAACAACATGAGGACTAAACACAGGAGCAGCAGGTGCAGTAGGAGTAGCCACAGGAGCAGAAGTAGCGGGAACAGCAGATTGAGAAGGTATAGGCAGTGGAGCAGTAGGAACAGGAGCAGGTAGAGGAATAGGGACAAGAGGTTTCGCAAGAACAGGACCAGCGACAGGCTGACCAGCAGCTGCCGGAACGACAGGTTGAGGAACAGGAAGAACCACAGGCGCTGTAGTGTCCTGCGCATATGGAGGTGGTGACTTCAGTAGATAGGACAACAAAGGGTCCTCCACTGCTTCCTCTCCCTTCTTATCAGTACTCGATGGTAGAATGGGATAACACTTATCCACCGCCATACGTTGTAATCTATCAAAAACTTCCTTTTCCTTCTCTTCTTTTTCTCTCTGAAACTGCTCTGCATTTCTCATCGTCGTAACGATACCTTCCCTCTTATTACGTTTAAGCTGTTTGATTTCTTTCTGCTTGGCTTCTTTACGCCATAACCGAAAGGAATCAAACATGGCCGGCCTTGCTTTCCTTTTGAACAATTTAGCTTCGAGATTATCCAGAATTGGTGTTTCGAAACTACCATGAGGTGGCCAACTAAGGACACCGTCATCTTTAGTGTAGCGGACCCAGCAATCATTATATGTAATAGGACCCACACCATGGCGACTATATAACTCATAGACTGGAGTTTCAACTGGAGGTATCGGACATGAGTCCTCCAATCGGGAATCCGAACCACAACTTTTAAAGCAACTAAACAAAGTACTACGGCCAGGCATCGTGCACACTAACCGAGTTTCACAAACTTCAAGGGTTATCGACTTACGATATCCTGGCAAAAATGCAAGACCCTTGGTCTTTGGCAATTGCAATCGTCAAAATAAAACAACTAAGAACCAAGTACTAATAACCACAAATGCAATGGAACCATGCAACAACCAAGCACCAACAACAACTAAGGACTCTGGGAGCGACCCACAAATACTTAACTGAAAGAACAATGGCGTCACCAGGAAGGCCCGTCAATCGTCTCGCTGTACAAAGGTCTACGCCAGGCGCCAAAACAGGTCGACAGTCAGGGCATCAGTCCGTCGCAGCCGTCAGGAGGCGGGGGATCTTCGCGGGAAAAGTCTTCGGGCCACTTGTTTCGACAACAGGATCGATGAAGCGGGGTGCACCTTCCCTCGGAGATTTCACACGAAGTTCCTCACGATCGTCGGGCTTTGGACCGGTACCGCTGATGTCGCCCCACGCTGGGCGCCAACTGAAGGACTGGGCTTTTCTAAGGCCCAGCAGTGCCAGGGGACAACACCTGAAACCTTCGTGGGTTACCTGTTCCGGCGTACAAATGACAGAGACACGGGACACTTCCTTCGGCGTCAAAGATCGAGGTTTATTTACTGCAGGGAACACAGAAGTCACAAGAAGTACAGCATGTGTAGGTTCTAGGAGACTGCTTCAAATTGCAACTGTGGATCGCTCCTTTTATACAGATTTCAGTCATGGCGAACAAAAGGTTACAACTCAGTTCCCACAGTAAAGTTCAAAAGGGTTGCTTTCATGTATTCAGGGTTCCGGAACATAATTACAGTAGCATCGCCGGATCCCAACTGTAAAAGTACGTTTCTCATCATTAGATACATTCCATTTTGGCTGTAAACGAATTAAGGAAGAAGACAGAAACAGGTGCAAGGGAGGACCAAGATAGTCAACAGATTGAAAAGAGTGTAAGGAGGGTAAAACGGAAACACGATTGCAGGATCAAAGGAGACATGCCTAATGAATGCACGGCTGAAACTGTCAGATTCTGTCGCGCCTCGTTGTAACAAACGGGTACGGACTGGGTAAACACTACATGTCCCAGAATGCTCAGCGGTTAGGAGGCGGGGTATAAATTAGACACCACTTCCTGCAGCCGGTGTCGGATATTTTGGTTCGTGACCGCCAGTGTTCCTGTTGTCCTTGAGGTTTGGAGCGAGTTTGTCGAGAGTTGAACCGCTTTGTTTCCCTGTTGTCTCCTCCGTTGGAGAGCCTTTTTTCACCGGCTATTGCGGAGGACGGACTTTCTTGTGCAGTGTTTACAGTTTGCGTGTCTCCGTTGGTGAGCCTCTTTGCATCGGCTCTTGCGGAGGACACGTTTGCTCAACTCCAGTTAGGGGGGTTTATTCCGATTCCGTTTCCTCCGTTGGCGAGCCTTTTTGCAACGGCTATTGCGGAGGAAACATTTGGTTGTTTAAGTGCGTTATTTACCGATGTAAATCCTCCGTTGGAAAGCCTTCTTGCATCGGCTATTGCGGAGGATTCCCATCAATAGGTCCCAGGCTGGGACGAAGAGTTTTGTTTGCTTGCACCTGAACGCACGACTATTCAGGTAACCCTTGTTCTCATTTCTTTCGGGTGACATAACCCTTGTTTAGTTTGCAGGGAGATACTGTGTACTGTCTTTATTTTTGGAACTCTGACTACGTTTCTTCAGGACTCTGAGGGAAAGATATCAGGGTATGTAGTATCCGTCTTCACCAGTATAGGTTTGCTATTACCTGGGTCTTATGGGCTGTTCCAATAGTGAGATTTGTGTTTACAGGGGAAGACAGATACAGGCTGAATTTACGTGTTCTCAGTGGAAGAGAAGTATCTCCTGAGTTAGTGCTGTTTGCCTTCCAGTTACAGGTATAAGACAGTATATCCTGCTTGATAGCCATAGTAATACGAAGACATTCATGAGAATAGATACCAATCAATTATTTTTGTTTTCTGTCTTCACAGCTCTCCCTCCCTGCAGTCCCCTTCCTTTCCTTCCTGTTTTTTGCCCTCACCTGATCCTTCTCTAGCCCACGGCTATAATAGCATTCGGGGCTTGGATAGATCTGGAGGTGGCCTATTTATACCACAAGCTGATCCTGAGGACGGAGAGGATAACAGAAATAATAGACCGGCACGGCAAGATAATACCTCGAGCGGGGCCATCTGCCTGTGCAGTGTCATCCCCCTCGTCATAAAGACACCCTCAAAGGAACACGTGTCTTCCGCAAGAGCTTGGGAATCCCAGGGTCACGAAGCGGACAGTGTCCGTTCGCTGGCTACTTGAGGGCAAGAGACAAAATGGCTGCTGTAGCTAAAATGGAACCCGTGGGTTCAGATGAAGAAACCCACGAACAAGGTGAACGGTTCAGGTTAGCGTAGCGAAAACGCGTACACCCACTAAACTCGTCATTTGCGGTTCACAGATACCAAACTCGTCCATATTCGAGCGAGTCGAAAACACCGTTTTAATTGTCACGGAACCTCAATCCTTTCACTCAGCTAGCCATCTATCCACCCTTTCACACATCTATCCATCCTTACACCCATCCACTCATACATTCATAAATGTACCCTTTCACTCATCCATCCATCCACTCACTCATCTATCCATTGACTTTCACCCATCCAGCTTTCACTCATCCTTTCATCCATTCACTCTCCCTTTCACTCATCCATTAATTATTTCACTTATACATCCACCCTTTTAACCATTCATCCGCCCATTCACTCATTCATCTACTCTTTGACTCATCCATCCTTTCTCTCATCCATCCATCATTTGACTTATCAATTCACCTATCCTTGCACTCATTCATCCATCAATTTCCTCATCAATCCATCCACCCTTTCACTCCACCCATCCATCCTTTCACTTCATGATTCCTCCCTTTCATTCTTCACCTCCATTGATCAATCCACCCATCCATCCACCCTCCCTTTCACTCACTCATTCATCCATCCTTTCACTCTATTTCTCATCCATTTATCCATCCATCATTTTGCTGATCATCTTTCCACGCTTTCACTCATCAACCCTTACTTTCATCCATCCACCCTCTCTTTCACTCATCCACCCACTCTTTCTCTCATCCATCCATCTATCCATTCATCCATGCATCCACCCTCCTTTTTACCGATCCATCCATTCTTTAACTCATCCCTTCACTCATTCATACATCCATTTACCCATCCATCCATCCTTTCACTCACACACTTACCTTTGTCTGCCAAGTTGCAGACAGAAGAGGCCCATCAAGAACTTCACCACTGCAGTATCTGTTAACCCGTTCCGTGCTCACGACGGAACCACTCCATCACGATCCACGGGCGCGCTGTGCTAATGACGGAGTGGTTCCGTAAAGCGTGGCTGCCAGACCACTCGGAATTAATGAGCGGGCGGGGCCGTGATGGAACCACTCAATCATGAGCACAACGCGCCCGTGGCTCGTGACGGAGTGGTTCCATCACAAACATGGCGGCGCCGTGCGACCCCCCTGCCCCTCTGCCGCAGCGGAATTACCGAATTGCCGGCCAAGGGGTTAATGTTGGGGGTTCATGATGCCCAGGCATCCATCCTCTCATTCACCATCAGTCCATCCTGTTGCACAACTATCCATCCACACTTTCATTCCATCCACCAATCCACCCTTTTACTTCATCCATCCATCTATCCATCCATCCATCCATCCATCCATCCATCCATCCATCCATCCATCCATCCTTTCACTTATCCATCCATCCTTTCTCATCCTCCATCCACTCTTGCACTCATCCATCCATTCCCCTTTCATCCATCCAACCTACCTTTCAGTCATCCATTCATTCTTTCACTCATCTATCATTTCACTCATTCATCCATCCACCCTTTCACTTTCTCATATATCCTTTCACTCACTCACACACCCATCCATCCGTTCCTTTACTCACTCAACCATACCCAACGTTTCACATTATTTATGATTCTTTGTCTGTCGAGTTGCGGACAGAAGAAGCCCATCAAAACATTCATACTCGGGTGCAGGGCCAGCTTTAGCGCTGGCGGCGTCTGGTGGAACAATCACTTTTGGTGCCCCCACATCCCATGACCGCTTCCTCTGTTTCTGTCACTACCACCTGCAAAAGTGCCCGTTATCTCTCCTATCATAAGATATTGCGAAACACAGCGCACCCTTGAGGTCACAGCATCCCCTACACAGGTCAGCGCCTGGTGTGGCTGCACCAATTACACTGCCCTAAAGCCGGCCATGCTAGGGGGGTGGGGGGTAGTGG
Organism: Lissotriton vulgaris; assembly: GCF_964263255.1. Taxonomy (NCBI): domain Eukaryota; kingdom Metazoa; phylum Chordata; class Amphibia; order Caudata; family Salamandridae; genus Lissotriton; species Lissotriton vulgaris. The sequence goes on from NC_141685.1 coordinate 1,683,464,535, forward strand.
TGTGGGGGATACCCTATGCCCCTGCTTAAGGGTATAAATGTCAATTCACCAAAATGCCTGGGGTAGCAGAAGAGACTTCATATGCCATTTGACCTTTACTTTCCCTCACACACATGCTTACACAAACACACACATTCATACATACAAACTCTCTCACACCAACACAGCCTCTCCCGCCAGCATGCACACAACATACATTTAAAATATTTTTTTACTTACCACAGCTGCAAAGGAGGGTCATAATCCAGCTAAGTGTACTCTTTCTTACACTAGTAGTGAATAATATAACAATATATGGAAACTCTGGCACATATTTCAGGCCACTCATAATGATTGTCCGGATCAGAGAAAAGCACAATGAGCATTGAACCGTGAGGACTTGTTTCGGTAAGTGGAAATACTCACATGCATTCTTATCATCAAAAAGATACATGAGTCTATTGCCCAGATGCATCAAGCATTTTTGGAGTCGCATACGGTGCGATTCCTTAAAATCGGCCGTTTGCGACTCCAAAAATGCTTTTTGATATGCATCATTAGTTTTTGTACAAATTCGCTAATTTTGCGAATTTCTTAAATGCGATTGCATTTAAGGAATCGCAATTTTGCGATTCCTTAAATGGAATGCATCATTGTAAAAAAATTAGCGAATTTTAAAATTGCAAGTGCAAATTACCACGAGTTTGAACCTCGTGGTAATTTGCAAAATTGTTTAAAAATGCACAAAAATGCATTTTTTAAACTGTTAAGTTACAGACACACATGTCCTTAGGACATGTGTGTATGTAACTTACATGTAAAAGTGCATTTTATGGGTGCAGGAGGGGTCCTTTGGACCCCCCTCTCCACCCTTGAAATGCTTTGTTGAATTCCGGTTTCAAATTGCGAATTCGCAATTCCCATTCATTCCTATGGGCATTTCAGCCCATAGGAATGAATGGGAATTGCGAATTCGCAATTTGAAAATCGCATTTTTTATGCGATTCGGTAAAAATTGCGATTTTTACCGAATCACAAAAAAAAAGCGAAAAACCATTTTGAGATTCCTAATTTGCGATTCGGTAATTTTCGCAAATTAGGAATCGCAAAACAGTACTTTGATGCATCTGGGCATTAGTCTTTCAAAATGGAAGATTTCACTTTCGGTGTACTGTGATACAGTCAGCTGGTTTGGGGCTGTACAATCCAGTTCAGTCTGTATGTTTCAATAATCTTAAATATTATTGAGATAATGCGGAGAGCCCACTGGTAGAGCTTTAGGACAGTGTTACCCTGGTACCTTCTCAGGTCCATGGCTGCTACATGATACCTGGCAGGGATAGAGAATGCCTGCACCTCCATCCGGTCTTCCCATCGTTTCCAACCCCGAATGACAAATTCCAAGCACACAGACCTAGCCCAACTGATCATTCTAACGTGGCATCACAAACTCTTTTTTATCAGAACCATGTTACTAGCACAGTCCACCATCACTCAAACACTCAGCGCGAAACATTCCCCAAAATAAATGCTATCTCACAAGCAGACTCAAAGTTGAAACTGCATGAATGTCAAAGATCTGACCACGAGTCTTATGTATACAGTTCTGGGAGTTGTTTCAAGTAGAGAAGACATATATGAACATTTCTGCAAGGTTACACTTGAACAGACGTTTATAATCACCCACTAAGTTAACACTGAGTATGAGTGAACTATATTTGCATAGTATTTCAGGGAGTATTCCTGTGACACACAGCTGGAGCATCTTCAAGTGCAAAGTAGGGGACATGTACATCATACAAATACACCTTTGAAAATAAGGTTCACAATTGACAACTTTTTACAAGCATAAATCAGATGTCCTCGTTGAATTGTCCTTCATAAAAGCCCACTGGTTCTGTACAAAGGATAGTTTAGGAAGAAGGGGACCCCTATATACTAATAATGCACTGGCTATACATAGGGAAATATAATAAATTTGAGAATGGCACTTCATTAGGGTCATAGGACCATAACAATCCTTATAACCCCTATTTTTATTCTATTTTTAACCACCCAACCAGACCCATGAATAAAGCGATACCGGGGTCTGATTGAGGTATTTTATATATACCCCTTTTTCCTTCATTATTACAAGAGCTTCCCAACACTGCGGTCGAGCCCACCCTGACCTGTAGGAGTCGGGGTGACCCAATGATGAAGCATGACACCACTAGGGTGTGTGAGGGTAACTAAAAACAACTAGTGTTGCCCCCCCCTTCCATCCACATTGATATGATTAACATATCAGACACATCCCTACTGGTATAGTGTATAATCCCTCCTTTTACATAGATCCCCTTTTCTCCTTACGAGCACAACCTACTATGAATTTTCTTGCTCCTCGGTAGGGTGCATTTGGAGTATTTTTGTTATATAGTATCCACTGGGAGGACGTACTCCATATACCCCTCTCTAATCCCCCATGGGGCCCCTGGATTAAATTACAGAGGTCCTTAGTTTTGCAGAAACTGCATGAATGTCAAAGATCTGACCACGAGTCTCATGTATACAGCTCTGGGAGTTGTTTCAAGTAGAGAAGACATATATGAACATTTCTGCAAGGCTACACTTGAACAGACGTTTATAATCACCCACTAAGTTAACACTGAGTATGAGTGAACTATATTTGCATAGTATTTCAGGGAGTATTCCTGTGACACACAGCTGGAGCATCTTCAAGTGCAAAGTAGGGGACATGTACATCATACAAATACACCTTTGAAAATAAGGTTCACAATTGACAACTTTTTACAAGCATAAATCAGATGTCCTCGTTGAATTGTCCTTCATAAAAGCCCACTGGTTCTGTACAAATGATAGTTTAGGAAGAAGGGGACCCCTATATACTAATAATGCACTGGCTATACATAGGGAAATATAATAAATTTGAGAACGGTCTATAGCCAAGTGGAAAAAGCCAAAGATGCAAAACAGAGTATGAACAAGAAATTAACGAAAATGATAATAATAAAAACGCCCAATAGTACAAAGACTAACAACCCAAAGTTATAAATCAGTTATTCATTTTATTAATTATAGATTGTGTAGATATAATATATCTTTTTTGTATAAACTGTCTTTTCTTATTTTCTGTTTTTATAAAGATATTGTGCAATTCATATACAAAAATTCTTAAAATCACATAGTAAAGGATCAATAGGCATAAGACAAGGCAGATGATGGAGGCAATGCAGTAGTGTCAGTACTACGCGCGTTTCGGCTAGGCAGCCTTCCTCAGGTGATCGTCTATTGCAAGGAAAAAGGTCCAGGCCATATCAGAAAAAAGGAATTGAACGTCATCAGTTATGAAAACACTCACTGTGCTGGTTGAGCTAATAATGGAAGAGCATGGGTATACTAGGCAAAACGCCAACCTCGGGTACTGGAGATGATGAAGCCTCAGAGGAAACTTGTATATAGAAGATATATAGCCACATACAAATTTGAAGGGCACGGAACTGGTTGCATAAAATGGTAATTTTGATGATGATACGGTGGACAACAGAAGAATCCTCTGGTCTAAATATGATAACTTGCGTGCGGCCGAGAGCCGGAGGTGGGGTAATAACTCATGATAAGTTGTTTCCTAGATATCGAAACCGGACTGGAAATGCGGCTCGCTGTAGAAACGGGACACCACGACGATATCGGTGTCTGATAGGTACCTGGTTTGGAATTGATAAAATGAATAACTGTTTTATAATTTTGGGTTGTTAGTCTTTGTACTATTGGGCGTTTTTATTATTATCATTTTTGTTAATGTCTTGTTCATACACTGTTTTGCATCTTTGGCTTTTTCCACTTGGCTATAGACCATTCTAAAATTTATTTTCTGTACAAATGATAGCCATCTTTATACTCTCATCATTTTTGAAGATGCTCATCCTCGGACTATCATTTGACGTAAATATTGTGTCCAAATATTGACAAAAAAACTCACCTGAATTAGTAATAGAAAATATACACCTAGTAGGACAGTATTTTTGTAAACAAGATTTAGGACACAATATTTATGTCAGACTATATGACTATAGAAAATATTCTGACATAAAACGTCTCTCCCACTTATACAGAATTCATGTAGCAATGAGGATTGGCATTTAAAATGCAAATTTGTTGCTGGACTTCTGGGCGAGGAGAGGAGATGGGGCTCTACCGAAAGAAGCCACAACCTAAAGTGGTGAAGTGGGCGGACACTGGAGACTGGCTTGCTGAGCTGTGACCACTTCCCAGTGGATGGATAATGTGTAGGAAGCCTGCTGGGTCGCTGTGGATGTGGGGATTGCAGATCCTGGCTGTCGACGGTTAGTCTGCCTGGGGAGGCCTTGGGGGACAGAGATGCGTAGCCTCGAGCCTCGTATTGCGGATGTGGCTAATGAGGCTTGGGTCTGAGGCCATGTGCAATTGGCTCTAAGAGTGCTGCCCCCGGGTGCAGAAAGAAGCAGATGCTTGGCACTGGGGCCCAGCGCTTGGACGGAGGAGTGAAAAAGGCACCAGGGAAGGCGGGACGTACTGCGCCACCTCCGGGTAAAAGGTCAGTGCTGGTTGAGAGTGCCCACAGCAACAGAGATCTACAAGGATTGTGTGGATGTTGTTGAACACCTCCCCCAACCCCACCCTACGGCATTCTTAGTAGGGAAAAACTTGCCGACATTGCAGGGGACATTCTAGTTAGGTTACTTTCCGAGGACTGTATAGACTGAAAATGACTCTTGATAAAGATAGTGTATCGAAATTGTCATGATTGGTCTTGAGTACAGAGCAGGTGTGATAAAGTTGTAAATAGCTCACAGGGACCACTGGTGGATGGCTCGACACGGTGGCATGATTCTGCTTACTTACGTATTTACTGCCCAAAATACTGACTGGCATGCAGGGCAGCAACGAAGGACCTCTACTTATGTCTGTCTTGGGTATGTTTTGGTACGAAGGCGCAGATGTGGTTCAGGGCCTTCTTCTTTGTTTCCACAGTTAACCTTCATGTGTTCTTTGACCATGCCTCTCTTCTGTTTGCCTTCTGGGGCGCAGTGGAGACCTGTTATTGTGATGAAGTCTTACTGTCCCCTGATGGTGTGCCCTTCTTTGTCTCCTAAATATGATGCCCATTCTCTTTTGCTTCCATCTGGTGAGCATCTTCTGGTTGGAGATGGTTCATTGCTTGAAAATGTGTCAAACTTAAGACAAAATCCTAACTTTACTACTACTAAATGCCTTCTGTGAATACCAAAAGTAGTAGGACAGACTTAAGACAGACTTAAGACAGACTTAGGACAAACTTAGGACAGACTTAAGACAGACTTAAGACAAACTTAAGGCAGACTTATGACAGACTTAAGACAAACTTAGGACAGACTTAAGACAGACTTAAGACAAAATCCTAACTTTACTACTACTAAATGCCTTCTTGAATACCAAAAGTAGTAAGTTTAGGATTTAGTCTTAAGTTAGTTCTGTGAATCGGGCCCTAGGGCAATGATGTAAATACTCTGAAAGAGAATTCCAATATTTTGGGGCCAGATAGGCAACAGTTTTGCCTCCAGATCGTGTTTTCTTAAAATGAGGGACCACCAGAAACCCTTTGCCTTCTGATCTGAGAGACCGGTTCGGGCAGTACACTTTGAACTTATCCGCAATATAGCTTAGGCATGTGCCATAAACAGCTCTGTGAGCGAAGCAACAGAGCTTAAACTTTATTCTCTGGCGGATAGTAAGCCAATGAAGACATTTCAGTAATGGCCCAGGGGAGGTGCGGGTGGTTTATAGAGAGCTAGGCGTGCAGCCACATTCTGGACAATCTGTAGTCTGCTAAGAGAAGACTTGTTTGTGGATGCCAATAAAGCTTTACAATAGTCCAGGCGACCTATAATCAAGGCCTGAATTAGGGTTCTACGTACCGAGAGGGGCAGCCACATAATTACTCTGCGCAAAAGGCTCAAGGTATGATAGCAGGTCCCGGCAGTGGTCATGATTTGAACCTTCATTGATAGCCTTACATCCAGTCGAACCCCTAGGTTTTTTGCCACCGTGTTTGGAGAGGGAGCAGATCCTAACACTGTCAGCCACCACTCAGGGGACCAGGAAGTTATTGCAGCACCAAACAGATTTCTGTTCTTGCCGTATTTAGCTACAAAAAGTGTTCCGTCATCCAATCTGCTATGGCCGACATGCCCTTTGCAAAACGCTGGTCGACTAACTTCATGTCCTTATCAAAGGATAGGAGTAATTGTGTATTGTCAGCATAGGAGAACGGCATAAAGCTGTACTCTCGGATGAATTTAGCAAGGGGGGCCACATAGATGTTAAACAAGGTCGGGCTCAGACAAGAGCCCTGTGGCACCCCCTTGGTAAGCTTCACAGTGTGAGATCGAAAAGGGCCCAGATTGACGGTTTGCGTACGCTGATCTAAAAAGCTAACAAGCCAATCGAGAGCCAGCTTCTGCAGACCGGCCTCTCTCAGTCAAAATATCAGTCTCTGATGAGAGACCATGTCAAAGGCTACTGTTAGATCCAACAAGAACAACAGCACTCCTTTGTTATCATCCAAGGCAATTTGAATATAATCCGTTACCCCAAAGAGCGTTGTCTCAGTGGAATAGTTGGATCTAAATCTGTAAATGTGTGAAGGATCAAGGATGCCGTTGGTCTCAAAATAGTCCATTAGTTGCATGATAACATGGCTCCCTGCCATTTTTCCCAAAAGCGGGAGGAGCGAAATGGAACGGTAGTTGGAGAGCACTTCAGCAGGCACCTGATCTTTCTTCTTGAGAGGTAGCACTTGGGCGACCTTCCAATCTACAGGCACACTGCCTTCACTTAACGATGTGTTCAAGATCTCAGCAATGGGGGTGGCCAGGGGAGGGGCAAGGAGAGCAAATTTGTAGGCGGGCATAATATCCAAAGGAGATCTGGATTTCACCTTTTTTAGCATGGCTTCTACTTGCAAGACCTCAATATCCTTAAAGTGTTTAAGACCTTTACCTGAGCCTAATAGCGGTACTGATTCAGATTTAGTAGGTAGCACCTGGCAAGCATTTTGAGGAAATTGTTTATAAATCAGTTTGATTTTATCGTCGAAGTGTGCAGCTATTTTATCACACAGACCCTGAGAGGGGGTGACCAGCTGTGTGCATGCTGTGGGATTGCTAAAGGAGTTAAGGATTTTATAGAGATCCTTTGACGAATTACCCACCTGATTACGTTTAGTTATAATATGGTCTTTGCGTGCCTTTTTAAAATTCTTATGGTAGGTAATGAGGCCAGTTTGAATTAAAATGTTTGTGTTTCTAACTGGGATTTACGCCAGGATTTTTCTAGGTGTTTGCATCTAGATTTTTCACTACGTAGGTCATCAGTGTACCATTCTTCACTTTTTTCCTAGAGTTGCTGGGTTGATGTATCATGGGAGCCAGCCTGTCTATCACATCACTCATGGTATCACTGAAAACCCTAAGTTTCATGGTGCCATGCATATGCTCATTAAAAATAGGGGGTACGTATATTGTACTAAAAGATTTGTTTGAGACTCTGTGCCAACCTCTTTGAAGACCATTTGAAGGGCGACAAGCCATTAGGGGTCTCATGCTGCTGTTGGCACTGACATCATGCATCCCTGTATCACATCAATCTTGATTCCACACCTATATTATCTCCCACCTCACAGGTAAAATGATCATAGAAGCTCTTGATGACGAGACTCATCTACTGAGGTTTGACAAAGGCTCAAAGTATCCACCAGAGGCTGTCACATGGGTTACTGTCAGAGACTTTCTCAAAATCAGTGAAGTTGATTTAGAGTGGTCTCTGCCACTCCATGCAGTGGTCTATGATGTTGTGCAGAGTAAGAATCTGATCAACACACCCTCTGCCCCTGTGGAACCCAGCCTGTTCTTTTCCTAAGTGCTTGTCATTGGCATCAGTAAATGTGATGTTTAATAATTTTTGCCAGGATTTTACTTGGACCTGACCGAGGGATGATTCCACATCAGTTGTTACAGGTGAACATTGGTCCCTTCTTTAGAATCTCTAGGAGGATGGTTTGGTTCCTGTTATCTGGTACTTATTTTACAGCCATAATCAATCTAAACAGAGCCTCTTGGCTGCCGTTTCAGGATCTTCCTGGAATATTTCTGCATTCAGGTTATCTTGGCAAGGAGCTTTTCCATTCTTGAGAGATCATATGGTATTTAGTTTTGTGGTGGGGCAGTGGTCACATTCAAGTCTGTCTCTGCTATTTGGACATCCACTTTGCTTGTTGGCACTGGTATGTACTGCTCTTTCTCTGATGTGCATAGTCCACCTTGCTTGTCCATGAAAGGGGTGTTGTATGTTGCACAAGAATTACCACTGACTATCTTTCTCATCTTGAAGACCATCTCCAATTCTCCTCTACAAGTTGTCTCCTCTGCCGGGCTGGCAAAGGTATCCATGTACGCATGCTTGTCTGCTCTTGTCATTCTTTTTCCTGCCCTGTGTGCTTCCCTTTCCTGTTGCTTGTACTAATCCTTAAGCCTCTCAGATTTGGTCTCGATGAGGCTCGAATCAGCAAGTCAGTGCATTTGCCTAGGAAATATTTTCTAAAGGAACGCATCTTCATATCCCCACCTGAATGAAATTAGTAGTGCACCACCACGTGGCTCCCCAAGACCTCAGCAACTAGAAAGCTGCGAAACTTGATTAGTGGGCGATTAATGCAGTATATCTTCTGCATGAGGGGTATAAGACCCCTTACTGTACAATGAATTGACACAGAGCAGAAGGAGGAAGATATGAGGGGTTTAAAGAAGGACATTGTCAGTGTCCAGATCCTGACTGTAGGGACAATGCTTGATTCAATAGCTTGAGGCTGTGCTCACACTACTGGTATACATGTGCCCCTCAGCGGTGACTACTCTCCTGACCCACTCCCACTGTAGGCACTTGAACATTGTATCGAAGTCCATGTATTACTGTATCAGAATGGCTAGGCAAGATCACAGACAGTCAATGTACCCTCTGAGTGCAAGAGGCCTAGCAGATCCACAAGCATGGACCAGAGTGGAAAAACATCACCAGCTAACAAATCTGGTAATCCTGTCCTAAACCAGAAGTGTACTCAGTGAAATTAAAATAAGTCTCTCCACAAGTGACTCAAAAATCAACTCCCTCACAAATAGACTGAATCTTGTGAAAAAAGTGTACAGACAAATACAATGAATGATTTGACCAGCTAAAGTGCTGAGCCTAGGAATCAGAAAACACTGCCACAACCCAGAATGAACTGCTGTGCATGGGAAAACATTTAGATATTATACCAGCTAAAATGAAGACTTGGGGCCTAATTACGATTTTGGACAGAAAACCTCCGACCAGCGGTCGAAGGCTTTCCGTCCAACATGGTAGGTTTACAGTGTGACCGCCATCTTAGGATGACGGCGGTCAGAGTGAAACCTGAAGGGGGTTATAGATGTAAGTTTGCCCGGCATCTTTATTAGGCATTTAGATTCATGCTCAAGACTCAACAATATACGCATATTGGACCTCCCAGAATCCAATTCTATGGACAAAATCGAAACATATCTTGAAACTAAGCTACACTCTCTGTATGGAGAAGCTCCCATGTCCATGTTCTCTGTGGAGAGTGCACATCACACTTTAGGCCCACCCCTGACTCTGGGAGTACCGGTATGACCTGTGATTGCCTGCTTCTTAAATTATATAGAGCGAGACTCCATCTTGAGACATGCTAGCGAGAAGAGGGAGATTGTTTATCAGGGCAATCGTTTGTCCAGATACCCAGAGTTCACTATGGCAGTGCAGACAGCTAGATGACAAATTTATCCAGCTAAACGTTTACTCATGAAAGCTGGAGTTTCCTAAGGCTTTGTATACCCTGCTATACTATGAATCAACGTGATTAGCATACCCCACTACTTCACTGACCCTACAGTGGCCATCAAATGTTGCCAACAACATGTTCCTCCATTACTTCGGGAAAAGACCACGCCTGGGAAAAAACATGCAGCTGTATGAGTGACCTGCCCAACCATTTTTGTAAATTGGTGTAGACATCTGTACTGTGGTGCTCTGTCGGACCTTGACCCTCTGGTATAGGTTGGAGATGCCACCCTGAGGCCCAGAAGTAGTGGTGCCTGCTGGGAACCACCATCTCCTCCTTCTAAATGATGTGCACTTTCTGAACACTGAAATTATATGACCTAATTCTATAAATACAGCACAATCAGAAACTCTACTGATATAGCCACCTCAGCCTCCCATTTTCTTGTGAGACATGGCGTCCGTCTGGCTAGTTGATTAGGCCTGGGATAGATCCCAATGAAAGTTTGTGAGTTTGTTTGGTTGGTCATCATGGTTGGAATGTTGGGTTGGGTTGTGGCATGGGTTTTAATTATTCAACAAGGTTGGGATGTTGTAGTGGGTGTATACATGCAAACAGACCTGAATCAGGCAGGAACTCACAATTTTTAAAGCAAACAACGACTTCCCCTCAAATTGCCTCTGTTTTAATTAATGTTAATGGGGAAAATATATTCCCCTGCTTTTTTTCAAAAGTCTCTCACTTTCCTGTAGTAAAATGTTGGCATGTATGTGGGTGACGAGTGGGAATGTTAGTTTTGATACATTACGACACACTGCAGGTACATTTAAGCACACTAACAGTTGACAGAAACACTAACACGCAATTCCTAAACGTGACAGGGGTGCTCCTCAGACATGTGCACCACATAATTGAATAGGCCATCTCGTAATATGCATATGACTTAATTTATGTACAGGATGAATGAGCCATGAAAAGCCAGGTAGGTACTTGCATATTTCGACTGTCATCGCACAGATGTGGGACTAATTCAGGCAATATTCTTGCCACATAATATGAAACTAAGGGGACAAGCGGATTGGATAGTTGAGGCCCACAATACCCAATACGTGGCCTATGCTCAGAGGGGTGGTGGTGGCAATTTGCAAATGAATTCCCTGGGACACCATTATGGCCATTTGTGACAAGTAGTGATGATATGTGGTGCTGAGTGGAGTCCTATATGGACAAACCATCATAATCGCCCCCATACATGGACCCACCACTTTGATCTCTGATTTTTTTCTGGAGGTCCTGAAACAAGTTTTCAGCCTGGGGCATGAGGCAACAATTTGAGGTAGAGATATCAATGTTGTCCTATTCGCGATGATGGATTAGTGTAGCACCACTAGGCCGCAACACCATCCCCTGGAGGCACTTCAAATACACAACTGTTAGGCCTGACATCCTTGGCATGGTATGCCCTCAAACTTTTTGCCTTCGTCTAATGATTTATGCTGAACTCTTTCTTGCTGGCATTAGTACTGTGCACTTTACCTCTTGTAACCAGTGCTAAAGTACTAGCGATCTCTACTTCACATATGACAAAGTTGGACTATGCCTACTTGGTACATTTAATTTACTTGTAAGTCCCTAGTAAATGGCACTACAAGTACCCAGTGCATGTACATTAAATGCTACTAGTTGGCAGTAGCACTCATTGTTCCTCCCACTAAAGTAGCCTCTCAAAACATGTCCAAGTCAAGCCACTGCTGCCCGTCGTGCAATTTTATGCTGCCATTTGACCTGGCAAACGCCCCTCTTTCAAAGAAATAATTTCAAATTGCGCACTTCTGTATTCTTTCTGCACCCTATCTCTGAATGAATCTGCAATTTTGAGCGAGCTGCACGGGGACAGACAGCTGCCTATCACCCATGAGTATAATCTAACAAGTGTTTTCAAGAAATCATTTACCTGAAATGCATGGGCAGAGCGAATTAATTTTCTCAATGCACACCAGTACCCGTGTTTTTTCCAAATTTGTTCAATGAATGTACATCGACACAACACTTTAGTCAATCACAATACATATTTGCATACATTGTCAATATGATGTGTCTCATATATCACAATTCAACAATTCTTGCTATGCAGGTTTCACTTTCTGCTGCCCTATGCATTTTGGGATACTGTCCCTTCTTCAGGAGCTCTGTGTTCAATAAACCTACACATGCAATAGTCTGAATTTCAAACAAAAACTAACATTAAGAGGAATCAACACAATACTGTCATGATTAGACATCCTCCAGAATCATGCCTTTACTATAAATGTTCTATGGAAATCATGCTGCTAGATGATGTTAGTCAAACTTGTATGCAACAGCATGCACTATATTGTATTCAAATATCTTAGGCAGCCTAATATTTCAGTTTAAAATAGTTCTACATGGAAAAAGCCAAGCAATGCAGATAAAATCGACCAAACCATTTATTAACAAAAATATAAATTTGAAAATCAGAAAAAATCTGAGAAAATTGATTATACATCCATTGACTATGTCCTATTCTACCATAATAATAATAATAATAATAATAATAATCCACATTTGCAAAGCGCAAACAATCACCCGTAATGGTCTTTAGGCGCTGGGGGCCGTCAGCAAGATTAAGCAAGCTATTGCCCACAGTCACATAGTGCTGGGCTAATCTGCTGCCAGCGCCGGGGATCAAACCATGATCCTCAGATTCGTGAGTCAGTCACCCTGGCCGCAACACCACACCTCTTCCTTACCATTATATCCCGTAATCATTTCTTGATAGAATACAGGAATACATGTCAAAAGTCATTGAGATTATTTTCCCACAATAAAAAACAATGACGAAAATACAACAAGAAGTAGGCTTGGATCGTAGCTGGTTTTTGGTAGATCTTTTCAATGCATGTTTCGGTGACCAGTGTGCCTTCATCAGGAAAGCCACAGGTATAACCACATGTACTATGGAAAGAGATCAACTTCCGAACAGTGGGACAATGCCCACAATAAGGTTTTGTTACCGCTCCACACCAAGATACGGTTGTCAATAGGTGAGCATAACATGTGTCCTCCGATTGTGTAGATGGACTACATGAGGGATAATTGTCCTTTTCTTTCCCTCTCTTCTCTTCCTTTTCTTCAGGGTTATTTTAGATATTTTAAATTTATGCTCCACATGTTCAAATATATTTGGAGAGAGATGACATTCAACATATTTTTGCAATGCGGACCCAACAGGAGCGATGCAAGCTTTAACATTACTCTGAACCCACAACTAGCTTCACACTATTACAGTGCAGATTTAAGGTAGATCCTGGGTAGGACCACTGAAGTACAAGAGTGGTACAAAGACACTGGATATCATCACATGCCTGGTTGAACAGATGAATTTAATCTGCATTGCAGAAGTATTAATACTTAGAAACAAGAAGAATCTAGGGAACAACGAAAGCTGCACTGCCCACCGCCTGGTATCCTTCAATCCCTCCTAGTTGCACTGGACCAGTTTCTAGCGCACCTTTTTGTCAGTGCACACAGCATTTAACAAGCGCAGTGAGGCTGCATAGATTTCTTCTGTCAGCTTATGTCGGCATCCAGTTTAGTCCATACCAGTGTAACAGTTTGTTATGAATCCATCAGCGTGGCTTAAAATAGCATGTAACTTCAAAACAGTGATCGCGTTGTGATTGTGGCAGCATGCACTAACCATGTCTGGGTCACCACCATTGTGTAGCACCGTTATGAAACTGCTTCATGGTTGTGATCCCGCGTTTGCAAACTAACACTAACATCATCACCAGGTTTCCAACTAGCAACCACCTGGTGCCCATTGAAAGACACACATGAAAGGTTCATACCACCCCTTGACCTGTTCTAGTGCTTACAACAAGTTGATAGACCAATCCAGGTCCTTTAAGAATGGGAGCCATCATAAAATCCTCCGTGATACAAAACGGTATACAGACAAAATATCGAGTAAAAAATATCGAATTACATAAATATCAACTTCAAAATAGAGAATGGACAAAATATCGAATGGACGCAATATAGTCAGCAAAAATATCGAATTTAAGGTAAGTAATGTAATATCGATTTTTATAAATATAGAAAGTCAAAATATCGAAGTATATAATATAGGTTATTAAAATATATCGAATTGTTAATAATATCGATTTTTTTTAAGTGATTTGTATGTTAGTATATGTGTGAAAAGTGTATATTTTGTTTGTAATTTATTTTAAGTAATGAATTTTATGTTATTCAATGTTTGCGTAATTTAATTCTGTAGCGGGTTGTGGGTTTATAGGGAAAAAGGGTGGGAAGTAATTTAATTATATTAAATAAAATATTAATTTTTAGAAATTATTAATTATTTTTAATTTAATTTTGCGTTTTAGTTATGTAGCGGGTTGTGGGGTTTTAGGGGAATAGGGTGGGAAGTAATTTAATTGTAATTAATTATGTATTTTAATTTATTTATTGGTATTTATTTTGAATAAAATGTTAATTAATTTTTAATTGATAATTAATTAATTTTTAATTGGTAATTCATTTTTATTAAGTGATTATTTGATAATTATGTGAATTTTATTTATTTTCCGTAGTGTTTTCTGAGTTTATGGGGGAATAGGGTTGGAAGTTACTTAATTGTAATTAATTAAATGTTTTTATTTATTTATTGGTATTTATTTTTAATTAATTGGTAATTACATTTTATTTGTTAATTAATTAATTGTAAATCGGTAATTAATTTGCATTAATAGTTAATGAATTTTAATAATTAATATTTTTTTAATTGATTAATTATTATATTATATTACATTGGTATTTAGTTTTAATTAATTTTTTATTGGCATTGGTATTTAATTTATTTTTATTAATACATTAAATATTTACTTTCCCTACTGTTAAGCTCACTAGAGTGGGAATAGTGATTTTTAACCCTACGCTATCCAACGCTTTCCCTACTGTCGCACTCTCTGGAGTTGGAATAGCGATTTTTACCCTCCGCTATCCAACGCTTTCCCTACTGTTGCACTCAATGGAGTGTGAATAGTAATTTTTACCCCTACGCTATCCAACGCTTTCCCTACTGTTGCACTCTCTGGAGTGGGAATAGTAATTTTTACCCCTACGCTATTCAACACTTTCCCTACTGTTGCACTCACTGGAGTGGGAATAATAATTTTTACCCCTACGCTATCCAACGCTTTCCCTACTGTTGCACTCTCTGGAGTGGGAATAGTAATTTTTACCCCTACGCTATCCAACGCTTTCCCTACTGTTGCACTCACTGGAGTGGGAAGAGTAATTTTACCCCTACGCTATCCAACGCTTTCCCTACTGTTGCACTCACTGGAGTGGGAAGAGTAATTTTTACCCCTACGCTATCCAACGCTTGCCCTACTGTTGCACTCACTGGAGTGGGAATAGTAATTTTTACCCCTACGCTATCCAACGCTTTCCCTACTGTTGCACTCTCTGGAGTGGGAATAGTAAATTTTACCCCTACGGCGCGTACTCCTGCGATCATGGGGGGTACGCGCCGTACACCCAGCGTACATGGGGTACGGTGCGTACCCCATGTATGCTGGGTATATGGCACGTACCACCCACGATCACAGGGGTACGCGGGGGGTGCTCCGTACCTTTTTCGGGGCCAGCTCTGCTTTTACGGCTGTTTTCAGCTCCCGTAGAAAAAGGGTCCTACGATGCATACCCGACACGTATCGTACTTGCGAGTAATATAAACCAGCCGCGAACTGTACAGATGTCGCGTACAGCGGGTTCCGAGTGAGACTCGTACTGGGATTTGATTCGTACGGTCTCTGTACGATTCGTACGGAGTCCAGCTCCTGGTACGAAACTTACTTCGTCGTACGTACGGGGGACGTTGCAGGGCACAGTTCGTACGGGAAAAATGCTCCGAACGGCTATTCGAAGCACTTTTTACCGGATCGGAATCGGCCCCACGGTGTTACTTAGAAACCTGAAGGAGCCTTGGGTGACCTACTTCCCCAAAACAAGGGAGCAGACTTGATGCAGGTGTGACTAAAGGCGTCTCTTCCTCCTGTTTGGGCTCATGGTGCCTCATTTTGGCTTCTAACATATCTTACAGGCATATTACCAAATCAGTACTGTATGTATATGTATTTTTTTATTTTATTTTTCCCAGAATGAGTACACTCAAAATTGAGTATTTTGACATTAGTGGTATCAGGGAGTATCCCGTGTTCCTGAAGAAAAGTCTTGGGGTAAGGCTTGAAACATATTGACCATAGAAATTCAGGAACAAAAGTCTGTGAGTTTCAAACTTTTCCCCCAGATTTTAATCATAAAGGCACAAATAAAAAATATCCTACTAGTCTGGTATTTTTTCTTTTCCGCATAGTAGAACCCCGACTCCTATTTGTCGCTTCATCCTTCATAGTGTACATCAAAAGGTGCTACCCGTAACCAGTAGGTCGTAGCATGCCTTAAAGAAGGACTGGAAACAGTAGACCTGGCACTTCTTAACCAATCAAAGATGAGAGCCAACAGTGTTTGTTTTAGAAATCCTACAATTTTGCTTGCAACACAGCTGCTTCAAATGGGAAGAGGATTTTTTTCTACAACATCAGTGGGACATTGATGGGCTTTGGGGGGGGGCGGGCACCATTTTTATGGCTAGGTTCGAGCAGGATTACATTTTCTCTGATCTAATATGGAGTGAATAAGATCTGGTATTCTACTGTAGATTCATTGAGGAAATATTTTAATTTGGCGAAACACTGAAGCAAAGCTGATAGCAAACATCACAGCTTTGAACATCAAGAATAACAGGATTCAATTCACTCGGACAATAAGTAATGCAAGTTTTGCGGTTTTAGACATATGGAAAGGGGCGACCAACTCGGTCCCCCCGAACTTATGGCAGAGTGCCTCGATCCCCCCGGGAAGCCATTTTTGGGCGGGGGGCGCGTCTCGGCTGGTATGCCCGAAGCGGCGTAGCTGGGGCGCGCCTGTTCCCGCCCTAGAGTGGGCTGGCCTAGACACTGACGCAGCCAGCCACGCCCTCGGGGCAGGCAGGGGCGGGTATACGCCCGCCCTGAAGACGGATAAAAAGGGACGCAAGACCAGAAGACATCCTCTTGTTCTTGTGCCCTGAAGCTGCACCTCCTCGCTGCACGTGAGCTCGGGACAGAACGAAGAGCCAATTTTGAGCGTTTTAATCTTTCTTTTTGTCTTCTAGATACTTCGTTTGAAAGATGCCCAAGAAAGGCGCGAAGAGAATGACGACTGACCAGATGGTTCGGGTCCTCATGAAGGAGATGTCCGAAATAAAGAAGCGGTTGGCGGAGCGAGACGGGGAGGAGGGATCGGGGCGTCCACCGGCTGGAGGGAAGCCAAAGAGGCCGAGAAGGGGGCCAGCCGGGGGAGACGTCCCGGTCCCCTGTTCCCCGCGCGAGGCGCCAGCCCCGGTACCGGCCCCGGTACCGAAGGAAGGGAATCCGATTCCCGTCGTAGTCACCCCGACATCCACTGAGGATATGCCTCCTGAGTTGGCGGCACAGTTAGCAGCGTGGTTGGGGGACAGTAGCGAGGGCGCCACGGCTGCCGAAGCGCAAGCACTGATGAAACAGTTGCGCGAGAAACGTGATACAGCCAAGGTACCCGCGCCGGCTGCGGTGATAGACAAGCCACGAGTGGCGGAAGCAGCGTTCGGTGCAGGTAAGCGGCCATTGCCGATCGCGAGGGATGAGTCAACACCCTCTCGTAGAGAAAAGTTGGGGCAACATGTTCCTTTGGCAATAAAGGAGAAGATTTGGGCGGGGGAATACGTAAACATTTTCTCCTTGCTTGTTGATCATTATGAGGTTGAAACTGTTAAGAGTCAAAAGGATCTGATGCATCCAAGTGTTTGGCGCGCAAAAATGGCCGCCTTTAAAGTGAATGAGAATGTTGGCAACTGGGGCAATGCATGGGGAATTTTTACGTCAATTTTGGGGGAACGTAGGCCTGAATTGCTCCCTGAGTTTCCAGTATATCAGTCACGAATTATGGGGTACTCGACATCGCACCAAGGTAACCAATGGTTCTGTTATGACAACCTTTTCAGGAAAGCGATGGAGCATAACAAAAGTTTAACCTGGGACTGTTATGATTCTTTGACATGGGATAAAATGAAAGAGTCAGGGATGTTGAAAATGCCGTTGGTGGGGAGTACTGTTGGTGAATCCTCCCGCCAATATGGGGGGACGCCCTTTCGGTCGGGTACGGGTACCGACGATTATCCGAGACCCGCCGGCAATGCAGGGAAGAAGGGTTTCTGTTTCAATTTCAACAAAGGTAAATGTACTAGGCCCCCGGGATCGTGTAAGTTCAAGCACGAATGTAGTGGTTGCGGGGCACCCCATCCTGAGTCCTCGTGCAGAGCCAGAACGGGTGAGAATGGGGGTAGAGGAGGCGCCAAACAGGTCTAATGTAGTCCGAGGGGCGCCTTTACCAACCCCGATTGATACCTTGGCGATGATTCCCTGGCTCAGCGAATACCCAGATCGTACTTCTGCTGGGGTGCTGCAGAACGGTTTTTCATGTGGTTTCCGCATCCCGGTGGGGGACTTTCAGGGTGTCGGGACGTGCAAAAATCAACTTTCCGTCTTGCAGCATACGACTGTAGTGCAGGATAAGATCCGGAAAGAGGTTATCCGAGGTCGGGTTGCCGGCCCGTTTAGTGTTCCCCCGGTACAGAATTTTGTCTGTTCTCCTTTAGGGGTGGTCCCCAAGAAGGACCCAGGTGAGTTTCGATTGATCCACAATTTATCAGCTCCTCATGGCCTTTCTGTGAACGATGCAATTGATCCAGAGGTATGTTCGGTGCGGTACACATCATTCGATGAGGCCGTAGCCATTTTGAATCGCTTGGGGCCCGGGACGCTGATGGCGAAATCAGATATCGAGTCAGCGTTCCGTTTGCTCCCGGTACACCCGGACGACCAACGTCTTCTGGGATTCATGTTTCAAGGTTCGTATTACATGGATAGGTGTATGCCGATGGGGTGCTCTATATCTTGTGCATATTTCGAGAAATTCAGTAGTTTTCTACAATGGGTTTACACGAAGGAAACGGGTTTTCGAAATGTGATGCATTACCTTGATGACTTTCTGTTCCTTGGGGCCGCTGGGGATGACGAATGTGCCCGGGCCTTGACTGAATTTTGTGTATTAATGGATCGATTTGGCGTGCCATTGGCACCAGGTAAAACTGTGGGTCCCACGACTTGCCTCGAGTTTCTGGAGATCGAGTTGGACTCTAGTGAGGGTTGTTTTCGTTTACCAGCTGCCAAAGTGTCGAAATTCAGGGCAGCCCTGCAAATGTGTATAAATGCATCTAAAGTTACGCTGCATCAATTGCAGCAATTGGTGGGGAAGTTGAATTTTGCCCTGAGGGTGATCCCAATGGCCCGCCCCTTTTCCCGTTCAATTGCCCAGGCGATGGTCGGCCTAAAGGAGGGTCATCATCGCACGAGACTATCGGCTGAGGTCCGCCAAGACATGCGTATTTGGTTAGCATTTTTGGCGGATTTCAACGGTCGAGTCGTCTGGAACAAACCAGCCTTGTCCTCTGAAGAGCTTGGTCTATGGACGGATTCAGCGGGAAGCATTGGCTTTGGCGCCATCTTCGGCACAAAATGGTCGGCACAAAGGTGGCCAACATGGTAGCATGAAGAGGGGCTGACGAGTAATATTGCTTTCCTTGAACTGTTTCCCATTTTGGTGGCCCTCAGAACCTGGCCCGATGGATTCAAAAATCACTCTGTCATATTTTGGTCTGACAATATGACCGTTGTAGAATGCATCAATAGTCAGGCAGCACGTTGTAAAATGATTTTAAGGCTGCTTAAAGAAATTGTCTTACTGTGTATGCAACTGAACGTGGTATTCAGAGCGAAACATGTCCCAGGGGTGATGAATCAGGCGGCTGATGCACTGTCTCGTTTTCAAATGCAGGCTTTCTCGGGTTTCCTTCCCTCAGCGGACCCAGAGCCGGCACCCTTTCCCGAAGCTCTCTGGTCTCTCGGTGCCCCGAACTTCGTTACCTCGTGGGAGAGAGTCTAGCACCAAGGACGAGGAAGGCATACGAAGGGGCGTTTCGGGCCTATTTAGCCTTTTTGGGGACTGAGAGAGGGGGGCTTTGGGGGCATGAGGATTGGGTAGTACATTTTCTGATGTCCTTGCGTAGGGCTGGGAAGTCGGTGGCTACAGCCCAGAGGCATCGTGCTGCCATTTCCTTTGTTGCCAGGGCTCATAATATCCAGGACCCGACAGCGTCTTTTGTGGTACAGAAAGCGCTGCGTGGGTGGCAACGCCTTGAGGGTCGCAGAGTAGATGAGAGGCGCCCGATAGGTCTGGATAGGTTGTCCCAGTTGCTGGCCACACTCCCCGCCACATGCTCGTCTCAGTTCGAGGCCTGTTTGTTCCGAGCTGCTTTTACGCTTGCATTTCACGGGGCGATGAGGGTAAGTGAGCTGGTGGCAAGGAACAAACAGGATGTGGTGGGGGGTTTGTGCCGGGAACACGTTCAGATCTGGGGTGAGACGATGACTGTATCCTTTGTCAAGTCCAAAACCGATCAAGGTGGGGTAGGGGACTGCATAGTCATTCGCAGGATTCCAGGGTCCTCCATGTGTCCGGTAAAGTGTTTAGAAGACTACCTAGCACGAAGGGTGGCATCATGGGGAGGGACATTGTTGAGACACGCGGACGCCACCCCGCTGACGAAATTTCAGTTTCAGCGGGTGCTCGCGATGTCAATTACCGCAGCGGGCTTGGACCCGGGCGAGTTTGGGACCCATTCCTTTCGGATAGGGGCTGCCACTGAAGCTACAGCCAGGGGTCTCAATGTGGAACAAGTGAAACGTGTGGGGCGCTGGTCCTCCAATTGTTATAAGAGGTATGTGCGGTTGCACATGTTGTGAAGCTATGACAATGTACTCACGCTTCTTGTCTTTTGTTTGGTTTTCAGTTACGCAAGCCTTCGAGGCGGGGCGGACGATGCAGTCGACCCAACACCAGGCCAGCGGTCAGACATCACCGGCTGTGAGGAAAGAGGTGTGGGTCGTGGGCCACTCATACGTGAGGCGTGCCGCTGACGTATTCAAAGCAGGTGACATGATTCACGTAGCTGGGGAATACGGGTACAGGGTGTCCTTCTACGGAAGGGGCGGTCTCTGTATTGACCAGTTTCAGGCATTCTTTGAGGGTTTGTTAGGGCGGACGAGGTCACCGCCGTCTATAGTCATAGTACATTTAGGGGGCAATGATTTGGTCACCACCGGTAGACGACTTCTCCTAGAGGCAATGCTTTCCACTGTAAGTTGGTTGGCGAGGAAAGTTCCGGGGTGCATAATTGCGTGGTCTCATATGATCCCACGAAAAGTGTGGCGGGGGGCTGTTTCGATTCCTGCTTTGAACCATTCTGTTAGAAAACTTAATAACAAAGTGAGTAGGTTGTTCCGTTCCAGGACATTGCATTCTATCTCGCATGGTTGTATTAATGATGACAGTATGTATCTAGGGGATGGTGTGCATTTGTCTCGGGTGGGAAATGAGTTACTCATAGGAGACTTCTTAGCATGGTTAAAAAACGTTGAAACATGACCTTTAGGTAGGAGTTTTGTGGGGGTCCGGATAGCCGGTCAACTATCCGGCCTGTGGCGGTAAGGTCATGATCGGTGAGCACTAATTAGTAGATCCCTATGAGTGGGCGTCACCCAACACGGATGGGAGCGCTCGGGAGAGGTGGCCATTGGCCCCTCAATGGGGAGGCGGTCCCTTCTAAGGATGGGTCGCCGGAAGTAAAGGAAAAGGCGGTCAAGGCCCCTTCCTTTGTAGGAGGGGTTACAGCCCCCTCCTGGGGAATTTCCCGGGGCCAGTGACATCTGCGACGGCAGATGCGGTAAGTTGTGTGGGGTTGGGATAAGGTCTACGATACCTTCTAGATACCTCACACGAGTATTCGAACGACCTTTAACTGGCGTCGAGTCTTTAGGTGCCCCCGTCAAGTCAAGGGAAATTGGTAGTAGTTGCACTTGAGGTACGCCTCCGTGCTGTCGCCCCTCCCAAGTGGGAGGGGTAAGTCGGGTTAGGGATCTTGACACCGGTTATGACCTTGCCGTTGGCCCTTAAACGTTAGGATGTACAATTTCAATATGTCAAGAAAATGTTTGTAGGATGCTAGTTCGGCTAGGAGAACCTCTGTATTAGAGAATCTGTTAAGGTTAGCCAAACATCGCAATGTGGTAATGAAATTGTACATAACATGAAACGTTTAATGTTTTAATTTTGTTTTAATAAATACGGCCGGGATGGTCACTCCATCCCACTTCCAAAAACTTCAAGAACTGTTTCCGGTTTCCCTCCTTTTGGGGATTGTGTTGAGAGGGGGTGGCGGGTATCTCGGCCATATGGAAAGGGGCGACCAACTCGGTCCCCCCGAACTTATGGCAGAGTGCCTCGATCCCCCCGGGAAGCCATTTTTGGGCGGGGGGCGCGTCTCGGCTGGTATGCCCAAAGCGGCGTAGCTGGGGCGCGCCTGTTCCCGCCCTAGAGTGGGCTGGCCTAGACACTGACGCAGCCAGCCACGCCCTCGGGGCAGGCAGGGGCGGGTATACGCCCGCCCTGAAGACGGATAAAAAGGGACGCAAGACCAGAAGACATCCTCTTGTTCTTGTGCCCTGAAGCTGCACCTCCTCGCTGCACGTGAGCTCGGGACAGAACGAAGAGCCAATTTTGACCCACCCACCAGCCCCTGAAGACAGCCAGTTGTTTGTAATAAAGTTGATTAATTTTGCTTCCATTTCGTTTACAGGTTGTGGAGTCATGTTGATGTTGAGTATAATAAAGAATGGTCGGTTTGAGTACGTTTTTGCCATTAAAGAGATTCAGATATAGTGTTGAATTTTAAGCATGCTCTTTCGGTCATAGTGGCCAATGTATTCTTAGGTTTAGTTAGCATTGTCGTATTTATTTTGGTAGGCGGTAAGGTCATGATCGGTGAGCACTAATTAGTAGATCCCTATGAGTGGGCGTCACCCAACACGGATGGGAGCGCTCGGGAGAGGTGGCCATTGGCCCCTCAATGGGGAGGCGGTCCCTTCTAAGGATGGGTCGCCGGAAGTAAAGGAAAAGGCGGTCAAGGCCCCTTCCTTTGTAGGAGGGGTTACAGCCCCCTCCTGGGGAATTTCCCGGGGCCAGTGACATCTGCGACGGCAGATGCGGTAAGTTGTGTGGGGTTGGGATAAGGTCTACGATACCTTCTAGATACCTCACACGAGTATTCGAACAACCTTTAACTGGCGTCGAGTCTTTAGGTGCCCCCGTCAAGTCAAGGGAAATTGGTAGTAGTTGCACTTGAGGTACGCCTCCGTGCTGTCGCCCCTCCCAAGTGGGAGGGGTAAGTCGGGTTAGGGATCTTGACACCGGTTATGACCTTGCCGTTGGCCCTTAAACGTTAGGATGTACAATTTCAATATGTCAAGAAAATGTTTGTAGGATGCTAGTTCGGCTAGGAGAACCTCTGTATTAGAGAATCTGTTAAGGTTAGCCAAACATCGCAATGTGGTAATGAAATTGTACATAACATGAAACGTTTAATGTTTTAATTTTGTTTTAATAAATACGGCCGGGATGGTCACTCCATCCCACTTCCAAAAACTTCAAGAACTGTTTCCGGTTTCCCTCCTTTTGGGGATTGTGTTGAGAGGGGGTGGCGGGTATCTCGGCCATATGGGTTGAAAAATTCAATACAGGTTTAAAAACTAGTGTATACATGAAATGCACGGATCAGACCAATTTTTCACATTTCCGTAGTTTTCCTCCACCTAAAATGCTTGAGAATCGTCCATATTCCCATAAAATGAGAGTCAAAAGGATTTCTCAAACACAGAAACTTGTGAGATGGCCATATTGAACATACGACAAAGATACTTTAACTGCGGTTACCCAATGGCAACAGGAGCACAATTTGAAGTACAGATGAAACATTTTGAACGTAAAGATCTATTATGCAAGCAAACGAAAACTTGAAAAAAATTAAATGGTGTTTGTGTCCAAATTTTCCACTAAGTCCAGAATTATAAAAAAAACTTATACTCAAATGGAGGGAATTATTACAAAATGATCAAGACTTCAGGGGTATATTTAAACACAGACCCCTGTTTGCTTACACCAGAACAAGAAACATCAAAGAATTGTTATCATCGAAAACCAGGCCACATAATCCGACGACAGAAGGTACCAAAAAACGAGAGTGCAAGATGGGTGTAGCTGGGAGATGGTCTTTTTGGTAGGAGTCTGGGGAGGAGCTGTACCCTTCCCTGATTACATTTCAAAGGACCTTATTCACAGCACTCACAATACACATCAGAACCTGAGACCAGGCCTGTCCCGCCTTGTGTTGCCCTAGACAGTTTGGAACCTAAACCAGAGGGGGGAGGAAGAACTGACCAGAACCTGTGTTGGCAGAAGGCAATACACAGGATGCTACCAGGTAGAAAAAGAAAACTATCAGAACCACTCATCAGAACACTTCTGGACCTGTGGGAGGTTCAGAAAAAGGACTGCATTGCGGCCATAAGGACTGCCCTGCTGCTTGATGGGCAGCCTTGCTGTCTGAAGAAGGAATATTGAAACTGCTTGCTGTGATTCCAGGCTACAAAGAGGGACTCAGAGGGTCAGTTAGCTGACCCCCAGTATGATCTACAGAGCCACAAAAACATCCAAAAACATCCAGAGGCCTCACTGCTACTGCCCAGCTGACCAGCTGCAACTGGACCTGCCTAATCCCTGCTGCTGGTCTCTGCTGGAGTGAGTCCTGATCTCCAAGAGGTGCCCTGCAGGTCATAGACCCTTGGCTAGCATCAGCGAGAACTACTCCTAAAGAAGAATGTAAAAATCCTGATGTTCACATCAAAACTCTGCTGCACATGATGACCGCCAACGCAAAACTCTACAGAGACTTACTCTTTTCACACACCAACAGCAACTATCTGTGATGACTGACAACACGAGACCTGCACCCTGTAAGGACAGCAACCATCTGCAATGATCAACCAATACAAGGCTCCAGGGATGACCGGCACTTCGCACTACAGCAACAAACGTCCACTACGCTCGACCTGCTCTTCGCGCCTAAAGGCTCTACCTTATGGCCTCCTCCAACACGCCGACGAGAGAAAGGTAACTCTACAGTAAGACTAATCTGGCCCCTTTATCTGACCAGCAGTCCATCATGGCCGGCCTGAACCTATAACTTTCCCCAGCGTGACCAGATAACTGCAAGTGGCGCTTTTTGCTTCTTGATGTTATTTTCACTAAAAAGATTTAAAGCAAAATCTCTGGTTCAACTGATTGGATTTTTCTCATTCTGGTATCATTTTATTGAATAAAATATACTCTATGGTTTTAAATTAGTTTGGGATTTTTTATGTTTTGTGTTTCTGTTTATTACTGTTTGTGTGCTGCATAAATGGTTAGCACATTACCTCTAAGCTAAGTGTGACTGCTTGCATGCCAAGGTACCAGATGGTTAAGCACAGTTTAAAGTAATTACTTTTGTGGTTCAACCTGCCAAGGATTGTGGCTGTTGCCTGAGGAGGGCTTCCACAAACCTCAACCAATAACCACATTTCTTACAACAACTTAAAGCTAGACAATAACCTGCTGGACATCTGGAGGATCAGGCTTGCTGATGAAAGAAGAGGCAGATAGATCACGCAGACACACAACACATGGTCGAATACAGGCTAGTGGATAGTCACTAGGGATGTCACTGCTAGACCTGCAATAGTAGAGCATCTTTCTAGAATGCTTTATGACCATGCTCTGACAGTAGAACTGACAATCAAGGGCACACAGGATTGGCCGCTCTCGTGGAGACGTCCACCAGGTGCACTCCAAGATCAAATATTCATAGAAGTAATTAAAACAGAAATCCTTGAGTACTTCCTTTGCTACTCACAGTCGCTAACCTTGGCATGCATGATCTGGGAGGTATTTAAAGTAAGGATTTGGTGTGCATGCATGGTCAAACAAATGGAAGTGCTAAAGGTGCTGCAGATGCACTTGATACTGCCGAATATTAAGACTGAGCTAGTTGAAATTTATGAGGCAGCTACCGGAGAAACTATCTGAGCAAAGATGTAACTGCCAGTAGATACAAGGAAGGCAACAGGATAGGGAAAACATTGGCTAGATAGACTGTTTCATAATTCTTGGGCCAGTGTATACATCACACAGCTCATAGATGATAATGAAGTGGCACATTCAAACACTTCAGACATATCTCAAACACTTCTTGAGTTCTACAGTAACCTATACCACATGAACCCAAAACCCACGTCGGAAAACATATGTGACTTTTAATTCCATTCAGCTGTTATGGTTGGATGATGCACACAGACAATACTTAGATGCGCCCTGCACAGCATTACCCGGAGACAAGATCCTGGAATCTGGTGGCCTCACAACCTTGTTATACAAAGAATATGCACCCATACTAACACTGTACCTGTGCACACTGGGAGTTTGCCACCGTCCCTTTCGGAGGCCATATTAGTCATTCTATTGAAGCCCGATAAACACCCTCAAACTTGTGACTCCTGTAGGCATCCTTGCGCGCTAAATGTTGATAACAAAATTTTATTACAATTTATTGCGAATAGAATAGCTCTTCTACTCTCTGACATAGTGAGGTCTGAGCAGTGGAGATTTATATCAGGCCTCTTCACTACCCACAACCTATGCACCACATTTGCACTTTTGCATTCCCTAGATCCTCAATCAGAAATGGTTCCCATTTTCCTAGACGCTAGTAAAGTATTTAGCTCGATTGAATGAAAGTATCTTTGTATGATATTTGAGTAGATTGGCTTCAGTGTCCAATTCATGAAATGGATTAGGCTGTTATGTGAGCAATCAACCCAACTGCGTGTCTCCATGTCAATGGAGTAGTGCG
Organism: Lissotriton vulgaris; assembly: GCF_964263255.1. NCBI lineage: Eukaryota > Metazoa > Chordata > Amphibia > Caudata > Salamandridae > Lissotriton > Lissotriton vulgaris. The sequence goes on from NC_141685.1 coordinate 1,683,491,381, forward strand.
CTCTCTGTTTAATATTGGCAGGGGTACCAGTCAAGGTTGCCCCTAACCCCCATATTATTTGTGATATCCATGGAACCCCAGGCAATCAGTTTGTGAGAACACTACTCAGGCAGCTGCCTAGATTACACCACTCAGAGATTGGTGATATCAATGCACGGCACATTATAGCCCATGCAATCAATACCCCACCAATACTAAAGAAATGTATCAAATTCAGCTGCCTCACAGGGATAAATATACACTGGGCCAAGACAGTAATGTTCTCCCTTACTCATACTAAGAGGATATTCCCTCTTGAACTGTCATTCAGTTGATCCAATACAATTATCAAATATTTGGCATATTGATTACAAGGGAAACAGCCTTTACAACACAAGTATTTTTACATTTACATGGTTTTAGGGCTAAGGAAAGAAAGGTATGGAATTTTTAAGGGCTGGCTTTTAGTGCTCAGGGCGGAGGAGTAATGGGATTTTCAGGAGTGGGGATCAGTTTTAGGGATCAGGGCGGGGAGGCTGGGACTGGGGTAGTTTTTTGGCAGGGGGCAGGGATTTTGGCCTCAGGGCGAAGGGACGGTAAGGGGCTATTTGTCAGGGCTGAGGGGCTGTTCCAGGGCTCGGGCTGGGGTCGAGGAATATTTTTGGAATCAGGTTGAGGAGTCAGGGCAGTTTTAAGGGCTAGGTAGATTGCTGGGGTGTTGGGTGTTAGGGAGCAGGGTTGGGGTGCTGGGGTGAAAAATGTACCTCACATATCCCTTTAGTAATCATGCCTTTAGAGTGAAATTCAGTGTAAAGGCATGCAAAGTAAAGACACAGTCATGGTTCAGACCACGTTATTTAGGGGTGCATGGTTTAGGCATGCGTAGTTGTATCATACAACCGGATTGCAAGAAAGTTCAAATGATATATTGTAGTGTAGTTCCTATATTCCCAATAGGATCTGCGCATTGGAATAACATAAACGATAGTTTAGACGTAGGACTGAGCTCGACTAGGTCTCTATTGAATATGTTAGACTTAATTGTGAAATGCCAGCTAGCTCAGAGGTCACTAGAAACTTTCTCGAGCTTTCCTGAATAGACAAGAAGGGATTAGCTTCTGACAACCATATCACATGACAACTTTGTTCCCCCTGCAATAAGGAATATATCTCTAGAGTTGCGGAAACAATAGATAGCTATTTTACTCAGTCAATCGTGCATGCTTCGTTTCACCAGAGATGCAGAGAAATAGAGAGACAGGCGTTTTCAATAAAAGGGTTATTTATTGACCAGTCTTCTTTCTCATGCAAGAGAAATGAACTGCCACAATTGCAATATTTGTCAAAAAGTAAAGTGCGTACAGTAAAAGGAGTATTATGGAATAATACTGTAAAAGCATTTATATGGTTTCTAAGCCATAAGATACTTAAAATGGATAAAATACATACAATGATAAAATAATGATTAAACGTATTCAACTGGTGTTTCTAAGATACGCCTACCCCAGTGTACCTAACCTAAGCTTAGTACAGAGAAGGAGTAAATGAGTTACAGTTTTTGCCAAGAATCTAAATCACAAATTTTCTATGGGTCTAATCAGCTCCGTACTCTAGGTATAGAATGAAGGAAGTCTTGTATCTCTCTCTCAGGACTCGATCTCCCAGAAACCCGCGAGGGTATCAGGGAAACACCGGAGCTGGATTTCTCGGCAAGAGAAAAGACAGCGTCTCTCTCAGTGCCTCAGCAGGGTGGGTCGGCTTCCTTCGGCACTCGCATCAGCAGGGCGTCGGGCAAGTAGATAGCCGATTCTGCTCCAAACCACTGTGTCTTGCTTAAGGCCGAGGTTGGTATATTTATACCTGGAAGGTGCCGAGTTTGATGTAAGGTTGGACATAAGACGTCACTAAGAACTGGCAGTTCTTTCAGGACTCTCAGGAGTTCTAGGACAAATCAAAACAGAACAGGGGGAATTCCCGGGCTGCTGGAGGCTTGGTTTGTTTAAGAATGCGTTGTACTTTCTAGGAGTCTATGGGAGTAGCCTTGCCGTATTTGGACTGCATTGGCTATGACTTAATATGGATATGATTCTTATGCCTTTATAAGGATATGATTTGTTATAACCACATAAGGGCATAAATCGGGAATATCTAATTAGGGTCCTAGATACATTCACAATACCCACTCCACGTATAATGTCCATCATTACTTAATACTAAGCAATACTAAACATATAACGATGCATGTGTTTTGTAGCCCACCCCAAAATACATAGTTTGCATTTGAAATGGTGTATACACGAAAAATGTGTCTAATACTGTACGTTTTCAAGCAGTGGTATCATTCAGATAATGCATATTTTGTTCATTTAGAATGTTGACTGAATGAATCACAAAAATTAAATTTATGAAATGGCTCTTAATACAGAAGAGAAGGTCGAGACCATTTCATCACATGGAGGTTACAAGGAGGCCATGGCCAACATGGGCATTGCATTGCGGTACTCTAGTCCATTCCATCCTGAGGGGAAATGCGGTAGTGGAGAGAAAAAACCATGACATAAAGCAATCTATAACTGCGAGGGTATTAGGTTCGGGTGATGGGTGGGTCAAAAATCTAATAAGTGTCCAACGTAGTCTTAAAAATCTGCCAAGAAATTCTCTGGGTGGAATCACTCCATATGAACTTTTGTTTGGTACAAGAATGATAATCAAAGCCCTCGATTGTCAGACTTCAGTGGTGAAACAAAAAGCTTTTGATATCAAAGATCGTTTGGCTGTTTTACAGGACTTAAATGAAACAAGAAGTCTAAGTAACACAAAACTAAAGCCAACAGCCACTGAAGAGAAACCACCTGTCCCAGCAAGACCTGTATGGATTCCAAAGATTGGGGATCTGGTCAGAGAAAAAATTGCGGTGAAGAAGGAATTTGGGCCTTCTTACAGAAAAGCAGTGCCTGTCTTAGCTATCACCGGAACAAGATCAGTCGTACTACCGCCCTTGCTGGTAAAAAGGAGAACCAAGTTGTATCAATTGACCTGGTAAATCCACAACCATGTGGCCAATAATAAGTAGTAGGCCCAGTGGAATCCCAAGAAGTAGCAGAAGACCAAACCTTGCTACAATCCTAGAGGTTCAAACTGAGAGACTAATCACATTTGATAAACCTGCAGTGAATAAAAAAGGACTATGCAACAAAGCCATGGAACTTGTGCCTCTTGAAACCCAAATTGCAACAGTTTGTCAAGAAACACCTGTCTACAATGATGTAGCCTCCGACTATACCAATATGAAAAAGGAAGAAGCAACTACAAAGATTAATAACAATCCTGATGCCCTCCAAACAATTGACAGAACTGCATCTGGCTACTTTATCTATTTCGATGACTTTTCCGATGATCCAAGTGAACATGGAGACAAGCCAGCGAACAAAACTTTCAAAGACAAAATTACAGAATTCTTTCATCAACTTGGAGAAACATACCTGGTTTCACCCTGGATTGAACTGTGGATTGTGTTAGGTGTACTTTTCCTTCTGCTCTGGCTCATCTTAGTTTTAAGCTTGGGAAGAATGATTGATAGAAAATACAGTACAATGGACACAGCAAGTCAGAACATCAACTTGGTTCTAAAACCTCACAGATCCTCTCACGTTGAAAAAAGAGAACTATCATCAGTGAACATCATAGCCATTCCTATACCTGGTGGTGTAGCATGGGACAATACTGATTACGAAATCTATGGACCGGTTGAACTCTTGAAATATCCACATCAGTTCAAGATTTCTTTAAGTGACTTTGTATCACCTAGTACTTTCTCTGAGGATTGGGACTTTGAAAATATTAATAATATGATGTCAGTTTTAGAAATGGCAGCAGAATTTACAGAACATGATTATTTACAGGGTTCATCAAATTATGAAGAAATGTATTGCTTCAATCATTTTGGGCATCATTTTTGCATAAATCTGCTAATCCTAGAAATGTATTAAGTTATAATCAGCGGGAACATTGTCCAACTCCGCCAAAAGGTAGTTCGAAAACATTTTATGAAAAATTCCCATACTTCTCAGGATTTAATATCACTGATCTAGAAACGTTTTATTTTAAAATTATGAATAAGACAGGAATGAAAAACATGTTGACAAACACTAAAGTGATATATTCTGAAAAGTTTTATGAAAAAATGTCTACATTTGATTTAGAATTTTGGAAAAACAACATTGAGACAAAAACTGTCTGGGGTACAAAAGAATGGCAGGTACAAGGGTTAGAATCATAATTCAGAGCCTGCATGATCCCAGAACAAATAATGTTCCTGAATGATACCATTCAACAAACAGCCAAGATAAAAGATTTAAACAACCCGTCTATATCAAAGCCTATGCCTGATAGAAATAACACTACAGATGAGGGTTTAGACGTGTCCTATATTTTAAAACAAAACAGAACAAATCCTGATTGGAGAAAATGGTTGATCTGGCCCACAGACACTAATAACTGTCAAGAAAGATAGATTCCTGAACAAAGTACAGGGGTTCAAACAGAATAGGCCAGACCCAAGATATTCCCAGAGACAACATCCAGGGATAGTTACAACATACAGTGTAAGAAAACTATGCCTCGAATGGCTACAGAAATCCACACTACCCGAAATTAAGCAACACTTGACTTTAGTTAAAGAAGGTGATGACTTGCGAGATTTCTTACTGGGACCTCGCAAACAGCGTCAAAAACGTTTCATATATGCCGGTATATACGCAGCTTACAATGAAGCTTGGAAAATACCACAAATTGAAACTGCAGAAAAAATATGAGAACTTGATCGTATTAATTTGGAAAAATCACTTTCTGTAGTGGACAATGGGTTAACGACTCTGTCCTCCAGAATTTATTTACTGGACAGCATAGTATCATCTGCTATTGATATAATAGAACAGGATATGCTAATGTTACAACATGGCCAGTCCCAATTACGTTCTATTGTACAGTTAGGCTGGACGTTACAAAATTTGCGTTCAGGTAACGTGCCATGGCGTCTAATCAACACAACGTCATTATTTTCAATCTTTAACCTTACTGATAAACAAATCTCTTTGGCACAAAGAGGGGCAGACTATACGGTGCTGAGCATTGAAAAGCTAGAAAAATTGCCATTGACAATGTCAGAACGACCGGTCATTGAATGGATAATACATGGCACCATTACAATCCCGATTAAAACTTTTCAGTTTCAATACTGCCAAAAGTATATACCAGCAGGCCTGTATGAAAGGTTGGGTAAAGGATACATCAAGTCAACCTTGAATTTGCCGTATACACATAGATGTTGGAGTGAGGGCAAGAAAGAAGTATTTCTTAGTGGTAACAACTGTAAACAATCACTAAGCGGTACACTTCTGTGTCAAGGTATTAACTTGCATGGAACCTGCGAAGGTTCTTCAACTAACCTTTCATGCCACCAGCACGGCACCCCTGCTACACAGATAGAGCCTTTTTTCAGACAGCTTTCCAACGGCAGCTACGTTATAATAAGTGACCACCGCTGTTGTGGCATGGTGCCAGGAACAGCCTATCTCGTGAGCGTTACTTTCATAGTCACTTGTTGTATGCAAGTATTGTATCAAAACAGCAAACCAGACATGGAGGCGGCAATATGGCCTTCTTTGAATATCTCTTCTATTTGAATTGATATTTTAAGCAGAATTAAGTCTATTCTTTTACAAACAACTGTGCCTTTAACCTTGTCTAGAGAAACGTATGATCTGCAAGTTGCAAGGACAGCAGCAGAGATACATGCATTATTATCAACAAATTGCCCCGTACATTTCGTAGAAATGTTGTCAAATCTTAAACATGTTTGATACCAGCGGCATCTCACATGTATTTAAGACATTTTTTTGGGGACTGATAGCACCCTTTGAAGATGTTCTTGGCATATTCCCGAATTTTGTGCATTCTGTGTTCCGCGGCCTGCCTCTCATCTTGGGACTCGTAGCAGGAATCTTATTTTTGTTCCTTCTGCTCCGATATGGCAAGTCAAGTCACAGACAAAACTCAGGCTACAATGGAAGACACGATCCTAGCAATGCAATACAGAGAGCGGATCACTAAAGTCCCCGGCTTGGCTCAGCTAAGAGATCTGAATACTACCTGGTTTCTTTCATTCAGACCAATCTGGCAAGATTGCATCCTACCTGTTCTACGATGCTTGCTTTGCGGAGAAGAATGCGTGTTAGACGTCTGTCTCACACTCCCATCAGCAGTACCTATGAATGTTGATACTTTGCTTGGTTCGGTAACGGCTCATGCAACGTGTTGTCCCCAACGGCTACCCATTATCCAGAATCAAGAGATGTGGCTTTGCCCTATGTATTTGGGTTAAAGGCTCATACAGAGTCCATAAAATTTTTTCAATGAACAAAGCTCTGAGCTCACTTTCAAATAGGGGCCATTCAATGAGAGTTCAAACACAAAATACAAAAATACATCATTTTATTTATATTGGCCACGGAACCCCTGTCGAAATATATCAACAAATTCTTGAAACCACTCGTTTGTAATCTCAGGTCCTACGTCAGAGACTCCGGGGACTTTATCGCCAAGATCGAGAAGTTGCCTTTTGATTCTTCCACAGAATTTTTGGTCACCATGGATGTGGAATCATTGTATTCTAATATTCCTCAGGAAGGGGCATTGCGTGTTCTTGAGGAAATCCTGACACAGCAAACGAATCTTCCCAACGCTCATGTAATTCTGAAATTTCTGAGGATTTTATTGGGCGAAAATTACTTCGAATTCAACCAGCAATTCTTCCACCAGGTCAAGGGGGTCAGCATGGGTGCCTCTGGTGCCCCTAGTGTGGCCTGTTTGTATATGGGCCATTTCGAAGAAACAAATATCTATAACAAGATGGCCCCATTCTATGAGAACGTGCGAGCCTGGTCGCGCTTCATTGATGATATTTTTTTCATCTGGAGTGGCGACCAGGCCTTGCTGAAAGAATTCATCAGTTGGATCAACCTAGCGGACGTGAACATCCGTCTCACTGCCAACATCAGCAACGAGAAAATTGAGTTTCTTGATGTATGGTTTGGACACTATGATCAACAGCTATATGTATCCCTATACACCAAGCCTACAGCCAAGAACACCCTGCTGGAATATGGGAGTTTCCATCCTCGCAGTCAGCGAGATTCAATTCCATTCAGACAATTTCTTAGGCTGAGAAGAAATTGCTCTCGAATGAAGGACTTTTTATTTCAAGCTGATATTTTGAAGACTAAGCTGGCAGTGAGAGGTTATCCTCATCGCATCATACGAGACTCCTTCAAACGGGCAAGATATTTTGACAGGGATACCATGTTTGACAAACAAAGCCATGAAAAACAAGAGCGCCTGGTGTGCATCACCAAGCACTCTACGATAGACAATAAACTCAGACAAGTGGTTAATTCCCACTGGCATATCCTAAACACGGATAACCAAATAACAAAACCAATCTTTGCATTTCGCCGCAACAGGAATCTGCGCAATCATCTTGTACAGGGACCTGTCAAGATTCGTAAAGAATCTAATCAGATTGGTGTATTTGGATTACCAGTGATCAAAGGAAACCATCGGTGTGGTACATGCCACGCATGCCCACAGGCTTTGATTGGTAACTCTCTTACCATCGGTAAGCGATGTGTCACACTTACGAACATAAGTAATTGCCGTAGCACTAACATAATTTATGTTATACTATGTCCTTGCGGGCTTCCTTATGTTGGTGAAACAGGACGTGAGTGTCGGGTGCGGATGGGCGAACACAAATCTAACATCCGTAACCAAAAGAGTGGGGCTCCACTTGTGCACATTGGACTACGGCTGGACACTCTGAGGCGGAACTCAAATGGTCCATTTTGGAGAGAGTGCGCAATATCACTGCTGCATTGAGAAAAAAACGCGAGGTTTTTTGGATATTTTTTCTGGACGCTGTGAAGTCAGGTCTCAATGAATGCTGTCCGTGGGAAAATGCGATCATATAGGAGAAGTATTCCTTTCCTGTCTGCTGTGTGTAGTTGTCAGCACATTGATATGTTGATTCCCTATCGTAATTCGTGACAACTCTGACTAAAACCACTGTTTCTTTGGTTCCACCATTTGATACAGTATCGTGGGCGGCTTGATTTTCTCTTTTACCTTTTCCATTTTGCATCGTGCGTCTCTATGTTGGGCATAGAATTTTTTCCTTCAATTTGTGTTGTAAAAAAGAAAAAATACAAAAGGTGCCCATGATGCAATGGCATGCTTTGAATTGAGCCAATTTTTGGCTTTATGTGAGATGGAATCGAGCAAATGCTCGAGAAACATGCCGTAGACATAGAATCCATCTCGGAGTTTCCTATTTTCTGTTTTCTCCCCACGTTAATCTCAATCATGGCAGTGGGCGTTGTCTGCTTCCGCCTGTATAAAGGGTGTGAGTTTTACTCTCGCCGGGTTAGCAGCGGAACCCGTGCCCGGGGACTGACGCTCCGTTTATGTGAGAAACTTCAAACCGACAAGGTAAGCCTCTCGTTTGCCCCTGGCCTCCCGGTGTATGCCATAGCCATTAATTAGCGCCTTTAAAAATATCGAGCAAGTCCCGATCACTGCGGATGTCCCCTGGTATATACTTTCTCTTCCTGACGCTTGGGAGGTTGATGTATGCTGTTCCAATTAGCTTAAAAAGATACATTTGGATTTCTTTTAGAATTCGGAGTCTACATATCCTATTCTTTCGACCTGTCTATAGTGGGCATACTTCTGTGTATAAATCATCGCTACGATGTTTACCCCTTATGAAACCGCTGATTCTATCCTCATCTTATTCCCGGTTTCATCTAGAGACTCCAGCCGAGACAGCTTTTATGTGTTTAACCTACTGCAGCCCGGATTACCGTTTAGAGATTTGACGGTGAGTTGTCATATTAAACTAGTGAAAGACAGGCTGTGCAATTTGGACTGATAGATCTTGCGAATGTTAGGCCTTAAACCTTACCCGGTTTAAAAAAAAAAATTTCATCAGGTTTAAGGAATACTGTTCTGCAAAAAAGGAAAGGGGAAAAAAGAAAAAAAGAAAAAAAGTTCATTTTAGCCGGAGACCTTGCTTTTGCTAGCTAGTTACGCTCTGTAAATTCTTTTCTCATACAGATAAGTAAGTATTACATCAGGCTATGCATCTCTATGTTCAAGACAAACCGTCCTTCTGATAAATGTTTAAAGTGGATATTATCTTGGTTTCAGCTAGGTTTTACCCTTTGAACCCTACCTACCTGACGGAATCGGTCTTTGTTGATTCAAGCGAACTACCTTGAATACAATCTAGCGTATCAGACTGTCCTTTTGGCGACCACTCTCTTTGAGGTAAATTTTGTTACAGTGCTCGGAGGGTATATTCTGTAATTTAGTATGCCCATTTCCCACAAAGATGAAAACATTAGATGCTAAGACCCTGTCCAAGAAAAAGCGTCCTGATTCCGTACTTTGCTTCCTTTGTGGAAACCATGATTAGGAACTCTGAACCTTTGATTTTTTCTATTTATGCAGAAATCTTTTTGCAACCTTCCTCTACTCTGACCCTATGTAGGCTTGAATGAATGAAGTATGTATTGTTTGTGAAGGGATTCCTATGTGTGTGCTCGACTGAGCCCCTTCTAGGCCATGTTTATATCACGCAAATTCCTATCATTAAACGTCCCTGTTTCGATGTAACATTCCCTGAGCTCACTGCTTGTTGTGTTTCTGTAAAAAAAAATAATGTGCATATTTGTAATAAGATGTCGCTATTTACTCTTGTTAATAGATAAAAACAGTCTTTTCAGTTTAGTTTTGTATATATTTTCTTGATTGTTCAAAAATTTAGATTTTCAGCATATGTTTGCTAAAAGTAACCTCCCTTTCTATGTTCATTATAGAGTGGCCATCTTTTTGAATTGTCGTAGTCCCTGCCTGTGTCCCACTTTATACATGCCCTGATGAAGGTGCGGCCATAGATCGGGCCGAGCACTGAAACGCGCGTTGGCGTGTTGATATTCGGTCCTGCCACTACCATCTACATTCTTCCCAGCGATGCACTGTGTTGATGTTGCAGGACTAGTCCAGTGTATTAGGGTATGATGTTTTCTGGATGTATGAAGAAGGTGTTTGTATGGGTGATGAAAGTGTAGAAGATTGATGTGATGAGGATGGAAGAATGAATGGGATACCTGGGGCGCGTCATTGAATTTTATGTGATTTAATCATTGCAAATTTTGTATATTTTTTGACTAAGAATCATATATGAAAATAAAATGATGTATTTTTGTATTTTGTGTTTGAACTCGCATTGAATGGCCCCTATTTGAAAGTGAGCTCAGAGCTTTGTTCATTGAAAAAAATGTATGGACTCTGTATGAGCCTTTAACCCAAATACATAGGGCAGTGCCACGTCTCTTGATTCTGGATACTGTGTCTTCCCCTGCTGGTCTGCCCTACATTATTGCCAGGGGGCCCCTCTTTCAATATTAGGTACCCAGCGGCTACCCATTCTGATGACGGCATTCGTTGAGACCTCACCATTACGATAAGGTGGCGGTGAGGTACGAGATAAAAGCGACACACAGGTTCAACCTTCCGTGACCATTGCTGATCTAAACACCGATGATGGCAATGCATCGCACATATGCACTATTTCCACCTTTTCAAATCTGGCCCAACTTTCACCTGCTGTTGTAGACACATTTTTTGCCGGCCTATCTGAGGTAATGTTCTCTCCTAACAATGGGAATAATATTTGAAATAGCGAGCACACAGTGTTCCCTGAACTTTGAATTCGGCCTTCAGTATTGATAAACAGAACTTCTAAAAAACATTGGGACTATTTTTCTTCCCGAAAGCAAAATTATTTTTCCCCAGTTCCCAAAATATTTCCTTCTTTTTTGGCACATGACACTCTGCTTAAAATAGACTATTCTTAGAGAACAAGATTTCTATTTTTAAAATACCTCGAGGCAATATTTTGATTTAGCCTCTAGCACATGTACAGTCTATTCTAAATTTACCCTGGTCAGAATGTAGCATGCCAATTGCGTATGTGCCGATAAAGACTCGCAAATCTTTTATAACAGTTCTGGCGTCAGCTGAGCGCTGGGGCCACATCCAAATGAATCCCGTCTTAATATTTATGAGATCACATTTGTCTGGTCGTACGCCTGTGTGTAGATAGTCTAATGCTGTCTAATAGAAGTGTCTGGGCTGGTATTACTGTGCTAGAGTCAGATATCTGGTCCGGTTCATAACTGCAATCTCTATTGCAGTCTTGACAATCCATTGCAAAGTTGTAAACTTGCACGCTCATTCCCGGCCACCAGTATTTTGATTGCAATTCTATTAGAGATTTCAGGATCTCTTGGTGCCTCAGACCCAATCCCATGTGTGCGTCAAGAAGACTCTCTGGTTCGTGTTTGGAATTACTCTATCCCCCACTCCAGGGATTTGAGCAAACAGAACGGAGTTCGCATCAATTATGTATGTATTTCCGAGTGGATAGTTTAGAGGTAACGCTGCATAATTGCCTTCCATTGAGGCTCTTACTGCTAGTAGCGTTTTTCCATCTATTTGTTTTTTGGAACACTTTTTTGCAGCTACGGAAGCCGGTCGACCAGCTGCCGCCGTGGCTCTGTTAGCCAATGAATTCCCTGCAACGTGAACGCCATCACATTGAAGACTCTGCGTATGTATCACGTGAGTCTTTTGTACTTCTTTCTGTAAAAGAACTACTTGTTCCCATAGTTTTTTATATTTTATTGTGCCACCTGTCTCATCTTTGTAACCGTTTTTAATCCAGGTCTGCATGGAATTATTATAAGATTCGATGCAGTAATGCGAATCGCACACTATTAGTGTGGGGAATTCGCGAACTGCATTTTCAAGCGCCATCTTCAAAGTTCGTAGTTCGGCTCGCTGAGCTGTACAGTTTCCGATTGATTCAGTTTTAGTGACCATCGGTCTGAATTTACCTAAGCGCCAGCGACCTTTAACAATCGCACATGCTGAGTTGTAAACTTTTTTATCCACAACGTAGTGTTGTGCAAATCTATCTGTGTAGATTACACAGGTGTACTGTTCCAGAGGCGGAATTTCAGTCGGCAGAGGACATTCGTATTCGTATTGGAGAAATTCTTGCGCTTTTAAGTTAAGATCCAATTTGAATACGACGTCTGGTGCAGCAAGAGAATTAACCCATTGAATCTATCTCGGATGTAACGCTTTAGCATTTGGAATGCTTGCTCTTGTTACTGCTTCTAAAGCAGGTACTGGTGTAACGATTATTATACGTTTACCTTGTGCGAGGGTTCTTTATTTTGCTACAGCAGTTTGTACTGTAGTTAGAATTTTTCAGTAGAACTGAATTTCATTTCGACATAGGATAATGCCTCATCATCATACATTTGTAGTAACTTGTCCCATCAGATTTGAAGGCCCATCGGAGGAGGAACATGGCGGCGGCAGGCTAACGGCTGCTGCGAGGCTCTGGTCCCATTGCCCTAAGACGAACTTCGAATGGGTCTCTACCCCCTTATGAATACGGATTACTGCGGCTTACCTACCGGTGAGATGGAGAGCTATGCTTGATTGTTGTTTATGCTTCCATACACTAAGTCCTTCCCGTTCTTTTCTTCCACTTGCTTGGGCTGTGAGGCGGTAGAACGCGGGACGTGGGACGCTGAAACCGGAGGCACTAGGAAGTGATGCGAGAGCAAGATCGAGAGCGTGAGCGGAGGTACGCTGAGGAGCCGAGCACCGGGCAGCTGTACCGGATTACAAGCAAAGCGGAGCTTCTGAAGCCAGGGCGAGCAGGACACGGTAATATCACTGCACGAGCTGTGGAAAACGCTGGTCTAAGAGTAAGCCGCTACAATATATGGCTGCGCTCGAGAGCAGCCTTTTGGTATCGGGCAGCTGTATCTACATGCCGGGATCCTTTCTTAGCGTCCTTTACCAGCGGTGACTTTGCTGTTTGTATGGAGGTAGATAAAGGAGTACCTGTGATACAGCATGCTATCCTCAGTGTAGAAAGTGCCACTAGCGGTGAAATAACAGTCGGGGGGCCCACACTCGCCTGCTCTTCTGAACTAGCGGTTGTTAGTATTAGTGAAAAAAGAAGTGTAGTTAAAAACAGATATCAGCTCCGTTCTAAACAGGAACTTAAGAAGAAAGGAGTTCTTAACACTACTGATTTGGTTGAAGGTGGAAGTAGTGGGCCAGTGCCAATCTCACCCTATAAACAAAGCAGGAAGGGGGGGACAAGAAGAGGAAAAGCTAAAGGATCAAAACAACCCCAATTACTCAAAGGGACCCCTTCACTCAAGTTACTTTAAGATCATGGAGCAAGCAGTATCTTCTAAAACGAACAATATGGAAATAAACGCAGGGGAAGGAGAAATAAATAAGGACCCACATGGATTAGTGAAGTCCACAGGTAACATATCTGACAAATCAAATATGGTAACAGTCTCCCCTCTTCTAGCTACTTTCCCTCTGAGTAATAAATATGCGGCTTTGGAATCAGCCAGTTCCTCAGAGGCACTTGGGGTAGCCGGGGTAGCTGTACAAGCTCCCTCTAGCCATAATAGCAGACAGCCTGGTGAGACTTACTTTACTGAATGGTGAACAAGTGTTCCAAGCTACGGAACCCCAATCTTCTTACACAGTGCCAACACTAAGTCTGGAAAGTAATGGTTCATCTTCTCTCTCAAATGAGGAAGCCGGGGCCTGTGGAAGAAGCAAAACAGCAGACAAAAGCGTGGGCTCCTTACTACATTCTTTGAGAGGAGATCTACTGGGTAGATTTGAGATCTCTGAAAAAAATCAGCGGGGTTTGCACGATAGATTTGACCTTTTGGAGGCAAAAATTGAGGGCATCAGCACTAGAACTAGTGCTTTAGAGGGAAAAGTTTCATCTCTTACAGAGTCCTCAAAAGTTAATTCTAAAGATATAAAAGCTCAGAATCGAACCCTGACAATGGACTTGGAAAGGTTGGAAACTCAGTCCCGACGCAATAATCTGAGGATTCTAAAAATTCCGGAAGGGGCTGAAATGGAAGATATAAAGGGATTTGCTTGCAGACTGCTACGTGAGGACATCCTCAAGGATCGTCCAGATATTAATCTGGAAGCCGAGATTCAGCGGGTCCATAGAGATCCATTTAGGTTACATCCTGACCGAAAGGCACCCAGGAAGATCTTGGTATATTTTCAAACTTATAGCGTAAAAGAGCTGATTCTCAACAGATGTCTATCTCGTACCTCTCTACATTTCCGAGCTAATCCATATCATATCAGATCTGATATAGGTAGCAAGACAGCCCAAAGACAATGGGAGCTTGGATCTAGAATGCCAGAACTACGCTCTATGGGGGCACAGGTTCAAATGAAATTTACAGCGCTCCTCAAAATAATGTGGAATAATAAAATGTATACGTGCCATTTTCCTGAGGAAGTTGATGCAGTCCTAGTTAGGATGAAAGACCAGACAGAATAATGTAAATCAGGGTTGTCATAATTGTACCATCTGCCCTAATCCTAACTAAGTAAGGTGAGAGAGAGAGTGGGAGTGGAAGGAAATTAAAAAAAAAAAAAGCACGCGGTGGGGTGTTTAAGAGGGGAAGGAGAAAAAATAAATAAAAGTGGGGTGTGGTATGATCAAGGAAAAGAAAAAAAAAAAAAGGGGGATGAAATTTTAAAAAATAGAAATAAAACAAATAATTAAGAGAAGAAATAAACAAATATATATGTAGATAGGGAATTAGAGACCTGTACTTTCTTATAGGCGGGGCAATCGGGATCTAGGGTCTCCTAGGGCGTTTATTCGCCAATCAGGAGGGAAGGGTTCCTCGGGGGGAGGGTGGGCGGGGTTTCTAGGGTTGGGGGTAAAAATCAGAAAAAAAGTCCTCATGCGCCATAAAAGTTTACTTTTTCTTTGAATTTAATTGTTATTATAGGTTATTATGCTCTCTGCTAGCCGCAATCGAAGATTACAATTTTTTGATGTCTCAAGCTAGGTATACTAAAATCCTTTCCTGGAACTTGAATGGTTTAGGGAGTCGCAAGATACAATTTAATGTTTCTCACTTTTTGAAAAATGCTGGATCTTCTTTAATTCTCCTACAAGAAACCCACTTGGAAGCAGACAAATGTAGAATTTTTTTTATAAAGAACAAGTGGGTTCAGGACATTTTGTGTTCAAAACAATCTGGCACCACGAGAGGGGTGGCAATTATAATTTGCGCCAATAAAGGAATAGTTATTCACGATTGGGCCACAGATCAGTCAGGAAGGTGGTTGGCCGCAATAGTCTCAACAAGTGCAGTTAAGTTTTTATGTGGGATTTACTATGGTCCAAATGAGGATAATCCCTGTTTTTTACAGAAACTAGAAAACTATATGCTACAATATACGATCCCTATTATCCTAGGAGGTGACTTTAATCTGCTATTAGACCCTGAAGTAGACCGCACCTCGAAAGCCAAATATAACTGTCCAAAGAAATCTCTCTCTATTTTGAAGAATATTATGAAAGAGTATACATTGTGTGATATATGGAGAGTCAAACATGGTACCCAAAGAGAGTATTCTTTCTATAGTAAAAAATACCATCAGTTCTCCAGAATAGACGTTTTCTTGCTTGATAGATCGCTGTTAGCAAACATTCATTCTATTACTTACACTACGATTGGGTTGTCTGATCACTCAGTGGTTGAGTTAAACATTAATATTCAAAAAAATTCTTCAGAATATAGGTGGACTCTGGACAGGACTATTTTGCTAAATGAAGAGTTTAACACTAAAATCAAGGAAAATCTATCAGAGTTTTTCGTATTCAATTATGAATCAGCTCCAGATCATATTATATGGGATGCTCTTAAATCTTTTTTAAGAGGAATATATGGCTCTCAAATGGCTCTGAATAGAAAGTTAAATAAAGAAAAGGATATTAACGACCTCAGTTTGATTAAAATAAAAGAGCAGCAGCTTCTCTCTGCCATCTCTAACGACCAAACTGGTATACCAAGACTGGAAAAGGAACGTTTAGACTTACAAACAAATTTCAGATTAAGGACTGAAAAAATACTTAAAGATAAATGGGAAGTAAGCAAATTACGTAACTTTGAATACGGTGAGAAATGCGGATCATTGTTAGCTTGGAAAGCTAGGACGGAGAGGACCAGAAATAATATCAAATCCCTAATACAACGAGGGACTGGTACAGTTCTGTCAGAAGATGAAGAGATCAAGGAGGAAGCTAGATCTTTCTATGAAGAACTTTACCTTGAAAAAGTGAATCGGCCATCTGATGAACTAGAAAACCTGGCTATTTTGAGAAACTTACCACAGCTGAGCAATGAAGACATAGCATTTTTGGCAAAGGAAATAACTGAGGGGGAGATCAGATCTCAACTGAAGAAGATGGCAAGAAATAAAGCTGCAGGTCCTGATGGACATCCAATAGAGATCTATAAGGATAATATATATGAATTTCTAGTTCCACTCCAGAAATTATTTAACAACATTTTTATTCAGGGACAACAAATTCCGTCCTCTTGGTTAGATGCTACCATTTCATTAATTGCGAAACCGAACAAAGATCCGAAAAAAATAGAGTTGTATCGACCCATCTCACTATTGAACTCTGATCTAAAAATCTATTCTGGCATTTTAGCAAATAGATTGGCTAATGTTATAAAAACTATCATCCACCCTGATCAGCGAGGATTTATTCCTGGTCGACAATTGAACGAACTTACATTTCAAGTAATTGGTGCTATAGACTACGCAAACCAGAAGAAGAAGCCACTCGCCATTGTTGCAATAGATGCAGCCAAAGCCTTTGATCAAGTGAACTGGCTTTATTTATGGAAAGTGTTGAAGAAATTTGGCTTCCCTGAGACTTATATTAAGGGTGTTGAAACTTTATACAGGGGCCCGAGAGCTAGGATTCTGGTAAACGGTGGTTTGTCAGATTGGTTGAATATTTGTAGAGGAACAAGGCAAGGATGTCCCTTGTCCCCATTAATATTTGATATATATATTGAGCCTTTTGTTTGTTCCTTAAGGCAAGATCCTATAATTACCTCGTTTAATATAGGAGAATTATCAATTAGGACAGCATTATACGCAGACGACCTTCTCCTTTATACCTCAAACCCATTAGAAGCAATTCCCAGATTATTTAGGCTCGCTGAGGATTTTGGTTTTGTTTCAGGTTATAGTATTAATAGGGATAAAACTGAGGTTATGTGTTGGAATAATCTAGTCCCTATCCCAGAAGCTAAGCTTAAGATGAGATATCTGGGTATTCAATTGACCCATAAACTAGAAGAAATTCCTAAGACCAGCTGGGAAGTAGTGGTAAAGGAGATCAAAAAACTTTTGTCTAAGTGGAACGCTCTACCCTTAAACATCTATGGCAGAGTTAATTTAGTTAAAATGATCATCTTGCCTAAGGTAACGTTTTTGTTTAATTCTATTCCTTTAGTATTTAGTAGAAAAGATATCCTCAACTTGCAAAGTAGGATAGGATCTTTGATTTGGGTGACTAAAACCCCAAGGATTGCTTGGAAGAAGTTAAGGAAAGGATTAAAACTAGGTGGCCTAGCTCTTCCGGATTTATTACTCTACTGCTATGCCTTCCAGCTTAAAAACTTCAGGTTATTAGCTAATAAATTGGACTTCACTTCCAATAGTTTACTCTTTCAGGCTATGCTGCAAGACCTCCCTTATGATGCTGACTTCTTTCTGTTTAAGTTTGGTGATAAAACATTTTTTAAAAAGGTTAGACTGAAACTTCTGAAGGCTGCTTTATATTATTGGACACAGATTTGTAAGTTGTTATGCATTCAGTACTGTCATCAATATGCCCCGATTTGGGACTCCCCTGGTACCCCTGACTGTCTATTGGACCTATTGGCTCTCCCTTTAAAAAGAGCTGGTCTCTTGAGATGGGGGGATTTTTGCGATGCATCGAAAGTTTTAAAATGGGAATTCTTAGCTGGTTTAGCCGGTGGTACTCTCACGAGATTTAAGTTTTATCAACTCTCGGCTTGGTGGGGAAGCCAAAACTGGGATACAGAGGATGAGAACCCTCTGTTGGGGTTAATTAGTAGTCCTAGAGGAATGAAAGGGGAGACTGCACAATGGTATAACATTTTATTAGATCATAAAGATAATCTGGAATCAGAGATCACTAAATTATGGGACCCTTCTACGGTCCAGATTTCAGATGATTTAGAAAAACTGTGGTCAGATTCTTTCTCTATGTCTCAAAAAATAATCAAACCTTCTAACTTAAGAAGAAATCATTTATATATAATGTATAGAGTGTATTGGACTCCAGCGAAACTTTCCAAGATGTCTGCAGCCCAATATTCTTGTCCCAGATGCAACTCTCAGGATGCAAATGACATCCACATGTTTTTTGAATGTCCCAATATATGTAACTTCTGGGGACAAGTGTGTAAGTTTCTAGAGGAGGTACTTTCACTTTCAATTATATGTACTCCCAGATTAGTCTTTTTTGGTCTCCCACCCGATTATGTTGTCAATAGTAATTTATCACAGTTTATTTTTTATGTAATAGTGATCGCTAGAAGAGAGATCTGTAAAGTTTGGAAGTCGGTACTCCCTTCGACGTTTGCAGATTGTCTTAAAAACATCATGGCGGTGAGTAAATTAGACACTTTATGTGGGGGCGAAAAGTCTGCTAATTTGTGGTCAGCGCTGAATGCCTGGAGTGCAAAATAAACTAATAGTCCAATGATTATGCCAGAGGTCTTGTGGTCCTGTCCTTCCTATGCAGCAAGTACCATTACGAGAGGAAGTTGGGCGGGTAACAACCCTACCTCTGGGCAATCTTCAACGGCTATCCACAAACACGAGGGCCGGGAAGGAAGGTTTGTGTCAGTGGCTTGAAGAGCGCCTATTCAGAGTATTTATCAACTGGTGGCATGTATGAGGACACACAAAATAAATACATTTGTAGTAACTCTGTTACCCTGGCTGGAAATAATCCTGGGCTGTTCTTGAATCCCTGTGGGAGACGACAAAATTGCTTTTAAGCCCCCATGCTGGAGAAAGCGGTCAAATACCTGCTTTCTGGTGCAATGTTTTGACAGAAAAAACCATTTGAAATATCTAATGTTGTTTTATATTTTTTGCGCACAATATTATTCATTAGTGCTGAACTGTGTGAGTTTTGTACTGCAAATGTTTTACAACAAGAGTTTCAGAGTCTGTAGTCCAAAACTAGACGATATGAATCGTCTGGCTTGGAGACAGAAAACAAAGGATTGTTCATTTGTGAGGTGCATGTTTCATGTTTCATCTAAGATCTCTCTGACTTGTTTTTTAGCTTCTTGCTTAACAGGATACTGCCTTTGTGCAGTTGGTTGATTTTTTAACTGGATTTTATGGTGAGGAGAATCCTCATCCCATCCTACATGATTTTTATATAATGTAGGAGCTTGGGCCACTGCCCATTTTCTTGCATATGTGTATTTTTTATAAATTGGAATGTGATTTGAGAAGGCAGGCATAATCATTTCTTTGCCATGTGGGCACTCCTTGACAAACTCTGGTGGCCAGTCCTTTTCTGCTAGAAGGATATCATAACCATTAGATAGATTTTCCCAGAAGAGACCTTTTATTTTCCTAGTTTTATCTCCCTCTATACGTAATGTTATTTCATATAGTTTATGGGGCACGCTAACTCGGGTGTCTGCAGTTTCCAATTGAATGTATTCATTTGTGTCCACTGTCTCTAGAAGATTCATCAGGATCTTGCAAGCTATTGTCACTTCTGCTGCGCTGTCTAGCATTGTTTGGGCCCACTCTCCGTTCTTCGTTCTTGAGTTGTGTCCTCAGGTTCCTCGGCATGTTTTATTTTCATACTGGCTACCTTCTTTTTGGGAAATTATAATTTTTTACTTTGATGAGCAGGTCCTTCGTCTTTGGACTTGACGCGCTCTTCTTTATGATCTGACCGTCCTCTTCGTTCCGATTTCTGTGAGGAAGTCTGAAAAGATCGAGAGGGACGTGTATCAATATTGTGATATCTGTCAGGTTTTCTCAAATTTTCCCTATTTCTAAGGTTATATCTTTTTTTACAGGACTCCTGTTGTGGAGACTTGCCCCCCCCCCTTCTGGAGATTTATCTCTCCGTTGGAGCGACTTTCCTCTGGACTGGAAATGTTTTTCTCTGGGAGAGATTTGCCTATTACCCTCCCATTTCTTCTTTTGAGAATTGAGATTATTTTTTATGAAAGTTTTTCAGGATTTTCAGTTAGTTGTGGTTTTAGTGGTTTACCACCGAAACTGTCTCTACCTAATTCTTCATAGGATTTTTCAATTATTCTGGCAAGTTCAAAAGGTTGGTCTGCTATATCAGTTTCTTTTAGTTTTTGGGTGATTGCTGTACCGTCAATTGTCAATTGAACTAACTGTCTATATGCTTTTGTTAATTCTTTTATTTAAACTAAAAGTTCTTCGCTAGACATTTTTTCAATGTCAGGATGTGGTGTATAGCTGGCTAGAACCAGCCATGTGGCTCCTGGTCTACCTAGTGGACCGAGCCTGGTAATGTGATTTTGATCTTTTAGGGCGCCATTAAACCAGAGCTCATGCGCCTGGTAAGTTATTGGAATTTCAATTTCCTCAAAAGGAGTGTATTCCGCTGGAGGTTCCCCTACTTTGTAGTAGTTGAACTCGTGTGTTACAGCATTTGCTGCTGGAAAATGTATCCATTAATAGAATACCTCTGTCTGCCGATACTCATGTGCCTTGACAACAAATATTACTGTACCACCTCTTGATGATACTCCATTTTCTAAATGTTTTATAGTTAAGGTTTTCCTTACATTTAAGGGGATGTTTTTCGCATCCAGTTCATTTTCATTAAACCCTATAACGTCGAAACCCAGTTGATTTGCATCTACTGCAGCTCCACCGGTTTCGTTGTTGTCGCCGTTGGTTGACATTGTTTAATGAAAGTTTGCAGATCAAGTTTCAAGGAAACAAAGATTAGGTGCACAATATTTTGGAACACTGTATCAACGTTCACTAAACCAAAAATTAATACATAGGAATCTCTTCCTACTAAGTTTTGGCGGATATTAACCTTTTACCCACTCCAGACGTCTATTGGAGTTTTTACGGGAAAAGGGGTCTGTGTGAAAAGCACGACTGAGTTACTCTAGTATCTAGCGTTAAATTATCGCCTTACCAAACGTTGGGCACCATGTAGTGTAGTTCCTATATTCCCAATAGGCTGTGCGCATTGGGATAACATAAACGATAGTTTAGACGTAGGACTGAGGTCGACTATGTCTCTATTGAATATGTTAGACTTAATTGTGTTTTCCAGCTAGCTCAGAGGTCACTAGAAACTTTCTCGAGTAAACAAGAAGGTGTTTAGCTTTCCTGAATAGACAAGAAGGGATTAGCTTCTGACAACCATATCACATGACAACTTTGTTCCCACCGCAATAAGGAATATATCTCTAGAGTCGTGGAAACAATAGATAGCTATTTTACTCAGTCAATCGTGCATGCTTCGTTTCACCAGAGATGCAGAGAAATAGATAAACTAGCTTTTTCAATAAAAAAGGGTTATTTATTGAGCAGTCTTCTTTCTCATGCAAGAGAAATGAATTGCCACAATTGCAATACTTGTCATAAAGTAAAGTGTGTACAGTAAAAGGAGTATTATGAAATAATACTGTAAAAGCATTTATATGGTTTCTAAGCCGTAAGATACTTAAAATGGATAAAATACATACAATGATAAAATAATGACTAAACGTACTTTACTGGTGTTTCCAAGATATGCCTACCCCAGTGTACCTAACCTAAGCTTAGTACAGGGAAGGAGTAAATGAGTTACAGTTTTTGCCAAGAATCTGAATCAAGAATTCTCTATGGGTCTAATCAGCTCCGTACCTTAGGTATACAATGAAGGAGGTCTTGTATCTCTCTCTCAGGACTCGATCTCCCAGAAACCTGCGAGGGTATCAGGGAAACACCGGAGCTGGATTTCTCAGCAAGAAAAAAGACAGCGTCTCTCTCAGTGCGTCAGCAGGGAGGGTCGGTTTCCTTCGCCACTCGCATCAGCAGGGCGTCGGGCAAGGAGATAGCTGATTCTGCTCCAAACCACTGTGTCTTGCTTAAGGCAGAGGTTGGTATATTTATACCTGGAAGGTGCCGAGTTTGACGTAAGGTTGGACATAAGACGTCACTAAGAACTGGCAGTTCTTTCAGGACTCTCAGGAGTTCTAGGACAAATCAGAACAGAAGCAGGGGGAATTCTCGGGCTGCTGAAGGCTTGGTTTGTTTAAGAACGCGGTGTACTTTCTAGGAGTCTATGGGAGTAGCCTTGCCGTATTTGGACTGCATTGGCTATGACTTAATATGGATATGATTCTTAGGCCTTCATAAGGATAGGATTTGTTATAACCACATAAGGGCATAAATCGGGAATATCTAATTAGGGTCCTAGATACATTCACAACAATATGGTGTGGAAACTATAGAAAAACGTGGTTAGAAGAATGAGTGCCTGTTTTGTCCACGCTGCCATTGTCAATAGCAGGGCAAGATGGTCTCAATTGCTAAGATGGTGGATCTTTGTTGTTATTCCTGTTCCACTCCCAAGGCACTTCCTCAATCATATTCATTCAAACCTCTTTAGCGTAACCTGGAGGGCTCAGTAACCTAGAGTTGTGTCGGAAGCGCTTACACATTGCCATTTGAGCAAGTGGGGATCTGCGGCCCAGACCTCGATTTGCTCTAATGCTGCACCCAGACCCAGTTCATCCATTTCAGGAATTACCCTATACCTTTCCAACCACACGTAGCGGTAGAAACTAAAAATGTGCCACTACGATGTACTATTTGGGTC
This sequence comes from Lissotriton vulgaris, assembly GCF_964263255.1. Taxonomy (NCBI): domain Eukaryota; kingdom Metazoa; phylum Chordata; class Amphibia; order Caudata; family Salamandridae; genus Lissotriton; species Lissotriton vulgaris. The sequence goes on from NC_141685.1 coordinate 1,683,514,311, forward strand.
TGGAATCGTCTGAAAGAGTATGCAAAATTAGATTGCCCGTTTTCAAGCGAGATTCCTGTCAGGCAAAATAGCACTGCAGTTGGCTGCAGCCCCAGGATTCGGCCGCCAAATGAAGCATCTGCAGCTGACCTCACTGGAGAATTTACAACTGCACACCACTGGAAATTTTTCTAGACATAATTCAAACTACTTTGCAATGAAAAAGGGTTTCAGCACTCTATACAAAATTAATAGTATTTCCTGTCACAATCCACATTCAAAGAATGTTGGTAGCTTTGCACATAAGGAAAAACTGTCCAAGTCCAGAATGTATTTTTCTTATTCCAGTGTTGACTTTGTTTTTCACAAAAAGATTCTTCCTTCACAAATTCATTCATCATAGCCAACGCATTTCGTCTCTTTAGAGAATTCTTCAGGGCTATTAAGAAAATATACCAATACATGTATTTAAAATGATGGAGACTACCCCATTAACAGACAATTAAATTCACAAAAATCAAATATATTTACAAAATCATAACCATACTAACCATTATATACATGAAAAGATGTCTAGAAAGATGCATAAGAACAATAACTCAAATGGGTACACATTTCGATATAAAAACTAATTAAAGGTTCACAGTACACATCAAGGCATATTATTGTAATCATGACACATTAAGTTTAACATTAGATAACATCAATACATAAAAGAAAAAAGTGTATAACACTCAAACCCTATACATATATACATGAAACCCCACACAATAAAACAAATGACAATAAAAACCTTTCAATGTATGACATACAGTATATTATCCAAGCAAACGCAGTGTTTTGAAGCCAGTATGAATAAAGTATTTGTACAGTGTTCAGACAATCTGCAATAATAAACAATCTCAAAAAATATTCTCATTAAAAATTTCTGACCAACAGAAATCAGAAAACTGAGCCAACTACTATTAGACATCAACAATTGGTCACAGGACTTCTACGGGGAAAAAGCAGAAAACCCAAAGAAGTCAGAAAAGATAATATAAATCTACTAATCAGTATAGACTCCATAAAAAAGCCTATCTTAGCTTATGAGCTAACCACTGTATTGTCATTCTTTATTGGTACATTATGTCAAAAGCAAAGCAACTTCAGAACAATATCATCCTGCACTAGTAGTAAACTCCGGGAGCACATCTTTTCTGCTTGCGATGAAAACTTATATTGAATAGTATTTTAAAATATATATTATCCTCACAAATCGGGTATCATTGGTGGCCCACTCTAACCCCTGGCTCACTACATACTATTAGGCAGCCTGTGTTCATTCTGTTAAAAACCCTGTGTTATTGAAAAAATTCGCCATAACATGCCGTTTAATTCAAACTACTTGTAAAACAGCACATAACACACTCCCTCAACATTCCACATGCTTGAGACACTGCTGGGATCACAGTCCTCAAAGAAGCTCACTACCCCACTATACACAACTATGCCACATACATGCCCTGTCTGCATACTAAAAGCGAAAGCTATGTGGCAATCTAATCTGACCATGGGTTTATGGATGAACAGTGGCTCTAGTGCTGTATACAGACGAGTGCTCTCTCCAATTACAGACTACAAATAATACATATCAAATTGCTCCAGATGATCTAACGTGCTCCTTCTTCACTATGTAGGATGAGTCTTTTAGATGACAATAGCTGTGTATGCTGCAGAATCTTAGACACTGACTTTGTACATCTGTTATGGGAATACCTGAAAGTGAGCACTTTCTGGACTAGGTGTTTGATGAATTAGATCAAATCATGGATTTCGAAGTACAGAGAACTCCGATGGTTGCAACACTAGGGTGTGTTAAGGATATCTCAGCTGGGGTTCAACCATTAATAGCCTGGCTGCTTATACTAGCCAAGTGACAGGTATCTATGCACTCGAGCCATAGCCCCTCTGCCCAGGCACAGAACAGGATACAATATATTGTATATTGTTAGGAACAGTTCGGAAATATTGGGAATTAATGCCTTCCTAGGTCGGACCTAAGGACATCTGGGGACCATTTTGTGCTTATTTGGTTTAAGGGAGAGACGGGAACTCTCATCACCCTACAGGAGTTAATGTCGGAGAAGATGGCCTGTTGGTGCTGGAATGTTAAGCTGGACCCCCCTAGGAATTGACTGCTAGATAGTTGTATCCATGCTGCTGAAGTATGACATCGTTTGCTACTGTGATCCATGGCTGTGCTCACTTAGATGCATCAACGTCAACATAATGCGTGCTGAGGTGATGCTTCCCTTAAACTCTAAACTGTCTTGTTGATTAAATAGCATGGTCATAATGTATTGTGCTGGGTTTAGTGTGGAGTGCATCGTGCTAACCAAAGTATGGCCATTATTTTACATTAGATGTAGGGTTAAGAACTTGTAAAACCATTTCAAATATTCTAAAGAAACTTTTTTTTTTTTAAAAGATGACTACTAATGTGGGTTATTTGCCTGAGACTGCCGATCCAGAATCTCGCCCACTGCCTTCTGGTTTCCTACTCACTTTGCAATCAGGTGAGGGGGCCAAGTGGTCACATCAGTGATACCAAAGTAGAGATCCTTCCTTAGCTGAAGTCTCACTTGTGCTTTCTTCCCTGAAATGTTCATGACCTTGCCCCATGTGAGACCACCACATCTATCCTCTCTAGATCTGAGTTTGAGCCCTGCTAGATCTGAGTATAAGATACCGAATGGGGAGGAAAAGAAGACATCCCGTGTCTCTCCTAGTTCCTGGGTCACGTTTCATACCTGAAATTCTCAAGGCTAGAGGGGGTTATCTTTTTTTAAGTTTTAAAAGTAAAGTTTATTGAGTAGAAAAACAGGAAATAAAACCGCTTGCAAACAATATTATATAATAAAATTGTATTGAAAACATTTGAATAACAATAAGATAGAAAAGGAAAATATTTGAAGTTATATGTAGAAAACAGGATAAGGGGGAGAAAATAGAAAGGGCAAAAATAAAAGCACTTCTCACTTAATTAAATTAGCATCATTTTAAACAGTAGTGGGATTACAGAAATCATAGAGTACATATTATCAGTGAAAGAAAAAAAAGCATATTACTATTATAATGGAAGCTCTAACTGTAAAATAAGAGGGGATTATCTTTTATTGACTGCAGATTAATCTCGGAGTTTAAAATCGGCCACGGCTCAGAGTCTGAGATTTGACTAAAGGTTTTGTAGCGGGTCTATTGATTGTTTTAGGTAGGGATCCAGACCCTATAACCCAGCCCAATGTTGCCTTGCAATGTCGTTGCTTGGCAGGTAGGTGGCAAGTGGACGGTAGGAGTTAGCCCCAGGGTAAAGCAGAAACAATCCCGGACTCTGGTCAGAAAGAACAAAGGGGCCTCTCTTAGCAGGTTCTGAGATTCATGTTTGATCATTATTAATGTTGAGTTATTGCTGGGTACACTTATACCTTCTCCTTCTTGGTTGCTTGCAGGTGGTAATCCTGATCTGCTTGTGCTTGTGACACACGTTGAGTCCCTAGGGGCATATTTGCATAATCTGAATCACAGAATTTCGGCTTGTGATGGTAGTCTCTTCCTGTTTCTAGAAGACGGCAGAGGGAGGGTGACTAGAGCTTCGATGGTCGATGTGGATTAGACCACCACCATCTTCCAACAATATTGCATCACCTCTCTTTTAAATCCATTTGTTCCACTCACCTTCCCTACCGTAACATATTCTGCTCACCAAAACAATAATTTCTCCCTACAAATCAAAACAGTCTTTCCTACTCACTTCCCATGAAGAAAGAGCCTAAATCGACTATTTTATGCACTGAACTGGCAGGCTTACACCTGGTAGCAAAAGCTACAAGTTTCCCCTCTTATTTGCTGGCATACGCCTCATTTTTGAATGGGGCAATTGAGCTTTGCGGGCAGATGTTGATTTGTTATGTTTGCATGTACAAACAAAGAAGGAGTTTCCAATGGATCATTTCACTTCCTCTAGTACCAGAAAATATTTATTTTCAAAATTGGATACTAGCCCTGAGCATTGAGCATTCGCTGAACATGCACCTGTTTCTGTGCGAGTAGTGCCAAATTCTGAATACAAACATTCTTGTGTGCTTCTTGAGTAAACTATAGTTTACCCAAGGGTAAAACAAATATTTATGAAGTACAAAAAAAATTCGACGATCAGCCAACATGCAAGTGTACACTTGCACATTGCGCTTCTTGCGCATTTGTTTTAATATCTTTATAAAGCAACCCCACAGTTTTACTCTATATTTTATATTTCTTTCAAATGATCATGAAAACACTTTTTTGTTACTTTTTCATGACACATTCTTAAAGCATCTGCCCTCTCGTGTACAATGTTAAAGTTGACAATATTATCCCCTTGGTGGTTACCAACCCTTAGTATTGTTTTTTGAACTTTAATGTAAACCTCGCAATTCTTAATTTTACTGAGAGGTTCTTTGTGTGACACACAGTAATTCTTCATCCCAGATCCATAATTCTGGATGAAGGGGATGTGGCTCTTTCTGCTACAGTACCATATTTGTATTCCCATTTTCAAAGATTTTTGCAGACAAGTTTGTGGTGTTTATATAGCGTGAACCAAGCCAAAAGTAAGCAGAAGTCAGCAGAGCACTATACAGGGTCAAATGCGAGCATATAGTCAACATGTGATATGAATGTGTACATGGACACCTCTTCAATTTATTTGTCCGAAAATGCTTTTACAAAGCATTAGTGAACTACTCCCAAGTATCTGTGACCTGTCACAGCTTTTCAGGAGCACTCCTAGAATAATCTGTGAAGGCTAAAAAGACTGAAATGCAGTCCAAACGGGCATTAAGCCTACAGAAATACACATTTTACATTCTTTTAAATTTAGTTAATTGTATTGGAAAATGTCCCTGCAAAGACCTCCAACAAAACCATGTTTTGTAGGTTTTTCAAATTCTGTTTTAAAAACTTTGCAAGTCTCATAAGGTTTTCAAATCTGTGAAGTCTTACAAATAACTTTATGAAGTATGCATAGGCAAATTACTGTAAATTCAGTCGCACCGTCACCATTATTTATGTGTCTGTGTATGTAAGAAATACTTAACTGTCTCACGTACATGGCAACTGTGGCTAGATGAAGTCAGGCAAATTTAAGTGCGTGTGTATGGGTTAAGTAGACTCCATTTATAGACTTCTTTCAAGGTAAATTTTCAGGTGGCTAGATCAAGCTCTTTGCCATTTTGAAGGAGTTCTCCAACCCCACAATGCCTGAAATCGCATCATCCCCTCCCAAGAACTGTGTGACACACTGGTGGGCTTCTTCCACCACAAGATCTCTGTCATCTATGAAACCTTCAAACCACAAACCACCACCACCGCAGCATCAGCCTGCACACACCCACAAACACCAGATCACCCACTGGGACCCTCTCATGAACTCCGTGCATTCAGGTGGGCCCACAGACTCCTGTCCCCACCAGGTCATCAATATCGGGAGCAAGACCTCCATCTCCATGACCTCCTTCCCTGAGAACTGGAAACACGCTGCAGTGAGGCCCCTTCTGATGAAACCATCCACTGACAAAGCGGAACCCCAGAACTACTGGCCCATCTTCCTGCTCCCCTTCCCAGCAAAGGTTCTCAAAAAGGCAATCAACCAGCAACTCATCGTACACCGAAAATGCAACAACTCCTGGATCACTCTCAATCCAGATTCCGAGCCAAGCACAAGACTGAGACAGCCCTGATCGCAGCCACCGATTACATGAGGGCCCTCCTGGAAGCAGTGAAACTGCAACCCTCATTCTCCTGGATCTGTCAGCTGCCCTTGACACCATCTCCCATTACATCCTGATCAACAGACTCCACCACAATGGAATCTGGAGACATGCCCTCAAATGGTTCAACTCATATCTCACCGGAAGAACCCAGGGATTCAGTCTTCCACTGTTCAGATCAGAACGCATGACGATCATATGCAGCATCCCCCAAGGATGTCCCTCAGCCCTACCCTCTTTAACATATCCATGACCCTGGCCAGCACTTTAAGATCACACAGACTCAACATCATCTCCTACAACAACAACACTCAGCTCATCTGGCTTTCAGAAGACCCCTCCACCAATAGAGCCAACTTCCACAGATGTATTTTGAACACCGCTGACTGGATGAAGAACAACTGTCTGAGGCTCAACACGGACAAGACGGAAGTCTTAATCTTGGGCAATAGCATCTCTCCATGGAATGACACATGGTTGCCTGCTGAACTCGGCCAGGTATGAGGTGCCAGAAGGGGAAGTAGGAGCTCTAGACTCCAAGCTCAAAATGGACCACCAGATCAACTCCGTCTTGTCTTCCTGATTCTACACCCTCCGCCTCCTTCGTAAGACCTTCAAATGGCTCCCCGCAAACACAGAAAGACCGTCACTCACGACCTGGTCACCAGTAGACATGACTAAGGCAACGGACTCTACACCGTAAATAACAAAAGCCTCACCCGCAAGCTACAGAACATCCAGAACGCCATCGCAAGACTGGTCCTCAACCTGCCAAAACACTGCCACATCTCCCAGCACCTGCACACACTCTACTGGCTTCCCATCAAGGCAAAAATCACCTTTAAGATACTCACCCACGCACACAAAGCCCTCCATGGCACCGGACCAGCATACCTGAACGGCCGATTCAAATTCCAAGCACCCCAAAGGACCCTACAATCAGCCCAGCTCTCCTACACTGTGGTCCCCCGCTCCAGAAAGACCAGATCAGGAGGCCGCTCCTTCTCCTTCCTCACGGCCAAAGCCTGGAATGCCCTTCCGCTCCACCTCAGACAGCCAACATCGCTCCACATCTTCTCAAGAAACCTTAAGACCGAACACCCCCTTACCTTTAGCGCCTTGAGACTCTCACGGGTGAGTAGTCGCACTGAACAAACTCCTGATTGACGGATTAAATGAGGAGCCTTTGAGATGATGTAAGGGGACGGTGAGTGGGTGGTGCTTCTCGGAGTGGATAGTGCAAGGCGAGACATCGAGAAGGTGATGGTGAAGGGTGTGGGGTTCCTGCTGATGCACGTTGCTTGGGGGTGGTGAGCATGAATGGTCTCTGTGCTCTCTGGTGAAGCGCTCAGAGCAAGCAGTGGGAGATGGCAAACTGCACACCTCTTAAGTTTAAAAGTATCTGCGCATTGTTGGGAGTAGATTGATTGACACCTCTAAATAAAAATTATTTGTACTATGAGTCATCATGCTTGGTTCTGTATTTTTACTTATTGCAATAGTGAAAAGCTCCAGATAGATGTTAAATATTAATGATAGTAGCAGGATACCTTGTCATGTTCCTTTCAATTGTATTTTAAAAAGTAGAAAATAAACAATGGAATTTATCTGAAAAACAAACCAATCGTAGAATAGCTATTAAAATGTTCTACCAACCCTGTCAGAATGTTTCCAGCTATCCATTATGGCAATCGGACATTGATTTTTTGAACACTATATAAATTAGATATGGGTTTTTTTTATATTATCAAATTGTTGTCTGACCTTAATAAATCTATAAATAATCATACATACAGAGAGACACAGGCATGTCAGAGAGGGTTTCAGGAAGACTGGAAGTGGATGTCAAGTCATACTGTTTCAAGGTGATTGGAGGTCACCTAGGATGTCACCAACCAATGTGGGAGCCTGGTATGGTGAGGGCTAGTTTGATAGGCAGGACCTAAGGAGAAAAATTAAATCTCGATGGTGGTGGGATTCTTCCTTGGCTTTTCTGTTGCTACACAGTCTTTGTGAGGTGCAGTGCAAAACTGGTGACTGAACTAGCATTAATTTGACAATAGTGAAAATGTATAAATGCAGCAGACTGGCAATTTCATTTATAGTTAGACATTTGAAGGACAAAGTAGAATTTTTGGGATGGGATTAAGGGGGAGAATAGGATTGGTTGCTCAAGCAGTACATTTGTGTGCCTCTAAATCATTGAATATGCTTTAAAAATATTATATATGGTACTATAAATCAGCAACTTCTGTTCTTTATTTCTTTCAGGACCACCAAGGAAAATGAGTAGGACCATGGCCAGGAAGTCTTTTTTCAGTGCTAAAGGAGAGGCCACTGCCAACACCATGGAAGACAATACTCCGGGTGCTGGACTGTTTACCTATCTACTTTTCTTAGATTTCCCAATGAATCTGACCTAATATGCACTGTCCTTCTGTGTTTTCCTTTTTTGTATTTTTCTAAATTGTTTCCTAACTTCCCTGTAAGAAATTGGATTGCTGGTTGAGGGGGTTGAAACCCAACTTAACAGGAACCTCAATCCTTGTTAGGATGAGGCACAAGCAAACCCCAACCTTACCTTTGCACTACCCTCTAGTAGCTTGGCACAGAGCAGTCAGGCTTAACTTTAGAGGCAATGTCTGCAACACTTCACACAGTAATAAAGTGAAAACGCAACACAAGAAAGATCCCACACCGAATTAAAATAATGAAGTAGGTTGTAAAAAAAAGAAATCAAGACCAAAGCTTACAAGAATCCACTCAGCCGAACCGGAGATATGCAATTTTGAAGATTTAAGTGAAATTGGTGCCCTAAGCACAAGGTGCCAAAATGCGGATATCTGGTTGTGCTAGATGGGGACAAAGTCACAAGTTCAGGCTGACTGCAATGTAGCACAGGCCAGCTACATGGACTCAGTTAGGCTACCTGAAAAACAATATCTTAAATCCTCTTGCAAAGAGTTGTGGAGTCCCGCGTCGAGGATGCGCACATAGTCAAGGCGATGTGAGGTCCTGGACGGAGATGTCACACAGTGTTGGTTCCGACAAGCTGCATGGCTGCGTTGCACAGTCCTGTGTCATGATTGAAGAGGTCTTTTGATGAGGGACTTGCAATTCAAAGTCCTGCGACGAGGATGCATCGCACACTAGCTGGTTCTAAAGAAGCTGCAGGTCTTGATATGAGGAGTCCTGCACTGTCATCAAGACTACCGTCAACAAAAAGCTTGCAATGCGAGGGCCTGTGTCAGGGATGCATCCCTCAGAGACAGTTCAGATTAGTGTTAGACCTGACTTTTCCAGCGGGTTTATCCCTTGACGTTTTGCTTTTTGGCCTTCTGTTTATGATGCTGTTTTTGTTGGTTTTAGGACTCCGGACACTTTTCCACTGCTGTTCAGTGCAAAGTGCATACGCTCTTTGTGTAGATTGTGACTATGGATTAGTGTTTCAATGATTGACTTATTTGCACTGTGAGTGCCCAGGGCCTGTAAGTCAAATGCTGCTAGTGGGTCTGCAGCACTGGTTGAACCACCCAAACAAGCCGCCTTTCAAAGGGTTCTAAGTCCTGCCACTGCAGTGTCTATAAGCAGTCTCTACTGCCATGCCGACTTGGCAAGCGCACCCAAATGCCAGGCCCTAACCTTACCTTTACTTACATGTGAGTCACCCCTTAGGTAGACCCAAGGTACTCCTGTGGGCAGGGTGCAGTGTATGTGAAAGGTAGGACATGTACTGATGTGTTTAGCATGTCCAGATAGTGAACTACAGTGAAATTCGTTTTTCACAATCGAAAGGCTATATGTCCCATAGGATAGAATGGGAGTTTATTTATAACATCTTATAAATATAACTTCCCATTGGGACCAAATAGGAATGTGAAGTTTAGTGTAGGCAACTCAGAATATAAAGATGCATCTTTTAGTAAAGGTGATTTCTACATTCTGTGTTTCAAAATACCACTTTTAGAAAGTGGGTATTTTCCTGCTTAGCCATCCTGTGTGCTTCTGCTGGGTTGGGTATTGACTGTCTGTCTCTAGAGTGATAGGGGCTGGGTATTTGCATTCACTGAGTACATCCACTGGGGGGTTGGGAGTGTCCTGCCTTTCCTCAATGAGTCAGGGCTGGGCTGAATAGACCTGGGCTGCGTTTGGAGTAGGGGCAGGAGATTTCCTTGCACCTGAATTGGCCTGGTCTGCCTTGTACACTGCTTTCTCCACCTCCTGATGGGAAGCTGGACCATAGAGGATAGAACTGGATTTGATTGAGCACAGAGCATCTCTGTCACAAGAGAACAAAGAAAAAAGCTGTATAAATATTGAGGCCCAGACCCCAGAACTTTAGATTACTTCTGGAACTCTAGATGTACCTTTGACAAGGAGAAGAGCTGGTGAAACTGAATGAGAAGTACTGCCCTTTTGCTGTGTGCTGTTTGGGGTTGGCCTACAGTGGCTGTTTCTACCAAGGAGAGAATAAAGATGTTGCAGTGTGCTGTGTCTCCTGCTTAAGGAAGATCTCCAAGGGCTTGTAGTAGAGCTTACCTCCTATTTTGAAGTCTCAGGGATACAAAGACTTGACCACCAGCTCCCCTGAACTTCCTTTCTGGGAGACCTGCCAGGAGGTGCCTGTTGCTGACTTGGGCATCTGGAGGTTGTTACTGATGTTGGGCGATGCAAACTATATGCAACTAGGAGAAGCACGACGTATCCGTAACTTTTTCCAACGCATCGCCGAAGAAACCGATCTACAAGGCCCAAGATCACTGCACCGATTCCGATGAAGGCCCTGCTGTGCGGTTGCAAGAACCAACACATCGTGGGACCGTGTCTGGGTAGACCAATGCAGCGCCGTTGCTGCATCAAAAACTGAGACATCCTGATCCCCACGTATTGCACCGGGGCGGCAAGTCTATGAGAACGTTGGGGCCGCAGTAGGAAACCAACGCATCACCTTCCAGCACAGTAAGAAACCAACGCATCACCTCTCATTCAGTGAGGAACCGACGCATGACCTTCCTGGCATGGCAGTAAGAACCCAAAGCATCACTGCCCCTGAAATAAGGAACCAACGCATCACCTTCCTTGGGTGTAATGGACTGACAAATCACCTTGCCTGCAGCTGTTTTTGTTTGTGACTGTGATGCATCCAAAGTACTTTGCGTTGAAAATGTTGCATCTTTAGTTTGCTATGGACAGAACTGTTTTTACTTTCTAAGAAGTACATTTTGATTACTCTGTTCTGTTTTTTTGTCATTTTGGTCTTATTTGGTTTAGATAAAGATTAAGTTTTATTCTAAACTGGTGTGATGTCCATTTGTAGTGTTTTCACTGTATTACTGTATGTGTGAACAAATACTTTACACACTGCCTCAGAGGTAAGCCTGTCTGCTCGTGCCAAGCTGCCAAGGAGGGGAGCAGGGGTTATTTTAGAAGTGTATCCCCCTTACCCTGACTAGGAAGAAGTGTCCCTACTTGGACAAAGGTACAAACCATTGCCAATTAGAGACCCCCATTTCTAACAATGAGGCTGTGGTCTGTGAATACGATGCAAAGTCCTTGTACTGGGAAAGTCCACACAAAGTCTTTGCACCTGGAATGTCCACGCAGCAGAGGGATGCTTCTGTTGTGCTCGGATTTGTGTCAGGGAGAAGTGGAGATGCGTCAGTATTGCTGAATCCATAGATGGGCTGGCAGAGCACCTTTAGGCCCACTCTCAAGGATCCAGGACTGTGGTGGCACCACCTGGCAGGGTAGGACTTACAGATAACAGAATTCAGGAGCTGGGTACAAGGTTGTTGGAAACCTGTTATGTCCTTAAGGCTTGTGATCAGGAGGCTAGCAAAGTAGCTCTTGCAGTCTCTCTGTGATCTTGGGTTTAACAGAGCCAGGGCCCAGTCCTTCTCATCCAGGCAAGAGGGCTTCAGGCAACAGGTCAGCGCAGCAGGGTATTAGTCTATCAGAGCAGTAGTCCAGCAGAGTGGCAGTACTTTCATCAGCACAGCAGTCCTTCTTCCTGGCAGAGACCACGGGTCAAGAAGTGTTCTGAAGAATTGGGTCTAATCGTCTCACATTTATATCTGGTGCCCACTTTGAAGTGGAGAAAGCTTCTAGAGGTTCACACTCCCTTAAGCTGTCAGGCATAGCTCCTCCTCATTGTCCTGGTCCCAGCTTAGCTGGGACCACAGCAGACTAGTAGCAAACCCTTTGTAAGATTGCTCAGTTAGAGCATTTATGATGTGTAAGTGTGGTAGGTGACAGCTCCTCCCCCTCATCAACTCAGAGTTGCCCATCATACCAACACCTATCTTCCCTTTTGTATCACTGTCTGGAAGTAATACACAAACACCAATTACCAGCTATACCTAGTCATGTGACCCAGGATCCAGCCGCAGGTACCAAATGGTTAGGACAAGAAAATGTCAACTTTGTAAAGTGGCATTTTCAGAACTGTGATAAAATAAAATAACATTACCAGTAAAGAGGACTTTTAATGACAAAACCTGTCCACGTGCCCCCAATTGGAAGTTGCAGCTTATTATATGTAATAAGGTAGCTCCAATGCTATCCTACGGGAGAGGTAGACCTTGTAGTAGTCAAAAACGAATTGAGGAGTTTTTCACAACTAGAACATGTAACACTTAAAAGTACATGTCCTATGTTTTAAATACACTGCACCCTGCCCTCTGGGCCTACCCTAGGGGTGACTTATACATATTAATAAGGAAGGTCTAGGCCTGGCAAAAGCTTTATATTGCCTGGTCGAAATTTTAGTTTGAAACTACACATGCAGGCTGCAATCTCAGGCCTGAGACATGTTTGAAGGGCTACTTAAGTGGCACAATCGGTGCTGCAGGCCCACTAGTAGCATTTAATTTATGTGCCCCGGGTACACGTAGTAACACTTTACTAGGGACTTACAAGTAAATTCAATGTGCCAATTGTGTGTAAGCTAATTCTACCACAAGAGAGCACAAGTAGTTTAGCACTGGATGGCAGTGGTAAAGTGTGCAGAGTCCTAAATCCAGCAAAAATAAAGTCAACAACACAGGAGCGTTGCAGGCAAAAAGTTAGGGGAGAGACACGCTAAGGGTGCCAGGACTGACATTCCCCATTATATACTTTAGTATATGTTAACCGGAAAGTATCCTTTTATATTCCTTTCTGTTTATGTCGTGTACTTCCTCCTTTCTCCTTTGAGTTTTACCTTTTTTTTAAGTATGGAAGCATCTTCTTACTTGTCCCTCTTTTGCATTTCTCTTCACCAATCCCTTTCTCCTTTCTTTAATTATTTGTTTTCCTAAACTACGCTATTTTCCTCAGATATTAAGACTTTTATTTTATAGCATTGAATGTTTGAGTATTTGAAGTTTAAAATGTACAAGTAAAGCTTTCCAAGTGATACTTTAGCTGCAATGATTTCAGATTTCTTTAGTGTTGTTTTTTTTTAACCTGTCTTAACGTGTTGTTGGTAGTGATATTACTAAATAAGTGCATATTTTTTGTTTTTTCCTTGGACCTGCCTAAGCTGACATTTAGGTGGCCAGGACCTTCATCCAGTGGTGGAGGTATTGGAGGGACAGAATGAGCGAGTGCCTGTTGAAACGAGTAGTGAGTCAAGTTCCTTTCTCACTTAAAACTGCTGTATTTGTTAAGGTATTCCATGTTTGCTCCGAAGCCCGGTCCCCTATTTTTTTTAGGTTATCCACTTTCTTTCTATGCCCCTCCCGACCCATCCCATCCCATGACAATCATCCCATCCCATCGTGTGACATCCCATCCCATCCCATGACATCATATCCCATCCTGCGACATTCCATCCCGTGACATTCCATCCCATCCCAACCCGAGAAATTCCATACAGTGATATCTCAGCGCATCATGTGACATGCAATCCCATCGCATCCCATCATATCTCACCCTGGGACATCCAATCCCATCCCGTGACATCCCATCGCATCTCATCCAATCCTGCACATCCCAACCCGTGACATAGTTTGCATTAAATTGAGTCCATTCTCTTCCAAATGGTAGTTCAACAACTGTTCCGGTTTGTTTGTTTGATAGTTATTTCTTTGATAGTTATATAAAAGGGTTCAGTGTACTGGCCTTTATTGAATTTTCTATTTGTCTTTTTTACGATTCACTGGATTGATTGGAAAAATAGCTGATAGTAGGGCTGTAAGCTGGTGAAGACAGTTGTTGAACAGAAAATACGCTGGAAGCTGACTGGGTTTGTCACTGGACACAAACTGGTAAGTACTGAGAAGGGAGCCAGGGACTGGGATCCAGAGGTCCTGCTTCATCAAACTCGTGAAGCCAAGCAAAGGCTCGAGAACAGGAGTATTTATACTACCATGACAAAGATGGACATCAAATCTCGCAGGAGGTTTAAATCTTGTGGGACTTAACAAGAATTCGAGTCCCTCTTTATTTAAAGATGTTTGCAGAGACAAAGACCTGGAAGGAGATTCTTTCAATCAGAAAATATGGTGGGAGTGTGTCAGGAAGGCACACACTTGGGAAAGCATTTTCTACACAGCAATATTTGGGCAGTAGGAAGGATATAGCTTGTGTTAAGTGACTGGGAAGAGAAGGGAAAGGTCGGGAGGTTCATAACATCAGGGTTGTGGTATGGTTAGCAAATGGGTCACATTATGTACAAATATTGGTCCAAAATTCCAGCCATCCCGCAAGTTTATCACAAATGTTGCAGGATATAGTCATATAAATTGTGCGGCATAAATATAATGCACCATATAATATTTTTCTTTGACAATATACATGACTTATCAGTTTAGTTATTTTTTTAAACACGCACTAAATGTCTGGTGAAAGTGTCACTCACCCAATCATGAATTCATTTATTTATACTTTAATGTATATGAGCTATTTTTTAATAATGTAGGTGTTGTGGGTTAATAAAAACTAAGGGGGATGTTCTCAAGAACGTGTGATAACCATTGCAAATTTAGCTTAACGCAACTTTGCATTTAGCAGTCTACACACAAGAAAATAACACTGTCTTAACGTCCAATTCCCAACCCGGCGGCACCATGCGATAGTAGCAGGATTACGCGCCAAATGACCGCGTAAAAATCAAAGTGCCGCACAGAAAATGGGAAACACAAATGCCCAAAATGTTGCGATGTCCCAAATCGCGATACAAAAATCAGCAAGAACCAGCGAAAGAGCAAAAGGCCTCCAGTTCCCACGCGTCATGCGTGAAAATGCATTATAAAAGCAACAAAAAAAACCACCAAAATCAAATCAAACTGAGTAGCACCATGGATGCACCCGGACCGCGTGCAGAGGACAACCCAAACCCCACAAGCTCCACGGAGGACCAGCCAGAAACCCTGTGTTCGGGGAAGGGCAAGGAGAAGAGGAAGAGGAAGATAGGGTTCAGCATGCAGGAAGACCGGATCATCATCACAGAGGTGACAGAACACAACCAACAACTGTTCGTCACCTCCACTGCGGCACTGGAAACCCAAATGGAAATATGGCAGACCCTTGTCAACAACGTCAATGCAGTCGGAGTGTCGAGGAAGTCAATGGAGGAGTTGAAGAGGCGCTTGCATGATGTGCAAAGCCAGACCAAACAGAAACTTGCAGCCAACAGGAATTCAGCAACGGCGAATGGAGGTGGGAGTCCTGTGCCACAGGAGGAGCTGGATGAGCTTGAGGAAATGGTGGCCACAGTCACCAGTGTGGAGACGATGGCAGGAGTTGGGGGTCTAGACACAGATCAATATGACCTGACCCAGCAGCAACAGGGTGAGTAACGACCAGGGACTGGGGGGACAGGGGTAGATGGGCACAATGGCACACATGCACCATCATGTGTAGCACACTGCACACACACAATGATAGTGGAACATGTCCCTGATACCCTTGGCACACTGCAGCACATATGCAAACACCAAGTAGGCCCCCCTATACTATGTGCACATATGGGCCCCCTCCATATCACCAACAACACAACCTACCCATGCACATGCGCAGTATCTAGAAAAGCAGCGGCTGTGTGAGCCACCCTGACTATGCAAGTGACACTGCATGACCGATAGCATGGCTTCAGTCAAAATACATGACACTGTGCATGATTCGACACTGAGGTGGCCCAGTGTGGATCACATCCGCACAGGAGCAGGTCACACTCTGCAACATCCACGTACACCTACAACCCATGACGTCCATTACATATCAGCAGACAAACAATGCACAAAACCACAAAATCTGTCTAAGAGTACAAATGATCCAACTCGCAAACATTTCAGCCACTCATATCTGGCATTGCCTGACACTGTGTGATGATAATGTACGAGTACAACCACACATCCAACATGTGGTCGAAATTCCCACTGTCTGCCATCAAATAGCCAGTTCTACCAAAAGAGTCACAATGTACATTGTCATGCAGTCTGTATGTAAACATCAACAAAGCGACAACATACATGGGACATTCTGTTAACCTGCATCTCCCCTTTACATTGCAGAGGGACAATCAACACATACTGCAGAGCAAACCACAAATCTCATCAGTGATGAAGAGAACAACTTGCACATATGCTCAGACACACACCAACAGCTAATGGACAGCCTCCACACCCCATCCCCAGGAGCAGGGCAGCCCATCTGCCTGTAGTGACCCCACCCCCTGCACAGACCACATAGCAGAAAACACACACCAGAACAGCTGTCTCCCAGGACCCCCCGAACTTAACATGGTATTTCAATGCTGTGTGTTGGGTTGCTAGGTGGAGATGTCTGATCAGCTGCGGGTGGGTTTTGAGCTTGTGGCAGCTAAACTTGTTGGCATACGTGGGTGTCCAAGTCCCATCAAGGACCACTGTCCGCACCATGCTCCAAAACAATCTTTGGCTGACATTGCTGGGGCCATTACTCGGAAACAAGAACAGTCTAGTCAGAAAGGCACCAGCGAGGACAGCACAGAGTTGGCACAGATGCGCAGAACAATGGAGACCATGGAGCAGATGCAGCCTGGAAGTATGAGTGCCATGGCTGAACACCAGCAAGATGTATCTGGGATCTTACATGCCTTGCAGTTCCTCATCTTGCCATTGCTGCTACTGAGCCTGTCCCAGATAACTGCTGCGGGAACTTCAACACACACATCTCCGACCCCTGATCCGTCAGTAGCACAAAGTGATGCAGCCCTATCGCCTTTGCACCCTGATGTGTCAGTAGCACACGGTGATGCAGCCATTACACCACTACACACACCTGACACACCAGACACAAAAAGAAGTATCAGAGGAGTAAGGTGAGGATGGTAATTACTGTGTGAGGAAGGAGGTAGTAGCATCCATCCCCGCCATATGACCTGTCTCTGCATGGTTCAGCCCTATGCATCATGCACTCGGACAACACCTCCCACTAACCCCCGGAACACTCTGCGACATTCACCTGGACCCCAACATGGACTGCTGGTTTTCGCTGGTTGCCAATTCCACAGCAATCCTGCTGCAGACTGAACTCTGCCTCTTCCAATTCACTTTTCAATCCCCCAAGGACTCTGATTGGCCCAACACTGGGCTACCATGTAATGTGTGCTTGGCATGGCCAGGTACAGCTCCAGCTCTGGCTTTCACCAGAATGTGAATAACATATTAAAAATCACACAGATGTGCCATGTCTATGCTCACTTATGTATGAAAGTATGGATGGATGTAGGGACATTGATTGCACAAGAAGGTACACCCTTTTAAATGACATCAATGCGCATATTTGAGCCTGAGCCACATGGCCAATTAGATGACTGTGAAGGTATGAGCTAGCTGTGGCCTCATTGTACATGAACAACAATCTCTCAACCCCCCAACCTAGGCACATGTCCATGTATTAATTAGGGCTGTGTGTAGAAATCACAAAATCGGTAGCAGGCCAAAATTGATGTCCTCCATCACATGTGACAACAGAATGTCACTTCGCATACCTACTCACACACATCTGTGTGGACACATTCTGTTCTGATGTATGACATTGCTCCATATGGCAAGAGTTTGGACACCATGCCCACAATGCTCAGGACGCATAAGTGCACATGTCTGCCAGCAACTATCTCATACACAATATCTGGCTCACAGAGTTGGAGCTGTCAAAAGGGACCCACCCCCATTGTACATGCGTCAGTCAGCCCCACGACTCACAGCCCATGGGATCTGCATTGTGCTGTACCACCAGACAGCACTGACTGTCTGCTCTGCTGACAATGAGCAGGTGATAGTGTCCGACAAGGTCACATGTCATGCTACATTCCCATGTATGTACTCTCCCCCAGCAGTATGTCCGAATTGGGAACGTTGCCAAACGATGCTGTGCAGCTCCACCTGATGTAGCTGCAGGGACTTAGTTACTCGTCCATGAATGCGAGCCTGCTTCATGGGCAATCTGTTCCAATAGTACGTCGTTGTCGGGTTCAAGAAACACCAGGGCGAGCCAATCCATTAACTGGTTCGGGCAGATTTGCTCCCTCCACACCGTTTCAACAATCTGCACCACAGCCCAAAAGGGGAGTGCCTCGATGTGGTCACTGCACACGACGAGTTGTGCAATCTCTCATGCACAACGGCCAGCACATACGCCAGTGTATCCCTTGCACGGATATCTGGTGACACTCCTGTTCGTGGGCGAAAAGGGAGCGCACTGTCAGGTCATAATCCAATTCTGCTACCGTTGCGTTGGATAGGCAGACCTCTATGGGTCACTTGAATGAGCATGATAAACAGTGGAACCAGGGCTGGATGCAGGTGACAAAGGCAAGACGGAAACTCAGACGAAAACTCATTTGCAACACTGCCATTGGCAGTGATCCCAACAGATGCAGCATTCATGCACGGTACAGTTCCATGTGACAGGGGTTGTGCATGTGCCCAGGAATGCCTGCTGCTGTGTTGGTTGATCTCGTAGCATTGGCAATCCTCAGACTGGCGGCAGTTCAGTGGACAATATACCACGCTCTGGGCAATGAGTTGTATATGTGTGCAACGTTTGGACTTATGGGTTGTTTTTAAGCAATGTGTCATGGTCATCCCATGCAGGTGTAGCTCGTACAGGGACAAGTGTGTGTGGGGTATGGGCACTTTGGTCTTTCATTAGCGCACTTCGTGGTGTGGGAGTAGTCAGAGGCTGGTATGGTATCTCACGCAGGGTGTGCCAGCCGCATTCAGGACCAAGGTTGGGTGTTCGGTTGTCCTTCCGCCTTGTGTATTGAGACAAAGCATCTTTCATACCTAATTTTAGTCTGACTACTGCTTGCATTTCTTAAATGTGATGTAGCCTTCACGCTGACTTTGATGCCAGGCCTGTGATTTGGGGCGCACCAATCATGAAATACACGCAGCAGTTTGAATGTTTGAATGAGCCAAGGGCCCGATTGGCCTTGCACTACTTGTTCAGTCTCTCTCTTTCTCTCTCTTTCTTTCTCTCTCACAGATTGTCCAGGGATGCCCCGCCATGACTCTGCACAATAGTTGTTTGGAGAGAAATTAGAATGTAATATTTTGTTTGGACTTTCAATGGTGAATGAAGGTCTCAGTTTTCAGTACTCACAAGTATGTTGATTGTTGTCATTGTGCAACATCAGGCGGGTGCTTTTGTTCATGGTTTCGTGCCGTTGATGTGCAGTTTCTTGCTCTGGGGGAGGTGGGGGGTGCCTGGGGTAGGGCCCTGGGGGGGTGGTCCTGGAAGTGGTGGCGGTGGGTGTTGTGGCCCTCTTGGGTGTCTGGCCCGCATGATCAGTGGCTCCATGGTATCTGTTGCCCTTCAGGTGTGGCTCTTGGCTGGGCTCCTTTTTGTGGTGCAGGTTGCCATCCAACTTTGCACCAGGTCAGAGCAGGTGTTACTTTACTGCTGTTAACGCGACTTATCGCATGTTTTGTGGTCTTATCGCCGAACTGGCTGGTCGTTGAGAATGTTTCGGAGTGGTGTTGTCATGGCTTTTGGCACGGGAACGCCAACTCTGCATCTCATTAGCGATAGTTGCCGGGGTCATCTGTGGCGATGTTTTTTTCAGCTGCTATTGCGGGTAAACTGGTGATATGGGCTTTTAGTACCAGCTTGTGAATGGGGAGATAAATGTATCGCGACTTTGGGTGCGATAAAAATCCAATAACTCAGTGATAGCTCCTTGAGAATATGCCCCACAGTACTTCAAATAGTATTATGTGAATCATGTGAAAAAAATACAGTCCCAGTAACACAGTATCATGGAACCTCGAGAACCAGCAAGGCTGTGTGCCTGTCTGACTATACAAACGTGTTTACAGTGGTAACTACAATTCGTGCTTTATTCTTCTTTGCTCAGATCATCACGTTTTTCCTGCCAGAAGGCTGGCACTGGAGTACCAGGATACAGGTGATAAAAAAGACCTGGCACCGATGGGTGCCAGATGCTCGGCTGCACCATCAGAAGAAGGAGACAATAAATATGACCTTCTGTTGATTGTCATCTTTGAGAGGAGGAGGAGGAGGACGTGGCAGAAGTGGCAGCTTCTTCCAGAGGCCATTTGGCAGCACCGTTCTCAAGAGCTGTCACTCAATCACAGAGTTCATCCTCCTTGAGGTTCTATAGCACCAGGACAACATAAACTGACATGAAGTTTTGGAGGGGTGTTTGCATTTAGAAGTGGGGAGGCTTGTTGTAGGTGGTTTGAGTGGAAACAGATGGGGAAGGGGTAGTTTTAATACATTTTTTCCCTTGGGCTTAGGGAAATGGGTGGATCAGTTGCAATTGGTGGGAGTGGTAGTAGTTGGGGAGGGAGTCGGAAATAGCTTAGCAGTGTTTAGCATTTAGGGAGTATGTGGTTCCTTTGTCGGTGGAGTGGATGGACATTTCATATAAATAAATGTTTTGTAACATTGACGATGTATCCTTACCAGCAAGAATGCAGTCCACCAGCCAAATTTATATGTAGGTGGGCTTTAGAATTAATTGTGATGGAGACTCCTAAATAAATACCCAAAATATGAGTGTGCCCATTCATGGGCCTTTGCACACCACCAGTAAAGCAGCAATAATAATCTAAAAAAATCATCAAAGATGAAAAGTCAGACGTTTTAACCTTTGAAATCCCAAACAGCTGTAGGCAGACACTACCTTTGCAAAATACTTTTGGAAGTTACAGAAAAGCACATTAATCGACCATCTCATTCATGCACAAGTGAACAAACACAAATTTGTGGAAAAGCACATAGGTATGGGGAAGAAGGTGAACAAAGGAACATGTCTGGCTATCTAGACTTCAGGAGTCATCCAAACCAACAGGCTTATGCAGACAAAATAACACTCTAAATTTGTCATACATTCAAGGCCATGCATAAGACCCTAACATAGAAAATATCTCCTGCACAGCAGCAGGGAGAATGCAAAAAAACATTAAAAAATGTAAATAAAAGTTCATTCAAGGGCTACAATTGTAAATGTCCCAACCAGTAATCCACCATAGTATAATTACACTTACGCCTCCGCCATGCACTGCTTATGACCTCACATATGACATTACTCGTGACATGTTCTATGGCATAATTTATGACATCACTGATTACATCTCAAATGACATGATTGATGATATCAGTGATGGCCTCACTGATGACATAATCCAATGAGCCTGCAAGTTTGTTTTATAGTTTACATAGTGGTGGGTAACTACCATATTACTTTTCTACCTAATTTTTACAGCCTGTGTGCAGCTAATCCGTATAAGTGTTTACAAAATGCATGTGCTCCTAAAGCCCCATAGGTGTGTAGAGGCATTAAAAGTGTTATAAATCTTTGTGCTGAAGAGTAACTCTGTGTGCAGGTGACAGTTGACAACTTGTGTTCATTATGTTCCGCACAAGTTCTTGGCACAGCAGAAGAAATTTCCAGCAGGGCAAAGATTCTACATAGCACAGGCTATGTATTGTAAGGAGCCTATAGTTATTAGACAGAATCGTCTCAGCATGACAATTTCTACTTAATATAGAAGATTGTGCACCAGGAAGTGACCTATGTATATCTGCTTGTTTTGCTTTAGAAGATAAGCTATTTGTAAGGTGTCCACAACAGTGTGAAGGCGGCAGGTAATATCATCTTTAGTACCTTCTGACCCTGGTTATTTTAAGTGAATAGTCACTGTTTGGACACATTTTGCTTGGATTGTACACTGTTCTTGCTAGATCATTTGTAATACTCAGTGGTGTATTACTCATGAGAGTATCACAGACTGCAGTGTGCTACAGAGTAAACTCTCTCCATAGAGTAAACCGTGTTAACAGTACCCACTTTTCTGCTCATATCCACTTCAATTCTCAAGATAGGTTCAGTGACTGTTAGGGGTTTGATAGAGGTGAGGACTGTCCATAGTTGGGCATTAGTTGTATAACAGGGCTTGAGTATCTGGAGGAACTTGATTTTCCCTGAACAGTTGCATACAGATTGTAACACTTTGTGCAGGATAGGATACCCTTTCATCTGTGCTACCCATGCAGTGTATGGTATAGGGTTAATGTTGCAAATAACACAAGCTTGCTTTACCTATGGTGGATATATGTAAGATAGCAGAAGAGACACTTCATATTCTTCTGAGCTATAATGCACTTACTTTTATAGCTCTAATGGTATACTCTTTATAGAACAATGTACACAAAAGAAGCCTGGAATATGTCATCAGTGATATTATCAGTGATTTCATCAATGATGTAATTTGAGATGTCATCAGTGATGTCATAAATGTTACCTGGCCATGAGCTCAGTTTGTTCAATTCGTAGCATGGACCGGATGGACTCCGGGTTTGAACAGAAATGTGAGGTGCTGCAATCAACTTGACATCTTATGCACTGTCATTGCTTTCTAATGCTTTGCTTTCAGCCCCTTGTCTCACTGCACCAAAATGCACATTATCTCTGTGTACCCCTTCTTGCTATCTGCCCTTGCCCATTTACAGACATACCCCTAGGTGCACCATTGGCATCTCCTGCCATTGTGTGGGAATGCCAAACTCATAAAATATTCTCCTCACTTTCTTTTTCTCACTCTGAGGTTTCTGTGATTTCTGGTAATAGGTATGGATGAGATGGGGCAGTAGCAGTACTAGCTCTAAGTTGTCTTTCAACTGACTAATTTGGTGTGGGACTCTCTCATTGGTCTGCTTCATCCCATGGACCTATGACTCCTGGTTCTGTAGTTTCCATTTGTGTACTTCCTTAGGAAACAAATAAGGACATGCAACTCTTGAAAGAAAACTGGTTGATCATGGACGCCCGGATCACTTCAGTTGAGCAGCAAGTTCCTGAAATACAATCCAATTCACAGCGTATTTAATCTCTAGAAAAGTCTGTTCTCTCCCTCCAACAACATATGGAGGACTTGGAAAATAGGAACAGAAGGAACAATCTTCGTATTTACTGCCTACCAGAGTCCCTTGAAGGGGATGATCCGGTGACTTTCTTCACCTCCTTCCTTCCAAAGCTCTTGGACATGCCGCCATCCACTTCCATCAGTATTCAAAGAGCTCATAGACTTGGCCCGCGCTCAGCTGTCTCTACAAAGCCACGCGGAGTTATCATTCTTTTTCTGAAATTTACTGATTTCCTTTCGGTCCTCTCTGCAGCTAGAGCCAAACGTCAAGTCTCCTGGTTGGGTCAGCGTGTATTCCTTGCTCAAGATGTTTCTAAGGCTACTGCGTCAAGAAGGAAATAATTTCTCTCTCTTCTTCACTCTTTGCGCTCCCTTGGAGCACGTTATGGCCTGTTCCACCCTTGTATTTTCAAAGTCACTCACCAAAATAAGACTTGGACTTTTCAGGATCCTGGTGAACTTAAAAATGTCATTCTTCTACAAACCAGCGGTGGCATGGAGACTTCCTCTTCTTCTTCTAATGGCTGAACATTTTTTGGTTGCTTTTGATGCTTTGTAATTGTTTTCATATTCTCTTTTCTTGGTTGTTTTGTTGTTGCTCTCTATAACCTGCCTTTGCGCTTACATATTCAAGTTATGATCTTGACTCGTGCTATATTCGCCCTTGCTTATCACTTTATTGTAGTGGTTTGTTGTAGCTTCATATGTATTTTATTGTCCTAAGTCTTGTTCTAACCATTTTTCTTCCCTCCCACAGATATGTATTATTTGTTCCCTCCCTTGTGTGATCTCTTTCCTGTGGTTCTATGATGTCTCGGTGTGGTTGGGTCCCTGCTCTTCGGCTGGTCCATTTTGTTAAGTGTCGCCATCTCCTTTCAGGTATGTTTTTTGCAGTCATCCTTCTGGATTTGTGCTTTCTCTTCTGTCTATTCCTTCCTTACTTCTTTTCTAATTCTCTTTCTTTTTCCCTATCTCATTTCTCCCTTAACCCTCTTTGTTCTCATTCTGTCTTCCTTTTTCTTTTACTTTTTTCATTCCTCGGCTTGTTAATATTTGCCTGTTCTTTTGCACTTTTTGAAGTTTATATGTTTATTCTGTTTATACATTTAGAGTTGTTTCCTGGAATGTGAAAGGTTTTAATAATCCTATTAAGCGGCAGAGAGTACTCTCTCACTTATCCTCTTATAACCCCGATAGTGTCCTTTTACAAGAAACCCATCTCTCTGACCTTGAATCTTTAAAATTGAAAAGGAATTGGGTTGGTATTGTTCTGTTTTCTCCTTCGGTCAACAAAAAGAATGGTGTTGCTGTTTTAATCCATAAAAAGTTGAAATGTAAAATTTTATTGGAAGAAAGTGACACTGAGGGTCGATGGATCTTAGCTAAGTTGCTCATTAATGCAATTCCTATTACTGTGTTTAATGTTTATGGCCCTACTCAACTTGATTCTTCCTTTTGGCCATTAGTCACCAGCAAATGTATCCAACATAAAGATGATTTTTTCCTTTTAGGAAGCGACTGCAAGCAGATAGTTGACCCATTTTTGGATCGTAAATACTCTGTCCGTTTTATCCCTCACAAACCTCATAAACAATTTCTAGATACCATCTCACAAGCACATCTTTCTGACTCCTGGAGACTCACTCATCCAGACACCTTAGACATTTCCTTTTTCTCTCCTCCTCATGCATCTTTTTCTCAATTAGACTATATCTTTCTCTCCCCATCCCTATCTCAAAACGTATTGTCTCTATCGAACCTATTGTTATTTCGGATCATGCTCCTATTCCTACCGACTTTGACTTGCTTCCTCCTCTTCCTAAATCTTCTTGTTGGCGTTTTAACTGTTCACTTCTTACTGATCCTAATTTTTCCTCTTCCTTTCGTTCCTTTACTAATTAATTTTTTCAACTCAACTCTGATCCTCATAACCTTCCCCACGTCCTTTGGGATTCTTTTAAAGCTACGGCACATGGCTTTAATAATAATAAAATAATAATAATAATAATTATAATAATAATAATAAATCATTTGTAGAGCGCCTGGCTACACAGAACTGTGTGTCCCCGGCTTTATCATTGACTTTGTGTCTTAGAAAAAGAAACAATTTATTCAAAAGCGTAAAGTTGCTTTAGCCCATATAAAACACTTGGAACATCAATTCTATACTTCCTCTACCAAACACATGTCACCTGAGCTTATCCGTGTCAAGATCGCCTTCAATAAACTCACTACTTATAATGCTTCCTCTTTTCTTCTGCGCAGCAGTGCACGTTATTATGGTGGCCGTAATAAATCCGGCAAACTTTTGGCTAACTACCTTAAATCTCATAAAGAGCGTACCTCTATTGAATCCATCTATTCCCCCATCAACATTCTCCTTCATACAGATAAGGACATCCTTGACCAATTCCAATTGTTTTATCCAACTTTGTATACGCTGGAGGCTCCACCTACGCCCTCTCTTCTTCAATCTTACTTTGACAACTTGCCCAAACCTTCTGCCCCTCAACTTAATTTCCCGGATCTGGAGGTAGATCTTTCTCTACATGAACTCTCTGCTGCTTTGTCCTCTCTTACCAAGGGTAAAACCCCATGCCCTGACGGGTTTCCGGTTGAGTTTTACTTCTATTTTTCTGATCTTTTGCTACCTAAACTTCTTTCTCTCTTCCACTCGTTTTGTTCTTCTGGTGTGGCCGAAGGCTCTTTTCAAGACGCTACTATTTGTCTTATCCCTAAGGAAGGCCGTGATCCGAAGTTCTGTAAAAACTATCGCCCAATTTCGTTAGTCAACGTTGATTATAAACTCTTTGCTAAGTTGCTTGCCCTACGCTTAGATCCTTTCATGCCTCACCTCCTTGGAAAAGAGCAGCGCGGTTTTGTTAAGGTGCGACTCACTTCTGATAACTCTCAACTCTTTTTAAATGTCTTAAATAAAGCTTCTTCTCTCTCTATCCCTTTGGCAGCTATTTCTGTAGACGCTGAAAAGGCTTTTGATAGAATTGATTGGTCTTTTTTATTTGCTTCCCTGAAATGGCATGGCTTTGGTCCTACATTTATCTCTTTCATATCTTTGTTATATTCTATGCCCAAAGCTTCGGTTCTTGTTAATGGTCAGCTCTCCTCTTCCTTTACCCTTCAACGTTGGGTTTGTCAGGGTTGTCCTCTTTCTCCTCTTCTTATTGTGTTGGCACTCAAACCCTTTCTTTCCTCTATCCGTAATAATCCTTCCATTTCTGACTTTCCATTTGGCGATAATCAACTGAAGCTCTCTGCATATGCTGATGACATTCTTTTATTTGTTTCGGACCCAGAATCATCTGTCCCTTCTTTATTGGCCGAGTTTGAAGCGTTTTCTCTTGTGTCCGGATATAAAATCAACTCTGATAAAACAGAAATTCTCCCTTTAACCAAATTTTGTCTTCCTCACTTTTTCTCTTCTACTGGTTTTGCCTGGAATGGTACTAAAATAAAATATCTTGGTATTTTGTTTTCCAACTCTATTTCATCATCTATTAAATTAAATATGTCTGCTGTTATTTCCCGGATAGAACAGTTGTTTTCCTCCTGGAATCCCCTCTTTCTTTCTTGGTGGGGTCGCCTTGATTCTATTAAAATGATGATTGCTCCTACTCTTATTTATTTGCTCACTATGCTTCCTGTTCATATTCCTGCCCTCTATTTCAATCGTATTGATTCAGCTTTGTTAAAATTTCTTTGGAAACACAAAAAAGCGAGGATTTCTTTGTTAGCTCTCCGCAGGGTCAAATCGTGTGGGGTTGTCAATATTCCTGATTTCCGCCTTTCCACAAATCCTTTTCTTTGCGTCAGGCCTCCAGATGACTTTCGTCAGAGCAGTCTTCTCTTTCCCCCCTTTGGCTTCACATTGTAGAATCCTTATTATTGCCCTTTTCATTTCAGGACGTCTCTCGTTTTACTACCAAATCCCCCCATACCATTCCCCCTTTATTTAAGCACACTTCTTCTCTCCTGAAACCTTTGCTTTCCCCACTGTCTACTTCTCGTCATTCTTTCCTGCTCTCGCCCATTTGGTATAATTCGCTTATCTTGTTGAACAACAGGCCTATAGCTTAGACCTCTTGGAGATCAAAGCGTATCATTTGGGTTAATCAGCTCTTCGATGGTACTCCGCCTTGCTCCTTCCCCCAATTTCAAGAACGATTTCATTGCCCTCGTTCTTTTTCACAGAAATATAATATTCTCATGGAAATTATTCTTGACCGTTGCTACTCTCCCTAAAGCCTCTCTTATTTATCAGTTCTTCTCTGCTCCTGTCTCTGAGGATAACAAAACTAAATTGGAGATTTCTTGGGAAAAACATTTGGGTTGTTAATGGTCTGTAACTCTCTGGGATAAACTATGGTCCAAAATACTGAAAACTTCTTGTTCTGCTTCCCTTACTCAATCTTTGTTTTTTCTGTATTACAGACTGTATCTTTCTCCTCTCTCTCTCTCTCTCGCTTCACTTCCTCCTCTATCTCTAACTGTTAGACATGTGGTACCCCTACTGCTGACCTTCTTCATCTCTTCTTTTTCTGTCCTTCTGTAGCTGCATTCTGGAAGCAAGTCTGGACTTACATTTCTCACATTTTTACACTCTCTGTTCCATTTTCCATTCCCCTTGTGTTTATGGGGAGTCTTTCGGACTCTTTAAACCTCCCTTCACACTCACTTGGTCTTTTTGATCTTATGCTTGCTCTTGCATTTCAACATATTACCTCTAATTGGAAGTCCCTTACCAAGGTTTCCATGCGTTGTTGATGGATTTCCCTATGTCATTTCCACAGACTTGATGTTGCATTTGCCTCCTCCTGTAAACCCTCTCGTAATGTTGTACTTTATTGGTTGCCCCTTACCACGTACCTGGATCACTCCCCTCAAAAGAAATACACTTTTCTCTCCTCAGAAAATGTTAAGCCTCCCTGAAGGATCTTTACTCTCTCCTTCTTGTGTTATTCATTACCGTTCACAGTTTTATTTATAATATAAGGATTTTCACATATTGTGTATCTTTTCTTATTCATTGTGCAATTTTCTTGCCTGCCGATTATCTTGTATAAGTATTATTCTGTTATAACATTGTTTCTATTTCCTCCTTCCCTCCCCCTTCCTTTCCCTTTAAAAACCAAAAAATGCTTGGTTCCTTAGTACTGACATCAGTTGTTTTTGGTTTTTTCGACATGTTTTACTCTGCATTTTATTTTTATCTGTTGATGTCATGTTGTAGTTTCATATCATTTCTTTCAATAAAGCTTTCAAACAT
The DNA here is from genome assembly GCF_964263255.1 of Lissotriton vulgaris. NCBI lineage: Eukaryota > Metazoa > Chordata > Amphibia > Caudata > Salamandridae > Lissotriton > Lissotriton vulgaris. The sequence continues at coordinate 1,683,542,723 of NC_141685.1, forward strand.
AAAAAAAAGGAAAGAGGAGAAGGACCTCGCAGTTATTTTCAACAAACTGTGTTATGGGCAGAGGAAGCAAAGTATCATTCACTCAGTCACACTAACTTCCTTACTTTCAGCTTATCTTTGATTAACACCGTAAGGCTACCAGAGAAGCCAGGGCAGCTGGATCAGTGAGTCTCGTTAGCATATACATTCATCCTCATAGTGTCTTCTCTGCGGTTCTGGCTTTCCTTCCTATCTTTCTGTTTCCATGCTAGAGTCTACTTGCTTTTTACTGTGGAGGTTACTCATAAATTTGTTTTAGGGATTCCTGCTGCATTAATTTACCTTTCTGCATTATAACCCATTGTCGCCTAGCCAGATGATGTCTGCCTACTTTACAAATACCTAAATGAATAATTGTAGCAGTGGAAAAAAAGCATATTTGCATTTCATCTTGTTAAATTGTCTAACCTGATCAGCGGGATGAGTGCTGCACCCAGTATGCCTGGAGAAATTTCTCCCTTACCTTTGGTGCCCAGGGTTGTCAGGTGGAGTTCAGTCCAGCTTTCTCCCCTTATCAGGGCGAAAATAGGCAGTTCACAGCCTGGCACTGAGGGGCCAGATGTACAAATATCTGGTAGCAAAATATTAATCGCGACCAGTAATTATTCAAGTAAAGATTTCTAAGAACCAACCAATCTACTAATAGATCTGAATCGTAGTGGGCGGCAATTTTACCTCCCACATGAATGTTAATAAGTCAGGTCGCAAATTGTGAGTCGATACAATTGGAGGCAATCAGAGGGATGGAGGCCTGCTGGGGCCAGGAGACCACCAGGTCTGTGATTGTCTTTCCATAACGTAAAGTATTTTTAACAAAGCAGTCCGTTTTCCTTGAGGGAAACAGGACTGCATTTAAAAAGAAAACATTGATACATTAGATACCGATTCAGTATTTAGAATGGATGCTTGCAACATGACCTTTCCAGATACCAAATCGGTATCTATTTGCAATCTCATTTTAGAAGCCTGTAAAACTTTTCCTACTCCGAAAAAGCAATTAGTACATAGGAAAAAACATTTTAACCGTTGCAAACTCTGAATTGCAGCGTTTGTGTCAGTTAAAATATTTAATACATCTGTCCCCAAGTTGTGTGGAAGAAAAAGTGGAAACAAGCCTACCTGTAGTCTAAAGCATGTGTATTATCACAGTGAAAATAGACAGAGCCTTGCCTTCCCAAGGAGTTGAGTATATAATGCTAATTTCTCCCTAAATTTGTCCAACAACTTTTTTTCACATAGGCATTCGAAAGAGGATACATGTGACAAAAATTGAAACTTTAGGTAGTGGATTTAGCAGGTGAACAGACTTCTCACGGGAAGAGAACAAGACAGCAATGAAAAAGATACAACAAAGGGGCTTCCGTGCTTAGTTATTAATTGGTAGGTTTTTTATTTATTTTTTAGCATTATTCCTCAGAACAATAAAAAGTGGTCACGATGTAGAACATGCACTTGGCTGTCAGGGCCGGACTAGAAACAGATCCCAGCCCCGGCAAGTTGCTGCTCGATCGTCCCTTTTTTTTGGCGGGCTAACAAGAAGCACCGCTCCCACTTCTCTTACAGGGGGCCGATATTGCAGCAGTGCTGCAAAACCGCCCTCCTGTAGGAAAAGGGGCCCGCAGCCACAAAACCAGCCTCCACCCCTCTAGCTCGCCAAGGAAAGGCCCGGTGCCCGCTACGGCCAGTCCGGCTGTACACCATCCTCTGCGGTATAACTCAAGTCCTAGAACTGATGCCATAATCACTTATTTCACCAGACGTGTGTTAGGTTTTTGCGTAAGAGCATAGTGAACAGAGAACTGTGTCTGAAAACTGAGGAGCATATTTACAAGCCCCTTGCGCCACCGGTGCGTCACTTTTTGTGATGCACCAGTGGTGCATTTTGCTGCCCCATATTTGTAAGGACACGTAAAGCCACCCAGCGTAGCTTTGCATGTCCTTGTAAATACGGTTCCTTTTCAAGTAGCACTTTGCATGAAAGGGACGTGCCTTGGATGTTGCTCTGGGTGTTCCCACGCAACACCCATGACTTCTACTGCATTCCCAGATTTACAACCTTTTGTAAAACTGGGAATGCGTCAGAATGCTATGCTTCCCCAGGGAAGGCATAGTGAGGCGCAACGAGGAGAAATATTTTAATTTCTCCTTCTTTTTCTCCTCTTTGTATATGTGTTGCATTCTACAGCACACCTACAAAGAGGAAACCACATCTTGTGGTTGTTTTTGCGCAGGAATGTGTCCCTTCCTGCACAATAAAAATCAGCCCCACAATGCAGGGCAAGGGTGCTTGCGCAGGAGGAAACACAGGGATCCGTCATATTGTAAATATGACACATCCCTGTGCTCTGAAAGTAACACAGCACATGGAGCCAAATTGCTTGCAGCACTGCGCTGCGTTGCTTTCTCGTACATGCAGCCGGAGTCTTAGTGCATTGGGGTATCAATGATCTGCTCACTGCTCATTTCATACATACACTCTGATCTGGGAGGACTTACCTGTGGCAATGGAGTCCTTGCTTCGGCTTTATAAATTAGCGCTATAGTTTACAAGTACCACCGATAATGGAGACAGGAAAGTACCCTGAACATTGAGGGCGGGATGGAGCAACAGACACAGACACTGATACAGCACCGGCCCTTAATGACATAACCACGAGAAAGGATCAGTGCTAACGTATGTAACATTGCACTAATGCAATTTCCCAAGATCATTACACCGATTTTGGACCAGTAGGTTGGTACAAACGCAGGGGCATATTACCAAGCAATAGCGATAATTATCGCTATTGCTTGGTTAGAGACAAAAATTTACAGCTGAGCTGCGGCGATTTTTATCGCAGATAAACCTTGGTATTACCAAGGTTTATCGTAAATGCGATAAAAATCGGCCGCAATGCATGAATATCGCTGAAAAGTCAGCGATATTCATGCATTACCGAGCTAATGCTCTTAGCCATGTTATCCACCTCCCATTGGATAACATGGCTAAGAACTGCTCAGGGCAGGTGTTAGCTTTTGGAGATATTCACGCTTAGCGCGAATATCTCCAAAAGTTGGTAATAGGAGATAGCGATGTTAGCGACTGTTTCCAGTCGCTAACATCTTGGCACGCCCACTTTGCATGTCATTAGTGATAAATATCACAGACATGCAAAGTGGGGCCCAAGATGTTCGCTATCTCCTACTAGCTATCGCTAACTGGTGTTAGCGACAGCTAGGTAATAGGAAGATAATTTTATCTCCGCTTTCTTGGCTTTTAAAGCCAAAAAAGCAGAGATAAACCCCCTTGATAATATGCCCCGCAGTTTTTGCTCATCTGTCACTGTAAAGTTGCGCTGCACTTGTGCAAGTTTTATGCAATACAGTTCCAGGGGCCTCATTTATGAGAAATGACGCATCGCTGCGTGAAAGCAGCGATGCGACACTTCTCAGTGCACACTCCTTGCGACCTGCTGGATGCGTCATATTTATAATATGACGCATCGTGTCGCAAGGAGTTACTGATACGTCAGTATTTCTGACGTATCTGTAAGCGCAAAAGTTACGCATTGCTGGAGTGTGTCAGAAAAGTGACGCAACTCCAGCAATGCGTCCTTTCACATGGGGCAAGCCCCATGTGAAAGGGCCTGCGTCAGTCTTACGCCTGCTGTGAGGCAGGTGCAAGATTTTGATGCAATGGCGTCCTAAAATTGACACAGTGAAATCTCATAGATTTCACTGCGTCACTTCTATGACCCTTCCTTGCGTCAATACGCCGCCCTTGCATACATTATACCTGGCGCAGGTATAATGTGGCGCTGGGGTTTACAAAGTGATGCATCTACCTAGATGCGTCACTTTGTACATATGGCGCAACTAGGCTCATTTTTTACGCCACTTGTGCGTCACAAAAAGTGACGCACCAGTGGCATAAAAGTGACGCACAGCCTCATAAATGAGGCCCCAGGTCTTTGAACCGTTCCCATGGTTTCTCCGCCTTGAGCCAGCCTGCCTGCTGACTGCCTCCCTCTTCCTTCCTTCCTTGCTTCCTTCCTTCCTTCTTAGACAATGTTGTTAATTAACCAACATAAAGGTACTCGTTTAATTAACCACAGACAATAAAAGAGTAAGTTTACATTCAGAACTAAAATCTTTGGCCTGCAGATTACGTGCAAATCTTTGTATTCTCAGCCCGCTAAAATGTCTCACTGACATACCTGTGAGGGCTTTGAGAGCGCCCACTGAGAAGGTGAAAGGAAAGCCTCTTATTGGCCTTGTAAGGTTATTTTGCCTTCCTAAGACCACTGGCCACAACAGGGTCCCATCTGAAGTTTTCCTCTCCCAATCTGGGGATCGCTCAGAATTCGATGTGTGACTGACACGCACACACAAGAATGAATTGTGAAGCATGAGATGGGATTTTCTAGCAGTGAAAGGGTACTACCAACTGCAATATTTTCTCTGTTTATCAGAAACCCCTCACACCTCAAAAATTCATTTAGGCTCTGTATTCATCTTCAGACGCTAGAACAATCTCTCCATTAGCAGCCACACACAGTCAGGTATGCAGCAATACATGTTATCTCCCAGCTAAGTAGTTTTAATGAGAAGTGCCTTTCATCTCCCGTGCTTTCATGACATTATGGGCGCATTTATAAATGCCATTCTCCTCGCTCGCTTTACAGAGTATAAATAGGTACCTTTAATTGCACTTGTATTGAAAACATGAAAAACATACCTAGCGTGCATTCTCATCAAACAATCCCACCTCTTCATGTATTTCAGTTACCAGTGGTTCACAACCCATACGACATTCTTTGTGCCTCTGGTAGGAGAATTTTGATATGGCCCCAACTTGTTGTTAATCTAACTGAAAATTGAGGTCACCTTTCAGAAATTGAGGAAGGACAATCTATATTAATTCTTCATAATAGGGCGACATGTACCCTGTGCACATTTAGAGAACGTGGTTTGGTCTTTCACAAAGTAAAAATTGAATGCAACTATAGATGCTGCGAAGGTACGTTGATGACCCTTCCAATCTCTTTTAGAACGTGGCAGTGACTTCATGTCATAAAGGACCATATTGTAATTGTAATTGCATTTATATAGCTCTTACAATCCCTGACTAAGTGTTGAAGTGCTTTTCGGCGAATAGCACACTACTTCAGAACCCAAAAAAAGATTTGGGCTGAATTAGTATAGGGAAAAAATTAAATTAACTTCAGCTGTGGACATGTGAGACTGTTCTTTAGGTTGTAAAGGATAGTTGAAGGATAGAAGAAGGAGAGGCTTGCATTTATGTAGCAAATGGTACCCCTGATGAGGCATTGAAGCACTTTTTGGCGAGTAGCACGCTACACCGGATCCCACACAGGATAAGTGGTGAATTAGTATATTAATTTGAGCGGTGGACATGTGAGTCTGATAGTTGGATTGAAAAGGATAGGGGAGAGATAGAAGAGGGTATGGTCTAGAAAGAGTTTATCTGGAGATCGTAGCAGAAGGAGCAGGTTTGGGTACAGTAGGGGAGAGTCAGAGGGAAGGGTTGAGAATGGCTTGTTTGGGAGATCTGAATAGTAAAAGAGGTTTGGTATGATGTCTCTAGTAGGACTGTCGTCGGAGGGTCCGCCATCTGCACCATTTGTGCCACTTGAATTACATCGACACCATTGGTGCCAGAGGAGGATATGCAGCCCATCAACTCTGAGCAGAATTTACCATGACTTCAACCGAGATCGCACCTGACTGGCATGCAGCCACTAGGCAGTCCTTCAGATTCTGATACCTTGCCCTTTGTGGTACGATGACAATTACATTGAGGGGGACAATTATGCTCCCTAGTACGATGAGGAAAATTTTAATGAAGAACTTAAAGATGCTATTGGTCATGATACTTATCCAGATACTGGCCTTCCATCTCCCTCCACCTGGTGCTACCACATAGTAAAGCACCTCCTACACAGTTGTTATGCAAAGGACAGCAGAAATTATCTAATAACTCCCCACTATGGAAGTCAAGATTAATGTGTTGACCTTTAATTAGGGCAGGCTCCTACAGAGCAACTGTTAACATTTAATGGAACCCTTTAAATTAAGGATTTCATTTTGAGCACATGGTCAAAACCATGTTCCTGCTTGCCAGGAAATAGGCAGGCCATTCATCTCCTTTGTCTCACACCAGGAGACACGGCATTTCTCATGCAACGCCTGCCTTCAGAGAGCTTGGTGGTACATGTGTCTACAACCAAAGTATATCCAAGTTATTTTCTGTATACTTGGGCTGATTATTCATCTAAACATATAGAAACCATTTAAAAAACAAATTGTCTCCTCAAGGAACCTTGCACTGGAGTTTAGGTGACCTTTACCCAGACAATTCAAGACGGTTGCAATGCTGCACAGTTTGGGCCAGATGTAGGTCGGTCAGTAACGGCCGAAAATCGGTATTTTCGGCCGTTACCGATCAGTAAATAGGTGATCGCTATGTAGGGGGCATTATTTTACCGAATCGGTAAAATTACCGATTCGGTAATTTTACCGATTCGGTAAAATAAAAAATCGGTACATTTACCGAATGTGAGCCACCCAGATGTAGGTGGGACTCTTCAGAGTCCCAAAGGCCTTACCGAATCGGTATTTTACCATCAAATCCAATTTGATGGTAAAATACCGATTCCGGTGTGCATGCACCTTTGTGCATGCACACCTATGCCATGTGACAGGCAGACCTGCCCTTAGGGCATGTATGACTGCCACATGGCACCCGAGCCTGTTTTGGGGGTGCCAGAGGGTGTCAAAGTGACACCCCCTGCACCCTTGTGAAATTCGGAAAGCCCATAGGAATGAATGGGCATTACCGATTCGGTATTTACCGAATCGGTAAATACTGAAATCATCCGATTCGGTATTCCAGCACATCTGGAATACCTACATGTCCACCCCATAGATTTACCGATTTTTAATTACCGAATCGGTAAAATTCGGTAATTGAAAATCGGTAAATCTATTTCACCTACATCGGGCCCTGAGTCACATGATCTGGCTTGAACACAACCAACTGCTTAGGTCGAGTGATGGGCACTAGTCTGGCTCTTCAGTGCCTGGATGCGGTCAACGGGCTTTTCCAGGGATGTTCAGGTGTCTTTAATAGACATGCCATTTGATTGCTCTCAGCTTTTTGGAGAGAAAATGGGCTCCACTTTGCAATGGTTCAAGGAGGGAAGAGCCACAGCATGTTGAATAGGCCTTTCTGCCCACACAAGACAAATCCACCAGCAATTTCATTCTCACTGTGGCTACGGTCAGGGTTTTGTATTTCGCCAGCACCAGACTCCTCCGCCAACCCAGCAGGCTTTTCTACCTTTTCATGGCCCGGGCCACAGTTATCAGACACAAGTCTCAGGACAGCAGGGACAACATGCAGCTCAGATCTCCATGCTCAGACAGCTGCAAAACCTCTTTAGTGTGTCCTTGTCAGCACAGAGCCACCCTTTCAGAGGTAGGAGCCGATATTTCCTCCAATGGTCCTTCCATTTATTTCTACCTTGCCGCATCTTCCACTGCCATAAGGGCGGCTGATGGTGGACCACTTGTCCGTCTTGCAGCAGGAATGTTGGGCTTTTCAACTAAAGGCAGCCGCGGCCCGTGCAGGTATGAGCAGTGGGGCGAGATGGAGGGGGATTTGAACAGATGACAACAAGGGAAATTAAATATTTATTTAACTTTCCCTCTTGGTCATCTATCGAATCCCACCCAACCCAGCCCCACCTCTCTTACCTGCACGGGCCTCTCCTGGCCAAAGGTGCTTCAGAGCAGGTTCCTGCCACAAAAGTAGGAACTGGGTGTTACTCCTCCTACTTCCTTGTGACTGAGAAAGACAGAGACCCTCTCCAATTTCAGATCTTTGCCTTCTCAGCAACCTCCTGCGGAAGGACAACTTCAAGATGCTCATATTAGACATAGTCATGTCTGCCCTAGGCCCCACACCCTAGATTATTGGAATGGAGCTGCAGGACGCTTATTTTCATATTACCATCTCGCAGGCCCACAAATGCAGTTCTTGGTGGACCAGGAGCATTTTCAGTTCACAGTGCTCTCTTTGGCCTCACCTCTTCAAGAAAGTGATGGTGGTGGTCACAATACACCTTCTGAGGTTGGAGGTTCCAGTCTTCCGCTGCCTCAACAACTATCTGTTGAAGGCAAGATCACCCCAGGAAGTCATCAACCACCTCTAGACGATTGTGAAACTCCTCAAATATCTGCGGCTCATTATAAACATGCAAAAGTCACACCTGACTTCTTCGTAGATGCAACTGTTCATCGGAGCTGTGAACTGAGGCAGTTGTCTACTGACATTCCTTCAGACACTGGCATATTACTTACCTACTATTTACTGGAAAGATCACTGAAAACCAGTCTAGCGTCAGATAATGGCACAGCTTGGAGACTTCTACCATTCACATTGTAAACATTGCCCTCTTGACCACATATGATGATCCTATCTCCAGGTATTGCTGGACCTCTCAGCTGCCTTCGACACAGTCGACCACAGCCCTCATATTTCCCTGCGTCTTGATTGAGATTCACCTGCAGTATCCTTCACTAGCTCTCCTCCTACCTTTCCTATCCCCACCAGTTTGTTCACATAGCCCCTCAGGAACCTAAAGATTCATGCTAACCTACGGAGTCCCCGCAAGGTTCCATTCTGACCTCTGTCATCTTCAAACTCCACATGCAGCCTCTCTGTGCTCTACTCATAGATAGCAGCATAAAGATGTGCCATTATGCTGATGATACACAACTGAACTGCTTCAGACATCAGTGCCTGAAACACTGCCTCCACCTCATTCAGTCCTGGCTCTCCAGCACCTACATGACACTCAAAACAACAAAGACAGAATTCCTGCTATATGGCAATAACATAAAACAAGAGACAAAACAACCCTGGTGCAATGATATGAACCTTAATGGCTTTAAACCCCAATTTTCACTGAATGACAAGTAATGTGGATTCACTTTGGACATCAATTTCACCCTCAAGTTAACACATTGCTAAAAACAAGCTAAGATGACCTGGTATCAGCTCTCTCTTCCACAGAAAGTTACACGGTTATTTGAGAAAGCCACTTCAGAATGGCTGTACAAGCCACCATACTCTGGTATCTGTATGGTGATAATGCCCTACGCTGCTCCAAAGTGGACAGTCGAATGGTTTACTTACATCACCACATAATCCCTTGGGCCATTAGAGAAAGGTTTCAGGCGAAAGAGTATATTTCACTTTGTTGGCATTAACTTGGTGGTCAAGTGACTCAAAATTGGGAGGGCAGACAAATAGTTTGGTAAACAAGGTATTCCATCATGATGGAGTGTCCCGTTTGCCTAATTCTGAATCAGGCCCTAAATCTCCCAGAAGATATGCAGATACCTGGACAGTGTTATATCTCCTTTGTACAGGCACCTGAGGATCAATGAGAGCCATTACATGACTTAATTCGACTATTACTGAAGCAATTTTTCCACAATAAATCTTCATCAAAGCAACATACGGAACAGGAATGCCCTTTTAACATCGGGTGGTATGGTCAGAAATGTATTATTGGTCATTTTATTTCGAACAAGATATCAGCCAAACAAAGCAAACACAGTAAGATGATGGACAGAGCGCTGAAACCTTTCAGACACTCACCCCCAGTCACTATTAGATCTGGGTTGAATTCAACATAGTTCTTCTGCTCACTTAGCCATATGAAACTTTTAAGCACTCTGTCCATCATTTCCTTGTGGATGCTTTTTTCGCTCTAAGTTGGCTGGGTATGCCCAGACGTGGGTCCCTTGCTCACATTGCCACTGGGTTCAAGCTAACCTGGCTGATGAGGGGTGTTACCCCGAAACAGGACCTTGGATGCTCATTTCTGGTCCAGGAAAGAGCTGGCTTGGTAGTTTGGGCTGGACTGTTCCCACGAGGAACAGGGTCAAGACTGATTTGCATATGGCTGGGTCTGAACTGGGGTGGCGAAGTGAGCTAAAGACTGGTTGAGTGCGCTACTGAGGTGTAGGCGCATCCCTGCACTTGGGCACACTTATGGGGTTCATTATTGCAAAGCAAATGACTCCAATGGATTCATGAAAGTTCAGTTTCCAACTTTTATTTCATAAGTTCATTTCCTTATAGATTCATGTATCGTATTTCATGTGTTCAACTTAAAGGCAGTTTTTCAAAAAAATGCTCCGATGCATTTCGAGCCCAACGGCCCTTCCTCAAGGAGCGCTGCGAAGAAACAGGATATAGCGCTAATCAATTTCCATTGTAAATGATAACATATGAAACCATATACATTGTAACGCAGTTAAGGAAAACAAAACAAAACATCGTAATTAAAGAAAACATCACAGTTAAAGAAAACATCATGCAACCATTAGGGTACTTGCTTGTGACACCAGCGGGTTATACAAGAGTGCATGGGTGGAGGGACAAGTTTGTAAACGGGATCGTAATGAAAGGGTGAAATTCGGTGGAGTGTGAATAAGGCGACTGATCGTGCACGCAATTTATCACAAAGCATTAAGTCAAGGTCACGGTACATGCGGGGGAATTACTATTCATTACAGTGCCAGTGGGAGACTAGTTCCGAGTGTGCAGTAAAAGTGAAGATATAAACAAGCTGCTCGTTAATGACGAGACTTACCTAATAGTTTTGGGTTGGTGTCCTCATGGTATCTGAGGAAACAAAATAGAAAGCACAAATTAATACTTAGTCGAGGTAAAGCGGGTCTCCTCGATATCGCCAAACAGTGGGGTCAGACTTACTGGGGCGGGTGAAGCTCAGTGGCGTCTCAGTGGAGTCTGTAGCGGAGTGTCAATAACTTCGCGTAGTGAACGCGGAGTTTTGAGATTTAATCAACAGGGATGACGGACTAAAAGGGGAATTAAAGAGGTGCGGCCATCTTGTAAAAGGGTATATGTGATGTATAAAAAAAAAACATTTACTGATTCTGTGTGGAGCATAACAAAACGTAAAAAAGCCAACAAGCAAGAATAGGTAACAGTGTATCAACAATGTACCCGAGGGGTACTACAAGTAGCAGCTCAGTTCAATCCGGTCGTTAAGACCATGGGGTTTCAAGGATTGAAGTCTATAAATCCATGCGGTTTCTCTTTGTAGGAGAATTTTGTTCAAGTCTCTTCCTTCGATATTTGGCACAGTTTCCAAAACAAGAAATCTGATTTGGGACACATTATGGTTGGCCTCATTGAAATGGGTGGCCACACTGGATTTCATATTTTTGATGCGAATATTTGATTTATGTTCGTTCATTCTGATCTTTATTTTCCTGATGGTTTTTCCGACATATATCATGCCACAAGGGCATTTGAGTAAGTAGATCAAGTTCGAAGAATCACAAGTAGCGTCTACATTCAATTTAATTTGGAAACCTCTCATGGGATGATTGAGGCTGTTCCCTCTGATGATATTATTGCAATTGCTGTAGTGGTGACAGGGGCGTGTGCCCGTATGTTTGACTGGTTCATTTGTTGAGCTTGATAAAATTTCTTTGATGTTTTTGGAATGAGTGTGAGCGAAAATGGGAGGTTCTTTAAATAGATCACCAAAGTCTGGTTCAGAGGATAAAAGGCGCCAGTGTCTCATAACAATGTTTTTAAAGGATCTGCTGGATGTCGAGTATCTGGAGACTAACACCATTCTTTTGTCATCTTTCCTGATAGATCCTTTGAGGGCTTCTGTGCGGGGAATGACTGATGCTCTCTCAATGGCATTCTCTACTATTTCCTCAGGGTATCCTCTGTTTAAAAATCTGGTGGCCATGATTTTAATCTGTTCGGTTGTGGATTCTGGATCAGATACAATGCGCTTAATTCTGAGCATTTGGCTGAACGGCAAATGTCTTTTCAGAGAGTTTTGATGGAAACTGCTGTATAGTAGTGTGTTGTTGCGGTCAGTTGGCTTTCGAAAGAGGTTTGTCTGCAGACCATTTCCAGTTATTTTAATGAGTACATCCAAAAATGTTATCTCTTTATCGCTGATGTTCCATGTAAATTCAATTCGGTCATCTTTTGAATTTAAATCCATAAGGGCTGATTCCAAATTTTGTCGGGAGCCTTTCCAAATGAAGAACAGATCGTCAATATAACGAACATAGAGTTTCAGATCGTTCATCCAAGTTTTATTCATGTAAATGTTATTGAGTTCAAAATTGCCCATGTAAATATTTGCGTACGCAGGTGCAGCGCAATTGCCCATAGCCATGCCGGACATTTGTAGGTACCATTTCTGATTGAACAAAAAGTAACTATGATATAAGGTAAATATCATGAGTTCCAGGATGAATGTTTTGAGAGGTTCCGAGATATCACTCAAGAGTAAGGCCTTTTCAATTACTTCAATTCCGCCCTCATGGGGAATGCAGGTGTATAGACTTTTGACGTCGGCCGTACATAGTATCAGTTGTTCATTCTCATCAATCTTTACGGAAGATAGTTTATTCAAAAATTCTGTAGTGTCTTTTATATGGCTCTCTAGGTGGGTAACCATAGGTTGCAGGTGTCGGTCGATGAATTTAACGATCGGTTCATGTAAGGACCCTCTTGTGGAGACAATTGGACGAAAGGGGGGATTCATCAAGTCTTTATGTATTTTAGGTAGCATGGTAAGAGTGGGGCTCCTGGGATATTCCACTGTCAAATATTTTCTTGTTCTTTCATCGATGATTTCTTCATCGAGTGCTTTATTGATGAGTTTGCTTAGCTCAATCTTGTATTCACTGGTGGGGTTCCCATCTAGTGGAAAATATGTATTCGGATCCAAGACGCGTTCCGTAATCCTTTGGTTGTATAGATTAGTGTTGAGGATCACAAGGGCGCCTCCCTTATCGGCTTTGAGACATTTAATTGACTTGTTGTTTGCAATCTTCTTCAACGTGTCTAAGTCTTTGTTCGTCATGTTGTTGCTGGTTTTTTTCTTGAAGTTGATTTTTGAGATGTCTTGTCTCACAAGGGTTTCAAAGTTGTCTATGCTCTTATAACTTCTTCTTAATATTAGGTGGTAATCAGTGCAGAGAACAATGGGCCAAGAAAGGGCTCTGGGAAACTCCCTAGCTTGAAAGGGACCCTCTCTCTCTTCTCTGCTACATCCAAAAATCTGCCCCCCCTACAAAGGATCCCTGGAATGTTGTGGAATCGCCCTGTATTTCACATCTGATGTCTGGGATTGTTTTCATTCCTCCTTCTTTCTACCCAGAGGTAGCAAAACCAGAATGGCTCCCAGTGACTATGGCTACACATCTCACATTCGCTGCACAAACACATCCTCTGTACACACTGAAAAGTACACACTTACAACATCCACGTCTAACATGGATGAGAATAGTACCCAGTTGTAGGGGGCTACCAGGCCAATTTACAAAAGTTGGGACGGGTTCGTAAATAATTCTCCTGTGCAGGTAAAAAGGTGTGATAAAGATATCATTGCCACCACTTCTTGCCTTTTAAGATGACTTGGTCATGGTTTGTAAGGAGAGTGTCCATGGTGTGCACCACCAGGAAATAGGGCCCTGCCTAGGATCTCAATCCATGTCACAGTTGCCACCAGCGCATACGCATAATGGTCATGTAACGCTGAGGTGGGGGTAAAAAATGTACCGTTTGCTTTGATGAACTTGAGGCAACGTCACGCAATCTCCAGAGTCCTGCACAGGAACTTTATCTGACCCACCAAGCTATTTTTAATATTTTTAATTTGGCTTCTCACAAATTAGAAAAAACATTCCATGATAAGACATTTACAGTAGCACCATGCAACTTCCCACTTCCTGAGTGTTGTGCTTTGAAGGCCAACTCCATTTTACTTGTTAACGATTTACCATCTTGATTATTTTAAACCAACCCAACAACTGTATTTGTATCTGAAGATATTGCCTCTTGTTTTATTGGTCAAGCAGTCGCAAGACATTAGCTCATCCTGCTCTATCAAATCCCCCCATGTGCACGCCTTAGATAAGGAGTTAGCTGATTCCTAGTACAGTTTGTTGTGCCCGGGGAGTCCCAAATTGGTGCTAACTTACTGTAGTAGGGGAAATTTATTGTGACTCTGATGTATTTCCAAAGTTTTGCTGCAACTTGAAATATCTCATGGTGCAATTTCTGGAAATACTTTGATGCTCCAAACCTATACATAAACATCTGAACCTGACAGTGCAGCCTTCTAATTAACAGCACCTACCAGTTATCCCTCCATCAATCTAATCCCCTCTATACTAGCCAGGGTCTGTGTGCACAATGAATTGCACCCACCGTCACAATGCTTGTTCCCTATGGAACCTGACAATTCGCAAACAAGCACAGGTGCACCACACCTCAAAGTTGTCAACAAGAACAAATTATAAAGTCCAAATTCAATCAAGATGTTCTTCAGTTTTTTCTATTTTTATTCCATTTGCAGTAGATAAAAAGTGGAGTCAAACTTATATGACTCTACACACAGTACAGCTGACGCAATTCGTACCGGTACAGGACTTCTTTAGGGCACTTAATATTGGTTCGGTCAAACACACCAAGGGATGATGAGTCCTAGGCTTCCTTGCTAAAGGCTTTTCCGTGTCCAATGATTATATTTAATCCAAAATTAAGGATGTCTGTATCCAGACTATGATCAGAATGCTGACTACACGGCGCAAGTTATATTTGCCACCAATGTAGAAAAAACTGTAGGTCTGTAAAGTTTCATGGAGATTTATCAAACAGGATTAAAGCTATTAATGGTGAAATATAGCAGTAATTCCTATTTCTGGTAACCCTAACTATACATACAGAGTGGTTACCACCACTATATATCCTCCTGATTTGCGGGTATGTCAGCCTGCTTCCAAAACGCTGGTGGTGCATGTAAACACACAGACACTAGATGATGTCATCAGTGATGTCATTTGAGATGTCATCAGTGATGTCATCAGTGATGTCATTTGAGATGTCATCAGTGATGTCATCAGTGATGTCACTGACCATGTCATGAATGATGTAATATGTGACATCATCAGCAGTGGATTGCGGGTGCGCGATATATAGTTAGTGCAACTAACTATATATGGAATTTCATTGGTTTTATGTCAATAAAATGTCCAGCTAACTATATATGGTCTCTAACCTATGGTTTTTTCAGTGAATTTTCAAGGTTTTGTAAATGCAAATTCCTAACTATATATGGTCTATAACCTATGGTTTTTTCAGTGAATTTCATTGGTTTTTTAAAAGCTAATATCTATAGCTGTAAAATATATTCTTTATTACGTGACGTATCACGTAGCCACGTGAGACGCCTCATGACGCGTCGCATAACCGTGACGTATCGGTTCTGCAGCGCAAACAAAACCCGTAACGTAAGCGTGCCGGAGCACGCTTACAGATATATATATTTTTTTTAACCTTAATTAGACAAAATCCACACGTGCACATATCTTGAGGCCTTGCAAAGGCACATCAAACAAACAGTCCCTACAATTTTGCCAAGTTTGCTGGAAATCTATTCCCCTAATTTTTTTTTTACTGTTTCTCTTGGTTTTCCCCTTGTTACGCTTACCGGGACGCTACCCGGTACGCGAACCGGACGCTCCAAAAACACAAGATGGCGGACTCCCGTTACGCTGCCGGTTAGCTGCCCGGTTCGCGTACCGGGAAGCGCCTCTACCGCGAAAAATCGCGGGGGACTTTAATATCCCCCTCATCAATCCTAAGGGGTCAGGAGGGGTTTACCTTGCCCCCTTTCCTTCATTTCCCCCTTCTTTTTTCACCACATCTTGTCTCTCGAACCTACCGAGAGACAAGATGGCGGCCGCTCCGGACTGTTTACAATGTTGACAGCTACGCTGCCGGTTAGCTGCCCGGTTAGCTGCCCGGTGAGCTGCCCGGTTCGCGTACCGGGACGTGCCTCTACGGCGTAAAATCGCAACATTTTTTGCCCCGCGGGGCACTTTAATATCCCCCTCATCAATCCTAGGGGGTCAGGAGTGGTCTACCTTGCCCCCTTTCCTTCATTTCCCCCTTCGTTTTTCACCACATCTTGTCTCTCGATCGTACCGAGAGACAAGATGGCGGCCGCTCCGGTTTGTTTAGAATGTTGACAGACACCGGAGAGCCAATCAGATTCGCTTCGCGAAGTTCCGTTACGCGTCAGGTACGCGAACCGGGGCGCTAACCGGAGCGCTGTCACAGATATATATATTTTTTTAAACGTTAATTTCTCAAAATCCACTGGAGCACATATATTGAGACATAGCAAAGGCACGTCGGGCAAACCATATCTACAATTTTGCCAAGTTTCATGTAAATCTATTCAGCCGTTCGAGCTAAAAGTGAGTCCAACCGCCCTATGGAAAAATGAATGGGAAAAACGCGTTTTGGGACCCCCCTTTGTTCTTGGCCCCCCCTTGACGAAACCCCACCAAATTTTCAGGGGCTGCTCAGAAAACAAATGTGCCATTTTCCTGAAAATTTCAGCCAATTCTGTCCACAAACGCCAAAGTTATTAGACATAGAATTTTCAGAAATCCCATAGAGAAAAAATCCTAACTATATATACCCACTGGCTATCGCCAGTAGGTAATATACATATATAAACATATGTAATCTGCATATCTATATAAATATAAATGCATTCATACATATACATATATGCATACATATGCATGTTATTTACATGAAAGTTTTAAAAACACTAATAAAAGCAAAGCTAAAAAGCCACCTCATTACAAACAGAATGGCTTTAACTTAAACGAGGGCGAGATCTATTGCATTTTCAATGCTTGTTTACTTTGGTTCTATCAAGAAGGCATTCAGATGTGTCACACATTTGCCATAAATTCTGAATGTTAGCACTCTAGTTGCTCATTAGATCACTGTAGTAAAGCTAGTGCTCACCAGGGAAGTCTGCTGCTAATCATGGTTTGCAGCCATTTTCCCGCATTTTTTATCCCGCAGACTTTCAGTCCGCATACCATTATCCCGCAAGGTCATTGAGCTCGCATACCATTATCCCGCATTTTTTCAAAACGCATGTGCATTTATCGCGCATGCCTTTACAAAGAATTACGTTTTAAAGGCATGTATGGTAAATGCATTTGTGTTGTGAAAACCACGATGACGAGAGAGGTAAGTGGGTTTGTGTTAATTTTTTCGTGGGTTAGTGATTGTGTAGTGTAGTGTAGTGTTGTGTAGTGTAGTGTTGTGTTAGTGTAGTGTAGAGTTGTGGTGGTTGTTTAGTGTAGGGTCATGCTGGGGGTAGTGTTTTAGGGTTTAGGGTTGTGTTGTAGTGTTTGCGTAGTGTAGGGTCATGCTGGGGGTAGTGTTTTAGGGTTCAGGGTAGTGTTGTAGTGTTTGCGTAGTGTAGGGTCATGCTGGGGGTAGTGTTTTAGGGTTTAGGGTTGTGTTGTAGTGTTTGCGTAGTGTAGGGTCATGCTGGGGCTAGTGTTTTAGGGTTTAGGGTAGTGTTGTAGTGTTTGCGTAGTGTAGGGTCATGCTGGGCGTAGTGTTTTAGGGTTTAGGATAGTGTTGTAGTGTTTGCGTAGTGTAGGGTCATGCTGGGGGTAGTGTTTTAGGGTTTTGGGTAGTGTTGTAGTGTTTGCGTAGTGTAGGGTCATGCTGGGGTGTAGTGTTTTAGGGTTTAGGGTAGTGTTGTAGTGTTTGCGTAGTGTAGGGTCATGCTGGGGGTAGTGTTTTAGGGTTTTGGGTAGTGTTGTAGTGTTTGCGTAGTGTAGGGTCATGCTGGGGGTAGTGTTTTAGGGTTTTGGGTAGTGTTGTAGTGTTTGCGTAGTGTAGGGTCATGCTGGGGTGTAGTGTTTTAGGGTTTTGGGTAGTGTTGTAGTGTTTGCGTAGTGTAGGGTCATGCTGGGGGTAGTGTTTTAGGGTTTTGGGTAGTGTTGTAGTGTTTGCGTAGTGTAGGGTCATGCTGGGGGTAGTGTTTTAGGGTTTTGGGTAGTGTTGTAGTGTTTGCGTAGTGTAGGGTCATGCTGGGGGGTAGTGTTTTAGGGTTTTGGGTAGTGTTGTAGTGTTTGCGTAGTGTAGGGTCATGCTGGGGGTAGTGTTTTAGGGTTTTGGGTAGTGTTGTAGTGTTTGCGTAGTGTAGGGTCATGCTGAGGGTAGTGTTTTAGGGTTTAGGGTAGTGTTGTAGTGTTTGTGTAGTGTAGGGTCATGCTGGGGGTAGTGTTTTAGGGTTTAGGGTAGTGTTGTAGTGTTTGCGTAGTGTAGGGTCATGCTGGGGGTAGTGTTTTAGGGTTTAGGGTAGTGTTGTAGTGTTTGCGTAGTGTAGGGTCATGCTGGGGGTAGTGTTTTAGGGTTTAGGGTAGTGTTGTAGTGTTTGCGTAGTGTAGGGTCATGCTGGGGTGTAGTGTTTTAGGGTTTTGGGTAGTGTTGTAGTGTTTGCGTAGTGTAGGGTCATGCTGGGGGTAGTGTTTTAGGGTTTAGGGTAGTGTTGTAGTGTTTGCGTAGTGTAGGGTCATGCTGGGGGTAGTGTTTTAGGGTTTTGGGTAGTGTTGTAGTGTTTGCGTAGTGTAGGGTCATGCTGGGGGGTAGTGTTTTAGGGTTTTGGGTAGTGTTGTAGTGTTTGCGTAGTGTAGGGTCATGCTGAGGGTAGTGTTTTAGGGTTTAGGGTAGTGTTGTAGTGTTTGCGTAGTGTAGGGTCATGCTGGGGGTAGTGTTTTAGGGTTTAGGGTAGTGTTGTAGTGTTTGCGTAGTGTAGGGTCATGCTGGGGGTAGTGTTTTAGGGTTTAGGGTAGTGTTGTAGTGTTTGCGTAGTGTAGGGTCATGCTGGGGGTAGTGTTTTAGGGTTTAGGGTAGTGTTGTAGTGTTTGCGTAGTGTAGGGTCATGCTGGGGTGTAGTGTTTTAGGGTTTTGGGTAGTGTTGTAGTGTTTGCGTAGTGTAGGGTCATGCTGGGGGTAGTGTTTTAGGATTTAGGTTAGTGTTGTAGTGTTTGCGTAGTGTAGGGTCATGCTGGGGGTAGTGTTTTAGGGTTTAGGGTTGTGTTGTAGTGTTTGCGTAGTGTAGGGTCATGCTGGGGGTAGTGTTTTAGGGTTTAGGGTTGTGTTGTAGTGTTTGCGTAGTGTAGGGTCATGCTGGGGGTAGTGTTTTAGGGTTTAGGGTAGTGTTGTAGTGTTTGCGTAGTGTAGGGTCATGCTGGGGTGTAGTGTTTTAGGGTTTTGGGTAGTGTTGTAGTGTTTGCGTAGTGTAGGGTCATGCTGGGGGTAGTGTTTTAGGGTTTAGGGTAGTGTTGTAGTGTTTGCGTAGTGTAGGGTCATGCTGGGGGTAGTGTTTTAGGGTTTAGGGTAGTGTTGTAGTGTTTGCGTAGTGTAGGGTCATGCTGGGGGTAGTGTTTTAGGGTTTAGGGTAGTGTTGTAGTGTTTGTGTAGTGTAGGGTCATGCTGGGGGTAATGTTTTAGGGTTTAGGGTAGTGTTGTACTGTTTGTGTAGTGTAGGGTCATGCTGGGGGTAGTGTTTTAGGGTTTAGGGTAGTTTAGTTGTTTAGTGTATGCTAAAGGCATATTCGTTCTAAAAGTTTTCGTTATTTTAATTTGCGGCCTAATAGTACATGCAGGATTTTTTTTGCGGACTGATGGTATGCGGGATTTCGTCATATATTCGCTAATCATACTTTCTATGGCAAAATGAACCCCCTCATTTTGTTCCTTTTTAAATTAACTGTTTTAAGAGTTACCACTTTATTCCAATCAAGATGGCTTCAGGTGTGCCATACCTTTGTAATAAGTAGGACTGTTAGCACTCTAGTTGTTCTTTAGAACACTCTGGGACAATCTGTCATTGGGCTATAGTTGGGCTACATCTGGCTGATATTTGGGCTACATTTGGTTTTTTTTGTCTCTGGTGGCCATCTTTGGGCTACATTGGGCTACATTGGGCTACATTTGGGCTCCAACATATATATAGCCCAATGTAGCCCAATATATATTTTTCAAAGTTAATTTTCGTAAAAACCACTGGAGCCTATATCTTGAGACATAGCAAAGGCACATCGGGCTACCAGTCCCTACAATTTTGCCAAGTTTGGTGTAAATCCATTCAGCCGTTCAGGCTAAAAGTGAGGCCAACCGCCCTATGGAAAATTGCATGGGAAAAACACGTTTTGGGACCCCCCTTTTTTCTCGGCCCCCCCTTGACGAAACCCCCCCAAATTTTCAGGGGCTGCTCAGAAACAAAATGTTCCATTTTCCTGAAAATTTCAGCCAATTCTGTCCTCATAAGCCAAAGTTATTCGACATCGAATTTTCAAAAATCCCATAGGAAAAAAATCCTAACTATATATACCTACTGGCTATCGCCAGTAGGTAATATATATATATATATATATATATATATATATATATATATATATATATATATATATATATATATATATATATTCGTATGAATCTCAATTCACCAGCCTCCGCACCATCTCGGGTGTCACAGCACTCATGGGTGAAGCCGCACATATATAGTCCTCCAGAAAAAACACTCCTTGGTTGCACTCGCAGAAACTTTTCAAGATTTATTTTCAGCCACAAAGCACTGACAGACGCATTTCAGCACAACGCCTTCCTCAATGTCAGCGTGTTCGAGCATAATCCACAATTAAATATTAAACGAATTAATACATTTAGCAGCAGTTTAACACAAATGAAAAAGAGACTCTTTGTATTTAACATCAATACGTTAGTCGTGGACATCTTAGCACTTACAGATATTATAAAAATATTATGCGTAAAGGTTTAGTGTTACTCATATAACATAACGTAGAAAAATAAAAAGGAGAGCAATACGTCTCAATACAAAATATAATAAATTCCATCAGTGTATGCTGGGAAGCCAGTACTTTACAAAGTTATCATGCCCTGGATGGACACTCCGGATGGACACGATATCCGATTTTACACCAATGATCTACTTTCATCATGATGACAAATTAGACACTTCAATTCAAAGCCTAAATTATAGCATGTGTTTGTGCCCCATTTTACATATTTTTTCACATGATAGTATATAGTATAGAACCCCAATCAGTTTCAAATGTTGCCATGACATACTCGATCCTTCCGTATACAAAACAGTTTCTTCTGGTTATTATTAAATCCTGAATGGGCAAGCTCCATCTAATCATCTAGGAATGTATAAGTTACAGTAGTTTCTAAATCCGAATCAGCAGTCATGCTAAATCAAAGCAGCTCTCAAAAAACTCATGTACAAAACTGTGCTCCCAATAGGTGATAAATTAAAACCTGCAACACATGAAGAAAATAATTATAGTATGTACAATTCTAATTCATGATACTCACCATATTGTCTCATGCTTCCAGTAGTAACCTAATCTAACATATGACAATAACATGTGTCTCTCATTTCGTACACCTTCGCCCATTTCCTTGGATATCAGCAAAAAATCTCATATACACAAACAAACTTCAATAACATTGAATGTGGAAGACATCAGGGTGATATCTAAGCCAATATTTCTGCAGTCTACCTCCTAAATGCAAAGAATAGATCGAAACTTCTTCTTTCAACAGGAAGAGCAATTCTCTCTCTCTGGATATTTTCAGCCTTGACGTACCCATAATTCTTCTTCATTATTCAATCCCTCTAGATCCATAGTTTGTAATTGTACTATATTTTGTGACTCTAGGATTCAACGTTTTTTTACCCTGCCGTCCCCTCTTTTGTCCTTCTGAGCTTAATCTAAACAAAATAATTTGATAAGATCCCGGTTTCTATTACGTTCTAGTTCAACATGGCGGGGTACAGGATAGATTAGAGCCCCGTTGGTGATTGCTCACAAGTGTTTGAGCAGCCTCTTTTTGGCCGAACGTATTGTGCTCCCTATATAGTACTTCTCAAAGGGGCATATCAAACAATAGACTGTAAATTCAGAATAGCAGTTCAGCAGTTTCGAGATTTTCTTTTTTTTATCCCAACCTGGAATTTATAGGTCACAGACTTTACTACTGTACAAGCAAACTTTACATCTGAGGCAGGGGAAAAACCCCTCTACGGGATCCTTACCCTGTGATGTTTTCCTGAAGTGGCTATGCACCAGGTGGTCCTTCAATGAGGACCCTTCCTAAAAGTAATCTGTGGGGATGATGTCAACTCTGTCCTAATTACACTATCAGTTTTTAAAATATGGATGTTTTTCCAAAAATCTGAAATATGTTTTGGGGGAACTCATAGAGAAATTGGTGAGCAAACTGATCTGTCCATTCTGACTGCCTTTCTTTCCTTTCTGTGAATTTTTAGTGGTAAACAGATGTCTCCTCCCCATCTGTTCTGTCTTTTTTATGCTTCATTCAGGATCCCTTTTGTGTAGCCTCTTTTTTAAAATCTCTCCAAGACAGTGACTATGTCATGAGTGAGAAATGCAAAAACAACAATTGATGGACAGAATGCAGAACAATGTCATACATTCACCCCAGTGAATGTATGACATTGTTTTTTTGCACTCCACACCACCCCAGTTCAGACATGGCCATATGCAAATCAGCCTTGACCCTGTGCCTCATGGGAACAGTCCAGCCCGAACTGCCAAGCCATGTCTTTCCTGGACCGGAATCAAGCATCCTAGAACCAGTTTCAGGCTATCAGCCGTCTTCAGCCAGAATAGCTTGACTCCAGTGGTGTGGAGAGCATGGGATTCACGTCTGAGCATACCCATCCCACTCGGGGTGACAAATGCAAAAACAACATTTGATGGACAGAATGCAGAACAATATCATACATTCACCCCAGTACAGAGATCTGGGCGTAAATCCATCCTTTTTTTGCACTCCACACCACCCCAGTTCAGACATGGCCATATGCAAATCAGCCTTGACCCTGTGCCTCATGGGAACAGTCCAGCCCGAACTGCCAAGCCATGTCTTTCCTGGACCGGAATCAAGCATCCTAGGACTGGTTTCTGGCTATCAGCCGTCTTCAGCCAGGATAGCTTGACTCCAGTGGTGTGGAGAGCATGGGACTCACGTCTGAGCATACCCATCCCACTCGGGGTGACAACTGCAAAAACAACAATTGATGGACAGAATGCAGAACAATGTCATACATTCACCCCAGTACAGAGATCTGGGCCTAAATCCATCATTTTTTTGCACTCCACACCACCCCAGTTCAGACATGGCCATATGCAAATCACCCTTGACCCTGTGCCTCATGGGAACAGTCCTGCCCGAACTGCCAAGCCATGTCTTTCCTGGACCAGAACCAAGCATCCTAGGACCGGTTTCTGGCTATCAGCCGTCTTCAGCCAGGATAGCTTGACTCCAGTGGTGTGGAGAGCATGGGACTCACGTCTGAGCATACCCTTCCCACTCGGGGTGACAACTGCAAAAACAACAATTGATGGACAGAATGCAGAACAATGTCATACATACACCCCAGTACAGAGATCTGGGCCTAAATCCATTGTTTGTTTGCACTCCACACAACCCCAGTTCAGACATGGCCATATGCAAATCTGCCTTGACCCTGTGCCTCATGGGAACATTCCAGCCCGAACTGCCAAGCCATGTCTTTCCTGGACCGGAATGAAGCATCCTAGGACCGGTTTCTGGCTATCAGCCATCTTCAGCCAGGATAGCTTGAGTCCTGTGGTGTGGAGAGCATAGGACTCAAGTCTGAGCACACCCATCCCACTCGAGGTGACAAATGCAAAAACAACAATTGATGGACAGAAGGCAGAACAATGTCATACATTCACCTCAGTACAGGGATCTGGGCCTCAATCCATCGTTTTTTTGCACTCCACACCACCCCAGTTCAGACATGGCCATATGCAAATCAGCCTTGACCCTGGGCCTCATGGGAAAAGTCAAGCCCGAACTGTCAAGCCATGTCTTTCCTTCACCGGAATCAAGCATCCTAGGACCAGTTTCTGGATATCAGCCGTCTTCAGCCAGGATAGCTTGACTCCAGTGGTGTGGAGAGCATGGGACTCACGTCTGAGCATACCCATCCCACTCGGGGTGACAAATGCAAAAACAACAATTGATGGACAGAATGCAGAGCAATGTCATACATTCACCCCAGTACAGAGATCTGGGCCTAAATCCATCGTTTTTTTGCACTCCACACCACCCCAGTTCAGATATGGCAATATGCAAATCAGCCTTGACCCTGTGCCTCATGGGAACAGTCCTGCCCGAACTGCCAAGTAATGTCTTTCCTGGACCGGAACCAAGCATCCTAGGACCGGTTTCTGGCTATCAGCTGTCTTCAGCCAGGATAGCTAGACTCCAGTGGTGTGAAGAGCATGGGACTCACGTCTGAGCATACCCATCCCACTCGGGGTAACAAATGCAAAAACAACAATTGATGGACAGAAGGCAGAACAATGTTGTACATTCACCTCAGTAGAGGGATCTGGGCATAAATCCATCGGTTTTTTTTGCACTCCACACCACCCCAGTTCAGACATGGCCATATGCTAATCAGCCTTGACCCTGGGCCTCATGGGAACATTCCATCCCGAACTGCCAAGCCATGCCTTTCCTGGACCGGAATCAAGCATCCTAGGACTGGTTTCTGGCTATCAGCCATCTTCAGCCAGGATAGCTTGACTCCAGTGGTGTGGAGAGCATGGGACTCACGTATAATGTATGCAAGGGGGGCGTATTGACGCAAGGAAGGGTCGTAGAAGTGACGCAGTGAAATCCATGAGATTTCACTGCGTCACTTTTAGGACACAGCTGCGTCAAAATCCTGCGCCTACCTCACAGCAGGTGTAAGACTGACGCAGGCCCTTTCACATGGGGCTTTCCCCATGTGAAAGGTCGCATTGCTGGAGTTGCGTCACTTTTGTGACACACTCCAGCAATGCGTCACTTTTGCGCTTTCAGATACGTCAGAAATACTGACGTATCTGTAACTCCTTGCGACATGATGCGTCATACATTAAATATGATGCATCAGGAATGTCACAAGGAGTGCGCACTGAGAAGTGACGCATCGCTGCTTTCACGCAGCGATGCGTCATTTCTCATAAATGAGGCCCCATGTTTTTCTTCTTTCTTTGGGAAGGAGATGGGTTACGTTGACAGTCTCTCTTATTGCGCTTTGTCCCCTACATGCCCCCGTCCCTGCCGTGCGACTTCCCGTATTTACATGTATTACGTCAGTGGCTCTGCCAGTGACAGTTGACTGTTGACAGTTACGTTATCAGTTGAGGGTCCATTTTGTGAGCCTGTGACCGGAGCGCGGCTTTGCCTATCAGTGTGTCGCCTATACTTAGAATAAAGAAAGTTCTAACTCACCTGCCTTGAGCTTTTACTTTACAGGCCTATGTGTGCACTGCGAACGCGGCTCAGGGTCTGGAAGCATCACACAGCTGGAGGAGGCCAGGCAGGCTCATGGATTACTTAAAGCTGTCGCACTAGCAGACGGCTCTCTGTTACCGATATTCAGAAGCGTTTCGTAGTTGCGTAGACATGTTCCAATTCTCGCTGACGCACAGAGTAAGTGAGACTAGATGGTGGAATTAACCCCGGCCCTCCCAGGTAAACTAAACCACTGCTTGTCACTCTCAGGAAGGCCCAAAACCACTGGCAGGTCTGATTTGCATTCTCCACGCTAAGTGGTTTGGGGCAGAGCTGCCAACGTAACAGATTTCACACCGAAAATACCGCAACAGGTACAGTCGTCTGGCACTGGAAGCAATGTGACTGACTGCTGTTGACTAGCTATTGGGACACAGGCACACGGTAACTAAACAAGTACCTTTAAAACGGGTAGCACTTTCTGGTAGATTAGGCAGTACAGCAACTGGAGGCGCAGTAAATCTTTCAAGCCTATATTTCACAGTTCCTCGTGTTACGTACACCTTCCTTTCAACAGCAAATGTCTTGCCATTCTAGCATGGCCCAGTTTGTACCCAACACGTTGGATCCGTGGTAATATACTGGGTAGGGTTGTATCTTTGAGGACAGCTGGTATCCGATGGACGTCTGCCCATAGCTGTCAATTATTTGTCACATGGAGGTATGCGGAATGCCTTTGCACGAGGCATTTGTGCCTACTTCCGAAATCGCACGAAGTTTCCCAACTTGATATATATTTATCTATTATTGGTGTACATACAATACTACTAAAAAAAAAACACAACCTCCTGTTTATGACAGTTGCCTGAGGATTATTGTGCTTCGTTTCCATTCAACATAACATTTAGCAATATGCAGACCTTACAAGCTAAAACAGCCTCTTGCAGCAGTCCTCTCCTCCCACGACTACCCTTTGATGTGAGGGTACTGTTTATTTTTTGGGGAGCTGGGCTTTGGGGGTATTTAACTAGTGGTTTCCGAGCTACGTCTCTTCTCGTTAATTTGAGTGCCGATTAGCAATGGTACTTACTCTGATTCCGCGCGTATTCTGTTTAGTCTTTTCCTGGCCTTTAATTGGCGTATGATATACGATCCTTCTCCTTTTGAAGTCCGAACTAACATATACTGTTCCGTCTCAAAGGTAAATGCACATTTTTTTCTTCCAATTAGCAACAACGGTGCTAAAATTAAGGAATAAGTAGCTAATGTCGTGTTTTTAAACTGAAACGTAGCACTGTTAAAATGCTTATGTACTCGCTGGGGACTACTGTGTACGAAGTCTCTCCAATAGCATACATGGAAATAAATAAGAAAACACAAAAGTGAAGTTATTGGTTTTGTGGGCACGGCATTTGTGAGCACGCAAAGACCTGTCAAAAGCAGAAGGCGCATTTACACCTGAAACTGTAGTGGTGCCGCTGTGAGATGGATGGATCTTGTGGTGAGCGCATGCCGTGTGGGTCTCGGGTGGAGCAGTGCATGTGAATGTGATTCACGCCATAGAACATGGAAACTTTACAGCACGCTGCTGGGACTAGACTTTATTTGGTTGTAGATTTTTGTCAGGGGATGTTCCCACAATGGCTCTTTTATTAATACTGCGTGGAGCATTTGCCACAACTGACCGTGTCGCACAGATCTCTGATCGACTCCTCATGTGCCACACTAATGATTTCTTGCTTTTTCTACTGTAATGCTCCTGTAAAATATGTTAAGCTGACATTTTATTAATGAAACTTGTCTTCAAGTATGTAGTTTTTATAATGGTAGCTGGTACACTACTTACTGTCTGTGTGTGGGTGGGAACTTGTAAAAGATCGGAAATAAGCTGGAAGATACCGAGAAGCTGTAATAAAGATACGTCTTCGTGTTTTTTTCATTTCGCGAAGAACGTATTTAGCTGCCCCGTCCAGCAATCTATCTGATGCTTCGAGCTCTCCTATGCGGTGTACTGTTCCAACTATAACATGACGTCAGTGCTGAAATACACAAAAACCCTCGAGCCCTTACATTGAAGGTCAAGGTGTGGCAGTTGAAAGGGGGTGGAGTCATAAAAAGCGGTTTATCAAAGTAAATGTATACACTAATGTTTTAACAACTCTGCTGCAAAGAAAAAGGCAATAAGGAGAAACGTGACTGTAAATCTGTTCTGGTTTACTTAATTGGTCACAAAAGGCAGATTTATTAAATATCTAGCGGGATAATGCACCTTCTGCAAACAATTGTGGTTAACTTCGGTGATGAATGCATTTTCTTGGCTCTTTATTCTCAACCTCTACATGGAGAAGAATTTGGCAGGAGATGTATACAGCCTACTGTACCAACCATGGGAGATGCCCTCTTGTTTTGGGGTGGGAGAGAGATGGAAGGGTTTCTCGCGGAGATGAGCAGAATGCCAATTTATGGAGGACTTGGTGAGCCTGTGCCAGTGACAACAAGCATTTGCAATGCAATAGGTTTCACATTTGCGAAAGTTTGAGCTATTGGCATTGTAAATGACAATGCCTTTTATTTTGCGTTTGAAAACCTGCAAGCTGTGTGTGAACAAGCACTTTGTACTTCTAGTCCATGCTTGTGAGAAGCAAGGCTGGCAGTCTCTTCTACTGTCAGCCTGGCTTCTCGTAAGCAAGGACTATATGTTAAAAGTGCGTGTTTATGCACCGATTGCAGGTTTTAAAAACAAATGAATAAAATGCATTGTCATTTACAATGCCAATAGCTCAAACTCTCGTTCTCTTTAGGAAACTCCTAAAGACACAACTCTTCAGTTGCTGATCACCCTACCTTGGCATACTCTTCTGCAACATGGAGATACCCCTGCAGGGGTGATTCCTGCGCTTTAGAAATCTCTAACAAAATTAACAAGCATTGGCAAAGCCAATAGGTCTCGCCTTTGGAACCTTATAAGTGTTTAGCCATGCAACAGTTGATGATGTTGCACCAAGGATATTGTGCTGGATAACCAAACACTTATAAGGTCCCAAAGGTGAGACCTATTGGCTATGCCAATGCTTGTTTATATAGTGAAAGGTTTTAATAGCGTTATGTTATTAATGCCTTAGTTTACATTACAGCACACTGGAGTAGCTATTAGAAAACACGTCAGTGCTACGAGACCCCTAAAATTAAAATGCTGGCTGATGCCTGACTATCAACTACACTGGCATGGCGTGAGGAACATTTAGTAAGGAATTTGTAATGTTTGTAAATGAGTATAATGTGACCATATCATAAAGTAATCATATGAGAGGTATGAATTGAAGGGCCCGTGAGTACTGTCTGGTTTCATCCTACGTGGATATATTAAGTCTAAGGCTCTTATGTGAAGGACTCATGTTTATATTCGTCATCATTCAACATGGTCACTGGTCTGACTGGTCTCGGGTGGCACAGACAGTTGTGCGACTGACGGAAAGGTGCACCTTACACAGGAGTGTGCAAGAAGTGCAACATCTGCTGAAGGGAGAGAAATAGGAAGCAATAGAGCAACAAAAACAAACAAGAGTGATAAAGGAAAGGAAAGCGAAGGAAGGAAGGAGAGAGGGGTTGCATGGGTGGGTGGAGAATATGAAAATATCGAATAAAAGGTTGAAAGAGGTGAGTTACTGAAAGTATGAGCAAGAGAAGAGGGTGATAATAATGTTACGTAAAGACTGGGAAAGTGGGAGAGAGCAGTAAGATAGAGCTGTCAGGAGAAAGAGAGTATGCAAGATCATGTTGGAAAAAGGAGAGGGCAAAAGAAAGAGAAGGAAAGAATACAGCTAAGCTGTCAAGTTAAAAGAAAAAGAAGGAGAAAGTAGCAAACCTAAGTGAAAAATCGTGAGATGTAAGGGTTAATAGGACAAAATGGGAAGAAGAAGAGAGAGACAAACAGAGAGATACAGAAGTTAGAGAACGAAGAGAGAATGAAAGAAGAAGAAATAAAAAACTGGGCTTGAGAGAGACAAATAAATTAAAAGGAAAGAGGTTCCTAAACTGCCTATAAAGAGAGAAACAAAAAGACACGCCTAGTAACAGAAATTTAAGTAAAACTCGCCTCAGATAGATAGGCAGATGGAACTGGACAGAAACATATACATCAATACAGCAACTTTGTCTCATTAGTTGTAAATATTAGTGTGACATTACACTGCCCACTGGTGGATACATTGCTAAACAACAGTATCCATTATATTTGAAAACACGTCATCACGTTTTATGAAAGTATAAAGTCACCTGTGTCTCATTTCGTATGCATTTTCTAACAAATGTAATCCCTAAAGGTAGAGTAAAACAAAGCTATCCGGGAGTAAATACTTTGGGGCCCATTAGGAAAGTCTGCCCGCCATCCCACCGTAAAACGGGACCGCCCGCCATAAGGCCGGCGGTCCGGTGGGGGCCATTAGGATGCACCCGCCACACTGGCTGGCACATCCCGCATTTTTAACATTGCGGCGGGTGGGGCTGAAAGCACCGCCCGCCGCAATGCTAAAAATGCACGTCGCGCACTTCAATGCACAATGTGGCATTCTTCGTGCGGTGCCTGCCCCGTTGTACATTGAAGAGCAGGGAGTACCATAG
Organism: Lissotriton vulgaris; assembly: GCF_964263255.1. Lineage (NCBI taxonomy): Eukaryota > Metazoa > Chordata > Amphibia > Caudata > Salamandridae > Lissotriton > Lissotriton vulgaris. The sequence continues at coordinate 1,683,572,667 of NC_141685.1, forward strand.
GTACCCCCCATGTGCGCCCCCACCTCCCGGAATCCCTGGGGGCCCGCAAAGGGCCCCCATAGGAGATTCCCATATGCGTTTCCGTGGTGCCGCATGGAAAAGCATGTTCCCACTGCCTTCCTAATATGGACGGCAGTGTCTAACAGGCACCGCCACCATATAGAACCCTTTTCCGCCCGGTCGACATGTTGACCGGGCAGAAAAGTGGTGGACTGTCTTTCCGTCCGCCTCGGTCCCCCCCGCCATAGTAATATGGTGGGGGGGAAATGGGTGGGGGGCTTGGAAGGATGTTGGGCGGAGTGTCACTGCCCGCATGGCGGTGGCAATCCGCCCAATATCCTAATGGGGTCCTTTGTGTTATAATGAGTTCAATATATGGAACACTTTTTCTATTTGAAATAAAATATTGTGTGGCCTATTCACAAATTGCATTTCCCCAACTCTCTCTAATTCCCGCCCTTTTCCTCCCTAAACCCCTCTCATTTAGTAGCAAGTATGTCCCTTTTTTCACCAACTTTACCAATCCCTCCCACATTACTACTATGTAGTAAACATAAATGCATGAATATTTCCCCATAGAAAAGATAGGAAAGAATTAGGTGCAGATCTACTCACATAGAGTTGTGAATAGCATTGTGTAGTACTTAAGTTGTACTATTGTACTAAAATTACTTCAAATGCAGATTTTGCCCCCATAAATACACACTACCACTTACAATATTTGTGCCTGATTCACAATCTGCATTTTGTAGCATGCAAAGTAGTACTACGGAAGTACTACTTGCTTACAACAAAATGCAATTCATAATCCTATGGGTCAACCTCCAGTACAATATTTTGTATGGAGGGATCCTCACACATTTAGTTTACTGCTGGTAAATTGGGAATACTTCTTAATAAATGGGAGGGGTTTAGGAAGGAGTAAGGAGCGTTTTATTGAGGACTAATGAGGGAATTAGGAAGAGACAGACACCCACCCACAATAGAGTAAGCCTATTCACAAACTGCACTTCTAAAGTACATACAGCCAAAAGGGACCCAAAACAGTGGTAAAGGTACCCCAGGTCAGACATGGAGTAAGCTAAGTACCATACATGGCCACACACAGAAACTGCAATACCATCCCATAGAAAGTACTGGAAGCAGGGACTTAAAATAGTACCCCTAGGAAATATTGTTAAAATGAATTAATTTATTTCAGCTTCAAAAAACATATATATATATATATATATATATATATATATATATATATATATATATATATATATATATATATATATATATATATATATATATATGTACATTGTGTATAATATTTTGAAAATATGTAAATACAAACAGAATTATGTGATAAAATATCTGAACTGCATTTTTAAAGGTAAAATAGATGTAACTTTAATTGGTTTAAAATGTACATTAATTCTGCACGTACAATAAATAATAAAAGTTATGTTTACTTCTTAATTTAAAAAAGGTTATTACAATATTTCATGTTAAAAAAAATCTTGTTTCATGTACATATAATCCTTTAGACATAAATTAAATGCATATTTTGTTTTAAAATGTTGAAATAAAATAATTAAGATTAAGAATATTTCCTAATGTACTATTTTTACTCACGGTCTCCATTACTTCCTATGGGTGGGTGGTGCAGTACCATTGGTTGGCTATGTGTGGCACTGAACTTACTCCAGGTCTGAGCTGGACTACAGGTATCACTGTTTTAGGTCTGCTTTGATTGTGGCAACTTTATACTCGTGGAGTTTGCTCCACCCCCTGTTTTAGAAAGTAGAGACATGTAAGTCTACATGTTATAGTACATATATAGTCAGAAATGCTGAATATCCAAAAGTGGTAAATTTACTACGAAGTGTAACAGTAAATTTACATGTGTACACGTACTCAAATGTACATTTACTTTTGTGAAAAGACTTCTTTATGCTTAGCCTGCATCTGCACAAAACTCTTCACTGGCATTACATGAATTTGCACCAGTCGCACATCCACTAAACTGTACTCGTAAATACCTGTATAATCAGAAAGATTTTAAAAAAAATTTGTAATTGCAATACTCACTTTCTGATAACCCACAACCTGCTAGAATGCAGACACAGAAATGCAGGGGCATATTATCAAGCCTGTGCGCTAAAATTATCGCCGCTTTATCGGCCGAAAACGGCCGATAAAGCGGCGATAATGGGCTTGATAATATGCTCTATGGAATTCCAATCGAAGCACATGTTAGATGTGAAGACATCTAACATGGGCTTCGATTGGAATTCCACAGAGCATATTATCAAGCCCATTATCGCCGCTTTATCGGCCGTTTTCGGCCGATAAAGCGGCGATAATTTTAGCGCACATGCTTGATAATATGCCCCGCAGTTCGTACACTATACTTGGCCTATGGAGAATGAGTGGCATATACGATATGCCCTTTTGTGAAAGACACTTTTTGATACAAAAAAGCCTATTCAAAGTATTTTATTTTAATTTGAGGGTCAATTTGTGCAAAGTACCATGTTTGCAGTATTATACACTGTTACATGATGAACAGCAATATACATGCTCCTTTGCAGCAAAATGTGCAAGGATAACAGTATGGGTGTACGACATTCATGTGATTTGCTTTTGAATGATTACATGGAATTTCACGAAGATTAGGCATAATTTCACAAAATGCAAATCTGTCATTTAGCAGTATACTTTAACAAAAAATGTGTCAAGTATAATTTTTTGACACAAGGATGCATTTCATATTAAAAATACAACGTGAAAAAAACAATTGCAGCGAAAAAACACTGCTTGCGTTCTGGTTGTTTGAGTTGTTCCTGCTCTCCAGCACTATACTTTTGCAGTGAATCATAAAACATAGTAACGGAGATTTCCTGTAACAGGCAAAACACAAAATTATGCAAATTAGGCTAACGTAATTTAAATATTGCCGGGCTTGTTTCCAGTCAATGGAAGACCTGGCTTGGCAGTTTGGGCTGGACTGTTCCCACAAGGAACAGGGTCAAGACTGATTTGCATATGGCTGGGTCCAAACTGGGGTAGTGTGGTGAGCAAAAGCATGATGGATTAAACCCAGATCCTTGTGACTGGGGGTGAATGTTTGCATTGTCCAGCATTCTGTCCATCAATTGTTTATTTTGCTAATTAAAAGTAAGGCACCCATTTTTATGGTATCATTTTTAACAATTTAGGGGCCTATTTATAAACTGCGTTTTGTAGTATGTGAAGTAGTTCTAGAGTAGTACAACTCGTACTACAAAATGCTATTCAGAAACCTATATGTGGAGACCTCTACCTCCACCCATCCTATCTTTTCTAAGCAGACATCTCCACAATGTGGCGGGGCTACAGTAAATTAGGGAGAGACCAGTTGGAGTAGTTGGAAAATGGGAAATTACTTCTAGGTTTCTAGGTTTAGGGAGGAGATATAAGGGGTTTAGGGAAAGGTAATGACTGATTTACTGAGGGCCATACTAATTTAAACACCCACCCATGAAAGGTCACAAAACAGTAGTAAATGTATTCCAACCCTGCTTGAAGTACGTCCAGCATCCTCCCATAAAAAAAAACAATGCAGCAAGGACTTAATATAACACCCCATAGGAATTTATATTAAATACACTAAATTACTTCGACTTTTAACTTATATAAATATATAATGCACAGTGTTGTCATTAATGATGTAATTCTAGATGTCATCAGTGATGTTATTAAGGATATCAAAGAAAATGTCATGAGTGATGTCATTTATGAGGTCATATGTGAAGTGATAAGCTGTGCATTGTGATTGCACAAACTTTATTTACTTGATTTTACTTTAGCTGGTGAATTTCAGTGTTTTTTTAGTTAAAAAATTACCATTTAACTTACTTTTTAACTGAACCATGATGTCACTTTAACATTTGTTTCTTTCAGTAACTTTTAAAAGGTTTTTAATATAAAGTTTTTACCATTTCCATTAACATGAGCGGCTGACAACCACCGCACACAGCCTTTGGTCATGCACACCATGAGATTGGCCACTGGGCCTGCGTTCAACATTCCACAGGTGGCCGACCCTTGCAGCGCACAGCTAAGGCACATGTGCGGCTCCCCGACAAGGGCTAGGGGAAAGGGTATGTCCACTCTGTCTCTTAATATGCCTTTTTCTTTAATTTTCTGAACTCTGGGACCTATTTGACAAGTCCTGTAATGGTAATCACAAACTTTTTCTCTGTTATGGCCAGTCAAACACATCAATTGGTTCTGTGGAACTAGTCAATCAGATTGCTTTTTTGCTGCCTCAGGAGTAGTGCGTCACTGGATATCTATACATTTTGAGGCTCAATTGTTCAAAAATGACTGTATGAATTTAGATCACATTATAGAAAGCAATGCTTTCGGGTTATAGATCTAGCTTTCGACCAAATTTGGTGTAGTTCCGTTCAGCCATCTTAGCTGTAGCTGTGTCTAAAATTCCTATGGGAAATTGCACTTGGCCCTCACTTTGAGAATCACCGCAAAACTTTCCAGTAAGGAGCAGAGATGGATGAACCCATTTTATTTGAAAGTTTTGTGAAGATTCATCAAACAGGGCCAAAGTTATTAGCAAACTAAAAAAAATATATTTCCTATGAAAACCCTGTTCCTAACTATAACTACACAGTGTTGACTGCCACTGTGTTATATAATGTAGTATATATATTGTAAGCACTGCTAATAACCCCACATATTACATCACTGATGACATAAATAATAAAATCACTGCAACAATTCAATGAAATTATAGATGACAGATCTGTGCACGATGGGGGCATGAGTTATAGTTACCTTAGGGCATGAGTTATAGTTACTTGAGATAACTACAACTAGTCAATTTCAGAGGTTTTTTGACGATTAAGATGGCATGTTCCAAATGACATTTTCAGCAACATCACTTTACCTTAGGTGACGGAAAGATAAGAACTAAAGTTTGAAAACCAGAAACCGCTTGAAATTTGCCTGCAATAGTTTAGTCAACTAACCAACTATATGACCTTGCATGTCATATCACTCATCACATGTTAAATTACATGATTTATTACATCTCTGAAAACATCTCAAATGTTCTTGTCTCATTCCATCACCTAATTTTAGCGTTACTTTAACCTTTGTACTTTTCAGTGAATTTATCAGTTTTTTTTAATGTCTTAGTACCATACTTAACAATTATGTCAGTTCAACCTTTGCTTTTTTTCAGTGGAAAAAAGCACTATATCTATATATATATATATATATATATGAAATTGTTATTCAGTATGTAAAACAACTATAAAAGAACAAAATAACACAACAAATACTATAAACAAATATAAGCAAATGTAAACCAAATGCGTAAGCTTTGAATAAATCAAAGTAGATTACTGTTAGACCTGGCACCATTGGCGTGGGTCTCCCTTCCATATTTCGCTTTTGTCTCCTCTGTTTTTGCTGGTATTAGATGCTCTGGGCGCTGTGCCACTGCCATTCAATGCCACAGCGCGAAGGCTCCCTGTGTAAATGTAACTGTGAATTGGTATATCCCTGATTGGCTTACTTGGGTTACCTGTTAGTCCCTAGTAGTGTGGCCTATGTGTGCCCAGGGCTGGTAACCCAAATGCTGCTGGTGGGCCTGCAGCACTGGTTTGCGCCACCCACAGAAGCAGTTTGTAAATGGCACCTCAGACCTGCCACTGCAGTGTCTGTAAGCAGTCCAAAACTGCCATCTTGGCTGTGAAGTGCCCACTCTTCCCAGCCCCTGAACTAGGCCTGGGCGTCAAATTCCGTTCCGCTCGCAGAAATTGCGATAATTTGTCATTTTCGCGTTCCACGGAGAGTGCGAAAATGTCCAAATTTCCACAATCCGCATCGTCCCCGAAATTTTTTCTTACTCGCGCTGTAAAAATACATTCTCGCGCACACGATCGCATTACCTGAATCCCTGCGTTCGCCGACAAGTTTTCCCGATCCGGTCGCGTAGTCCACGAAATGTTGGATTGTTGGTAGCCATTTTAGCTATCTCGCGAGAGTTTGCGCCCGCGATCACGTCATTCGTCTCGCGATCACGTCATTCGTCTCGCTATCATGCACCACCAGAGTATGAGATCTCGAACACGTCATTCTTCACCGCGAGCGAGAGCGTGAGGACGCGGACACCTCATATCGAATGCGACACGGAGCGAGAGAACCCGAACATGTCATTCTCCACCGCAAGCGAGAGCTTGAGGACGCGAGCACGTGATATCAAACGCGACAAGGAGCGAGAGACCCCAAACACATCATATCCAATGCGACAGGGAGCGAGAGAACGCGATCATGTCATAACACACAAGGCGCTGCTAAAAAAAGGCCCAAAGTTCATCCAGAAAAATCCAGAAGTACATCCCTCCTCGCATCCTTCGATCTTCCAGCCACAACCTCCTAATTATTCCTAGGTTTAGGCACGTCAAACACGGGGGACTTAGGTTCTCTACGTTAGCTCCTAAACTTTGAACTCTATTCCCCCATCAACACGCACCACCGATGCTCATCTTCTGTTCAGAAAACAACTGAAATAGCCCACTGACTTAGCTTAGCTCTGCCGTGTTCCTGAAGCACCAAGAAACCAATCCGGTAAACGTTGCGCTATATAAGCATTTTTAACATAACATAACATAACATGTCATTTTAGACGCGCCATCGACATCCGGCGGAAGTAATGTGCAGCTTGAGAACTCGAACATGTAAAATTTTTAATTTGGAGAAGAATATGAGCTCTAGCAGCATGAAACCTTCTGCAAATGATGATTTGGATGGAAAAAAACTCCTCAGAATCTCCAACTTGCTGTTGCAGTCCGGCAGGCTCTTCCCAGTGCTTTGTCCATCTCCTGCTCATTCTGCTTTTGGATTTTGAGCTGGAAAGGTCACTCTTTTTTTCTGCTGCATCATTGCAATTGGATTTGAGGATTTTTGAATTGGATATTTTACAAGTGGATGTTGTGTCTGTTTGATTGGGGGCATTGCAGTTGTTGCAACTACAATTTAATTTTGATAACTATCATTCCTTTTTTAAAAAAATGTTGTGGGTAGTAGACTAGTAGTCAGTAGTAGGCCCGAGCTAGTCATGGCCTCATGGGTGTGTGCATGATGAAGCAACTGTTCCTTTGGTGTTTTTTGAATGTGTTTCATTTTCAAGCATCATTTAGGACCTGGATGGCATTGGATTGAGTTGGAAAATGTGTTTTTTTGGGGTGGGCGTTCTGTTGTTGGGCCTGAGCTTGTGGCTGGTGGCCATTTAGAAGAATAGGCCTGCAAGCTTGTCTGGCCTTGTCTGCTAACAGGCCTGCTTTCATCCATATGGCTCAGAGCAGGTAGCCACAGCTTTATTTATCAAGTGTTTCTGTGTGGTCTGTTGAATTTAGACATCATTTAGGGTATGGATGGCATTGGATTGAGTTGGGAAGTGTGTTTTTTTGGGGTGGGCTTTCTGATGTTGTTGGGCCCGGCCATGTGGCTGGTGGCCATTTTGAAGCCTAGGCCTGCAACCTTCTCTGGCCTTGTCTGCCAAAAGGCCTGCTTTCATCCAGTAGGCTCAGAGCAGGTAGCCACAACTTTATTAATCAAGTGTTTCTGTGTGGTCTGCTGAATTTATACATCATTTAGGGCATAGATGGCATTGGATTGAGTTGGGAAGTGTGTTTTTTTGGGGGTGGGCTTTCTGATGTTGGGCGTCTTAAAGACACGCCTTTGTTGTGTGTGTCTGGTGTGTGTTGGTGTGCAATGCATGCACCGTGCAGACCTTTTTGGGGCCTGCGAATTTTCATATTTGCATTTTGTTGCATTAAAAAGGCGGAGCAGTGTGTTTTAGCATGCAGCCTTTGCCTGGCTTTTATAGGCCTTTTGTCAGCTCCTGGTGTTTCCCAGGCCCCCTGCTTGTTGCTTGTGAGTTGTGACTGTCCATGTGGCTGGTGGCCTTTTTTTGTGTTGGGAGTTATTAGTGTCCTACTTTTGCCATATAGGCCTGCATGGTTTTCCTATTGGTTTACTGCTTCCATCCATCCACCCCCTTTGCCAGCAGCAGCTCCATGAATGATGTGATGCTCAAATAATTTTATGTAAAATAGGGTCCACCCCACTTCCATTATATTTTGGTGGTTCTTATTCTCTTTCCTATGCTTCCTGAGAGTGTAGTGTGTGTACACAGTAGCATAACATAGCCCTTGTTGACAAAGTCTCAGAAATTGCTAGACTATATCTTTTTTTGCACTAGTAAAGTAAGTAACTGAACCACATTAACAAATGCAACATTTCACTGATGTTCCTATCCTGGCTTATTTGCTTTTAGGTGCACAAAAAGACAGAGGCCGAGGTGTCATCATCATCACCCATTGTACTGCCAGACAGAAGTCCTGCTGCTCACCACATCATGTCCACATGTGACCACAGACATCTCTGCAACTGTGCATCTGCTTCCTGCCTGACATCTGAAGAAGATGGCCCCAAAGAAAGGTACCAGGTCCAGTACCAAGAAAGTTGCAGGTGAAAGTTAGGAGCAGAAAAAGGAAGTGCCATTAACCACGACTGTGAGCCGACCAATGTTTTGTTTTGGGTCCAAAAAGGTTATGCCTGCAGCAGCGTTGTCCGGTAACTAAGCAGGGAGCAGCACCTCCGCCCCAGTGGTTTAACCCCACCAAACTAGGCCCAAGCTCTTGAGTGTCACAGAGGTAGCCAGTCTGCTAACGAGCAGCGATGTTGAAATGCCATTATCGCAAAGTAGTACACAATCAATGCAGGCGGAAACTTAGCAAATAAGTGTGCAGCCGCAAGAACAAGCAGCAGCCGCAAGAACAGCAGCAGCAGCCGCAAGAACAGCAGCAGCAGCAGCCACAAGAACAGCCCACAATAGTAGTTGTTGCTCCTGAAGTAGGGGCATTTCAGGAAATCAAGCTTCCTGCAGACAAAGTGGAGCAAACCACTGTTTCGGAAGATCTATTGCCTTCCAGACCACCAGCAAGGAAAAGGAGGCTTAGTCCATCATCTTCTTCTTCAAGCCCCGCTTCTGATGATCGTGATGCCACTTGGCAGCCACCAGCTCAGTCTGAGAGTGATGCACACCACAAGACAATGCTTCTGAAAAGGAAGGTTCCAGAAAAACTTTGAGTTATGGAGGTAGATGTAGAAGAGGGGGATGATGTTGATAAAGACGAGCCAGTCATCACGCACATCACTCCCTCCCCAAAGGGGATGGAGACCGACATTCTCACCCTATCCAGAAAGGCTGCTACTGAGCGGGATGTAGCATGGATACCACCAAAACAGGTTACACCACCACGACCTCCAGCTGCCATATTTTCCAAGGCCCGGCAGGGACTATATCCAGCTCAATCATCTCAGTAGGTAGTGGTAGTAAAAGTCACAGTGCAGCTGCACAGAGTCACATTCCAAACACACTCTCAAGTTCATCTGGTATTGAAAGTGGCACATCCAGCAGTGCCAGAAAGTTCTCCTCCCCAGTTTGGGACTTCTTTTCTGTTAGCACCAAGGAGGAGAACGTTGCTTTATGCTCAATTTGTCAACCAGGTAAGCTTGGTACAAACTATGGTCCCGGAGGCCAAGCAAGTCATCTCAGAATACATCACACTATTGTGTGGGAGAATCACCTACTTCACTTAAAATAAAGTAGAAAAACTCAACCCGTTGAAGTTGGTCAGGAAGAATCAGGAGACAATATTATTGCGGTGGAAGGTGAAGAAGAGGGAGGCATTTCTAGTACTGTCCCCAGTAGTGTAGTGGTACTGCTACATCCTCCTCAGTAACATCTGAGTGGCACCGCAGTAAGAGCCATACTCAGAGTCAGGCTGAGACACCAAGGCGACCGAGTACCACAATGAGACAAACTGCATCGTTGAGCCTAGTGGGTTAATGAAAACAACAGCACCACAAAGGAAAGTAATCCAGCCTACCATTGAGAGTATGCTTAGGTTGGAGGGGCAGTTCCAACGCAACCATCCAACGGCACAGTTGTACAATGCAAAGCTGCTAAAATGTTAGCACTGGACCTTCTCTCTTTCTCATTTGTGGAAGGGGTGGGTTTCCTTGAATTTGTGTCAGCCATCTGCCCTAAATGGAAGGTTGCCAGCCATTCCTATTTCGCAAGAATTGCTGTTCCGGCACTACATCATGATGTGCTGGAATTGGTTGGACAAGCTTTGCAGCAGAGTGCTGTTCAATATCCACCTGACCACAGACAGTTGCCAAGCCACAGATTACATGTGCATTACTGCACACTGGGTCTCTATTGTGGGGGTTAGAGATAAGCAATCTGAACGAGGTGATGTTGGCACAGCTGAGATTTTAAAAGCTACTCAGAAACATGCAACTGTAACCATGTTCGCTATGGAGAAATCTCATACTGCTGTAAACATTTTGCAAGAGTTTCGCAGCAAGGGTTTTGAATGTCTGCGCCCAAGAGGGCTTAGTATTGGTTTTGTTGCCACGGATAATGGCAGTAATGTACTTAAGGCCATGGACCTTGGTTCCTATTTCAGGGTTCTGTGTTTGGCGCACTGCATAAACATTATAGTTGAAGACTTTCTGAAAAAATAACCCATAGTCAGCAACTTACTGACCATCTGCCGAAGAATATGCACTAATTTCAGCCATTCTTTTAAAGCTTGGAAGCAGCTGAGGATCATTCAACGTGAACATAAGATGCCAGTCAAAGCACTCATCCAGGAGGTTGTAGTGTAGTTCCTAGTTTCCCACTAGGCCCTGCGCATTGGAATAACATAAACAGTAGTATCAACGTAGAAGTGCGGATCTTCCAGGCCTCTACTGACTATGCTAAACTTAATTGGGTTTGTTACCAACTAGCTCAGAGGTCACTGGAAACTTTCTTGACTGAAATAGGAAGTGATCAGCTTCCCTGGCACAGACAAGAAGGGATTCAGTTTTCCAACAACCGCGCAACATGACAACTTTGCTCCTCAGATCAAGAGTCAATCTCTAGGGTCGTGTGAAACAATAGACAGTTATTTTACTCAGTCAGGTTGGTGCAGTTTACTTTCACAATATGTAGAGAACAGAGAGACGGGCGTTTGTCAATAAAGGGTTAACATTTATTGAGCAGTCTTTCTTCTCGTACAAGAGAAATGTATTGCCACAATTGCAAGACTTGTTATGATAAAAAGTACGTACAGTAAGATAAGTATTGCGAAATAATACTGTAAAAGCATTGATATGGTTTCTTAGCCATAGAATGGTTTAAAAGTAATAAAACATATATACATTCATATATACATTAGGCTAAAATACTCAACTGGTGCTTCTAACTACGCCTACCCCAGTGTACCTGACCTAAGCCTAATACTTGGGAGGGGAGTAAGGAAGTAGCTTCAGTTTAAGTTGGTTTTGCCAAGGTTTGCTTCAAGAATTCTCACTAAGGGTTTAGTCAACACCATACCTCTGAATAGAATGATGGAGGTCTGGTATCTCCTTCAGGGGGACTCGGTATCCCAGTCACCCGCAAGGGTAGACCAGAAACGCTGGAGCTGGATTTCTCTGCAGGAGAAAGACAGCGTCTCTCTTCAGCGCGTCGAGGAGGAGGAGGGGGGACAGCGTCCACGGGCAGCTGGCATCTGCTGGGCTCTTCGCAGAGGACGGCTGCTCAGCTCCTAGTTTCACCACACCATTGTTCGCGCTTTAGCAGCGATAATGGTATCAGCGGCTTGCATACAGCAGCTTCATCGAGCAACGGGCAACAGGCGTATTGCTTAAGGCAACGTTGGTAATATTTATACCTGAAAGGTGCCATGTTTGACGTAAGTTTGCTGGACATAAGACGTCAATTAAAGATGTCACTAGGAAGTGATCGCTATCAGTTGCTCATTAGAGTTCCATTACTAATCAAAACACAGCAAGTGGGGATTTCCAGGTTTGCTGAGTTTTTATCTCGTTGAAGAACTCGGAGTGTTAATCTAGGAATCTCAGATAGTGACTTCTGCTCTGTCATTGCACTAATTGGTTGCAAAGGACTTGGCAGAGAAAACTATTCTGGAATGTGGCTCTGTTCGTGTGAGGCCAGAGATGACTTTCTGAATATTGTACTTGAACGGTTATGCCAATATAGGGAATACATGGATTTATAGCCGAATAGGGGCATAAGGTCACAGTATCGATCAGGATCCTAGATAAGCACGCAACACCCACTCCACGGGTTCATGTCCATCAAATTACTAAAACTAGAGCAATAAGATGCATGTGTAACATTGCCCACCCCAAAATACATATATGCATTTGAAATAGCCGTATGTTGTAATACGTGAAATTTAGGTACTGTACGTTTTTTGAAGCATAGAAATCATTCAAAAATAATAGCATATGAAATCAATGAACGATTATGCAAAAAGAATTACACATGAAATATCTCTGAAACAGAAGAAGGGCGAGATAAATCATCACATACAAATGCATTGCAATAAATGTGCTAGAGGCTGGTGTAAGGTTGTTATGTCTCTAGATGTGTTTAGAAATAGAAGTTTGAAGCTTCTGTTCTCTAAGAATAGTTTTTACCTTAAGCAAAGAATTGTTCGTGCCAAAAAAAGGGTCAATATTAAAAAGTGTTCAATTCAAAAGAATTAATGCTTGAACGGGGAAATAGAGTTCCAACGCTTTTAGCAGTTTTTGTTGTTCAAAACTGAAGGCCGAATTTAGAGTTCATGGGTACGCTGTGTGTCGGAAAGCTTCTATAAAGTTATTGTTTCTGTTCGGGTGAGAACATCATATCAGACAGGCTCTGAAAGAATTGGTCTACAAAATCAGGTGACAGTTCAACCAAATTCGATAGTGCTGTAACTTGGCAGGTGTGAGAATGATTGCTGTCATCATAGTCAGGATCAGCAATGCTCACAGAAGGTCGTACCTGGGTGATGTTGCTTTTGTCACTTGCTCCACTGTTACCACCTAGTCGTAGCACAGGAGTCTCAACGAATGCCGTCATCAGGATTGGTAGCCGCTGGGGACAACACAATGCTTGAGCCGTTATCGGACTGAGCAAAGTATCGATGTCCATTGGTACTGCTGATGGAAGTGAAAGACAGATATCCAACACGCACTCATCTCCGCATAGCATACATCGAAGTACCGGTAAGATACAGTTCTGCCATATAGGTCTGAATGAAAGGAACCAGGTCATGTTTAGATCTCTCAGCCTGGCCAATCCAAGGACGTTAGTTATCCTATCCCGGTAGCGCATTGCTAGGATTGTCTCTTCCATTCCCATGGGAGCTATGTCTGAGCTTTGGCTTGCCATAACGAAGCAGGACGGTCAAAAATAAAATCCCTGCTACAAGTCCCAAAAATAAGGGTATGCCGCCAAAAACAGAGTGGACAAAATTAGGAACGAATCCCAGAATTGCTTGAAAAGGTGTTAGCAGTCCCGTAAAAATCGTCTTAAATATGCCTGGGATGCCTGTGGCACTAGACATGTTAAGGAGTTGGCTAAGCATTTCTACCAAATGCACGGGGCAATTTGTTGATAAAAGTTCATGAGCTTCAGTAGCTGTCCTTGCAACCAGAAGATCATACGTCTCTTTTGATGACGTTATGGGCACTGTTGTCTGTAAAAGCACAGACTTCATTTTGCTTAAAGTATCAATTCGTGTAGAATAGAGATTCAGACGAGGCCAGATGGGAGTCACTGTGTCTGCAGGCCCGCTCGGAAACAATGCCTGCATACAGCATTTGACCATGGATGTTACTCTTACTAGATAACCTTTCCCTGGCACTAGGCCACAACATCTGTGATCCGTTCTAAGAATGTAACTCCCGTTTGCAAGTTGCATAAAGAAGGGCTCTATCTGAGTTGCAGGTGTGACAAGCTGGTGGCATGAAAGGTTGTTAGAATTTCCATCACAAGCTCTGTGTAAATTAATACCCTGGCACAAAAGTATACTGCTTAGTGAATGTTTACAAGTTTCACCACTAAGAAATACATTTTTGTCACTGTCACTGTAGCATGAATGTGTGTATGGTAATTTCCATTTAGATTTTACATATCCTTTACCCAATCGTTCATACTGGCCAGTAGGTATGTATTCAAGGCACTTTTTAAATCGGAAAGTTGTTATCGGAATGGTGATAATTCCGTGTATTATCCATTCAATGACAGGACTCTCTGACATTGTCAATGGTAATCTCTCAAGTTTTTCGATGCTCAGGATTGTATAGTCTGCTCCTTTCTGAGCCAAACTGAATTGTTTATCAGTAAGGTTAAAAATGGAAAATAATGACGTTGTGTTGATTAAACACCAAGGCACATAGCCTGAACAAAGATTTTGCAGCGTCCAGCCTAATTGTACAATAGAACGTAATTGTGACTGGCCATGTTGTAACATTAGCAAGTCTCTTTCTATTACATCAAAGGCAGAGGATACAATATTGTCCAATGAATATATTCTGGAAGACAGAGTCATTAACCCATTGTCCACTACAGAAAGTGATTTTTCCAAATTTATACGATCAATTTCTCGTATTTTTTCAGCTGTTTCAATTTGTGTGACTTTCCAAGCCTCGTTGTAAGCAGCATAGATACTGGTCGCTATGAAACACTTTTGACGCTGTTTGCGTGGTCCAAGAATGAAATCGCGCAAATCAGCACCATCTTTTAGTAAAGACAAGTGTTGCTTAATTTCAGCCAGTATGGATGAAGTTAGCCATTCAAGGCAGAGTTTCCCTACACTGTATGTTGTTACTATTCCTGGATGTTGTCTCTGGGAGTATCTAGGGTCTAGTCTGGTCATTTTTAACCCCTGTGTTTTATTCAGGAATCTATCTTGACAGCTGTTTGTGTCAGTAGGCCAGATTAACCACTTTTTCCAATCAGGATGTGTTCTGTTAAAATGTAAAATTTGTGACACGTCTAACTCAATATCTGCAGTTGTATTTTCAGGGATTGGCTTTGGAATAGACGGTTTTTTAAGGTCTTTGATCTTAGCTAGGCCAAGACAGGATGTTTGGTGTATTGTGTCATTTAAAAACATCATTTGTTCTGGTATCATGCAGGTTCTGAATAGTGCTTCAAGGCCTTGTACCTGCCAATCTTTTGTACCCCAAATTGTTTTCGTTTCAATGTTATTTTTCCAATAATCAAAACCAAATGTCATCATTTTGTCATAAAATGCTTCTGAATATATCAATTTAGAATTTGTCAGCATTGTTTTCATTCCTGTTTTATCTAACAGTTTGTAATAAAACGTTTCTGCATCACTGGTGTTAAACCCTGAGAAGTATTTGAATTTCTCAAAAAATGCTTTTAGGTGGTGTAGCACAATGTTCCCATTGATTATACATAAAAACATTTCTAGGCTGTGCAGATTTATGCAAGTAATGATCGCCATAATGTGTGTAGCAGAATAATTGCTCATAACTAGAAGAACCTTGTAAATAATCATGTTCTGTGAATCTAGCTGACATTACTAAATCAGACATCATGTCATTAATACTGTTAAAGTCCCAATCATCAGAGAATGTATTAGGTTTTACAAAGTCACTTAAGGAAACCTTTAGTTGATGAGGATACTTCAGGATCTCGACCGGACCATAGATCTCATAGTCAGTTTTCTCCCATACTACCCCACCAGGTATTGGAATTGCTGTGACATTTACTGTTGACAGTTCTCTTTTCTTCACGTGGGATGATCTGTGTGGTTTCAGGACTAGGTTGATGTTCTGACTTGCTGTGTCTATTCAATTGTAATAAACTTTCCTAAAATTAAAACTAAAATTAGGCATAGTAGGAGTATGAATACCCCTGAAATAATCCAATGCTCAATCAACGGTGAATCCAGATATAATTCTTTGATTTGTTGAAGGAGTCCTGTTGTATTTTCTTTAGAATACTTTTTTGTCTCTGGCATCACTTTGGGGTCGTTTTGATCTCCAGAGAAGTTGTCGAAGTTGATGAAATAACCAGAGGCCGTTCTGTCAATTGTTGGGATTGTTCTTTCAATCTGTCTCTCGGTAGCACTTTCTGATGCCACATTATTGTAGACTGGTGTTTCTTGACAAACTGTTTCAATCTGTGTCTCAAGAGGCACGAGTTCCATGGCATTATTGCATAGTCCTTCTCTGTGCACTGCAGGCTGATCGAATGTGATTAGTCTTTCAGTTTGAACCTCTTGGATTGTTGCAAGTTTGGGTATTCTGTTGTTTCTTGGGCCTACTGTTGATTATAGGCCACATGCTTGTGGTTTTACCAGGTCGATGGACACGACTCTGTTCTCCTTTTTACCAGCAAGGGGCGGTAGTACAACTGATCTTGTTCCGGTGACTGCCAAGACAGGTACTGCTTTTCTGTAAGAAGGCCCAAATTCCTTCTTCACCGCGATTTTTTCTCTGACTAGATCCCCAATCTTTGGAATCCAGACAGGCCTTGCTGGGGCTGTTGCTTGTGGTGCCTCGTCAGTGGTATCTGGCTGTTGCTTTAACTTTATGTTGCTTAAGGATTTTCTTGTTTCATTCAATTCCTGTAAAACAGCCAAACGATCTTTGATGTCAAAGTCTGTTGTTTTTTCTTGTACCACTGACATCTGACTATCGAGGTCCTGAATGTTCATTCTAATTCCGAACAATAGTTCGTATGGGCTGAAACCTTTTAGAGAATTTCTTGGCAAGTTATTAAGACTGGACTGGACACTTATTAAATGTTTGACCCACCCAGCGCCTGAACCTAATACCTTCGCTGTTATAGACCGCTTTATGTCTCGGTTTTTTCTTTCACCACACTATTCCCTTCGGGGTGCGATGGACAAGAATACCGCAACCCAATTCCCATGCTGGCCATGGCCTCCTTATAAGCTCGAGAGCTAAAAGCAGGACCCTGGTCAGAATGGAACGTGGTAATTGCGTATGTGCCGATAAAGACTCGCAGATCTCTCTTATAACAGTTCTAGCGTCAGCCGAGCGCTGAAGACCTCATTTTTAAGTGTGTTTAGTCTTAACTTTTAATAGGACGCAGGATGGGGTGTAGGCAGCGTTACGCAGTTTCTGATTGGTAGCCGGTAGCATTGTTCACTACTGCGATCCCTATTGCAGTTTTCACAGTTGTTTGCATATATTTGGTGTTCTACACTCATTCCCGGCCACCAGTATACTGATTGTAATTCAGTCAGTGATTCCTTGATCTGAATGTGCCTTGGACCTTCACCCATGTGTGCGTCTGCTATTAATAATATTCTCCTGTTCATGTTTGGAATTACCCTATCCCCCACTCCAGGAATTCGAGCAAAAGGAACGGAGTTTGCATCGATTATGTATGCATAATTGAGTGGATAGTTCATGGGTAGTGCTGCACAGTCGCCTTTTACGGTCGTTTTTACTGCCAGCATGGTTTCCCCGTCTATGTATTTTTCTGTACGCTTTTTTGTGGCTACGGAAGCCGGTTTAGTTGCTTCCGCTGTGGCTGTATTAGCCAATGAATTCCCTGCAACGTGAACGCCATCACGTTGACGACTCTGTGCGTGTATCACGTGAGTCTTTTGTAGTTCTTTGTGTAAAAGAGCTACCTGTTTCCAGAGCAATTTATGCTTTATTGTGGCACCTGTGTCATCTTTGTAATCGTTTTCAATCCAACTCTGCAGTTTATTATTGTAAGAGTTGACGCAAAAATGAGAATCACACACGATAAGTGTCGGGAATTCACGTTCTACATTTTCGAGCGCCATCTTCAAACATCTGATTTCAGCTCTCTGAGCCGAACAGTTTCTCAATGATTCAGTTTTTGTTACTTTCGGTCTGAATTTACCGCACAGCCAACGACCTTTAATAATCGCACATGCTGCATCGTAGGATTTTCTCTCTACGTTGAAATGCTGTACAAATCTATCTGTATAGATTATACAGGCGTATTGTGGGAGAGGCAGAAGTTCGATTGGCAGAGGATATTCTTCTTCATATTCTAAATCATTCAGTTCTTCAAATTGTGGAGCGAAATAGTATCTCACATTTTCCGCTCCTAGAGAATCTACACACTGTATTCATTTCAGATCCAGTGACACTGTAGGCAGGTTTACTGGTATGAATAGCGCCTCGAAGGCGGATTCCGCTGTGAGGATATTAATCTTTTTGCCGTGTGCTAGTTCCCGTTCATTTGCTAATGCGATTTGCACTGCTTTCACAGTTCTTTCTGTGAGACTGAATGCTTTTTCTGCTTGTGTGTACAAGTGAGATTTAATAGAAATTGGTACCTTTTCTCCCTCATTAGAGGTTAGGTACGTGAATCCGCATCTTCCTGGGATGACTCGGATTACAAGACCGCGTGTGTTGTCACGTGTATCTAATTTTGTTTTAGCTAACATGTCTGTTTGCAGTGATCTCAAAATTTCTGTGTGTTTTTGAGTCCAATTGATTTGTTTAAAATCAGGTTTAATTAGTTCGTAGAGAAGTTTAACCCTCTCCGCGTAATTTAGAATGTAAGTTCTTCCGAAATTCAGAAAACCTAGAATGGATTGTAAATTCTTCAGCGTTTTTGGAGCTTGGAGTACAGCGCACTTCTCTAAGAAGTTGTCCGCTAGGCTTTTTCCTTCACTTGATAATTTGTACCCTAAGAATAGTACTGTCAGATGGGCAATTCGAGATTTTTTATAGTTGAATTTGTAACCCTCTGCTGCGAACCCAAGTATAATGGTGTTCACTCTTTTCAAGTGAGTATCCAAGTCGTCGTCTGTGAGATAGATATCATCTACGTAAGATAATGCCTCATCATCATATATTTGTAGTAACTCTGTTACCCTAGCTGAGAATAGTCCTGGGCTGTTCTTGAACCCCTGTGGGAGTCGACAGAATTTTTTCTGCGACCCAAATGCTGAGAAAGCGGTCAAATATCTGCTTTCCGGTGCAATGTTTTGACAAAAGAAACCATTAGATATGTCTAATGTCGTTTTATATTTTTTCCTAACTATGTTATTCATTAGGGCTGCACTATGCAAGTTTTGTACTGCAAATGTTTTGCAACATGTATTAAGGTGTCTGTAATCCAAAACTAGACAATATGAATTGTCTGGCTTGGAGACAGGAAACAAAGGATTGTTCATTTGAGAGGTGCATGTTTCAATCACCCCCTGGTATTCAAGTTGATCTAAGATCTCCCTGACTTGTTTTTTAGCTTCTTGCTTAATGGGATACTGCCGTTGGGCAGTTGGTTCACTTTTTAATTGGATTTTGTGAGGAGGAGAGTCCTCATCCCATCCTACATGATTTTTATACAATGCCGGTGCCTGGGCTACTGCCCATTTCCTTGCATATGTATATTTTTTGTGAATCGGAATGTGATTCGAGAAGGCAGGCATAACCACTTCTTCGCCACGAGGGCACTCCCTGACAAACTCTGGGGGCCAATCTTTTTCAGCTAACAGAATATCATAGCCTTTTGAGAGCTTATCCAAAAATAGACCTCTTATTTTCCTAGTCTTATCACCCTCTATACGCAATGTTATTTCGTATATTTTATGGGGCTCGCTAAGTCTGGTGTCAGCAGTTTCAACCTGAATGTATTCATTCGTGTCCACTGTCTCCAGATGACTCATCAGGATCTTGCGGGCTATACTGATTTCTGCTGCACTGTCCAACATTGTCAATGCCCACTCCCCGTTTTTCAACTGTGTCCTCAGTATTTTCGGCATGGTTGATTACTCTAATACTGGCTACCTTCTTTTTTGGAAATTGAGATTTTTTACTCTGAGCAGGTTCCTTGTCTTTGGACTTGGTGTGCTCTCCTGGGTCTGACCGTCCTCTTCTTTCCGATTTCTGCGAAAAAGATCGAGAGGGCCGTGTATCAATACTTTGATATCTATCAGGTTTTTTCAAATTATCCCTATTTCTAAGGTTATATCTTTTCTCAGAGGGCTCCCTCTGGGGAGACTGGTGTTCTCGAGTCGGAGTTCTTTCCCTCCGTCGAGGAGACCTTCCTCTGGACTGGAAAACTTTTTCCTTGGGAGTGGATTGTTCATTTCCATCCCAGCTCTTTTTAGGAGTGTTTGAATTATTTTTAATAAATAATTTTTCAGGATTTTCGAGCAGTTGGGGCTTCACTGGTTTCCCACCCAAGCTGTCTCTACCTAATTCTTCATAGCATTTTTCTATGATTCTGGCAAGCTCAACTGACTGATCTTTTATATCTGTTTCCTTCAACTTCTGGCGGATCGCCACAGATGCTGCTTCTCCCTTTATGTTGGCTAATAATATAGCCGAGACCTGCTTGAAGTCTTTCAGTAATTTCATACCAAGATTTAAAGCGGGCTCTGGACCGTATTCATTTTGAATCTGTTTTAGCACTTCTGGTATTACCGCCATAGACGGAACACCATGTGTTTTTGTGTAAATGGAAGCAAAGACTGTACCCCAAGTGTCGCAGTCCTCCACGTGTGGTGCGATTCCCATAGGAAGGCAGATTGTCAAGATTCTGTGTTTCTCTATAGGGGTAGTATCAGGAAATACTGCCTCTATTTGAGTGATTTTCTGTGCTAACCAGAAAGGAATTTGTTCCTGTTTTACGGGTGTTTTACCAAGACATGACTGTATGTTCTGTGGTGTGATTTTATTAGTGTTCCCCTGATGAGGGGTCAGCTGTGGTACATTAACAGCTGGCTGGACTGTTGCAGTCCGCATTACATATTGGACTAATTGCCTATGTATTTTTATTAATGTTTTTAGCTGTACTAACACCTCTTCTCTAGACATTTTTTCAATGTCAGGATGTGGTGTGTAGCCGGCTAGAACCGGCCACGTTGCTCCTGGTCTACCTAGTGGACCGAGCCTGGTAATATGATCGTTATGTTTTAGGGCGCCATTAAACCAGAGCAGGTGCTCTTGGAATTTTAGTGGGATTTCAGTCTCCTCGAAAGGAGCGCACTCTTCCGGAGGTTCCTCTATTTTGTAATAGTGAAACTCTTTTGTTCTAGCGTTTGCCGCTGGAAAGTTTATCCATGAATAGAATACTTCTGTCTGCCGATATTCGTGAGCCTCTATCACCAAAATTACTGTACCACCTTGTGGTGTCAGTCCGTTTTCTATAAGTTTTAAAGTTATAGATTTTCTTAAATGTGCCGGGATGATAATTGCATCCTGGTCAGTCTGTAGGAGACTCAAGTCTTCCTCTATTAGTTGGGCTGCCAGTCTAACTGCTTCCCTTTCTTCTTCACTGTCTGTCATTTTTTATAAATGCAGGCTTTGCAGAGTTGGTCTCCAAGGAGACAAAGATTTGGTGCACAATATTTTGGAACACTGTATCCTTCAACGTTGAATAAACCAGAGCTTTACATAGGAATCTCTTCCTACTGAGTTTCGGGCGGATTTTAACCTTTCACCCACTCCAGACGTCTATTGGAGTATTTACGGGAGAAAGGGGTGTCAAATATGCACGACTGAGTTACTCTAACGTCTTACGTTAGTTTATCGCCTTACCAAACATTTGGGCGCCATGTAGTGTAGTTCCTAGTTTCCCACTAGGCCCTGTGCATTGGAATAACATAAACAGTAGTATCGACGTAGAAGTGCGGATCTTCCAAGCCTCTACTGACTATGCTAAACTTAATTGGGTTTGTTACCAACTAGCTCAGAGGTCACTGGAAACTTTCTTGACTGAAATGGGAAGTGATCAGCTTCCCTGGCACAGACAAGAAGGGATTCAGTTTTCCAACAACCGTGCAACATGACAACTTTGCTCCTCAGATCAAGAGTCAATCTCTAGGGTCGTGTGAAACAATAGACAGTTATTTTACTCAGTCAGGTTGGTGCAGTTTACTTTCACAATATGTAGAGAACAGAGAGACGGGCGTTTGTCAATAAAGGGTTAACATTTATTGAGCAGTCTTTCTTCTCGTACAAGAGAAATGTATTGCCACAATTGCAAGACTTGTTATGATAAAAAGTACGTACAGTAAGATAAGTATTGCGAAATAATACTGTAAAAGCATTGATATGGTTTCTTAGCCATACAATGGTTTAAAAGTAATAAAACATATATACATTCATATATACATTAGGCTAAAATACTCAACTGGTGCTTCTAACTACGCCTACCCCAGTGTACCTGACCTAAGCCTAATACTTGGGAGGGGAGTAAATAAGTAGCTTCAGTTTAAGTTGGTTTTGCCAAGGTTTGCTTCAAGAATTCTCACTAAGGGTTTAGTCAACACCATACCTCTGAATAGAATGATGGAGGTCTGGTATCTCCTTCAGGGGGACTCGGTATCCCAGTCACCCGCAAGGGTAGACCAGAAACGCTGGAGCTGGATTTCTCTGCAGGAGAAAGACAGCGTCTCTCTTCAGTGCGTCGAGGAGGAGGAGGGGGGACAGCGTCCGAGGGCAGCTGGCATCTGCTGGGCTCTTCGCAGAGGACGGCTGTTCAGCTCCTAGTTTCACCACACCATTGTTCGCGCTTTAGCAGCGATAATGGTATCAGCGGCTTGCATACAGCAGCTTCATCGAGCAACGGGCAACAGGCGTATTGCTTAAGGCAACGTTGGTAATATTTATACCTGAAAGGTGCCATGTTTGACGTAAGTTTGCTGGACATAAGACGTCAATTAAAGATGTCACTAGGAAGTGATCGCTATCAGTTGCTCATTAGAGTTCCATTACTAATCAAAACACAGCAAGCGGGGATTTCCAGGTTTGCTGAGTTTTTATCTTGTTGAAGAACTCGGAGTGTTAATCTAGGAATCTCAGATAGTGACTTCTGCTCTGTCATTGCACTAATTGGTTGCAAAGGAAGTGGCAGAGAAAACTATTCTGGAATGTGGCTCTGTTCGTGTGAGGCCAGAGATGACTTTCTGAATATTGTACTTGAACGGTTATGCCAATATAGGGAATAAATGGATTTATAGCCGAATAGGGGCATACGGTCACAGTATCGATCAGGATCCTAGATAAGCACGCAACATGGTGGCAACACGTTGGAACTCAACGTATTTCATGCTTGATCGTCTGTTTGAGCAGTACAGGCCACTCAATGAATATGTCATGCAAAGACTGGATGCTACTGCGAAAGGTATGACCCTTCAGATGAACCAATGGTGCCTAGTTAAATGCCTGACTGAGATGCTTCGTCCTTTTGAGGTCTTCACACAAGAAGTCAGCAAGGAGGACTGTACAATGGGCCAAGCTATCCCAATATTGCAAATGCTAGAGCATCAGCTGAAGAAGGTGCTGAATCATACAAAGGTGTAGAGGACATAAAGGAAGCTTATGACTTGGTGGAGAGCTTAGCCCGTCGTTTAGCTGAAAATACAAGGATGCAAAATAAGATTTTGTCACAAGAACATTACATTTCTGCCATAATTCTGGATCCACGGGCAAAATTGGGACTGAAGACATTCATTCCTTTTTGAGAGATGGATGTTGCCCGCTACAAAACTTGGATAGCTGAGGCAGTGAGTAAGTTGGAAAATTAACGGCTGCTAATTAAAAGCCCTCAAGATCAACCCACAAGAAGTACTGCAGCAGGGCATGCAGCATCAAGTGCAACTTCGGAGGCTGAGGGCAGTGCGATTGGCTCACACACTGTGAAGTAGTGAAGTGTGTGTGAAGTAGTCAAGAGTGAAGTAGTGTGGCTCACTGGTTAGAGGCGGCAGACCTGAGAGCAGAGGACGGCCCGGGACCAGGGTTCGATTCCCGGCGCGGCAGGTTTCTGGACCAGGGGCAGCGGACTCGATAATTCGCTCGCCTCGGTGCCCACTCTGATCAGCGATCACACTCGGCAACTCTGGGCACTAGCTTGCCTCATCTTCACTAACGGCCCCACCAGACCGCCGGGGATGCCTGGTCTCACCCTGGAGATACCCATTAAGGGACCATCTCTCAGGGAAGCCAGGAAGGGTTTCGCAGCGGTCGAAGCGCCTTGGGACCCTCCGGGTAAGTAGTGCGCTATATAAATGCCTATTCATGCTACACACTCACCATCACTATCGACAACAGCAACAATACCTGGATCATTAGACCCAGTAGAATCGTTACACGATTGGTATTTACAGTTAGGCATTAATAAGCACAGTGCTTATGCACAGAGAAAAGAGCCCGAAAGGTTAGCAGCAGCACCCCTGAACATTGAGCGGGTGGTCCAGGCCTATCTGGATGACCCAGCAGAGGTGTACATTGATCAAAACCCATTGCAGTATTGGTATAGGAAAAGGGCTGAATGGCCACTGCTCAGCAGGCTGGCGATAAGCTATCTGGCTTGCCCTATCGCAAGTGACTCTTCCGAACGTGTTTTCAGTGCTGCTGCTTCCATTGTAACAGTGAGAAGAACCAGTCTCTCGCACAAAAACGTGGAGAGGTTAACAATGATCAAAATGAATCAGCACTTAATACCACCAAATGACACAATACATGAAGCAAGCAAGGAAGATGAGGACAGCAGCTCAGGTGACGGAAGTAGTGTGTCACATCATGATTACCTACTACTGGCTTAACTCCCAGAGTTTGAGGACGAGCTATACTTCCCTGACAATTAGGCTTGCACTTACTGTCTTCCTCCCTTTTTTTCTTTTATTTGTGTGTCTGTCGTTCCAGTTACAAACTTTGAATCACAAATCCATTACCACCGTCTTATACTCTTCTTATTTCAATATAAAAGTTTCAGGTGTCTGCATTTGGCAGTACAGTCCTCCGAATCCAGCTCCTCCGCTCCATCATACTGAATCTCCCGCCTAAATCCATTGCCCTCAAGATGATTGGATGATGGAAAATAGAAGAAAAAATAAAAACGTTCCTAGTCCCGCCAAAAGAAGTGGAACATGATGACTACTATAGGTATCCTCCTTTCAAAGCTGAGAGAGACTGCCCATTAATGGAACAGGTAATGATTGATGCCATGCATTGGACGCAGAGTCGCAGACTGAGTGATTTTGTTGTTGTTTGTTGTGCATGAAGTTATGTCATGGTGCACGAATCCTCTTTCTACAGTACACACTAAATATAACTCAAGGCAATTTTCCCTTCTTGCAAATAAGAAATTTGTACTGCAGCTTGATACATTTTGTTTAATTGAATACAGGAAGGGGACTCAATCTGCACACTGAGTGTGACAACAGCACCGTCCATGATGATGATGGCGAAAAAGACAGCCCGTTAAATTAAGATGAGAAGAAACAGTAAATGAATGCCATGCATTTGACACCTGACTCTGAGCGACTGGTGTTTGTGTTTTTGTTTGTTGTGCCCGAAGTGAAGTCAAAGTGTACTATTAGTCTTACTGTGCACACTAAAGAGTGACTCAAGTCAATATTATTTCTACTCTTGTAGTGTAATAACAACATTTGACTTCTACTGCAGGCCGATCTTCACAGTCAGTCAGTACAAGTATCAGAGATGATTGATGGAATAATTAGAAGTCAGGAGGACGCTTCATGAATGGCATAAAAAAAGCCTAAAGGTAAACACGTCAACAACAACCACAGCAGACCCAAATGTCTGTGTAGAAGTGGAGTCCAGTGTAGTGGTGGGATGACTGCGGTGCATTGATTTACTAACTTAATTTGTAAAATGCTATGTTGGAATGGATATCTGCTTTGTCCAACTCTTTAAAAAAAAGTACTCTAAACGGAGGATGTGCTAAGCAACGTGCCGTCACTGTGGGCCTACTCTGTCTTGTTGTTGTTGAAGGTTAATGCTGGAAACAGACTAGAGTAGAGATGATGCATAGATGCCGCATACATGCCGCCTCGGAAAGTGTTCTTGTTGCACTACACTATAACCTGTTCATTTGTTTCAACTTTGTTTCTCAATAGCCCCTTTGTTTTTCCATCCACAATTACAGGCTTTGCCCCATACTTCGAAAAGAATGTCTGACATAATATCGACAGACAGAATATCGAAATACAAAAATATCGGCACAAAAATATCGACATCAAAAATATCGGAGTCATATCTTCATAAGGTAAGTACAAAAATATCGAAAAAATAATATCGTAGTACAAAAATATCGAAATTAAAAATATCGTTTTTCAAAATGTATTAATAATAATGTAAAAATTATTTTAAAATACATATCATTTTACAAATATTAAATAAAAATATTAAAACAAAATTAAAACTTATACATATACATTTAAAATAAATAAAACACTTAATAATTTAATGTAATTTTCTTTTTTTAAATTTCATTTAATTGATTTAATGTAATTTTTTTTTATTTTTACCCTGTACGCCTGTACCCCAAAAACCCAAAACTGACCCTGAACCCTAAAAATATCCCTGCACCCTAAAAACCCAAAACTGACCCTGAACCCTAAAAATATCCCTGTACCCCAAAAACCCAAAACTGACCCTGAACCCTAAAAATATCCCTGTACCCCAAAAACCCAAAACTGACCCTGAACCCTAAAAATACCCCTTTACCCAAAAACTGAAAACTGACCCTGAACCCTAAAAATACCCCTTTACCCAAAAACTGAAAACTGACCCTGAACCCTAAAAATAACCCTTTACCCAAGAACTGAAAACTCACCCTGAACCCTAAAAATACCCCTTTACCCAAAAACTGAAAACTCACCCTGAACCCTAAAAATACACCTTTACCCAAAAACTGAAAACTGACCCTGAACCCTAAAAAGACCCCTTCACCCAAGAACTGAAAACTGACCCTGAACCCTAAAAATACCCCTTTACCCAAAAACTGAAAACTGACCCTGAACACTAAAAATAATCCTTTACCCAAAATTAATTAATATTATTTAATTACCAATTAATTATTAATTAACAATAACAATAAAGTAAATATATTAGCACATTAGCTGTAATTAATGTAATTTATTAATTAATATTATTTTTCCCAATTAATTAATTAAGAATAACAAAAAATTATATATAAAAAAATACTCTAATTAATGTAATTAACTAATTAATATTAATTAATTACCAACTAATTAATAATTACAAATATGTACAAAATTATATTAATTAATTAACTAATTAATATACATTAATTACCAATTAATTATTAATTAAAATATGTACAAACATATATTAATTAATTAATTATTATTAAATTACTTCCCACCCTATTCCCCTATAAACCCATAACCCGCTACAGAACATATTTATCATTTAAACAATTAATTAAAATTAATTAAAAATTAATTCTCAATTAATTATTTAATAATTCCTACTAATTAATAATTAATTTAACATAATTAAATTACTTCCCACCCTATTCCCCTATAAACCCACAACCCGCTACAGTAGTAAAAGACAATATTTAATTAAATTACATTAAAAATAAATAATAAAACATAATAAATACAATATAATATACACTAAATTTATTTAAAAATTGATATTAGTAACATCAAAGTTATTATTTCGATATTATTGACATCGATATTTAAAACTTCGATATTACTGATATCATACTAATATCGATATTAAGACTGTCCATATTACTTACCTTCGATATTTTGTCCCATCGATATTTAAACTTCGATATAATTGTATATCGAAATTTAAAACTCGATATTTTGTCTGTGTACCCTTCGAAAACATTAAAATGCACACTTACCTTACCAATAAATCAAATTTTTTTTCCAGGCGGGCAGTGGCGACTGGCGACACCCAAGATTGATGGACGAGAGGACCAAGAGGAATGCCGAGATGCAAATCCAGTCCACATTTTAGACCAGGATAACACATTAACAGTATCAACTTCATCTTCTTTTAAATAATTTGATTCGTTTTTTTGTCTACAATCTTTACAACAGTGTGTTCTTGTATTTGCTACCTGTAAAAGTATTAAGCCCGGAACATCTGAACAAGAAGTGTATGTAATCCGGGTCTCCTAATCAATCATCATCATGCATGCATTTCCTTTTTCTCCCTTAACATATTGATATGGATTAGGCATGGTAGTCTACAAAGATTGTCATTTGTTGTTTGTCCTTGCGTACTGTTTTTCACTGTCAAATCTTTCCCCAAACCCCCTTCCCATCAATTCAATAAACCCTAACCCTCTTCCCCCGGGCTGTGTGACTTATTGAGGTGTGACTAAATTAAATGTACATCAATAATTAATCACACGAATGCTGGGGCGGATGTGGCAAAAGCAACAGTACTTCGATTTCAAGGCAAAGCGATGATCTTCTTCTGCTTGCCCACCCATGAGCAGTATAATTTAGAGGTAATTTTTAACAAAAGAACATATACCTCAGCATTAATTGCCGGCATTGATTGGATTTGTTGTTATGCTCATACGCAGAACTAACTGTTACGCTGTAGGCCTAGTCAAGTGACTCGCCACAACTATAGTTTGTAACTCTGTCTAGTAGGCGATCCCCACCACCATTATGTTTTGTTGTACAATATTTTTGCATATTATTGTTGCTCGGTAAGTTCTGTACTGTACTTCATTTTACTACTCCCCGAACAGTCTCTCAAAGGCGACTGTTTGTCTCATTTTCTTTTTTTGCAAATGCTGCTGCCCTGCCAGTGTCTAATACTACTACTACTACCACCACCACCACAATCATGGCGTGCTAGAAAAAGGAAACCATCATGCAGCCATCGCTGTGCCTAAGTTAAACATCAAGCAAAGGTAAGAGAAGTTTGGGGGAGGCATGATTATTAATGGACATGTTTCAATCAACTCACACACCCCTTTGAGTCCAGATAAAGAATGCATAGACTAGAAGAGAGAGACTGACAGTACTAGTAGGACAACTCAATCAGTGAGGGGTGTTGCATCTATCTGTTTGTGTCTTACAGAGCCAGCCAATTATTTAAATCAAACACTGGCTATGGGCGGACCTGCAACAGCAAGGAAACAATGTGATATAAAACAGTAACCCCACCTACAAAACATTAACAACATTTATGTAAAGTAGAAATATATAGATTTAATATAACCCTAACAAACCCACAAAAGCTGACCTACCCCCCTCCCTAACCCCAACCAATGTCCGTAACCGTAATGAGAAAATCCAAATGGCCAAAACCCCAACGTCCAATTCCCACCCAACAAAACAATAATTAAAAAAGGGGCAATAGACAGGGTCTATGTGTGGTGGGATTGTCTCTGGAGGGCACGTCACATTTCCTCTTCCAGTTTGGCGACGCGGTGCTTTAGAGCGCGGCGGTTGCAGCCACAGTGATGATAAGGCGGCGGCGGGCGACCGCCAGATGGTGGAGCTGTACAGCTGGAGAGCAGTGGCTGGGGCCCGGGGCACTGGAGTAGGCTTGAAGTGCTGCAGTCTCCTCCTCTTTTTCCAAGACCACCAGCGGCCGATATTCCCGCTGGATTGCCTCCAGCTTGTGGCGCAGTGCCTTGGCGGTCAACTCCTTTGTGATCAGATTTGGAAGGAGTTGCTGTATATCAAAAAGAAAAAACAAGTCAATTGTAAAATATACTCTTAGAAAAACAGTAAGACAAGTTAATTATACACATTGTGACATGGTAGCATTATAAAGCACAGTACAAAACATTTGTGGTATGTATCTATCCTCCCACTTACCTGGGCTTTAACATTTGCAGGATTTTCTTCAGGCATTCAACCAACCATGCATCAGATTCTTTACTATACGCCACCTTTGCAAATTGCATGCTTGCATCACATGTATCCTTCTCTCTGTCAGTCATAAATATTAAATCTCGCCCGTCCTTCTTCCTTCTACCCGTCTTTCACTTTTTAGTTCAACACCAGGTGAACTGATCTGACTTTTAGTGTTCTCCATAAAACTTTCAAAGAGGAGTTGAAATCACGAATAGATGAGGGCATTGGTTACTCAATACTACCGCCCCTAATGCTTTTACTAATGCCAATTAAAGGGTATCTTTCTTTACTCTTCAAATGTTCACAACAACTCTTACTTACTGAGGGCATCATTAGAAATTCCGCCGGCCATTCTCACGCTAAAAGGGACCGCCCGCAATAAGGGCGGGGGTCCCGTGGGGGCAATTAAGATGTGCCCGCCACAGTAAAATTGATACTTGTATAGCGCACTACTCACCCGCAAGGGTCTCAAGGCGCTTCTACGAATACCGCTGTGGCACCCACCCTGGCTTTCCCTGTGAGGCGTCCACTCCTGGGCACCCCCAAGGTGGAGGCCAGGCATCCTTAGCATTGTGGGGGCCGTTGTGGAGATTAAGCAAACTATTGCCCAGAGTTGCAGAGTGGGACTCCATGATTGGAATAGGCACCGAGGCGAGAATTATCAGGTCCGTGGAATTTTGAGCCCAAGACCTGCCGAGGCGGGGAATTGAACCCTGGTCCCGGACTAGACCTCTGCATCAGGGTCTGCCGCTCCCATCATTGAGCCACACTTCTCCACAGTGGAGGGCGCATCCCGTATTTTTAACATTGTGGCGGGCGGTGCTGAAAGCACCGCCCACCGCAATGCTAAAAATGCATGTAATGCTTTTCCAAGCACAACGTGACAGGCCCGGCGTGGAGCCTGCCACGTTGTGCTTTGAAAGGCAGGGGGGTACCAAAGGTACCCTCCATGAGGGCCCGCAACGGGCCTCCCAAGCATACTCCGCATGCCTGAAAGGCATTCCAAAATGCAGATTATATGGCTGGCGGTGTGTTTTAGACACCGCCACAATATTGAACCCTTTTCCCCCCGGTCGACATATCGACTGTGCGGAAAATCAGCTGACGGTTTCTATCCGCCGCGGACCCTCCCAGCCATTGTAATGTCTACAGGGATGGCAGGAGGTTTGCCCCTGCCGGGCCGGCAGTGACTACCGCCGGCCCGGTGGGGGCAATCCGCCCGCCATCCTACTGGGGCCCTAAGTAAGTCTCAACAGTGCAGTATACATACAGTACACCCTTGCAGTGAGTGTAATGTCAATAGTTAAGGATTATGAATCTAAATTACCACTGCCCGCCAATGGTGCTGGCACTCCCCCTACCTCTTCATCGGCAACTGCCGCATCCTCTCCCTCCGCGTCGCCTTCACCGCTGGCCCCGGCAATGGTGGTCGGTAGTGCGCCTAGAAAACATTACACATTTTTTAGGCGTCATATACACCTCCCCCTATTGGTCAGTAGCAAGTTGAAAAAATTAGTTAATAGTATACAACATACATCACTAGTACAAATCAGGTAGTAGTAGAGTAGACACTAGTAGTTATTTATGGTCCCCAGGGTCATTATAGCCTTTGCTTAGTTAGCCCGAGCCATGCAACCATTTTACCTTTGTGTCTTTTATTTTTGCACATGTGACGTTACCTTGCAGCTCGTTGTATAAGACACTTTTGAGAAACTACCAGTACTAGTTTCTTCTAAGGTGAGGGGTCCCCAGAATTCACTCAGAGCTCTTCATTTATACATTTATATAAACCATATTCCTATCTAGGGGATGGTGGTGCTTCGACCACTGTTCAGGTATCATGATTTATTTCCCAACTGTAAGTAAGTGTAACAATGTTTATTGTTTTAATGTTATTGATTTTCCTGTTGGTGCTGCATTATAGAACAACGTACAGAGCTTGTCAATTCAAAATAAACATTTTGAACTTACATAGACTTGGTGGTATTTGGGGTGGACTTATACAAGTGAGCGAGGGAAAGGAAGGGTGTGCATTTGCATTGCTTCCACGGCTGAGAGGTTGGGTGTGTTCTGTTCTGGGTTGTCTACTTGTAGGGGATCTTGGGGGGAGGGTTCGGAGAGCTAATAGTTATGACAAGAGACTACTATAACTAGTCGGGCAGGGGATTGTGGTGGGTTCTGAACTTCTAATTGAGGTGTGTGAGGAAGGTCCAACCTCCCATCACCAATATCCTATTTTCTTGTGCAAAGTTTTGTATGTGCAAAATCCCTACAACAGTAGTAGTATGTCCTATCATATCAAAATAGTAATAAATCTGGTTGGGCTTTGTTGGTGTGAATTGCCAAAGACTCAAGATTAATAAGACTAGAAGTAGTACAAGAGGACGACCCAAAGGACTGGACTCAATGGCTAGAGCTACTGGTGAATCTGAGTTTTATTTAAAACCTTTTAAATAAAGAGTGGCCAACTGGGCAAGCTTAGCTACTACAGTACAGACAGACTAATAGTAGTAGTAGTACAGAGAGTCATCATAGCAGAGGCAGGGATAACAAGATTTTCGAAACAGTAGAGATCGCAGGATAATTGTTGGTAAAAAATAGCATTAGGAAACGGAAACAATAGTTCGGGAAAAATATGGTGCAGTAAAAGTTATGGAATAAGAATTGTTATAAAAACAAGAAGACTTACTAGGGCCAGCAGAAGAGCCTGCGTTGGTATCCTCCTCTTGCTGTTCTTGTCCCGCCGACTGCACCCCTGTCTGCCTGCCCCTGGGTGCTGAACAGGAAACATATAAGAAAGAGACAAACATTGATGGATGGTGTCAAACAAATAAAATATTTTTAAAGAACGGTAAAAAAACACTTATGTAAACAACAATTGAAATAACTAAATTGACCGATCTCATCTGGTCAACAAGTAGTATCGGGGGATTCGCTGATCGACTACTTACTATTTATCAACACTAACCCAGTCTTCCATTCTGATTCCAGAATACTAACTAATCCTAAGTACGAAGTACCACCTGACCAAGCCCACCCATTCCAGGCATGCCAATTGTACATTAAGTATGCATTTCCACTTTTTTTAGTCCTCAACAATGCATATGGTCAAATAAATTGAGGTCACATGACTATATTTTGTATACACCAAATTTTTGCTTGATTGATTGATGCTGATGTTCTGCTAGTGCTAAGCCTATTACCACTCATTGAACAAACTTGAAAAGGTTATAATAAAGACTAGGGTACAAGCAGCACGTGACGTAACAGGGGGGGCATCACGCATACCACTAAAAAATTACAAACTCATACAAAGTGACTAAACCTAAGTATCAATCCGCCCCTATCTCTTAGTGACAGGATAAAGTAAGGACTAGAGTCACTATAGCATTACGTAACCTAATTTCTCTAAAATAAACTCTTACATAATCACGCTAAGCGAGTGCAGACACAAAGATGCAAACAAGTAAGATTAGTAGTAGCGCAGAAGATCACCTGTGTCATAAAAATCACAGAAGACTTTTAAACGTAATTGACCTGTAATGTAAGCAGCAGCATTCTAGCTGGTTGTAAAAAAAAGATATTCGCAATATAATTATATAACACAGAGCAGAATAACAGACACAAAGTAGTAATAATTAAATAGTTACTAACCAAGACCCGGGACCTCCACTCCTAGCAGGTCCAGCAGGTCCTGCTCCTGGTCCAGGATGTCGGACCACCGGTGCTTCAGCTGGGCCCGGGTGCGCCGAACCCCAGAGCAGCGGAACACTGCCCGGCGCACCTTCCCCCACCACTGCCGACGCTCCCGGAGCCCGAACCCGGACCCAGGCCTGCCACCTGCTGCCAGGGTTGAGGGGAGGTGGCGCTGCACAAAGAAAATGAGTGCAGCCAACTTCACCTCCCAAATAAGGCCCATGCCTGCACCCCTTGTGGGCGCTGCCTTCCGCAAGGAAGGCGGTCGAGGCTCTGGCTGCGGCAAGCCCTACCCTTTGACATGGTTCTGGGGATAGTGAGACGGGACGGGAAAGAAAAGGTAATAAAATTTAAAAAGTAAGTAAAAGAAATGAAAATAGCAGGCAATAGAAAAAGAGTGAAAAAGTAGCTAAAAAACACACAAAAAGTAGACAAAAACCAAAAATATAGAAGCAGGAAAATAGTCAGAGAGATAATAAATAAAAAAGATCAAAAAAAGTGTCTTGAAACAAAGGATTGGAAAGATAGAGGGAGGGTTGGAATCAGGCCCCAGAACCATATCAAGAGTGAAAAACAAGATGGCCGCGCCCATTGCGACTACGTGTGCAAGTTTGCGCTAAATGTTCTCCCTGAGCACGCAAAAAGCGGCGCGAACATGTAAAAGCATTCCCGAACGGGAAATATGTGACGCGAACGGGCGCGAGCATGCATTGCGCAACCCAGAACAGGAAGTAAGCAGCGCGAGCGGACAGGACAAGAGAAAACAAGATGGCCACTTCCATGAGCGACCGCATGGGTAAATTAGCGAGACATTTTCAACGCGATCACATAGAAAATACCGCGAACGGGCGTGAAAAAAACTTCTGCGTCTTTGTGATATTTCCGCGTGTTCGCAGAGATTTTTAACATTTTTGCAATAGTTTGTGAAAGTGAATTTTGCAAATTACGCCCACCCCTCCCCTGAACCTTCCCTTAGCATCATGTTAGTCACCTCTATGGTAGGTGCATTGTATGTGTAAGGCAGGACATGGTTTGATATGTGTAGCATGTCCTGGTAGTGAATTACCCTCCATTTTATTTTTCACTGCTGCAAGGCTACCTGTTCTCCATAGGTTAGAATGGGCAGTCTGGCTATTACATCTTATAGTCCTAACTGTCCCAGGAAACATGGTAGAAATTCGAGTTTAGTATACCTGAGCTCAGAATAATAAATTACATCTTTTAGCAAAGTTGGTTTTAATATTCTGTGTTTGAAAATACCACTTTTAGAAAGTAGGTATTTTCTTTCCTAAGCCTTCCAGTGTGCTCTGCTGTTATGTGTATTGGCTGTCTGGGTTTAGAGGGACAAGGCAGGCTGAGTCAGACCTGGGTTGAATAGAGAGATCTGCATTGAGTACTGGTGAAGGGTAGCTCCTTGACCTGAATAGGGCTGTGCCTGGCAAAGTGAATGCTGGCTCCACCTCCTACTGTGCGTCTGATGGTGGACCCCCTCTTTCTGAGAGGAAGGATGCAGCCTGGTAAACAAAGTGCTCCAGGCCTGAGCAGAACTGTTTCTGGCTGAGTTCAGTGACTAGAGACTTTTGAGAACAAAGACATTTGAGGTATAAATATATTTGCCTAAACCCCTGAATTTGGTATTGCTCCTGGATGTCAAGAAGAACCTCTGTCCGTTTCCCTGAAGGAATCTGCAGGAGAGGACTGTCCTTGTGCTTGTGTGCTATTTCTTGGATTGGCCTGCAGTAGTTCCCCTTGGACTTGGAAGAAGAGGGAAAAGGACTTTTGAGAGACTTTTATTTTGCTAAGCAATCACCCAAGGGCTAGAGGAGAGCTAGCCTCCTGCTGGAGTCACAGGCCCATCTGACTCCCCCACCAGCCTCCTGATTCCTCCCAGTGAGGATTTCTATCTGCAGGTGAGGCCCCTGTGAGTTCCAGGGCCTCTATAGTTCTACTACAGAGAAGAAAGTGCTGAAATCATCGAGCGCTCGCAAACCAAAGATCATCGCATTGCAGGCTTGCGGGCCACAAAGTGCTCGTTAACCCCAAAGATCATCGCATTGCACGTTGCGGGCTTGGTCGAATGCTCGCTAACCCCGGAACAACGCAGAGCGGACGTCGTGCGTCCACCATTTTCCTGGCATCGCACACGGATCGTCGCTCCCTCGCTGGGCCCCATTTTCTTTCATCGCAACCCGATTGCACACGCAACAGGATCAGCGCATCATCCTCCCTTGCAGCAAGGATTTGACGCATCGATGGCCTAGCATGAAGAAGTCTGTCGCTTTGTCCTGCACGCACCCGCAGACCGGCGCATCATCCTCCCTTGAGGCAAGGATTCAATGCTTCGCCGGCCCAGCGTGGGGAAAATCATTGCTACAGCTCCTTTGCGACATTTTGCTTGTTTTGCTACAAAATCCAGGTACTTTGTAAGTAAAAGGGTTGCAGAGACCCATGCTTTGAATTGAACCCCTATTAAAACACGTTGAACTCTTTTTCCAGCTTTTCAAAAGTACCCTCATTTTTCAGTATTGTGGCTTTTTACAGTTATTTGTCTTGTGTTAAGTCTATATAAAAAGATACTTATTTTTATCACTACGTGTGTGGTGTCCCTTTGTAGTGTCCTTCACTGTGTTACTGTGTATGAGCATAAATGCTTTACACATTGCCTCTGAGATAAGCCTAGGTGCTTGTGCTATGTTACCACAGGGGTGAGCAGGGTTTATCAAAGGGTGTAGCCCCCTTAGTCTGACTTAGGAAGAAGGGCCCCTACTTGGACTGTGGCCAGTCACTGCCAACTAGAGACCCCCATTTCTAACAATTACCAAACATCAATAAAACAATATAAAAACGTTTTCTTAGCAACAATCACTTAAGAGCATAAAGTACATGGTCAATAGGGAGCAACTGCAAGTACATGAAAGCAGGGCCTACTTGGATAAACATCAAAGAAGAACAATAGATTGCTTTCTTGGCACACTAACATGTTTGCAAAACATAACAAAAAGTAAAGTGTCCTGTGGAGACATGTTGTTGTAACTGCAAGGAAACATGGAGCATCAGTGAGCTCACCCACTTGATGATGCCAAGAGATGAGATAGCAAGTTAAATCTGAACCTAGCCAAGACAATTCTCTCCCTCGTATTATGTACCTGTCCAAGGTAGGGCTCCAGGACCTGTTCTGTTTCCAACAGCATATTTCCCCTCAGTCATGGTTTCATCAGTTTGGCCTGCTCTCTGTCTAATGATAGAAAACAGGGGCTTAACCCTTTTTTGTTCTAAAGGCACCAAGGAATGTGGATCCAGAAACATGTCCGCCTACTGTAAGGTTGTGTAGGCAATCCAAAGGTTTTAGGCATGTGGTCAAGAGAGAAACAGTGCAAAAGAACCTGTCTGTTCAACTTAAGACTCTCCTTGGTCCAGACATTTACCCAACACAACAAAGGCCGGAAGGCAACTTTGTTAGCTATAAACCTGATTCTAAGGGCCTTGTTGACAGAGAAGGCCTGGGTGCTGTGAGGAATCTGAACCACCCATCTTAAAAATTGATTTTTGGAAGTCTGAATTTTGACAATCTCAGCATACCCCATACAGGACCTGTGACACACATTTGGCCTAATAGATCTTGAGTAGAATATGTGGAGACCAAGAGCCCAACCTACATGTAAAGCTAACCACTGCCCCTGTAGATCTGACAAGCCCATTCCTTTTTCTATTGAATAGGGGCTTCCCATTTTTGTTTACATCAAGCAACACACCTAAATAAGGAAAGGTCTGTACTTTTGCCAGGGTATGGTTAATCAACTAGAATGTCTTGGAACGAGTGGTCCGGGGGCCAACTACCATTAGAAAAGTTTACAGCCAAACCCGCCATAAAGGCATCAAACTTATCCATTAGTACCTGGAGCCCAACAACAGTTTGTGCCATGAGGACCATGGCGTGAGCATATAAAAATACTGGGAGATGTCTCATACCCGCCCTCGGGCAATCTGCCCGGACAGTGAGAACTGCTTGCTCAAGACCATTGATGTAAAGGGTGAACAGAAAGGGCCCCTGCTTGAAGGAGAGGGCAGAGAGAATGGTCATTTTCTTGGGAGAACTGCACTGATGCCGAGATTCCTGAGTGTAGATCTGATAAAAGGACCAATATCCTCGGGTCCACCCCATCCCCTGGAGCAAATCCCAAAACTTCACACGGTGGACCCTATCAAAAGCAGACGTAAGGTCCATGAATGACAAATGAAGGGATTCCAACCGGGCCACAATGAACTTATTGATAATTAAATATAAATTCAAGCATTGATCGGGGGTCGACCTACCTGGCCGAAAATCATATTGTGCCTCTGAGAAGATATCATTAGTGTCGGCCCACATCATCAACCCGTTTAAAACTACTGTCCCTAGGACCTTAACTACTGCATCAATCAGGGAGGTGCACTGGTAGCACTGAGGTTGTCCTTATCCCCTTTCTTGAAGGCTTGCACGATCACTGCTTGAGACCAGGTAGGCAGCACCCCACACCGCACTGCTGCGTTAAGAACAACCACAGTGAAAACTGAGCCTTAAATCAAAGTGTTGTCCCGAAAACTCGATCTTGGTCTAGAAAGAGTGTCTTTGTGTTTTGGTGTAAATACATTCACTAGTACTGGAGAAATTAAGCTTTAAAAAATGGTATATATCATGCCGTCGAAGATGCGCTGAGCCAACATATAGCAAACTGAAATCTGATTGGATGCCACCAACTCATCAGGAAGTGGTGGCAGCCATTATAAGACTCAGGACTCAGTCCCAAATTCATGAAAAAAATGTGAAAAAGACATAAGGGACAGAGTAGGGATACACCGACTACCTAGGCTGGGCACCAAAAATGTTACTTTTTTTTGTTTGCCACAAATTCATGGATGATCCGCAAATCTGTAGCCAAAACAAGTACAGACTTCCCTGCATCTTTTTAAAGCACCCCAGAGTGGGCCAGGGCTTAAGGGGAGGAGGCTTGATTTTTTGGGGGTTGGTCACATGGCCCTCCCCCCTGAACGGTTTTTGCCCCTGAGGACTCCATCCCTTGGGCCATAATATTTAATTAAGGGGAGAGGGAATTCAGTCCCCTTCCCCAAGCCCCTACTTGTTCCGGGGACCCTATCATGTGGAACTTTTTTATATTTTAAGGGGAAGAAGTGTGGCCCCACTCCCCAACCCAATATTGGCCCCAGCGACCACATCTTTCGGGACCTAAACATATATTTAAATGGGAGGGACACATATGGCTCCCCTCCCAGAGCCAGTAGTGGCTCCGGGACCCCATCCCTTGGGGCTCTTTTAAATTTTAAGTGACCAATGGTGACCCCGAGAACCCCCGAAAAGATGTATGCTTTGAAATGTGTATTCTCTCTAATGTACTGCTTGCATTGCCACCACCTAGGCAATGTTTAACACATTTGACAGCTTAGAACAAACAAACTTCTCGTAGGTGTCTGAAAAAACCTCATTATTACCAAGGGCAATATTGTGTAATACAAAAAGTTGGAAAGAAGGTTTTTTTTGTGTTCTAGTCTATATTACGCTTGTGCCGTAACAGACGTGTGGCATAGCCCCACGTGACCTAGACTAATAAAAGGGGTCCCAGCACGCACAAACGCCAGTTGGCAGCGTCGTGCA
This sequence comes from Lissotriton vulgaris, assembly GCF_964263255.1. NCBI lineage: Eukaryota > Metazoa > Chordata > Amphibia > Caudata > Salamandridae > Lissotriton > Lissotriton vulgaris. The sequence continues at coordinate 1,683,611,538 of NC_141685.1, forward strand.
GACCCAGCATGACCAAATAAGTGTCCGAGTCATCATTGTGTTGCTCCCACGTGCTAGGCCTCCCGTCCTGAGATTTCCCCCAAGCTGCACACTTCACTACCACATCGTCTGCCCCTAAGACATAACAGCTGGCGATGAGGGTGGGATTACCCTCGCTGTGTGTGTCTCGCCCTGACCGTCGGGGCGGCTGCGAGCTCTGCCTTCGGCTCGCGGCGCTCATGCCCTGCGGACCCGCATGCTGTGCGGCTCTCCTCAGTGAGGGGCTTACCTGGTGAATCCGGTGAAGGCGGCTGTGTCAGGTGAGCCGCTGTGCCCCGCGATCTGTCCCGGCTGAGTGCAACGGCCGGCTGCGCGCCCTGAAGGACTGGGTTATTTAGAACCCAGCGGTGCCAGGGCACAACACCTGAAACCTTCGTGGGTAACCTGCTCCGGCGTACGAATCACAGAGACACGGGACACTTCCTTCGGCGTCAAAGATTCAAGGTTTATTTGCTGCAGGGAAACACAGAAATCACGGAAGTACAAGTGTAGTTCAGAGCGTCTGCTTCAAATTGGTTCTGCGGATCGCTCCTTTTATACATGGTTTTCCCATAGAGTTACATTGAACACAAAAGTTTATGACCCGGTTCCCATAATTATCCCCCAGAGGGGTCGCTTTGGTCACTTTGATACACACAAGGACCGGAACATAAGTGCGGAAACATTTGGCGGTTCCCAACTGTAAAAACCCATCTTCCCAACATTAGTGCATTCCAATCAGCAGTAAAACAGATCAGAATAGGAACAAGAACAGGTGTAGAGGAAGACGGAGACAGTGGGGAGATCGGAAAGGGTGTAAAAGGGAGGTATCGAGAGACACGAGATACAGGCATCAAAGGGACGTGCCTAATGAGATGCACGGCTAAGACAATAAACCGGCACGGCGAGATGAGCCTCGAGCGGGGCCATCTGCCTTACAGTATCATCCCCCTCATCATAAAGACACTTACAAAAGACATGTGTCTTCCGCAAATATCTTGGGAGTCCCAGGGTCGCGAAGCGGACATCGTCCGTTCGCTGGCTACTTGAGGGCAAGAGACAAAATGGATGCCGTATCTAAGATGGAACCCGTGGGTACAGATAGAAATGCCCACGTAACAAACGAACGGTTTAGGTTAGCACAGCGAAACTGCGCACACTTACTAAACTCGTCATTTGCGGTTCATAGATACCAGACTCGACCATATTCGTGCGAGTCAAAAACACCACTTACAATTGTCACGGAACCTCAGACGCTCCTTTTGCCCTCATGTAGGCAAGCACTAGTCGGAATCATAATCAATATTCATCAGACCATCTAGATGTTGCTGTAGCATAGCTCTGTCCAACCGAGTTCCCTTGGTAACATACGGCTGTCTCATACACGTTGTAGCACGCAGGCCACATAAGGCAGGACCGCACTGCACACAAAGGCAACACGTGAACAGGAACGCCACAACAACTCCGACGATCATCAGAATCTTCCAACCCCAAGTTGACATCAGGCCCCAAAACCACCCAAGTAGCGTCCAATCCCCTACATCCACGTGTATGGATTCGGAGATCTTATGCAACCTAGAGATGGCTTGATAGACAGTCGGAGCGTTATCAGGAATGAAAATGCAGCAGCTCGAATGGATCACCTTACATACCCCACCACGATCTGCTAAGATGACATCTAAAACCATACGGTTTTGTAACGTCATGAGTCTATCCACCTGAAGTTCTGTGGTGATATTACCAAGGGCACTGGCAGTAATATTAGCTGTCGATTCCACCACTCGAGTCAACTGTCTCAGGTTCCTACTATTAACCATAGGTCCCCAAAACGGGAGGAAACCCTTGAAAAAGTCTCCTACCTCTTGACCGGCAGTGTCCTCTTCGCTAATTACGCCTCTCACAACTCTGGTCTTGTGATAATCTGCATCTACAGTGAACGTCGGAGGCAACAAATTTGCGATGAAGCATGAGCCCATGAAGTCAGCGGGCAACCATGCGTACGCACGATCATGGCAGATAAAGTATGTACCCTTGGCAGCCAGAAACACAGGGGACGAAACCATCGGCAGAATGTAATTTTCAGTGCAAGCACTCTCTCCAAGTCGGGCTTTCGATCTTCGGCCACGACCCATGAGGCAAAAATTACCAATGTGGGGTACAACCCATATCGGAGGTGAGCTTTTAAGCTGTTTTTCACTACTGAACACACTATACTCGCCTCTACTCAGGACCCTGTAAGCTTGTACCTCTTCTTCAGGAATAAGCGAGGGATCATAGATATCACTATCTAAATCCTCTATTGCTATAGACAAAGGTTTTTGATACGAAGTAGGACCAGAGTAGGGAGAGCGTGGTTCTCGAATGGGGTGGAAACCTAGTGTGCTTCGAAACATTGTTTGAAATGCTCGAGCAGACCCTTGGGAACTGTACGGTAACACCAGATATGGAATTCCCTTATCCGTAGTATGTGGCATCAACCCACACACCCAACAATTAGTAGTGTTAACCACTAACTGATGCTGGTGAAGGAGCTGAATAAAGGAATTATTGCGGAATTCTGCACGTCTAGCCTGCTCGTGTTCGGGTAAGATGTGAAAAGAATGAGGAGAAGCAGTGGAGGTGAGTTTAGGGTCAGGGGTAGGAGTAGGTATGGCAGAAGGTAAGAAGTAAGATATCATGTAACACACCCCACCCGCCAATAATGCAGAAACAGTCAAAAATAATACAAATACTTGGAATATGAAACATTTCGTACGGCTAAGTTGCTGCAGCTTGAATCTTCGAGCTTGAGCTTCTTCCAAGTCCATCAGCTTCGAAAATGCCATTCCCTACGACCGTCCGCAACGTTTCTTGACGCACTTCGTTCTGTGTAGCAGTAGTCAATCCCTAGGAGTTCCCAGGAACCGACGGTCTTTAACCTAGCGTCAAGACCTACTAACCAGAAGGAAGTACGCGCGCGGCCCTACGGCCTTTATTGCACAAACATATATATGTATGCAAAAACAATGTTTCTCAACTGTGGAAGCAAAAGGTATAAGGAACGAAGCTCAATGAATATATACAAAAATAATCACAATAATACAAATGTTCAAACTGATCACGGAAAACGGGATTAGAGCAGTTGTCAATAAAGCAAAGCAGGATCTTTTATTAGTCTTTAGTGCTAGATCGCAAAAAGTATCGGGTTTTCCCAGGACGTGTCTGCTCGTCAAACAAAGGATCCTTTGAAGAGACAACGTCCTGCTGATCAGTTGAGTGTTCTGGTCTTGAGTCTTTTGATGACAAATGTTCAACAGTGGCTTTCTGCTGCGCTGAGGATTCTCCGACAGGCTGTGCGTCGCTAAAAGGTACAAACGCCGGCAATCCTTCGGTTTCAGTTGATGCAATGCCTCTCCTCACCCACGGGTCTGCCGGCAAAGGGATAGGGACCTTTTTGGTGTGGGTGGCGTGCACCCAGTTTTTCCGTCCCTCAAGACGAACAGCAGTCCTCGTGGCAAGGAGAACCTGGTAGGGTCCAGTGAACCTCGGATCCAAATTGTTCTTGCGCGAAAAGTTGCGCGTCACTACCCAATCTCCGGGCTGGAGCTGGTGGCCTGGACCCTCCGTCTGCGTCGGCAGTGCGTCGTAAACCTGTTGGTGAATTAACCTCAGTTTAGCAGTCAAGTCATGAAGATAATCGATCAGCATTGGATACTCAAGATCACAGAACATACCTGGCCTAGGAACCCCCCAAACATTCGCAGGACGACCGAACACTATTTCATAGGGACTAAGCCCTACTCGGGAGTGTACAGTCGCCCTAGTTGACAGTAATGCTAAGGGTAAAGCGTCAGGCCACGAAAGACCAGTCGTAGCCTGAATCTTTGCTAGTTTCAGTTTAAGGGTGCCGTTATACCCTTCAACCAAACCAGCTGACTGGGGATGATTGGCACTATGGAATTTCTGATTAATTCCAAGGCCCTTACACACACTCTTCATCACACTTCCCACAAACTCACTTCCGTTATCTGACCACACGACTCTAGGCATTCCGTACCGAGGAAAGTATTCCTTCAGTAGGATTTTCGCAGTAGACAAAGCAGTATTGTCTTTGAGGGGATAGGCCTCGATCCATCGGGAGAATGCGCAAACCACTACTAAAACGTATTTCAGGTTATTGCATCGCTCCATATGGATGAAGTCCAATTGAATCACCTCAAAGGGACATGAAGGGGGAGCAAAACTGCCAGGAGGAGTTGGGGTTCCTTTGCCAGGATTGTACATCATACACACCATACAATTTTTGACCAGACGTTCAGCACATTTCGCGATACCGTCATTCTTCCACACAGGGGACAGCAACTTGCAAATACCTTTCGCGCTAATATGTGCTAACCCATGCGCCATTGTCACAACGGCCAGCACATATGCATCAGGCAACAACCATCTTTTCTGATCCGACAAATCAATCCAACAACCATTCACATCCAACTTTCCCGTACTTTCTTCCCACTTCATCTTTTCAGTCTCGGTGGCCTCTTTCTGAATTTCTTTCACACTTTCAATAGTGTCTTCGCACATGCTCGACTCTATAGGCCACCTAACCGAACTCGTCACATACATTCGAGTGCTAAGGTTCCGGGCAGTCTCCTTAGCAATCTCATCCGCAAACGCATTACCACGACCAACATCATCCGTCACCTTACGATGCGCACTACATTTAACAATCGCTACCTGCTTAGGCAACGTAAGTGCATCTAAAAGATCATTCACAAGCTGGCCATGCTGAATCTTCGTACCATGCGAGGTCAGGAAACCTCTCTCTCTCCACAATCGTCCAAAACTATGTGCAACACCAAACGCGTATTGGCTATCGGTAAACACATTCACACGTTTCCCTTTCGCTAACACACACGCTCTGGTGAGAGCGATCAGCTCTGCAGCTTGGGCAGAATTTTGATTCAATCTTGCAGTCTCAACAACAGTATTCAACGTTACAACAGCATAGGCAGTAGTCACATCGCCATTCGGCAACTTAAAACATGACCCATCCACATACAGTGTTCCATCTGGGTCTTCCAATGGGGTGTTTTTAAGGTCCACTCGACCTTTTGTTTCCTCCTCTGTCCTCAAATAACAATCGTGTTCTGTTATTTCATCTGACTCTGAGCTAATTGGTAACAAAGTTGCCGGGTTCAGGACATTACAACGTTTTATTTGAATGTGGCTTGCCAACAGCGTCAACTCGTACCCAGACAACCTCGCACTCGTCAAGTGCTGAGTTTTTGTACGATTCAAAAGAGTGTCGACTGCATGCGGAACCATCACCGTAAGCATATTATCCATGACCAATCCTGCTGATTGTCGGATGGAGACCGCAGCTGCCGCTGTTGCTCTCAAGCAGCTCGGCAATGCTCTAGCTACTGGGTCCAAGGTCGAGGAAAAATATGCACATGGACGTTGCTTACCACCAAAGGGTTGCGTTAAGACACTCAACGCACAACCTTCTCTCTCGTGAACATATAATGTAAACGGCTTGCTATAGTCAGGAGTACCTAACACAGGAGCCGAACACAATGAAGCACGTAATTCAGAAAAACTTTTCTGACATTCTTCCGTCCACGGTAAAGGAGTCGAAACATCCTTGCACGTAAGAGCCACTAATGGTTTCGCTAGCAATGAAAAATTAGGAATCCATTGCCTGCAGTACGACGTGATACCTAAAAAGGCACGCACGTCTCTTTGGGTTTTTGGCACAGCCATTCGTGCAATTGCAGCAATTCTCTCTGGGGTCAACCGCCTTCCCTCCTTTGACAATAAGTGACCTAAATAGGTAACTTCTTGACAACAATATTGGAGTTTAGAAGGTGACACCTTGTGATTCAACTCGCAGAGATGTTGCAGCAACGACACCGTAGCAATTTTGCAAATGTCCTGAGTATCAGCAGCCACCAATAAGTCATCGACGTATTGGATTAAGGCCGCACCAGCCGGCAACTTGAACGCATCCAGTTGACCCTTCAAGGCTTGACTGTAAATCGATGGACTTTCACAGTAGCCCTGAGGAGCGCGTTTAAACCGGAAACTGCGTCCACCGAGGGAGAAACCGAAAAGGTCTCTACTCTCCTCGGCAATCGGGATGCTGAAGAACGCATTCTTCAAGTCAATCACCGAGAACCACGATGCAGAAGCTGAAATCAGAGTCAGTAGTGCCGTGATGTCAGGCACAACGGGGAACTGAGGAACCACAATTTTATTAACCTCCCGTAAATCAATAACAAAACGATAAACAGGCGGCTTCGAAGGATCAGTACGTTTTAGAATGGGCAGGACAGGGCTGTTGCACACGTTTCCCCGAGTCTCTTCAATAACGTCTTTCTCGATCAAATCATAAATGATCGCTAACAGTGCTCGTTCACCATCAAGAGAGATACGGTACTGGGGAATACGTGGCAATCGCACATTAGATTTCAACTGAACAACATACGGGGAGATGTCAAGCAGGCCCACATCATTGGGACCTGTCGCCCACAAAGACGCAGGAAGAGAACTCAATTCCGGTGGAAGCTTATCGAGAGACAAGTACATAGGAGAGACGACCCTCTCTCCTAACGTAAGCTTTACACCCGCAGGAGAACAATACAAAGTTGCATACAAACGCTTAAGCAAATCCAGGCCCAAAAGATTTTCACCACAACCAGTAGTCAGAATCAACGGAGCTTCTAGCTCACAAGGCCCAATTTTAAGGGGCAAAGGGCGCGAAACTGGATTGCTAACGGGGGCGCCAGAGAATCCAACGGAAACATTTGTTAAGCCAGACAAAGGTGCGCCAGGGAGTTTCGAATGCTTAATGGAACTTTTCGCTGCACCAGTGTCCAACAGAAAAGGCTCAACGACGCCCGATGTAGCAACTGCGACGTAAGGCCCTCTCTGATCAACCGGAACTGATACCACTCCCTCTCCTTGTCTTTGGCTGTCCTAGTAATTACTGTCGTCAGTTCCCTGATCGACGTAATAATCGTCTACATTGTACTGCGCAGATCGTCCTTGCGAAGATCCGCGTTGATCAAAACAGTTGTTAGAATTAGATGAGTTATCAGAACGATCATTCTGAGCACCACGACCCCTACCGCGTGATACCTGATGCGAACCACCGCAACCTCCTTTAGATGAATTACCACTATTACGATCGTTCAAAACAGGGCAATTGAATTTAATGTGTCCCTCCTGTCTACAATAAGCACACTGATTGTACCCTAACGATGATCTTTGGAAAGAGGAGTCATTACGAGGTTGTGATCGGTTCGATTGTGACTGCGATCTATTCTGTTGGGGCGCATTCTGATTCGAACGTGGAGGATACGCCTGCTGTAGCAACACTTTAGTTTTAAGCTCTTTCGTCTTTTTATCAGCGCGGTCGTTCTCTTCTTTCTCTCTGTTCTCATAATATTGTGCCGTAGCCAATATCTGAGCTGAAGTAGAAACGGCCCACGCACTCTCTGAATTCTTTAATTTATTGCTCAAATCGGGCAATAAGTTGGAAACAAATTTATCCACGAACAACCTTTGACCACCCTCAGTGCTCATATCCTGACCACTATGATCAATGAATGCCTCCTCAAACCTCGTAAAGAAGTCGGAGACACTCTCGTCCTTCTTTTGTTTACAAGCTGATAATTTGTCCCAATTTACCCTCATAGCTGGCATAAGAGTTTTCATTAACGTTATTATTCTTTGAGGAAGATCAGCAATCAGCTGCTCGGGTTTAGCACCACCAGTTTGTCGGGCATCCGCCGCTACTATGGCAGCCCAAGCACCACCTAATTCATTCGGATGGTTTTCCTGACGAATCTTGGCCCATACCGGTTGCGGTACAACATTGCCAAACAACATATCAATATCGGCAAGATTCATTATCGTAGCGTCTACGAGCTGCGATAATTCCTTGTAGTACCCTGCAGGATTTTTGCGAGGGTCAGGCAAAGATTGCTTCACCTGCAACACTTCTGAACGTTTCCATGGGAGATGTATCCACACTCTCTGAAAGAATGGCGGAATCGGGGGGTTTGCCCCAGGATTACCAGGCATCCACACTGGTGGAACCTCTCGCATAGGAAACTGACCGGACTCATCCGGTTGTCTTTCAATATCCTCAACAAACAAGGCTTGGGGTATCGGAGTGGGACGGAAAGATAGCAATCGCTCAACAGCACGTCGAACGTTGGTATCCACTATCAGTCCGTTCGAGAACTGAAGCTGAAGATCAGACAGGGCAGTCAGCACCTCGTCAGGTGCATCGGCCGATATCTGATCGCGTAGGACCTTACACATTTCCTCGAACACAAATCTTTGAGTTGGTATATTGAATTGACAAAATGTGTCGAGTACAACACGTGGTGGATTTCGAAGAGGATGCATCATCCAACCCATCGCCATATTATATAGCGAAGCGCGTTCTCTGTTACCAGGAAGCTGACTACGTCTCTGTGGACCATCCGAATCAGCGGACCCAAGAACAGGTCCGAGCGAATGAAAGAAGCTAGCCGCAAGAGGAGAAGTACGGCTACGAGTAGAGGGAGAAGTATAAGACACAGGACTAACAAGTGAGGGGGTAGAAACAGTAGCAACAACAGGAGTTAACAGAGCAGGTGCAGTAGCGGGAGCAGGAGTATGTGGAAGCGGAGGAGCAGTAGGGATTGCGACAGGCAAAGGAGCAGGAACAGTCGGAAGAACGGGTGCAGGTTGAGGAACAGGCAAAGGAAGAATAGGTGCAGGAACAGGTACAGGGGGAAGCACAGGAGCTGTGGTACCCTGTACATACGGAGGTGGCGATTTCATAAGATAGGACATCAAAGGATCCTCAACTTGTTCTTCCTTCTTATCCGACTCCGTAGGTAAAGCAGGATAGCATTTATCTACAGACATACGCTGTAGCCTATCAAACACTTCCTTTTCCTTAACCTCCTTATCACGCTGAAACTGCTCTGCTTTCTTTACAATGGTAGCAACATTATCTCGCTGATTTCGTTTAGTCTGTCTGATTTCTTTCTGTTTGGCTTCTTTACGCCACAACCGAAAGGCATCAAACATGGCCGGCCTTGACTTTTTCGCAAATAATTTAGCCTCTAGATTATCTAAGATTGGAGTCTCAAAACTACCATGAGGTGGCCAACTAAGGACACCGTCCTTCTTCGTATATTTAATCCAGTATTCATTAAAAGTAATCGGGCCTAGCCCATGTTTACTGTACAGTTCATAAGTCGGAGTTCCAACCGGAGGTATCGGACACGAGTCCTCCAGTCGGGAATCCATACCACAAGGTCTGAAACAACTAAACAAAGTACTGCGACCAGGCATCTTGCACACTAGCCGAGTTTCACAAACTTCAAGGGTTACGGGATTTACCAAGTCCCAGCAAAGAGCAAAAACCCTCGGTTTTTGGCGGCTGCAGTCGTCAAACAACACAACAAAATACGCTAGCAAAGTGTCATCAACAAAAACACTCTCACAGCGTCAACAACAAAAACACTCGCTAAAGTGTCAACAACCAAGGACTCTGGGAGCGACCCACAAATACTTAACTCAAAGATCGATGGCGTCACCAGGAAGGCCCGTCAATCGTCTCGCTCTACCAAGGTCTACGCCAGGCGCCAAAACAGGTCTACAATCAGGGCAGCAGTCCGTCGCAGCCGTCAGGAGGCGGGAATCTTCGCGGGAAAAGTCTTCGGGCCACTTATTTCGACAACGGGATCGATGAAGCGGGGTGCACCTTCCCTCGGAGATTTCACACGAAGTTCCTCACGATCGTCGGGCTTGGACCGGTACCACTGATGCAGCCCCACGTTGGGCGCCAACTGAAGGACTGGGTTATTTAGAACCCAGCGGTGCCAGGGCACAACACCTGAAACCTTCGTGGGTAACCTGCTCCGGCGTACGAATCACAGAGACACGGGACACTTCCTTCGGTGTCAAAGATTCAAGGTTTATTTGCTGCAGGGAAACACAGAAATCATGGAAGTACAACAAGTGTAGTTCAGAGCGTCTGCTTCAAATTGGTTCTGCGGATCGCTCCTTTTATACATGGTTTTCCCATAGAGTTACATTGAACACAAAAGTTTATGACCCGGTTCCCATAATTATCCCCCAGAGGGGTCGCTTTGGTCACTTTGATACACACAAGGACCGGAACATAAGTGCGGAAACATTTGGCGGTTCCCAACTGTAAAAACCCATCTTCCCAACATTAGTGCATTCCAATCAGCAGTAAAACAGATCAGAATAGGAACAAGAACAGGTGTAGAGGAAGACGGAGACAGTGGGGAGATCGGAAAGGGTGTAAAAGGGAGGTATCGAGAGACACGAGATACAGGCATCAAAGGGACGTGCCTAATGAGATGCACGGCTAAGACAATAAACCGGCACGGCGAGATGAGCCTCGAGCGGGGCCATCTGCCTTACAGTATCATCCCCCTCATCATAAAGACACTTACAAAAGATATGTGTCTTCCGCAAATATCTTGGGAGTCCCAGGGTCGCGAAGCGGACATCGTCCGTTCGCTGGCTACTTGAGGGCAAGAGACAAAATGGATGCCGTATCTAAGATGGAACCCGTGGGTACAGATAGAAATGCCCACGTAACAAACGAACGGTTTAGGTTAGCACAGCGAAACTGCGCACACTTACTAAACTCGTCATTTGCGGTTCATAGATACCAGACTCGACCATATTCGTGCAAGTCAAAAACACCACTTACAATTGTCACGGAACCTCAGCCCCATCGAGGGCGGGGCCCCACTTGGAGAGGTGTCTCCTCTCTTGATCCGCTACGTGGGCGGAAAGCGACTCAAGCCCCAGGCAGCGCTCTCTTCCAGCAGGCGGCTGGTGAGTGAATCGCGCTGCCGAGTGAAGCCGCGTGAGAGCACCGTTGACGCTACCAGGCCCTGGCCATGCCCCATTTTGCCGCGCGTGCTGCAGGGGGAGCAAACAGCACATAACAGTCACACCAGGCCCTGGAGTCAAGGGCAAGGGAGTGTGTAAAGATGCCCAAGCAGTTTGTGGGCTGATGAAACCCCTGGGAGGCAACTCCAGTCCCCCAACATAACAGAGAGGAGTCCCACGTGGTGGGGGAAGACTCAAGGACACGTAACCACCCAGCGACATAGGGAGATAAGCCAACATTAAGGCACAACAAGTACCTGTAGAAGCAAGCCACGCACAGCCCAGGTGGTCGCAAGCACTCACGCCCGGTGGGTTCCTGCGGTCAACAAGCATTGGCCCATCCAACACCCAGACCAACGTGAAACACCTTCAGGAGCCAACCACACGGTCGCAACCTCATTTCACCAACACAACAAACATGGCTAAAATACCCCCAATTGAACCATTCCTGGTAGAAGGTTCACCGTCATCACTGGCCCCGAATCGGAAGGACTGGGTAGACCGGCTACTAATATTCTTTGAGGCCACCAAAGTACATAAAGATCAGAAGCGCACAATGGTCCTTCACTTAGGGGGGAAAGACGTTCACAATATCGCCAAGACCTTAGTGGAAGTTCCACCGAAGAATCACCACTCACTCATAAACGCCCTGAACGCGCACTGCGAACCCATGGCTAACCAGGACTATGAGAGATTCATATTTCGGCAAGCCAGGCAGCTACCGGAAGAGTCCCTAGACACGTATACGGCCGGCTAAAAAATCTGGCGTCGACCTGTGGATTCGCGGACACCACTGAAGAAGTACGGAGACGGATCATTTAAGGCTGCGCGTCGGCCAAGCTCAGGGAACGCATTCTAGAAGAGTCCGGCAAACCACTGGCGGACATCCTGACCCTAGGGCGCACCAAAGAGGCGTCGAAGGCCAGAGTGGCCCATATGGAAGCTGCCCTCCAAGCGCCGGTGAAAGCAGAACCAGTCAACAGGGTGACAGTGAAATCCCCGACGAAATGGAACAAGAAAGGCCCGGGGGCTGCCACGGGGGCGTTGCCGAAGACATGTGGATACTGCGGGGGACCACCTCATCCCGCAGCGGAATGCCCAGCTAGAGGGAAGCGGTGCTCAGGGTGTGGGAGTTTTAACCATTTCGAGAAGGTCTGCCGCTCTAAGAAATTTCGCAAGCCTCGACAGGTAGTGAATACCATATTGGAGGGTGACCCAGGTCAGAGTGACATGGACGATGACAAGGAGGAAGAAAGGACAGTGCACAAGGTTCACATGATTGGCACGGCTGCTTGCAAAGCCAGGCGGTTACCTCAGTGAGCATACGAGTAGGTGCCCAGGAACTCATGGCCGTAGTAGACACGGGAGCGACCCTCAACCTCATGGCCGCTGCCCTCCATCAAACGCTGAATCCGCCACCGGTGCTGAGTCCGTCACCCATCACCGTATTTGCATATGGGCAGGACACGCCTCTCAAGATTCGAGAGAAGTTCAGGACGTCCATTTCACATGGAGACAAGTCCATCACCACTAACGTTTTTGTGTCGGAGGATGGGCAAGGCATGCTGTTTGGGTGCTGAGCAGCAGAGGACCTTGGAGTCATCACGTTTGCCTTTGGGGTACACCAAGAGTCCATTCAGCAACTCATAACTGAATTCTCAGATGTGTTCAGGGGCATCGGGAAATTCACAGGGAAAGAGGTACACCTTCACGTCGATCAGACCGCCCAGCCTGTAGCCCTAAGACATCGCCCCATTGCATTTCATTTGAGGGCACTTGTCGAAGAAGAACTCAACAAACTGGAATCCGCTGGAATAATAGTAAAGGTAACTGACCCAACTCCCTGGGTCTCACCCATAGTGGTCACGAGAAAACCTAAGCAGCCAGGAGCCGTAAGAATCTGTGTGGACATGCGACTTCCAAATGTGGCCATCAAGAGGGAGCTCCATATAACACCCACCATCGATGACCTCATAGGAGAGATGGCCGGAGCCAGCTGGTTTTCCAAACTAGACCTGCGATCCGGCTACCACCAGCTGGTGCTTAATGAAGAGTCACGCAACATCACGACCTTCTCAACACATGTGGGACTCCGGAGGTATACTCGGCTCAGTTTTGGCGTGTCCAGCGCGGCAGAAGTGTTCTAAAATGTCATACAGGAGATGATTGCTGACATACCAGACGTCATCAATGTCTGCGATGACATCATGATACATGCCCGAACTATCCCAGAGCACAACAACCGACTGGCTCAAGTGTTTCGGAGACTGCGAGAGGCCTGCCTCACCCTGCATTGGGAGAAGTGTGAATTCTTGAAACGAAAGCTACAATTTTTTGGGTACACATTCTCAGCCGATGGTGTCAACCCGGACCCCGACAAGGTAAAGGACATCAAAGAAGCAGTGCCTCCCACTACCGTCACTGAAGTCCGGAGTTTCCTCGGGATGATAAACTACTGTGGGAGGTTCATCCGAGACCTTGCCAACCTCACGCTACCGCTGAGAGAACTCACCAAGGATGCCACGCCCTGGAGATGGGGTCCCAAGCAATCCAAAGCCTTCCGAGAAATCAAAGGAGCCCTCTCGGATGCCACGACCTTGGTCTTCTTTGACCCCAGGGAGTTAACACTCGTGGCTGTAGATGCCGGCCCGGTAGGACTCGGGCCGTCCTGATGCAGAGGCAGAGAGCGGATGAGGACTGGACCCCAGTGGCGTTCGCCAGCCGTTCCCTTACAGAAACTGAACAAAGATACTCCCAAATCGAAAAAGAGGCCATAGCTATTCATTGGGGTTGCCGGCACTTCCACCTGTACGTATACGGAAAACCGTTCGTAGTGGCCACCGATCATAAGCCATTGATCGCCCTTTTCACAGGGACCTCCACAAAGCCGCCAGTAAGCAACCATTGATGCTTCAACTCCAAGACAACAACTGCCGAGTAGAGTACCATCCCGAGTCCAGAAACCCGGCCGATTACCTGTCACAACACCCGCGGGCAGCCACTCGAGAGGAAATGGAAGACGCGGCCGACACCGAAGCATATGTGAGATGTGTCACTGCTCGATCCTGTCCAATGCCCATGTCTCTGAATAGCATCGCAGAAGCAACCCGAAGGGACGACTGCTTACAAAGAGCCAGAACGGCGTTACGAAGTGGAAACTGGCACAAGGCCAAAGAAGAATGGAAAGTACTGACACCCGAGGCACAACGTATTATGAACAGCCTTCACCACGTGAGAGAAGAACTCAATGAAGATGACACAGGATGCCTGCTACAAGGTCACCGGCTGGTGATACCGTCATCCCTAAAGGCTCAAGTAGTGCAACTAGCCCACGTGGGCCATCAAGGGATGATCAAAACAAAGTCTAGGCTTAGGACCAAAGAGTGGTTGCCCATAATGGACGACTTAGTGGAAGCCACTGTGAGATCCTGTGGTGCCTGTCAAGTCACTGGAGAAGGGCCCCGAGAAGCACCAGTCATAGTAGAACCTCGGCCGAAATGTCCCCGGGAATGTGTCAGCCTTGACTTTGGCAGCCTCCCTGACGGCCGACACACCATGGTGGCCATTGACGACCACTCCAAGTACCTTGAGGTGGAGATAATATCCACTACGAGTGCCACTGAGGTAATTCCCAAACTAGAGAAAATCATGGCGGCGTATGGGCTGATGAAAGAACTGCGGACAGACAACGGGCTGCCCTTTCAAGGACAAGAACTCGCCAAACTACCTCAGTGCATTGGGCATCCAGCATCGCCGCATAACCCCCGATGGCCACAAGCCAATGGCGAAGTGGAAAGATTTATGCGAACAATTAATAAAGTGATCCGGATTTCTCATGACAAGGGACAATCGTTAGAACTCGCAATCTTCACGTTTTTGATGAGCTATCGACAGACACCCCACACCACCACTGGTGTGGCCCCCGGACATGTTCTCATGGGGCGTGTGTTCTCGAACTCCATCCCCCATCATCCCCAGTGGAAGCCAGAATCCTCCAATGAGTGCCAGATTGAAGCCCGACGACGGAAAGCCTATGTCCAGGTCAGCCAGCGCCGGAGAGCCCGAGCGCCCCAGACAGCCAGAGGAGATATGGTTCTACTCAAGAATTGAGTCACCAGTGGAAAGTTCAGGCTGCCGTAAGAGACCAGGCCCTGGAAGGTGATCAGCGTGAAAGGAACCCGAGTTATCGCGGCCAGGGGCCGGGAGACCGTGACTCGCAACGCGTCCCATTTCAAGCAATACCACCAGGGGACAGATGCCGCCCCCACGCCTGGATCTCCAGAGGTTCTGGTGCCAATGCGCCCTGCGACAGCTGAGTCCCCGGCATCCAAGGACCGCTCAGATGAGCAAGGACTTCCAGATCTGACGCCGAGAGAAGAGCAACATCCAGATGAATGTGAAGGCACCAGCATGGAACCGAGTGGAAGTGATCCTGAGGCCCGCAACGGCGAATCGCCAGCCCTGGCTGGGGCTGGTGTCACTCCGCGCCGAGGTACATCTCAATATTGACTGAGAAGAAACCCGGAGCCTTCCTGCCGCCTCCGAGATCATTTCACGTAAGACTGTTCCAATATATATCTTTTGCAATGGCAAGCAATTGGCCCCTGAAGTGGGCATGAGAAACTGAGATTGACTATCTGTAATAATGTGTTTTACATATTCATTTTTGTTTTGTGGTTGGAGAGGAATGTTGTGTTCTAGTGTATATTACGCCTGTGCCGTAACAGGCGTGTGGCGTAGCGTCATGTGACCTAGACTAATAAAAGGGGTCCCAGCACGCATGTACACCAGTTGGCAGCGTCGTGCAGACCCAGCATGACCAAAGAAGTGTGAGAGTCATAATTGTGTTGCTCCCACATGCTAGGCCTCCCGTCCTGAGATTGCCCCCAAGCTGCACCCTTCACTACCACATCGTCTGCCCCCACGACACAACAGTTTTGTGTTCACTCAAGATATAATTATTATAAATTATTTTTCATTAAACGTTATCACTATTGGCATAGATAAAACAAGGCTAATATTTAAAACTTGTAGATAATGGAGAACAGTCACTAAGGCCACGTAACCTTGTTTCTATGTTTAATATAACAAACTGAAACAGTTACCCATCGTTAAATGCATTTGCAACTATTTTTGAATAAGTCTTTCATGAAACTGAGGCATCTTACTGTATGTACTCTCGTGTATTACTGTGGAGTAATTCACCTCTAACATTAACTAATACATGTATATTTTCGAAATCCTTAATATCAGCTGGAATTATGATGAGGAAGGCTCTCCTTTCAGTCTTATAAAAAATAACTGGTTATCAACTGTTGTGATTATACCATTCCTAATACATGAGGGAAATGGATGTCTGTTAATCATACCTTTATAGAATATTGAGAGTATGGGAAAAAGATGCGGAAACCACCTTTAGCTTCACATGATAGCCAAAGATTAACAAAATGGTTGGTGAAACAAAACGTGACCTCAACCTTAAATAAATACTGAAACAAATAACGTTTTATCTTTACTGAACAGATATTATAATGATACAACTTGGATTATCAATTTCAGGTATTTGCTGGGCTTGCAACAAAGGAAACTGTATGTTGGGACATATGATATGGTCATGCATTAAAATTACAAATTTGTGATGAGATGTTCTAGATAGAAAAGATTTGGTTATGAATGCTTTTATGAGAAGATACCACTTGATTACACTATTCCTCCTTTCTTTCAAATAAAGAACCACAGTGCAGTCACCAACATTTGATTTATAGAACTGATGCTGAATAAAGTTTTTATAAGGAGAATTGGACACCAACAAACCATCATCTGTTGAGGGATGGGTTGCTGAAGTAATGAAACTGGCAAGAGATTTGTATATAATGTATTTGAAGTGAGAAGAAGAGTACCAGTATAACATAATACAAAGTGCCTTAAAGCATTATATACTTAGTAATTGGAAACAATATTTAAATATATTGTAATCCTTTATTCCTCTCTTCTGTTCTCTTTTCCCTTTCCTCGCTTATCCCTTATCAACCTCCAAAAGCACTTTTAATTTATATCTTTATATCTAATTCTATTGTATCTGTTTGTCATTCTATGAAATATTTCCAATTATTATAAATATTAATGAGGAGATGTTTTCCTTTCTATAAATGTATTATTAATTGAATAAGTAAGATTGCATCTCAATGCTGTAGATGTTTTTATTTCATAGGATATATTTATTTGTTAATGCTAGGGAAAATAAACTTTAAAAAAGTGAGTCTGCAGAGTGATTGGGTGGCAGGATGTCCATTTACACATGTTAATGCACCAAATGGATTTTTGTTATGATATATATTATCTGACGCCATCAACATTGAAGTACGTAGAACCTGAGACTATTGTGTTTTTATAGGGTGGAGTAATACTGTCGGAAAGGTAGATTGTGATCCCACCCTGACAATTAATTGTGAGTCCTCATTCAATATCATGCTGTGGAGAAGTGTGGCTCAATGGTTAGAGCGGCAGACCCTGATGCAGAGGTCTGGCCCGGGACCAGCGTTCAATTACCCGCCTCAGCGGGTCTTGGGCTCAAAATTCCACGGACCTGATAATTCTCGCCTCAGTACCTATTCCAATCATTGAGTTCCACTCTGCAACTCTGGGCAATAGCTTGCTTAATCTCCACAATGGCCCCCACAATGCTAAGGATGCCTGGCCTCCAAATTGGGGTGACCAGGAGTGGACGCCTCACAGGGAAAGCCAGGATGGGTTCCACAGCGGTATTCGTACAAGCGCCTTGAGACCCTTGCGGGTGTGTAGTGCGCTATCAAGTATCAATTTACATTTACTTCTCAAGGCCGCATCTAAAGGGGGGCGGCCTATGGAGGCAATCGAACCTCTAGAGGGGAATAGACATAGTAAACAATGAATGGAGTTTCACTTCATAGATGGATAATGCATGGAGAGCACTCTAAATCTGTTCGCAAGATGAATGGGCCAGAAGGAATCATGTCAAAGACAGTATAGCCTGCCTAAAATTAACAGTGAATGTATTGGCTGCCTCAGTTTTATCACCCCAACACTTTTGCTAACATCTCTCCATTTCATAGGTGGTGTGACAGTTTGCCAGCACAGCTGCCCCTTACCTTTCAGACACATTTGATACATTTTGGGCCAGACACTCCGATAGCAACCACTTAATATTGCCTTCACCGTTCCTACTTGCCCTAACCTCATGTCAAATTCCAGTATTTTTTTTCCTGGAGTTTTATATAGCGCGAACTTGATCTAAAGGTATCCGAGTGCTTTACATAAGCACCAGTTGTGTTACACAAAGACACATTCGTTTTATGTTTTTTTTTGGTAGGCACGAGGAGATGAAGTGATTTGCCCAGAATCACATGATGTTGAGGGGCGTTGCCGAGACTCGAACACAGTTCCCCAAATTTGAGGTCCACCGCCCTAGTCCTTAGGCCACATCCTATCCCATTTTTAGAAGAAGGACTAAAGAATATTAATTAACTTGCTGTACGTGACTTTTTAGTGACTGAAAATACCTGACAAGTGGGGATAGGAGCCTGCCTGGCCCATGCTCTTTCTAAAATAGAATGCTCGATTCTCAATGATTTTTCTATCAGTAGGTCCTCTCTGTCTTTGGAAATTCAAGAGTTTAAATCACACTTAATCAAGGAAAGGAAAAGTAGTGAATTGGGCACAGTTTCACTCCAACTCTTAATTGTGCTATTTAAAATTAACCAGAAATGCACTTCTTGGTGAGACTGCAGACAGGAGCCACAACTGTTCATGCTCACACTCTCTTCCTTTAGGATGTCAGTCACTAAGGAAAGTTCTACTCTTCGGCCTTTTATGATGTTTGAAAGCAATAGATTGGAGACAGGTTTTTCTCTTCTTCCTGCTGCTTTAAGGAGCTTGGCTTTGAGATGGTGCTACAAGAGCATCCGTGGAGGAGGAAGGTGACTGGGACATCAGCAGTAGTGACACCCAATTGACAACCAGAGACCAGCACTGACTGAGACCTTGGATTAAGCCCTTAATTTGGATTCTGGTCTTGTGGGTCCGTGGCAGTGTCAGTCTCTTTTTTCAATAATAGTTATTGAAAATGTTAAGCTTTGCAAACTCCAAACAGTTATCATACACTGACTATGATACAATAACACTTCAATATGGTTGCTGCCTCTGCCGAGAAGGGTCTTTGTCCTTTCCCTTCTATAGTTACTAGACCAATAAAAAGGTCTCTAATGAAACCAACATATTTATATCTATGGGAAAGTTAATTTTACATGGGAAGTTCCGACTACCAGAAAATCTATGTGGAGAAACCTTCAGAGGGCCAAAAATCCCTTGCAAATAGAGAGGTCCAGATTCACAAAGGAAGTGGAAAACCACTAAATTCATGCTGTATGCCTCTACGATATCCACAAAAATCTAAAACATAGCAATTACGTGCTGGTGCATTTTTTTTACTTTCTCACTGAAAAGGTGCTTATCTGGAAGCATTCACAGTATGTGCCAGCTTTCCAAAATGGTAAGCTTGGATCCAAAGAGAATCCACAACCCCTCCCCTCCCCCCCCCCCCCCCGAATCCTGGACAGATAGAAGAAGAAACTTAATATTGGAAAAAGAAAAGACAGAAAGAGAGAGAAAACACAACATTCCTCTGTACTGGTTCAGTGGTAACATCTCCCTCACTTTAGGTAAGATGTCAATACATGGATTGCAGCTCTTGACAGTACTGCACAGGAGAATTGGATTGCTGAATTTTCTAGCAATCTTTACAGTCATAAACCAAACCATTAAAATATTGCTTACTAGTCTTTGACAAGGGAAAAGATGATGATGAACACCAAAATACCAGGAGTCTTTCCAATGTCTGCAAAAACATGGAAGACTAGAAACTGTGTAATAGATGGTAACAAGCAGAAGTGGCAGTGTAGTGGTACTGCAGAGTCTCCCTTTGGTAAAGTATAGGGCAAATAAAAAAAAAAATTATTCAACTTGAAAATTAATATTAAAATAGTTTATATTAAATGTTATTGTAAACGAATTCTATATATTTATTTTGAAAGTGCAACAAAATAAAAAATGCTACAACACTGTTAGCTTAATTTTGAAATATATATTTGATTATGGGGCATACATTAAATTAAATTAAAAGCATTTTAGAATTTCAAATTAAAAAATAATTCATACTTAAATAAAAATATTTTTTTATGTATGAATAATCATCAATAATTATTAAAAGTGATGTATAGAATGATGATCATTATTAATTTGTATCCGCATTTACATTAGGCTTATCCCCCACAGTTCCAAAATTGCACCCCTATTTTTACAGAGTTGTCACATCGGAGAATGAATTTGCTTTATCTTCGGTGCACATTGATATACAACCAAATATCAAAGTACAAGAGACAGAGATAGGTGTAATCAAAAATTTGGTTTGATGTCAAACAGCCAAATTCCTGCCATTAGTAATTACTTTGGATGTATGATGTGAGCACGCACACTTTTACCACGCATACTATTACCACGCATTTTTTACAACGCGATACCTTTACAACGCATAGTGCTTTGGGTGCTGGATAGTGAATAGTTTAATTTACTATTCTAACACCAGTCCCCGTGGACACTAGGGAAGGTTATTGGATAGTAAATTAACCTATTCACTATCCATTCCCTATGTCAGATCGCCCCAAAGCGCTATGCGTTGTAATGGCATGCGTTGTAAAAGATGCGTGGTAATGGTAGTGCGTTGTAAAAAATGCGTGCTAAAGGTTGTATACCAATTACTTTGCTCTAACCAATTCATCAGTGGCAGCCAAAACATATACCTCTAACAGTCATATATATGGCATCCATTTCCAGTATATATTTTACCGAACTGAGCCATTCAGCATGCGTCGGTGGAAACCCCATCATGCACTTCCAACAGAATTAAATAAAATAGCAATTTTGTTCCATCTTTACTCAGCTTCCCAGGCCCCTTCCTGGTCCCGTAAATAATTAAGGAAAGGCTTGCCTTGATATTTTTCCAAGAATGCTAGTCATAGACTTACACACATTTTCCCAGAAGCTGTGAATCCTGGGGTATTCCATAAACATATGGTTATCATTGGCCTTCTCTAGTGCACATTTTGTGCATTTAGCTACGCCTCCTTACCCCATTTTCAATATCCTGTAGGGCATCCAGTATGCTCTGTGGAGGGAAAAGAGATGCTTCTTCCTTAAATAGTGGGTTTGACAATACTGTACAAAATGCTCATTGATCTTTGCCATAATTATTTTAACTGCATCTTCTGCAAGAAAACTCCCTGCAGCTCCTCATCATACCATTTTGAGATTTCCTTCCTCTTTAGTGTTCCTTGCATTAGACTTTTCTCCAGTTTGTTAGTTCCACCTATCTCATGAGTCAAGCTCTGAGACCAACATTTTAATTGTAAATATATCAACTTCAATATGAACCCTTCTGTTATCACATAATGTTTGTCCCATGGTAAAGGCTTATAATCCTGTATGAGTTGGCCCCATGTCTGGATACCCACTATTTTTATGGGAAGTGACAGCTTAACACATTCTGGTGAGGCCTGCGAGCCCCGAATAGGTACAAATTTACTATTGTGTGTGAGCCTGGTAGTCTTCCGAATTTGGTACCAAAGTTCAGCCATTGCTCGTAGTACCTTAAGCCTCACCTTCTTGTAGTACTTTCGGTCTCCATATTTACACAGGAAGTAAACCTCCCCGCCTCTGATGTCCTTCATTCAGCATGGCCTTGTACATAGTGCCTATATCTGAGCTGTCTGGGCTATTTAACAACATTCTCCAATTCTTTCCTTGGAATGCCCATTCATGGTACTGCATATTTAATAGTGTCAAACTTCACTTTTCTTTTCTTCTCTGAAGCTTCTTCCAGGATATTTGTGTGCCTTGAGGCCCAATAAAACTATTAATCCTTCCTTGTAATCTATTTAACCAATCCTTCTGGGATATTGTTAAACATAAAACATAAATGTGGGTAGTATTACAATCTTGGCCAGATTGATTATCCAAAAAACATTAAGTGGGAGTTATGACCAACCCTTTATCAATCTACATGACTCTGTGAGAACGTTTGCACAATTTGCTTCAGGGATTTTCCTAAGATCTTGCATGATCTTTAAACCTAGATATTTCATTTCATCTTAATTAAACCATTGCCCCCGGACAAGTTCAAAACCATAATTTCCATTTGGGAGGTACTAACCAAGTAATCCGTAGCCTGCCCCAAGTCCAATGTTAGCCGCTCAATAATCGTCAATGCATTCTGATGTATAGACCATAAGGTTATCTGCATACAAGAATACCTTTTTTTCCCAGCTATTCACGTCAATGGCTCAATGTATAGGTTAAATAATAAAGGCAGTAGCTCGTACCCCTGGATATTTTAAAAGCCTTGCTAAGGTTACTATTTACAAGTATTCTGACAGAAGGGTTTTGATAGATGAGGTGCAACACTCTACAAAAAAAGTCCGCCAAACTATAATGGCTTAACATAGTGTTGGAATCTAACTATGTTGTTAAACTATCATTAGTGGCACATTCCGCCCACCCCTCCGG
This sequence comes from Lissotriton vulgaris, assembly GCF_964263255.1. Lineage (NCBI taxonomy): Eukaryota > Metazoa > Chordata > Amphibia > Caudata > Salamandridae > Lissotriton > Lissotriton vulgaris. The sequence continues at coordinate 1,683,634,068 of NC_141685.1, forward strand.
ACTTCCTCCTGTTAGTATGTTCCCTTGGAGGCAGCTTTGGAATGATAGGATTCACCTGACAGTCTGGAGAGTTGGGTGACAGAATAAAGGTTGTTCTTACCTTTTCCTGGTGTCAAGATTCTTATTTTACAACACTGGCAACGATATTTGGCGTAGGGGGCCAACCTGTCACCTCCCCTTTCTGTGCTCTCTCCGTTTGCTGCTGGTCCAAAGTAAAGAAATGTGCATGCTGATTGAGATGAAGAGAGACTCGTGCCTACTGTTGACAGTGCCTCGCACATTTTGAGGAAAAGACAACAGAAGGTGAGGAATTCATTGGAAGGCGGCTGAGGTGTTTGTATGACTAATGCCGTAGCAGAGACTGGTTCACTGGAGGTTCACACATCTTCAGCCCCATTGACACGTCGTGGAAGTTGGTTGGTGAGTCCTGTGTCCAGCTCCTTCCTGCACAGGCACCGACGGCGTTGTTAAATATTTTTGGGACGGAAGCGACAGTGACAGGGAACAGTGATTCGCAACTCTTTTATGAGGTGCCGTCCTACCTTCTGGGTCCTGCCAACGTTAATTTGTGCTGCAGTACGACTGGTCCACCAAGGTTTCCACTCGGTGGGTGCCACCTAAGGCCTGCCAAACTCCGAGACCTGTTTACTTCAGAGTGCCATCAAATCTGCCCAGCAGCATGTGGAACCGTCCAGGAGGGGAAGGGGCAGCCCGGCATTTATTTTATCTGACGAGAGGCACTCTTCATTTGCCTCAGAGGGTCCTCGTCAGTTCCCGTGTCTGCAGCGCTTCAGAGTTATGAGGGAGAATTCCTTTCAGTGGTGAGCGGGTGCCGTCCTGAGACACTATCCCCTGGTCTCTGGCGGTGCTAGAACTGCGCAGCTGCGCTGTGGAAATCCTGTCAGGGAGCTCTTCATGTGACGGAAGGGACGAGGTTACTGCGCTCCAGCTACCTCGGGCCGCCATACTATTTCCTACAGTGATCTGCTAGGCGTGTGTTCCGGCGCTCCAGCTTTATTAGGACCGCCCTACAACCCTCCTCAGTAATCGTCATATTTGGGCAGTGATTCATTGGTTGAGACATCTACGAGTTTCAGTCGGGATTGGGAGAGCGGTTAGTGGTGATCTGCAACATCTTCCCGGTGAGGAAAGAGGCATTGAAGACTGCTGGTTCAAAGTAAGACTGCTGCATGACATATCTTGCCCGATGTGTCCGCGTTTAGACTGTTCTGGGTGAATTGGAATCTGCATATTCTAATCTAGGCTGCCTGGGAGTTAGTTAATTAATAGTAGCAAGTAGTAAGTAAGTAACTGAGCTTATAAAGCGCCTGGTTACACTAGCCAGTGTGTCCCTGCGCTGTACCGTTGAGGAACCCATCCTGGCCTGTTCCTGTGAGGCGCCCACTCCTGGGCACCCCAAGGTGAAGCCAGGCATCCTTAGCGATTAGGGCCGGTGTGGAGATTAAGCAAGCTATTGCCCAGAGTCACAGAGTGGGACCCATGATTAGAGTAGGCACCGTGGCGAGAATTATCAGGTCCGCGGACATTGAGCCCAAGACCCTGCAGCGACAGGAATTGAACCCTGGTCCGGGTCAGATCTCTGCATCAGGGTCTGCCGCTCTAACCAGTGAGCCACACTTCTCCAATTGTGACCTGCGACACTTTCCTGGTGGCAATGGCGTATTGTAACAAGCATATGGTGCTTAGTGATTTTGAGGACTGCTTAGTCCAGTGAGACTGCCTCAAGACTGACAAGTCTCCCATACAAGATTGATCCTCGTAACCTATGAGACTGTGAAGAATCATCACCCTGGGCATTTATTGACATTGGAGTAACTTTCCTTGCTGCAGTCATTACTTTGTGGTAGCTTCCCCCTGTTTCTCACTCCTTGCCCTATTCAAGAGACTTCCGGGGGGTACAGTTTTGCTGCTGTATGTTACCATAGTTGTCAAGTACATTACCATACCCTGTATTCAGTGTTCACCTGTTTTTTCCTGCAGGTACTTTCTCACTCAGAGTGGAGGGTTGTGCGTCCTTTGCCATTTCACCTATTGTGTGATGAGTTATACAGTGCAGGCTAACCAAGGTAAGTTTAGGGGCTAGTTATAACAGGCATATTGGTACTTGAAGCCCCTGCCCTCCTTAGTTTTTTCTTCCCCCCCCCACCCCCCTCCCATATTTCAGCGAACTTCCTGTGTGCTCAAGTTTCTGCTGCACATATCTAAATCTCAGGAACTGTGGGGCAGTATACTATACCCTTGCATGGTTTACTCTGTACTGTGTGTAATTTCTAAATTACAGGGGGGGACAATAAGTCTTGATCTACATTGCTTACATATAGCATACTTTGTGTGCATTCCTTCCTTTTAGGTAGTAGTACCAGGGGATTTAACAATTGTTCTCTCTGTGTTCCTTTTCAAACATCTACATTTGTCAGGGAGCAGTAAGGGCAAGTTTGGTTCCAGGTTTTTACAAGGTTGTTCCCCTGCGTACATTCCTGCTGATTCAGGGTTGGGGTGGTGTGTTCCTTGGGGCTTTACTAATTCAATCTTGTGGTACTGTGCTTTAGATATCAGCCTTGCTTTACAGCCGTGTCACCCAGTACTGTGTGTTTATGCTGCATTAGTGTACTTTGTTATCTACAAAATTTAACAGTTAAGATACTCCCATGGCGGCATCATCCATGAACCCACCCCCCTCTTTCCTAAACGACATTGGTGATCTAGATATACACTGGAAGGACTGGATCAATCTGTTTGATTCATACCTCATAGCCATCGGGGGAGAGAAATTTTCGACCGTACGGAAGCAACATGTCTTGCTCCATAATTTAGGAGTGCAAGGAAGGCAAATCTATGACCCCCTTCCAGACCCTGCATTGGAAGAGGACGAGTTAGATTTAGATGTGTTCAAGATCACCATGCTAAAACTAGAAACCCATTTCGGGGACAAGGTAAATGTGGTTCTTGAGAGACAGTTTTCAGGCAAAGAATGAGTCTATTACCAACTACATAGCAGCACTCCGTGGTCTCACCCAGCTGTACGAATTTGGGGATCAGCTGGTGAGGTCTACACACAACCCTAGAATAAAGGAAAAGTTACTTGCTAAGAATCCCTCCTTGAGGGAAGCCATCTCCATGGCCCAATCCATCGAACACACCGCGAGGTGTATTCTGGAAATGGACCAACCTAAAGAACCCAGTACTAGTGTGAACAAAATCGAAGGATTGGTTCTGGAAGATTGTAGAGAGGGAGAAGTGTACAAGGTCAGGTCCAAGAAATTAAAGGGGAGAAACCCATAAGCATCACAGAGGGTTTGAAATGCTTCAGATGTGGGATCTTCAACCATCTAGCCGCCAGTGTACATTGTACTGCACCTAATTCAACTTGCATGAAGTGCAACAGAAGGGGCCATTTTGCTAGAGTTTGCAAGGAAGGGCAGAGGAATCAGGTGAAGGTGGTATACAGGGAGGATGTACAGAACCAAAACCATGTGTTCTAGGGAACCGCAGGGTGAGCTCCTGTTTTGCTCAGCGTAATCTTCTGCATTGGGGTTTCTGTGTCAATTTTCTTCTATATTATAAAGTGTGGTACTTATGTCATTTACACCCTTCGCCTTTATTGTTCCCTTTGTCCCTGGACCTCCTTTTTGTTGGGGTTCGCATGCACTCCTACCTTTCCTTCGCTTCCTAATTTTTCCCTCCCTCTTTACCCCTCTTTCCCTTTTCCCTTCTTTCCACTTCTGTTTCGAAGGGAGACGTGTTGCAATCTAAGTATGTTGTTAAACTATCATTAGTGGCACATTCTGCCCACCCCTCCGGACCTCCTCCTGTTGGTATGTTCCCTTGGAGGCAGCTTTGGAATGTTGGGATTCACCTGACAGTTTGGAGAGTTGGGTGACAGAATAAAGGTTGTTCTTATCTTTTCCTGGTGTCAAGATTCTTATTTTACAACACATAGTTTGCAGATACATCCAATCAACTTTGTCGAATGCTTTTGTAGCATCCAAGGTAACGACTGCCAGAGGGATCTAACAGGAAGGTGCCAGATCTATTGAGCCAATGAGGCCTTAGGTTAATTCATTCTACCCCTTAAAAACCCTTTTGGTCCTCATGTTAAAGGCCTCCTCTCACTTCATTCAAACTCTCAGCCAAAACTTTAGTGAAAATATTGTAATCACAGTTTAGGAGTTATATAGGTTGATACTACTCACGAATATTAGGATTTTTCCAGAGCTTAAATATTTGGGTAACAAAGGCCTTATTTCTTGAAGCAGGCAAAGGCAACACATTCTCAAAGACCTCCTTGAATTAACTTGTCAATACAGGTAGTATTATTTCTCCCATGGCTTTACATGATTCCACTGGCAAACCACCGGGACCTGGGGCCATTCCTGTTTTGCTGGATCTAATTGCCTGTTTGACTTCGCAGGGTTTAATATTGCTATTAAGTTGAGTCCAATTAACTCCACTAAGTCTACCTAGTTCCTCTCTAGCAACTCACTCCTTCACCCGCTTCTCTGTTATCCCTAATTTACCGTATGTATGTCTTCAAAGAAACTTTTGGAAAGCACTTTCAATCTTATTACTGCTTCTTAAGAGCACCCCAGAATTACTGCACAATATTTCCTTTATTGGGTTTCTTACTTGGTTTAATTTTCAAGGCAAGCAGCTTCCCACAGTTCTCCTCATACTCAAAATGAGCTATTGTAATCACTTCATACCTCCTACTAACTCTGGCCTTCAGTACGGCATCCAGATTTTTGTTTGAGTCATGTAACCTACCCTGTAGTACTTTTACTTCCTTGGGTTCCAACTTTTTTAGTAACATTTTTTCCTCCACATTCCTTAATGCAGACTCCTAAATATCGACCTCCTTATTGGATGATATGCTAGTGACTTTCCCCCTCAGAAAAGCTTTAAAAGAGCCCCACACTATGTTCATCAGGGCAGCACCTGTATGAATCTGAAAAAACTCCTCTATCTTTGAGTGCAGTACATTCACCACCTCTTTGTCTAACAATACCATTTGGTCTAATGTCCATCTTCTTAATTCGGTCATAATGACCGGTTTAAACCCTAGTGATACTGCAGACTGATCCAATATGTGTAGCCCCACATTTTTAATCACTTTAATTTCCCCTTTTTTAATCTGGTCAATTAAAAAAAAATCAATCCTTTATTGGTTGCCATGTTTTTTATTGTGGAAAGTATAATCTCGCCTTGACCCAGCCTTCTTCCTCCATATGTCACACAGCCCCATCTGTCTCATCATATTTTTGATAAATGATTGCATTTTCGGGGATACAATCAACCTACTTTTGGACGACATGCCTAACAAAGTATCCAGCACTATGTTGACATCTCCAGCCATTATAACTGGGGAGGTAAGGTCCAGCACATTTGAGAACATCTCCATAAGGTGCTCTGTATCATCTATATTCGGGCCATAGTAACCCACTAAGCTATAGCTTTCATCGTAAATTTTCAGCTTGGTGATAATCCACCTTCTTGCTTTATCTGTGATGATATCTTTGATGGATAGAGTTGGATGTTTCTTTCTTGAAATAGCTATCACCTGAGTGATGACATTCTAACTGATGCAGACCACCTTTTGAACCCATTTTCTAGACTAAAAAGGTCCATACAATCTTCCTTGGTCAAGTGAGTTTCTTGTAAGATAATAATATGCACGGTCCATTAAGTATTGTAGCACTCTCTTACCTCCCTTTTATCCGTAAAGCATATATGTTTCACAATAATATTTTTGTTGGGGGTATTTTACCTGGATCACTGAAATAATATCGACCTCACAAATATCGAGTTGACAAAATATCGTTGACAAAATATCGATGGACAAAATATCGACTGGCTATCTTTAAACAGGTAAGTACAAAAATATCGACTCTAAAATATCGAGTTACAATTATTGTAACAACTATAGTGAATTCTACTATAGCTAAAGCGTTGGATAGCGTAGGGGTAAACATTACTATTCCCACTCCAGTGGGTGCAACAGTAGGGAAAGCGTTGGATAGAGTAGGGGTTAAAATTACTATTCCCACTCCAGTGGGTGCAACAGTAGGGAAAGCGTTGGACAGCGTAGGTGTTAAAATTACTATTCCCACTCCAGTGGGTGTAACAGTAGGGAAAGCGTAGGATAGCGTAGAGGTTAAAATAACTATTCCCACTCCAAAGAGTGCAAAAGTAGAGAAAGCGTTGGATAGCGTAGGGGTTAAAATTACTATTCCCACTCCAGTGGGTGCAAAAGTAGGGAAAGCGTTGGATAGCGTAGGGGTTAAAATTACTATTCCCACTCCAGTGGGTGCAAAAGTAGGGAAAGCGTTGAATAGCGTAGGGGTTAAAATTACTATTCCCACTCCAGTGGGTGCAAAAGTAGGGAAAGCGTTGGATAGCGTAGGGGTTAAAATTACTATTCCCACTCCAGTGGGTGCAAAAGTAGGGAAAGTGTTGGATAGCGTAGGGGTTAAAATTACTATTCCCACTCCAGTGGGTGCAAAAGTAGGGAAAGCGTTGGATAGCGTAGGGGTTAAAATTACTATTCTCACTCCAAAGAGTGCAACAGTAGGGAAAAAGTTGGATAGCGCAGGGGTTAAAATTACTATTCCCACTCCAGTGGGTGCAACAGTAGGGAAAGCGTTGGATAGCGTAAGGGTTAAAATTACTATTCCAACTCCAGTGGGTGCAACAGTAAGGAAAGCGTTGGAAAGCGTAGGTGTAAAAATTACAATTCACACTCCAGAGAATACAACATTAGGGAAAGTAAATCTTTCATATATTAATCAAAAATCTAACAAGAAATATCTAATAATAATTAATAAAAATTAAATAAAAATGTTATGTAATAGAATAAATAATAATTGACATTTAATAATTAACAATAATTATTTTAATTATTCACCTATTAATACAAATTAATTAAACATAAACAATTAATTTTTTAATAATTAAAAATTATTTCACTATTATTTCCAAATAAATAACGTGTATTTTATTTTATTATTTAATTAATTATTAATATATTACTTTCCACCCTATGCCCCTATAAACTCACAACCCGCTACAGAAATTAAATTAGTAAAATTCACATAATAACCAATTAATCAATTAATATAAAATAATTAACAATTATTATTAAATTAATTAACACATATAAATTAATTAACAATTAATTACTAATTACTATCAATAAATATATTTACATATTTAATTATTTTTAATTAAATTACTTCCCACCCTATTCCCCTATAATCCCACAACCCGCTACTGCATTAAATTAGTAAAATTTACATAATTACCAATTAATCAATTATTATAATTATTTTGCAATTACTATTAAATTAATTGACACATATAAATTAATTAACAATTAATTACAAATTAATATCAATTAATAAATGTACATATTTAATTAATTATAATTAAATTACTTCCCACCCTATTCCCCTATAAACCCACAACCCGCTACAGATTTACATTACGCAATAATTATAAAAACAAAAATCATTTAATGAAATTATTTATAACATAAATACACACTTTTCACTAATATTATTACATAAGAATACACTATAAAATATTATATATTATTAAAAAATCGATATTTTTGCTATCTATATTTTATACAGTCGATATTACTTTACTTACCTTAAAAACGATATTTTTGTAGTCTTATATTCTGTCCAGTCGATATTTTGTCCAGTCTATATTATTTACTCGATATTATGTCCAAACGATATTTTGGACTCGATATTATGTCTGTGCACCATTTTACCTCTACCCTCCACACCCATGTGAAAAGAAAATGTGTAAACATCTATATAACATGATATAGACTGAGGTACCTAAGGACATCTATTTCATTTATCCCCCCAAATGCTTCCCATCCTGTACCTTCCACTCTACCCTTGCCCCTCACCCACCCCTCCCTTATCCAAGGGAGGGGTGGGTGAGGGGTTCTCTGATTAACTCATGGTCTATTACCCTTTGGATATGCCCCATCCCGGAGTGCTAATCAAAACACTAAAATGTATCAAAAAACTAAAAATAAAACCATAGCTGAGAAAAGGAAAAGAAAAACAAGAAAATGATGGTCTTTCATCTCGATTATAATTTGACCACCATTAATTTAGTATTTTCAGTTTGCCCTCCTTATTCTTTAGAGCCACTATTCTTATTGATAGTGTCTATTAGGTCATCTGCTTCCTTATGCCCCCTAAAATTGTACGTTTTATTGTTGTGCTGGATTCTGAGAGTGGAGGGAAATTTTAGCCGTGCAGTGGCCCTAGCTTTCTAAAGGGATCTTGCCTCTTCCCCAGTCTATTTAAGGTAGCCCATGAGATATCTGATCTAATATCAAAGGAGACCCAGTTCACCTTCAACTATTTCCTTTTCAAGGCATTGGATAGAATGAATTCCTTTATAGCGTATGTGTGGAAATTTACTAGAATCTTTCTGGGCTTGCTTCTGTTGGGGTTCTTTCTGAATGGGTCAGAATGAATATCTCTGAAACTGTTGGATCAGTATCCTCTGTTTGAATTCCTGCTTTAATTAACTTCACCATATATGCTTTCAAATTGTCCCCTTTCACTCCTTCTGAGATATTTAGGGCCTCATTTCGATGTCGGACAGAAAGCCTCCTCCCAACGGACTCCCCTAGATCTTGTCGGAACCCTTCTGTCCAACTTGGTCGGTTTACCATTCTCCCAACCGATTACGATGTTCGCGGTCGGTTTGTAAACCGCACGGTCTTTCCGGATCGGTTCCGGGAAAATACAAATTGGTCATAACTGCATTGTACAGCTCTACGGACAGCATTTCCGACCGAGCGATTACGATGCCAGTTTTCAATAGCCTTTCTGAGTCAGCATGTCCAACATGAAAAGGCTATCGGAAACTGATCTCGAGGTGCCCCTAGCGGGCCCCTCTTCATCCTGAGGCCTCTTGTTTGGGGCCGAGGGGGTACCAAAGGGAGCCCCCTGTAAAACCCTGCACTCTGTGGCATACACAATGGGCTGCCTGCTACATGGTGCAGGGTTTTCCACACACATCCTGTTTCCCCTTGGGAGCCTGTGTTGTCGGCCCGCAACACGGGCTCCCACAGAAGTCAATGGGACTCATACGGATGAGTGTTCAGTCGCATTGTAATTGGTCAGGCAAAACCGCTAACTGCAAGTCGTCGGTTCCGATTCTGAGACAGAGTTGGGCGGAAAGTTTCTGCCCGACATCGTAATGAGGCCCTTAGTATTCTCACTTTATTTCCTCTGGGATAATTCTCCAAGGCCTATAGTTACTCCTGCAATCCCCTTCACTCACCCTCAGGAGGCATATTTCGTCCTTATTCTTTTCCACTGAGTCGTCTAGTTCTTTCATAGTATTCTCAACTATAGAGGTCCTAGTCTCCAGAGAGTCTGACTTCTTGGCAAGATTCTTGCATGCCACTTATACTTCTTTCTGGTTTGTTTCAGAGACTTCAAATATATTTCTGATTTCTGTGTGGTAAGAGCAAGAATCATAGATTCAATTGAGGCAATGGAAGACCCCTCTGGTGTGGCCGTACCAGCTACACCCATAGAAACCTGTGTGTAAACTTGATAATTTTCTTAGGGTAACTCGTCATTGGGTGGCTGGGAATCCCCCACTGCCATTAGATCATGATGCTCCATGCTATTTGCCTTTCCCCCTTTACTTCCTCTAAAGATTGATACCTGTTGGGGCAAGCCAAGTTCATGATCCCGGTTGCCATGTCTTCTGAATTAAGATTGTCTTGCGTTTTCAAACACCATTAGCTGTTCCGCTATCTTTCCTAGGATTGATCTCTCGATCTCTCTTAGTGGCTCACTGAGAATAAGTGACTTGGGCAGGATTTTAAAGTAGGTTTGTAATGAGGAGATGATTTTAACTTTTTGCTTATTAGCTACCGACTGTTTAATCTTAGAAGGTCTACGCTTCCCGAACTGATTTTGTCTGTACTCACATAAAGATGTATCTCAATGGCTGACTCTGTTGCTGTACTCTCAATCCCCACTATCTTATGCAAGGGTGACTTTTTGGTAGTTTGTGGAACTACCCTAGGCTCTTCCTTGCAGGCACTCCTTACCACATACTTAAACTTCTTTCCCAAGATTCTCCCACTATATCTCTGGTCTTCCCTCTTGGTGTCTGCTCCAGGATCCGAGGTAGCGTTTTGTCTCCTTACTTCTGAGCCTTCTCAGCCCTCTGTTCCACTTTGCCCGGATACTGGCTCTAAGTTGGCTTCTGCCTCCAGGAGCTGATTTGCTTCTACCCATCTCTCTACCATACCGCAAGTATGCCTTATGACTTCTGTGCATGTACTGTCACTGTATCTGCCTCCTTTTCCCCGGAAGAGGATCTTTGCTGAAGCTCTCTGCCCTCTTGGCAGTTCAAACGTGGCTCTTGACCAGCGTTCTGCATTAGACTCATGGCCCACTGTATCCGCTGTGGTTGCTCTAATTGCAGGTGCCGAGCCAGGGGTCGAAAGATCACCAAGCACGGCCCCTGGTAAGTCGCATTAAGATTCGTTAATGAAGTACATAGCCGAAAGCTTATTTTTCCTTTCCTCTAGTGCTCATAACTCATGCTATTATATGCATCTCCGAAACTGAGCATCTCCGCAATCTCTCGCTAGCTGGCCACCATGTTCTCTGCTTATATAGAATTATTTTTATTATATTTTAATAAATATTTATGTTCCATTAATTTTTACATTCAAAGTAGGGTATTACAATATTTTACAATTAAATAATACATTTGTGTTATTATATATACTTTTTAACATTAAATTATATATATTTATATGCTTAATATTTTTTATAATTGAATTACCATTGTTTCCTCTGTGCTTTTATTTCAAATCTCCTCCTTTCTTATCTTCTATGGTAAAGTATTGTAGTATCAGTGGTTGCCCATGTGTGGAGCTGGTTGTATTACTGTTTTGTTTAGTTTTTAGGTCTCGCTTTTGCAGCGCACATCCGCTGAATAGGAGTGAGACCTATGCCATCGGCACAGCTTTCCCTGCAAAGACATGCACGGTTGCATTGCTTGCAATGGCAACGCGTGCATGTCTGGCGATTTCCTTGCGGGAAAACGCAGCGCCATATGGTGGCATGCTCCCGCAAGGGAATCACGCAGGCCCCCTTCCCCTGCTGCAGTGCACGCTTGTACTTGTTAAAGACAGGGTGCTGCTTCTCAGTCACTTGATCCCTTTTAATTTTCATGCTTGAAATGTGTTTCATTAAACACCTCTGCTGCATTTAAAACGCATGTTTACATACCCCCACACCAAAAACCCTTACTGTTAAATCTTTATCTTTTTTTGTTTGATTAACATCCTATGCTAATCGTCTCATCTGTGCTTGTATTGAGGTTTGCTGTGGAAAGTCATATCAGCTGTCTGAATGAGGTGGGTGCGGATACTGTACCGTGGCTTAGGATAGCTTATCGCTTTAACACTCCCTGATTGGCTGTAGAGCTCAGACAATGACATGCCCACTAGCAATCGTATGTAGCTGCGGCATACGCAGCCTTCCATCGTGGGCGGGCTCCAGTGACATCAGACCAAAATGCTTACTGCCTCTGCTAGTCCTTGAGCCGACGCCCGCAAGACCCGAGTGAGCCTTGTTTACGAATCGGTGCTGGTAAGTAGACTATTCTACTGGCAGGGCTCATGCACAATCCAGCGCCATTTTCAGCTGTGCGATTGCCACCCAAGATGCTGCTGTGAGTCATGAGCACAATTACACACCCGGAGCCCCTCCATCCCACCCTACTGCTTCTCTCCAGATGGTAGCTTAGTAGGTCCCCTCTCAGGTCTAGACTAGACCCCACCATATGCCCTTGCGCGGTAAACGGGTCGATCTCCACTGCTGCATGGACCCTCTTTTGCTCGTAAACCCTAAAAAATGTGGGCCTCCTCTCGGGCACCATTCCCTATATTCCTCGTGCTGGAGCTCAGTTGACCCCGAAACTACCACTAATCCGCGCAGTGCTTCTTTCAGAAATTGCACCCACGTAGCTCGGCGCGGAACTTGACTGCTTGTGACTTAGATGTGGGCAGCGCTGAGGCACAGGGTTCCTAACAGTCCATTTACATGTATTGAAAAACAACAAGACATTTATGGCATGAGTTTTGGAAACCAAACGTTTTCATTTGGAAAAAAAAAAATCTACCTCTTCATGGTACACACATCAATCTAGGAATTATGCTTTCATTGTGTAGTTTTCTACTTCAAACTTTTCAGTTCATAATACAGAGGGCATAAAGAATAAAAATCAAGTACACGATAATGGAAACTCTTGCAAGTTGAAAACATTAGAGCAAAACGCGTGGAAGGAAAACAAGAAAGAATATTGTATATTATGACTTAAGTTTATTTACTTCTTGCATTGAGAAGCCGAGGCTGGACCTCAGTGCATTTGTATCGTCTCCCGGCACAGACTTTGGTGTAATTAAGATTTGGTTTGTTTCCGTTCCAAAGAAAGTTGAGGTTGGTTTAGTTATGGATCGGAAGAACTTGTCAGGAAAGAGAAGGGAAGGCATATGTAATGTGTAAATGATCAGTGATACGATCAGGTATAATGTTTGTTTCACTATGATATTTTAAGGTTTGGACACAGTGTATAAAAAGATTTTTTTTTCGTCGGTCTTTGTCTCAATTGAAACTCAGTCCCCCTTAACATTTCAGTGTGAGTTGTTCCGGACCGTTTTGGTTCCTCACTTAATTATAACATTGTGGGGTGTTAACAATAGTTTAACTTCTGCTCACCCATCACCAAAGAATTTCCTACCAGTACAAGATATTTGATACGACCGTCACACACACACCACCAGCCGTCAGTGCACTCTTCCACCAGGCACACACACCACCAGCCGTCAGTGCACGCTTCCACCAGGCACATAGACCACCAGCCGTCAGTGCACGCTTCCACCAGGCACACACACCACCAGCCGTCAGTGCACTCTTCTACCAGGCACACATACCACCAGCCATCAGTGCATGCTTCCACCAGGCACACACACCACCAGCCATCAGTGCACCCTTCCACCAGGCACACACACCACCAGCCGTCAGTGCACGCTTCCACCGGGCACACACACCACCAGCTGTCAGTGCACACTGTCACCACGGGCACACACCACCAGCTGTCAGTGCACACTTTCACTTGGCACACACACCACCAGCCATCAGTGCACGCTTTCACTGGGCACACACACCACCAGCCATCAGTGCACACTTTCACCGGGCAAACACACTGCCAGCCGTCAGTGCACAATTTCACCAGGCACACACACTACCAGCCGTCACACACTACCAGCCATCGGTGCATGCTTCCACCAGGCACACACCACCAGCCGTCAGTGCACGCTTTCAAAAGGCACACACACTCCACCAGCCATCGGGTGCACTTTCACCGGGCACACACACCACCAGCCGTCAGTGCACGCTTTCACCAGGCACTCACACCACCAGCCATCAGTGCACGGTTCCACCAGGCAGACACACCACCAGCCGTCAGTGTACGCTTCCACCAGGCACACACACCAATGGCCATCAGTGTATGGTTTCACAGGGCATACACACCACCAGCCATCAGTGCACGCATTCACTGGGCACACACACCACCAGCCGTCAGTGCATGCTTCCACCAGGCACACACACCACCAGCCGTCAGTGCACGCTTTCACCGGGCACGCACACCACCAGCCGTTAGTGCACGTTTTCACAGGGCACACACAACACCAACCGTCAGTGCACATTTTCACCGGGCACACATACCACCAGCCATCAGTGCACGCTTTCACCAGGCACACACACCACCAGCCGTCAGTGCATGCTTTCACCAGGGACACACACCACCAGCCGTCAGTGCACGCTTTCACCTGGCACGCACACCACCAGCCGTCAGTGAGGCAGGCAGGCTCTTCTCAGAGTTTCTTGGTAAATATGTGTTTGATGCCTGGGAGGTAGTGGGTCGAGTTTCCTTAAACCATGCTGAGTATGCAGGTGCAGTGCATGAACTCCTATGTGAGTGAGTCATGCTGCCTGGGGCTCACACACTCCACACTTGTAAATTGCGCCTGCACCAGGCTTTTTCTCATTTGCAAAGTTTGGCGCATGTGCACAGCTAGGCAGCCCCCACACCTTTGGGAATGACTGCTTCCTACAACCAGAATGGAAACAACATTCAGAGCAATGAAAACAAGTTCATTTGATGCAAAGAACTGTTAACAAAAACCATTTCCAGCTATTGTAGATCTGGCAACTTAAAAAAAACAGCAACAAAAAACAAACAAGCATTGGCATGGCCAATAGGTCTCGCTTTTTGGACCCTATAAGTATTTAGTTGTGCAGCAGAATATCCTTGGTGCAACAACACCAACTGTTGCATGGCTAAACACTTATAAGGTCCCAAATGCGAGACCTATTGGCTATGCCAATGCTTGTTTTAAGTAATTTTCTCTCGTATGTTTTGAATAGCAAAAAGTGTAAACTTACTCAAAAATATAAAGTATTCAAAAAGTGTTCATTACGTTTGTGAATCGGGAACCAAACTTTAGAAGTATGGCTTCGTTCTCTGGTTTGTAGGTTGGTTCAGGTTCCTGTGCCATGCTTTGCTTCAGAAAGACTACGGGAATTATAAAATAATTGAGCAATATTATCTCCTAAGAGATCAACACCACACCATATAGCTCCGGAGGTTTCCCGAGTGCTGACCGTCTTATTTGCTTTTCATAAAATTAAGCACACAGCAAATTAAGTCCAGTCCAAGTCATGTAAAACTTCAACTATCCCAGTTGTCCTTGGGATATTTAGATGTACTTGGTGGTTAGCATCAGGCGTCAGTGTATAATAAAAGGAGAAATTTACCCATATTTAACTGGTGTGGAACCCTAAGATACACTGCACACAACTTTCTACCAGGCTAACCTTTTATTAGATTTAGTTGCCTTTCAAAGTAAAAAATACCAATAGCACAGCAAACAGGAATTTTGTAACGATAGCTCAGGTGGACCAAATGCACAAAATCTATTTTGCTTCAGTGTGCTCAGGATCTCAGGAAACAGAGAATTGCCAGTTGGTGGATGCCTACACTTTCTGTCAGGATCATGGGAACCCATTGATGTGGCTTGATGGCACTCTCATCTCACCCACGCCCCGGGCGATTGACAGTTGTGGTCACACAAGCTGAATCAAGGCTAGAGCGCAGAGGGGATGAAAAGGGAGGAGGAGAATAATGGGACTGCTCATAAGGGGATGTATGATGCTACATCGCAAACGTTTACATCGCATGGCATGACATCGCAGTTTACACATCGCGTGTTCTTTTACATAGCAAGTATCCACAATGCAAACCATCACATTGCATTTCAATTGAAATGCATACAAAATACTTTACAACGCACACAAACACCCTGCATGCTTTGACATCACGATTTTTACCATTAGGACCACTCCCCTAAACCCGAAATTCTAAAACCTTTAATTACTACCTTACATGAGGAACCCCTGACCCGACCCTAAACACTGAAGCCTAAAACGAATGTCTGACAAAATATCGATAACACAAATATCGATATACAAAAATATCGGAACAAAAATATCGAAGTCAAAAATATAGGAATCCTATCCCTAACAAGGTAAGTACAAATATATCGAAAATAAAATATAGAATGACAAAAATATCGTTTTTTGTAAAATATCGTTTTTTTTAATATATAATAAAAATGTCATATTAACAAAATAATACTTATAAATGTAATAAACATATTTAAAAATGTACTATAATATTTAAAATTAATACATAATGTAATACAAATTAATATTAATAAATATATAATACACAATATATTTTTCATTAATAATAACTCTACATTAATTATTTTCATAACTTAAAAACAAATAAAAATGTAATAAATTACTAATACATTTATTTACATAAAATATTCACATAAATAACAATTAATAACAACATAATACTAATAAAAAATCTAAATACATTTTAGATAGCGTATGAGTAAAAATTACTATTCCCACTCCAGAGAGTGCGACAGTAGGGAAAATGTTGGATAGCGTAGCGGTAACAATTACTATTCCCACTCCAGAGAGTGCAACAGTAGGGAAAGTGTTGGATAGCGTAGGGTTAAAAATTACTATTCCAACTCCAGAGAGTGCAACAGTAGGGAAAGTGTTGGATAGCGTAGGGGTAACAAATACTATTCCCACTCCAGAGAGTGCAACAGTAGGGAAAGTGTTTGATAGCGTAGGGGTAACAATTACTATGCTAACTCCAGAGAGTGCAACAGTAGGGAAAGTGTTGGATCGCGTAGGGGTAACAATTACTATTCCAACTCCAGAAAGTGCAACAGTAGGGAAAGTGTTGGATAGCGTAGGGGTAACAATTACTATTCCAACTCCCGAGTGTGCAACCGTAGGGAAAGTGTTAGATAGCGTAGGGGTTAAAATTACTATTTCCACTCCAGAGAGTGCAACAGTAGGGAAAGTGTTAAATAGCGTAGGGGTTTAAATTACATACTTAAAAATTCTTTTTTTTTTTTAATAATACAAATATGATTTATTAAATAAATATAAAACATTTACAATACATATACATAATTATTAAAAACATGATTAGCAAAATATATATAACCTAAAAAATCATGAAATACATACCATTTTATAATATTTAATTACCAATTAATAAATAATTAACAATTATAAAATTAACTTAACAATTATTTTTGTATTTATTATTACTTAATTACATTAAAATTAGTTCCCACCATATTCCCCTATAAACACACAACCCGCAACAGAACACCTCTATCAATTAATTAATTATTTTAAATTAATTACCAATTAATTAAATTTATTTACCAATTAATAAAAATTAATGTATGCTTCCTACTAATTAATAATTAATTCTACATAATGAAATTACTTCCCACCCTATTCCCCTATAAACCCATAACCCGCTACAGAACATATTTATCAATTAATTAAAAATAATTACCAAAATAATCAAATATAATTACCAATTATTTTTAATTAATGTATGATTCCTACTAATTATTAATTATTTAAACATTATTAAATTACTTACCATCCTATTCCCCTATAAACCCATAACCCGCTACAGAACATATTTATCAATTATTCAATTAATTAAAATTAATTAAAAATAATTCAATTAATTAATTAATAATTCCTACTAATTAATAATTAATTTAACATAATTAAATGACTTCCCACCCTATTCCCCTATAAACCCATAACCCGCTACAGAACATATTTATCAATTAATCAATTAATTAAAATTAATTAAAATAATTCTCAATTAATTAATTAATAATTCCTACTAATTAATAATTAATTTAACATAATTAAATTACTTCCCACCCTATTCCCCTATAAACCCACAACCCGCTACAGTACTAAAAGACAATATTTAATTAAATTGCATTAAAAATTAATAATAAAACATAATAAATACAATATAATATACACAAAATGTATTTAAAAATCGATATTAGTAACATCGAAATTATTTACTTCGATATTACTGACATCGATATTTAAAACTTCGATATTACTGATATCGATATTAAGACTGTCGATATTACTTACCTTCTATATTATGTCCCATCGATATTTAAACTTCGATATAATTGTATATCGAAATTTAAAAGTCGATATTTTGTCTGTGTACCCCCTAAAACAGTACCCTAAAGTACAACCCCATAACACTTCCCTAAACCCTAAACCCTAAGCCCTAAACCCTAATACAGTACCCTACAGTAAGACCCTTGACACTACCCTCAACCCTAAGCCCTAAACCTACCCTACACTACGACCCCCTAACACTTCCCTAAACCCTAAGCCCTAAACCATAATACAGTACCCTACAATAAGACCCCTTGACACTACCCTAAAACCTAAGCCCTAAGCCTACCCTACAGTATGACCCCCTATCACTTTCCTAAACCCTAAGCCCTAAACTACATTCTAAGCACAATCCCCCTTACTTCTCTCTCCTCGCGTTGTCTCTTCCTCGCCTCTGTCCCGGTGCTCGTCCATCCCGGTGCTCGCCCGCCTCTGTCCCGACGCTGCACCTCGCGTCCATTACACCACATGCGATTTAAAAATGCATGCAATGTAATGGGACGCGTTGCAATGTGTATGTGTCATAACCTCGCTGGTGTTGTAACGCATGCGACGTAAAAGCATGCGTAGTAATGCCAGCATTGTAATGGGTGTTCGCCCTCCGAAGGAGATCACTAGTCAATGCAAGGCTGCATGTTGACTCGGCCCAATCACTACTTCTTGGGCCATCTCTGAGCTTTTCTATTGCATTGCCCAATGCAGAAGGAATCAGTGCACTTCTTTATGGCTTCTTGAGCACAAACATTAACTTAATGCATATTCTGCTGACAGCAAAGCTTGCAAACACAAAGAAACAATTACTGCCCTCCGCTCTGTTATCGGCAACAAATACACTGAGATATTTCAAGTTAATGTATATGCTACAGATGCCAAAATGTAATGCAGAGATCCCTTCTCCTGTGCTGCAGCACAGAAAAAAGGGTTCATGATAGGGCCTTTGGTATGATCCATCTGCATTTTTTCACTGTATAGGGCAGCTCTTCTTGCAGAGAGATCTATCTATGTCGCTTCCTCAATATCAATTTTCTCTGGATGGCAGATTCACACCTGTAGTCTACACAAGAACAGAGCATCGGGGAGAGGGGAGGTTTCCTAAGTTTAGTCCAGCCTAAGTGAGGCACAATCCCCCATGCAAGAACACAACATATTTGTTACAAAGATGAATCGTAGGAACTCCAGACATAGCCATAAGGTATAACTTAAGTAAAGGTTTATTTAAGCTTGGATGAAGGATGGTAGTTACAGGATGGTTGTTCTTCAGTTAAGTAGTTAAGATAATTCAAGGCCCCAGCAGGAGCAGCATCCTTGCTGCTCAGCCCACAGTCTCCAGCTGTCTCTCTGTTCTCACAAACAGGCACTCCCATATTCTACTCACCCACCAGCATTCTAACATTTCACATACACATCACATTCATACTGGCTGAGCAGCAGGGAAAGGAAATCAAGGTACAACAATATTCAAACACATTAGGTTAGTTAGAGTCTCAAACGTCTGAAGTGGAGTAGCAGCTTGTATTAACAAACTATAGGGCTGCTGGGTAGTAGGCCCCTACTCATGACAGGCTGAAGTATGCACCCGTGCCAGGCACAAAACGAAAGTGCAGACTTTCTCTTATTCTGAGCTTTCATTGGCTGACTGGAGGTGGACCCTAATATGCATTCCAGGCACAAGCTAGACGTGAAAAAGACTACTGAAAACAACAACAAGCATTGGCATAGCCAATAGATCTCGCCTTTGGGACCTTATAACTGTTTAATAATCCAGCACAATATCTTTGGTGCAACAATATCAACTGTTGCATGGCGAAACAGTTATAAGGTCCCTAAGGCGAGACCTAATGGCTATGCCAATGCTTTTTAATGATACAATGAACACTGTCATGTTAGATGCAAAACATCTAGTTAAAGGTTGCTAAAAGACCAGTAACATGCCCAGTACACTCAGTCATGCAAGTCAAAATATTTCACCTGCCCCCACCGCTCCACGCAGATGGAAACATGAATTGACAGACATCTGGATCATCCAAATCAAAATATCTCACATCGACCAATGAGCCAATTAGATA
Organism: Lissotriton vulgaris; assembly: GCF_964263255.1. Taxonomy (NCBI): domain Eukaryota; kingdom Metazoa; phylum Chordata; class Amphibia; order Caudata; family Salamandridae; genus Lissotriton; species Lissotriton vulgaris. The sequence goes on from NC_141685.1 coordinate 1,683,653,836, forward strand.
TTTTCTTTTCATTCTTTACTTCACCCAAAACACCAACTCCATCAAACCACTGCTTAATCTACCACTAGCATACTTTTAGACGCGAATGTACACATTTATATCATGAATCACAGGCCCCAATGACCCACTTCAGAACTTTTAACCTCATAACTTTAATGTGAAAGATAAGAAAAAATGAATCTTAGGTCTTTATAGATAATGGAGCATATTAGCAAGAACCTCGTTAAAATGATCGCTGTTTTAGCTGCAGGAAACTGCCGCTAAAACAGCGATAATGGACTTGCTAATATGCGTTAAAGAATTCCAATAGAAGCCCAGGTTAGATGTGCAAGACATCTAACCTGGGTTTCTACTGGAATTCTAGAACGCATATTCGCAAGCCCATTATCTCCATTTTAGCTGCAGTTTCCTGCCGCTAAAACTGCGATAATTTTAACGAGGTTCTTGCCAATATGCCTCAATGTTTCCTTAACAATATACAAAGCGAAAACTCGTGGCTAGCTCAACCCTGGAAACTCAAAAGAAATTTATTAGGAACAACCTAAGGGCGTGATCACATCGCTAACAGGCCACCATTTATGAACACCAAATAATCTATTCCTACGCATTATGTAGGCGTCCAAATAATCAGCACTTAAAAAAAAAATTGTACCAAAGTCACATTTCACATTTCATTTACCACACAATTTACCCTGTCAGCATAGTCATGAATGTCACATTTCAAGCAAATGTGCTCACCTGCTTACAACAATCAAAAGAACGTCATACTGCCGTCCACACAAAAAAACTAAACTCATAAACACAGCACATTGTCTGCTTTCTCCTACAGTGCCAAGAGAAACTACCTCTGTACAAAGAGCAGTACCCTGGACAGGACTATTAAGACTTCCTTTGCACACACTCTAAACAGACCTGCATTACAGATTTTTACTGGGAACAAGGTGATGTTATTTCTAACTCGTTGTTGGTCTCCTTTGCCTCCGCTGGCTGATAATAAGGATTCTAAAATGTTTATTTTCCGCCCAGGATTGTTTACTAGGCTTTTTGCTGTAGGAAGGACGCTCTCTTGAGGGAGCGCTGATTTACATCATACACCAGCCTTGGCCTCAGCCCAGGTAAACCACCTGTGTTAAAAAACAGCATACTATTATGAGCAGTACTTACCACATGCACCTACCTAGCTTATGTCAGATATCCACGCTTTCGCTGGACTCTCAATACCACTCAACTCTATATCACACACTGTCGTTATAGAAATGCCTGTACATGGTCATCCTCAGATAACACGGTATAGAGAAACCTTGGCCCCAACAGGCACAACAAGGCAACAATATATTTGGCAAAAGGCAGCCAAACACACATCACTGACAGGCACTATAGACAGACACCCTAGACCCCCCAGCACCTTGAGACCCTAGTGGGTGAGTAGTCCCGCTTTATAAGTCTGATTGACTAATGTGTCGCATAGATTTCTTTGGTCAAGCAGTGGACAACTGGCCACACAATGCAGAAAAATGAGTGCCTTCAGCTCAACTACCCGTACACACAAATTTCTACAAATATCTCCCAACAGTGAAAGAAATTTACATTCAAAGTAGTCTACACAAACCAATTCAGTATTAAACATTGAGCATACCCTGTACTCATCACATGTAAACACCAGCAAACGTAGGGAACAATCGATTTATGGCCTTTTCAGATCCATGTCAGAGTGCCCCAGTTCCAGCATCAGCTGTGAAGCCATTCGAATTATGTGTAGCTCTATACAATGGTGGATAACACAACAGTTTAAAAGACTCTTGATACCAGCTAGCACATGAGCCAGCACTATTTCAGCGGGCCATTGAACCAATCGTGAACGCACTAAGCAACAACAAAAAAGTTTCAGTGAAGTCAATAGGTCTCTCCTTTGAGATCTACTTTCTCTGCCAATGGTTTATAGCAATGCAGGACAGCATCTCCAATGCCGTGTAGCATGGCTAAGGATTTATACAAAATAAAGCCTTGGGTGCGGCCGCTTGCATCGCTTTGTAGACTTGCACATGCCTACAAAATGATGTGGATGTTTTTTATTTCCCCATTTTATTTTCTGTTGTATTGGCAAATAAAAGAAAAAGAACTTCAAAGTCGTTTTTAAATCAGGTGGGTGGATGGTGAAACAAAACTGAGGGCAAAAGCAAAGCAGGACGGCAGAAGCAACATAGAGGGCACAGGTGGGGGAAGCAACATGGGGTGCTGGGATCGGGGACGGATGCAGCACAGGGGGAAGCAACAAAGAGGGCATGGGTAGGGGACGGAGAAAAGCAAACATTTCAGAGAGAAGAATGTGGAGCACCGAAGGAGAAAAGCAAACATGCAAGAGGGAGAGAGAGCACCGTGGGGCTAGGAGAGGAGACGCACTCATGCGAGAAAGCAACGTGGGAGGGCAGAAGCACACGAGGGCGAATACATCAAGGATGAGGTGGGAGAGAAGCCCACCTATGACAATGAGCAATATGGAATACAGAGTAGGAAATAGAAGCACACTAGCGAGACAGCACTTGCTTTCATGGACGTTCAGTGTCGGGCCAAGAAGGAAAAGGACTCTGTCTCTTCCTTACTGCCCAGAGAAGACACAGAAAATGTCCTCTCCTTCTCTGTGCTGGCAGCTGCCCCCTTCTCTTCCTATTATTCCCTTTCTTTTTGTCTTGCTCCTCACTTACTGAAAACCGTGACTTGAAGAAAGGGTTCACAAGCTCTCTGCCCTTCTTTCATTTAGTTGCTTCCCTGTGAAATGGATCAAAAAAGAGACAAGCCTGTGCGCTTCGCCCTGGCAGCAGGGGGAGGGGAGAGAGGAGGGGGCCTGCGCCTATTTCCCTTGCAGGAGCAAGCAGGAACCATATGGTTTCAAGGCTCGCTCCCGCAAGGGAATCGCCAGACTTGCACACGTTGCCATTGGAAGCAATGCAACACGTGCACGTTTTTGCCCGCTGAGCTGTGCCCATGGCTAAAGGTCTTTTTTCCATGAAGCGCATGCGCTCCTCGTAGGCGAGACCTAAAAAGAAATGAGTGAGTTGCATCAATTACTGTGTTTCCACAGCTGGCCGCAGCTCCGTATTATCTCCTGAAGGTTTATGCTGGTTGTGTCGTTACCAGTGGACAGTGTTAGGTATGCTCTGGTATGAGTTTTAGAGTTTGTTGTACAATAGCGAGTAAAGCCGCACTTTTCCCACAAGACCCTAAAGTTTGAATATAATAATTTCACCCATCATATTTTGCTGCATTCAAGGAAAGGGACAACTGGGTAAGACATCGCGGGCTAAATCCACATCTGTGCCTCCAAAACCTAATACTCTCACCAGCCAGTAACGTCCTAGTAAAGTCGATGTATGCCCGCCAGAGCTATTTGCTGGTGGGCCCTGTAGGAGTATCCCAGCTGGAGCCTGTGCTTCCCCCCAAACCAATAATACAGCAGATCATTAAATGAAAATAAGAAAGAAAACAATAGGATAGGAAAGTCGGCTTAAACAGGAGTGAACTTCTGTGCAGCAAGTTTTGCATAACTTAGGCGCATATGGATTGAACCTCCCGGATGTTGCACTGGATGGAGTCTTGTTTAGGGCTCGTGTGTGGAGGTTGCGACTTTTCTGTTCGTAAATCTTTAAGCACGTAAAAACGATGCGTGCATCGGATTTTAAATGCAGAAATACCAGAAACGGGTTGACAATGAAAATGATGGATTCCCATATCCGAACTCTGCCTGCCAGTCTGTGGCAGCCCTCGCGAAGGAGATTGCAAAACACCACCGGATGACATTGGAACATGTCTCCATGAGGCGCATTGTGCTCTGCAGGAGTGACATACCCAGGAGAGGCTGCATTAGTAATGAATCGCCTCGGTTCAGAATGAGTGATCGTTGGCAGGTGCGCATCACTCGGGGAAAAATGTATTGTTTTCTTGCCATAAAGGATCTGGCAGAAGTCCTCGTTTATGAAATGAGATCATCATATTAAAGAGAGAGCGGGAATAAAAAGCTTCAGATGAGATGTCCCTGAGCTGTCATAAGCGGCTCTCACAAAGCAGGCTGTACAGACTAATGGCCAGATATAAAAAGTTTGAAGGTAGATGTTTAGAGTAGCCTGCTTCCTAAGAAGGAACAGTGTCTAAGTTCAAACAGTGCTGCCGGTAGCTGAACCAGTGCCTAGGGTGAACCAGTGGCTACAATGAACCAGAACCTAGGATGAACCAGAGCCTGGGATGAGCCATTACCTAGAATGAACCAGTGCCTAGGATACGCCAGTGAGTGCCTAGGATGAGCCAGTGCCTAGGATGAACCAGAGCCTAGGATGAACTAGAGCCTGGGATGAGCCTGTGCCTATGATGAACTAGGGCCTAGGATGAACCAGTGCCTAGGATGAACCAGAGCCTGGGATGAGCCAGTACCTAGGATGAACCAGAGCCTAGGATGAACCAGTGCCTAGGATGAACCAGAGGCTAGGATGAACCAGTGCCTAGAATGAACCAGTGCCTAGGATGAACCAGAGCCTAGAATGAACCAGTGCCTAGGATGAACCAGAGCCTAGGATGAACCAGTGCCTAGGATGAACCAGTGCCTAGGATGAACCAGAGCCTAGGATGAACCAGAGCCTAGGATGAACCAGTGCCTAGGATGAACCAGTGCCTAGGATGAACCAGTGCCTAGCATAAGCTAGTACCTCGGATGAATCAATGCCTAGGATGAGCCGGTGACTTTGAGGAGTCAGTAACTAGGAAGAACCAGTGCCTAGGAAGAACCACGTCGTTTTTCGGAATATCGGATGCCTGTTGCCTAAACCTTATTTAGGTTTTGCTCTATATAGCTGATCTGTTGTTACCCACAGCGCCAGGAGACTCCGTTAGGAGTGGCAGTTGCGCCATAGAAAAATTACTTTTCAATTCATTTCAGGATGAACCAGTGCCTAGGACGAGCAGTGCCCAGGATGAACCAGTGCCTAGGATGAATCCCTGGCCAGGTAGATCAGTGCCTAGGATGAACTTGACTGAACCAGTGTTTGTCTTGAGTCAATAATACAGATGTTTTTCTAACACCTGTGAAGTTATTGGTTATAATTTATAAAAATACATTTTTACTAAGCTTTAGCGCAGAATTTAAGGGCCACATCGTTTTTGGTTTTTATTTAAAAATGTTCCCGAATAAATCACATTAAGAGACTAGATAGTGTAATTTGTCCTCAACAGAAATCGTATAGCAAACGAAACATCGTTAAAAAAGTATATTCTTGCATATTAAATTTCATGTATGTACTTATTGTATCCATGTCTTACTGTGAGGTTATTGGATAATCCTATTGGTCAACCTAGAGTGACTCTTTTTATCTGCTGCTGTTGCTGAGTGGATGTATTTGCTACTATGGAGTTTGGGGGACAGATTTTTGGAGGGAGGAGGAGGAGAAGTAAGCCTCACATGCTGTTCCAGCTAATTCCGACAAGTGATACTGACCGCCCCTGCTTTGAATAATTATTCGGCACTGCGTCCATGAGAAGCCCTATACCACTGCTGGCCTCCATCGAAGTGCTTACTGCCATGTAAGTGCCGGTTTCCTTCTTGCATGGCATACCATTAGTGCCCGTGTCAGGCTGAATATATGGTGCTGGGTAAGCAAGATGTAGGCTGCAGAATGACTGACCAATCTGCACTGCAGATAAGTAACCATGAGTTGCTAAGATTAGTTGCAAATATCCCTTGCCTTCGGAACGCACTAATATCCCTGCTGTGAGGATAGACCAAGCATTTCATTAGTTTCAACACCGCATGAACTTTCTTCTGTAATCTTTAGGTTAGACACAGACACATGTACCTGCATGTAGGTCCTTTCTCTTCCCTCTAACTGCCAAATTGACCAGGCAACCACAATGTACCCATTTTTATTTTGCAAACTATTATGCCAATAAAAAATGGCTGGTACCCCATTCCGCCTTTGCAGTGTATCCAAAGTACACACAACAACCAAACAAACAAGCCCCATTTGTGAATGGAAACAATATGGATTTTTTCCAGGTTGATAGACACCCCACGCCTATTAACTTAATTTGCACTCTAAAAAAGTACTGGTCATCCCCAAGGAGAGATCCTAGTCCCAGCCTATTATTTGAGTGCATATTCTTTGTAGGAGGCTCTAGCAATGTATTTTTTAGTTCAGGAGTTAGCCAAAACCTTTTGATTTTACTAAAACGTGTATACAATGTAATATACGTACATATAGGGTCTTTCAGCCATCTCTTTTCATCCATTGGTCTGTTGTGTTATTCACATTTTGCTCCCATCCACTACAGCATAAAGCATAGGGCAGTGGGTCATCCTACTTAAGCCACTGGTTAACTTCCCTTTCAGTGACTGTATTTTGCTCCCTCACAAGAGGCACATCTGGACATAAAATAGTTCCCGTCAGTGCCAGTGTTTTTGTCTTTACTTCTTTTTTATTTTTTTAATATTTTTATATTTTATTTAGCCATAAGTGTAACACAGTACAAAACTGAAGAAGCAGACAAAATAGAACATAAGTATCATATAAACAGTAGAAATATCAACATAATCCAAGTAGATAAGTTACTCTATTACAGCCATAAAAGGAAAAAAAAGAGGGAGAAAAAAGAAGAAATACAATGCAATATGTAATATCAGGAGACAAAGTAGAAAAGAGAGATAAGAAACCAAAACGCTACCGCTGAAGTAGTGTTAAGGGACGTTAGTTGCAAAACACATAGGATAAAATGACAGTACAATGTTAGTCCCATTGATGACTAGACCAGACCCTTTTCAATTTTAGCCAAGAACGGGGGCCTCTCGTCCTAGGTAGAGCAAGTTCCATTTCATACACCTTTCTGAGTATAGCCCCGACTTCATTAACATTTGGATTTATGTAATTAATCTTAGACTCTGGTGATGCATAAATGGGCACATGCGATGACAATTGAGGCAAAGATATTCTCGTGGCTAACTACTTCACGTTTGGTCCCTAAGACTATTTCCTTTTCAATAAGTTGACCACTGTGGCTGAGAAGTAATGTAAGAATAGAAGAAAAATCTCTCCAGAATATGTTAAGCCTTAGAGACATAGCAAACGTACCTTAAGTCTGCAGTAAAAAGTTGGTATTTTGGACAGAATGACTTGACCGAAGATTGAGATGTAGCCCATTTGGAGATAAGCTCTGGCGTATAGTGCAACATGAAGACTGTCCGGTGCTGTTGCAATTTCAAATTGACAGAGGATACTGCTAGATCTAAAGTATCTAATGATTCCTGTATTTCCTCACCTGTTATACCAGTTTCAAGAATCCAACTTAGTTTCATAGCTATCTGAAAGCTGGCATCACTGACAGCTGCGAGACGTTTCTGGTACACTGGACCAATAATGCCTCGGCCAGAGCTCAGATATATCGCCGACAGCATTTACCAAGGGCTTGACATTTCTAATAGCCTCTGGCCCCATAGAAAGTAGGTCCTCACATGTAAAAATTTAAAAAATGTACTCCGTGGAAGCCCAAACTCATATTTTAGTGCTGCAAAAGATCGAACCCTCGTCCATCATACAGCTGTCCTTATCTAATAATGCCCTTCCGCTGCCAGCCTCTTCTAATGGGGTAATAGAATATATATTGGTCAGCATAGGGTTGCCCCATAACACTGTGTGCTAGTGCAGCAAGGGCAGAGAGTATTCCTTGCAGATATCTTACCAGATCCTGGTGATATATTCAATTACCTTGAACCTAACCCACTTAAAATAGTTGGGAACAGAAATCTTATACAGCATGAACCGAATGGTCGGTCAGCAAGCTAACTGATATGATAGCCAAGCTGTGCCAGCATCAGACCCATTGAGCAAGCTTCGGATCCGTCCGATAAATGCAGCCCAGTAGTAGAGCTTGAAGTCTGGGAGCTTAAAACCCCCTTGTTTATAAGGTAGTTTAATAAACTTAAGAGCCCTCCTGGCATGTATAAATCCCCAATTAAAATTACCTATGACACTGTCTAGGTGCTTCAAAAAGACCTTGGAACCCACAGGGTTATTGAACAATATACATTTAGAAATTTAGGAAGAATATTCATTTTGATTATTTTGCACCTTCCGTATATACTAAGAGGGAGCCGATGCCAACTGCGTAGTTTAGCCGAGACTGTATTAAGAAGAGGCTCATCATTCAAAGTAACAACATCGTCTACTTGACTGTTAAGACAGACGCCCAGGTAAGGTGCCGTTCTTGTAGCCCCTAATGATACAGGCACGGTTTCCCTTATAGCTAGAAAAAGAGCCAAAGGACTCGCCCACTCGCGTAATTTTCAATTATAGCATCGGATGGGTTAGCAGAGAAGATGACGAGGTCATCCACGTATTCAGTCAGTTTCAATTCCAGGCCGCTAAGACATACTGGGGAAATCCTTACATTCTGCAGCCAATGCCTTATAAAAGGCTCAATGTAAAGGGCAAACAATAAAGGGGAAAGTAGACATCCCTGCCGTTAAGACTTGATTGCATCCTCGACCTCACCCAACTCCATCTCTTTTTGTAATGATGCAGACTCCAGGGAGTTGAGTCTCGGCAAATCACTCTCCTGTATACAATCAAGAGCAGTGTGTTTATTATATGAAGCTCACTCACGGTATAAGTTAGCATAAAATAGTCTAAACTGTTTGGCTATATCCAGTGGTCGAGTATAAGACAGACAGTCTTCCCCTTTAATTCATTTAATATTGGATCTAGACTTCTGGTCAGCGATCTGAGTAGCCAAAAGATGGCCAGCCCTCTCTCCGTAGTCATACTGCAGGCTTTTATACTTATGCTAGTTAGTGGCAACTTTATCTGTTAGCCCTCTATTAAGCTTTGATCGAACTTCTAAAAGCCGGAGATATATTGACTGTTCCGCTGCGTCCCTTACTGCAATACCTTTTTTATGTTGACGTTCCAGATCTAGGTAGTCAAGGTGATCCTGCTCTGCCTCCTGGGTTACACGCCAGTTCTGTGCTAAAATAAACTGAAAAGTAGCCCCTCTAACAAAAGCTTTGATACAGTCCCATAGCGTCGAGGTTGAAGCTGTTAGGAACCAGTGAGGGTTTAGCTCCCTGTTCTAGCCTTTGTTTTTCTTCTTTCGTTTTCTTATGGAGTCCTTCCTTTGTTTCCCTGTTCTCGGTGGCCCCGCCCCCTTTCCCTCCGTGGATTTAGGTCACCAGCACTAGGGATCGGTGCTTGGTTTCTGACCTTGTTGGCATTTTTCTGGAGACGGGATTTTTCTTTTTCTCCTGGGATCTGCGTGGGATTCTGTCAAGTTGGTGCTTTCAACTGGCTGCTCGGCGAACGGAGGCTTTCAGCTGCACGAGGCTTCGTGTCAGCCGCCCGGATGGGTGCTGCTCCGCTTGCCGTCCTGAGCGAGTGAGACTCGGCGGTAAAGTACAAGACGCGTCCGTTTGGATTATCGCTTGAACGCTTTGCTGCTGTGTATTTTGTGTTTACCGGAACTCTGTTATCGGGTTTCCTGCGCCAAAGGAACTTTTGTAGCCTGCCGGGTTCTGAGTGCCCGAGGTTTAGTGTAGTTTTTTCTCTACGCGCTACCTGTGTGGCGTGTTTAGTCTGTGGCCATAGAAAGTGGGTATTTTGCTGAAGCAGAGTGTGCCTTGAGCGCACTGGTTGTGTTTTTTCTTAAAGGGTTTTTTTTTACGTCAGACGTATGACTTTTTTCCCCTTGCCTGTTACTGGATATTATGCTACGCAGGCATCTGCTTACCAATTGGATTGTTTGCTCTTCTCGGACACCATCTCATCTGTTACGCAAGTAAGGAGGGGATAGGGGTGTGTTGGATGTGGTGTATTGGTGGGAATAGGGACGCAAAGGAAGGAGCACGGGGTCATATGTTAACATTCTCTTTCTGTTCTGTGTTTCTTTTCTTTTGTGGCTGCAGGTCAGGATCCCTTTCCCCAAACTACTAAAGGAGAAACTGCTGGGCTGTAACAGAGAGAGAGCATTGGCTTTTCTTTTTCTTTGTTTTACTTATTTTCCTACCTTCTCCCTTTTTCCCGGTTCGCGGTCACGCTGTGATAAAGTGCGTGGTGCGATCCGAGAGGGGGCAGATGAGTGGGGCCATCCTCGCTTCCGTGGTTGTGGGTTGAGTCGGCGAAAGATCCAACAGAAAACCAAGCCCACGAATTTACAACCACCCGAGCGAGTATGGATGAGGATGGGAATGAGTTGGAAGAAAGGACCCCTACAGTGCAGGAATTGATGGGGGCGGTTAACGCACTTCAGCTAAAGGTGCAGGAATTGCAGCAGGAGAACCAAGGGCTACGTCAGGAAATGAGTGCAGGGAAAGTTTAGGCTCCGGTTTGGGGAATGGGTAAATCTTCCATAGTCCAACCTGCTACGTTCCAATTCGATAGGGGTGCGAGTGCTAGTAATCCTGGTAATCTCCCTTTGACAGTTAATGTGACTACACCCTCTCCGGTACCTTTGGCTGTTCCTGAAAGGTTTACTGGTGATTCCAGTAAATATAGCATCTTTATGAATCAGTGCCATTTGCACTTCATGTGTCGACCTGCGTCGTTTCCTAATGACTCTACCAAGGTGGCTTTTGTTATATCCTATTTAGCCGGCACTGCGGCGTCTTGGGCCGTGCCCCTTGTAGAGAGTGATGACCCTGTTCTGTATAATTATGCGGCTTTTAAAGAACAGATGCGTTGTCTCTTTGCCAAACATGCGTTTATGCAAGCGAGCGACGCCGAATTATTGAAACTTAGGCAGGGAAAACTGGATCTAATGACTTATGTGTCCACCTTTAATCGGTTGGTTTCCGAAACCCATTGGCCCGCCGATAAAAGGACGTCCTTATTTTACCAAGGTTTGTCGGAGGACTTAAAAGACATTGTCTCACAGGTGGTGAATCCGCCTGAAGACTGTGTGGAATTCATAGATCTGGTGGTGAAGTTGAACCACAGGTTAACTGAACGGAGGGGCGAGAAAAACCGATTTCAAGTCTCTCGTATGGTTCCATCTAAGGTGGAGGGAAAGAGTTCAGTGGAGAGTAGAACGACCCCTGAACCTATGGAGATAGGAGGTGTTCGAGGTCCCTTAACAGCCGAGGAGAAAAACAGAAGGCGAACTCAGAATTTGTGTCTGTATTGTGGGCAAGGAGGCCATTATGCCAGGGATTGCACAGTTAAACCGTCTTCCTTGTCCTCCAGAAAGGTGGTGGCTTGTGTGCAGCCTTCAGCAGAAGTGGAGATGACAGATCGACTTAATCCTTCCTACCAGATTTCTGGTATAGTCAAGCGAGTCCCCAAACATTTTATGATAACCGTCTGCTTAGTCATTTCCAACAGCCACAGGACTCCGGTGTCTGCCTTGTTGGATTCAGGGGCCACTGGCAATTTTATGGACATCAAGTTGGCGGAACAATTGAAAGTGCCCTGGATTCTAAAGGAACAACCCGAACCTGTGAGGGCTATAGACGGAACTGAGTTATCTTCAGGGACTATTACTAGACAGACCGAACCCTTATGCATGATTTGTGATAATGGCCACTCTGAATATCTTGGGTTTGATTTGATTGATGCCCCTTCATTTGGTGTTGTATTGGGGGTTCCTTGGTTGCAATCCCACAATCCCCGCATTGATTGGTTTAGGAGAACGGTAACCCTTGATTCTGTTTTTTGTTTGCAAAGCTGTTACAAAGTTGCTACTGATTGGGTTACGCCTCTATCCTGTGCAGTTGGCGATGGCTTACGGTGTGACGTGCAGACAATCCCGGAAGCTTATATGGAGTTTGAGGAGGTGTTTGACAAGGGGCGAGCGCGGGACTTGCCACCCCACCGTTCTTTTGATTGTCGCATAGATTTAATACCTGGGGCGACTTTACCTTGTTGTCGTATATATGCCTTATCTGGGCCGGAAGAACACCATTTGAAGGAGTATTTAGACGAGATGTTGGCTAAGGGGTTTATTCGACCTTCCTCTTCTCCTGCCTCTTCGGCTATCTTCTTCATTCCCAAACGGGAAGGTGGTCTACGTGCCTGTGTGGACTATAGGGCGCTCAATAAAGGGACTATTAAGAACAAGTACCCTCTCCCGTTGATCCCCGTTTTGCTCGATCAACTGAGGCATGCGACGGTGTTTACCAAATTAGACCTCCGAGGGGCATACCATCTCATACGAGTCCGTGAAGGCGATGAGTGGAAGACTGCCTTCCGGACTAAATTCGGTCTGTATGAGTATTGTGTGATGCCCTTCGGGTTGTGTAATGCCCCGGCTGCGTTTCAGTTTTTTATCAATGAGCTCTTGAGGGAGTTTCTGGATGTGAGCGTGATAGTCTACATAGATGATATACTGATCTTCTCAAACTCCGAGGAGGAACATGTCAAACACGTTCGGCAAGTGTTACAGACGTTGAGAGACAATCAGTTGTTTGTCCGACCTGAGAAATGTACTTTTCATACCGATAGGGTCGAGTTCCTTGGTTTTGTTGTCTCGGTCGAAGGCATTAGGCTGGATCCTCGGAAGATCGAGGCAATCACCTCGTGGCCAGTGCCAAAAAATGTGAAAGACGTCCAAGTGTTGTTAGGATTCGCTAACTTCTATAGAAGGTTTATCTCCCATTTTTCAGAGATAGTGGCCCCCATGACGGTATTGTTGAGGAAGGGTGTTCCTTTTGTTTGGTCGTATGTGGCTCAGATGGCTCTGGACCAACTGATAGAAAGGTTTACTTCTGCCCCCGTTCTGGTCCACCCTGACCCGGCGTTGCCCTTTTTTGTTGAAGCCGATGCTTCCTTGGGTGCTGTGGGGGGGGTGTTGTCACAGAGAGATGCAGAGACCGGATTTATGCACCCCATAGCCTTCTTCTCGAAAACCCTGTTGCCTGCCGAAAGAAACTACACGGTGGCGGAGCGGGAATTGCTGGCCATTAAATTGTCCTTTGAAGAGTGGAGACATCATCTGTGGGGGGCCCGGCATTCCATTACCATCTTCACGGATCATAAGAATCTTGAGTTCTTTCGATCTGCTCGGGCCCTTACTCCCAGACAGATGAGGTGGGTCTCATTCTTCAATGAATATGATTTCATTATCACCTACCGGCCTGCAGCTCAGCAATTGAAATCGGATGCTCTATCTCGCATCCATGTGAAACCAAATGAGTGGGGAACGGATAAAGACTCAGGGTGTTTTATTCCATCTGAGAAAATAGTAGGGAGTATCACACTGGATGATTTTGTGACCTCGGTGAAAGATCAGTTGAGGGGTTTGGATTTAACACCTTGGTCGTCTCTGCCTTCCTGTACACAGAGGGAGGGGTTGCTGTACCACGGTTCGCAAATGTTCATACCTCCCTCTCTACGTGACTCTGTGGTGGAATGGTGTCATTCATCTGCTTTGGTTGGGCATCCAGGAATACATAAAACCAGGGAATTCTGTTCACGTTGGTTTTGGTGGGAGTCATTGACCCAGGATGTGCAACAATACGTAGCATCTTGTCCAGTGTGCGCTGTGAGTAAACCATCTCATTCCAGCCCCTCTGGCCTATTGAGGCCATTACCAGTACCTCCTGCACCCTGGCATACGATTAGTATGGACTTTGTTACCGACCTACCTTTGAAATCAGGTTGCACGGTGATTCTTGTTGTGGTAGATTCATTTACAAAGATGAGCCATTTCATCCCCTTGCCTAAACTACCCACGGCCAAGGAAATGGCCTTGATCTTCGTGTCATCTATTGTGCGGCTGCATGGGCTACCCTCCTCCATTGTGTCTGACAGGGGTTCCCAGTTTGTGTCCCGGTTCTGGACTGAGTTAGGGGAGGCTCTTCATATGAAAATCTGCCTTTCATCAGCATATCATCCCCAGTCCGATGGGCAGACAGAGAGGGTTAACCAAACCATGGAACAGTACTTGAGATGTTTGTTGACTTCCCTAACTTGTGATTGGGTGGTGGCCCTCCCTCTTGCGGAGTTCGCGTACAACAACAGCTTTCATTCCGCGCTGGGAATGTCTCCTTTTTACTGTTCCATGGGGTTTCATCCCCGAGCAATCCCCATTCAACCTACTGGTCATGTACCTGCGGTGGATGCCTTAGGGATTGCCTTGAGCCGGATATGGGATTTGGCTAGGGAACATCTGGTAAAGGCCAAAGATGACATGAAGCGACAGGCAGACAGACATAGGGTCCCTGCTCCGTCCTATGCCGTGGGGGAGCGAGTGTGGCTGTCTACTAAGAATCTGCACTTGGATGGTCCTAGGAAATTGCAGCCTAGGTTTGTGGGTCCTTTCCCCATAGCTCAGGTGATCAACCCGGTTGCAATGAGGCTGGAGTTACCGGATGAATATCGCATCCATCCGGTGTTTCACACCTCTTTGTTGAAGCCATATGCAGATACTGATCAAACCTTGCCCCCTCCCCCTCCTGTGATAGTTGAAGGTGAAGTGGAGTTCGAGGTTAATGCCATTCTAGATGCAAGAAGGAGACGAGGGAGGTTGATGTACTTGATTGATTGGAAAGGGTATCCCCCAGAAGACCGTTCCTGGGAACCGGCTACTGAAGTGCATGCTCCCAGACTGGTTAGATTATTCCACCTTCGTCACCCGACCAAACCTCGCCCGGTGGGGAGGCCTTTGAGGGGAGGTACTGTTAGGAACCAGTGAGGGTTTAGCTCCCTGTTCTAGCCTTTGTTTTTCTTCTTTCGTTTTCTTATGGAGTCCTTCCTTTGTTTCCCTGTTCTCGGTGGCCCCGCCCCCTTTCCCTCCGTGGATTTAGGTCACCAGCACTAGGGATCGGTGCTTGGTTTCTGACCTTGTTGGCATTTTTCTGGAGACGGGATTTTTCTTTTTCTCCTGGGATCTGCGTGGGATTCTGTCAAGTTGGTGCTTTCAACTGGCTGCTCGGCGAACGGAGGCTTTCAGCTGCACGAGGCTTCGTGTCAGCCGCCCGGATGGGTGCTGCTCCGCTTGCCGTCCTGAGCGAGTGAGACTCGGCGGTAAAGTACAAGACGCGTCCGTTTGGATTATCGCTTGAACGCTTTGCTGCTGTGTATTTTGTGTTTACCGGAACTCTGTTATCGGGTTTCCTGCGCCAAAGGAACTTTTGTAGCCTGCCGGGTTCTGAGTGCCCGAGGTTTAGTGTAGTTTTTTCTCTACGCGCTACCTGTGTGGCGTGTTTAGTCTGTGGCCATAGAAAGTGGGTATTTTGCTGAAGCAGAGTGTGCCTTGAGCGCACTGGTTGTGTTTTTTCTTAAAGGTTTTTTTTTTACGTCAGACGTATGACTTTTTTCCCCTTGCCTGTTACTGGATATTATGCTACGCAGGCATCTGCTTACCAATTGGATTGTTTGCTCTTCTCGGACACCATCTCATCTGTTACGCAAGTAAGGAGGGGATAGGGGTGTGTTGGATGTGGTGTATTGGTGGGAATAGGGACGCAAAGGAAGGAGCACGGGGTCATATGTTAACATTCTCTTTCTGTTCTGTGTTTCTTTTCTTTTGTGGCTGCAGGTCAGGATCCCTTTCCCCAAACTACTAAAGGAGAAACTGCTGGGCTGTAACAGAGAGAGAGCATTGGCTTTTCTTTTTCTTTGTTTTACTTATTTTCCTACCTTCTCCCTTTTTCCCGGTTCGCGGTCACGCTGTGATAAAGTGCGTGGTGCGATCCGAGAGGGGGCAGATGAGTGGGGCCATCCTCGCTTCCGTGGTTGTGGGTTGAGTCGGCGAAAGATCCAACAGAAGCCGAACACAGTCTAAATATCGATTCCTAATTTCCGACCTACACAAATATCGAGTTGGAAATATCGAAGGTACAGAATTTCAATGTCAAGAATATCGTTGGACAGAATATCGACCCGTAGGTAAGTAATATCAAATTTATTTATATCGATGTAAGTAATATCGAAGTTAGTAATATCGATAGCATATATATCGATGTAACTAATTTTGATGTTACTAATATCGATATTTGTATTATTTTTATGTATTTAATATGTATTTGTAATATGTTTTTGTTAAGTATTTACATTTTTTTAAATTATATGTGTATTATTTGTATATATTCATATTATTATTTTTAAGTAAATTTTATGTTTTAGTACAGGAGCGGGTTGTGGGTTTATAGGAGAATAGGGTGGGAAGTAATTAAAATATACTTAATTATTTAATAATTTTTAGGAATTATAAATTAACTTTAATTAATTTTTGTTTTTATTTCTGTAGCGGGTTGTGGGTTTATAGGGGAATTGGGTGGGAAGTAATTTAATTGTAATTAATTAATGATTTATATTTTTTGTTATGGATAATTATTTTATTTATAATAATTATTAATTGGCAATTAATTATTTAAATTGATAATTTATTTTTTAAATTGGTAATTAATGTTTTAATTGTTATTTAATTTTTTTTAATTGATAATTCATGTTTGTGATTGGGAAATCATTTTTGTAATTGGTAATTAATTACTTAATTGGTAAATCATTTTGTTAATTGGCAATTAATATTTTTAATTGCTAATTATTTCTTATTAATTGGAAACTGTTTGTAATTAATTGGTAATCAATGTTTTATAAAAAGTATTATTTGGTATCAAATAATCTGGAGTCGGAATAGTAATTTTTACCCCTACACTATCCAACACTTTCCCTACTGTTGCACCATCTGGAGTTGGAATAGTAATTTTTACCCCTACGCTATCCGATGCTTTCCTTACTGTTACACACTCTGGAGTTGGAATAGTAATTTTTATCCCTACGCTATCCAATGTTTTCCCTACTGTTACCCCCTCTGGAGTTGGGATAGTAATTTTTACCCCTACACTATCCAACACTTTCCCTACTGTTGCACCATCTGGAGTTGGAATAGTAATTTGTACCCCTACGCTATCTGATGCTTTCCTTACTATTACACACTCTGGAGTTGTAATAGTAATTTTTATCCCTACGCTATCCAATGTTTTCCCTACTGTTACACCCTCTGGAGTTGGAATAGTAATTTTTACCCCTATGCTACCCAACGCTCTCCGTACTGTTTCACTCTCTGGAGTGGAAATAGTAATTTTTACCCCTACGCTATCCAACACTTTCCCTACTGTTGCACTCTCTGGAGTGGGAAAAGTAATTTTTACCCCTATGCTATCCAACGCTTTCCCTACTGTTGCACTCTCTGGAGTGGGAATAGTAATTTTTACCCCTACGCTATCCAACGTTTTCCCTACTGTTTCACTCTATGGAGTTGGAATAGTAATTTTTACCCTCCCGCTATCCAACGCTTTCCCTACTGTTGCACTCTCAGGAGTGGGAATAGTAATTTTTACTCCTACGCTATCCAACGTTTTCCCTACTTTTGCACTATCTGGAGTGGGAATAGTAATTTTTACCCCAATGCTATCGAACGTTTTCTCTACTGTTTCACTCTCTGGAGTTGGAATAGTAATTTTTATCCCTACGCTACCCAACGCTTTCCCTACTGTTGCACTCTCTGGAGTGGGAATAGTAATTTTTACCCCTACGCTATCCAACGCTTTCCCTACTGTTAAACTCTCTGGAGTGGGAATAGTAATTTTTACCCTTACGCTATCCAACGTTTTCCCTACTGTTTCAGTCTCTGGAGTGGGAATAGTAATTTTTACCCTTACGCTATTTAACGCTTTCCCTACTGTTTAATTTTCTGGAGTGAGAATAGTAATTTTACATTCTACGCTATCCAATGTTTACATTACTGTAGTTTTTTTTTACTTTAAATAGTAGTTTTATTTATTTATGTAATTAATATTTTTTTTATTATTTTAGATACTGTTGTATTTAATTACGTTTAAAAATATTGAAAGTATATTTAAATTTTTTAATTTATTAAATATATTTGTTTATTTTTATTTATGTTATTATTTTATGTGTAGATATTTTTGTAATTTATAGTATACTTTAATAATTTATAAGTAATTAAAATAATTATTAAAATGTATTATTAGGTAAGTATATATTATATGTTATGTTTATTTTTAATTAAAGTTATATTATTCAATATGTATTATTTATTAATTTTAAACATTATTAAATATGTTTTAAAATGTTTCTTTTATTTATAAGTATTATTTACTTTTTATTAACAGAAAAAAAACAATATTTTTAATTACGATATTTTTAACATCGATATTTTGGTTTCGATATTTTTGTACTTACCATGTTGTAGATAGGGTGTCGATATACTTGCCTTCGATATTCCAGCGTCGATGTTCTGTAGGTCGATATTATGTCCGTCGATATTCTCTCATAGATTCGGTTGAAGTAGTGCCCGCATTGTTTTCTAGGTACTCCCCAAGTGCTCTTCGAATGTGTGCCTGATACTCTAGATTTCTAAATAGGTGTCTAGGAAATGAGAAAGCCCAGGGAGATTGTCTGACCCCCAACTGCATCTGCAAAGTTTGAATCACTGGATTGTGATCAGAAGTAATTATGGGGCAGACCTCTATGCATGCTTTTTCCATTAGAAGTCTCTTGATAAAAATTATGTCAATACGAAAGAACTGTTTATGTGGGGCTGAACAGAACGTGTAGCCTGGCAACGTTGGAAACAGTATCCTCCAAGCATCGTCTAGCTGGTGTATACGAAGAAGTTCAGAATAGCTGCCCTAATCCTAAGCAGTCTGGCCAGAGTTTTGGTGTTAGTAGTGTCTATTTTATTGTCCCTGATGCAGTTTAAATCCCCCATAACTATCAGATCCCCGGCCCACCCCAGCAGTTCGGAGCTTAGATAATTGCAAATGTTGGGGCAATCAGTATTGGGGCCATATACTATACAGATCGTAATCTTATGCCCTAAAATCGACAGCTGAACTATCACTGATCTTCCCTTAGAATCTGCTAGTGTGCCTAGGACTGTGGCTGCTAAGTTCCTAGATTTCAATATGGCAACCCCTCGTATAGAGACTGCCTGTGAGGTACATACTAATGTATCAAAACCAAGTTGTTTCAACTGAGATCTATCCTTGTAAGGAAGGTGAGTCTCAGTTAGGCCCAGTAAGTGAGGTTTAAACACACGGAGTTCCTCCCCAATTAATTGCCGCTTCCTGGCCTGGTTCAGCTCCGCAAGGTTCCAACACATAAATTTTAAATCGGACATTGAATAAACTCAATAAGCTCAATTCAGTCGTTTCCCCCCTAATTCCGTCCTCTTGCCCCTTTTGTTCTACAAGTGGATTTCTAACTTTTGAGTGGCTATTTAACACCCTCCCTACCCAATCCCCACCCCATTGCTCCGACAGGTTGGTGAAAAAAATGCTATCTTCCAATGCCAACTCCCGGCCTGTCCCAACTAACCCCGCAGTACCTACACAAAGGAATCATCTCCTTCCCTGCTATCATTGACTGACAGCCTAGAGAGAGTGCCCTACCTACCCCCTGAACCCTGAGGCCTCCACCATCACCTCCCATCCCCCACCAGTGTGTACAAAAGTGTCCTAAATGAGGAGGAGAGAGAGATAAATGACTCCATGCCCCCTTTTGCATGATTGCCCTTCTCTTTTATGATTGGCTAGCAGTTTCAGACTTCCACTTTGAGAGTGCTTGCTTAGCATCATATTTAGTATAGAAAAGTGTGAGTGGCCATCTTTGATGACTTGCACAAAGACTGGTGAACAGACTGCCTGAAGGGGTCCATTAACTGACGTAGCTTCCATCAATTGTCTATTGTAGATTTACACAGATCTGAGCATGCAAACATAGAAATTGTATCCAATTTGACAGGAGTGGAAGTATGGTCTTTCACATAGATTGCCTAACGAAGCAGAAAGTTGCCCAAATATATCAATATTGGTCGTGAAAAAGATGACTTGGCTTGGTTCCCTTGTGAGCGAGTAAGAGCAATCAATGCGCCCACTGTACTTTTGAGTCCATATCTCAGTCCGCCAAATCTGGAAATGCTTGCTAGAAAAGGCTAACAACGTATGCCCGTGGGTCAGAGCCTTCCCTCCCTTCTGGTATGCCGAAGATCCTAAGATTCTGCCAACATTGGCGGTTTTCAAGGTCCTCGACCTTTGCCTGTAAGGATGCCAGCTTAGTCTTTTGAGTTTTAGTCACTCTCACGGTGGAAGTGTTAACTTCTTCCACTGCTGCAACCCGTTCTTTTAGATCTGTGACTTCCGTACACAAAGAGGCGACCTTGGTGGTGACATCTTTGAATGCCTGTTTATTCTCTCTGCTATCGACTTTATCTTGCAGATTTTCTGGGGCCTCAGCTCTCTGGGTGAATAATACCTGCAAGATTGTAGACAAGGAGGGTTCCCACAGTCGGCCGGACGTTGCCCTTTCGTGGAGTTTACCTTTTCTGTTGATGCAAGAGGTGAAAATACAAAGCCGGAACATCCAGTAGCTCCGCCTGGATTCCTGCCGGATTGCCCAGTTGCACGGGTTATGAAACTGCTACATTGGAGCAGGAGTGAGAGAATATTAGTGGGTCTTTCACCTCAGCTGCCGCAGCCTCCACATTACCAGAGTTGGATAGTCGAGAGATGATAGCTTTGACCTCTCCCTTTGAAGCCACCCATTTGCATAAGGGACTAAAGCCTGAACCGACCTTTGTGCCACTTGGGGCAGAATCCTTGAGTCTCCTCACTGAGGCAGTCACTGGGGTTTAGTGCTGTTGCAACCCTTGCCTTCTTTAGTCCCTCCAGTGGTTTTCGGACCTTTCACCTTTAAGCCTTCCCCTCCCACTGGGGTGCAGACTTTTAAGGCATTGGGCTCTGACGCCTCGTAAGTAACATCGGTTGCTTCCATTTGCTGGACCATATGCTCCAACTGAGTGCAGGTCTGTGTATCTATAGAAAGGAACGCGTGATAGGAATGTCCAACAAATGCGGATACCTCAGGCCGGAGATCGTTGGTGTCTGAGTTCAGTTGTTGCTGGTGCCCTGCCCCAGGTATAATGTCAATTTGAGGATTACCGTCCACCGTGATCTTGCTGCTCATGCATGGTTGTAGTTGTAGTAGTTGTATAGGTGAGCCAGGTTTATTAGCTTCTGAGCTAGCACAAGACATTTTTCCTGGACATTTATCTTTTCCCAAGTCATGTTCCATATTAATTAAAGAGGAACCATTCCCCCTGCCGTTCCCCTGCTGTTCTAGGGCCAAAGTTAATGCCCAGTAGCAGGACAATATCTATTTTAAACAACAAGGGGACCCCAATTAGTATCAGCGAGGGACCTCGGGGAGCTTATTATATAAACACAACAATAGTCCCTGGCAAGAAAATAAGTGCCAATGAATATAGACTCAATCAGTACTATATTGGTGAAAACGTACCCAGCCGGGCAGAGGTTTTCAAAGTTTATGTTTCAGTCAAGAAAATATCAAACATATAAACACCTTCAACAAATCACGTAGGTGGGGCACAAGCCTGTACCCAACCACGAACATACATAGACAACAACATACACAAAGGGCTTACAAGGCAAAATCAACAATCTCTGTGAAATTCCAATTATAAACAGAGAATTACTTGTGGGTACCATTACATAGTTATACATTGAGAGTTCCAAACGTATATGGTACACAGTGGGTCGACGACGTTT
Source organism: Lissotriton vulgaris (assembly GCF_964263255.1). Classification (NCBI taxonomy): domain Eukaryota; kingdom Metazoa; phylum Chordata; class Amphibia; order Caudata; family Salamandridae; genus Lissotriton; species Lissotriton vulgaris. The sequence continues at coordinate 1,683,675,392 of NC_141685.1, forward strand.
CGGACCCCCTTGTTAAATAATGGGGTCCATCATCAGGACAAAGAAATGGTTGCCTTTTTAAGTTTTAAGCCTCTTTAGCCAGATTGGTACTGGGCAGGCTCAAATAAAAGCGCGCTGGGGGTTCGATATTTCAGAAGAGTGGGAATCCGGAGTGTCGGATTTTTCAAGGGTAAATTCCACGTGTCCAAAAGTAATTTCACGTGTCCAGGGGCGGAGGAGAATCGTTCCGCATGTACCTTTCGAGCCGGAATATGCCGGGAGCGCCGAATCGCGCTGGATTCCTGGAACCAGGGGGGGGAAAGCCGGGTTAGTCGGAAATGCTGGACTTCCTGGTTGTCCAGCATTTCCGACTAACCCGGCTTTCCCCCCCCTGGTTCCAGGAATCCAGCGCGATTCGGCGCTCCCGGCATATTCCGGCTCGAAAGGTACATGCGGAACGATTCTCCTCCGCCCCTGGACACGTGAAATTACTTTTGGACACGTGGAATTTACCCTTGAAAAATCCGACACTCCGGATTCCCACTCTTCTGAAATATCGAACCCCCAGCGCGCTTTTATTTGAGCCTGCCCAGTACCAATCTGGCTAAAGAGGCTTAAAACTTAAAAAGGCAACCATTTCTTTGTCCTGATGATGGACCCCATTATTTAACAGGGGGGGTCCGAAACGTCGTCGACCCACTGTGTACCATATACGTTTGGAACTCTCAATGTATAACTATGTAATGGTACCCACAAGTAATTCTCTGTTTATAATTGGAATTTCACAGAGATTGTTGATTTTGCCTTGTAAGCCCTTTGTGTATGTTGTTGTCTATGTATGTTCGTGGTTGGGTACAGGCTTGTGCCCCACCTACGTGATTTGTTGAAGGTGTTTATATGTTTGATATTTTCTTGACTGAAACATAAACTTTGAAAACCTCTGCCCGGCTGGGTACGTTTTCACCAATATAGTACTGATTGAGTCTATATTCATTGGCACTTATTTTCTTGCCAGGGACTATTGTTGTGTTTATACAGTAGCAGGACAAGCCACGGGCCACCCTTATCCCCCCAGACATCCTGAACATCAGCCATCTTGAAACCCAGGATTAATAATTACCCTGGGATCAGAAGACAAGAGCAGATGTAGCAAGAGTCACCATGCCGATCTGCTAGAGAAGATATGGCTGCAAACGGCTGCTGAGCCAAGCCGGCACATCGAGCCTTTAGATACCGGCAGCGATCGCTGTTAGGCATTAAGTCCAGTTACTTTCACATGAGAAGCGAGGGGGACACGCTTATACCCAAACTTTATTCCCCCTCACCATAGATGATTTTCAAAGCTTAGTGTTCTTGGGGGTGAGGGGGACGCCACGGGCAGTGGAGTCTATGGGAGAGGACTGAGGGAGGTGCCATCTGAAGCAGAGTCAATCTGCCATCTTCCTTTACCGAGCTGAGACTGACTCTCATCTTTACTTCATAATTACTTTAGAGTTGCCTTTGTTTTTAGAGCCTTGTGTGATAGCTTGACGCTTCTGATTCACATCCCATCTTTATCAGATGCCAACTCCTGCCAATGAAGCTGTTCATTCCTTTTGGAGTGTTTTGCTTTTCTGACTGCTGTTATTTCCCTGCATACCAGATTGTGTCCATTTAAAACTGTTGGTATTAAGTTATTTTTTTGTTTATTTTTTCTGTTTTTATTTACGTCCTTTTTTCTTTCGTTCTTTCTTTCTCTTTTCTTCTTTCTTTCTCTTTCCTTCTTTCTTGCCTTTTTTCCTTCTTTCTTTGTTTCGTTCTTTCTTTTCTCCTCATGTTTCTTGCGTCTTTCTTTCTTGTCACTTTCTTTCTTTTATCTTTCCAGATTCTTTCTTTCTTTCTTCCCCTTCTTACTTTTGTTGTCTTCCTTTGTTTATTTTTCCTTCTCCCTTGCCTTTCTTTTTCCTACTTCTTTGCCTTTCTCCTTTCTTTCTTTCTTTCTTTCTTTCTTTCTTTCTTTCTTTCTTTCTTTCTTTCTTTCTTTCTTTTTTTCTTTCTTTTTCCATCTTCCTTGATTCTTCCTTTGGTCAGCTCAAGTAATGGCATGCGCCCCTTCCACAAGTAACTCATCCGCACACAAAGTAGTTCCCTTCAGTGCCAGGCATTACTATGGAAATGTGTGGATTTTTAGACCATACACACATTTTTTGTCTGTAGCTAATGATTTTTGTTTTAGTTTGATGAAGGCTCAGCACATTCGCAAACAATAAAGTGTTGCAGAAGACATGACAAAACAAGACTTGCCAGAAGCTGGTGGCAGACTCCAGACCTACTTGCTTTACCAATGCTCGATTCACTTGCTGAGAAAGACAACTCTTCCATAAATCCTGTCAGAGATTTGGGAAGGCGTGCCTATAAACTCTCGAGCTCTGCTCTGGTGAATGTTTCCCTACCACACACAAAAATGCATCATTGATTGGAAGTAAAGCTCTCCTCATTGGCGGGGAGGAGGAGGTCTCTTGAGTGAGCAGACGAGTGGGGGTAGTGAGGCCGAGCTACAAAGAAAGCTCAGCTCTGGAGTGCTAGAGGACCTCAGGCCGAGCCAGAATCAGACAACTTGCTCGAGCCTTCAGTGGAACAAGAGGCCAGGACTTGGATGGAAGTGAGCAATTACCACTCCTGACTGCCTATTAAAAGTGTGAAAATGCAACTTTCTCTATGGAGTTTCATACTGGTAGCTTAGGCTCCTTTTAGGTACTCATTATTTTGGGACAAATAATGCATTTGATAAAGCCTGCATCTTCTAGCTGACAGGAATCAACACATCTCCACCAGACAGACCAAAGCCCCCCAACTGCAGAGCCATCTGCTTCTGAGCCAGAACCCCTACCTGCATGCTAGCTGGCAAGTGGACTCGAATGTTGGTGTCTCCACTAAGAAGGCTTCACGGCACTCTACATTTCACTCGAAATAAATGAATAATGTGATAAATAAAACTGCCTCGTCGCCCCCTATTACCCCCGACATCATGGGAACCTGGGCCCTTGCCTTCCGCACAGTTCCCGTGATCCAGGCAGCTGCGAGTCCCCTACACTCTAATCGCAGAATATTTCCTGCATTTGTAGCACACATTACCGGCTGATTTGCTTTCCGAGCATTTACTTGCAAGACTGGAAACAAAAATCACTGGGGCTTTTCACTCCCGTGGCTATTTTTATATCAAAAGGAGCCTTCGCTGTTGATTAGAGATAGATCATTATCCTTCTTGGGAGCCGGATGAAGGTTGTTTGGGTAACCTTGACGCGCCTCTGTGGCAGCCATCGCTGCAGTTTTCACGCACGCGGGCTGGAGGAACATCCTTTAATTGAAGTCTGCCGTGATTGGGCGGACCCACGCACCTTCCTTCACCGCCGCCAAGTGACATGCCGATTCCCAGAAGACATTTATACTAGGGGCATTTTTAAAAGTGTTTGTTTAAAGGAATTTTCCATCTAAACGAAATTAGTCGAAAGAAACCGCTGTCCATAGTCCAGGGTTAGTTTATTCCGATTTTCGATGCTCGTCGAGGTATACAGGTGTCAGTTATCCTTATCTCAATTTTATTATATTGGAAGCTGGTCTTTTTCCATTTTTAATAAAGGGGGTAATTATTGTTACATCTTTCATGGGCACTGAATACTTGTTTGTATTATGGTAGTAAGAGATGTCCGCCATATCTTGTGTTGTCCACCTTTTTTGGTAGGATACGATGTACTAAGGTAAACATCAAAATGCTAATGGCAAATCAGTTGTTAGACATGAAATTGTCAGGGTACACACTAAATACTTTTTTTGTGCTGTTAGAGGAAAATGTGCCGGGTTTCGGTGCCAGCTGTGCTTAAGTTCATTAATTTATTTGACGTTTGCAGGTCCAGGAAAAACAGGAAGCATTCAAATATATGAAGCAGGAAGTGAGACTTCCATGGCTGGCATTGTGTCTGTTTACATTATAACTTTCAAATCGTCTTTGTCATGAAAATTAATAACGGACAAGGTTTATGCTTGGATGTATTTAGACTTCCACAAAAGGGCAATAGTATTCAAATTTTACTCCTTGCATTTTTTTGACTTTCTACCCAAAAGTTAACAGTCGCCCCGGATGCCCGAGCCTCAATGTATTGCTTACGGGTGATGAGGCAGGGTCTCAGAATCTAGCAAGAGAGAGGTCCCTGAATCAGCTGCCTGGGGAGTCATGTGCAGTGGCCCGTTGCGGATTTGGCAAGGCTTCTTTGGTCCAGCTTCTTTTAGATCATGCGTCACAAAACATTTACCTACTGCGCCTGTCCCTGTCTGGAGTTACTCTTTGCAGAGGGCTGGTGCTTCCATGAAGTGAGGCAAGCCAGCAACCTCAGGGGACCACTCAATGGTAGTTTCAAATTAGTGCAACAGATACAACTTTTCCTATCTCAAGGGTATGAGGAGCTCTCCAACAGGCACATTTCTGTCTTGCCTGGAGCACTGGAAATGTTCACAATCAATCAATCAATCAATCAGAGTACTTGTAGACCGCGCTAATTACCCGTGAGGGCCTCAAGGCGCTGAGGGGAGGGGAGTGCTGCTACTGCTCGAAGAGCCATGTCTTGAGGAGTCTTCTGAAGGCGAGTAGGTCTTGGGTCCGCCGTATGTGGGTAGGGCGGGTGTTTCAGGTCTTGGCGGCGAGGTAGGAGAAGGATCTGCGGCCGGAGGTCGTTCGTTGGATGCGGGGGACAGCGGCGAGGGCTGGCAGGTGGGGGTGTAGAAGCTGAGTCTGCTGTTCAGGTAGGCAGGTCCGGCGTTGTGGAGTGCTTTGTGTGCGTGAATGAGGAGCTTGCACACGTTGTCTATGGGGAGCCAGTGTAGGTCTCTCAGGTGGGGGGTGATGTGGCTGAGGACATTGACGATCAGTCGGGCGGAGGCGTTTGGATGCGTTGTAGTCGACGTAGGCGTTTGGCTGGGATTCCTGCCTAGAGGGCGTTGCCATAGTCCAGTCTGCTGCTGACGAGGGCCTGTGTCACCGTTCTTCTTGTTTCGGTTGGGATCCACTTGTAGATCCTGCGGAGCATGCAGAGGGTGTTGTAGCAGGAGGAGGAGACGGCGTTGACCTGCTTAGACTTGGTGAGGGAGGAGTCGAGGATGAATCCTAGGTTCACACTGTTCCCGGATCTTCTAGCATGAGTTTGTCATTCGAGTTTTTAATTCATAAAGTGTGCTCCACAGTATCCTATCCCTCTTGGGTTGCTATAGAGAACCAACCAGAGCCAAGTGGACAATTTATTTTTATTTATTTATTTCTAGGAGTTTTCTATAGCGCTGGCCAGACCGGAGGGTATCGGAGCGCTTCACAACAGGATGTGGAGAAGTCAAATACAGAGTAAAAGAGCATAATACAAGCACACATAAGTGTTTGGAGAGTACACATAAGTTGAGGGCTGAGTTACGATGCTGAGGAATAGGGATCAAGGGATCGGAGGTCATAGTTGAGGTAGAGCGGTCAGGGTGTATTCTGGCTGACGTGGCAAAGTTTTATCCTGAGAAATTCTCCTAGTGGTGGAGACCCGATGCTATAGGATGGGGTGAGGGGATGAGGTAGGTTGAGGGTGCGTGAGGTCCAGTGACTGTCAGGTTAGAGCTTGTGAGTCTCGTAATTGGGTTCGGGAAGGCACGGTTGAGGTAGAGGGCTTTTAGGTGGCTTTTGAGCTTTAGAAAGGAGGGGGTAGTTCTGATGTCCACATGGATGGCGTTCCAGATATTTGGAGCATTGCCTACAAAAGAGCATGCTGCGTTTTTTTGTTTGTGTGTCAGGCAGGCCGTTCTGAAGCTGGCCCGCATTTCCACTGGGAGCCATTTCAGATCTCTGAGTGCAGGAGATATGTGCTCAAATTTTTTGACTCCTGAGACCATTCTGGCCGCTACATTGAGGGTGATTGTTAGTGGTGCAAGGTGGGAGAGAGGTGTAACTGAGAGGATTGCGTTCCCGTAGTCCAGTCTACATAACACCAGAGATTGGGTGGCTTGTTTGAGGTCCATAGGTGGAATGTAGGGTTTGATTTTGTTGAGTAGCTTCATATTGAGGAAGACGTTCTTAGCGGAGTTCTTGATGTGGTTAGTCATGGAAAATTTGTGGTCAAGGGTGATTCCCAGTGTTTTTAAGGAATTTGTCAGGATTAGATTCCCATTGAGTGCATCAATGGCTTTCAGCCGATCTGTCATTTGCGGGTTTTCTTACTTGTTGGAGATGAGGAGGATCTCAGTTTTGCCTTGATTGAGTTTAAGGTGGTTCGATGATAGCCACTCTTGGACTTCTTTGAGAGTATTATTGAGTCTTAGAATGTCATTGAGGGAGGAGGATTCCAGGTATATCTAGGTGTCATCTGCGTATAGAAGGAAGGGGATGTTGGCTTTATTCAGAATGGTGGTGAGGGGTACCATGTATATGTTGAACAGTTGAGGGGAGAGAACGGATCCTTGGGGGATGCTTCTGTTCATGGGGAGAAGGTCGGATGTAAAGGATTTGATTTTGACTCTCTGGGAGCGATTCTGGAAGAAGGAGGAGAACCATTGAAGAACTCGTTCATCTGCACCTACCCGCTCTTTGAGAGCCTTGATGAGAAGACTATGATCTACTGTGTCAAAGGCTGCTGACAAGTCAAGGAGGATGAGCAGACAGCAATGGTCTGAATCAAGGGAGTTGGGGATGTCGTCCACAGTGTTAAGGATTGCGGTTTCGGTGCTACAACCTTTTCTAAAACCTGATTGGTGCTGGTCTAGTAGGTTGTTAGTGCCAATATTTTTGTTCAGTTCAGTTGCCGGAGCACACATTTTTCCTAAATTTTGGCCAAGAAGGGAAGATTGGAGACCGGTCTGAAGTTATTCAGGTCGTTAGTGTCTAGGCCTGGTTTCTTCAGGAGAGGTGTGACTTGACCGACCTTGAGGCAATCAGGTGTGGTGCCCGTTTTTAGGGAGCTGTTTATGATTTCGCACTAGAGTGGAGCAAGTGCGAGTTTCAGATCTTTGGCCATTTGGGAGGGTATGGGGTCCAAGTTGTCGGATGAGGGCTTGGATGAGGAGATTAAGTTGAGGATCTCAGCTTCTGGGACGGGGTCGAAGGAGGACCAGGTAATTATGGGTCGCCTGCTAGACGTGGTTTTGATTTCTGTGATGTAGTTGTTGCAGGCGGATGTGGGTTGATGTCAAGGGAAAGTTCGATCTTGGCGATTTTTTCGTTAAAGAAGTTGGCGAAGTTGTCGCATAAGGCTTTAGAGGGCTGGACATGGGTATTAGACGGCTTGGACGTTTGTTTTTTGATGATGTCAAAGAGTTTTCTTGGTCTGTTTTTTTACTTGTCTAGCGCGGTACAGAAGAAGTTTTTTTTTGTTGTTGATACATTTTTTGTACTTTCTTCTTGCTGATTTGAGCTCTTCACACTGGCTGGAAGAGGGGTTCTTTTTCCAGAGCCGTTCTGAGGCTCTGAGTTTCCTTCTTTACTCGTTGATGTCTTTGCTGAACCAGGTTCTGAAGGGGATGCTCCTGATTTTTTTCAGTTTCAAGGGAGCAAGTTGGTCTAAGATGGAGGACATTGTTGTGTTGTAATGTGCTGTGAGTTCTGCAGTTGAGAGGCCGTCCGGGGAGATGGGCATGAGGGAGACTATTCTTTCTTCTAAGTCAACAGTGTTGATCTGCGATAGGTTCTTAGACCACCTAAGAGGGTCACTCAATGTGTTTTGGGGTGAAAATGTCATTTGCAATTGGTGATCACAAGTTGACTTCTCTCAACTATTGCCAACAGAGGAGCAAACAAAACTTCACTGAGCCAACTGCAGTCCATCTCGTTTTATTTCACTGCACTGATTCCCCCTTGTAGCCAGATATTTCACCTTGTGGCCACATAAGACTTGTTTCTTGATTCTTGTTGTATCTTGCACTCATTCCCATCCTTAATCATGGATAATTATAACTCTCTGGATGCTCAATATCATCTGTTTGAACACTTACACCGGTCAGCACGCCGGGAACACTCAGAGCGAGATTCATGCTCTTTCCAATAAAAGAAGTCAGGTCATCCTGGATCTCCAAATCGTATACAAACCAAAGATGCAGGCTATGTGGATGCAACTCGGAGGCGCTTGTTCACCTCCTATGTGGTTGATCGATGGTGCAGCCTGAGAGATAAATGTATATGATCGCTGCTGGTTTACTTTTAAAAAGAGACAAACAAATGTCTGACTATTATGATTATTTACAACCTTTTTATTTTCTTGTGATGATTTTAACTAATCAAATACAATAAAATGTTACTTCTACTACTAATTAATAAACATATTTTAATGAATCCTCTCGAAATATAAGTGAATATGCAGTAGCACAGCCAGGATTCTATGGGCCCAATGCAAACAAGGAAAATGACCCAATTGACACCTCTTGGAGTAGTAAAACACAGCAATTTTCAGAGTTCAGTCGGCCACTCAGGGCTCTGGGCACCAGTGCCACTGTACCTGCTACACGAATGGTAGCTATGAATCTGTGACTATTACAAAGTCTGCATTGTGATTACACTATTACTTCAGCGTTTGAAGGTTCACAAGTATTCTCAGGAGTATGACCTACACTATTGTAATTCACTTTAATACCTATATATCTGTTTGGGCTGGACAGGCATTGCACGCTTCCCCGGGAGGCGGGAATGGTGGGGGTCAAATTTGCAGAGGTGCTGCAATATCGGCTCCCAGTAACAAAAGTGGCAGGCAAGCGACTCCAGACTCTTAGGGTCAGGCAGTGCTTCCCCAAGGGCTGGTGCGAGAAAATTGCCTGGACTGCTTTGGGTTTCCAGTGCGATCTATCTATCTATCTATCTATCTATCTATCTATCTATCTATCTATCTATCTATCTATCTATCTATCTATCTATCTATCTATCTATCTATCTATCTATCTGTCTATCTGTCTATCTGTCTATCTGTCTATCTGTCTATCTGTCTATCTGTCTATCTGTCTGTCTGTCTGTCTGTCTGTCTGTCTGTCTGTCTGTCTGTCTGCCTGTCTGTCTGTCTGCCCGTCTGTCTGTCTGTCTGTCTGTCTGTCTGTCTGCCTGTCTGCCTGTCTGCCTGTCTAGCAATCTATTTAATTGAAGATGTAGAGCACTGTTAGAGAAGGTCTCTCTGTGTTGTAGAAAACTTTGATTTAAGAAAATGCAGCTTACATGTAGATCGAATAGCCAAGTTTAACTTTCAAAAAGTAGCTTATTGTGCTCTATCATATAAGTAAGGAGTTCCACAGCTGGTCATTTTTTAATCTGAAAACAGTCTGGAACCATTTTGCGTAGCTGGCTTTAGACATTGAAAAAGGCATTTAGGAACCTCTTTGTCTATTTCCTCTGCTTAGGTGGAACTTCATCTTAGCTACTACAGAATTCTGACTAGCACCTCACCTAAATACTAACGTCCATTATTTTTGTGACTGAAGTAATCTGCCCCCCAAATAAATCATGGAAGTATATGGAATTTCCCAAAATTGGGAATTACTTTCAAACTCTATTCATGAGAACCCATGACATCACCCCCCAAAATATCATAGCATCTCTGAGTGTAGCTACAGGGACACGGAGCTTCTTCTCCTATTCAGGACCAGAAGACCAGTGCCTACTGAGAACAGCACAAAGCGGACATGTGTATCCACCAAACACCAATAGAAAGAGAAAGGGAGTGAACAAGTTATGCCACCTCAGTATTCTTCCCTTTTATAAGGCCACACTGCTGTCATTTACCAAACAGATGTCAAATGTGATTGGGAATGGGAAGGAGGCCGGCTCGTTGGGAGTTGGGAGAAGATATACTGCTGGCAGGAGGTGTACTGATAGCGCCCTTCTCTCCCCTAAGGGTACATGGGGTTTCCTTTAGGACCAAGGCTAGCCTTACAAGGAAGATAAAGCCTAGCTATGCCTTGGACTCATACCCGCTTACTCATATACCAATGAGATTCTATTTAACGCTTATGAAGAATACTTAGCATTTACTGACTTACCACAAGAGTCCAAACAAAGATGATGTGACCTGGATGGTCTGAATTTTGTTCCTTACATATTGAGAGACAGAAATATTTCTCTGGCTTCAGTCTATTAAGGCATCTGGAACTCATGTACGACCCAAAAGCATGCATTTAAATACTGAAGACCTTTTAACAACTGATGGAGTTTATTTGGTAAATAAGTTGATCTACAAACACCTCATCAGTTTCCCCACCAATCGCCAGTCACAGTCCGCAGGGGAGTTCCGAACCTCGAACAGCTGTCAGGATGTTCCTTTGCAAGCTTGAGGGGTGGAATACAATGGAATGTTCCATTGAAAAAGGCAAGAGTGAAAATAAATAGAAAATATATGTGTTGTAGTATTGCCCATTTTAACCTTGCATTGCTTCTGCCGTTCCCGCTGTCCTTGACTGCCCCATTTTCCTTTCACCCCCATGATTCGGTCCTCTTGACTAGAGTAAAATGTTAGAGAAGGTTAACAGTTGGTGAATTGAAAGCTCTCCTTTGGGACAGTTCTGAGCAATGCGTTTCTGAGGCACTTCTAGGGTGAAGCAAAGAAGATTGTTTAACTTCAAGTAATATTCCAGTGTCTACCCTACAACAGGAATGTTCCATGGAAAAGGGTAGGGTAGAGGGTTAGAATGAAAGTGAATGCGGGAGGAACAAAGAAGAAAAGCTTTACCAATTTACATGCATGTGCATAAGGATATAACACTGAAATGTAGAAATATATATATGTGCAGGCCCGGTGTCCTATCCAGTGGGGAACAAGGAACAAGAGACTGTTCAGCTCCCAACTACGCCTACTTAAAGGGGGAGCCCAGGTCAGGCGAGTCTAGACCGGTCTGCTTGGACGTCGGCTCAGCATTAACAGAAAACACTAACCTCCCTATAGGTCAGTCTGGGGATGGGAACGCCGCTTCATCAACTGGTGCGTGACCCCACCCCCCTTTCCCCTGGGTCTGGTGCGACCACCATTATGGTGGCGCGGGCTATTCTAGCCCTCGGCCTTGCCCATACACTTACCTTGGGAGTAGTCGATATTGTGGAATCCATATAAGTGCGGTTCGATATTAAAACTTTGACATTTCAACACCACACCCAAATTGTCCTTAGTAGCAACTGCACTTTGAGTGAATACATGTAATTCCTCTCAAGATGGCACTCTAAAATCTGAAGAGACATGACCTGAATTCACCTCTTGTCAATCGATTTCGACTACAAAGGTGATAAAGCGGTTCAGACGCCGGCCGGGAGGCATTTTGGTTTGGCTTTTATCTGGAATTCGAGCTCACAACATTGAGATTTGAAGAACACGTCTGGTGTACAATCAAACCTGCTGTCTCTGGAACAATACGTCATTGTTTCTGTAAAAAGTGAATACAACTCCTGCTGGTATTATTGGAACATAGACAAGCAAGCCTTCATCCATAAACGTATAATTTGGCGGTATTACTTACACAGTAGGTGAATGTGCAAACTGCTCTTCAGAAGTAAGATTGTCTTTGCACATTGTTTGTGTTGTGTGCGTATATTTTATAGAAGATTAGATTTATTTTTCTGGAGTACAAGAGTGTTGTTAATGACCCTGATTACCTTAAGCACTTTGTACTTTCATTTATTTTATTTATTGATGGCTTCTCAAGCAATGCCCGCTGCTCACAGTCATTTTAAGGTGCTACGGATGCGGCGGAGAGGAGATGCAGAAGCATGTGCGAAGATTGTCTTTTTTTAAGTTCAAAAAGTAAGTTTATTCATGGGAAGGGAAAAAGAACAATACAGAAAGTATGGTAACAATGTAATATTGCATACAATAAAGCAAATTAGAGTTTATAAACACAAAAATAAAAATGTTAGCCAAGAAAACATAACATATATATATATAAATGATACCAATATACAAATAGTCAGTGAACAATGGTAATTGCAATCTGTACTACGAGAGTATAAAGTAAAATGGAATACAATTTAAACAACATAATATCAGTGTGGGGAAAGTCAAGGAGGTTTATTAACTTCTTGTTGAAGGGGAGACAAAGACAAAGAGTCTCGGGCACTAGCATCAATAAACAATGTAACAGGTGACCATAGGTCTAAACGTTTTGACTTCAAATGTAGCGGGTAAACAAAGGTAGTATCAAGTCTATGATTATAACAGATAGCATACCACCACGCTTGATATGATAATTTAGTAAGAGTGGGTGGAAGTCGTGGAAGGGGCTATCGCGGAGAGGCACGGAGATTGAACCGATCTCCGTGCCTCTCCACGATTTTTCTGTTTCGCAAGGCCGCCCGCCGCCCGCCCGCCCGCTGCCCTCTTCCTGCCCGTCTCCCGCCCGCCTTATTAAATTAAATTAAAAGACTAAATATAACTTTAAATCAAACTTACCTTATTGCGCCCCAATCTTCCCCATCGCGGCTTCATCTTTGGAAACTGCGCATGCGCGGGAGCCTGCGCATGCGCAGTCCTGGCCAGGAATGCGCATGTGCAGGCTCCCCGGCATTCGCATGCGCAGGTGGGCAGAACGGAAATGTCCATCCACCCTTACAATTTAGTACAATCTTACCAATTTTTAGTTATTTGTTGAAAGGCAACTGCTAGCGATACATCTATTATCCTTACATTAGAATCATAGTTCGCCCAAATAGGAGATACACTTACTAAGAAGATATGTGAAACACAGAAGGAGTGACAGGAACCAAAAATCAAATTGATTGGAGACCAAACCTTTTTCCAGAAATCATGAACAGGTGTGCATGTAAAGAGTAAATGATATAAATCAGCATGTGGCGAAGAACAGGTCCAACAGGTGTCTGTCTGAGAGATCAGTGTGTCTTGCACTGAGAGTGAGTGGGGAAAGTAAAAGTCTGTTCTAAATGAAAAAGATTGTTTGTATAGTATTTGCCGCCCTAGAGGACTTTCGTAACTTAAGCAAAATTCTGTCCCAAAACTCCACTGGCCAAGAAGTCTCAAAATCCTTCTCCCAGGATGTTTCAACTTTAGTTTTTTCTCTTAAAGTAAGTGAATTTTGAAGAAACGTATATATAACAGAGGCCTTAAAATTATTGATTAAGAGAGTGCATAGTTTATCCACAGAGAGAGCCTTAGGGTCATCGGAGTGTTGGGAAATTGTAAAGTGGGAGCAGGCATTTTGGATAGCTTGTGTTAGACGGGAATATTTATTAAGAAAGGACTCGGATAAGTCAAAGAAACTACAAGCTTGTGTAAAGGACAATTACGTATTAGTATATTGGTATTATGCCATATATTAGAATTAATAAATGAAGTCCAGTCTGTGGAGCTAGAAGAGAAAGCAGGTGGTATAATTTTGGAGGTTTGTTTAAGTATAGGAGTGGACAGGGATTGTGGTTTACGTGTGAAAGATAAGCATTCTTGGAATGAGAATGGAGAGATGAAGGACTGTTCAAATGTAGTCCAAAGAGGACAGTCCATGGGAGATTCAGAGAGCCATCGAGAGGCTTGACGCAGTAAAAAGGATGTATGGTAGGTGTGAAAATTGGGGAAATTTACCCCACCTTCTGATTTTGGACGGGTCAGTTTTAGTATAGACATACGCAATTATTTTTACTCCATAAAAAGGAGGATAAAATATAATTACATTTCTTGAAATGTTTTAATGGAATAGAGAGTGGAATGTTAGAGATTGTATATAGAACTATGGGAGATAACATCATTTTTATAGTAGCGGCCCCACCAAGATAAATATATAGGATGCCATTTTGCCATTCAAAAAGATAATCTCTGTGTACAATTTTCCATACAGCGTGATATCATTCCCGAGATAGAGGGGGTAAATTGTAAACCTAAGTACTTTATGGATTGAGGGCTCCATGCAAAACCTGAAGCAGTGAAATCAGCCTTAAAAGTATATTTTGTTAAAGGTAAAATCTCACATTTATCCTTGTTTAATTTATAACCAGAAACATTTGCAAAGGAATTGACCTCCTCTAAAAAAGCGGGAAAAGAGGATTGAGGTTCTGAGATAAATAAAAGGACATCATCAGCATAAGCTGCCATTTTAATTTTAGTCTCCTTGAAATTAAAACCATGAATATTATCATTTTGATGAATTCTTAAAAAAAATGTTCTACAGCAAGATTAAAAAGAAACAGAGAAAATGGGCATCCCTGTCGAATTTCCCTACCTAATTGAAAATAGGAGGATACACCACAGTTTGCACAAACTGCAGCTCTTGGGTTAGAGTATAAAATAGATATCAAAGCAATGATTTTTGGGCCAAACCATTTAAGTGTATGGAACAAATAGAGCCATTCAACTCTGTTGAATGCTTTCTCAGCATCCAAAGCTATTGCTGCTAAGGAATGTGGAATATGTGATTCTTTAGATAGGATATCAAAAAATAAACAAGTGCTGTCTGTGATAAGACTTCCTTTAACAAAACCAGATTGTTCCTTTCCTAAAAGTTCAGGCAACAGGGATTCCAAACGTAAGGCAAGGGTTTTTAGATTTTTTTTTAATAATCAATATTAACCAAAGAAATGGGTTGATAATTCTTGCAATGTTGTGGATCTTTAGGTATCAGACATATAAGAGCGCCTGAGAAGGAACCAGAAGTTTCACCTGAATTCAAAAAAGTATTAATGAGAATATGTAATTTGGGAATTATTAGATGTGCGGAATGGGCAAAAAATTCAACAGTGAAGCCATCTGGGCCGGGTGCTTTATCTTTCTTAAGTATTTGTAAGACAATAGAAAGTTCTTTCTGTGTAAGGTTAGATTCTAACAATGAAAGATCTGGGCGTTTGGCAGAAGAGTGTTGAATTTTGGATAGAAAATGAGAAATGGAGTGATCAGAGGAAGGAGTTTCAGATGTATACAATGATTTATAAAACTGGAGAAACTCATTAGGAATATCTTCATCCTTGAACTTCAATGAATGATCTTTAGCCAAGATAGATTCTATATTGAGTTTGTTATGTTTAACCTTCAAATAATTTGCTAATAATTTTCCACCTTTATTTTGGCCCTCATAAAATTTTACACTAGATTTCAATAGATAATTTGAGGCATTGTTGGTTGTGTCTTTGTTAAACTGAAATTTGGCATTTATAAGTTCAGACAAACAAGCTTTCGATTTGGAAGAGTAATAAGAATGTTCCAATCTCTTTATTTTGGCTAAAAGGGCTCTGGTCAATTCTTGTGCCTTTCTATATTTTTTTTAGACATATCTAATAACAAAGTCTCTAGCTGTTGCTTTAAATGCATCCCAAACCACATGAAAAGGCAAGGTATCTGATTGATTGAAAAGGAAATATTCATGAAAAAAAGATGTAAAGGAGGACGTAAATTTTGAATCTAAAAGTAAGGCATTGTTGAAGCGCCACTTACGAGATTAATTGGGGTTCTGTAAAATGTCAAGTTGGATAGTAGTGGGCGCATGATCAGATATTAGAATAGATCCAAAATCCACCGCCATCAACGATTGGGATATGTTGTGAGATATAAACAATTAGTCTAATCGTGATTGGGTATGATGCATCAGGGAATAGAAGGTGAATTCTCGTAATGTGGGATTACAAAGTCTCCAGGCATCCATAAGTTTGTATTGCTTAATTGTTTGTGTAAAGAGTTTGTGAGTTTTATGAAGAAGAAAGGGAATTGTGGAGTTCCGATCTAAAAATGGGTCAAGGATTTGATTGCAGTCACCTGTGAGAATACAGTTATCGTCAAAACATTGTGTAATTAGTTGAGCTAGGGAAGTCCAGAAAGAGGAATCTCCAGCTGTAGGTGCGTAAATATTTAAAAGAGAGATCAGAGCATTAGTCACCATTAATTTAACAAATAACCATGTACCATCTTTGTCTACAGATTGCGATATCAGTTTGATAGGAAATGACTTACGGCAGAGAGTGAGAACTACATTGCATTTACCATTGCCTGGAGAGAAATAAACTTCACCCACCCAACCTCTTTTTAATTTTATAGACTCTTCAGCCATTAGATGAGATTCCTGTATACAAGGTATATCTGCCCCCAATTTTGCTAAATGTGTCAAAACCCTCTGTCTTTTAATTGGGCGAATGCAACCCCCTCATATTCCATGAAACAAGTTTCAAAGGCATAGAACAAAAATGCAAATAAACATGACTGGTGCACACAATGAGCCCCAATCATAAGGGATCGC
Organism: Lissotriton vulgaris; assembly: GCF_964263255.1. Classification (NCBI taxonomy): domain Eukaryota; kingdom Metazoa; phylum Chordata; class Amphibia; order Caudata; family Salamandridae; genus Lissotriton; species Lissotriton vulgaris. Next base: position 1,683,691,556 of record NC_141685.1, read on the forward strand.
TGAGTAATTTAGAACATAGCACAAAACAGACTGACTATAGGTACACTGACAAACAAGATGGGAAAACAATGAAAGAGAGAGAATATTTGAAGTGAATAAATGACCCTTGTAGTGTAAAAGTACAACAGAAGAAAGAGGATAGTGTTAAGATGACTGGACATTGAAACAAAGCTGTGAGAAATGAGAAAAGATAAAAGAAGACAAATATAATACAAAAGAGAAAAAAAATGAATAAATCCAGGGACTTACAGATAATCCAGGACATACGAAAGGTGGAGAGGTGTGAGGCCGCACAGAACAATGACGTGTCCAAGCTACATGCCGGAAGGTGGGAGGGAGAACAGAACCAACGAATGGTGAAACATAAGGGGATCATTACACGGAGACATAACCTGTGAGGAGAAAAAGGGAGTCAGTTGTATAATCCAAAAAATGTCAATGAAAACTTGAAACAGTGTAAGTATCAGCATATAATCAAAACCATTAACAAATGTATGGCATGTAACAAAGCCAAATGGGTTCCAAATCCAACAGCATCTCATTTAACCTGTAATGAGGAAGTATCCATAAATTTGGCGTGAAAAGAATAGAGGAAACTCTTCAATTTACCTGGTTTCTCATAAGTGTTTTTTTTGTTGTTGATGGTAACTTTAAATAAACAAGGGGAAAGAGGCCGTATCTTGCACCTGTTGAGCAAAGCTGTGGTCTCAATGCTAGAAATTCCTTGCGTCGATCTGAAGTTAACTTGGCATAATCTTAAGAGAAGAATAAGGAGTTGCCTGACCATGTAATACGATTTAATGCCCTGGCTGCAGATAATATCTTGATCAAGTCAGTGTACTCCAGAAAGTATAAGATCACTCCTCTCCTGGTTTTCTTACTGTGGTCAAGGACACTGAAGATGATAAGACTGGGCCTAATCTATGTGCTTTCTGGATGTTGAGAACAGTATCCTCCGGCAACTTGAGGATTTTTGGAATGAAGGATTTAAAGAAAGTAATTGGGTCCATACCTTTCCCTCCTTCATGCAAACCATGAATTGAAAGGTTATTTCTTCTGTTCCTGTTTTCTAAATTTTCAATGTCCTTGTGTAACACAGACACCTGAGAGGGTAAGGAGTCTATTTTGGAAGTAGAGGAATTTAGAGAATCAATATTCTGTTCCATTGTGGTAACTCGCTCTTCCAGGCTTGACCATCTATCAGTGTGAAGTTGTAGCTTGGAGTTAATTTCTTCAACAAACAGGCTGGATGCCGAGGCGTCTTTAGGCAAGACTTTGTTGAGTCTTCCATGGAAAGACAATTGAAACGAGAGCTAGTGCGCAGTAAGAATGTGCGCGTTGAGGACTTTGGCTGAGAAAAACCTTTAGTAACTCATCCCATGTATTGCGCCAAAATCAATCTGTCAAGAACAACACTGATGAAACAGCACCTTACAATGTTTAAGTGACCAACTTCTTGTTGTAGAAATGCCAAGTGCTGATAAGAGAATGCCCACTTCCTTGTATACAACTCTCAGGTATTATAAAGAATTACAAACTAATAAGTATTGCAGGGACATTGAGGAATAAAGTTCTAGGATAGAAGCTCCATTGAGGTAAGCGAGGATGACTGATGTACGTCATGAAAAGTAAACTTTACTCCATGCAGTTAAGTAAATGAAGACGTGTCATTTGTTTAAACTACATTGTTAATAAAATGCTGAAAGTAAGGATGAAAGTCTCATACCCAAACTGTGAAGTATCTGGGGATTATAGCGCGCTACAGCCTTTGCGCTGAGGTATTTTGGTCAGCAGAGAGAATCTAAAATGGCGTCCGCTGCATTACCGCAGCCACTCCATAACGCGCCGATAACAGCAAATTGCCTAAAGCGCGTCAAATTTGAAGATAATTGGCTACCGCGAATCCTCACCGCTTCCGACGCTTAATACTTCATTTCCATGTGTGGGGAATACCCCATTAGAGCCGTCTCCATCTCCACCGTTCCAGGAGAGGTACGGAGCAGTCATCATCTTCTTCGGGCGCTAGCCACGCCCCTCAAAGTTTGTCTTTTTAAATATGTTTTTCTAGGTTTTAACGCCTTTCCAGACGAGTGTATTGTTCAAATGTTGCCGGGAACTGATGTCAGGGGCGTGTACATACGGTACGGGAGGTGCCTTTTACTTGCGGGGTGCCTGCGGGGACATTGGCAATCCTTTTAATACTTTTTTGCATGTGAATGGCGGCGGCGACCTACTTGGGTTTTACTAAATCACCAGTCCCAGAAAGCATTGCTTCAGGTGTCACACCTGTGTATAATTACTGTGGGTATTTACTGGTGCTTGCAGCTTGCCGTCATGTCACATGGTCTGCCACTGAAGAGGGTGTTGGCCCGAAACGCGTCTGGCAGGAAATGGACTTTGTTCGCGGCTCACGCCCTTGCGTTGGCATTAATTCCTACCTGTACGTGCATCCCACCCAGGGGCAACTCTTTCTTCCATTTGTTAGCGGCCGGGCCGGTCGCTGGTTTGCACTACAGTGGAAAAACTGCGGGTCCACAGCTACCTCATTTGGGCAGCTTACTGTGGTACAGGAGGTGCCTTTTTCTTGCGGGGTGCTTGCGGGGACATTGGCACTCCTTTTAATACTTTTTTGCATGTGAATGATGGCGGCGACCCACTTGGGTTTTACTAAACCACCAGTCCCAGAAAGCATTGCTTCAGGTGTTACACCTTTGTATAATTACTGTGGGTATTTACTGGTGCTTGCAGCTTTCCGTCATGTCACATAGTCTGCCACTGAAGAGGGGGATGGCCCGAAATGCATCTGGCAGGAAAAGGACTTTGTTCGCGGCTCGCGCCCTTGCGTTGGCATTAATTCCTACCTGTAAGTGCATCCAACCCAGGGGCAACTCTTGCTTCCATTTGTTAGCAGCTGGCCCGGTCGCGGGTTTGCACTACCGCGGAAAAACTGCGGGTTCACTGCTACCTCATTTGGGCAGCTTACTGTGGTAAGGGAGGTGCCTTTTTCTTGCGGGGTGCTTGCGGAGACATTGGCAATCCTTTTAATACTTTTTTTGCATGTGAAAGGCGGCTGCGACCCACTTGGGTTTTACTAAACCACCAGTCCGAGAATGCATTGCTGCAGGTGTTACACCTGTGTATAATTACTATGGGTCTTTACTGGTGCTTGCAGCTTGCCGTCATGTCACATGGTCTGCCACTGAAGAGGGCGTTGGCATGTGAATGGCGGCAGCGACCCACTTGGCTTTTACTAAACCACCAGTCCGAGAATGCATTGCTGCAGGTGTTACACCTGTGTATAATTACTGTGGGTATTTACTGGTGCTTGCAGCTTGCCGTCATGTCACATGGTCTGCCACTGAAGAGGGCGTTGGCCCGAAACGCGTCTGGCAGCAAAAGGACTTTGTTCGCGGCTCGCGCCCTTGCGTTGGCATTAATTCCTACCTGTAAGTGCATCCCACCCAGTGGCAACTCTTTCTTCCATTTGTTAGCTGCCGGCCCGGTGGCGGGTTTGCACTACCGTGGAAAAACTGCGGGTCCACAGCTACCTCATTTGGGCAGCTTACTGTGGTACGGATGGTGCCTTTTTTGACTTGCGGGGTGCTTGCGGCGACATTTGCAATCCTTTTAATACTTTTTTGCATATGAATGGCGGCGGCGACCCACTTGGGTTTTACTAAAGCACCATTCCCAGAAACCATTGCTTCAGGTGTTAGACCTGTGTTTATTTACTGTGGGTATTTACTGGTGCTTGCAGCTTGCCGTCATGTCACATGGTCTGCCACTGAAGAGGGTGTTGGCCCGAAACGTGTCTGGCAGGAAATGGACTTTGTTCGCCGCTCGCGTCCTTGCATTGGCATTAATTCCTACCTGTAAGTGCATCCAACCCAGGGGCAACTCTTTCTTATACATATATAATGCTTTTATTACATTGGCAGAGATTGAACATTTCGAGGTGATTAATCAAGGAAGAGCAAAGTTAAAAGTGATCCCAAAACATGTTTGGGCAGCAAACTTTGTACTCACATGAAGCAGCCAAATGCTAAGTCGGATTTCCATTAAATTACACATTATAGGTACTGCAGGAAAGTAGGGTAAGTATTTTTTAAGTTATAAGGAATTTTTGTTTTAGTGGTATCTGTTGCCGTGGTACTTTCATGAAATATCATGGTATTTTGCGAAGGTACTGCAGTACATAGCAATGACAAGGCAATATGTGATTTGCTAAGGACCACCTTTAGAAAAGTTAAAGGCAGACATGTTGTTTTTAGGTATATTTTGGCTCTGTTCTGCGTTTCACTCTTAGATATAGGTAAGTATTTAATTTGATATTATCTCCTACCTATTACCACTTAATGAAATTGGTAATATGTAAGGAACAAGATTTACAAGTTTAAGGTTAGCTTATTCCAGCCTTTTAAACTCTTCATAACAGACTGTAAAAGAGGTTTGTAATTTAGCTTTACTATATGTTCCACCTGTGGCGCAATCAAAACACCGAAGTAAGTAGCCAACATACTAACCCTAGGAATTGATATTTCTGTCTGAAAGTTAAGAAGAATTTGTATATTAGATACATTCAACTTATACCCAGAAAATATAACACATTTATTGGCTTTGGCTTTAGGAGGATCCAGGGCAGCTGAATGATTAGAGGAACAGATTGCCACATCATCCTCATAAGCATTAACTTTAAGTTCACATCCACCCGATATTCTAGGCTGAACATAGTCATTCAAATGTAGAACGCACATGCGTCTCAATGTATAAGGCGAATAGTAAACAAGAGTGTGGGCATCCCTGCTGCGTGTCACTTGAAATCCAAAAAGGAGTAGATAGAACCCCTGCATAGGTAAATTAAGCACTAGGGTTATTATATAAAGCCTGTACCCATTCACAAAACTGGCCGTTCAGACCAAAGGCCGCCATCTTTGCCCAGAGGCACTCCCACTCAACAAGGTCAAACGCCTCATCAGTGTCGAACAGAATTATTCCCATGTTAAAGCTAGATTTATCTGCAACGTCAAAGGCAACGATTGCAGTAGCGACATGACAGGTAGTATCCCACCCAGAGATAAAGCCATGATGTTGGCCTGAGACTAGCCATGCCATAAGTGGAGCAAGCTGGGCTACTAGAATTTTTGCTCACATTTTGGCATTGGCATCGATGAAGGGTATAGGGCAGGATTAGCAACGCTCCTCTTGTGGCTTACTTTCCTTCAAGAAAATTACTATCTTTGGCGAATTCTAGAAGCAGGGCATATCACAGCTGACCCGAAAGAATTGAATGACTTTTATCAAGAGAGGTACAATAATATTCTTGAAAATTCTACAAAATTTAAACAGCGTGGCGTTGTTGCCTGCTGCTTTGCCAGAAGGTAACATGGATAATGCTTCAATATTTCGTAGATAGTAATCTCTTCCTGAAGAGCTGATACATGCATCTCATCCAGCATAGGAAAAGCGCAGCCCTATAGATAACGCCCAAAGCCTGTCTCAGCAAATGCATCAGGTTGACCATGTAGACTCTAGTAAAAAGCAGAAAAATGCTGCACTATTGCCTGTGGGTGCATATGTAGCAGACCATCGTCGCCTTTAATAGCATGAATGCAGCTCTTACATTTCCTATCTGCAATTTGATGTGCCAGCAAGCACCCGACCTGCTGACCATACTCGTATTGAAGGAACCACTTCCTGCTGTAACCAGACTCCATGTTCTCTTTCAATTCGCGCCCCAATTTTGATTGCTTTTCAATCAGAGAAAAATATCATTTTTGTTTTACTCATAACACACCTTTTACAATTTCACTAGCATGTAAGTGTTTGCATGTTATTTGTTTATTTCTGTGGAGAATAAACTGCTCTGTGTCATCCCCGATAAAGGCCTTTATTGCATCCCAGACGACCAGTGGAGAAGCCGAGCCCATATTAATTTGAACAAACTCCGATAAACTATTTGAAATAAACTGGACGTATTCTGTATCTGTAAGTAAATAACGAGGAAAGGAAAACAGGTGACTCTGGTTTCTTGCCGACTGATTGATTGATTGCTTTATTCGGTTTTGAACAAAGAAAACCATAAAAGTATAGACATCTGAAAACATGTCACAGGAACATTCATTAATTGATTGATAAAATCCGCAGAGTGATTCATTTTAGAAGTTAACATTTTTATACAAATTTTTTCAGTTAAAAAAGCATATAACAAATTTTTTTTGAAAATACTTCAAATCAGATTATTACAAATTATTTCTGTGTCGAATACAAAATTTTAGGAACCTAGCTATTTTTAAAGCAAAAAGATCAAATTCCAAAAATTGGAGAACCAAGAGTGCGGGTCGACATTTGCGTATGCCCAGGGTTTTTAGGATAGGTACTAGCCATCTCTTTCTTGGTTCAATGTAAAATTTGCAAAATAGGATGATATGTAGAAGGGATTGAGGGGATGAACCGTCGCAGGGACAGTGACTTAGGGAATGAGACCAATCGTTAACCGTTGGAAATGTGATAAAACGATTGAAGATGTTAAGTCTAAATCTGGTCAGAAGAAGTCTGTCAAAACTGGATAGATTCCAAGTTAAGTATGGCTCAATTGTAAGGGATGTTTGTATTAGCATGGAATGCTGCACAGAAGTTTTATGTGCTTCAGTCAGCAAGCGAAGCCCCGCTAAGTTTGCCAGACAATGGGTTTTTAGCGTCTTCCTTGGTATCATAGCCATTTCTGTCGGGGAGTGATAGTATTTCTCGAGCCCGAGGTCTGATAAAAACTTCTAACATATTGTAGCCACTTGATCTTGTTTAAATTTTCCAGAGCGACACAATCTATCACTACAGATTGTGTGAAAGATAACTTGTTTGACGTCCAAAGACGGTGCCACAGGAGAATTGGCTGCATCCTGATGATGTCTGAAATGTATGGCACACCCAATTCTGTGTGGCAGCTGAATGTAGACGTACTTTGGGGTACTGCGAGTAAAAATTGTAGAAAACTATTTTCCACCTTTTGAAAGGCTTCTACCTGTGCATACCCCCACACCCCTGCTCCGTAGGTAGCTGTTGAAACGCATTTGGCCTGGTAGATGCGCAGCATCTCTTCCGGGGGGCGTTTTCCCAGTTGCTGCGTTAAGGCTATTAATGCCATTGTGGCTTTTAAAAACATCAATTTTCTTACTTCTATGGTTCTACTCCAAGTACCCTTATGATCGATTACGACTCCTAGGTAGGGATAGGTGGATGTATGTTCAATCCTTGACTTGTTTATGTATATATCCTTTCCTTTTTTTGAGCTCCGACCTGAGGTCATGATAAAAGTTTTTTTACTATTAATTTTTAAATCCAGGTTTGACATAAATACAATGTACAGGTTTAGAGAGCTTTGGAGTTCGAGGGGCGTACAAGAGATGATAACTGCATCGTCCGCATACAGGAGAGGTGGGATTGGACACTTCTTGACCTGGGGTAGGTCCTGGCACCCTTCCAACATCGCTAACTCCAGACCGTTAGTGTAAAGAGTAAAAAGGAAAGGTGCCAGGATGCAGCCCTGTCTGACTCCCTGCTATACCCTGAATGGGGCGGATAGTTGGCCCCCCAAACCGTACCTCACTCTTGAGGAAGTATTTAAATACATGTTTCGCCGGTAGTTAACCAGCAAAATGTCAATACACATTAATATTAATTTATCCCAAAGCTTAGTATGGCCTACGCAGTCGAACGCTGCAGTAAGATCTACGTAGGCCATATGTAGTCTTCCACCTTTCGCATCCACATATTTGCTCCTAAGTAATGTTAAGTTGAGGACCTGTTCAATGGTACTTAGACCTTCCCTAAAACCGTAATGGAGGTCAGATATGGTGTTATTATCTTCCGTCCAATGCTGGAGACGTTCTAATAAAATGCGTCCTGCAACTTTGCCCACCGAATCTAATATTGAGATAGGGCGATAGCAAGTTGGACTGTTGCGATCGCCCTTTTTAAAATTCGGAACTAAGATGGATTCTGAAAAGGAATCCAAAGGTCCGACTTTCCCTGTGGCCTCAAGAACTCTAAGGATTATTGGGGCCCAAAGATCCATCTTAAATTTATAGAAGTCGACGGGCACCCCGTCGGGGCTTGGGGCCCTGCCTCCTTAGCTGGCTATTAGTGCATGGTCAACTTCGGCCAGGGTAAAACCTAGGTCCGCTACAATTGGGAAAGACCTTGAGCTGTTGCTGTTATTACATTGGTTTTGGGGGGTTTGGGTGTTACTCTCAGATTGACAAAAAATTTGTGAGAAGTGGGCAATCCAATCTGTCTCGGTAATAGAGACTTCGATTTTGCTAAACTCTCTTGGGCCAGAGAGAAAAGCGGTGTTTATAACTTCCCAAAAAACTGTGCTGTCGTTAGTCTGACAGCTGGCATGAAGGGCTAACCATAGTTCCTCCTTTAGATCAGACTTTCTTTGACGTAGGGCCTTGTTGTATCATTTTCTGAAATGGTGAACCTCTATCTTATCTCTATCTGTTATTTTAAGAGCAGATTTAAGGTTGGAATAGGCTTTTGTGCATGAAGAGTTGAACCAACCAACCTTACTTTTTTTTTTGCCTTTCGGTATGATGGTTAGGGCTTCATCCACAGATTTCGTTATTAACTTGAAGTTGTCTAATATCTTCTGCGGGGAGAAACAATACACCAGGCATGAACTAATTGCGGAGATGGAAGTTCTGACAACCTTCTCAGTTGTTGTTACTGGGTCCATGTGTGCCCATTTTTACTCTAGTGTAGCCATTCAGTATGTTCAAGGTTAGATTTTCCTCTGTGTAAATGCTCGACGTCTTTTGTCTCCCTTGTAACATCTGCGCGGAGAAAGTTACAGAGATTGGAAACTGATCGCTATAAACACAATCGTGAGTTTCAAAGTTTGTTATAAAGGGGGAGGCCCTTATTGCCACAAAAATAAAATCGATACAGCTCGAAGCTCCTCTGCCGTTAAATGTTGGGCTTAGAGAAACAGAGGGAGACAAGAGTTTGTTTGCAAGTGCAAGCTGATGTAGCGCAATTTTCTCATTCATACACGCCCCGCTACGAGAGTGGGGAAAATGGGTAATGCTGTTTTCAAGCTCGTCTACCACTCCGCATGTGATGTTGTCATTTCTTTCACAGAATGGTAAGTTGAAGTCGCCATCCCATAAAATTGCGGAGTTGTTCCCTTGGTTGGAGTTATTCAGGTCTAGAAGGAAATAGCGAATTTCCTTTAAGATCTCTTAGAACTTTGCATCCTGTAGATTGTTATAAAAATTAACCAGCACTAGAAGGGCAGGGTTATCAGTGGCTAGTGAGATTATTTGATAGTTCTCCTCCTTCTTAAGGGTGGTAATGGCCCTCCCCTTATTGAAATTTGAAATATAGACCACCAGCCCGCCTTTTGCTCGCCCTGATGTTGAGGGAATTGCGGATGAGAAAAAATGTTTTTGTAGCCTGCAAACACAGGATATCGTAGGCCCGGTCAAAGGTGTGCCATTCTTCTTGAGACGACTTGGACCGAAGGCCCGCAATGTTCCAATATAGGATAGTTTGCCCCTGTTGGAGAGTTAGTGTCAGGGTGGTGGCCTGAGGTAGCGTGACCAGTTACGTTTGGGCGGCTATTATCTGTAGCCAAACTCAGGCTGAATCTAGATTGTGTAATCCCTGCAGTGGGCCTTGTGATTGAAGTTCAGTGCAGTGATTATCTATAGGGGATTGTTGTGCTTGTTCATCAGGGACCAGGGTTGGATTGAAAGGGTGAGTAAGATTAGTTGTGTTGTGTACAGCTACCAGAGGGTAAGTGCTCTTTGGAACATGAGGTCCTTCCCTACAAACTCCCCCTACTAAGGAGGATGAGGAACCCATTGTTACTTTTGATTGTCAGTCTACCTCTTCTAAGTGAGTGTGATAAAAGCTCAAATCTGTTGGAAGTTATTATAGAGCCATTTGTTTTTGCGCTAGGCTTGAGGCCGGGTTTGTAGAAAAAGCTGAGAGGGAGGTCCGTGATCGCTGTGTGGATAATGGATTGTTCCTCTTTATGGGTTGGGTTAAAAGGGAATGTACCATTCTGGGAATTCTGAAGTTAATAACGATACAATCGCCCTGAATGGATTTTGAAGAGGAACCCAGCCACCCAACTCTACGGGCCATCAAAATTTGGTTTGAGTGGCGGGAATTAAAATTCTTGTATTTCACCAACCAATCCACTACTTTATTACGTAGGGAAAACCATGATTCGATATGTCCTTTTTTTAGGGATGGAACCCCCGTTAGTATCAAAACATAAGGACATGATGCAGGTGGCAGATTTAAGATGTCAGTATTAGGTTGGGCAACTGAATTGGGAGGATTGCCGCTAGTATTTTCCTCCCCTTGGTTATGCGGGTTTTTCACCCTGGCGTTGACCCTTCTTGTGCGATCCTCTTTTACTGGGGTATTTGATGTAACTAATTGCGGGATCTTCAGTTGGACGGGCTTTGGGGCTAGGGACGGTTAAATTCTTGTGAAGTGTAGAAGGGATGACATTATTTGTAGACATTATGGAAAGTTCCAGACGAGCACTAATTTGGTCAACCTCGAAAAAATTCGACAACATAGAATATAAAATAATAGATGCCCACAGTTAAAATACGACAAAATTGTTCAGTAGATGAATAACATGTGAATATAAGAACTAAGTCAGCCACAAATAGTCCAACTGGTCGTGAGGGCTCAGTTTTTACCAGTCCTGGCAGTAATGTCAATCCGTTTCGTGGCGGATAGTGACAGGGCCCTTCCCTGCCTCTGTCTGCCCCTGACGGCCACAGATGGCCCGCCCTTTGCCCGGGCTTAGCCCGGTGTCCGCCCGCACACGTCCCGCGTCACTTGAGACTTCAGTTGATGAAATATCAGCGGGAGGCGCAAGGAGCTGATGTAACCCCCGTTGTTGAGGGGGAGGGGCTGCCTGGTCACTCGTAGCCCCTCTGGACCTTGGGACTAGGAGTCCTGCTGCTTGCCCCCGCTGGTTGCCAAAGTCCACAGAAACGCTGCATCTCCCGCGAAGCGGGAGGCGCAAGGAGCTGATGTTTCCCCCTTTGACGAGGGGGAGGGGCTGCCTGGTCACTCATAGCCCCGCTTGATCTTGGGACTAGGAGTCCTGCTGCTCGCCCCCGCTGGTTGCCAAAGTCCACAGAAACGCCGCATCTCCCGCGAAGCAGGAGGCGCAAGGAGCTGACGTAACCCCCGTTGTTGAGGGGGAGGGGCTGCCTGGTCACTCATAGCCCCGCTGGACCTTGGGACTAGGAGTCCTGCTGCTCGCCCCCGCTGGTTGCCAAAGTCCACAGAAACGCCGCTTCTCCCGCGAAGCGGGAGGCGCAAGGAGCTGACGTAACCCCCGTTGTTGAGGGGGAGGGGCTGCCTGGTCACTCATAGCCCCGCTGGACCTTGGGACTAGGAGTCCTGCTGCTCGCCCCCGCTGGTTGCCAAAGTCCACAGAAATGCCATTTCTTGCCGACTGTAAGTGGCAGGTAAGCTACAAGGTAAGTCTGGGGCAAACTTCCATGCTAGCAGATTTTAATAGATTATCACTGGCAAAGGCCATAGCAATTCTAGAAGAGTTTATTTGCAGAGTAATACGTGTATCCTGGCACCATTGGATGTAATGCCCTCTATGCATCACTCAAGTAGTGTAAGCGTGCAAGTATAGAGGCCCTAACTTTCACTATTAAGGGAGTGGCCCTGTGGTTGGTAGAGTCTATTCCTTTAGTTCAACACACATTAAAGTCTCCCATAACTAAAAGACCACCAACTATTCCAATAGTTAAAAAGATAACCCTTCTAAAATATTTGATTCATCCACATTAGGCCCATACACTGTAAAAAGCACATATTTTGAACCATACAATGTGAACTGTTGAATCACCTATCGGCCCGTAGGATCCACAGCAGTTTTAGCAACTTAGAATCTAGTGATTTATCTGCCAAGATAGCTACCCCCTGATGGAGACAGATTGAGGTGTACAAGCGATTATGTTGTATCCAAGATGCCTGAGTAATAGTATGTCTTTATATGCTAAATGCGTCTCAGTAAGAGATACTACAGGAGGCTTATACATTTTAATTTCCTCACACTATAAGTGCCATTTACTGGATGTGTTTAGGTGGGAGACATTCCAGCATAAACATTTTATTGTACCCATTAATAAGATCAGCATTTTCATCCATTTGAAAAATTATCCCGGATCCCAAGAAGCCCCTGGCCTCACAGTATGAGAGAAAATAGGAAAAGAAAATACCAATAGAGTAATAATGATGATCACTTTGACTTGTTTTATACCCCAAAAGAACCCATCATACTCTCCCCCAACCAACCATTCCCCCAGACTCTGGCTGAGAGAATCAACCTTAGGCTGACAGCCAGAAAAGTCTACCCCCTTACCCTCCACTCCACCCAACACTGACCGCAACCCTAATATTTTGCAGAAACACGAAGAGAAGGGCAAAGAGAGGAGGAGCTAAAGAATTATGAAAAAAGAAACCAAGGAGCAAAGATATTTACAGAGACCACCCACCCCGCCCACCTGAGAGAAGAAAAAAAAATCCACATCATGATAGAGAAAAGCAACAGAAGTAAAGCTCCACAGAATTCACCCCCTCGTGTTAGACAAAAAACTGCACAGCATCCAGCTCCGTAAAATAGAGTTGCCTTTGGCTGTCCCTAATAACCATGAGCCTAGCAGGTTCTTGAAGAAAACCTGAGCCCCAGCAGCCTTTAATGGATTTATGAATTGTATCAGTTTTCAATATTTGTCTATTGTAGGTTTGCAGAAATCTGACCTGACTGATATTGACATGGAATTTACCCTCACAGAAGCTGCTGAGTGACCTTTGATAGAAATGGCCTTCCTTAACAGGAAATTGCCAATAAATATCAAGATTGGACAGTGATTTCATGCCCTATTGCTTTTATTAGAAGTTTTCAGCTTATTGGAGCAACTCATGGGAATCTTTCCAGAACAGCTGCATGATCAACTGGTGAACATGATTAACATGATGAACAACCCCTTCTTTCCCTTACGGTATGCCAAATATGCATAGGTTATTCTGTTTCTGTCGATTTTCCAAGTACTCAATTTTAAGATGCATGAAATTCAAATGGTGATCATGACCCTCTATAGACTTTTTAGCAGCTGATCCCATGTCTTCTATGTCCGAGACCCGTTGCTGAAGCTTTACCACATATGTTAAAAGAGCTGACACTTTACTGGTAACTTCAGCCAGCGATCACTGAATAATTGAATTATCCACTCAGACTTGTGCATAATGTTGTTGTGCTTCTGCCCACTAAGCCTGCAGCATGTGCAATATATTAAGAAGCGTTGGCTCCTGCTCATTGTCCAGTAAACACGGATCAGATATAGCTGCTGGTGGAGAACAGCTAGGAGGGGCATCGCCTAGCAAGTAAAGGTTAGACTGAAATGGGGCAACATTTTCTGGGCTGCTTGAGATTGAAGATGTTCCTGCTGAGCTTTGCTTTCCCGTCTTGGCGAGATTTTGATAATCCAACGAAGCAGTGGATGAATGTGAAATTAATTGCCTTTCCCTCTCCCTTTGACATAACCCAGTCCTGTAGTGGGCTACTTTTGACCGTCTTATGTGTTATCTGGCTCCTTTGTCATACCCTGCCCACTTTTAGCTGCATCCTGCAGCTTCTTCATATCACCTCCGGTGTTTTTAGATAGTAGATCACAGTGTTTCACAGAGTCAGCTGCATCAATCTTAGCCACAGTCTTTTCTATTGTACTCAGAGTTGCATTCACATTGTTGCCTGGAATATCGGTCAAAGTTTAATTGCTTGCATCAGTCAATTGTGCAAAAGGCATGGCTACTGTGGGTACTGCGGCTGCTGCAAGGACAGAGGACTTTCTGTTGTGCTAGGTATAGCTGAGGCATGAGAGCAGTTACGTGACTGCTTCCTTGCACTTCACTTACCACCGTGTTTCTGCTGGTCCCACGATCCGCTTGAACCACAAAGTCAGTTGCACAGTCAGCCCCTTCATTGCAGTTTCTGCAGCCTTCAAAATAGGTGAATGACTACAGTGAAGCAGCGATGCTATTTCCTCCTGAACTCCTGTACAATGCTGCCATCCGGAGAAATCCTTGGAGCATCCCTGTTCTCCATCGGAACAGCAGACATAAGCATGTCCGGAAGTGAACACTCATCCAGAGGCCTCTATGGAATGTGCCTGCTGTATAGAGGCTGCATCGTCAGAGCTGAGCAATTTAAGCATTGGGTACTACACTGAGGATTGCTCCTTAGCATCACAGTGCTGCTGGGGATCTCCATCAGGGCCTCCATTGTTTATCTCAGCTTGGGCTCTGGCCAGATATGGGGCCCTCCGACCGCCATGGTAGGCATTTGTTCAAACCCTTCCAAAAGGGTTTGCCTGCTGGCCTCCACCAATATCGCACACCGCAGATCTTCTAAAAAATACAAAGCAGGGAGATCATGACATCCCCACTTAAAGAGTTTTCCCCATGTATCGTTCCCGAAAGAGCCTCTGGCTCAAATTAGTTGCCACCAGAGCAAAAAGAAGGAATTCAGTTCAACTGGAGCGAGCACTGCAGAGTGATGCAGCCGACACCAGACAAGAGTGCGAGAGAAGTAAGGAGGAAGAGCTCTTTACGGCAAGATCAGCCTGTCATCTTCCCCCACCTCAATCAATCAAATCGCAACTTTCTATATATTTTGAGAAACATTTACACATTTGGTAAAGACAGTCATTAGCCAATCAGATATCTCCTTCTTATCAGCATGTACCGTGGTATACCGTGAGAGTACTGTGGCACAATATATTACTAAGTATTATATCACTTACTACCAAAAATTAGCATTTACACCTCATAATCATTATACCTGGCACATTACTGCTACATGCATTCACCCACTTTCATGCTATGTCTGTTTCAAGTGCCACACTCCACTCTATGCCACGGCACTCTATGCCACTCCACTTTACGCTATTATACTCTACGCAACTCTGCTCTAAGTCACTATACTATACCCCACTCCACTCTACGCTAATCTACTGTAAGTCACTCCACTCTACCTAATCTACTGTCCAGCATTCCACTCCACCACACTCCACACTATGCCACTACACACTAAACAACTCCACTGTATGCTATTACAGTCCACTACATTCTATTCTACGACAATTGCAGTGTAAGCCACTACACGGTAAGCCCCACCTCTATACGCTACTCCACTGCATGGTATTCCACTGAACACTACTCCACTCTATGGCACTACATTCTCTGTTGTTCCACTCTATGCCTCTCGACTCTATGCCACTCCACTCTATGCCAATCCAGTTCACACTATTGCACTGTACGTTATTCCACAAAACGTCACTCCACTCTATGTCACTCCACTTTATTCCACTTCAGTATCTGCCATGCCACTGCACAACACTCCACTGTACTGTATGGTAGTGTACATTACTTCACTCTACGCACTCCACTCTACAACACTGAAATGTATGCCACTCAACTGTACGCTGCTGCAATCTATGGTGTTTCACTGTACAACACTCACTACCACACTAATCTACTCTATGACACTTGATTCTACATCACTCCACTGTACGTAACTACACTCAACACTATTCTTCTGTATACCTATCCACTGTATGCTACTCCACTGTATGCTAATATGTGGCACTCCTGTCTTTGCAACTACAGTCTACAATATTGTGCTCTATTACACTCCCCTGTATGCCACTGAAGTGTACAACACTACAATCTATGCTATTCCACTGTGCACAGTACACCACTACTCATTACCTCATTCCACCCTATGCCACTCCACTCTACACCCCTTCACTTTATTTCACTGTACAACACTACACTCTATTACACTGTCCTCTACTATACTCTACCACACTCCACTTAGCAACACTCAGCTGAATGACACTCAACACTATGATTTGAAACACTTTTTATTAAAACATAAAAACCATGTAAATTTAATTTAAAAAAAAATGTTAAAGCTAAATAGCTAGGAAAACTTTACTGATTCGTTCTATACAAACTCAACTTACAATACAAACTTTATAAATTCTAGGGTTATTGTTTTCACTTAAATTTCTAATTTGCTCATCACCAGCTATAACTCACATTTATAATCTATGCACCATACATTAACTATAACTCGCCACTCTACCATGTATTCTCAGAAATGATCTCATTTCAGATGTAATAAGTGATATTATGACTCCTATGATTTCACATGCTATAAGTCAGATAATATGCAAGGGTATAACCAGTGCATGGAGGAAGGGAAAGTGATAGTTAATATAGTGTGCATTTTGTGAATTGGCGTAAATCCGTTAAGTACTTTTTGAGAAATGAAGGTTAAAAAATATTTGTATGGCTGAACTGTTGGCCCTGCAAGCACAACTTAAAAACATAGAGCATTTCGATTGGTTAATGGAGCTATTTTCCCTTGTGGCAACTCGCTTCTGTGGTGAGGCTCCTGCGGGAGCGAGCACTCTAATTGACTGGCGGCAACATGAAAAACACCGGGGACTTAATCCTCTGTCCTGAAAATACAGAAAAAATAATATAAGACGGCAGGGTGGGGATACCCTGCCACCTAACCCTTGCTACTCCCGTGGCGGGATGAGGGGAATTTGTTAAATAAATATGACTCCTCCCAAGTGGGCCAGGGCCAAGGGGTAAATGTATTTAATTATTTGGGATGCTGTCAATCATGAGGCCCCCCTCCTGAAATCATTGCAGCCCCCGGCACCCTATCTCCCATGGCACAACATTTTTATGAAAGGGGTGTGGGACTCACAGCGACACCCTTCCTGAGCAGATCACAGCTCCAGGGAATCCCATCCCTGTTCCCAGGGATAAATAGTAGGTAGGAGGGAGTAAGCAATCCCCTCACACTGAGTCAGTCATGGCACCAGGGACCCCAACCCCCAGGGCCTGGCATAATAATCAAAGGGGAGTGGGGCACAATCCGCCAGATCCCAGCATTAAAATTGAAGAGGAAGGGGCCACCCTTCATTGAGCCTCTGAACCCTTTCGATGCTCATGACGAGCTCAGCTCGTCATGATGCACAGTTGAGCTGTGCTGATGACGAGCTGAGCTCGTCATAAATAAAGTAATAAAGCAATTTCCAGCACAGGGGGGGGGAAACGCCTAGCAGCCAAGGTGTTAAGGCCCCTGGGACCCCATCTACCAGGCTCCCTCAGCTGTGTTGTCTTGGGGAGCCCACTCCCAGGACATTGATTTCGTACCCACAAGATTGTGGGCAGGGAATTCCTGTCTGCTCCCTACCCGGCAGGAGCTTTAAAAAAAGCTCCTGCGGAGCAGGCGGGCTACCGACGTAGTGTGTAGTGGGTGCCCTGGTGCCCATCCCAAGGCCTGGGAGATGGGATCCCCAGCCTTGTAAAGGCTTCAGAAGAGGATTTGTGTGCCCATCGCCCCTTTAATGGAAAAAGGGGCCCCGGGACATGGGCACCCTGAGGTCCATAAAAGCTCTGGGAGTGGGGCTGGGTGCCTACCCCCCCCCATAAAATAAAAAACAGTCACAGAGAATGTGGTGCTTGGGGCCTATAGAGGCTCAGGGAGAGAGGAGACATGTCCCCTTCTTTTAAATAATTAAGTAGCACACCAGAAGATGAGGTCCCAAAAATAACAAGCATTTGCAATGCAATGGTCTCGGCATCATTAAAGGTAGAGCTATTGGCATTGCTCATGACATTTTTTTTTCTTTAAATCAAAAATAAATGGCATTGTCATTAACATTGCCAATACACAGCACTCTGCACTCAACAGCACACAATGCTCTGCACACTCACTCTGCACTCACTGCTCTGCACACTCACTCTGCACTCACTACTCTGAACACTCACTCTGCACTCACTACTCTGCACACTCTCTCTGCACTCACTGCTCTGCACACTCACTACTCACTACTCTGCACTCACTACTCACTACTCTGCACTCACTACTCTGCACTCAGCACTCACTACTCACTACTCTGCACTCACTACTCACTACTCTGCACTCACTACTCTGCACTCACTACTCTGCACTCACTACTCTGCACTCACTACTCACTACTCTGCACTCACTACTCACTACTCTGCACTCACTACTCTGCACTCACTACTCTGCACTCACTACTCACTACTCTGCACTCACTACTCACTACTCTGCACTCACTACTCTGCACTCACTACTCTGCACTCACTACTCTGCACTCACTACTCTGCACTCAGCACTCACTACTCACTACTCTGCACTCACTACTCTGCACTCAGCACTCACTACTCACTACTCTGCACTCACTACTCTGCACTCACTACTCTGCACTCACTACTCTGCACTCACTACTCTGCACTCACCACTCACTACTCAGCACTCACTACTCTGCACTCACTACTCTGCACTCACTACTCACTACTCTGCACTCACTACTCTGCACTCACTACTCACTACTCTGCATTACTACTCTGCACTCACTATGCACTCACTACTCTGCACTCACTACTCTGCACTCACTACTCTGCACTCTGCACTCAGTACTCTGCACTCAGTACTCTGCACTCAGCACTCACTACTCACTACTCTGCATTACTACTCTGCACTCAGCACTCACTACTCTGCATTACTACTCTGTACTCACTACTCTGCACTCACTACTCTGCACTCAGCACTCACTACTCTGCATTACTACTCTGCACTCACTACTCTGCACTCACTACTCTGCACTCACCACTCACTACTCAGCACTCACTACTCTGCACTCACTACTCTGCACTCACTACTCACTACTCTGCATTACTACTCTGCACTCACTATGCACTCACTACTCTGCACTAACTACTCTGCACTCACTACTCTGCACTCACTACTCTGCACTCACTACTCTGCACTCTGCACTCAGTACTCTGCACTCAGTACTCTGCACTCAGCACTCACTACTCACTACTCTGCATTACTACTCTGCACTCAGCACTCACTACTCTGCATTACTACTCTGCACTCACTACTCTGCACTCACTACTCTGCACTCACTACTCTGCACTCACTACTCTGCACTCACTACTCACTACTCTGCATTACTACTCTGCACTCACTACTCTGCACTCACTACTCTGCACTCACTACTCTGCACTCACTACTCTGCACTCAGCACTCTGCACTCAGCACTCAGCACAATATTGTGGGATACAAAAGCTCATTTAGTTCTTGGCTAATATACGTACTCAACAAACAAAATGTATTTCTTTGCACTAATTCCATCGACCGTTTATAAGGTGGATATGAGCTTGATTAAGGGTTTAAAGTGCATAGAGCGTAATAAAGGGCAGAAAGTCCATAAATGCATGACTCAGTATCACAGTTCGATTCGTGAATCATGTATCAGTGTATTCCTAACTTGATAAAAGGCAGCATTTGTATTCCTCAATCGATATAGAAACTATGCTGAACCAAGAAGCTGTTTATTAACAATTTTATCAGAAATAACAACTTCACTTGGATAATCATGAGATGCAATATACATATTTAAAAATAAGCATTCTTTGATAGTGTATAACGCAAAGTTGCAAATAATTATAGGGAACCATTTGAATCAGTCATATCGTAAATTGCTTGGAAAACGAAATAACCAAAAGAGCACATCGGTTTTAAATCGATAGATTTAAAGACATTAGGCCCTCGAGGAAATTCGACGTGTAAAAACTAAAACAGTAATGCTCAAATTCCGCAATTCCGTGTTGGACGTCGTTTCAGTTTCGCTTCATGTGATCTCTGTGGCAGGGCATCCATTAAGTCGAACGGGTGGAATGTCTTTCGCACTATGCAGGCGATGTCAAAACACATCACTTGCACTTTCAACACGTGAGATTGCAGCTAATAACGTGGGAAGGGTTGACAATGCCCCCGGAATCCCGCCGCGGCCGCCCCGGAAGTCAGGCACGGTCGCCTGTGACGGGGGCGGGGCCACGTCCAGACCGGTAGAGGAGGCAGGCGAAGTCAAATGCGTCTCGCGCCTGGGGCTCCTCTGAGCGGTGTGGAGCCCCGGGGCCGCGCCAGCAGGAGGTTGGGCGCCGCGTGCTGAGAGCAGAGTCCCCGACATTGGCCAGGTAAGTTCCAAAAGGCTGGGGAGGCTTGGTGCACTTGTGTGTGTGCGTGTATGCTCGTGTGTGTATGTATGTGTGCGACGGCGGGGGAGGGAAGGAGGGAGTGAGGGAGGGCCTTGGTGCACTTGTGTGTAAGCGCGTGTGTGTGTATGTGTCAGGGGGGGTGTCTCTGTATGTATGTATGTGCGTGCGTGCATGGGCGCTTGTGTGTGTGTATGCGCATGCGTGTGTGGTGCTTGAGCTTCCCAGGAGACAGCGCCTGGCCACAGTGCGCGTTCCCGTTTCAAATCGGCTCCAAGGATGCGCGCGGCCGAAACTGTCTCCTGGGAAGCACACTCGCTAACAAAAGATCTCGGCGAGACGCGCTTCCGCGCGTTTAGCCGAGACCTAAAAAAGGATGTCCTACTAAGCACCGGAACACCATAATGAAAAAAGTAATAATAAATGAGCGGTAGGAGCCACTTATTTATTATTCCCCGCGAAGGAGTGCCCCAGAATGCCCTATGTGGGCTCTTTAAACTTTTTTTGGTAGCTTGGCGATGCTCTTAGAAGGCGCAAGCAGTTTGGGCTGGACTGTTTCCATTGGAGCAGGGTCAAGACTGATTTGCATATAGCTAGGTCCACTCCAAACTGAGGTGGAATGGTGCACAAAATAATGATGGATTGGGACGTGGCCCAATTGGTTACCAATGACTGAGATTAATTCAGGCATTCCTTCCTTCACTGTTTGGCATACTAACTTAGAAGGCACATGGGCACAGCAAGCATTTTGTAATGTTATCGGTGCTGCAGAGAGTGCAGCAGCCCACCAGCAACATTACAAAAACAGTAAGTCTACTGGGTCATCCATGACCCCAGAAAACGTACCAAATTATTTTAAAGCACTCTGAGCAGGAGTTCTATGTTCTTCAGCTGGAGTGCAAGGCCCTCTTGTGGCTGTTTTTATGATTGCATGTTTTGGGCTGTAAAATATTAAAAGAAACACTCAGCGACATGTTGGTTTTAATTTTTTTTAAAGTATCTCTGAGTCTTTCTTTTCGCATTTTTCAGCTCAAAACATGCACTTATAAAAACATTGTTGAAAGAAAGACACACCTATTTATTTTTGGTAAAAATTTATGAAACATTTTTATAATAATCAATATTATTAAACATTACTGAAATATACACTTGATGCATTTGGTGATCTTTGAGAAAGATGACAAAGCTGTTTAATAAGTATTGAAATGCCCATCTTTTAATAAAGCTAATAGGCATATTCTTTAAATGTTTGAGTTTTGTCTCTTTGACAAAGTCAGTAATTCTGCCTGAGCTCTGCCAGGACCTGTGAGACTAACCACATGTTAGCATGCCAGAAGGCTGCACAAGTTATAGGGATGCTTGCTCACATGGGGTTGGACGCAGGGCATGTCCACAAGCCAGGCCCTGAATCCAAACATAAGCCACACATTGCCAAAGGCTGTGGAAGGCAAGGGGCTGGCTGCCCGCCAAAGGCGAGGCCCTGAGGCCTACCCCACACAATGTACAGCCTTGATAATGTTAGCTTCATATATTGTAATAAAATATTACTTTATTTAAAAAAACATAGAAATTCACTGAAATACCAAGGTTAAATTGTACATATAGTTAGGAATTGCAATTGCATCTTACTTTACACTACATATACTTAGAAATTCAATGAAAAAAACAAAGATTAACGTACCATTATAGTTAGGTGAAAAGTTAATTGACAGCATAACATTTTAAAATGAGAAAACCATCGAAATTCACCGGTTATAGTTATTTGGTGTAACAATAACTTGTGTCTTAAAGTAACAATAAGTCACACCCTGGCCATGCGCTGTTAATTACCCCACATATTGCATCACTCATGAAATGCTCCATGAAATGCCTGATAAAGTAATTGCATTGTGAGGGCACAAATCATAGTTACTTTAGGGCATTAGTGCATGTACAGACTATACAGCATTTATATATATATATATATATATATATATATATGTTCATACCAAATGCCCTAAGCATTGAGAAGGCACACGTCACCTCCCGCCTTCCAGGCTAATGTGCTACTTGCAACCTTCTTCCCCGGCATTCTGTTATCTTTCGCCGACGCGTTTCGGGGCTCCAGGCCCCTTCATCTTGGGCGTGAACAAACGAGCTTACAACCTGCATGAGTGATTACTTGTTTTATTTCACCTCAACCCCGCCTCCATTGTCACGTGTTTAGTTGTTAACACGGGGTGTTGTGGGGCATGTAGTTTGCCATGCAGGAATAAGTTCGAGTTTTAACGTTCAATTAAAAGTTCCATTCTTACTCTAAGTGAGTTCCAGGTAGGATTGGTGCAAGCCCATTGTGCACGTAGGGACGTGACGCTGTTAACAGTTCGGACCAGTTCCAGACTTCAGCTCCGTGCAGTCGATGGAGGGCGTTACCTTCAGCTGCCGGTGGTGCCCTTCTCCACGGCCGGGCCGCCGTGCATTAATGTTCATACCAAATGCCCTAAGCATTGAGAAGGCACACGTCACCTCCCGCCTTCCAGGCTAATGTGCTACTTGCAACCTTCTTCCCCGGCATTCTGTTATCTTTCGCCGACGCGTTTCCATTAGCCTGGAAGGCGGGAGGTGACGTGTGCCTTCTCAATGCTTAGGGCATTTGGTATGAACATTAATGCAAGGCGGCCCGGCCGTGGAGAAGGGCACCACCGGCAGCTGAAGGTAACGCCCTCCATCGACTGCACGGAGCTGAAGTCTGGAACTGGTCCGAACTGTTAACAGCGTCACGTCCCTACGTGCACAATGGGCTTGCACCAATCCTACCTGGAACTCACTTAGAGTAAGAATGGAACTTTTAATTGAACGTTAAAACTCGAACTTATTCCTGCATGGCAAACTACATGCCCCACAACACCCCGTGTTAACAACTAAACACGTGACAATGGAGGCGGGGTTGAGGTGAAATAAAACAAGTAATCACTCATGCAGGTTGTAAGCTCGTTTGTTCACGCCCAAGATGAAGGGGCCTGGAGCCCCGAAACGCGTCGGCGAAAGATAACAGAATGCCGGGGAAGAAGGTTGCAAGTAGCACATTAGCCTGGAAGGCGGGAGGTGACGTGTGCCTTCTCAATGCTTAGGGCATTTGGTATGAACATTAATGCACGGCGGCCCGGCCGTGGAGAAGGGCACCACCGGCAGCTGAAGGTAACGCCCTCCATCGACTGCACGGAGCTGAAGTCTGGAACTGGTCCGAACTGTTAACAGCGTCACGTCCCTACGTGCACAATGGGCTTGCACCAATCCTACCTGGAACTCACTTAGAGTAAGAATGGAACTTTTAATTGAACGTTAAAACTCGAACTTATTCCTGCATGGCAAACTACATGCCCCACAACACCCCGTGTTAACAACTAAACACGTGACAATGGAGGCGGGGTTGAGGTGAAATAAAACAAGTAATCACTCATGCAGGTTGTAAGCTCGTTTGTTCACGCCCAAGATGAAGGGGCCTGGAGCCCCGAAACACGTCGGCGAAAGATAACATAATGCCGGGGAAGAAGGTTGCAAGTAGCACATTAGCCTGGAAGGCGGGAGGTGACGTGTGCCTTCTCAATGCTTAGGGCATTTGGTATGAACATTAATGCACGGCGGCCCGGCTGTGGAGAAGGGCACCACCGGCAGCTGAAGGTAACGCCCTCCATCGACTGCACGGAGCTGAAGTCTGGAACTGGTCCGAACTGTTAACAGCGTCACGTCCCTACGTGCACAATGGGCTTGCACCAATCCTACCTGGAACTCACTTAGAGTAAGAATGGAACTTTTAATTGAACGTTAAAACTCGAACTTATTCCTGCATGGCAAACTACATGCCCCACAACACCCCGTGTTAACAACTAAACACGTGACAATGGAGGCGGGGTTGAGGTGAAATAAAACAAGTAATCACGCATGCAGGTTGTAAGCTCGTTTGTTCACGCCCAAGATGAAGGGGCCTGGAGCCCCGAAACGCGTCGGCGAAAGATAACAGAATGCCGGGGAAGAAGGTTGCAAGTAGCACATTAGCCTGGAAGGCGGGAGGTGACGTGTGCCTTCTCAATGCTTAGGGCATTTGGTATGAACATTAATGCACGGCGGCCCGGCCGTGGAGAAGGGCACCACCGGCAGCTGAAGGTAACGCCCTCCATCGACTGCACGGAGCTGAAGTCTGGAACTGGTCCGAACTGTTAACAGCGTCACGTCCCTACGTGCACAATGGGCTTGCACCAATCCTACCTGGAACTCACTTAGAGTAAGAATGGAACTTTTAATTGAACGTTAAAACTCGAACTTATTCCTGCATGGCAAACTACATGCCCCACAACACCCCGTGTTAACAACTAAACACGTGACAATGGAGGCGGGGTTGAGGTGAAATAAAACAAGTAATCACGCATGCAGGTTGTAAGCTCGTTTGTTCACGCCCAAGATGAAGGGGCCTGGAGCCCCGAAACGCGTCGGCGAAAGATAACAGAATGCCGGGGAAGAAGGTTGCAAGTAGCACATTAGCCTGGAAGGCGGGAGGTGACGTGTGCCTTCTCAATGCTTAGGGCATTTGGTATGAACATATATATATATATATATATATATATCACCAGCATGCCACTCCAGAAATGAAGAGGTGAAGGCCACTCAGGAGAAACGTTCGGGAGATCTTTATTTAAGCAGCTTGCGTATAATGCATTTCGGCCATCTCGGCCTTCGTCAGATACAGCTGTGTGCAAGGTATCGCTCCACCCCCACCTTTCACTGTCCTTAGTCTCTCCCATTGGTGGAAGTCCACTGACCAATGGTCACATGTCCGCAACTCTGCTGCAGGGCGACTACAGCTCCCAGAATGCTGTATTGCTGGTATGTGTTGCCTGGGATCGACTGAATAAACCCTCTGTGGGTAAGGGTGAATAATTGAAAGGTACCGGGTGTTATTGAATAATGAGTCCTTGTAGAACGCACATCTCCCTCGGGTCTCCCTTAAACGTTCCAGCCTTCTTGTGCGTTGCCAGCCGGGTTGTGAGTCGGGACAGTCGTGGTCCCCACTCGCTGTTAATAACAGCCTGTTTTGAGCAGCAGCCCATGGCGTGGTTGGCATTTTCAGGCGGGCCGGAGTCAGGTCAATCTCTTGACAGAAAGAACCATGTGTGACATATACGTACCTTTAAGTATAGTTCGAATGGAGGAGGTGGTCATATGACCAAGATCACTCATGTGGTTGAAATGCGTCGTCCTTTTCTGCTGTGCAAATACACATTCCTGCATACGATCAGTGGGCTCGTGGGAACTTTTGTCCTTTGTTTCCTTTTCGTTTGGCAATATACAGGCGGCGGGGTGCACCTACGATGCCCCGACTCAACTGGAAGACAATCCCTTCCTCTGCCCGATCACCATTTGGATTCCTTGTTGACAGTCACAGCCGGCAGTGGGAGAACCTGCAGGGCGGTGTCGTGGGGAGGGGGAGGGGCAGGGTGGGGGGTAGTAATGTATGGATTATGCAGTTTTACAGGTAAGTAACCATTTAAATGAATAAAACAAATTTTGTTGTGCGCACTGCATCGCATTTAGGGATACAGTGCACTCAACGAAATTCGTTTTATGTATTTAAATGGTTACTTACATGGGAAGCTCCGTAATCCATACATTACTACGCCCACCCTGCCACTCCCCCTCCCCACGTCACTGCCCTGCAGGTACTCCCACTGCCGGCCGCGGCTACATGTTGACTGGGATACCCGCTGACTTCCGACAAGTTTGTGCCGTACATGAATCAAGGACGCCAGAGGCACCGAGAGACGAGAGACGATAGCAACAGCGACGGGTACAGGTAGGCTGCCACACGCTTCTGCTGTGGGGCTTTATTTCCTACTTCCCTGATTACGAGACGCTGCTCACACGCCGGGGAAAGAGCAGAAAGCCGGCTGCGTCCATACTTCGGCCTGAACTCCCCCGCGCAAGCATGGCCACCGCTACATTGTTGCTAGTTAGAGTTCGCCTGAGCACCTAGGGCTCAAATGCGTGATTGTTTTGCCAGCAAGAAGTGCAAAATCGTGCACTGTTTTCACCATGACAAGTACAGCAGATGAGGTTTTGAAGGAGTGTGAAGCCTCTGCCAAGGCCATCTTCAATAAAAATCGGACATTAACACAGCCATCAGGGAATGCAATACCGGGTACAGTACCAGTGAGTTTAAAACAAAGAGGCAACACCTTGGAGCGCATGAGACACAAGGAAATCAGCAGGTTGTTTGAAGCAACCTCACTACAAAACTATCTAGATGTCAATAGCATACTCAGAGGTTTAAGAATCTTTTTTACTCCAACACTGGCAATACCCAAGCCACAAGTCCTGAAGGATTTGGTAGAAAACACCACAGCATGCTCCAGAAGAAGGCTTGAGATCCTAGTTATGAATGCCTGAGACGAGCACAGAGGGCTATTTACACAAATACAAGATCTAATGAATGAGTTTAAGAAAGAATCCGACCAGAAGGAGACAGAGAAAGTACTAAAACCAGTAGACAACAAAATAAAAACCTTTGAGAAAGAGATGGTGGCAAGAAAACAACGCAAATGTTTGCGAAATGAAAGAGACTATGCCATAGGGTGGATTTTAACATTTGCAAAGAAATGTGATAAAGCAAGATCAGAACTATCAAAAGATAAGGCATTGAGGCTATTGGAAGCCAGTAAAGATGGATCAGTAACAGGTCTCAGTTCAGACCAGGAGTCAATTGACAGTGTATCATCAGGCACCAAAGAGCAACAATCTTTTTCCAAGGAACTTCACCTCCTCCAGAAAGCAAAAGAACAATTGACCAGAGGGAGGCAGAAAGTAAAAAGGATGAAAAGACAGAGGCAAAATCGCAAACGAAGAAACAGGTGAAGGAAGTCTAAAAAGCACCAAAATGGGAACACAGGGACAAACATCAAAGAAAATATAATGGCATACTTGGACATGAAACTGATGGTAATTAACCTTATTGATATGGTTCTTACTATTGAGGAGCAACATGTATTGCAATTAGGCTTATCCTTCTGCCCTGAGATAGGGTTTGACTATGCTCAGTCACGTGTATACCTATATAAGTTTGAAAGGAAATTGAAACTCTTTAAAATGCATGCCGCCTGTAAAGAACCAGGGGGGGGACAAAAGACAAACAAGGAATATTCCTTATTCAGGATGCGAGAGTGAGGATTGAGGACATTGCCACGGTACAGACGATGACAGTTCTAGACCAACAGGGATCACACAACGAAATCAGTGACTCGCTCGACCCATTTGACCCTACCCATACAGCTGACATCACAGATTCACTAAGTATAGACACAGGAGGGACCATTTCCACTGACTTTAGGGCGAGAACTAAATACGTTCCAATTCTTGCTAGGGGCAACATAGATGTCTTTAGTGACCTAGTAGTCCAGGACCTGCTGAAGCTTTTGAATAGTACATCACATCAGAGGAACATGACTAAGACCCAGTGGGAGGCAGGCAAAACCCTTTAGAGTGACCGTAACCTCATAATCAAACCCTCAGACAAGGGGGGCAACGTGGTACTCCTGACTAGAGCAATGAACGCAAGAGAAGTATACCGTATAGCTCAATGATCCTAACTGCTATAGAAGGGTAGACAGGAAGTACCTTGTTGATCTCCTCCACAGTTACATGAACAAACTCCAAACATGGCACAACAAGAAGTTACTAACATTGGATGAGAAACAATTCCTTGAGAATAAGACACACACCACCTACATTTTACCTCCTACCAAAGGTACACAAGAATGCCTCAGATCCATCGGGTACACTCATAGTATCTTCCAAGAATAGTCTTCTAGAGAACACCAGCACATTTGTAGAGCATTTTCTTTTTCCCTTTGTAAAAAATCTTAAATCGTATCTGAGAGACACAACTGACTTTTTACAAAAAATTCAAGATGTGACCATGAGGGACAACCATTGGCTGGTATTTCCTGATGTAGAGGCAATATATAAGAGCATTAGAGGCATGTAAATTCTTTTTGAAAAATCGCAATGCTGAATATCTTGAACATACGCTAATGCTCCTTAAGATGATTGAGATATGTTTAAGGGAAAATATATTCATCTTTGAAAGAGAGCATTTTAAACAACTACAAGGCACTTCTATTGGCACCTGCTTTGCCCTCAGTTATGCCAACCTGATGGTGGGGTGGCTGGGAGAAGCAGGTGCTCTGGAATGAGGATACAGAGCGTTGGATCCTTAATGTAAAAAAGTGGCTGAGGTACATTGACATTTTCTTCATTTAGAAAGGGACAGAAAGTGATCTTAACCAATTTATTGATTCCTTGAATGTGAACTTTATCAATCTGAAATTCACCAGGCACTACAGCAAAGTATCCATTGGTTTCCTTGACCTGAAGCTTACTGTAGAGAAGGGTAAGATCAGCACCAAGCTTTTTAGCAAGAAAACCACTGGTAACTCGATCTTACATGCATCCCGCTCCCATCCACCCAGCTTTTGATGGGGAATACTGTATAGCAAGTTTTTAAGTGCCAAAAGTAACTGTAGCACGATGTTGGCTTAAGAACAAACTAAGCAGAACATGAAGAAAGTTTCAAAGAAAGAGGCTTCTCCAGCAAGGCATTAAAACAGGCGGCGATACGAGTAGAGAAAAAATCCAGGGATGAGATCCTAGAAAAGATCAAAAGAAATAGGAAGACGGTCACACTTCTTTTTTAACAGTGGTTAACTATTGTATCCACGTTTCACAGTGTATGGGTGGTAAAAGTATCACCTCCTGATCTTGAGGTGTAAAGGTTAAATGAGGGAATGAGTCCTTCACCACTGGAAGGGCAAACTCATGTAACTCACGTAAGCACTCATGTGCGAAATGAAAATATAAAGTTTATACAAATGAATGGACATTTCACTATGAATATGATGATGTCAAATGCAACTAATGGAGAATTAACTTTCTAAAGGAGTGCTTACATGAATTTGCCCTTCCAGTGGTGAAGTACACATTCCTTCATCCTAGAAAAGATGACATCTGAGAGAATTCCGGAAGAAGCGGTCAAGGAACCCATACAGTTCATTATGAGATATTGCAGCCAGGCAGACCAGCTACGTAAGATCTTGAGGAATAGATGGGGTATTCTCAGGCAGGATCCTATACTAAGAAATAAGGTAGGCACTGTGCCATCTGTGACCTACAGAATAAGCGCTTCTTTAAAAGACCTTCTCGTACATAGTAACCTGCAGACAAAGGAAACTAATTGGCTTAAACAAACCAAGGCCTTCCGCAGATGCAGTAATTGCAAAGCCTGCAGAAATAGCAGCAATGTGTCTGAGATCACCGTAGAAAGAACTAAGACTCAGTGGAAGATTCCAAAACTGATTACCTGCAATACCGATTTCACGGTATATGCCATTGTCTGCCCTTGCGGCCTCTGGTACCTAGGTTCTAAAACTTTTGCTGTTAAAAAGAGAATCTATCAGCCAGATTCATCAAGCGAAATTGCGCTCGCAAAGGGCCAGATTCTGAGAATCTGGCCCTTTGCGAGTGCAATTATTGCATTTGGGATTTATTCCTTATTTGCGATTAGCAATTAGCTAATCGCAAATAAGGAACCTGTAGGAATCGCAAATAATATTGCGATTCCTACATGAATCCCGTTTTGCGAGTCTGGAATAGCCATTCCTTATTAATCGCTATTTCAGACTCGCAAAACTTCACTATGATAAATCGGGCTGTTAGAACACTGGAGAGAAATCCGGAATAGGGATCACAGCTACAGTACAGCTAGGCATTTTTCCACCAAGCATGAGGGAGACTGGGCGAGAGCAAGATTCTTTGGGCTGGACACAGTTAACCAAAATCCTAGAGGAGGCAATCACGAAGCAACCCTGTGCAAGTGGAATCACGTTTCATCCTCCTGGCTGGCACGTAATTCCCGGATTGACTTAACCAAGATGAAGAGATGTATTCTCACCTGTAAATTAGAAGTTTTTATATATCATGGTC
This sequence comes from Lissotriton vulgaris, assembly GCF_964263255.1. Taxonomy (NCBI): domain Eukaryota; kingdom Metazoa; phylum Chordata; class Amphibia; order Caudata; family Salamandridae; genus Lissotriton; species Lissotriton vulgaris. The sequence continues at coordinate 1,683,721,730 of NC_141685.1, forward strand.
AACCTTGGCAGATAACTCACACCTCACCTCTTTTCCTCACATGTTTTCATTTACATGTTGTTCACACCAACATATGCCATATGAATGGATGCTATGAATTGAATAACCATTTGCAGTAGTTGCAAAGCCTGCAGGAATAGCAGCAATGTGTCTGAGATCTCCTTAGAAAGAACTAAGACTCAGTGGAAGATTCCAAAACTTATTACCTGCAATAACGATTTCATGGTATATGCCATTGTCTGCCCTTGCGGCCTCTGGTACCTACGTTCAACAACTTTTGCAGTTAAAAAGTGAATTTTAGAACACTGGAGGGCTATCCCGAATAGGGATCACAGCTACAGTACAGCTAGGCATTTGGCCACCAAGCATGAGGGAGACTGGGCGAGAGCAAGATTCTTGGGGCTGGACACAGTTAACCAAAATCCTAGAGGAGACAATCACCAAGCAACCCTACGCAAGTTGGAATCTCGTTTCATCCTACTGGCTAGCACGAAATTCCCAGATGGACTTAACCAAGATGAAGAGATGTATTCTCACCTGTAAATTAGAAGTTTTTATATATCATGGTCAACCTTGGCAGATAACTCACACCCCACCTCTTTTCCTCACATGTTTTCATTTACAGGTTGTTCACACCAACATATGCCATATGAATGGATGCTATGAATTGAATAAACATTTGCAGTAGTTGCAAAGCCTGCAGGAATAGCAGCAATGTGTCTGAGATCTCCTTAGAAAGAACTAAGACTCAGTGGAAGATTCCAAAACGTATTACCTGCAATAACGATTTCATGGTATATGCCATTGTCTGCCCTCGCGGCCTCTGGTACCTACGTTCAACAACTTTTGCAGTTAAAGAGAGAATCTTAGAACACTGGAGGGCTATCCCGAATAGGGATCACAGCTACAGTACAGCTAGGCATTTGGCCACCAAGCATGAGGGAGACTGGGCGAGAGCAAGATTCTTGGGGCTGGACACAGTTAACCAAAATCCTAGAGGAGACAATCACCAAGCAACCCTACGCAAATTGTAATCTCGTTTCATCGTACTGGCTAGCACGAAATTCCCAGATGGACTTAACCAAGATGAAGAGATGTATTCTCACCTGTAAATTAGAAGTTTTTATATATCATGGTCAACCTTGGCAGGTAACTCACGCCCCACCTATTATCCTCACATGTTTTCATTTACAGATTGTTCACACCAACCTATGCCATATGAGTGGATGCTATGAATTGAATAACCATTAGTATAACTATGTTGATCAAAAGTAATTGCTGGAACCCGATATGTTGAGATAACCATGTAGTAAGCTCCTGCCAATGATGATTTTCCTTTGACTTTTGCAGATACATATGGCAGAGACCTCACACGGAACTACACACCCCGCTAAAAGTACGCGGAGTTAATGGAGAATCTTCAGTCCCTTACTACTCCTAGTTACTATAGCCAATAATTTTTAGTCCTCTTATATACTGGACTTCAAACACTAAATAGTTGCATACTTTGCAAAAGGCACTGACCCCTGGTAGCCCTACTGGGCTGTTCCATTCTCTAACCTCCAACTCGAGAGGAAGGTACTATACCTGTATCTCTGTTATGAGCTCGCAGACTCTGCCATCACATTAGCCGCCCTGGTTGCCTAAAAACCTGGGCCTCCAATAGCGGTGGGTAATCATTGCAACGGCCACTAGACCCACATTACAACCCCTACAATACAGCTGGCCACTGCAGGCAAGGACCCAGCAAAAAAACACCATGGACCCTAACACATCATGACGCATACATGATGTGCATCAAATCATCACCATATTTTATTTTCAAAACACATATTACTTCTCAGCCTTCTGGCTAAGATCATGTGTAGGAGTACACTTGTGATTGGTCAAGGGGCATCCTTGACCTTGGCACCCATTGGTTGCTGGGCCTATGCTTCACGGCTTGTCCATGGCAAGGCTGCGTGATCAGTGGCAAAACGGTAAAGGCTTAGGTGGAAACTCTTGAGTGCTACCTGGGGGAAACTGGGCCCTCGCTCCACAGCTTTTCCGTGGCAAGGCTGCGTGAACCCTAGGTAAGCACGAAGGAGTGAACACTTACCTCAGGGGAAATACCCACTGCACCTCAAGTGGAGGAACGGGCTGCGGATTCCTGACTTGCCCTGGACCCAGCTGAGCTTGGGGTGGCAGGGGGGAAGCCTCTCCACCTCAGATCACAACCAGCATATAGCTGCGTGGTTGCAAGTGGATTCCTGGCATTTTTGAGAGTTCCTGGGTGCACTGGCAGAGTGTACAGCTTTGGGACACTCCCGGAAAGATAAATCCAACTACCCCGAGTTAAGAACACCTGACTCCAGTCAGGACACAGGTGAGCCAAGCAGGCACTCTACGGAGGTGGTGGGTGATCTGCACGAGTGAAATCGTATTTCAAGAGTCCCTGGGCGCACCGTCATGGTGCTCGGCCCGGGGAATGTAAAGTAATTGCTACTTGTACACCACACTGTGATCCATCAGGTGTCCTGATGCTAACAAGACATGGTACCTAATAGCGTCTGAGCCAGATGGAGACCATAGTGCAGTAGAAACAAAAGAATGAAATGAAATGAAAAGATCATTTGTATAGCGCAATAAATACCATGAGGCGTCATAGCGCTGTGGACAAACGCATGTGGAAGGATGGTGGGGGCCTAGTGTGATTTGTTAAACAGCAGGGTTTTTAGCTTTATTCGGAAAGGCAGAAGATAGGGCTCTGAACGCAGATGGAGAGAAAGAGAATTCCAGAGTTTAGCCGAGTTGTGGGTGAACGAGCGGCCCCCACATCTGGCTCTCTTGATCTTGGGTAATGTGACAAGGAAGGAAGAAGCTGATTTAAGCTGTCCATTGGGTTGGTATGGGGTGATCAGAGAATGGTCTATGGTGGCCCCAGTTTTCCAGAAGGCTTGGTGAGCGATACACAGGCCCTTGAATACAATTATTTCCCTGACTTGGAGCCAATGAAGTTTCTTAAGTCCGGTTTTGACAGAGAGGGATCAGAAGGAGGATTCGTGCTGCACAGTTCTGGATGACCCGGAGATTGTTTAGGGTGGCATCGGGGCTTCGGGGGCCCCTAAGTAAAGGGCATTCCTGAAGTCCAAATGAGACAAAATGAGACCCTGGATGATGATTTGTCTGGCCTTAAAGGGTAGTAAGGGAAGGATTTTCCGGGTAAGCCTCAGTATACCAAAGCAGGTGGCTGAAAGTTTGGCTGCTTGGTGGTTAAAATTAAGAGACTTATCCAGCCAGATGCCAGGCTCTTAATTGTGTCCTTGGGTATGAGGGCAGGTTCAAGACACGTAGGCCAGAGGGAGTCAATAGTGGGATTAAGGGAGTTACCTAGGAGCATCAGTTTGGTCTTGTCTCCGTTTAGTTTGAGGCAAGATGATGTCATCCATTAGTGGAGCCCCCATAACACAATTACCAGTTGAGATCAGAGCAGTCTTTTTCTCAAATAGAGGAAATGATTTCTGAATCTGTGGTGCTACCTTTTTGTCCTGCTTGACAATCTTCCCGACCAATAAGCTGCTTAGTTAAGTCTTCAACTACCAAAATGCCACTTGGACTAGTCGGGGCAGAAGAGTCTGCCGGTACCACTCCCTCGTCCTCAGAGCTCTCAGTGGGGTGGGGGTTCAGCTTTGGCATTTTCTTGGTCTTGGTCATTAATCATAGCGGCAGCCTCTTTTTCCTCTTTTGCATGTTGACGACGTGCTTTCGCCTTGATGCGTGCGTTTAGGAGCTTACCCATCATAAAACCTTAATTGAAAAATACAGCTGATGGATTATGGGTAATGTAGTCTTCTAATCGTCTGTCTTATAACGTTGCGGTTTTTAGGCTCTATATAACAGACTTTTGCAAATATATAAGGTAGTAAGAAAATTTCCCAGCAACATCAATGAAATGAGTTTTTTTTTTCTTTTTCTCGCTCACCACGTTTAGAAGCTTCACCTTTCGCCACTTGTAGATCAGTGCTTTGGCGTGAAACCGCTTAGTTTCAGGACCTTCCAGTACCTTCCACAGCCTTCAGCCTCCAACCACCAGCTCTGCCAAACACAAGTTTAAGGGTTGAGCGAGCGAAGTGAAAAGGGGAAGGGCCCCCGTCCACCAGCCAACAAGGAGCTTGAAGATACCGGCTACCGCATTCCATAGCCGCTTCTGCTGACTGGGTTGAAAGAGCGGGGCTGCAGAGTCCACAATGGTGCCACTCCAAAAAGCCAAAACCGAGAGGTCAAGGCACCAGATTCCAGCAGTCAATTCCAATCCAAAAAACCCCAATACTTAGCGGGTTCCTCTTCCGACATTGCCAACATTGCTGCTTCAGTTTAGCAGCTCAAGGCACGCCCGAAATGCTCCGGTAGGCAGCAACCGCCGCCGCCATCAGCCACCATCAGCCTCGCGCAGGGAGAGGGAGGAGCGAGGGAGTATGCGGTGGTGGATTGGTGCACAAAAAATGAAGTCTTATTTATTAATATGTGGAATGTTACGAATGTTAGGAATTTTGGACTGGTGTATTGGGAGTTGAATGATGTTTACAAAAAAGTTCAGAGAATTGATTAGAGGGGGGACCCATAAGGGTTCTGAGGTGCTTTGCTTGCGGACCTTTGTGATGATTGCTCTTGTATTATGGGTCTGAAAATGATCTCCTTCAATGTAAATGGGTTAAATAATAGGAAAAAAATGTGTGCAATAGAATTATGGGCCAAATCTGAACAACCAGACGTGATCCTGTTACAAGAGACCCATATCCAAATGTCAAAAATTCAGGAGTTCTCCATGTTTAAAGCCTGGTCTTCTTATCGAGGATTCTCTTCATTTTTGGAGTCACAGAGGGGGGTCACGCTCTTTTTTAGTAAGAAGTTACATGCCCAGATTGTTCATACACGGCAAGGGGGGGTCAGGTCGCTGGTGCTGGGCTACATGCGCTATTCCCAACAGAGTAAGTCCCGTCACTTTGGTTAGCTTTCATGCCCCAGTAGAGGATAGACCAGAGATCTATGAGGAACTGTTTCAATCTCTTTTAATGGTCAAAGGCGATATCATTATTGGTGGGGATTTCAATATTACTATGAATGTAAAATTGGACTCAACCAGCTATTCGAAGAAACAATCCAACCCTAAATCCCTTAGATCTATTAACAATAATATATCTTTATTTAATCTCTGCGACCCCTGGCGTATTCAGAATCCGTCCAAAAAAGAATACACCTGCTGGTCAGGCAGGTTTAAATCCTCCTCTCGGATTGATTTCTTTCTCATCTCACGCCAAATCAAGTTCTCTAAACAAACGATGCTCCACAATGGTTTCTCGGATCACGCGATGATAATTATTGAACTGGCATTAGTAGATAAGGTTAGAGCCCCAAAACGCTGGGTATTTAATAAAAAATATCTGAGCGACGATATATAGGTGGCAGGTGTTAAAATTGAGATCTCGGAGTTCATCACTCGTAATATGGGAACTGCTGCCCCTAACTGTGTATGGGACTCTCTCAAGGCTTATATTCGGGAGTTAGTGATCGGGAGAGACGCCGCAGATTCTTTAGCAGCCACAAATAAGAATAAAACACTGCAGCAAAAAATTCAGGCATTGACTGTACTTAGGCAACACAATTCAACTAGTATTGTTCAGGAGCAATTAAATGAGGCTAAAAGAGAGCTTTGTCAAAATTTCTATACTCACAGTGAAGAGATTTTCTTTAAGAGCGCGAAAAAAAGATTTACGAGGAAATTAATTTTACCAGCAAACTTCTGGCGTGGCAGGCCAGAGAGCAAGCTGCTTCCAATCTCATTTACTCCTTAAAGTCTCCGGATACCCTAATAGATACTTCCGTCCCTGCAGAAATTGGAGAGATAATGGTTGCCCACTATAAGAAGATTTTTTACAATACTCAATCTACTATAGACCGTCAAACGTTATTAAACTACCTAGAAAAAATCTCCCTTCCTGTCCTTTCCCCTATAGAACAATTCACAATGGTTCATTCATTTACCAGGGAAGAAGTAGAGCGAGCAGTACAAGACCTTCCAATAGGTAAGGCTTGTGGGCCTGATGGGCTGCCAATAGAGTTTTTTAAGATTTTCTTCAGTTCTTTTGCTGAACTTTTTGTGCAGTTATTACATTTTATGTTGGACAGCGGTTCAGTCCCTGATTCATTTCGGGAAGGAACCGTAGTTAGTTTTCTAAAAAAGGGTAAACCTTCTAATGACCCAAATTCATACAGACCTATCACATTATTGAACACGGATTATAAAATTATCACTAAATTGTTATCTATTCGTTTCAATTCTTTCTCTTCTGATTTGATTTACGCAGACTAAAGCGGTTTTATTGCTGGCCGACAACTATTGTCTAATACCCACTTTGTAATTGAGGCTTTAGATTACTTTGAAACACGACGGGTTCCTGCTTTAATTTTATTGTTTGATGCCGAAAAAGCTTTTGATTTGGTGGTTTGGGAAACACTTTTTATTATTTTAGATCACTTTGGGATCCCAGTGGCTATTACAAATCTGATTCAGAACCTTTACTCAAGGGCCCAAGCCAACATTATTATTAATGCAGAGTCTGTGGGCTCAGTGTCGGTTAAACGCAGTACCAGGCAAGGCTGTCCGCTCTCTCCTGTTTTATTTGCTTTTTTCATTGAACCCTTAGCAACCGCAATTAGGAAGTCTGCTTATATACTCCCCCCTATTACTTTGATTCCCAAAATTAAATTATACGCAGACAATATAATTTTGTTAATTAAACCTGAAATGCATGCCAAACACATGCTCTGCAAATATTTGAAGAGTTCGAGGCTCCTGGCGGCTATCGGATCAACAAAAGTAAAACCGAAATTCTGGTTTGCGGTGGTCTCGATCCTGAACTCCACCTTGATTTAAGATCCTGCATTAATAATAAACCGAAAAAGATATTTGGGGGTTTTCTTCTCTTCTTCTGTCTCAGACCTTTATAGACTAAATTTTGTGCCCCTCTTTCAGAAAGTACGTTCAATGTTGGAAAGATGGAACCCTTTACCATTATCTATTCTAGGTCAGGTAGCACTAATCAAAATGTCGGTTCTTCTTTTATTTAATTTTTTGTTCTCAACCATTTCTTGTTTTTTACCTGGATCGTTTTTTTTGCTAAAACAGAATCTTTGTTTTCATCCTTTATTTGGGCCAAAAAGACTCCACGAAGAGCCTTAAATACATTATATGAGGATAAGGAGCTAGGAGGGCTTGCTCTTCCAAATCTCAAAGATTATTACAATGCATATTTAGCTCAATTCCTAGCTAGGTTTAAAGACCGTAATCAGAAACTTTTTATAATTTTTTTTAAATTTAATTAGTCGAGAGACCCAGATTCCCTCTCCTCTTCAAATATTTAAATCACCCAAACTGGATCGTTATAAGGTTTTAAATTGGTTGCTTAAGAGGCGCGCCGCGATGCTTAAAAGATATTCCCTCCCCTTTCTTAATCTAGCTTCTTCTTTAAACAGCTCATTTTCTTTTTTAGGGGTTGACATTAGTCTTGAAATATCAGAAAACTGGCGTAGGATAGGGTTCACAATGTTAAAAAACTATACGAAAGATGGGGCTTGGATTACCCTGTCTGACATGGCTCCTCGGGTTCAAGGAAACCTTTTACTGTTGGGTTCGTATAATCTGATTTACAGTGTACTGCGTCAACTGGATCCTACACTTCTTTCTCCTGCCACCCAGTTATTCAGTGAACTGTTTCTGTATGTACAGGAGAAGAAACCAGGGGAGTGGAAACGCTGTCTAACTTTGAACAGGGCCCCGGATTTATGTCTTAAAGCAACTCATAAATGGCAGGGGCAGGAAAATCTAGCGCTAACTTCTACTATGTGGCAGAAAATTAATAGACTCAGTACTAAGAGGCGCTAATTGGCGCAGAATGCTGTTCTTCAGTAAATGGATCCTGTATTTTACTCCGGCGATTGTAACTAAAATGTATGCCAATAGTTCATCTAACTGCTTCAGATGCCTACATTACAACCCTGCCAATTGGTCTCATATTATAGCTCATTGTCCTAAAATAACATCCTTTTGGGAGGATATCTTTGCATTTCTTCAAAACCAACAGAAAATTATGATTTTTGTGAATGTCAAGCTGATTTTGTTTGGCTTTGATTCGGAGCTGATGCTAACAGAGTAATTAGTCAAACTAATGTATATAGCTATGGCTGTGGCTAGATCGTTATTACTTCAGGATTGGCGTTCACAATATTGTCCTACTGTACAAGAATGGCGCTATAAAATAGAAAGAGTCAAAAAATGTGAACAAATCTATGCTCAAAGAATTCGGGTGGTTCTGAAATTTGAGAAAATCTGGGGATCCTATTTCGATTAATGAATGGTAATTGATCCGAAATTGTATTATTTATATTATTATTTTTGAATTTGTCTGGTTCCGGAAGTATTTTGTATATGTTACTATATTTTCTTTGTTTTGGTTCATCCAAGACCTCAATAAAAAAATAAAAAAAAATAAAAAATATGATCTCATCCATGAGGTCACCGCTTCTAGGTTGTCCCTCAGGTTGTTGGGCTCGATGGGAAATTGGTTTAGGGCCACCACTAGCAGAGTATCGTCAGCATAGGTGAATATTTTTATCCTGAATCAGCGGACAATCTCAGCATGGGGACTCATGTAAATATTAAAGAGTGTAGGGCTCAAAGAAGAGCCCTGCGGCACACCACAGCTGAGAGGTTTGCTAGGGGAGGTGAGGTCGCCCTCAAAGACTTGAAAAGATCGATCAGACAGGAAAGACTCAAACCATGTGAGTGCTTTCTTTGAGACTCCTATATTGTAAGTCTTTGCAGTAAGATGTTATGATTTACAGTGTCGACGGCGGCACTTAGGTCAAGGAGGATGATGCCTGCGGTGCCTCCTTGATCCATGATTTTCCTTGCCTCCTCTGTCACTGCGATGAGGGCGGTCTCAGTCCCATGCATGGGTCAGAATCCTGTCTAAGAAGGGTCGAGCAGGTGGTTGGTCTCTAGGAACTCCATCAGTGTTTTGTTGACGTGTTTCTCTATGACCTTGCATAGCCAGGGTAGTAGGGAAATTGGTTGATAATTCCCTGGGTTATTAGAATCTACGTTTGGTTATGTAAGGAGGGCCTCCTCCAAATAAGAGGATGTTATGCTCTAGGATAGAGCCTGGTCTTTAATTTCTTTCTGAACTGCAGCAGGTCTTCCATCTGGCGCAGCTCTGAGGGGAGACAGTTCCAGAGCCATGCAGCCACAACGCTAAAAGCACGGCCCCCCAGTTTTGCTATTCTTGTCCTGGATACTTTTACCCAGTTACCTAGTTGGTGAAAGATGAGCGGAGGTTACGAGTGGGGACATACCATTCAAATTTGTACTGCAACGGTTTGGGCCCTGTGGAGCCTTAAATACAATTCAGAATGATTTGAATGGAATCCTCTGCAGTATTGCTAACCAATGGAGCTCCTCAAGGGCCTAGGACACAGAGGCCCAGCAAGACTTCTTCAGAACCAGCTTAGCCACCACAGTCTGAATTTTCTGTAGTCTTTAAATTAGATACTTGGGGTACTCCATGAACAAAGCATTGCAGTAGTCCAGCCTGCTCATAATGACACTCCTCACCACCATTGCAGGTGCCTGGGTCGGAGGCATTGGGAGAATCTTCCCTCATTAGAGCAAAACAGCTCCCAACAGCCTTGTTGACTTGATTTTCCAAGGTCAACTTCTCATTGAAACAGATTTCCAGATTGCAAACCGTCTCAGAGGGTACCAACTTTACAAATATATGTGGACTGCGAAATAATTCCGAGAATCTTTATTACCCAACACTTAATAATCCTGATCCAGATTTGATTGAGGAGTGGTCCACGAATAATCACGACTGTTCAACAGTAATGTTACAATTATTGATTAAATATGCAAAAAGAAATATGGAAAGGCTGGCATCGGAGATTGATAAACTGACTGACATGTTAAAAACTAAATATACTAATATTGAGTTTTAAAATGAAATTAAAAAACTAAACACCAGATTAGAAGAAGTGGCGATTAAGGCAAATAAATAAAAACATTATTCACAGGGATCAAATAGATTATGAGAAAGGCCAAATATTAACTTTTGGGTGAAAATTGGATCAATTAAGAGAAAGCAATAAAAACCAATTTTAAGAGAATTAGGCCTCATGGCACAAGAATGGTGACCCAGTGCTACGAAAGAATCCAGAAGTATGCAGGTCAAGGACAAGGTGGCAGAGGAGGCACAAAGAGAGGCGAAAAAAGACAAGACAATTTTCACAGCTATGTGGCAGTGCAAACAAGATGCCAGACAGTATCCAAGTGATGAATTAACAGTGGTTAACCTTTCGGATTATGTATTAACAAATTTTCAAACTGAAGTTTTGGCATTATGTTTATCATTCTGCCATACAGCCCCCTTTAACTACACACATAGCAGGATTGCTCTGTTTCATTTTACGCATAAAATAAAGCTTACAAGGTGGTATGCCAATAAAACAAGGGTAGCATGACCAGGAAAAGATAAACCCTCAATTTTAGCGATAGAGGACATGGATATGTTGCACACTATGGGGGAGCTAGAAGGGAATGACAATTGGATAGATAATCCAATATTACATTTGATTAATGATGATGTGACGATTGATTATGCACGTGAAAGTGGTTTTAAACCGAAATCGACCTTTATACCACAGTTGACTAATGAAGCAATTGATGTATTCGAGAGAAGAATGGAAGAGGAATAAAAGAAGATGGATAGAAAAAGAAAATGTGTGCAAGGAAATCTAAGTGAACAACATTTGAATGCACTCAAAGTACTGAATAACAATAGATCATAGGTTATCAAAAATCAGATAACGGAGGCACTGTGGTGGTATGGGAACTTGAAATGTAGGTAAAAGACAAAAGACAATTGAATGATAAGAATAATTATGAAGTATAAAATAAATTGAAATATGAGAAAAGCAATGAGATATATAAGAAAAGTTTTAAAAAGTGGAGGATGAATTACTGATTGACGGTGATGAATACAATTTTTTAAATTGTGATTTCCCAAAATTGCAAAAAAATAAGAGTAACCCCCAAGGGAGACCGATAGTCTCTTCAAGAGGGAGTATGTACGAAAACACCTCCAAATATATTGATTATTTCTTGAGACCATATGTACAGGCACTGCCCTCTTATATACATGACACAGGTGACGTTTTGCACCAATTATTACAGCCAAATGTCACAGCAGGGAGCCCCCGCTCTCCCTGCCGTGACGTTTGCCCCCTGAAGAATTGACGACAGTCTAATATCGGCTGTCCACCTCTGATATTGCATATACAGCTTGTATTTGAACTGATATAGTGTGGGTCTGCTGCATACGGCATTGGGGCTAATGATATTACAGTATTTTGCTGTAATCATCGGTGCCCCCTCATTGGATCCAATCGACATTCGCATTGGATCACTGAAATAATATCGACGGACAAAATATCGACTTGCCAAAATATCGTGGACAAAATATCGACAGTCAAAATATCGAGTTTGTATCTACAAACAGGTAAGTACAAAAATATCGAGTACAAAATATCGTTAACAATAATATAGATGTAAAAAATATCGACTTTATTAAAAACAGTGTTAAATTAAATGAATATTAAATTTAAATTACTAAAATATATTTAAAACTACTTAAATTAAATTATAATAATTAAATAATAAATGAAAATAATAAAAATAATTTTTTACAATCTTATTAGTTGACCCTGAACCCTAAAAATACCCCTTTACCCAAAAAGCCCAAACTGACCCTGAACCCTAAAAATACCCCTTTACCCAAAAACCCAAAACTGACCCTGAACCCTAAAAATACCCCTTTACCCAAAAACTGAAAACTGACCCTGAACCCTAAAAATGCCCCTTTACCCAAAAACTGAAAACTGACCCTGAACCCTAAAAATACCCCTTTACCCAAGAACTGAAAACTGACCCTGAACCCTAAAAATACCCCTTTACCCATGAACTGAAAACTGACCCTGAACCCTAAAAATACCCCTTTACCCATGAACTGAAAACTGACCCTGAACCCTAAAAATGCCCCTTTACCCAAAAACTGAAAACTGACCCTGAACCCCAAAAATACCCCTTTACCCTAAAACTGAAAACTGACCCTGAACCCTAAAAATGCTCCTTTACCCAAAATGTATCAATATTATTTAATTACCAATTAATTATTAATTAACAATAACAATAAAGTAAATATATTAGAACATTAGCTGTAATTATTTTAATAATTAATATTATTTTTTCAAAATTAATTACTTAAAAATAACACAAAATTATATATATTAAAAATGTACTCTAATTAATGTAATTAACTAATTACAAATAATTAATTAACAATTAATTACTAATACAAAATATGTTCAAAATTATTTTAATTAATTAACTAATTAATATTAATTAATTATCAATTAATTATTAATTAAAAATATTAACAAACATATATTAATTAATTAATTATTATTAAATTACTTCCCACCCTATTCCCCTATAAACCCACAACCCGCTACAGAATTACATTACGCAATTATTATAAAAACAAAATTCATTTAATAAAATATTTTATAACATTAATACACACTATTCACACATATTATTACATAAAAATACACTATAAAATATTATATATTATTAAAAATTCGATATTTTTACTATCTATATTTTATACAGTCGATATTACTTCACTTACCTGAAAAACGATATTTTTGTAGTCGATATTATGTCCAGTCGATATTTTGTCCAGTCTATATTTAATACTCGATATTATGTCCAGTCGATATTTTGGAGTCGATATTTTGTCTGTACACCATTCACATTATCTGTGTCTTTTTAACATCTATGACTTTGAGGAATGCTGCCTAAACTATTGTCACTGAGCATTCCTGATAACCATGATTTAGATGGGGAGCAATATGTAAACAGTTGCTCTGGTTATTCCTTTGGTTCTTCTTCGTTCCTGTGATTGACCTCCTCAAGATATCAGTGCCATGAATAAGTCCTCTAGTAGGACGAAACGCGTTGGCTGTATCACTGTGAAAACTGATGTTTATGACCACGGTTTTGGAAAATTGGAATAAAAGAAATTTTGAACAATATCTGCATTGTATACAGATTATACATTTGTTCTATCATAGGTACATGCATCAAAGGATTTTGCGATCGCAAACGGTGCGAATCGCAAAAATCGGCCGTTTGTGAAATCCTCTTTTGGAATGCATGAAGGTTCAAGGCCCTCGCAATTTAAGAATTCGCAAATATTTGCGAATTCTCAAATTGCGATTACATTTAAGGAATCGCATTTTGCGATTCCTTAAATGCAATGCAAGAAACATTTTAAAATTGCAATTTCGCAATTAAGGGGAGCAAATTACCATGAGGTTGTATCTCATGGTAATTTGCGAATAATCTAAAAAATGCAATTTTGTGCATTTTTCTAACTGTCATGTTGTGCACACACATGCCCTTAGGGCATGTGTGTGCACAAAATATGTGCATAGATTGATTTCAGGGGTGCAACAGGGTGTCCTTTGGACACCCCTGCACCCTTGAAATCGCAATCTGAATTTGCGATTAGCTAATTGCGAATCGCAAATTGAGATAGTCTTCCCATTCATTCCTATGGGCCTTTTGGCCCATAGGAATCGATGGGAAGGGATTCCTTAATTGTGATTCGCTAATTGTGAATCGCAATTAAGGAAAAATAAGGAATCGCTAATAAAATTGCGATTTTTTGATGCATTGCCGTTTGCGATTCCTTAATTGCGATTCCTTATTTTTCGCAATTAAGGAATCGCAAACGGCACCAATGATGCATGTACCTGTCAGTGTCTGTAATTGATGTGTGGTGCACCTGTGGTTATGCTTTATAAAATTATCCTTACCTCCTTTTACCTCTACCTGCAGCTAAACCACTTTTTAAAAAAAAAACCCATAAATTATGGGCTGGCTGTATGAAGCCTTTTTGAGGTTGTAACCGCCCAATTCGCAGATTTGTACAGTGTGCAAATGCAAAAAAGTATTTCCAAATGTACAACCCTAAATTGCAATTCGGTAACCTGTTACCGAATCACAGTTTGGATTTGCGATAAGGTATGGAGCAATTCAGGGCGTCCCTTTCAAATACTGATTTGTATTGGTATGTACGTGTGCTTAGTGACCGAAATGCGGTTGCAAAACATTTGCACTTTACTGCTGACTCAAAGTTGGTGGTAACCCATTTACAATTGGGAATGGGTCCGCAAGAGACCCCTTCCCCTATGAGAATGCCTGAAAAATGAAACTTAAACATTCATTTTTTTTTTCATTTTAAATGAATCCTGTTTTTCTTTGAGGGCAATGGTCTGTTTTTTAAAAAAAAGATTGCTTTATTTAAAAGCAGTCACAGACTTGTTGATCTGCTGACCCCACAGGTCACCATCCTCGTGAGGGCAGTTAATCGTAGTTGGTCACAAATTGTGACCTACCTCATTAATATTCATGTGGCAGATCTATTTGCGACCCACTACGAATTGCTAAATGAAACTCAATGGGCGATACTCTCAAGAGCGTGCTATAATCATCGTCTAAATCTGTTAAAGCAATGTTTCATATCGCCGTCTATCGCAAGAAAATAATTCTGTGTTACACCCTATTCACAACATGGCGGTAACATGCAATATTTTCCTGATAACTCATCAAATGTTCACGATAAAGTCACTGGGATGGCGATAAGAATCTAAACCCCAACATGAAAAAAGTAGCGATGGGCCCAACCACGATAAAAAAATCTGCGATAATCTTTGCCAGGCCTGCAATTCACACATGACAGGCGGGAAAAATCACTATAAAAGTAAAAAAAAAAAAAAAACAACAACTGTGAAGCACAATGGAGGTAGCCGGAGCAAGTACAGAGGACAACCAGAACCCCACAAGCCCCATGGAGGACCAGCCTAGGACCTCGGGGTCAGGGAAGGGCAAGGACAAGAAGAAGAAGATGCGGTTCACTCCACAAGAAAACAGGATCCTGATAACGGAGGTGATAGAACACCACCAACAACTATTTATCACCTCCACTGTGTCATTGGCAACAAAAAATTGGAATGTGGCAGTCCATCGTAGACAAGGTGAATGCAGTAGGAGTGCTAAGGAGAACAATGGAAGAGGTCAAGAGGCACTAGAATGATGGGAAGCGTAAAACCAAGCAGAAACTCACCAACAACCAAAAGGCAGCAATGCAGAGTAGAGGTGGAAATCCAGCGCCACAGGAGGAGCTGGATGAGATGGGGGAAATGGTGTCCACAGTCATCAGTGTGGCGACAGTGGCAGGAGTTGGGGGACCAGACACTGCTCAACATGACCTAACACAACAGCAACAGGGTGAGTAACGACCAGGGACTGGGGGGACGAGGGGAGATGGGCACAATTGCACAAATGCACAATTAAGTATAGCACAGTGCACACCCACAATGACTTGGGAGCATGTCTCTGATACCCTTGGCACACTGCAGCACACCTAGAAACAGCAAGTAGGCCCGTCACCTATGTGCCCAGAGGGGGCACTTCCAAGACACACCGCCAGTCTCACAGCCAACCCATGCACATGTGCTAAACCCAGCAAAGCGACGTGTCTGTGAGCAACACTGACAATGCAAGTGACACTGCATGATGAATAGCATTGCTGCAGTCAATATATCATGAAATGTAGCACACCACAACACTAAGGTGGCTGAGTGTGAACCACATCCATTAAGGAGCAGGTCACACTTTGACACATCCACGTGCACAAACAACCCCTGATGCCAACAGCACATCTGTGGATAAACCATGCCCCAGACTCCCAACTCCCACCAAGAGCCCAATGTACCCAAATATGCAACATCTCAGCACTGTTTAAGCACAGAATTCAAAGGCGCACAGCATGAAAGGGATAAGAGGCAGCAAAGTCAGAGTTGCAGGGGCGACTCTCCCAAAATGCAGCACACACACATAACATGCAGAGCACATCAACATTGACAACAATGTGGTACAAACCGCAACACGTTCACAACAGAACGGAGGACACAACTGGCTCTGCTTGTGTGTAGAAACTGGCCAATAACATTTGGCATAGCAGGGAAATGTGAGTTGATAATGTACAAGTACAAACACACATCCGTGATGTTGTCGAAATGTCCACTGTCCCACATCAAATAGGCAGCTCCTCCCAAACAGTCACAATATACACTGTCATGCATTCTGCATGTAAACATGTACAATGCGTCAACATACATGTGAACACAATGATAAACTGCATCTCCCCTTCACATTGCAGAAGGAGAATCAACATCTCCTGCAGAGCAAACCCAACAACTCTTCACTGATGACGACGAGGACCTCGCCACCTTTGACCCCGACGCTCTCCAACAGCTCATGGACAGCCTCTGCACCCCACCTCCAGGAGCAGGGCAGCCAAGCTGCCTCGAGGAGACCTCACCCCCTGCACAGACCACACAGCAGGCAGCACCCATCAGCACAGCTGTCTCCCAGGACCCCCCCGAATAACACATGGCCTTCCATATCATGTCATGCATGGTGGTACAAAAGGGGGTGGTGATGGACGGAGCATCTGAATCAATCAAACACTCACACCAGTCAAAAGATCTGGGTTTAATCCATCACCGTTCTTTAGCCCACTCTGCCATCCCAGTTCAGACATGGCTATATGCAAATCAGTCTGACCCTGTGCCTCATGGGAACAGTCCAGCCCGAACTGCCAAGCCAGGTCTTCCCTGGACCGGGAACAAGCTTCCGAGGACCGGTTTCTGGCATTCCAGCCGTCTTCAGCCCGGCTTGCTTGAATCCAGTGGCAAAGTGAGCAAGGGACTCACATCTGAGAATACCCTGCACACTTATGGCGGCCAAAAGCGGTACAAAAGGGGGTGGTGATGGACGGAGCATCTGAATCAATCAAACACTCACACCCAGTCAAAAGATCTGGGTTTAATCCATCACCGTTCTTTAGCCCACTCTGCCACCCCAGTTCAGACATGGCTATATGCAAATCAGTCTGACCCTGTGCCTCATGGGAACAGTCCAGCCCGAACTGCCAAGCCATGTCTTCCCTGGACTGGAAACAAGCTTCTGAGGACCGGTTTCTGGCATTCCAGCCGTCTTCAGCCCGGCTTGCTTGAATCCAATGGCAAAGTGAGCAAGGTACTCACGTCTGAGCATACCCTGCCACACTTATGGCGGCCAAAAGCGGTACAAAGGGGGTGGTGATGGACGGAGCATCTGAATCAATCAAACACTCACACCCAGTCAAAAGATCTGGGTTTAATCCATCACCGTTCTTTAGCCCACTCTGCCACCCCAGTTCAGACATGGCTATATGCAAATCAGTCTGACCCTGTGCCTCATGGGAACAGTCCAGCCCGAACTGCCAAGCCATGTCTTCCCTGGACCGGAAACAAGCTTCCGAGGACCGGTTTCTGGCATTCCAGCCGTCTTCAGCAGAGACATGCATGGCAGCCAAACTAGATGCCATACGTGGGTGTATAAGTCCCATCAGAGACACTCATAGTCTGTAACGGACACCCACAGTCCGCTCCATGGTCTCCAATGATCCATGGCAGTCATCACTGGAGTCCTGACTCAGAGACAAGACCAAATGTCTAGGCAGAGTGGCTCCAGCGATGTCACCCGGGAGTTGTGACACATGCGGAGGATCATGGAGAACATGGAGTGGACGCAGGCGGAAAGAGTGGCTGCCACAGCTGCACACCAGCGAGAGGTAGCTGGGTTCTTCCATGCCCTCAAGACCGTCATCATGGCATTGCTGCCCCAAGGCCTGGCGCGGATGAATGCTGCTGCTACCACTCCATCCACATATCCGTCCCCCTGAAGTGTCAGTGCCACACAGTGCGGCAGCCATTTCACCTCCGGCCCCTGATGTGTCACTGCCATATAGGGCTGGAGACAGAACACCACCACACATGTGAGGCACATGAAACAGCAGAGGACAAAGTTGTGGATGAATCTGCCTTACTGGTAAGAAGGAAGCAGTAGCATTCATCTCCACCATATGGGCTGTTTCTGCTTGGTTCTGCCCTCTGCATTATCACCTTCCACTGTCCCCCGATACAGTCTACAACACTAACCTTGGACATCGACATGGACTGCCATATTCTGTTTGGTTACCAATGAAACAGCAATCAGACTGCGGATTGAACTCTTCCTCTTCCGATGAACTTGTCATTCCCAAAAGGACTCTGGCTGGCCCTCCACGGGGCAACAACGTAAAGTGGGGTTTGCATGGCCCTGTACTACTCCAGCTACAATACTCCACTGAATGTGCATTAAACATTCATATTCACACAGATGTGTCATGTCTATGATCATTCAAGTGAGGAAGCATGGACAAATGTATGGTCAGTGATTCCCCTTACGTCCATGTTTCTTATGTTGTGGGCCTTGAATCACAAGGTGCAACATTACCGGTTGCGCTCTGGGTGGCGCCTACACTACAACAGAGACACATGCATTAGTTACTTCCTTGTCTAGCCCAGGACGGGCAAAATTTGAGAATTCGCGTTCCGCGAATTCGTGGATTTCCCCGCGAAATCGCAAAAAAAATCTGCGAATTCGCAAATTTTCCCGGATTTTTTTGCGATTTGCCCTAGAGTACTTTCTACTGGCTAATCCAGTAAGTGCTCCCTAATTGGGTAAATGTATAGCGCTTTTACTACACTGCAGCTGCGTAAAGGGCCAGAAGACGTGTCTCCAGTGACCATGTGTGCCTGTAACAAAGGCACAGGCACACATGGTCATTGGAGACACATCTTCTGGCCCTTTACGCAGCTACAGTGTAGTAAAAGCACCATGGGGCAGATTTACAAGCCGCTTGTGCCTCTTTTACGCCACAGCTGCGTCACTTTTGTGACGCAGCGGCAGCACAAAAGATGCGCCATGGTGCTGGGTATTAACAACGTGACGCATCCGAGAGATGCGTCACGTTCGTTGTAAAGCCCTGCGCCATCAGGAGGCGTTCCGGCGCAGGGGAGGGCGTTTCTGCGCAGGAACGCCTTCTAAAAGTGGCTGAGTGCAGTCACTTTTAGGCCAATGCTGCGTCAAAACCCTGCGCCTGCTTGAAGCAGGTGCAAGGCTTTACGCAGCATTGGGGAGATAGGGCCCCCCAGAGAATCGCTGGAGCTGCGTCCAGCAATGCTGAGAGATGCGTCACGTTGTAAAGCCCTGTGCCATCAGGAGGCGTTCCGGCACAGGGGATGGCGTTCCTGCGCAGGAACGCCTCCTAAAAGTGGCTGAGTGAAATCTACAAGATTTCACTCAGTCACTTTTAGGCCAATGCTGCGTCAAAACCCTGCGCCTGCTTGAAGCAGGCGCAAGTCTTGACGCAGCATTGGGGAGATAGGGCACCCCCGGAGCATTGCTGAAGCTACATCACACTTGCGACGCAGCTCCAGCAATGCGCTGCTTTTACGGCCATGATGCGTGACACATCTGTGCCGTTTTTGCCACATAGTGCGCCGCATTGTAAATGCGGCGGACCATGGGTGGCAGAGCTGCGGCGCACAATAACTGGCGCATCTCTGGTGATGCGCCAGTTATTGTAAATCTGCCCCTATACATTTAGCCAACGAGGGAGCACTTACTGATTAGACAGTAGAAAGTACTCCAGTTGAGTAGAGGTATTTCACAAAACGGTGGCATCTTCGTGGACAAACACGCATGGCGGGATTCATTCTGCCCCCTGTTAGACTCGTTTTTTGTGCCCTTCTGCCCTCCGTTAGACTCGTTTTTCCCTTGTTTTTCTGCCCTTATGACCCCTGTTAGACTCATTTTTTGTGCCCTTCTGCCCTCTGTTAGACTAATTTTTCCCTTGTTTTTCTGCCCTTTTGCCCTCTGTTAGACTCGTATTTTGTGCCCTTCTGCCCTCTGTTATTCCCTTGTTTTTCTGCCCTTCTGCCCTCTCTTAGACTCGTTTTTTGTGCCCTTCTGCACTCTGTTAAACTCGTTTTTGTGCCTTCTGCCCCCTGTTTGACTCGTTTTTTGTGCCCTTCTGCCCTCTGTTAGACTCGTTTTTCCCTTGTTTTTCTGCCCTTCTGTCCTCTGTTAGACTGCTTGTTGTGCCTTTCTGCCCTCTGCATCACCACATCATCACTCAGCGCTACCCCAGCATCACTCAGCACCACAACATTATCACTCAGCACCACCACATTATCACTCAGCACCACCACAGCATCACTCAGCACCACAACAGCATCACTCAGCACCACCACAGCACCACTCAGCACCACCACAGCACCACTCAACGCTACCACAGCATCACTCAGCACCACCACAGCATCACTCAGCGCCACCACATTATCACTCAGCGCCACCACATTATCACTCAGCAGCACCACAGCACTACTCAGCACCACCACAGCATCACTCAGCACCACCACAGCATCACTCAGCACCACCACAGCACCACTCAGCACCACCACAGCACCACTCAGCGCCACCACAGCATCACTCAACACCACCACAGCATCACTCAGCACCACCACATTATCACTCAGCACCATCACAGCACCACTCAGCACCACCACCGCATCACTCAGCACCACCAAAGCATCGCTCAGCACCACCACAGCACCACTCAGCACCACCCCAGCATCACTCAGCACCATCCCAGTGTCACTCAGCACCACCACAGCACCACTCAGCATCATCACACCACCACTCAGCATCACCACAGCACCACTCAGCGCCACCCCAGCATCAATCTGCGCAACCATTCCACAACAACTGGTTCAAATATGTTCTCTCAATGTTTCAAGCTTTATTACAAATGTCACAAAAAGATGTTAATATGTCACTTCTGTTCTTGGATTTTCGTCACAATAAAATACCCTGAACATAATCTTCACAAAAGTTATTTACAAAAGTTTAAGCTTTTGCTATTATAAATTAAAATCACTTTTATTTAAGTATTAATTATTTAAACAAATTAAAAGCCATTGTAATTTGTAATAATAATACATCTAAGTCACGTAAATACAATGTTGCATTACAAATGCTATAGGTGTCACATTTGTGAAAGTTATAACTATTGGCATTGTAAATGAAAAAGCTATTAATTTAGCTATTTTCAAAACCTACACATAAATAAAAAAAATTGTCATTTACAAGAGCAATAGCTCAAACTTTCCTAATGCGAGACCTATTGCATTGCAAATGCTTGTTTTTATATCTGTCAGTGCTTCCTGTTGAGGTTTAATTTTTGTGACAGGCGCCTCATTGCCTACTTGTAGCTATTATCTGACCCTGCTTCAAGGGTCAGAGAATAGTTGCAAGTAGGCAACGAGGCGCCAGGAAGCACTTACAGGCTTACAGCAGCAGGTGGCCAAGTTGAAGTTAATTTCTTTGTAACCCTTTTGTAAAAGGTTACAAAAAATTAGCTTCAACTTTTGCACCTGCTGCTGTAACCCTGTAAGTGCTTGGCTGAAAATTCATCCCCGCTGATTCGCAGATTTTACCGCGATTTCGCTAGATTCGCGGATCACGTAATCGCGGAAAATCCGCAAATTCCGGAGCGGAATGAATTTTCAGCCCATGCTTAGACGGAACCATGCCCAGCGCCCCGGGGTCATTGTTCACACCCCTAAGCTGGACTGGCATACGCCGGGCCGCCCATTCTACTTATGCTTACAGGGGGGGGGACACCACTGCATGTCCCAGATCTTCCCTATAGTGATCTGCTGATCACAGGTCTAGTTGTCAGCAAGCCACAGCCACTTCCCTGGGAGCTGATTTACACCCACACCCACACCACACCCATCCAGCACAGATGTCACAGGACATGTGACCCTGCCAATAAAAAGGGTCGGGCGCATGTGCTTGAGACCTAAAAATTTTCTTTTGAAAAATCATCAAATAAATATGAAATAATTGGTATAAATAAAAATACCTTGTAGATCTTGACAGACAGCGTCTTCGACACTCCTTAAGTGTGGATATAAATATAGGTGGCTAGGCACTTTCACGTGTTTTCTCAATAAAAAGGGTCAGGCGCATGTGCTTGAGACCATTTCCACTGTCTATCTGGGTGTATCTGTGGGGTTATTATTTATGCGTGAAGGCCTAGGGCCCTACCACATCACATTCCCCACTGCCGGAGGTGACATGATGGCATCTGCACCACAATACTCAATCAAAAAGGGTCCATGATTTGCGTTGCACAGAATTGGTGGCACCAGATACACTGCGGCCGGCACCAGCCTACTGCCATGGGACGGTGACCTTCGGTACACTGAGGTAGGGGCACCTTAAGTGCTGAGCAGATGTGCAGCCTGCCATGATGCGCTGTCTTGGTGGTCCGGACTGGTAAGGATTTGTGTGAGCCCTGCTGGACCGCAGTGTAGGCTTGGGCCAGCGGGCAGCGCTGGCCTACCGCCAAGTGGCATTGACTCGCGGTTCACAGAGTTAGTGGCACCTAAAGAGCTGAGCGGGTGTGCAGCCTGTGATGACGCCATGTGCACTGATATGATCTCTGCCATTGCGAAATCAAGACCCAGAATCACATGTGTGACCTGGTGGCCCATGGTGCGGGGCTGCATAATGTGGAGGCTGCCAAGGTCGCGGTCCCTGGGCTTGGAGCTTGCACCGGCATGTTGTGGGCCCCCTTGGAGACACGCCGGTGGTGGAAGGTGAGCAGTAAGGCCTGGGTGTGCAGGTGTGGGCAATCACTGCTGGGCAACAGGAAGGGCTGGGGTGCAGCAGCCTGTGTGCGCAGGGGCGGGCAAGCGATGATGGTGTATTTAATGATATGAACTCTGCCATTCATAAATCTGGACTCTGTTTCAGATAAGGGACCTGGTGTACTGCAGTGTATACCGGCACGTGGTTGGAGACACACCAGTGGCAGCAGGTGAGCAGTGAGGCCTGGGTCCGCAGTGTCTGCACTCTCTCTCCCTCTCCCTCTCCCTCTCTCTCTCCCTTTCCCTCTCCCGTCCATCTCCCTCTCCCGCTCCCTCTCTTCCTTTTACTGTCTCTCTCTCACCCTCTCTTTCTCTCTCTTTCTCTCTCTCTCTTTCTCTTTCTCTCTCTTCCTCCCTCTCTTCCTTTCACTCTCTCTCTCTCCCTTTCTTTCTCTCTCTCGCTGTCCTTTGATGAGCGCATGTTAGAACTGGGATTTCTGGTTGGCTAAGGTGTGCGCCAAAGCCAGGCAGAAACCACCACTCTAGTCAGGGCAAGGGAGTTACACGCCAAAGATAACCCCTGCTCGCCCCCTTGGTAGCTTGGCACGAGCAGACAGGCTTATCTCTGAGGCAATGTGTTAAGCATTTGTGCACGCACACACCAACAACATCCCAGGTTATATAAAAATAACTTTTGTATTCTCAAAACACATCAGATAGTAATCACACAATATACATTGTGTCAACTGGCACGGGCAATATTCACAAGGAATTATTTACACCAGGGCACGTGGGCCACTGTCAGAATCAACACTTAGTAGAAATAGCACTTAGAATAACTGTAGCTCACAATAACAACTGTAGAACACAACTAGTAACCACTGGTAAAAGGTAGGTACACACTACGCAATACTAATCACCATAGGCATAGATCACGCAGGGACACATAAACTCACTAGTATAAACTATACTAGGCAAAACAACCTCCCAGCATGAAAACACATGTAGAGGTATCACAGACATAATGGCATTGCACATTACGCATACATCACATTAGGCCTAACCAGTATAATTACAGTAGGCAATCCTCTCTAGTCTAAACACCTTAGACCCAACCTTCTAAATATAACTCACATTTAGGGGCGTAAATCACAGTGAAGTAAAATCTCACTAACACCAACCTCCAAAGGTACAACCATCTCACAGGGTGCTTAAAACATACTAGATGCATTACATTTCCTAGCACCACATTTATAGCACATCAATCACATTTAGGGCCTTGCGCCCTATCCATAAACCAGCCCCCTGGCCAACTGGCCATCCAAGAAGGGGCTCAAATGCGCTGTGTCAAGAATGTCACGGCGCTCTGCCAGTGCAGCGCCAGTCAGGGGTGCGCCATCTGCGCAAACCTAAACGTTACAGCTGCCCACTACTTGCTGGGCAGCAGAGAACAAGAACTGCGGGCCTAAACGCTGCAGCTGGCACTAAGTGCTGCGCAGCTGTGGAAGGCCAAAGTAGGGGCGAAAGAGTGCGACTTACTCCCGAGTCCACAAAGAACACATGTCCCTAGAAAGAAAAACCTAAACGGTGCAGCTGCCCACTACTTGCTGAGCAGCTGTGAAGCAAACTGCGACAGGGGCCCTCACTGGCCCTTAGGAGCAAAACTGCACCCATCACTGGAGTCCTCTAGGCTCTAGAACCACCAATGCGCAAAACATGGGAGCCATCTGGCTCTGGAAATAGCTGGTGAGACTGTGGGCAAGAACATGGGCCCCCTCTCTACCCCTTTAAGAAATAGAGGCCCCCTGGAGCACACGGGCTCCTAGAACAACTCTGTGCCACTTGTGGAGCGCGCTGGCCCCTAATATCATCATGCCCGCTGGTGGAGCCACCCAGGGCTCTGGAAATCTCGCATGCCCCATCTAAAAAAGGGGGGCAATCAAACGATACAGCTGACCCCCTGCGATAGTGGGGCAGATGTTGACAAATGCCCATCATGGGCGGCACGGGCCCACAGGACCATGCGACCCCAACGGGTGCCCTCTAGACAATTCTGTCACCTTGGAGCGGCCCACTTAGCACACCGGCTGCTCTGACGCTGTCTCTCTTTAGTGCCGCACTCGGCACGAACAAACAACACCTAGGGAGTCCCCCAGCCCTCCTCAACTTACCGGGCTGTTCACAGGGGAGTCCTCAGTCTGGACGCGGCAGGAGCAGGCGCCACCCTTCACCCGGTTCCCATCTAGGGACCGGGACTTGGGAGGCAGAGCCCTCATGGATCCTGGCTGACTCCTCTGCCGGGGCTCCCTCCAGTACACAGGAGGCCCGCAACACTTTGGGGTCCTTTCTGCTTTCGGTCCCGGGGCTCTCCCCACTTGACGGAAGCCCCGGGCCGTGGGAGGATGTCCCTTCTTCTCGCTGGGGCTCGAGGAGGCGGGGTGGGCTCCTAACCTCCTCTCTCCAGAAAAAAACTTCTGGCCGCACTCGGGACTTCCGTCTGGCTGCCCCGCCCACAGTCAGGCGGGCCACGGACTGCAACAATTCTCCTCGAGGCGGCCATGGAGGGGTAGGCTCCCTCGGGGCTAACAATAAACAGCGGGGTGGGCACCCGCTGTACTTTACATAAAAATACCACATCCATGACGCGGGGTGTGCACCCACTAGGAATCGCAAATAAAATTGCCAGAATGCAGGGTAAGCTGCTGCTAATAAGCATCAAACATAAGTGGGTTAGGCACCTGCGCTATAATTATTAAGGCCGCCACGAGGAAGTGGATCACAGTGCTCCCATCAGCAAAAGGTCCTGGGGGCTGGTAAGAAAGTCAAAAGGTTTCCAGGAGTCTTTCCAAAGAAATTCTCCAGCATCCAGGGCATCCAGGGCATCCAGGGGCTGGCCTTCCCCTGGGCCCCAGCAGCAGCACGCCCCTGGTAGATTCATGTCAGGAAACAAGAAAATTTTCATGAGGTCACAGCCCATTATACACCATTTCCTTTGCTTACAAAGGTGCAGGCAAGGGGAGAACCAGATGCACTTTGTTTTGCTCAGCCCCTCTGCCTATTCACAGGGTGGGCCAGGGACATCAGACACCACAGGGGGTGGAGCCAGCATTGTGGAGGGAAGGCCCAGCCCTATTCAGGTCCCAGGTGTACTCCTCCCTCCCATCAACCTGCAGATCTCTCCATTCAACACCGGGGCAGACCCATCCTGACTCCCGGAGCCAGGATAATAAAAAAGTGATGCCCCGGAAGATAAATTGCGATTTATCTTCCGGGGCATCATTGTATACTTCTTGGTCAACAAACTTGGAGGAGACCTGCATTGGTGGCGCAAGGAGCTGCAGAAGAACGATTCTCGTGGGTCAAAATGATCAAGTGGCTCACGGCAGGGGAGGCAGAAGCAGTGGTTTTGCGCGCATACATGCCTCAAATAACAGGTGCCCGTCCATTGGTACAAAGAGCGAGTGGTTGGGAATGCAACAAGATTTACACCTTCATCAGCAATAATTTTTGAGGAAATTCACAGCGTAAACCAAGATTCTAGGAAGTCCACGGCGGTGGCACAGTATTATAGATTGTGGTTTCTAGTCCTGATGAGAACCCCCAAAGTGGGTGGGGTTTGAAACGCGTAGACCATTTTGTTTTTCCACTATCAATCAATTGGTCATATATTTTGATTAAGACTGTGGGTGCACTGTTAATAATTGTTTTATTTAGAAAAATTGATCCCAAGCAGTACTTTGTTTGTTTAGTGGTTCTACCTTTCTTCAAAAATTTAGATTGGTCTACTAGGACTTTGTGGTGTGTGTTAGTGTGGTGATTGGTTGAGTGGAGTTGGAATATTTGCGAGTGTAGGTTTGAATATTTGAATGGGTTATGATTGGAAGTAACAGTATGTTGTAAATATTTATTTGTCTTGCATTTTTTGTATGTATATCCCCTACATGTCTTTCAAAAAAAGAAAAATCTTTTTGAATATTGAAAATAAAAGCAATTAATAAGCGTATTGGTGCATGGTTTGGTTGTCCTTGCACTAATTATTCAGTTATAAAAAATTGTTTCATCAGTATTGGCATTTTGTTTGGATGTTAACTTCTAGAAGTGGCACTTCCACACTAGACACAATAAATCCGCGCACATCATCGCGCAGCATTTAATCACACGAGTTTGCACATACCAAACTCGACCCTGCACTCCCCACACATCAGGAACTACCATGGTCACACATATTCCCCATGCATTCCTACGGGAGGGCACGCCACTGACCACATATACACAGAGAGCTCACGCACTTTACACTGGACTTCAGTGAAAAAGTTCACAGAGGCCTAAAATCACCAACACCAGGTTACAGAAACAGGCTAGGCAAAAGCAAAAAGTTTCGGGGTGAACCTGCCAAAAGGGCCAAGTCCAACAGCGCATGACACACCTTCTTATCTTGAATTTTGTCTTGCAGGCTGTGACTTACACAGAGAAGACCTGCCATGGCCCTTCCAAATAGTTGTTTTGAGTTTAATTTGAATAAAATGATTTGTTTGGAAATTCAAAGATGAATGAATGATTCACTTTTTTGCTGACCACACATGAATGTTAATTGTTTTAATTGTGCAACATCAGGTGAATTGTTTTGTTCATGATTTTGTAAAGTTGATGTAAAATATATTTGTCTGGGGGGTGCCCGGGGTAGGGCCCGGGAGGATGAAGGGGGTTCCTGGTGGCCCTCTTGGGTGTCCGAGCTGCATGATCAGTAGCTCCTTGGCATCTGTTGTTCTTTAGTTGTGGCTCTGGGCTGGGCTCCCTTTTTATTGTGCAGGTTGCCGTACGTCTTTACACCAGGTAAGAGCAGGTGGAGAATCCCTGCTGCTAATGCGCCTAATCGCATGTTTTGAGATCTTATCACCGATCTGGCTGGTCGTTGAGAATGTTACGTAGTGGTGTTGCCGTGGCTTTTTGCACGGGAATGCCTACTCTGAATATCATTAGCTATAGTTAGCTGGGTCATCTGTGGCGATGTTTTTTGCGGCTGCTTTCGCAGGAAAACTGGTGATAACGGCTGTTCGCACCAGATTGTGAATAGGGCAATAAATGTATCGCCACTTTGGCTGTGATAAAGTGCCGCTAACTCGGCAATAAGTCCTTGAGAATATGCCCCAATGAGTTTCATACATTAACTATAGCGAGTTCCTACTCGCGCTTCACAAAAAATCGCAATTAAGAAATTGCTATTCCTATGCTACATCTAGCCCAATGCATGTTGCCTCATTTTTAAATATACCTGTTCCATTTTATGCATCATTTTTAACACTGTGCATCATTTAAGGTGAGAAATCCAACTTTTTGTATGACGCCTATAATCAGAATTGATAACTCCATGTAATATGACAGGGTGGATGTTTAGATGAGGAATGCATTAACCACATGCTTGCCAGAAGTATGCATTTGTCTTTTTTAGTCCGTTGCGTGGCCATAGAATTTTTCAAAATACAGGGGCATATTATCAAGCCTGTGCGCTAAAATTATCGCCGCTTTATCGGCCGAAAACGGCCGATAAAGCGGCGATAATGGGCTTGATAATATGCTCTATGGAATTCCAATCGAAGCACATGTTAGATGTGAAAACATCTAACATGGGCTTCGATTGGAATTCCACAGAGCATATTATCAAGCCCATTATCGCCGCTTTATCGGCCGTTTTCGGCCGATAAAGCGGCGATAATTTTAGCGCACAGGCTTGATAATATGCCCCACAGTTCCTACCAGTACTCACTTCATTTGACTCCGTTTCCTCAAAATGTATGAAAACGCCTAAAGCAAAAACAAAGAATAGGTTTAAAGCACGGAAAACATAGTGTGCATTATTTGAAAATTCGGTGGTATAAAAGCCATAAACAAAACATGTGCGCATGTGAGCACTGATGGAAAAATTTAGCACTTATCCGTGAGAGAAAAAGCAGAAGTCTTTGTAATGGTTACAGAGCTGGAAAAGCTTTGCATTTTACGCGGTATAACGTTATTGCATAGGAAGAGAAGTGCCTCTCCAAGGTGCAGTGCAAATCTCATTTTTTAAACTTATGTCTTATTGGCAATTTACACAGAAAAATCCCAAAGAGCACATTCCATAAATCTCAATCAAGAAATCATGTCAAGTGCGCAAAAAAATTAACATCTCTATTCTCGGTGAATATGGTAAGATATCATAATTACGAAAAGAACAATTTTAACTTGTCATACCTATTAAACGTGCTGTGCAGGCAGCGCGAAATCCGCATTGGATTGCAGGTAACCTACAAGGTTCACTGAAATGTTATGAGAGTAGAGAACATTTTAAAAAATAGGACACATACCATGTTGCCAGTTCAGTCTTTTCATGTAATGCCCGATTCATATTTTTCTATTTAAAAAGAAGCCATGCAAAGTGCAGCATTTTCTCCAGACCTAGAGCACGTACAAGAATTATGCCATGCTTGAAACTTTTTCATAGACGTCTTTGGGCTAGATGTGGGTAATTGAAATTTACAGATTCAAAAATACCGAATTTTACCGATTCTGTATTTTTTAATCGGTAAATGCTATGGGGCAGATTTATGAGGCCCTTGCGCCACGTTTACACCGCTGTTGCGTCACGCAAGGCGGCGTAAACGTGGCGCATCCCTACGAACGATTTACAACGTGACGCATCTAGGCAGATGTGTCACGTTGTAAAGCCCTGCGCCGCTTGTGGGCGTTCCGGCGCAGGGTGGGCGTTCCGGGGCAGGTGCGCCTCGCAAAAGTGGCTGAGTGAAATCTATGAGATTTCACTCAGTCACTTTTAAGCCAATGCTGCGTCAAAAGCCTGCGCCTGCTTGAAGCAGGCGTAGGTCTTGACGCAGCATTGTTAAAATGGGGCACCCCCGAGCCTTGCTGGAGCTGCGTCGCACTTGCGACGCAACTCCAGCAATGCGCCACATTTCTGGCACAGATGCGTCACGCATCTGTGCCGTTTTTGCACCATGGTGCGCCGCATTATAAATGCGGCGCACCATGGCTGGCGGAGCTGTGGCGCACTGTGGAGCATGTTAACTGGCGCATCCCTAGGGATGCGCCAGTTAACATAAATCTGCCCCTATGTTGGTAAAAAATCGGTAAAAAATACCGAATCGTTAAGATTCGGTATTTACCGATTCGGTATTTACTGAATCGGTATTTACCGATTCGGTAATTGCCATTCATTCCTATGGGCCTGGAGGCCCATAGGAATGAATGTCAAATACCGAATCGGTAAATACCGATTCGGTAAAATAGGGAAAGAGTCAAGGGTGGCAGGGTGTCACTTTGACACCCTGTTGCATCCCTGAATAGTGCTGGTGTGCACATGTGGCATACATACATGCCCTAAGGGCATGTGTGTCTGCCACATGGCACTGGTGTAAATGCACACATTTGCATTTACAGAGGTATTCCTTATTTACAACCAACTAATAGTTGGTGGTAAATAATGAATCCCTAAGGCACAGGAGCACTCTTCAAAGTGCTTCCTACATGTCATTTACCGATTCGGTGAATACCGAATCGGTAAATGATGATTCGGTAAATACCGAATCAGTAAATACCGATTCGGTATTTACCGAATCGGTAAATTTGCACCCTACATCAAAAAAGCCTTTTACCGGTCGGTAACATCCGATTTCGGCCGTTACCGACCGGTAATATAGCCTTCCTACATCTGGCCCTTTATTCTCCAACATACAAACAGACTCTGCACGATAATATCACTCTTCTGCTAAACCACACCTTAACACCTCCCAGTATAATATGAAGCTCCTGTTCAGACTCCTTCCAGAATCGCAAGGGTCCTAGCGCGAACATCATTAAAACACTATATCTCCCCCTTCGTTAAATAGAAAGTGGTAGACATCATTAAGAAATCACATCTCCTCAATTAGTCAGCAGGGTGTTCACACTTATCTTTATTCAAAAACTAGGAGTCAAGAGGGGCAGAAAGGACTGGATCGCCCTCCACTCAATCCAACAATAGTCAAAAATTGACCCAGTCCTCAAGGCAACACAGAAATATGTGGGGCTGTAAACAGTTCTAGATCGTCCAAAGAGCACTCTAATTATGTCTCTATTTATAGAGATTATAACACTGTTTCAGTCTATTGCCAACGTTAAAAATAAGCCCTTCTCTGATAAACAGAAAAACCGTCCAACACAGTACAAACATTCACTAGAAGGACAACATTTAGAAAAAGGTGTGAGTAGCTAGAAGACACCTCACGGGCGCACCACCAATGGGGCCCCTGGTTGGAGCATTTTCTCCAGACCTAGAGCACGTACAAGAATTATGCCATGCTTGAAACTTTTTCATAGACGTCTTTGGGCTAGATGTGGGTAATTGAAATTTACAGATTCAAAAATACCGAATTTTACCGATTCTGTATTTTTTAATCGGTAAATGCTATGGGGCAGATTTATGAGGCCCTTGCGCCACGTTTACACCGCTGTTGCGTCACGCAAGGCGGCGTAAACGTGGCGCATCCCTACGAACGATTTACAACGTGACGCATCTAGGCAGATGTGTCACGTTGTAAAGCCCTGCGCCGCTTGTGGGCGTTCCGGCGCAGGGTGGGCGTTCCGGGGCAGGTGCGCCTCGCAAAAGTGGCTGAGTGAAATCTATGAGATTTCACTCAGTCACTTTTAAGCCAATGCTGCGTCAAAAGCCTGCGCCTGCTTGAAGCAGGCGTAGGTCTTGACGCAGCATTGTTAAAATGGGGCACCCCCGAGCCTTGCTGGAGCTGCGTCGCACTTGCGACGCAACTCCAGCAATGCGCCACATTTCTGGCACAGATGCGTCACGCATCTGTGCCGTTTTTGCACCATGGTGCGCCGCATTATAAATGCGGCGCACCATGGCTGGCGGAGCTGTGGCGCACTGTGGAGCATGTTAACTGGCGCATCCCTAGGGATGCGCCAGTTAACATAAATCTGCCCCTATGTTGGTAAAAAATCGGTAAAAAATACCGAATCGTTAAGATTCGGTATTTACCGATTCGGTATTTACTGAATCGGTATTTACCGATTCGGTAATTGCCATTCATTCCTATGGGCCTGGAGGCCCATAGGAATGAATGTCAAATACCGAATCGGTAAATACCGATTCGGTAAAATAGGGAAAGAGTCAAGGGTGGCAGGGTGTCACTTTGACACCCTGTTGCATCCCTGAATAGTGCTGGTGTGCACATGTGGCATACATACATGCCCTAAGGGCATGTGTGTCTGCCACATGGCACTGGTGTAAATGCACACATTTGCATTTACAGAGGTATTCCTTATTTACAACCAACTAATAGTTGGTGGTAAATAATGAATCCCTAAGGCACAGGAGCACTCTTCAAAGTGCTTCCTACATGTCATTTACCGATTCGGTGAATACCGAATCGGTAAATGATGATTCGGTAAATACCGAATCAGTAAATACCGATTCGGTATTTACCGAATCGGTAAATTTGCACCCTACATCAAAAAAGCCTTTTACCGGTCGGTAACATCCGATTTCGGCCGTTACCGACCGGTAATATAGCCTTCCTACATCTGGCCCTTTATTCTCCAACATACAAACAGACTCTGCACGATAATATCACTCTTCTGCTAAACCACACCTTAACACCTCCCAGTATAATATGAAGATCCTGTTCAGACTCCTTCCAGAATCGCAAGGGTCCTAGCGCGAACATCATTAAAACACTATATCTCCCCCTTCGTTAAATAGAAAGTGGTAGACATCATTAAGAAATCACATCTCCTCAATTAGTCAGCAGGGTGTTCACACTTATCTGCCAGCTTGAGAGACTTAAGATGAACAAAACCCACCCTGATCGGGTACCGATGGCACAGGCTCAGCAATCGAGTGATAAGTAGTACCATGAGTTGACAGCTGTTGAGGTAAATGTTTAAAATGTGATGAGTCCCATGTGATGTACTTTCTGGGACGATGTGCTGTCACCATGTGCCATTTGTGCACTACAACCCGCAGCAGGACAGAGTGAAATGGAGTGTCTGTTTTCTGTTTCTGTCTCTGTTTAACCAGAACCGAGTCTTCTTAGTCAAAAAGACTATTTCCCGGGTGTACCAGCTCTTGTCGATATATGCGTTCATCTTGCTTTTATGAATTGTATTATTGACATGAACTTTGTCCATATTCACTGGTCGATCTAACGTCCATTACAGTAGTTTAGTTCTGATGGCTCTCCCAAAGAGCAAGGTGGCAGGATTCTCCCCACTGGCAGAGTGAGGAGTTCATCGATAGGCACATAGGGCCTACACAGGGCTTGGTTCAGATCAATTCCTTCCATCAATGCTCATTGAATCACCCCCTCAAGGGTGCCCATGAATCGCTCTACTACACCATTAGCTTGGAGCCAGAGGGGTGTACTCCTTGGATATATTATATTGAGTTGGCCAAGAAATTCTTTGACTCTTTGCTATCGGCCATTGTCAGATTTGAGGACTTTGCGAATGCTGGATGCTGCAAAATGTCATCAAGTAGATCTTTGACTTTGTCATGTGCTGTTGAAGATAGGTCTTCTACCAGAGGAAAACACCAGGCATGAGCATGAAGATCAGACATTGTTACTGGGTGATGTGTCACCTTGGGAGACACATACAAATGTGACACATTTTAGGTCCTCGACTCGCTCATTGAGCCAAGGGAACCACAATCAATCTCTTATATCTCTCTTTGTGGCTACAATACCACAATGTCCTTCAAGGGCTGGTTCGATTAGTTGTTGTCACAGTCTCCCTGGTATGACGATTCTCAAGCCTCTCAATATTACGCCTGCCTTATTGAGTGACTGCAAGCTCATCTTGCACATTCTTAAACTTTTGGAATTCAACATCATTGGAAAAGGGTCGAGTGCCCTTTCTACAGGATTGATTTGAAATAAAGTCTTTGACGATAAGCATGTTTTTGCCTGTAATGGTGGCAGCATCTTTTTGGACCTGGCCCTTTTTTCAGGGTTACCCCAAACTTTTTGCCTTTTTCCTCCTATTTTCTGACCATTTTTGTTGGCTCTAGGACTCTGGGCACTTTACCCCTGCTAATAAGGCTAAAGTGCATATGCTCTCTGGTGTAAATAGTAATTGTGATTGGTTTATCCATGATTGGCATATTTGATTTACTGGTAAGACCCTAGTAACAAGCACTATGTGTGCACAAGGTCAGTAAATCAAATGCTACTACTGGGCCTGCAGCACTGACTATGCAATCCACATGGGTAGCCCTCAAACATGGCTCAGGCCTGCCACTGCAGTGTCTGCAAGTGCAGTGCTAAACTTCCATATATCAGGCCTGCCACTGCAGTGTCTTCCAGTGCAGTGCTAAACTGCCATTTCGACCTGGCAAGTGCAGCAACTTGCCAGGACCAAACCTTCTCTTTTATTACATGTAAGGCACCCCAAATGTGGGACCATGTACTGGTTTGTTTCACATGTCCTGATAGTGAAATACTGCTAATTCCGTTTTCACCCTTGCAGTCAATCAATCAAGTGTAGTGTAAAGCATGACTACTCACCCGTAGGGTCTTAAGGCACTGGGTAGGGCCCTGCTGATCCTTTGAGGGCACTGCCGTTCAGTCGAACAGCCAGGTCTTGAGGTCTTTAATGAAATGAGGCAGTGATGGTGATTGCCTCAGGTTGCGGGGCAAGATGTTCCAGGTCTTAGCTGTGAGGTAAGGGAAGGATCTTCCTCCAGCTGTTGTCTTGCAGATATGAGGAACAGTGGCCAGGGCCAGTTGGGCGGAGTGGATTAGAGGTTTCTGGTGGGTGGGTGGAATGAGAGATGGTGGTTGAGGTATGGAGGTCTTGTGTCATGTATGGCTTTGTAGGTAAGTGTGAGGAGCTTGAAGGTGATTCTTTTGTAGACTGGGAGCCAGTGGAGGTCTCTCAGGTGACCAGTGATGGGGGTGCGGCATTGGATGTTCAGGATGAGTCTGGCAGAGGGATTCTGGATGTAATGCAGTTTATTGAGGAGTTTCTGGGTGATGTTGGCGTCGAGTGCACTGCCATAGTCGAGTCTGCTGCTGATGAGCAAGTGGGTGACTATCTTTCCGGACACGGTGGGGATCCACTTTAAGTTCTTTCAAAGCAGGTATAGCGTGTTTAAGCAGTATGATGGCATGGTGCTGAACTGGCGGTTCGTGTTGAGCAAGAAGTCCAGGATGATGCCAATGTTTCATGCCTGGTCTGTGGGGATGTTCCAAGTGCTGCGGTATACCAGGAGTCATCCAAGGCAGAGGGGATGGAGCCCTGAATGAGTACTTCGATCTTCTCTGAGTTGAGCTTGAAGCAGTTGTCCTTCATCCATGTGGTGACAGCCTTCACTGCATTGTGGAAAGTTGCTCTTGGTGACTATGGGTTTCATGGTGAGGGAGAGAATCAGCTGGGTGCCGTCGGCGTAGGAGATGATGTTGAGTCTGTGGTTCCTGATGATGGCTGCGAGCAGGGCCATTTAGAGATTGAAGAGAGTGGGGCACAGGGTGGATCAAGGATGATCTATAGCCATAGGTTATCATTGGAGTTGCCTTGTAACATCTTACAAGTATAACTTTCAATTGGGAAGCAATAGAAATTTGGTGCTTGGGTTCCCTGAACTCAGAATTTAAGAATACATCTTTTAGTGAAGTTGGTTTTTAAATTGTGTGTTTGAAAATGGCACTCTTAGAAGGGGGTATTTTCTTGATTTACCATTCTGTGTCTCTGCCTGCCTGTGGATTAAACGTCCGGTTTAGACTGACAGTGGGGCTGTTTGTGCATTCACTCAAGACAGTCACACAAAGAGAGGTGAGTTGTGCCCTGCATATCCTGATTGGCCATCACCAGGCTGATGGGCCTTCCTGAGCCAGATTGGTAAGAGGATTGTCACTTACACCTGAATAGGGCTATGCCTGTCTTCTCACAATGCTTTCCCCACCCTCGTGTAGTGTGTCTGGAGCCAGGAGAGGGTCAGGCAGAATCTGTGCACTACAAAGACCAGACTTTGAAGTTTACCTACTTCAAAGGCAGAAAGGGATATAGGTAATGGACCTATAGCCCACATTTTTAGAACACTTCTGGAATAGGATAAGACTCTGCCAAGAAGAAGAGCTGTCAGGAGGAGTACTGCCCCATTGCTGTGTTGCTTTGCTGAGGCTGATCCAGTCTTAGAGAGAACGAGGACTGGAATTTGCTTTGGTATCCTTCTTGAGTAGATTCTCCAAGGGTTTGTGTGTGCTTGCCTCCTTTTAAGAAGTCTCAGATCCATCAGAAACTTTATCTGCAGCCCCTCTAACTCCCCTGCTGGGAGTACTGATATGCCAAGTGGTGCCAATCCAGTTCTAGGCCCTGGGAGCTGGTTTTGCTGCTTCAAAGACTCAAAAACCATGCATCACCCTTCCAGCACCATTATTCCTACCGCAAGTTTGCGGTGTGGTTGAAAATCCAATGCATCGCTGCGGTGTATCTGAAAAATTGATGCAGCACCAGTTCACAGCCAAAAGAACCACCACAGTCATCATGCTTTTCCTGCCTTAGCCATTGCTTGCAGCTTGTCTCTGGATGACATTACTGGATGTAGTTGGACAGTTAGCACATACCAGCAGTTTGCTGTACTGTTGCAAACTCTCAGGGAGAGTAGCCTTGTTCTTCTCGGGCACGTATCCTCTACTTATCACCAGTTATAGCTTCTTCTCCAGACCTGGGGCATCTAAATGAACTATGCTACACATGGAGCTGATTCATAGATGTCTTTATTCTCCAACATAGATTCGCCAACATAGAATCACTCTCTGCATGATAACATCATACTCCTTACATTTTAACACCTCCCAGCATAATATGTGGTGCCGGTTCAGAGTCCGCCCACAACCACAAGGGCCTTGCACGTACACCTTCAATACACTGCACAAAGGTTATTAAAGGCAAGGGTTAATGCAAACTCAGTATTTGTTTAGTAATATACATGCATAAACTATACATATTCCAGTGTACGCATACATAAACCTTGACTAAAACATGTCAGTTGCGGATTACTCTAAAAAAGTCAAGGGGCACTTTAGGACAAATGTACACTAAAAGTAGAAGGTAGTCAAAGAAAATGACTGATGTTGCATTACATCCTGAACTTATTGGTAAAATGGTTACTGAGGTTCACATACTCCTAATACATACACTACAATACATACGTTTAGTAGTGTGCACAAATGTATCATAATAAAAAATTGATCAAGGCGGAAAACAGCGTAAGAATCTATCAGACACTGAATTTCTTTTTTAAAAGAATCTGTCAGACTCAGATGTGGGCATACAAGGCATGCATTCAGGAAGAGGAAGAAACCTGAGGCAGAGAGGATGCAGATGGGCACTGCTGTCCTACTCAGATGGGCACTGCTGTCCCCCCACCGCCACCAATCCAAGGAAGGCACTGAGAGAATGGGGCATGAGCAGCAAGGACTGCAAGGACTGCTCTAGGGACACTCGGGGGCAACTGAAGTCCAGGGAATCACTGGGGAAACCCAGCAAAGCCCAGTCCAACAGAGCAACACAGCAATACAGCGAGCAAAGCATTCAAACAACTCTGAGAGCAACAGGTGAGCCAAGGATTAGTGCTGCCATGCGGGGTTGAGGTCGGCAGTGTACGGCTCAGGAGCCAGTGAGGATTGCACCTGCAGAACTACCACCACCTTTGCCATCGTTTTCCTCTACGAGCGCTAACAATTGCTCCAAGCCATGAAGGGCCTACCATGCTGAGGACATCTTAGGACACCATCACTTTAGCAATAAAAGGGTGGGCATTGATTGAGCAGTTGTTGGAATTGGCCCTTTATGCAGGATCACCCCCCATATCTTTTGCCTTCCTCCTCGTATTTTTCCTGAATTTGTTTTTGTTGACCGTAGGAATCTGTGCACTTACCAGTGCTAAAGAACCTGTGCTTACTTCTTAAAAAATGGCAAAACTGTCTTATCCCCATTTGGCATATTTAATTTACATATAGGTTCCTAGTAAAGTAGTGCTCCATGTACCCAGGGCCTGTAAACTAAATGCTACAAGTAGGCTGTCAGCATTTATTGTGCCACCCACTTATATAGCCTTTAAACATGTCTCAGGCCTACCATTGCAGTCTACGAATACTTGCAAGAAGGTTTTTGGTGGCAGCAAAGCTGCGGGCGCACTGCCAATAGCATGAGCACAAAAGAGCAAATTAAGTGGTTTAACTGGGTGAGTGGAAAAACCAAATAACCACTCGTTGGTTAAACCAGCTAACTGGTGAAACACATGGAATAAAGACAAACAACCCTATGCACACACATCAAATATCAAAGTTATGTAGATAATGTAACATGTAGCAAGAAATACAAGTAAAGCTGCAGAATGAACGATCGATTCAACAAAGAAAAGAATAGGTAGTCTTCCGTTCTTTCATTTTCATGTGAAATACAGCAGCCAGCCGACACATGTTTAAACGCTCTCGCGAATCTTCAGGGCTGGGAATACCAAAACAATTCCTTTGTACATGGACTATTATTGCTGTCACAGAAGTTTAATTTCACAATTGATCAGGTGATCCACTGATCTCGACAAGTTCAGTAGTATTAGATCCACTTAGACACTTACTTTGAAAAGTGTAAGCACCATAGTGCAATGTGCAACCTTATCGTGCGCAAAAATACCTGGAATCAAAAACCGACCACGAAGAAAAAGTGTAGCCCTTGTGTTGATTTATCAGATAAGTTAAATTCAAAAAGAAAGGTCTCAAAAGTACTGTAATATCATGCTCGTAGTGGAAGGGAATATATAGAAAAAGTGAAAATAGATGGCTAGCGCCAGAAAGTGAAGATATACCATCACCGTCTTTATCCCTATAATGTTCTGGTGATATTAGTAAAAGCTATTCTATAAAGAAAAAATGTGAATAGACCAATACTTATATCAAACACATACCTCTGAATGGCTGTATTTTTGTAAAAGGTCTGCAGGGACAAAAATTGAAAGAAACGGACCAATAGAAATAAGGAAGGGGGAAGAGAAATTCGAACTCATTAACTAAAATATGTAAACAGGAAAAACAAAGAGTAGCCAAAATTGAACGTAGCAGTCTGAGTAATAGACAGCTATTATATAAACACGTTCACCGCTCTGCCGGTGATACTTCCGACCCGGTGGGGCCCTTGACCAATTCGAACGGTTATATTCAAGTCAGGAAAAACACTATATGTCAAAATGAGAGAGAAAAAGTTCCTTTTGTAAAATCACCAGTCTTAACGCCGTTCTAATTTCTTCACTATATAAAATTCATATCTAAAAGCGTCGAGCCCATGATCATGAAATGAATCATGTGTAAAAAATATGGGATTGAAAGTAATCTTTTGAAAGGATATGAATCGAATTATAACTGCACAAAATCCATAACTGCAATTGCAATCGACTACATAATTAGGTCAAAAGTTCGTCAAACGAGGTCACATGTAACATTCTGATATTAAATCTTCATTAGGTGGTAGACACTCCTTATATGATGTCAGACCGTCTCAATACTGCCAATTTAAAATCAAATGTATCAGTATAGATAGTAACACTGCCCCCTTTAAATCAAGGAAACCAGTGTAAATTGTCAAATACTATTTTTCTCTTAGTATACACAGGAAATCATATTCATCCACAATATCATATTCAAAGCCCTACATGTCGCATGTGTCCGAATCGACTGTAGTCCCAGGAGCTTTCGAAGGGTAGTGGAGCAAGTAACTCACATCAACCGTCTAACATCGGAAAAGTACGGTAACATAAGGGAAGACAAATGTATCCCTAATCAGAGAGCATGTTCTATGCTCTGTTCTTACAAAAGCTCAAGTGACAAGTTTGTTTGATGACACACTCACCTCATTACAAATATTGAATCAGAACGAATGGAGTAGAGTTGAATCTCAGTCCCTTTGTGTGGCAAAACGCTGCAAGTGAAGCAAAAACAATAGACTTCTAAGTGTATTACTTGAGAGGTACGACACGTTATTCACAAATAAGTACATCTAAGTGTAAAGAGATGTCTAAATGAATCGAAATCTTACTTACATAGAAAACGCAAAGTGAGCGCTGTCTGTGAAACTCCCGGGTCGCCGTGTTCCTAGTCGCGGACACTTGACCCGGAAGTAGAGCCTCCTTAAATACCCCAGTGTTCAATGCGGTTCCGCTGTCGACTAGACCGCTAACCATAAGGAGGGAATTGCCCTGTTACGGGTCTCAATACGTAGATAATTGGTCAAGAGACCATAACATAAAACTGCCTCGTACATAACCGCTTGAGTCAAATAACGAGTTGCAGCTAAAATACTGACTTTGTATACGTGTTGGATGCAAGTAAGAATTTAAAACAACCTGTCGTCCCAATCGTAATATCGCAGATTTATTATGTCTACAAGCGTCATGTGACTCACAGTTATATTTGGTGTGAATAGTGTCATTACCATTCAAAAACATATATATTGAGTGTGAATGATGTCAAAACAATTAAAGATAGAGAAAGGTAGGTTGCAGTCTACATGTGCAATTTGTAAACTACCATTTCAACCTGGCAAAATAGCCTTTTTGCCATGACTAAATCTTTTTTTAATACACCTAGGCTTCCCCTAGGGTGGGCCCTGTACAGCCCCAGAGCGCAGCATACAATGCACTTAAAAGGTTGGACATGTACCTTTAACTTTTACACCTCCTGGTAGTGAAAAACTCTTACACTCGTTTTTCACTACTGCAAGGCCATCTCTCCCATGGGATAACATTGGAGTAACCTTATTACATGTAATAAACTGCAAGTTCCAAATGGGAACAGGTTGTCAGTTCATGTTTGGTGTCTTTGGAATTGTAATGAAAAATCCTATCTTGTGGGAAAGTCAGATTTTGAATTACAATTTGGAAAATGCCACTTTTAGAAAGTCAAAGGCACACAATTGATGGACGGAATGCGGAACAAATCAAAACATTCACCCGCAGTCAAGAGATCTGGGATAAATCCAGCATTCTTTTGTTCACCATTCCACCCCATTTTAGACCTGGCCATATGTAAATAG
This sequence comes from Lissotriton vulgaris, assembly GCF_964263255.1. Classification (NCBI taxonomy): domain Eukaryota; kingdom Metazoa; phylum Chordata; class Amphibia; order Caudata; family Salamandridae; genus Lissotriton; species Lissotriton vulgaris. The sequence goes on from NC_141685.1 coordinate 1,683,762,554, forward strand.
GTCTTGACCCTGTGCCACATGGGAACATTCCAGCCCGAACTGCTAAGCCGGGTCCTCCCTGGACCGAAACAAGCATCCTAGGACCGGTTTCAAGGTTTCACCCCACTTCAACCAGGATAGCTTGATTCAGGTGACACAGTGAGCCTGGGACCCACATCTGGGCATACCCAGCACACTTAGGGCGAGGAAGCAAAAGACACACAATTGATGGGCGGAATGCAGAACAAATCAAAACATTCGCCCCCAGTCAAGAGATCTGGGATAAATTTATCATTCTTTTGCCCACCCTGCCACCCCAGTATAGACCTAGCCATATGCAAATCAGTCATGACCCTGTGCTTCATGGGAACAGTCCAGCCTGAACTGCTAAGCCAGGTCTTCTCTGGACGGAAAACAAGCATCCTAGGACCGGTTTCGGGATTTCACCCCTCTTTAGCCAGGATAGCTTGATTCCAGTGGCACAGTGAGCCCAGGACCCACGTCTGGGCATACCCAGTGCACTTAGAGTGAGGAAGCAAAAGACACACAATTGATGGACAGAATGCAGAACATATCAAACATTCACCCCAATCAAGAGATTTGGGATAAATTCCTCCTTCTTTTGCTCACCATGCCACCCCAGTTTTGGGTTGCACTGTCTGGGCTGGACTGTTCCCATGACGTACAGGGTTAGACTGATTTGCATATGGCCATGTCTGAACTGGGGTGATGGAGTGAGCTAAAGAATGATGATGGATTAAACCCAGATCAGTTGACTGGGTGTGAGTGCTTGCAATGTTCAACACTCCTTCCATCATCCCCTTTGGTTTTGCATTGTTCGCCCTAAGTTGGCAGGGTATGCCCACAAATGGGCCCCTTGCACACTTTGCCACTGGATTCAAGATAGCCTGGCTGATGAGGGTTTTGAACCCGAAACTGGTCCCAGGATGCTTGTTTACTCTCCAGTGAAGACATGGCTTGGCAGTTCCGGCTGGACTGTTCCCATGAGGCACAGGGTCAGACTGATTTGCATATGCCATGTCTGAACTGCGGTGGCAGAGTGAGCTAAAGAATGATGATGGATTAAACCGAGATCAGTTGACTGGAGTTAGTGCTTACAATGTTTAACACTCTGTCCATCATCCCCTTTGGTTTTGCATTGTTCGCCCTAAGTTGGCAGGGTATGCCCAGTTGTCGGTCCCTTGCTCACTTTGCTACTGGATTCAAGATAGCTTGGATGATGAGGGTTATGAATCCGAAACCGGTCCCAGGATGCTTGTTTCCGGTCCAGGGAAGACATGGCTTGGCAGTTCGGGCTGGATTGTTCCCAAGAGGCACAAGGTCAGACTGAGTTGCATATGACCATGTCTAAACTGGGATGGCGGAGTGAGCTAAAAAATGACGATGGATTAAACCCAGATCAGTTCACTAGGGGGTGAGTGCTTGCAATGTTCAACACTCCGTCCATCATCCCCTTTGGTTTTAGCATTGTTTGCCCTAAGTTGGCAGGGTATGCCCAGACGTGGGTCCCTTGCTCACTTTGCCACTGAATTCAAGGTAGCCTGGCTGATGAGGGTTATGAACCCGAATCCGGTCCCAGGATGCTTGTTTCCGGTCCAGGGAGGACATAGCTTGGCAGTTCGGGCTGGACTGTTCCCATGAGGCACAGGGTCAGACTGATTTGCTTATGGCCATGTCTGAACTGGGGTGGCGGAGTGAGCTAAAGAATGATGATGGATTAAACCCAGATCAGTTGACTGGGGTGAGTGCTTGCAATGTTCAACAATCCATCCATCAGCCCCTTTGGTTTTGCATTGTTCGCCCTAAGTTGGCAGGGTATGCCCAAACGTGGGTCCCTTGCTCACTTTGCCACTGGATTCAAGACAGCCTGGCTGATGAGGATTATAAACCTGAACCGGTCCCAGGATGCTTGTTTCCGGTCCAGGGAAGACATGGCTTGGCTGTTCGGGTTGGGCTGTTCGCATGAAGCACAGGGTCAGACTGATTTACCGTATCTGAACTGGGGTGGTGGAGTGAGCTAAAGAATGATGATGGAATAAACTCAGATCAGTAGACTGGTGGTGAGTGCTTGCAATGTTCAATACTCCGTCCATCATCCCCTTTGGTTTTGCACTTTTAGAAAGTTAGCATTTTCTTACTTTAGTCATTGCTTGAAGCTTGACTCTGGGCGACATGACTGGATGTAGTTGACAGTTAGGCATTGTTGATTTCTCCTAGACAGCCACATATAATAGGGAGCTTAAGTGTGCCTGGATGGGCCATCACTTAGCTGAGCACTGCCCTACTTACACTTTAATAGGCTGTGTTCCTGCAGCTACAGAAACGGCTGCATACCCAATGTAGTTATTTTGGAGCCATGGCAGGAAAGCCAGGAAAGCTGTTGACTTTGAAGGTAAACATCTAGAAGCTTCTCCCACTTTAAAGGAAGAGCCAGGTATCAATATTGGACTATAGACACCAACTCTTCAGTATACTTCTGGGCCTGTAGAAACTTTGCCAGGAAGGGCTGCTGTGCTGCTGAAAGGACTGCCCCTCTGCTGGTCTTCTGTCCTGCTGGATTACCGCCTTGGTGTACTGCTGCCTTGTTGGACTGATGCCCTGCAGCCCTCCTGCCTGAGTCAGAGGGATTTGGACTAGCACTAGAACCCAGGACTCCCAACCACCTGAGCCATCACTCAGATCCAGCTGGAACAAGGCCCTGACCCCCAAGTTGTGCCTTTCGAGCCCTGGAATCTTGTTGAGGCCTCGGACAGGCTGAATTTATATTTTTGGGCACTTTGTGACCGCAATTGGGCCCCTCAGCTAAAGTAACTAGGCCCCAGTATCCAACCCATGCTCCATCACAGTTGGCCTGAACGTGTGGTTTTCTCATATGACCAGATGGCCACCAGTGGAACATTGAGCTTTTGGCACCACTTTCCCTTAAAGCCTTCAAAATTACATGTCTCTTGTTCTACTGATTGGATTGTTGTCATTCTGGCCTTATTTTATTTATTAGAATCTACTCTATTGTTCTAACTTGGTTTGGAATCCTTTTTGTGTCATGTTTTCATTTTATTAATGTTGGGACCGTTTCACAAATACTTTACAAATTCCCTCTAAATTAAGCGTGACTGCTCTGTGCCAAGCTACTAGAGGGTTGACCACAGGTTAATTCTGGGTTGCTTGATTTCACCCTGACAAGGATTGTGGTTGCTGCTTGAGTAGGGTTTCACCTTCTCAACCAGTAACCCAATTTCTTACAAGTACTGCTAAGATCCCTAAGGCATGTAAGCATTTAAGCATCTAAGCACGCATCATGTGAAGAGAAGATTTAGACAACATAAAATGATAAATAAACCCCCCAAACTCAAAAACGTTAGGTGAGTTATGTGATACACTACAAAGGGAGCACATGTAATTAAGTATTCACCCACTAATTGAGGGCCTCCACTTAAATGCATATACTGTACACATTCCCTTAACAAAATGTTTACTAACTGGACATAACTGGACATCTGAAAGCTAAAGGGACCCTTGGACCCTTGCTAGCTCACCCCCCCCAGTCTATCAGACACATTGTGATCAGGAAGAACAAGTGCAACTCCCAAACTAAACCTGAAAAAATGAAAAAAACAACTGATGGACATAGGCACAAATGCCTTAGGTACAGAATTAACACAGAAATTTTACAAAAACAGAGCCAGCCTCTCCACTTCTGCATATGCTTAAAAACAACTAGAGACAGCACAGAAATTCAGCTTTTCTACGGCGTAGTGATTTATCCTTCTCAGCCCTTGTCTCCCGCCGCTGATGACAAGGCACATAGCAAAATACGAGGTGACGCACCAAACTTTGAATGATTGTAAGAATACCTATCAAGCTTCGATGGAAAGTTATAGCTCAATAACTGAAAACTTATCAAAATATAGAACACGTCGACCCCAACTCAACTAACTCATACCTTAAAGGAAGCAAGAAGCTCATTCCCAATAGAATCTAAGGATGCTCGATTAACAAGACACCAAGCGAAAGCTCCACTGTAGAATCCATGTTAGACTCAATAGTTGAAATAAATATCACTCTACAGAATGTCGGCCTGGGAAACTGGCTAGAAAGAAGTCGCTGGCAATGTGCTCTAGAAGCACAAAAGTTGATTGTGGAAGGCAAGGCCAGTCAGGGCTAACTCTAGGGCTGTGCGACCGGTGCCACCACACCGGGTGCTGACTTCAGGGTGAGCTGTGTTTGCAAGTTTATTTTGATTTTAAAAACACCTGCTATGGAGTTCCTTGCCTCCAGAAATTTCCAGACAACGATAAAAATGTCAAGATAACTCCGGTGATTAATGTTCTTCCTGGAGAGAGATCTGAGTTTTGTCCGGTTCAGGTTTTGACTGATCATAAAATAGTACAGAGGATAATATGCCTGCTTCAATTAACCTGTACCACGCAGATCACAAAGTGCATATAATGTAAATGAGTTAGTGGGTTACTGCTTTTCTAAGATACATCCGTTTGTTACTTGCAGTTTATAAGCTAAAATCCATATATAAGACAGTGAATTATTAACTTTCATCAAATAATTGCATGCACACTGTAAAGTAAAGATTTGAGCTTAGATTAATGTTGCAAAAAGGGTTTATTTGGGTAGGAATCGATTCTTATTATTTAAGAGAACCCCCAACTATAGTGTTGCATTTTGAATTCTGAGTTTCTGCTTTTCCAGACCAAGCACTCAAACTATACTGCCTACCAGTATGGATGACATGTGACTACTACACCTTGTAGACCTCTGTCTTACGTAACATTTCATATACATTGATTTACACATATATGAATGGTTGCCTCTGTGTATTGTGTGCATGATGCAAAGTGCTCTGACGGATGTACGACATTACGACGCAGTACCCTTACAACGCATTTTTTACAACGCAAGTCGTTACCATGACTTGCGTTGGAGGGGTGCGGACTTAGGAATTTTTTAATTTACTATTCCAACACCAGCCTACATACAGTACGGAAGGTGTTGGATAGTAAATTAAATTATTCCTTGTCCTGTAGCGCCCTCCAGCGTTGTAAAAGATGCGTTGTAAGGGTACTGCGGAGTAAAATCTGCGTTGTAAAGGATGTTCCCCGCTCTGACACCCTACACTGGTATGTGTGGTGTTATATAACTATTAAATGCTTCTGAGAGAGAGTGGTTATGGATACTTGAGGAGCACTCTTAAAGGGTGGTGGTGGTAGAATCCATGGTGGAGGTGGTCATTAGGGTTGCCAATAAACATTGACGCACCAGACGCCACCAGCACTAAAGGCGGTCCTGAGGCCAGTTACAATGAAACGGAAGCAGCATCACCACCAGTCACAACAAAAACACACCAAAAAAACAAAGATTCTAACTAATGTCTCACAAACAGGAAGACAAGTTGGTTAGTTCGGTCAGGGCTAACAGTGACAATCGTTACAATTAGGGCCGGGCAGGGGCTGGTCTGCAAGGAAAAAGAACACACCATTTTTTTTTAAACAGATTTGATTGATTTTGCATACATACAACAAGTATGGCACCAAAGCATCCCGCCCCTGCCAGTTAGGAGAGTTACATTCAGGTTAATTGAGATACAAGTGTGGCAACATATAGTATCCATGGCTTTGAACCGTTCATGTTGTGTAATCGAAAACGATGTTGAAGTAATCACTCTACACAGGAGAGTACAGGAACACAGACTTGATTGACTGTAGGTCTCCACAGCTTCCAGGAACTGACGAATGCCCCTGGGATTCAAACTGTAAAGTTCTATCACTATGACAATGACATCATAAGTAGCTGTGGCCACAAACATGACCATAGAGCTAAAGAAGAGACTACTACAACATCTCCTATCTTTCAATAAAATCACATAATGAATAAGAAAAGTGAGAAAGAATAATGAAAGAAAGAAATAAAAAAATGAATAAAAATTACATAATAAGTAGCAATACACTAGAACAAAAGTGATGTAGGAAACAATATAACACAGGAACAAAATACAAAATGTATGCGATCTGGTGAGACAATAGTCCAGTCAGTTCTAGATGAAGGAACATTACAAATTTAAACGATCTGGCGGGACACTAGTCCTGCTAGTTTTACGTGAGGAACATATTTCATGGGATTTTCAACCCTGGGATAACTCCACTCCTTCTCTTTGTTTTCCACACAACGATGAGACTGAACATTTTTCTCTGAATTGAGACCCAACTGCAACACATTTTTTAAAGGTATCTTATAAACTCTAGAAAGGTTCCACCAATTCTTCCCATTGATTTTTATGGCAAAACGTGAAGAAGCATCCACCTTAACAGGTGGACCAAATTTTGACAAACCTTTAGGGACATTGTGAGGAGATTTAATCCTGACCCAATCCCCTACTTTAATTTTTGAATTATACCATTCTGAATCATTGGTCATTAGTTGAGAAGACTCACCACTCTTACCTAGACCAGGACAGTGTTGATTGTTCTTTACATCTTTAGTTTCACAAATTTTAGATAACATACCCCATTTTTTCATCCATGCAGGACACATGTGAAAAGATGCCTGCCTTCCTCTAAGTTGTGCGAAAGGACTTGAGCCAGTGACAGAACTCGGAGTTGTGCGATGTGCCCACAACACTACCCATGCATTCATGCAATGACCCATGCACTAACTCATTCACTGCTACAATACCCTGAGCAGTACCTATAGAGTCCAGCCATTGGCCTGTCACTACCCATGCACTCCTCCAATCACCCACTGAGCACCATGTACTCATCAATCACTCCGACAAAACCCAGGCACTTATAAATTCACTATGCACTCGACTTGCAGTTCTCTAATCTTCCAGTCAGTACCCATGTACTCATGGAGTGACCCAGGCACTAACACATGCAATGCTACAATCCCCTGTGCACTAACCTTGCAGACCTCTAACTGCCTGCACAGTACTGATTCACTCCTCCAATTACCCAGGTTGTACCCTTGCACTCCAGAAATCCCTCTGTCACTACCCATGCACTCCTCCAATCACCCATCCAGCAACATGTACTTATCCAATCACTCCGCCAAAATCTAAGCAGTTATAAAATCACCATGCACTGTCCTTGCAGCACCCTAATCATCCAGTCACTACCAATGCACTCATGCAATGACCCAGGCACTAACTCATGGCAAATACAGAGGAGGTCTTGATCATTACAGGGGTACCCCAACGCATAGTGTTCCCTAGTGTATGTAGTTGCTTTCACTGTATTCTAAGAATCTTTTAGCATAGCACTGGCTCTGGTCCTGGTTAGTCAAAGTCAGTTTTCACCAGTACCCGTCACAAAAAAGTTGAGGGCACAGGAGGACTTTCTGCTCCTCTGTTGGTTTTTTCTGCACGTCTCCTGCTTCTTCCTGTACTTTTCTTCATCTTTCTGGACTTCTATTGCCTCTTTCTGCATTTGTCTTGCTTCTTGCTGCACTTTTCTTCCTCTTTCTTTCTTACATGTCCTAACTTTGTAGGCATAGTTAAAAATTAGCATTTTAAAAAACATTGAAATTCACTAAAAAACATAGGTTTTAGGCACGTTATAGTTCGAAATTAGCATTTAAAAACCCATTGAAATTCACTGAAAAACCATAGGTTTCAGGCACGTTATAGCTAGAAATCAGTGATGTCATCAGTGATGTTACTGACAATGTCAGAAATGATGTAATATGTGACGTCATTAGCAGTGCATTGTGGGAGCATGAGTTATAGTTAGCTGAACTAACTATAACGGGGGAATTTCTATGGTTTTGTACAAGTGAAATGTCCAACTAACTATAACGTCCCTAAAACCAATGGCTTTTTCAGTGAATTTCAAAGGCTTTTTTAAATGCTAATTTCTAACTAAAACGTGCCTGAAACCTATTTTTTTTTCAGTGAATATATATATATATATATATATATATACACACACACACACACACATATATATATATTATATTCACTGAAAAAAACATAGGTTTCACACCAGTTATAGTTACCTGGAAATTTTACTGGCATAAAACCATTGAAATTCCCACGTTATAGTTAGTTGGACTCACTATAACTTGCGCGTGTAATGCACTGCTGATGACATCACATATTACATTACTCATGACATGGTCAGTGACATCACTCATGACATCACTGATGACACCATCCAGTGAATGTGTGTCTTTCTGAAAAATAAACATGTTTTATATATGTATATGTAAAGGTCGATGGAAGAATAAATGTTTAAATAAGTGTCTTAATGGATGTTTTTTTAAAAAAAAATGATTGGTTAACTAGCTTATTAAGTGTATCATAGTGAATACATATATTAGCGAGTATTGTTTAAATATTTAAATGTTTGTATCAGTGTTTCACTTTGTGTATAAGTGGCTGCATGGGTTGGTGAGTAGCTATATGTGTGTGTATATGGGTTATTAGATGTTTTTTTAGTATCAATATGAGTGTCTGTATGATTTGGTGGGGGTGTTACTTAGCACATAGATGCATCAATACCTGACTCACTGTTTGTATGTGTTTTGAAGACAGCATATGTGCCGGACTGTGTGGGTGAATGAGTATGTATATGTATGTGTTAGTAACTGAATGACTGTCTTACTATTGTCTTTATCAGTAACTACATATGTTTTAATCTAGTATATGTGATTATTGATGTATATAAGTGAGTATATGTGAGAGTGGGAGATTGAAAGAGTTCTTGTTTTAATAAGTATGTGTTTCTATAAGTGATTTTTTAAGAGAGTAAGTATGTGTAAGTTTCCTTAGAAGTAAGGTGGTAGTGTGTATATAGCTGTATATGCAAATAAATGGATGTTAAATAGTGTATTTGCATGTGTGAGTATGTGTGTGAGCAACTTTTGGAAGACTGTTGGTGTGTTAACGGATGTATAGGTGTATCACTACATATGATGAGTGAGTATATGTATGAGTGACTATATAGAACTGTTGGTGAATGAGTGGATGTGTATATAAATGGTAGAATTACTGAATTGGTTGTTGTAACTGGTATAGGTATCTCCACTTTTTTGAAAATGTTACTTTCTATTTTTGAATATGTGTTTCAAGGGTTACTTTACAGTGAAAGGAGGTCTGTCACTCTGTCACAAGGATGGTGTCATCAGTGATGTCATGAGTGATGTCACTGACCATGTCATGAGTGATGTAATATGTGATGTCATCAGCAGTGCATTACACGGGCAAGTTATAGTGAGTCCAACTAACTATAATGTGGGAATTTCAATGGTTTTATGCCAGTAAAATTTTCAGGTAACTATAACTGGTGTGAAACCTATGGTTTTTTCAGTGAATTTAATAGATTTTTTAAATGCTAATTCCTAACTATAACTGGGGTGAAACCTATGGTTTCTTCAGTGAATTTCATAGGTTTTTTAAATGCTAATTCCTAACTATAACTGGTGTGAAACCTATGGTTTTTTCAGTGAATTTCAAAGGTTTTTTAAATGCTAATTCCTAACTATAACTGGTGTGAAACCTATGGTTTTTTCAGTGAATTTCATAGGTTTTTTAACTGCTAATTCCTAACTTTATGTAGGGCCTCATACCTATGTGTTTTTAGTGAATTTCTAAGGTTATTTATTAGCAAATTTCTATAGCTAAGAAAGGTATTTTTTTCTAAAAATGAATCCTATATTGTATATTAATATAATATATATTTTTAAAGTATATTCATTTTTTTTATGTTTCACCCTGGAGCGCTCCCGGTGCGCGTACCGGTGAGCGCACCGGTAAGCGCAGTACATCGGCGCGCCCCGGTGCGCGTACCTGGGCGCGTCCCGTTAGCACACCCCCAAAAAAAGAAAAAAAAAAGAATGAAGGAGTGAGCATGAGCAAAGGGGACAGAAACAGTGGTGTAAAGAGAAAGAGAGCTAGAGGGAGGAACACAGAGGGACTGAGTAATAGATAGTAAAACAGAGAAAAGGTATAAGAGGAAGTAACTGAGAAAAGGAAAATGAATAAGGGAGCAAAAGAAGAGAAGAAAGAGGAAGAAGACTGAAGCAGAGGTTCTGGGAGAATGTGAATGAGTGATGAAAGTAAAAGGAAGGAGAGTAAAGGATGGGGAATGATGGGTAGTGACTGAACCAGAGAAAAGGAACAGCGGTGACGGAGGGAAAGAAAATAGCAGTGAGTGTAAGTAAAGAGGAGTGAAAGAGGGTGGATACAGTTTTCTGCTTCCAAATCTGAGGTAATGCAAGTGACACCATTCTAAAAGGTTCAAATACATTTATTTAATGAGGCAAACACTATTAATTTCTTCTAAAAAATATAAACCATCCATTAACCCAAAATCGTTTTTAAAATAACTTTTTACAAACTCAGCACAAGTCCTATGTACAAGCATTGAATTTTACTACTGAAACTTCACTATCTGCTTCCAAATCATCTCCATAGAGCAAACAAGTCTCTATCTAAATTAAATGAATCATTACTTACCTTTACAAATGCTTTGGGAGATTGAGAACAGTGTCAGACACACACACCAATTTTTCTTTAGCAGAGCAAAAGGTATGCACTCAATACACTGAAACCAAGACTGGCAGAGAAAACCTCTAATTCTATACACATATGCCTCATTTCAACCAATCAAAACTCTTCCATCACTTTTTTCAAACCAACACCCTTCCCCCTCTCAGACCTTTCTATCTGTTACCATAGCGACTCCCTCCTAACTGAACTCTCAGGTTCAAAAGTTTATTCTACAATGTTGCAAATTAAGTCAGCAAAGATGTTTGACCTCTCAATACACCAGCTTATCCAGGGCATTATTGCGTTTAGTGACTTTTTCTTAACAATTCAAATTGCTTCTTTCACACAACACAACCATGCACCCTAAATTTCAGTTTTCAACTATCTGAATCCACCAATCATTGCTTGTGATTCAACAGCAGGGAAACTCCACAATTATTTTTTTGTAAACTCCTACTGTTCCTACTGCCATTTAATTCCCACACTTCATCTGACTGCACCAGAACCTTCTCTCATCATGTAATCTGTGTGGATTATTGGACATAGCTACATCCACTGGGCTTAAAGGTATGCAGCTAGCAGACATTTTCATAACCTTGATTTATCAAATGTGGAAATCAAGTGGATTGGTCAGAGAGGATTGAGATGTCACTAATTGATACCATTGGTGAAAACCTTTTTGCATCTGCCAAACCCGACCTCTTAATAGTGCACTGTGGTGGAAATGACTTGGGACTATGACTGGGGTTGGTCTGGAAATGCTTTTAAAGGACACCTTTGATCAATTGATGACACTTTTTCCACAAACTGCCTTGGTATATTCCAATATATGCCAAAGACAGAAATGGAACTGGTCCAACCAATTTTGTCCACAATTTGAGAAAGCATGGAAACATGTGAATACATCTGTTTCTGCTTACATGAGAGGCTATGGAATGGGTTCAATATACAACAATAACTTGTATTACAACATGCAAGACATTTACAGAGGAGATGGTGTGCACTTCTCAGATGAGGGGAATAGAATATTCCTCCTGAATTTAAGACTGTGCATTGGAACCTACTTGTAGGTACTTGAATCAGTCACATAACCCAAAAGCTCTTTTCAGGGCTACCCTACCTCTGATAATGATTTTCTTTTTCTAACTTTTTTCACTATTTTTCACCAAAGTACGCTCCCCGGTACGCTTCCCGGTGCGCGTACCGGGCGCTCCCCCGTGAAAAATTAAAAAATGTTTTATTTGGGGGGACATACATGGGCCTCCTAAACCCCCCTCAGAAAACCTAGAGGGTCAAGAAGTGTCTTCCGTGCCCCCTTCTACCCAATACCAACATTGTTTGTCCTCCATCTTGTGTCTCAATTCTACTGGAACACAAAATGGAGGACTCCCGTAACGCTGCTGGTGTGCGTACCGGGGCGCGCACCGGTAAGCGCTCCAAAAAAAATGTGGGAAAGTAATTTACATAAAAACCACTAGAGACACTTACACCAAATATAGAATAGGCCCTACTACATAGCAGTCCCTACCATTTACCCAAATGTGGTGGTATTCCATTGAGCCATTTGGGCTGTAGCCCTGTCTAAATATCCTGAGGTAAATTACATGACAAAAAAAATATGAAACTATTTGAATTTTCAACCAATTAAAATGTTACTTACATTTTGTACTTTTATGTGCTGACATTTTATTGGTTAAGTACATGAATATATATAAAAAATAGGAGGGAAACACAGCGATTTTGACTAACACTACCTAAGGTACATTTGGAAAGAATTTTGACAGAAAACTTCAACTACTTTGAAATAGGTAAGTTGTTAATTTGAAAGGAGAACTATGTTATGCACTTTAAATTAATTTGGGAAAACGTTTTCAGATAGTTATATACTGTCCTTCTGTAAGAGTTAGAGATTGAGATAGGCTTCTCTGTTATAATTATCGATTGAGTTAGGCTTCTCTGGTATAATTATGAATTTACTTAGGCTTCATCACAGGCATTTTTTAATAGTTCTACTTCCTGCCTGAAACCATACACTGCCCAAAGATAACTTCACTGTTAAAAACTCACAAGTACCTATCTGAACTTAAACCCAACAGTGCCCTATTTCTACTGATATATTTATTTTATGCAATTTACAGCAACAAAATGGAAGGAGAACAGAATATTTCTTTCGAAATTGTTGTGGACAACAACCCTGAAGAAAAAATTGCTGAGAATGATAACTTTGATTTTATGGATGAGTCTCTGTGTGTGTGGAATCAATAGAATCACAGAATGAAAATGAGGATATTCCAGACAATATATTGTTAGAAGTTTTATTAAATTTTAAAAAAGAATCAGAAAAATAAATTTATATTTAATAATTAAAAATTGTTCAAGACATTTTTTCATTTTTATATGTAATTCATCAAGTAGTTTCAAAATAATTATAATATAAACTGAGACTTATAGTATACTGTGCAACTTTTTTGTGTTACAGTTTGCTCATAGTTACTTCCTTTCTCCCGCTATATTATCTCCAATGTGTATTTAACATCTCTTTATCATCTCCTGCCTCTATGTTGTTTCTGCTTTCCTGACAGACTATGGTATGAATTCCATATACCACAATAACTTCTGTAACAACATGCAAGAGATCAACAAAGGAGACAGTGTATATTAAATTTTAGACTCTGGATTGGTACCTACATGTTGGTACTTAATAAATAAAAAAATAAAAAAAAAGAACAATTAATAAACATACAATTTTTGAAAAGTCTGTCATTCTTTTTTCCCCATGGTACGCTCCCTGGTGCGCTCCCCGGTGCGCGTACCGGGCGCTCCACCCATGCAAAACGGAAAAAAAGTTGGGTTTTTTTGCCCCGTGGGGCCCTTTTATAGCCCCCACATCAAACCTAGGGGGTCAGGGGGGGTCTACCCTGCCCCCTTATGGTCATTTCCCCCTTTGTTTTGGCCACCTCTTGTGTCTAGATCCTACCGAGACACAAGATGGCGGCCGCTCTGGACTGTTTCGAATGTTTACAGACACCCGAGAGCCAATCAGCTTTCCGTGCGCAAGTCACGTGGCGCGCCCAGTGCGCTCACCGGTGCGCGTACCGGGGCGCTGCCATAGATATATATATTTTTTTGAACCAAAATTACTCAAGATCCACTGGAGCACATATCTTGAGACATAGCAAAGGCACATCGGGCTACCAGTCCCTACAATTTTGCCAAGTTTGGTGGAAATTCATTCAGCCGTTCGGGCTAAAAGTGAGTTTGACCGCCCTATGGAAATTAACATGGGGAAAACACGTTTTGGGACCCCCCTTTTATCTCGGCCCCCACTTCACGAATCCCCCCCAAACTTTCAGGGAAGGACCGGAGCTCGACGAGGCAAATTTGAGGAAATTTTCAGTCAACCGACGCCAAAGTTATTCACAATAGAATTTTGAGATTTTGCATTGAAAAAAATCCTAACTATAACTACCTACTGGCGACCGCCAGTAGGTAATATTATATATATATATATATATATATATATATATATATATATATATATATATATATATATATATATATATATATTCACTGAAAAAACCATAGGTTTTACACCAGTTATAGTTAGCTGGAAATTGTACTGACATAAAACCATTGAAATTCCCATGTTATAGTTAGTTGAACTCACTATAACTTGCCCGCCTGCAATGCATTGCTGATGATGTCACATATTACATCACTCATGACATGCCCCGGGGCGCGTAGCGTAAGCGCGTTGGGTCATGTGACCTGAAAATAACACTTTTCATTGGTTCAGAACAGTTTTTTTTCCAAATGATGAAAGCCCCCACCTTTTTTCCTCATTCTCACTTTGTACTTTGACTGAGGAAGACCTGTTTGCAGACCTATTTGTACTGAGAAATGGCTACAGTAGCAGCAGCAGCAGGAGCATCTCAACCACCACCACCACCACCACCACCACAAGGACCACCACAACACCACAGTGGTGGAGAAGAAGAAGAGGAGGAGGAGGAGGAGGAGAGGCGGTTCCTGCCTGAAGATAATACCCCCTATAAGCCAAAGGAGCACTTTGTCTGGGAGTTTTTTTAAACTCCCAAGGGGCCTAAAGAAAGTTAATGCTCCAAAAGTTACATGTCTGATCTGTGGCACTCTACTTTCCAGGGGGAACCCTGCCAAAAAGTATTCTTTTGGCAACAATACTATGATTCGCCACATGCAACGCCGGCACCCAAACAACTATGGGCCAACTAGCCCACCTGGAACCTCCAGTATGCGCCAGTGGGCTGCATTGCAGAGGTGTAATGAGGCTATGCCCCTTGTTACACCTCTCTGCAACGCCACCCCCTACCGTGTTTGCAGAGGGGGAACTAATTCCCCTTGCATACTGGGGGTCCCTGGGGGCCAACCAGCCCACCAGGAGCCTCCAGTATGCGCCAGGGGGCTGCATTGCAGAGAGGTGTAATGAGGCCACACCCTTTTTTACACCTCTCTGCAACGCAGCCCCCGTGCATGTTTGAAGAGGGGGAACTAATTCCCCTTGCATACTAGGGGTCCCTGGGGGCCAACTAGCCCACCTGGAACCTCCAGTATGCGCCAGGGGGCTGCACTGCACAGAGGTGTAATGAGGCTATGCCCCTTTTTACACCTCTCTGCAACGCAGGCCACTGGCACGTTTGCAGAGGGGGGACTAATTCCCCTTGCATACTGGGGGTCCCTGGGTCATATCTGCCCAAACACCGATATTCCAAACGATTGAAAATGACTTCTCTTGAGAAACATTTGGATTTGGATTATCATGTCCTATACTTTGGAATTTTTGAAAGACTGACATTGAGAATGCTATAAATTACTCAAGTCTGCCCGAATTGTGTGGGTAAAATTGATACCTAGTCACTTTGAATAAGAATGTTCTTTGTTCTCGTCTAACATTTGGAAGAAATATCTAGTTATATGACAACAGGATACCGACATAACTTGAAGGAAACAAGAACGCCCTGAAGAAGTTCTGTTGTACAGAACGAAACGTTTCGGCTGGCTGTGGTACATAAACTTAAGGAAAATAAAAACATTTGAATATACACCAAGATTCAGCACTTCAATAAGGACTCTAAGTGATATGATTTGCTTGGACTTATTGTGCAAGTGGTGCTGTGCCAAACTTTGGAATATTCTCCACTACTCTCTACTACTTACTCTCTCCTACTCCACTACTATCAAATACTCATTCTCTACTACTCATTCTCTACTTCTCTACTACTCTTTACTACTCTCTCTCTACTACTCACTCCCTACTACTCACTGTCTACTACTCTCTACTACTCACTCTCTACTACTCTCTCTCTACTACTCACTCTTTACTACTCACTCTCTACTACTCTCTACTACTCACTCTCTACTTCTCACTCTCTACTACTCTCTACTACTCACTCTCTACTACTCTCTCTCTACTACTTACTCTCTACTACTCACTCTACTACTCACTCTCTACTACTCTCTACTACTCACTCTCTACTACTCTCTCTCTATACTAGTCTCTACTACTCACTCTACTACTCACTCTCTACTACTCTCTACTATTCTCTCTCTCTGCTATTTACTCTCTACTACTCTCTAATACTCACTCTCTACTACTCTCTACTACTCACTCTCTACTGCTCTCTAATAATCACTCTACCACATACTCTCTACTACTCACTCTCTACTACTCACTCCCTACTACTCTCTACTGCTCACTCTACTATTCACTCTAGTACTCTCTACTACTCACTCTCTGCTACTCTCTCTACTGCTCTCTACTACTCTCTACTACTCACTCTCTACTCTCTACCTCTCTACCTCTTTCTACTTCTCTCTCTACTAGTCTCTACCTCTCTACCTCTACCTCTCTACCTCTACACCTCTACCTCTCTACCTCTCTCTACACGCACACATATACACATATATATATGCATATATATGCATATGCATTTATATATATGTATGTGTATGTATATATATATATACATATATATATATACATACATATATAAACATATATAATCTGTATATCTATATAAATACAAATATAAATGCATGCATACATATACATATATGCATACAGATGCATGTTATTTACATGAAAGTTTAAAAAACACTAATAAGAGCAAAGCTAAAAAGCCACCTCATTATAAACAGAATGGCTTTAACTTAAACGAGGGCAAGATCTATTGCATTTTCAATGCTTGTTTACTTTGGTTCCATCAAGAAGGTATTCAGATGTGTCACACATTTGCCATAAATTCTGAATGTTAGCACTCTAGTTGCTCATTAGATCACTGTAGTAAAGCTACTGCTCACCAGGGAAGTCTGCTGCTGGTATTCAAAGTGCATGTTTCAGTCTGCATGTCAGAATTTTTTTAATTAAATAGAAGAGGATTTGAGAAGTCACTCAAAATGATCCCTAATTTTTCTTTCTGAAGCACTAATCATACTTTCAGTGTTGCAACACTGTGAACAAGACTTGCGGTCGAAACGCGTAGGTGAAGGGGGCTACTTGTGAGTCTCTGGTTTAATAAACCCAACAAACGTAACTGAGCGAGTGCGGACATTAATTCTTTTTGGTGAACGATATATATATATATACATATGTGTGTGTCTATATATGAGTGTGTGTGTATATATATGTGTGTGTGTATGTGTATGTGTGTATATTACCTACTGGCGGTCGCCAGTAGGTAGTTATAGTTCGGACCTAGCTACCATAGGAAATCTGCAACATTCTATTGGGAATAACTTTGGTGCTGGTTGAGGAATTTGCGTGTAAATTTCCAAAATTTAGGCCAGCTCCGCTCAGCTCCTTCTCTTGAAGTTTTGGGGGGATTCGTCATGCGGGGGCAAGAAAAAAGAGGGGTCCCAAAATGTGTTTTCTCCATGTTAATTTCCATAGAACGATTAGACACGGCTACAGCCCGAACGGCTGAACGGAATTACACAAAACTTGGCAAAAATGTAGGGACTGGTACGCAGAAATGCCTTTTCTATATTTGGTGAAAATTGCTCCAGTGGTTTTTACGAAAATTAACTTAAAAAACACATATATATCTATATGCGCACTTCGAGCGCTTACAGGTAAGCGTACCGGGGAGCGCACCAGGCGTGACACGGAAGTGCGCGAGCGGAAAGCTGATTGGCTCTCGGGTGTCTGTCAACATTCCAAACCGTCCGGAGAGTCCGCCATATTGTGTCTCGGTAGAATCGAGACACAAGAGGTGAAAAAAAATGGGGAAATGATTATAAGTGGGCAGGGTAGACACCCCCTGACCCCCTAGGTTTTCTCAGGGGGGCCTAGAAGGACCCTGTGATGCAAAAAACCTTTTTTTTTTTGTTGAAATTTTTGCGGGGTAAGCGCTGGGTGCTTTCCCATGTACGCTTCCAGGTACGCGTACCCAGATCGTACCACAGGGAAAAACAGTGAAAGAAAATAGTGTAAAATAGGAATTTGGACTGCTTAGAGGTAGGGTAGCTCTAAAAAGAGCTGTTGTGTTATGTGGGTGATTTAAGTACCTACAAGTAGGTACAGATGCAGAGTCTAAAATTCAAGAGAAAGACTCTGTTCCCCTCATCTGCGAAATGTACACCGTCTCCTCTGTAGATATCTTGCATGTTGTAATGCAAGTTATTGTGGTATATGGAACTCATACCATAGTCTCTCAGGAAAGCAGAAACAGATCCTTTTGGGACTGCCTGAGAAGGTCTAGGGGGTTAGGGGCACTCTACCCTGCCCCCTTTTCATGTTCTGAACTATTATATTTCACTCTCTTCTGTAACTACACAAAATGGCGGCGATAGGGTGCATCAGAGACAGACAGTGAGAGAAAGGAGGCAGGAGATGAAGAAGAGATATCAAATACACATTGGAGAAAATATAGTGGGAGAAGGCAAGTAAATATGAGTAAACTTACTATGTAATATAAAAATGTTGCACTCTATACTGTAAGTCTCACATTATACTACAATCACTCTGCTACTACCTCATAAATTAGAAATAAAAATGAATAATATGTCAAACAATTTTTAATTTCTAAATATTAATTTATTGTTCTGAATTTTCATAATGCAAAAGAACTTGTAACATGTCCTCATTAGGAATTTCCTCTTCAATCATATCATCAGGAATCTCCTCATGAATAGCCTGCAATGATGATTGTTGGAACTCTATGGTCTCCAAACATTCGATAAATTCGCCGTCAAGAGACTGATCAAAAAATCATTCATTTAATCTCCTCCTTGTGAAAATATTTCATTATTGGTGCTGTCAATATCCGGGACATTTAGAATTTCAATAAATGTAGTGGAAAATTCAAAAGAAATTTCCATTTTTCTCTTCATTCTGATCCATTTTATTTTGAAATTTCTTGCTGTAAATTGCAGAAAAAAGTAATAACTTTTATTTATCGTTTTTAGTAATACATAATATAAAACTAGCTTTATCAAGTATTTAGGGGCATATTATCAAGAAAGCTCGATACATTATTGCCGCTTTTATCGGCAGGAAACTGCCGATAAAGCAGCAATAATGGGCTTGATAATATGCTCCATGTAATTCCAATCGAAGCCCATGTTAGATGTGAAGACATCTAACATGGGCTTCGATTGGAATTCATAGAGCATATTATCAATTCCATTATCGCCGCTTTATCTGCAGTTTCCTGCCGATAAAAGCGGCGATAATGTATCGAGCGTTCTTGATAATATGCCCCTTGGTTCTTTAAAATTAATTGGGTAGTGTATAGTATCAGGCAGGAACTAGAAATATAAAGCACTGCATGTGATGAAGCCTATCTTAATCCATAATTATTACATAAGGACTGTAAATAACTAACAGAAAACATTCTTCAAATTATCTTAAAGTGTACAACATAGTTCCCCTTACAAATTAACAACTCACCTTTTTGAAAGTAGAAGAGTTAGTACTGTGTAAATCAAACACCAGAAATTGAACACCAAAAATTCCTCACAAATGTACCTCAGACAGTAGTATCACAAAATGGCCGTGTTTCCCTCTCATTTTTCATATATATTCATGTACATAACCAATCAAACTTCATCACACACAAATTCAAAACCAAAGTATCATTTTAATTGGTTCTAAATTTCAATACTTTCAAATGTGTTTTCCCCATGCAATTTTCCATAGGACATTTAGACACGGCTACAGCCCGAACGGCTGAACGGACTTACACCAAACTTGGCAAAATGGTAGGGACTGGTTCGTAGTAGGGCCTTTTCCATATTTCTTTAAAATTTCTCCAGTGGTTTTTATGAAAAGCAACTTCAAAAATACATATATATCAAATTGCGTGCTTCAAGCGCTTACCGGTACGCGTACCGGGGAGCGCACCCGGCGCGCCACGGAGGTGCGCGAGCGGAAAGTTTATTGGCTCTCGGATGTCTGTCAACATTCAAAACAGTCCAGAGAGTTCGCCATCTTGTGTCTCGGTAGAATCGAGACACAAGAGGTGTAAAAAAAAGGGGGGAAATTATTAAAAGGGGGCAGGGTAGACATTCCCTGACCCCCTAGGTTTTCTGATGGGGGCCTAGAAGGACCCTGAAGGGCAAAAAAACTACCACCCAGCGGTGTAAGCGCTGGGTGCGTTCCCATGTACGCTTCCTGGTACGCATACCCTGAGCGCACCACGGGGAAAAACAGTGTAAAAAATTAGAGTAAGAAAATCATTTAGAGTGCTTAGAGGTAGGGTAGCTCTGAAAAGAGCTGTTGTGTTATGTGGGTGTTTTTCGTACCTACAAGTAGGTACCGATGCAGAGTCTAAAATTCAAGAGGAAGACTCTATTCCCCTCATCTGTAAAATGTACACCATCTGTCCTATAGATGCCTTGCATGTTGTAACGCAAGTTGTTGTGGTATATGGAACCCATACCATAGTCTCTGAGGAAAGCAGAAACAGATTTATTCACATGTTTCCTTGCTTTCTCAATCTATGGACAAAATTGGTTGGACCAGTTCCATTTTTGCCTTTGGCATATATTAGAAAATACCAAGGCAGTTTTTGGAAAAAGTGAAATCAATTGCGCAAAGGTGTCCTTTAAAACCATTTCCAGACCTACCCCAGTCAAAGTGCCCAGGTCATTGTCACCACAGTGCACACTTATGAGGTCAGGGTGTGGTAGATGCATAAAGGATTTTACCAATGGTATCAATTGGTGACTTCTCAATCCTCTCTGTCCAATCCACATCATATCCAAATTTGGTAAATTAAGGTTGTGAATACCTCTGTTAGCTGCATATTTTTCACTCCAGTGAACAAAGCTATGACCCACAATCCAGACTTTGGGCATCTTCAAGGTAGATGTAGGTGTAATCAGATGAGTTGTGGAAATTAAATGGCAGTTTGAAAGTAGGAGTTATGAAAAAAAGTGGTTGAGATTCAGTGCACTTGAAAAAGCAGAAATGATTGGTGATTTCTCAAAATTCTCCACTGTAAATTAGGGTGCATGCTTTTGTTTTTAGAAAGAAGTAATTCTAATGGTTGAGAAAAAGTCATTGAAAGAAACATTGCACATGATTAGCTTGTATATTGAGAGGTCAAACACCCTTGTTGAGTTCATTTGCAACATAGTATGATGAACGTTTAACCTGTGTGCTGAGTTAGGTGGGAGTTACCATGGTAACAGGCTGAATGAGCACTGGGGGGATGGGTGAATACTATGTGAGTTTGAAAGTGTTGAAATGTAAAACCAATTAAAGTGTTAGTTTGGTTTTGAAATAGTGTGGGAAGAATTTTAATTGGTTAAGTCCAGGGATATGTGTGAAGAATTACAGGTAATCAGGGCCATTTGTGGTTGCAGTAAATGAGGTGCATTTCAGAGATTCTGCTTAAGAAAATCTGGTGTGTGTGTGACTGACACTGTTCTAAACCTTCAAAAGCATTTTTAAAGGTGAGTAATGATTCTTTTAATATAGATAGAGTGCTGTATGCACTATGGGGAAGATTAAGAAGCATATTGTGCTTCTTTATTCTTGCATTGTGTGTCATGTTTTTTTGTAATGCTGGTAAAAAATTTAATGGTGCATATTGGAAATGTATTTTGGAAATGAGTTAGGTTTCTGCCTTGTAATGTAGTGGTCAATTAAATGGGCTGTGCTCTGTGTCAAAAACGATTTACTATGGAAAATGTTTTTTGGTAAAATGTCTGGCTTTAAAATTTTGGTCAAGGATCACACTGAGTGTCTGTGTGAAATAAGGAATTATATTTTCACTTTTATGAGTGTGCCACTGAATGTCTTGCATTATTATTTACTTTAAATACTTAAATATATATTTTTTCGCACGCAGGAATAGCGCTCTCGCTACGTTTACGGGTGCGTTTACGGGTGCGCGTACCCTGAGTTCTCCGGGGTAAAATGATTAAAAAAAAACACAGGAAAAATACATTGAAAAATTAATTTTAGAAAAATAGACATTAGTTAAATAATTTTATAAATATTATAATAATTAATAGCTATAAAAAATAGCTATTAAAAAAACGTGATAATTGACTTTAAAAACCGTAGGTTACAAACTCGTTATAGTAAGGAATTAGCTTTTAAAAAACCTTTGACATTCACTGAAAAAACCATAGGTTTAACACTCGTTATAGTTAGGAATTAGCATTTAAAAAACCTGTGAAATTCACTGAAAAAACCATAGGTTTCACACCAGTTATAGTTAGCTGAACATTGAAATTACAACATGATGTCATTTGAGATGTCATCAGTGATGTCATCAGTGATGTCACTGACCATGTCAGGAATTATGTAATATGTGACATCATCAGCAGTGGATTGCGGGCGTGTGAGTTATAGTGAGTCCAACTAACTATAACGCGGGAATTTCAATGGTTTTGTAAGAGTAAAATGTTCAGCTAACTATAACTGGTGTGAAACCTATGTTTTTTTCAGAGATATATAGATATATATATATATATTACCTACTGGCGGTCGCCAGTAGGTATATATAGTTAGGATTTTTTCTCTATGGGATTTTTGAAAATTCTATGTCTAATAACTTTGGCGTTTGTGGACGGAATTGGCTGAAATTTTCAGGAAAATGGAACATTTTGTTTCTGAGCAGCCCCTGGCAATTTGGGGGGGGTTTCATCAAGGGGGGGCCGAGAAAAAAGGGGGGTCCCAAAACGCGTTTTTCCCATGTTAATTTCCATAAGGCGGTTGGCCTCACTTTTAGCTCGAACGGCTGAATGGATTTGCACGAAACTTGGCAAAATTGTAGGGACTGTTAGCCCGATGTGCCTTTGCTAGGTCTCAATATATGTGCTCCAGTGGATTTTGAGTAATTTAGGTTCAAAAAAAGATATATATCTGGGCGGAGCCTAACCACACATCTGATCTGATTGGCTGTCAGCACTTCATCCAAGAAGTGTTGGCAGCCATCTTGGGACCAATATACATGATAGCACCTCATTAAAAAGCATTGTAGTTAATAGAGGGTTTTAGGACTTTAGTTACATTATAAATCATTTGTTGATGGTACCATACTCGTTTTAGGAATTGTGGTGGGTTCTAAGGTGATTTTACCATGTGAAAAAACCTTCTGATGTGATATCATGAATATTGTTTGAAAGAAAACTAATATCTCATGATTTTCCCACAGTGGTTTGGAAGGGGATCTATAAGCTAAACTGAAAGCATATTTTCTGTAAATTCACATTATCTTTCTTAGTCATGTGAAAATGAAGTCTGACATTCTCAGTAAAACATGTACATCCAACAAGGACAGAGACTGTCAGTTGATTCCTTTGTGTTCTACTGCAGCCTCCTAGAGTGTTCTAAAGAACAACTAGAGCGCTAACAGTCCTACTTATTACAAAGGTATGGCACACCTGAAGCCATCTTGATTGGAATAAAGTGGTAACTCTTAAAACATTTAATTTAAAAAGAAACAACATGAGGGGGTATATTTTGCCATAGAAAGTATGATTAGTGCTGCAGAATGAAAAATTAGGGCACATTTTGAGTGACTTCTCAAATCCTTTTCTATTTCATTAACACATTCTGACATGCAGTCTCCCAAAATGGCCACCAGAGACAAAAGAGCCCAAATGTAGCCCAAATATCACCCAGATGTAGCCCAAGTATAGCCCAATGACAGAATGTCCCAGAGTGTTCTAAAGAACAACTAGAGCGCTAACAGTCCTACTTATTACAAAGGTATGGCACACCTGAAGCCATCTTGATTGGAATAAAGTGGTAACTCTTAAAACATTTAATTTAAAAAGGAACAAAATGAGGGGGTATATTTTGCCATATCAATTATGATTAGTGCTGCAGAAAGAAAAATTAGGGCACATTTTGAGTGACTTCTCAAATCCTCTTCTATTTCATAAAAAAAATTCTGACATGCAGACTGAAACATGCACTTTGAATACCAGCAGCAGACGTCCCTGGTGAGCAGTACCTTTACTACAGTGATCTAATGTGCAATTAGAGTGCTAACATTCAGAATTTATGGCAAATGTGTGACACATCTGAATGCCTTCTTGATGGAACCAAAGTAAACAAGCATTGAAAATGCAATAGATCTCGCCCTCGTTTAAGTTAAAGCCATTCTGTTTGTAATGAGGTGGCTTTTTAGCTTTGCTTTTATTAGTGTTTTTTCAACTTTCATGTAAATAACATGCATCTGTGTGCATATAAGTATATGTATGCATGCATTTATGTTTGTATTTATATAGATATACAGATGATATATGTTTATATATGTATGTATATATATATATTCACTAAAAAACCATAGGCTATAGACCATATATAGTTAGGAATTAGCATTTACAAAACCTTGAAAATTCACTGAAAAAACCATAGGTTATAGACCATATATAGTTAGGAATTAGCATTTACAAAACCTTGAAAATTCACTGAAAAAACCATAGGTTATAGACCATATATAGTTAGGAATTCGCATTTACAAAACCTTATTTTACTCACACAAAACCATTGAAATTCCATATATAGTTAGTTGCACTAACTATATATCGCGCACCCGCAATCCACTGCTGATGATGTCACATATTACATCATTCATGACATGGTCAGTGACATCACTGATGACATCTCAAATGACATCACTGATGACATCTCAAATGACATCACTGATGACATCACTGATGACATCTCATTTGACATTACTGATCACATCACTGATGATATCATTCATGTGATAATACGATGAACCTCTTCAGACTCTAATATAACCTTAGATACAATCAGTGTAAACAGACACTCACAGACTGTCACTCATCCATGGAGTTACTCACACACCTAGTCAGTCATGCAAAGAATCAATCACACCTCCATTTCCTCAACTATACAGTTATACAAACTTTACTTATTCAAACATATACTAACACATATTTACTCTCTTATACAATCCCTGATACAAGTTCACAATGATCCATACAGCCACTCACACATTCACTGGCTCTTATGCACAGTTATTTATATATGTCAACTCTCACATGTACTGTGTTTTACATATGTACTTACTTTGACATGTAGCACTGAGATATCCATTCACTCACCAATACACTCATGCACACAGTCAACCGCCCACACAGCTGTTTCCACATGCACTTTTGAAACCATACATCTAGTGAATCAACTGCTCACACATCTATGCACAGAGTCATACACCTCCCAGCCACCCACACACACACTCAGTCTCCCATACAAATACTTGGGCAACCAATCAATAACCCATATAGTTACTCATATAGCTACTTATCAACACATGCAACAGTTTACAGAACAACAGACATAATGATGGACAAATTACGACAGTTTAGTCACTAACCCATGCACTCAGTGAGACACATTTAATCACTCACTCATACAGTCAGTCATGCACCTACTAAATCCTTCATCCAGACACTTATACATCCACTCATTCTTCAATATGTAAGACATATTTTAACTTTACAGAAACATACAGTCACTGGATGTTGTCCTCAGTGATGTCATCAGTGATGTCATTTGAGATGTCATCAGTGATGTCATCAGTGATGTCACTGACCATGTCATGAATGATGTAATATGTGACATCATCAGCAGTGGATTGCGGGTGCGCGATATATAGTTAGTGCAACTAACTATATATGGAATTTCAATGGTTTTGTGTGAGTAAAATAAGGTTTTGTAAATGCGAATTCCTAACTATATATGGTCTATAACCTATGGTTTTTTCAGTGATATATATATATATATATATATATATATATATATATATATATATATATATATATATATATATATATATATATATATATATATATATATATATATATATATATGTATATGTATATGTATATATATATATATATATATATATATATATATATATATATGTGTATATATATATATATATATATTACCTACTGGCTATCGCCAGTAGGTATATATAGTTAGGATTAATTCCCTATGGGATTTCTGAAAATTCTATGTCTAATAACTTTTGCGTTTGTGGACGGAATCGGCTGAAATGTTCAGGAAAATGGCACATTTTGTTTCTGAGCAGCCCCTGAAAATTTGGTGGGGTTTCGTCAAGGGGGGGCTGAGAAAAAAGGGGGGTCCCAAAACGCGTTTTTTGCATTGAGTTTTCCATAGGGCGGTTGGACTCACTTTTAGCTCGAACGGCTGAATGGATTTGCACGAAACTTGGCAAAATTGTAGGGACTGTTAGCCCGATGTGCCTTTGCTAGGTCTCAATATATGTGCTTCAGTGGATTTTGAGAAATTAACGTTTAAATCAAGATATATATCTGTAACAGCGCTCCGGGCAGCGATCCGGTCCGCTTACTTTTCGCTTATCAGAACTTTGCGCGCAGAAAGCTGATTGGCTCTCCGGTGTCTGTCAACATTCTAAACAGTCCGGAGCGGCCGCCATCTTGTCTCTCGGTAGGATCAAGAGAGAAGAAGAGGTGAAAAACGAAAGGGGAATTTAATGAAAGGGGGCAAGGTATCCCCCTCTTGACCCCCTAGGAATGTTGTTGGGGTTATTAAAGGGTCCCGTGGGGAAAATAAAAAAAAAATGATTTTTCACGGTAGAAGCGCTTCACGGGCCGCGAACTGGGCCGCAAACTGGTAGCGAAACGGGAATTCGCCATTTTGTGCTTCGTTAATTAAATTATTAGGTATAAGGGGGTGCGGGAGACGTATCCTAATCCCCTATGTTTCCTGAGGGTGGCTGAGGAGGCTGATATATGTTGATACATCTCTTCCAGCGGCTGTGCGTGAGCTTTTTTTTTTTTTTGCTGCGTGACAGTCCGGAGCGGCCGCCATCTTGTCTCTCGGTAGGATCGAGAGAGAAGAAGAGGTGAAAAACGAAAGGGGAATTTAATGAAAGGGGGCAAGGTATCCCCCTCTTGACCCCCTAGGAATGTTGTTGGGGTTATTAAAGGGTCCCGTGGGGAAAATAAAAAAAAAATGATTTTTCACGGTAGAAGCGCTTCACGGGCCGCGAACTGGGCCGCAAACTGGTAGCGAAACGGGAATTTGCCATTTTGTGCTTCGTTAATTAAATTACTAGGTATAAGTGGGTGCGGGAGACGTATCCTAATCCCCTATGTTTCCTGAGGGTGGCTGAGGAGGCTGATATATGTTGATACATCTCTTCCAGCGGCTGCGCCATCTTGCCTTTTTTCCAATGCCACAATTTTGTCGTGCACGGCAGCCATTTTAGATGCCAGGCTGGTCCCAGGCTATCACCTACCCCTGCGGATGTAGTTTATGGCCCCAGCTGTAGAGAATTCAGACATGCCAACCCTCCCGATTCAGGCGTGTGACTACTGATTTCAGTGCTAGTCTCCCGCCTCCCGATTTCTGCAAGCAAAAACACGGGGGCATATTACGAACAACTAGCGATAATTTTTGTCTCTAACTTGTTTAGAGACAAAAATTATCGCCGCACATCGGCGATTTTTATCGCAGATAAACCTTGCTATTATCGCAGAAAAGTCAGCGATATTCATGTATTATCGAGCAAATGCTCTTAGCCATGTTATCCACCTCCCATTGGATAACATGGCTAAGAACTGCTCAGGGCAGGTGTTAGATTTTGGAGATATTCGCGCTTAGCGCGAATATCTCCAAAAGTTGGTAATAGAAGGTAGCGATGTTAGGGACTGTTTCCAGTCGCTAACATCTTGGCACGCCACTTAGCATGTCATTAGTGATAAGTATCACTGACATGCAAAGCGGGGCCCAAGATGGTCGCTATCTCCTTTTAGCTGTCACTAACTGGTGTTAGCGACAGCTTGGTAATAGGGAGATAATTTTATCTCCGCTTTCAAGGCTTTTAAAGCCAAAAAAGCGGAGATAAACCCCCTTGATAATATGCCCCACGATTCCTTGGGGGTTTCAGCTGACAGGGCTTGGTATTGTGTTACATGGTAATTTTTCCAGGAAACGTCAGAGGGTCGATGCAGGGGTTCTAGAAGAGGTGATAAACCATTTAAGCCTCATGAACAAGCGCATGGTCTTTTAAAGATTTGTGAAGTACTCGGAGCGGCGGTGTGTGTGTGTGCCCCCTTTCAGGAGCGGGCGGGGGGGCACTGCCAGCAACTTGCCAGGTCAGGTAGTGTTCAACACGTGCATCACCCTTTCTCTGCTTGCTATTGCGCTCCATGCTTCGGAAAGGTAAGAAAAAGAACGTGCATTTGAGTTTGAAATGTCCGATCCTGCAGCAGCACACTTCCAAAGCCCACACATGACAATAACCCGATTCAAGGCCCCATTCACCCGTTTTTAAAAAAATAGATAACACTCCAACAAAGTAAGGTTATAAAACTTTATTAACTATTAACTTTAACGAACGGAACAAAAACTAAAAACATTTAAACATTTCTCAACACAAAAAGCAACAATGGTTAGAAGCTGTCTTTTGTGCGAATAGTCCCAAGGCAGCACAACGTGCAGAGTTCTGGACGGCACCCAGGTGATGTCGCCTGGGTGCCGCACTGGTTTAGGGATCCTACAATGCAGCACAGAAAAACAGCGTGGGGCGTCCCGGGTGGTGCGGGGGGAGGCCTCATCAGTAGCGGTCTGTGTCCAGTGTCACATGGCTGACACAACATGTACGACAGGCACCCAGGTGATGTCCAGTAAACTGCCGCACTGGTTTTGGTATCCTACAATGCTGCTCCGAAAATTGGCGTGCGGCGGCCCGGGGGGGGGCGTGGGGGAGGCGGCGTGAACGGGCCTCCCCAGGTGGCGGCCATCTAGCTGAGTTGCGCCCGCTCTTGCGGCTACAGCGTCTCGCTCACCATGTTGTTGAGTTGCTCCCACTCTTGCAGTGCAGCGATAGGCGGCTGCCACATGGCTCTTAAAATGGCGGACGGCTCCTCGGTTTTAGGCCTGGTCCACTGAAATGGCCCTGGGACACTTTGGAACTCGGACGCTTGCCTGCTAGGGCTTGGGCTCCATTCTCGAAAAGCGTCCCCTCAGCCGTGAAGATTGTACAAAAGTCTTGGGGGCCCCCGACTCCCGCAGGCTTCCGGTGGGGAGCGGCTGCCATGATTGCTCGCGGAATGACCACGACGGAGCCACGAGATGGTGGTGCTCTCATGCTGACGCCAGCTTCAGTCTGAATGATCCAGAAACAAGGTGGGGCTTTCATCGTTTGGGAAAAAAAAATGTTCTAAACCAATGAAAAGTGTTATTTTTAGGTCATATGACCAAGCCTTCCATCTTTAGGAAACCAAAAGTAAAATGAACCAATGAAAAGTTTTATAAACAAGTCACATGACCTGTTATGCGGCATAGGGCTACAAAAAGTGTAGAAAATCCGTTGGCACGTGAGGCGGCGTCAGTAGCGGACCGATGTGCGAATAGGCCGAAGGCAGCACAACGGGCCGAGATCCGGATGGTACCGAGGTGGTGTCCAGCAAATTGCCGCACTGGTGTGGCCATCCTACAATGCTGCGCCGAAAGACGGCGTGTCCAGCTGAGTTGCGGTCACTGTTGCGGTACAGTGACTCGAACGCGCCGAGATCCGGATGGCACCGAGGTGGTGTCCAGCAAATTGCCGCACTGGTGTGGCCATCCTACAATGCTGCGCCGAAAGACGGCGTGTCCAGCTGAGTTGCGGTCACTGTTGCGGTACAGTGACTCGAACGCGCCGAGATCCGGATGGCACCGAGGTGGTGTCCAGCAAATTGCCGCACTGGTGTGGCCATCCTACAATGCTGCGCCGAAAGATGGCGTGTCCAGCTGAGTTGCGGTCACTCTTGCGGTACAGTGAGTCGAACGCGCCGAGATCTGGATGGCCCCGATGTTGTGTCCAGCAAGTTGCCGCACTGGTGTGGCCATCCTACAATGCTGCGCCGAAAGTCGGCGTGGGGTGCCCCGTTGGCTTATGAGGTGATGTCAGTAGTGGACCGATGTGTGAATAGGTCGGAACCAGCACAAGGCGCCAAGATCTGAATGGCAAGTCCTGGATGTTGAGTGCCTCAGTTGAGAGTTCTGAGCAGTGCTTGCAAGACTGTCTGAAGCTTATTTGCACCTGCTGCAGCTTCACTAGGTCCGGCGGAACTTTTTGCCTTTTCCTTTCTGCTTCTTTTCCTACAATGCGTTTCATCTGAAGACACGACCAGGTCCCTGAATGTGTGCAGGGGGACGCTATTGATTGAATGAAAATGGCGGCTTGACACAAAGCTGACTCAAGCGTTGCTGTTGATGCTATACAGACAAAAATTGGTTTTCAGTTTGTACATTCTTCAGGTTTTTTTTTTCCATCCAAGTCTGATTGAGAGTTTGTAGAAAAATGGCTTCAGATTTTCCACATACTACTCTTCAACATTCTTCCTAAATGTAACAATGTGAAACTCACTAGGAGAACGGCTGTTTCTGTTTCCTTTCAAAATGCTGCCAACAATATTTTCTGAATGGAAGACACCATCTTGTAGCATAAAGGGCCGAAAGGGGTTCTGGTCTGGCCGATGGTTGGTGGAGACATTTTGACTATATCTTGGACCTGCCCGGCCTCGCCCAAAATGGCGCCGGTATAAATGGGACTCGTAACTCCTTGCCCGCAAATGTATATCTAGAAAATTTTATTGTAAGTGGCCCTGTTCTATTTTAATTACAAAATGTATGTCCACCGATTCCGCAACTGTTAGACACCTTAGTTCTTGCAACCTAATGGCCCGCTCGTTACGTTCCTCTACAGTGTAAATGTCTCCTCATCATATACGATTTCAGTTTGCTCCGTGGCCGGCCCACGTGGTTATAGGCCCGTATTTGTATACTGACATTTTCACAATAAAGGTTTTTAAAACAAAACACGGTAGTAGTATTTACATTGGTAAAGTTTTTACTTTTAGTCACTGTTTTCGAATCAATAAAAGGCAAGTGAAATAAAGCAGTCCAATTACATGACGGATAAAAGGTATAATATGTAGGAACGCAGTAAAGATAAATGGTCAAGGGCAGTTGTGTTTTTCATGTCTGCAACATAAAGTGATCGATAAGAATCTGATAATCAGGCGTATCGGCGACTAAGACAGCAGGCGGAATCTCTTTTACTCAACGGCTCCGTCATGGAAGGAAGAAACGCCCTTTTTCTCGAAAAAGGAATATATTTTACTTGCAAGACAGTTGTAAATTTTCCGGGAAAGTACATTAGCCTGGAATATTATAACATATGTTTGAAAAAAAAATATTGTTCGAAAACAATAAAAAGCGTAATTTTTAGGTCATATGACCAAGCTTTTCATCATTAAATTAACAAAAGTAAAATGAACCAATGAAAAGTTTTATTAACAAGTCACATGACCTGTTATGCTTACGTTACGCGCTGCGCGCCGCGCCTCGGATCACTTCCGGGTGCGCTAACGCGGCGTGTCATAAAACGCATTACGCGACAACGTAGGTCAAGAATATAGTCTAAATGTCTCCACCAACCAGCGTTCAGAACACAACCCCTTTCAGCAGTCCAAAAAGTTCTGTTAAATGACAACAGAGGGGACAGGCAACAAGAACCATCAGTCAAAGAGGGGAGGGCAAGTTCTTCTCTTCCGGGTCATGTTGGGGCGCTACCGGAACTGATCGAATTGGTAGTCTATAGTGTTTCTGGATGTTTCAGACTAAAGCTGGCGTCAGCATGAGACCACTACCATCTCGTAGCTCCGTCGTGGCCATTCCACGAGCAATCATGGCAGTCGCTCCCCACCAGAAGCCTGCGGGAGTCGGAGGCCCCCAAGACTTTTGTAGAATCTTCACGGCTGAGGGGACGCTTTTCGAGAATGGGACCCAAGCCCTATCAGGGAAGCGTCCGAGTTCCAAGGTGTCCCAGGGCCATTTTAGTGGGCCAGGCCCAAAACCGAAGAGCCGGCCGCCATTTTGAGAGTCCTGTGGCAGCCGCCTATCGCTGCACCGCAAGAGCGGGCGCAACTCAACTACATGGTGAGCGAGACGCTGTAGTCGCAAGAGCGGGCGGTAAACAGCTGAATGGCGGAAGAGGCACAGTGTAGCAAAAGCGGGCGGAATGGCAACTAAAACGATAAAGGGGCGCCCCACTACAGCTTGTCTTCAGGTCAAACGGATTGTGGGACAAGGTCCAGAATTGAAGAGTCATCAAAAGGCAAAAAGTTCCGCCGGACCCCGGGAGCCGGCCGCCTATGTCGGGGGCGATCTCAGGCTACACCAGTGCTATAAGACTTGGGGAGGGTGTCGGAGCCAAGCGTCTTCTCCGAGTCCATGGCCATCACACCGCCCCTCAGGGGCCTCCGTCAAGCTGTTTAGGAAGGTAACATATCACATTGTTTTCTAATGCAGTCAGGTCCAGAAACGACACTCACTTACTTTGAGAATAGTGAAGCTGCAGTAGGTGGAAATAAGCTTCAGACAGTGTTACAAGCACTGCTCAGAACTCTTAACTATGGCACCCAACATCCAGAACTTATGCTATTTGAGAATGGCAGTGACATCAAAGCATCTCAGGGACCAAAACCATTAACGTACTTTCACGTATGAAAATCTTACTTGGGGAGGGGGCAGGAGCGAAGCGCCCCCTCCCAGTCAGCGCCACCACACCGTATGTTGAAAATCTGAAGCCATCGTTCTACAAAGTCAACCAAACTTGGATTGAAAAATCTAGAAAAATGTACAAACTGAAAACCAGTTTTGGTCTGCATAGCATCAGTAGCAACGCTTGAGTCAGCTTTGTGTCAAGCCGCCATTTTGATTCAACAAAGCACAGGCATTGAAAAAGGCTGAAATTCAGAACTCTAAACTATGGCACCCAACATCCAGGAGCTTGCCATCCGGATCTTGGAGCCTTGTGCTGTTTTCGATCTATTCACACATCGGTCCACTACTGACATCATCTTATAAACCAACGTTATGTAAATAGTTTTTTAATAAAATGTTTTACCCTGTTTCTTTGCTGGTGTGTTGTCTATATTTTTAATATTTGCATAGGGTTTGTCGTTATTTTGGGCGGGATGGGTGACGGAGCCGAGCTGTCTTGCAGCCCTCATGGTGTGGAGCTCAGTTCATCTCACTATTTTCGTATTTCTCATGAAGGGTTGTTCCTAATATTTCTATTTTAGCGAGGTCAAAAAGAGATCCAATTAGTGGCCTACTGATTTTGCTCGATTACTTTTATTTTTTTTACACGATTTTTCACTATCTGCAAAGACTAAACAGAGTATTGCGACTTTGTGCTTGTTTGTAAATAGAGAATGATCCAAAGAGAACCAATTCTAAAACAGTAAATGCTTGGACAACAATCAATCAAATGGAGAGACAAGCAGGCACGACGGATTACAACGGGGGCAAAGGCTTGCGTTAACTACCGTTCACTATCTGCAAAGAGAGAGTACTACTAAGACAAAAGAGGGGAGGGGGGGGGTGCAGCGTTCAAAGCACATCAGCGTGCATAAATACGAAAATGTTTTTATCTATCACGTACTTGACATTTTAAAGCTTTTCATATTTGCTATTAAAAAACCAATGAAATTCACAGAAAAAACCATAGGTTATAGTGGATATATAGTTAGGAATTTGCATTTACAAAACCTTGAAAATTCAATGAAAAAACCATTGGTTTTAGGCCATATATAGTTAGGGATTTGCATTTACAAAACCTTATTTTACTCGCATAAAACCATTGAAATTCCATATATAGTTATAAGCGCTAACTATATATCGCGCACCCGCAATCCACTGCTGATGATGTCACATATTACATCATTCATGACATGGTTAGTGACATCACTGATGACATCACTGATGACATCTCAAATGACATCACTGATGACATCACTGAAAACATCTCATTTGACATGACTGATAACATCACTGATGATATCATTCATGTGATAATACGATGAACCTCTTCAGACTCTAATATAACCTTAGATACAATCAGTGTAAACAGACACTCACAGACTGTCACTCATCCATGGAGTTACTCACACACCTAGTCAGTCATGCAAAGAATCAATCACACCTCCATTTCCTCAACTATACAGTTATACAAACTTTACTTATTCAAACATATACTAACACATATTTACTCTATTATACAATCCCTGATACAAGTTCACAATGATCCATACAGCCACTCACACATTCACTGGCTCTTATGCACAGTTATTTATATATGTCAACTCTCACATGTACTGTGTTTTACATATGTACTTACTTTGACATGTAGCACTGAGATATCCATTCACTCACCAATACACTCATGCACACAGTCAACCGCCCATACAGCTGTTTGCACATGCACTTTTGAATCTATACATATAGTGAATTAACTACTCACACATCTATGTACAGAGTCACACACCTCCCAGCCACCCATACACACACACTCAGTCTCCCATACAAATACTTGGACAACCAATCAATAACCCATACAGTTACTCATATAGCTACGAATCAACATATGCAGCAGTTTGTAGAACAACAGATATAATGATGCACAAATTAAAACAGTTTAGTCACTAACCCATGCACTCAGTGAGACACATTTAATCACTCACTCAATCAGTCAGTCATGCACCTAGTAAATCCTTCATCCAGACACTTATACATCCACTCATTCTTCAATATGTAAAACATATTTTAACTTTACAGAAACATACAGTCACTGGATGTTGTCATCAGTGATGTCATCAGTGATGTCATTTGAGATGTCATCAGTGATGTCATCAGTGATGTCACTAACCATGTCATGAATGATGTAATATGTGACATCATCAGCAGTGGATTGCGGGTGCGCGATATATAGTTAGCACTTATAACTATATATGGAATTTCAATGGTTTTATGCGAGTAAAATAAGGTTTTGTAAATGCAAATCCCTAACTATATATGGCCTAAAACCAATGGTTTTTTCATTGAATTTTCAAGGTTTTGTAAATGCAAATTCCTAACTATATATCCACTATAACCTATGGTTTTTTCTGTGAATATATATATATATATATATATATATATATATATATATATATATATATATATATATATATATATATATATATATATATATATATATATATATATATATATATATATATATATATATTGTTTTTTTTAAGGAAAAATCTCCATAGAATTAAGATGGGGAAACCCCCCTTTTATCCCGCCCTCACTTGACGGATCAACCCAAAACTTTCAACTGAGCAGATTGACCAACAAGGGGAAGTTTTGTGAAAATTTCATGGAGATTCGTCAAGCGGTGCCAAAGTTATTGACAAAACAAAAAACATTTTTCCTATGTACACTTTTTCCTACCTATACCTACATACTGGCAACTGTCAGAACTCAGCCAGCCAGCAGCACAAACTCTGTTTGCCCAGCACAGTGCTTTACTTGGACAAGATGAGTACTTAAAAATATGTATATATACACTTATAATGGAGTACCGGCGTAAGTAATTGTGGCAGGTACAATAATATACAGTGGCACTTGGGCTACTGCGGCTTGGGATAACACTCTCCCTTTGCCATATCCCCGGATTCCCTCTTCTTGTGAGTCAGGGCAGGTCTCTGTTAGGTTAGAGAGTTTTGCGCAACATGAATCAAGTCTCAGGCCTAATAACGCTTTCAGTCAGTTCAATACAGTCTCGATTATACAGTTGTGCCAAAACGTAGGTCTCCATGTTCTACCGAGAGGATGTGTCTCCAGTCTCTCCCTCCTCTGGGATGAGAAGTGGTTGTTGCAGAAAAATAACTCAATCTGGGTATTCTGCAGCAGTATGGGCAGCCAGAGTGGCAGCCTCAAGATCTTTGTCAAATGCAGAATCTGGTATTGGTGGGGGCCTCAGCAGGAATCGGACCCACATCTGGGTCACTTGATGTTGAGTAGCAGATGGGCTGTCAGATAGACAGGGACACAGCGACCTGCTGACAGCCACCGGGCACACTTTGTACAAATGCTGAAGTGATGACTGGCAGAGGTTTTTTACTTTGATGGCGACAACCATCATGGGCACAGATTTTCACTTTGATGGTGTGGTCACCAGCGATTGTTATTGTCATTCTTATTGCACCGGGGTTTGTCACTGATCCGTGATTCTCACTTGACACCACAATTTTGAAGAGACTAAGCCCATTCTTTCAGTCTTGCCAGTGGCTCTTGGCGGTCTCCCTTCTCCTGGTTGACACCCAGCACCAGAATCTTGCTGTTTCTGGCACTTCCTGAAAGTAACACCACCTAGAGTGTTGCAGGAACTTTCCCTATATCAACAGACAGGCAGGTTGGCTTTCAGGCGATTCAAGTCAGGTACAGCTCTTCCAGCAAGGCAAGACTTTAGGTGATATCCCCTCTAATCTGGGAAGCTGGCTGTCGAGCACAAGCTCCGGGTGCACAGTCATACTCAGAGTGAACTATAGAGCACTCCCTTTCTAGGTGAAAGAGAACTTGGAGCTGGAACAACAAAAAGGCCAGTGGCTCTCACTTTTACACAGCCATAGCATACCAGGGATTAGAATTTTCAGTCTGAAATCTCAGAACGGGGTTTGGGTAGTTGTTCTTTCAAGTGTCCTCTTTAGGCCGTTCTCCAGGCACAGACTTTGTCTAGATTGATGTTCATTTTAGCAGGGTAGTCTCCAGCCTGGAGTACCCACAACGGTGGCACAAAGAGGCTGAGCTTTCTATAACTAGCTGCTCAACAGCCACACTAAATAGTGACCAGGGAGAATACAAAAGACCAGCCTCACCTAAAAGGTCCTTTCCACCCTGAACAAGAGAGATTTCCATCCCGCCCTTCACCTCTACCATCTTCCAAATGGCAGTGCTTCAGAAAGACTAATCAGCAGCTCCTCTGAGCAACAGGACTTAGATACATTTCTAAAACAGTCTTGTCTCCTCCCTCCCCACTTCATTGTCTATGTCTCCTGCCTCCTGCTTTAGGATGTTGACAAAACACATCCACTGTGTAGGAAAACAATCTCATCTACGTCTTGTGCAAAGGAGCAGACTAGGGTCTTCCAAATCGGAACCCGCATATACTGCAATGGAGGAAATTAATTGCATTCTACACTAAAATGTTTGGAGGTTGTTTTAATTAATATGTGCTGCATCTTAATCACATTGTAAATTATAGAGTCCTGGTCAACAATATATGACCCTATTATCAATTGCTTTTTATTTTTTTTAAATAAACTTATACAGGACGTTTGTTCCAATTGAACCACTGTTCACAAAACAATCCATCTAATGGTGTCATCTTTGATTCCAATCTGGTGTAGTCAGTTTATGAGAGTGTGGTGGGAGACCTTGTCGAAGACTGTGGAGCGGTCAAGAAGGATCAATGTGGGCAATGCGCCTCTGTGGAGTAGGATGCAGATGTCGTCTGTTGTGACGATCAGCGCTGTCTGGGTTCTCTCGTAGGCTCTGAATACTGGGATGGGTCTAGCAGGTTGTTCATGTCCAGGTGTTATGTGAGTTGGAGGTTGATGGCTTGCTCTAGAACTTTAGGGGGTAAATGGGAGCAGTGAGATTGACAGTAGTTCTGGAGCTCGCTGGTGTCTGCGGAGGGTTTCTTGATGAGGGGTGTCACCTCTGTGTGTCTTCAGTTATCAGGGAAAGTGGCTGTGGTGATAAATGCATTGATGATGGTGGTGAGCTGGTGGCTGATTGAGTCACTTCCGAAGTTGAACAGTTGATAGGGGTATGGTTGATGGGTGCTCTCGAGTGGATGGAGTTCACTAAGGCTGAAGTGTTCAATGTGCTAAGTCATTCCCATGTGGTGAGCAGGTGGTCTGTGTTTTTTTCCATGGGAATGGGGAGACTGAGGAGGTCGGTGGGTTGGGGCTCAAAGTTCCTGCATATGGTGGTGATCTTGTTGTGGAAGTGGTCTGCAAGAGAGTTGCAGAGTTCCTGTGATGAGGGGATTGATTTTTAGGTGGCTGATGGGCAGGTGATCTCTCAGACTATGGTGAAAAGTGTTTTGGTCCTGTTGCTGCTGGACTTGAAGCGGTTTCAGGGCCTCCTTTTTATGTATTTGAGTTGGCGGTGGTAGTTGTTGAGGACAGACTTGAAGGTTACTTGATCAGTGATGTTTCTGCAGGTGCACAAACTTCTTTCCAGTAGTTTTCATCTGAGTTTCATCGCTCTGAGTTCTGGTGTGTACCAGATGGCTCATTTGGTGAGTTTGTGTGTTCTAGCTTGTTTGGGGGTTTGTTCGGCGGTGTCAGTGATCCAGGCGTTGAAGTTCTCGACTGACTGGTTCAGGTTGTTAGAGACGTCAGGCTGGGTTGTGCTGAGGGTGTTGGTCCATTGGTTCTGATTGATCTTGGCCCAGCTGCAGAAGCAGTTCTGTGGCTGTTGGGGGTGGTGCGGGAGGGGGGTCCAGAGACGGTGAAGTGTACGATGGAATGGTCAGACCAAGTGAGTTCAGAGATGTGGATGTAGGTGACTCCCTGGGTGTGAAGATGGTGTCCAGCCTGTGTCCTGCTCTTTGCATGGGGTCTGAGACTAGCTTTGTGAGACCGTTGTTGTCCAATCGTTCCAATAGGTCAGTGGAGTTGGTGTCTGTGGGGTTGTCCAGGTAGAACTTGAGGTCTCCTAGGAAGATGTAGTGTTCAGATTCGATGGCAAGCGAAGTGATGAATTCTGTAATGGCTTGACTGAGGCCGATTTATGGTACAAGTGGTCTGTAAGCAAGGGTGTCTTTGATGGCGGTTTTGTCATTGGTGTGTAGTTGGAAATTCAGGTGTTCAATGATTGGCATGGTTTCGTCTTTGGTGGTCATGCAGATGATTGATTCCTTGTGTACGATTGTAATGCAACCTATGTGTCTGTTGGTGCGGTGTTTCATCTTTTAGCCATTGGGTGTTGAGATGGCTGTTAGAACTGGGGTCTCCAGTTGGCAGAGGTAGGTACCTTTGACCAAATAGGGACCCTTGCTTCTAGTCAGGAAAAGGGTATCACACTCCTTTATATCCCCTGCTCACCCTCTTGGTAGCTTGGCACGAGCACACAGGCTTATCTCAGAGGCAGTGTGTTAAGCATTTGTGAACACATACAGTAATACAGTGAAAACACTACAAATGTACACCACACAGGTTTTATAAAAATAAGTATTCTCTATATAGACTTAACACAAGACCACAAACGATAAAAATCCACAATACTGTACTCAAAATAGACTTAAAGTTGGTAGAAGTAACTTAGCTCAAGTTGATTATAAATGCAACACGTTTCTCACAAAAGTACCTTGGATGCATAACGCAAAACAAACACAAGGTTCGCAGGGAGGGTGATGCGTCGGTTCCTTGTTTCGGGGGAGGTGATGCGTTACGCCTCAATGCTTGCACAGAGTAGGGGATGCATCTGTTCCTTACCGGAGAGGAGGTGATGCGTTGTTTCTTGTACTGCATTCTGGTTGCGATGCGGCAAGATGGCACCTCGATGCGAGGTGAAACTCTGGTGTGCTGCAATAAGATGGCGCCCTTAATGCGATGTGATGACGTGAAGATGATGCGTGCATGCCTGCCGTCGTGTGGCAAACTCTGTAACTTTGGAGCCACGACAAACCCTGCAACACGCTTCTTCGGTGATGCGGCGGTGACCCTTGCGGTGGCAACACGCTTCTCCAGTGATGCAACCGCAAACACCTGCAACAAAGACACTCTTATCTAGTGAAGCGGCTGCTGCCTCTGAGGCAATGACACGCTTTTCCGGCGATGCGACAGCAACAGCTGCGACACGCTTCTTCTTGTTGAGTCTCACTTCCAGCTCCCAGCAACACACAGGCTTCTGCAGACAAAATTCCCAGCAAGGAAATTCAGGGTGGAGCTGGTGGTGAAGGCCTGTAGCCCTGAGACTTCAGCAGGAGGCAAGCACAAGTTCAAGCCCTTGGAGAAATATTCAACAAGATGCTGAAAGTTCCTTAAAAGTTCCTTCTCCTTTCTTTGGCAATGAAGAAACCACTGCAGGCCAACCCAGCAAAAAGCACATTGGCAGAGGAGCAGTCCAAACTCTTGCAGCTTCATTGGTTCTCTTCCTTGGCAAAGGATTGTCTTGTTTTCCCAGAAGTGATATCTAAAGGTCTGGGCTCCAAAATTTATACTGCAAAATCCTTTGTCCTCTGAAGGCAGAAGGCCCTGTACCTAGTTCAAACCTGTTCTGGGAGAATTCTGCCAGTGCACACTTTCTTCCTTTGTCAGGGTGGGCCATGGTCCTCAGACACACCACAGAAGGTAGAGCCAGCATTGTGGAAGGCAGGCACAGCCCTGTTAATGCCCAAGGTCTCCTCCTCCCACCACTCTACATGCAGTTAGGTCTATTCAGCCCTGTGCTGACTCACCCTGTCTCCTGGAGCCTGCCCAGCCCCTGTCACTCTCAAACCAGACATGCAATACACAAGCTAGCAGAGGCAGGCTGGATGGTTAGGTAAGAAAATACCCACTTTCTAAAAGTATTATTTTTTAACACAGAATGTCAAAACCAACTTCACTAAAAGATATATTTTATCATTCTGAGTTCAGGCATACCAAATTCGAATGTCTACCATGTTCACTGGGTCAGTTAGGAGTATAAGATGTTATAATCAAATGGCCTATGGGGACAGGTAGCCTTGCAATAGTGAAAAACAAAAATGGCTGTAATTCACTATCAAGACATGCCACACACATCAGGGCATGTCCTACCTTTTACATACAATGCACCCTGCCCTTGGGCCTTCTTTAGGGGTGTCTGATATGTAGAAAAGGGAAGGTTTAGGGACTGGCAAGTGGGTGTACTTACCAAGTCTACCTGGCAGTACTGGACTGCACACAGACTCTGTAGTGGCAGGCCTGAGACACACTTACACGCTGCTTCTGTGGGTGGCACAATCAGTGCTGCAAGCTCACCAGCAGCATTTGATTTACAGGCCCTGAGTACACGTGGTGCACTGTACTAAGGTCCGACAGGTAAATCAAATAAGCCAATCCTGTAGTCACTAATCAATACATCAATTTAACATAGGGAGCACTTGCACTGTGGCACTGAATAGCAGTGGCACAGTGCCCGAAGCATCTAAACCAGCCAAGCATATCAAAAACAGAGGAGCTAATCAGTGAATGATGGAAGGGAGACTCACGCCAATGGTACCAGGTCTAACAATGGCGATGAAACTGCAATACTCTGGAATTCTCTGCCCCTCTACCTTCGCATGATGGAATCAGAACAGGCCTTCAGAAACTCTCTAAAAACCTGGCTCTTTAACATGCCGTAGACTAACCCCTCGGTTACCCCTCACCATGAATCTGCGTTTAAGCGCCAGGACACCTCTGTTGAGGTAGCTGTGCGCTTTACAAAGTTAGTTATTCTTCTTCTTATTATTATTAATATTATGTCTGGGGCAAATGCTGGGGTGAGACAGGTTTCTGTGATGAAGATCACGTCAAGGGAGAGGGTGGAGATTGTGTCCCAGACTTCAGTGGCATATTTGCAAGGCGATCTAGTGTTGATTAGGAGGCATCTGAGTTGCTCTGGGGATGTCTCCACTGGCGGGATGGCATGGTATGGGTTTATATGAGGGCAGTTGGACATGAGGTGCTAGTGTACTGGCAGCAAAGACAGGTGAACGGTCCTTCTGTGGAGTGGGGTGATGCGAGGTCGCAGTTGTTGTTGGGTCGGGGTCTAGGGTGCGTGGGTTTGCGGCAAAGTACCTGTAGGGGGCCAGAGGGACGGGAATCCTGGCAGAGGGTCTGGTCCAAGTGCAGACAAGCTTGTATTTGGTGCGCTAAGATGTCATAGTACCTTAGGAAATCTTGGTTTCTTGGCAACACAACAAAAGGCATCCTCACCACTGACCCTTGATGTTTGCAAGGCAAATCTGAATTACTTCCCACTCCCCAGTTTCAGTCTCCCTCCTTGCCTTTCCACTGCTCAACCACATTTCCAGGAGCACAGCTCAGTTCACCAGATAACAAAAAAGAAACAACTACAGGTAATCACCTTTAGCCTCTTGGCCACAGTAGACTCATTACCTCCTCGTCCGTCTTCCTCGCCACAGTAATCACTAATGAGCATCCTGCTCCCACAGAAACTCCAAGCAAAGTTAACATACTAGTCTCCCTATCCCTCCAACATGGCCCCCAGTGGCAACCACCATTCACATAAAAGGATACAAGATCCACAGCACAACCTGTTTTTTTGTTTCTGCACTACTCCCAGTGCTGTTCCTGTTCCTGTTTATTCAGGTGAGTTGGGAGCTGCGGTCCTGCTTTGACGGACTCTTGGGTCTTGGACCCCATTGTGATGGGGGGGGAGTTGGTTTCATGCTTGTATTACCTGTTTCACTCCTCCCTTGGTTGGCGCTTAGGGCGTTTTCCCTGTTCTGCTCTAGCGGACACTGGGAATTGCTGTGCCTGTCTCTTTTGTTTGTACTATCAGGGGGCTGGGGGGCTGGTGTGTCTCATGCGGGTTCCCTTCCTCCCACATGCTTGTTTCGTTTTACTGTACTGCCGAGTCACTGTTTTCTTGCCTCCCAGGGGGGTGGGGGGGGGGGGGGCTGGTGAGTCGCGTACGAGTTCCCCTCCTCCCTCCTGCATGCTTCTTTTGGCTGTCCTACCGAGTCCTGCTTTAGCGGACTCGGCGTGTCTTCATTGTCTCCATGCCTATGCAGAGGGGGTGGGGGCTGGTGGTTCGCTCATCGGCTCCCTCCCTCCCACGTACATGTTTGTTTTGGCTGTACTGCCGAGTCCTGCTTTAGCGGACTCTGCGTGCCTTGCTTCTTTTCGTACCTCCAGGTGGTGCTGGTGAGTTGCAATGGGGGCTCCCTCCTTCCTCGAGGTTGTCTGCTTCTGCGTCTCCAGCAGCTGAGATCGGTGGGCTCGTTTGCCGGCCAGGGTGGGGGCTTCATACCGTCTTGCTGTGGTTTAGCGCTCTGTTTAGCGCGCTGTTTGCTGCGCACCTTCTGGCGGATAGTGGAGGTGTTGTGCTTGATATGGTCACTTCTTGACTTGCTTGTTAGTATGTGGGTATTTCCCCCTGTAACGATTCGTAGGGTTGACATCCTGACTCTGGCTTCTGTCATGATTTTCATGGGCGGGCCGATGGCCTGCCTGGGGCGTTTTCCTTTTGGTACATGCCTTGATGTGGGGGGCGGCGGTCCTGCTTTAGCTGCATCTTGAGCTCCGTTTTGGGGGATGCAGTGTCATTGGTTCTGTTTTTATCCCCCCTTGTTGTGCACTTTATGCATCTTCCCCCATCCTGCTTTAGCGGACTAGCGGGGTCTTGCTTTCAGCGCCGGTTCTGTTTCTGCTGCTGACACCGAGTCTTGCCTTTGCAGGCTCGGCGTCTTGTCTGGGGGCCTGATATTGTTACTCGTGTTGCCACGTCATGCTCTAGCGGACTCAGCATGCTTCTTGGTGCCTCCTGATGCCGCCATTGTGCTTATTTAAAGTAAAGGAGTTAGGTCCTTGAGGTGTGGGAATGGCTGGACCTTATTGTATACGTTTTTTTTAGAAAATGCCAACCCACTTTGTTTGGTTTGCTCTGAATTATAAGCAACAGATCAATATTAATTTTGATATGTTAGGTATATTTATTTTTACCTTTTCTTTAGATTCTTTTTCTTGAAAAAATCATTGGTTTATGTCAGAAAGACAACACAACACATATAACACATATGTAAATCAACTTAT
Source organism: Lissotriton vulgaris (assembly GCF_964263255.1). Lineage (NCBI taxonomy): Eukaryota > Metazoa > Chordata > Amphibia > Caudata > Salamandridae > Lissotriton > Lissotriton vulgaris. The sequence goes on from NC_141685.1 coordinate 1,683,806,193, forward strand.
ACAAAACATTTACCAAAAGACATTATTACATAAATATATACATTCACTGTACACAACATGGCTTATGCATTTCTATTTTTATCTGTTCCAAAGGCAAATATCAACTCTTCGCCTTATTAACCATTAGTGATTTACAATGATAAGAACAGTAGTGAACAAAGTCACGATCAACCAGAGATAATAAACAATAGTTCTGTGAGTCAATAATTATGGATATTTCTAGTTTTTATCTCCGTTCTGCTGACGCGTTTCGAACACCATACAACAGTTATGGGTTCTCCTCAGGGCCTTGTCACTTCTATCTTTCCTGTAGCCGTTGTTCTCCTATGTGCTTATAGCGGTCCCGGCGTGTTTTCCAGGGTGCCCGCCCTCCCAGACCGGGGTTCAAATCTTGCCTGTTCTGTGATGCTTTTTCGTAAGTCCACTGTGCGTTTCCCTGCACGCCTTCCTGTTTGTGGCCACAGCATTTGGTTTCCTGCTGTTTGTCATTTTTTATGGCAGGCAGGTGGGGGGCTGCACTCGCTCGCGGTTTGTGTCCGCTTCTGATACTGCATGTATTTTTGTAGCGCTTGCCTCGCGGGTGCTTGTCGGTTTGGTGTTTCCCTCCGCTTGTGCTCCTGCATATTCTGTATGTTAATGGCTTCCCTCTGGGTCACGCTGGTGTGTCACATACCTGTTCTCTACTCCTGACTCCCCCTCTCGTTTTGCATGTTCCTGTCCTGCTTTAGCTGACCTGATGTTCCCTGCTTTCGGGCCTCCCTGTTTTGATCGCATGGGAGGGGGTTTGTCTGTGGGTTTGTGGTTCCCTGGTTCTATCCCGGGTTTTGTCACAGTTTGGACTTCTGCTTTGTATGTCACGGAGCTGTTTGGTGTCGATTCGTTTTGACGCTCTTCATTTTAATGTCCTTTATTTGCTGTGCTTCTTGGGGTCCTACGGTGTCATGCCTGCAGCCTGCTGCTCCCAGACTGGGGCTCTTTCTCTGGTTTCCATGGTGTTGGTACGCTTTTCGGGTGCTCCTACTTACTATGATGATGTTGCTGGTCATTCTTTTTCCGTGGCCTTGGAGGGTTCTTCTGGTTCTCTGGACTCAGTCCCTTGCCTTGCGTGTTTCAGTAGATGTTGGTTCCTGCAGTGGCCGCTGACTTGCATGTTCGGGAATTGCTTCCCCCTCCCGTGTGGGCCAGCTGTGTTCCGGGTCCTTCCCGTGTCACGGTGAGGGTGGAGGTTGTGGACCTGAATGGTCATTTTATGCTGGGGTTGGATCTTGGGGTTATTCTTAAACGCTTCCGTTCCTTCCTGTTGTTTCCCGGGTCCATGTCGGATTTCCCCTGGTTTCTGTTTTGGATGGTGGGATGTCTCACGGAGGCCTATGTCCGGTGTTGGATGTGCCTTGGTTGGATTGCTGTTTTGGTTCCGTCACATACCAGTTGGTGTCCTTGGAGGTGTTCCTGCCTCTGCTCATTCTTTGGGCTTATGGATTTCTTCGGTTTGCAGGATGCTTCTCTCCATGACCCTGTCCTTTTGGCCTCTCGTATTGGTTTGCCTTTTGGCCTGTGTTCCTCCCCTCGTGTCTTTGCTGAGGTTCTGGTGCCTCAGATGCTTCCTGATTCTTTCTCTGGATCGGTTGTACGTTGGGGCTCTCTTGGGACACTGTGGGTTTGGTGTTCGGGCATCGTACACTGACTTTGCCTCTGGTGTCTGTTTTTGGTCCCTGGTGTCGGGGACTTGCCCTCCAGTGTGGCTTTGGTTGGGAGTCCGGGTTTTCTGTCCGCCTGCTTGTTGGTGGTGCCTTGGGCTCCTCTCCCTTTGTCTCTTATGGTGAGTTGTCGTGTTTTTCTCATTGACGCCCCTTTGGTCTGGATTTCGGTCTGGGGGTTCCTGCACCTGCCCTGGTGAGGGTGGTTCTGTGTTGGTGGCTGGATGTTGGTCATCTGTTCCGATGTCGGCCATTTCTGTTTGTTCCCTCTCGGATGGTCCCTATGCGTGTCTGTCTGTGGCCTTCGGGGGCTTTTTCTGGATGGCTCTTTGATGCGGACTGGTGGTCGGTGGCTCTGCTTTATTGTTCTCCGTTGCAGGGGACTGATGGCTGTTCATTTGGTTCGCTGGACATTTACCGGCCTTGCTGGCGGTTCGCCGTGTGGGTGTCTGGGCAGACTCTCATGTAGGCATGTTCTGCTTCTCTCTGTAGGGAGGGTTACGTTGTTTGTTCCCTCAGTTTCCTCTGTCGACTCCTTTGTTCCAGGTCGGGGTCATGGTTGGCCTCACTGTCTGCGGTTTCTCTCCTGAACTGGGAGAGTGTGTTGACGGGCTGTCTGTGTGGGCTCTTTCCTCAGTGGGATCTTTTTGTCTGCTACAGATGGTATTCCTGCCATTGTTGTGGTGTTTTTAATATCGGATGGTGGTCTTGTTTGCTTCTTCGATCCTTGACACGTTCTTTTGTTTCTCCTCTTTTATGCCTTTTCTGTGGGCTTGGAGGTGGATGGGTTGTCCTTCCGGTGGCCGAGGGGCCTGTTGTCCGTCTTCCTCCGGGTACCCTGCTTCCGGCACTTGTGCTGGGGTTTGGGTGCGTTGGGGCTTTGGTGCCTCTGGTGGTTCCGGATAGGCTTCGCCCCTGTGGTTTCCTCTGTTGTTGGTGGCAGCGTTGCGTCCGGGTTGGGCGTTGCTGTTCCTTTCATATCCATTATTGAACCCTCTGGTTCCTCTTCTGGTGTTCCAGTCCGTGTTCCTTCTGGTTTGGCTCTTGTGCTGTGTTCCCTGTTCCTGGATGATTGTTCATTGGAGTTGCGGGCCATGTTCCACTGTGGGGGCACCACTCTGCTTTGTGGTCTTTCGCTGCGCTTTGGGTCTCCTTTGCTATTGGGGTCTGCATATTGATTTGGCTCCTGGTTGGGTCCTGGATATTTTTTTTGGGGGGGGGGTCGGTGTTGGTTGGGCTTGGCCCTCTCTACCCTCTATGTTTGGGGGGCTACCTTAGGAGCTTTTTCTTGGTATCGCTTTTGTGTCTGTGGGGCCTTTTTGAGGCTCGTCTTTCGCGTCTCTGGTCCTTCTACCCCCTTGTCCAGGGTTGTCTCCTCCCTGTGGGACCTTCCGTTGATGTTGGTGCATTGCACTGGGTTCCATTGGTCGGTTGGAGTACAGGGACGTGCTGTTTTTGGCGTTTGGAAGGTTTCGGTGCTCTTACGTGCTCTTCCTTCTTTTGTGTCTGCTTGTGCTCTTCTTAAATCTGTCGGCTGGGGTGTTACTTCCTGTTGACTCCTTTCCACATTTTTGGTTGTGTAGCGTGCCTTGATGTATTCTTGGTCTTGCACGGCTGCCTTTTCTGTGGTGGTCTCTTGTTTGTCATTTCGACTGCTCCGTAGGGGTCTGTTGCCATCGTTTCTGCTCTCATCCTGTGGTTTTGGGTGGCTCTCCTTTTGGTGCCTGTTTCAGTCGGTGGTTCCCGCTCGTTCGTTTCGGGGGCGTTCTTCTGGTTTGTTGCGGTTTCTTGGTCCGCCTTTCCAGTTGTTTCCATTGGTGTTTGGCTGTTCGACCTCTTGGTCTTCCCCTTGTGCCTTCTTTTCTCGTTCCTGGATTGGGGTTGGTGCTTCTGTTGCCATTGCCTTTTTGGTTCTGTAATAAGTGGTTTCTTGGGGTGTATCTCTCTCATTTGTTGTCACTGTTGTCTTTTGTTATGCTGCCTTCCGTGTGTGGGCTGTGTTTCCTCTCCATGAAGCTGATATTGCTTTGGTATCTGCTCATTAGTGATTACTGTGGCGAGGAAGACGGACGAGGAGGTAATGCCCTGGTTACTTACCGGTAATCTTCATTACTCCGAGTCCTAGTCAACCTCGCCACAGTATAGTTTGCCTTACCTCCCGGCCCTTTGTTGTGGCTTCATGTATGCAGCTCTGGTTTTCAGGTTGTGCTGTGCATCTTGTATCCTTTTATGTGATTGGGGGTTGCCACTTGGGCCATGTTGGAGGGATAGGGAGACTAGTATGTTAACTTTGCTTGGAGTTTCTGTGGGAGCAGGATGCTCATTAGTGATTACTGTGGCGAGGAAGACTAGGACTCGGAGTAATGAAGATTACCGGTAAGTAACCGGGGCATCAATGCTGCAAACACTTGTAGGCTTTAAAAGAGAGATGGGGTTTTGTCCTTACGGGACCGAGTAGGACAATATAATAGTATTAACAACAAGAGGACTCGGTCTCGGTCTCGGTTTTGTTAAAGCTGCTCTTTATTCAAAGCAGACTATATACCCTTTTAAATTAATTCTTGGGTATAGATGTATTATTCATCAATTGTTTAAGGTGATTCAATTCATACAGTTACAGCACTGAAAATTTTCCAAGTTTTGCACATTGTCATACATTTATAATTCACAAAATTATATGGAGTATTGCTACACAAAACAGTTATATACATAACAAATTAATGATTGACAATATATACGAAACAAATTGAAATAGTACCCTAGTGCTTATTTTATAACATATTTTATAATGTTGGGGATAAGGGGGGATCAATTGAGTGTTTTGTACTTCTCCTCTATTCAATTAGGATGTGTGCTTCTGGTACTAAAAATTACCTCTTTCCTGCTCGTACACTTAATTCTGCAATTCTCTTGGAGTTCTTGTTGGACACTTGTTTTAGTCTAGAATGAAAGACAACACGATTGTCTCAGGCTACATGGAAAAACTTATTTTTGTGAAACGATTTGCAGAAATATGGCCCAAAGACTTACTTGAAAAAAACTTGTTTCAGTCAAGTTTGTCTGGTCCTGTAATCATTTCCCAAACTTTTAGCGCACTTTTGTTAGAAGTGGCGGGGTCTGTCTATGGATAGATGTGAATATTATGGTGAGGTGTGTTGGTGTTTATCATTTCTTATTTTAGCATTCTTATAAACCAGAAACGTACTTAATTCGTATGATTGATGTTGTCTTGCGCCTCACGCGCTGGTCTTTTATGTGTGTGGCGTAGTCACCTCGTGGTCCGTTATACACCGTTCGGCATCTGCCAAAGATTAAAAAGTGCCGTGAGTGCAATTGGCCATAAAGGTATGTTTCAGGCTCCCTATTGTGCTTGGATAGCTCTCTTACCTTCACCATGTATTTACTCAGCGTTTCTCATATGTTCAGCCAGCCTCGCACACTTCCGTGTTCGATTGTCTCCGGTGGTACTGAGGTTCCGTGACAATTGTAACTGGTGTTTTCGACTCGCACGAATATGGTCGAGTCCGGTATCTATGAACCGCAAATGACGAGTTTAGTAAGTGTGCGCAGTTTCGCTGTGCTAACTCAAACCGTTCGTTTGTTATGTGGGTTTTTCATCTGTACCCACGGGTTCCATCTTAGATACGACATCCATTTTGTCTCTTGCCCTCAAGTAGCCAGCGAACGGACGTTGTCCGCTTCGCGACCCTGGGACTCCCAAGATGTTTGCGGAAGACACATGTTCTTTGTGAGTGTCTTTATGATGAGGGGGATGCAACTGTAAGGCAGATGGCGCCGCTCAAGGCTCATCTTGCCGCACGGACTTATTGTCTCAGCCGTGCATCTCATTAGGCACGTCCCTTTGATGCCTGTATCTCGTGTTTCCCGATACCTCCCCTTTTACACCCTTTCCAATCTCCCCACTGTCTCCGTCTTCCTCTGCACCTGTCTTTGTTCCTATTTCGATCTGTTTTACTACCGATTGGAATGCACTAATGTTGGGAAGATGGTTTTTACAGTTGGGAACCGCCAAATGTTTCCGCACTAATGTTCCGGACCTCATGTGTTTCAAAGTGACCAAAGCGACCCCTCTGGGGGATGATGGTGGGAACCGGGTTGTAAACTTTTGTGTACCATGTTGTCCTATGGGTAAAAACTGTATAAAAGGAGCGATCCACAGAACCAATTTGAAGCAGTCTCCCCAAGTTGCACGTGTGTTGCTTGTCGTGACTTCTGTGTTCCCTGCAGTAAATAAACCTTGAATCTTTGACGCCGAAGGAAGTGTCCCGTGTCTCTGTGATTCGTACGCCGGAGCAGGTTACCCACGAAGGTTTCAGGTGTTGTGCCCTGGCACCGCTGGGTCCTACAGAACCCAGTCCTTCAGTTGGCGCCCAACGTGGGGCTGCATCAGTGGTACCAGTCCAAGCCCGACAATCGTGAGGAACTTCGTGTGAAATCTCCGAGGGAAGGTGCACTCCGCTTCATCGATCCTGTTGTCGAAATAAGTGGCCCGAAGACTTTTCCCGCGAAGATTCCCGCCTCCGGACGGCTGCGACGGACTGCTGCCCTGACTGTAGACCTGTTTTGGCGCCTGGCGTAGACCTTGGTATAGCGAGACGATAGACGGGCCTTCCTGGTGACGCCATCGATCTTTGAGTTAAGTATTTGTGGGTCGCTCCCAGAGTTCTTGGTTGTTGACACTTTAGCGAGTGTTTTTGTTGTTAACGCTGTGTGAGTGTTTTTGTTGGTGACACTTTGCTGGCGTTTCGTTGTTGTGTTATTTGACGACTGCAGCCGCCAAAAACCGAGGGTTTTTGTTCTTTGCTGGGACTTGGTAAATCCCGTAACCCTTGAAGTTTGTGAAACTCGGCTAGTGTGCAAGATGCCTGGTCGTAGTACTTTGCTTAGTTGTTTCAGACCTTGTGGTGTGGATTCCCGACTGGAGGATTCGTGTCCGATACCTCCGGTTGGAACTCCTACTTATGACCTGTATAGCAAACATGGGCTAGGCCCGATTACCTTTAACGATTATTGGATTAAATATACAAAGAAGGACGGCGACCTTCGTTGGCCACCTCATGGTAGCTTCGAGGCGCCGATTTTAGATAATTTAGAGATTAAGTTGTTCGAACGAAAATCAAGGCCGGCCATGTTTGATGCCTTTCGGTTGTGGCGCAAAGAAGCCCGACAGAAAGAAATCAGACAGAATAAACGTAATCAGCGAGATAATGTAGCTACTATAGTGAAGAAAGCTGAGCAGTTTCAGCGTGATAAGGAGGTTAAGGATAAGGAAGTGTTTGACAGACTACAGCGTATGACCATAGATAAATGTTATCCCGCTTTGCCTACGGAGTCGGAAAAGAAGGAAGAGGCAGTTGAGGATCCTTTAATGTCTTATCTTATGAAGTCGCCACCTCCGTACGTACAGGGTACCGCAGCTGCAGCTCCTGTGGTCCCTGCCGTACCTATTCTTCCACCTATTCCTCCTCCGCCTGTTCCTCAACCTGCACCCGTTCTTCCGACTATTCCTGCTCCTTTGCCTGTTTCTATCCCTACTGCTCCTCCGCTTCCACATACTCCTGCTCCCGCTACTGCTCCTGTTTTGTTAACTCCCGCTGTTTCTACTGTTTCTACTCCTTCTCTTGTTAGTCCTGTATCGTATGCTTCTCCTTCTACTCGTAGTCGTAATTCTCCCCTTGCCGCTAGTTTCTTTCATTCGCTCGGACCTGTTCATGGGTCTGCTAGTTCTGATGGTCCTCAGAGACGTAGTCAGCTTCCTGGAAATAGAGAACGCGTTGCGCTATATAATATGGCGATGGGTTGGATGGTAAACCCTCTTAGAAATCCACCTCGTGTTGTCCTCGAAACGTTCTGTCAGTTCAATATACCAACCCAGAGATATGTGTTTAATGAAATGTGTAAGTTTCTTCATGATCAGATAGTGGCCGATGCGCCTGACGAGGTGCTGACCGCCCTGTCTGAGCTTCAGCTTCAGTTCGCAAATGGACTGATAGTAGATACTAACGTTCGACGTGCTATTGAACGGTTGCTATCTCTTCGCCCCGCTCCGATACCTCATGCCTTGTTTGTTGAGGATATTGAGGGACAACCAGACGAGTCTAGCCAATATCCCATGCGTGAAGTTCCACCGGTTTGGATACCAGCCAATCCTAATGCTAATCCTCCGACATTGGCGCATTTCCAGAGAGTGTGGATACATCTCCCATGGAAACGCTCGGAAGTGCTACAGGTGAAGCAATCTTTGCCTGACCCTCGCAAAAATCCTACAGGATATTATAAAGAATTGTCGCAGCTTGTAGATGCTACGGTAATGAATCTTGCCGATATCGATATGTTGTTTGGCAATGTAGTGCCGCAACCGGTATGGGCTAAGATTCGACATGAAAATCACCCGGCTGAATTAGGTGGTGCTTGGGCTGCCATTGTAGCGGCAGATGCCGGACAAGTAGCTGCTACTAAACCCGACCAGTTGATTCTTGACCTTCCTCAAAGGATTATTACGCTAATGAAAACTCTTATGCCAGCTTTGAAGGTGAACTGGGATAAATTGTCAGCCTGTAAGCAGAAGAAAGATGAGAGTGTTTCCGACTTCTTTACGAGGTTCGAGGAAGCATTCATCGACCATAGTGGTCAGGATATGGGTACTGAGGGTGGACAGAGATTGTTCGTGGATAAATTTGTTTGTAACCTATTGCCCGATTTGAGCAATAAATTGAGAAATTCGGAAAGTGCATGGGCCGTTTCTACCTCTGCTCAGATATTGGCTACGGCACAATATTATGAGAATAGAGAGAAAGAAGAGAGCGACCGTGCTGACAAAAAGACGAAAGAATTAAAAACTAAAGTGTTGCTTCAACAAGCATAACCTCCGCGTTCGAATCAGAATGCACCCCAGCAGAATAGATCACAGTCGCAATCGAACAGATCCCAAACGCGTAATGATTCCTCCTCCCAAAGATCATCGTTGGGGTACAATCAATGTGCTTACTGTAGACAGGAGGGACACATTAAATTCAATTGCCCTGTTCTAAATGAACGTAATAGTGGTAACTCATCTAGAGGAGGTCCTGGTGGTTCGCAGCAAGCATCACGTGGTAGAGGTCGTGGTACTCAGAACGATCGTTCAGATAACTCATCTAATAACAATAACAATTGTTTCGATCAACGTGGATCGTCGCAAGGGCGATCTGCGCAGTACAATGTAGACGACTATTACGTCGATCAGGGAACTGACGACAGTAATTACTAGGATAGCCAAAGACAAGGAGAGGGAGTGGTATCAGTTCCGGTTGATCAGAGAGGGCCTTACGTCGCAGTTGCTACATCGGGCGTCGTTGAGCCTTTTCTGTTGGACACTGGTGCAGCGAAAAGTTCCATACAGCATTCGAAACTCCCTGGCGCACCTTTGTCTGGCTTAACAAATGTTTCCGTTGGATTCTCTGGCGCCCCCGTTAGCAATCCAGTTTCACGCCCTTTGCCCCTTAAAATTGGGCCATGTGAGCTAGAAGCTCCATTGATTCTGACCACAGGTTGTGGTGAAAATCTTTTGGGCCTGGATTTGCTTAAACGTTTGTATGCGACTCTGTATTGTTCTCCTGCGGGAGTACAGCTTACGTTTGGGGAGAGAGTTGTCTCTCCCATGTATTTGTCCCTTGACAAGCTCCCACCGGAATTGGGTTCTCTTCCTGCGTCTTTGTGGGCGACGGGTCCGAATGATGTGGGCCTACTTGATATCTCGCCCTATGTTGTCCAGTTGAAATCTAATGTACGATTGCCACGTATTCCCCAATATCGTATCTCCCTTGATGGTGAACGAGCACTGTTAGCGATCATTTATGATTTGATCGAGAAAGATGTGATTGAAGAGACACGGGGAAACGTGTGCAACAGCCCTGTGCTGCCCATTCTTAAACGTACTGACCCTTCAAAACCGCCTGTTTATCGTTTTGTTATCGATTTACGGGAAGTGAATAAAATTGTGGTTCCTCAATTTCCCGTTGTGCCTGACATCACGGCGCTACTGACTCTGATTCCAGCTTCTGCATCGTGGTTTTCGGTGATTGACTTGAAAAATGCGTTTTTCAGCATCCCGATTGCCGAAGAGAGCAGGGACCTTTTCGGTTTCTCTCTCGGTGGACGTAGCTTCCGGTTTAAGCGCGCTCCTCAGGGCTACTGTGAAAGTCCATCGATTTACAGTCAAGCCTTGAAGGGTCAACTGGATGCGTTTAGGTTACCGGTCGGTGCAGCCTTGATCCAATACGTCGACGACTTATTGGTGGCTGCCGATACTCAGGACATTTGCAAGATTGCTACGGTGTCGTTGCTGCAACATCTCTGTGAGTTGAATCACAAGGTGTCACCTACTAAACTCCAATATTGTTGTCAAGAAGTAACCTATCTAGGTCACTTATTGGCAAAGGAGGGAAGGAGGTTGACCCCAGAGAGAATTGCAGCAATTGTGCGAATGGCTGTGCCAAAAACCCAAAGAGATGTACGTGCCTTTCTAGGTATCACGTCGTACTGCAGGCAATGGATTCCTAATTTTTCATTGCTAGCGAAACCATTGGTGGCTCTTACGTGCAAGGATGTTTCAACTCCTTTACCATGGACGGATGAATGTCAGAAAAGTTTTTCTGAACTGCGTGATTCATTGTGTTCGGCTCCTGTGTTGGGTACCCCTGACTACAGTAAGACGTTTACATTATATGTTCACGAGAGGGAAGGTTGTGCTTTGAGTGTTTTAACGCAACCTTTTGGTGGTAAGCAGCGTCCATGTGCATATTTTTCCTCGACCTTAGACCCAGTAGCTAGAGCATTGCCGAGTTGTTTGAGAGCAACTGCGGCAGCTGCGGTCTCCATCCGACAATCAGCAGGATTGGTCATGGATAATATGCTTACGGTGATGGTTCCGCATGCAGTCGATACTCTTTTGAATCGTACGAAGACTCAGCACTTGACGAGTGCGAGATTGTCTGGGTACGAATTGACGCTCTTGGCAAGCCACATTCAGATCAAACGTTGTAATGTTCTGAACCCGGCAACTTTGTTACCGATTAGCACAGAGTCAGATGAAGTAGCAGAACATGATTGCTACTTGAGGACTGAAGAGGAAACGAAAGGTCGAGTGGACCTTAAAAACACCCCATTGGAAGACCCGGATGGTACTTTGTATGTGGATGGGTCATGTTTTAAGTTGCCGAATGGTGATGTGACTACTGCTTATGCTGTTGTAACGTTGAATACTGTTGTCGAGACTGCAAGGTTGAATCAGAATTCTGCCCAAGCTGCAGAATTGATTGCTCTTACTAGAGCATGTGTGTTAGCGAAAGGGAAACGTGTGAATGTGTTTACCGACAGCCAATACGCTTTTGGCGTCGCGCACAGTTTTGGACGATTGTGGCGAGAGAGAGGTTTCTTGACGTCGCACGGTACGAAGATTCAGCATGGCCAGTTGGTGAATGATCTTTTGGATGCATTGACTTTGCCTACGCAAGTTGCGATTGTTAAATGTAGTGCGCATCGTAAGGTGACGGATGATGTCGGTCGTGGTAATGCGTTTGCGGATGAGACTGCTAAGGAGACTGCCCGGAACCTTAGCACTCGGATGTATGTGACGAGTTCGGTTAGGTGGCCTACAGAATCGAGTATGTGTGAGGACACTATTGAGAGCGTGAAAGAAATTCAGAATGAGGCCACCGAGACTGAAAAGGCGAAGTGGAAAGAAAGCACGGGAAAGTTGGATGTGAATGGTTGTTGGATTGATTTGTCGGATCAGAAAAGATGGCTGTTGCCGGATGCGTATGTGCTGGCCGTTGTGACAATGGCACATGGGTTAGCGCATATCAGCGTGAAAGGCATTTGTAAATTGTTGGCGCCTGTGTGGAAGAATGATGGCATTACGAAATGTGCTGAACGTTTGGTGAAGAATTGTATGGTGTGCATGATGTACAATCCTGGCAAAGGAACCCCAACTCCTCCTGGCAGTTTTGCTCCCCCTTCGTATCCCTTTGAGGTGATTCAATTGGACTTCATCCATATGGAGCGATGCAATAACCTGAAATACGTTTTAGTTGTGGTTTGTGCATTCTCCTGATGGATCGAGGCCTATCCTCTCAAAGACAATACCGCTTTGTCGACTGCGAAAATCCTACTGAAGGAATATTTTCCTCGGTATGGAATGCCTAGAGTCGTGTGGTCAGATAACGGAAGTGAGTTTGTTGGAAATGTGATGAAGAGTGTGTGCAAGGGCCTTGGAATTAATCAGAAATTCCACAGCGCCAATCATCCCCAGTCAGCTGGATTGGTTGAGGGGTACAACGGCACCCTTAAGCTAAAGCTAGCAAAGATTCAGGCTACGACTGGTCTTTCGTGGCCTGACGCTTTACCTTTAGCATTACTGTCGACTAGGGCGACTGTACACTCCCGAGTAGGGCTTAGTCCCTATGAAATAGTGTTCGGCCGTCCTGCGAATGTGTGGGGGGTTCCTAGGCCAGGAATGTTTTCTGATCTTGAGTACCCTATGCTGATTGATTATCTACATGACTTGACTGCTAAACTGAGGTTAATTCACCAACAGGTTTACGACGCATTGCCGACGCAGACGGAGGGTCCAGGCCACCAGCTCCAGCCCGGAGACTGGGTGGTGACAAGGAACTTTTCACGCCAAAATAACCTGGACCCGAGGTTCACCGGACCCTATCAAGTGCTCCTGGCCACGAGGACTGCCGTTCGTCTTGAGGGGCGTAAAAATTGGGTGCACGCCACCCACACTAAACGAGTCCCCATTCCTTTGCCGGCAGACCCGTGGGTAAGGAGAGGCATTGCGTCTATAGAAACAGAAACATTGCCGGCGTTTGTACCTTTTAGCGGCGCACAGCCTGTTGGAGAATCCTCGGCGCAGCAGAAAGACACTGGCGAACAATTGTCATCAAAAGACTCAAGACCAGAACACTCAACTGATCAACAGGACGCTGTCTCCTCAACGGATCCTTTGTTTGACGAGCAGACACGTTCTGGGAAAACCCGATACTTTTTGCGATCTCGCACTATGGACAAATAAAATATTCTGCTTTGCTGAATTGGCGATTGCATTATCCCGTTTTCCGTGATCAGTTTTGAACATTCGTATTATTGTAATTGATTTTTGTACATGTATTGAGCTTCATTCTTTGTACCTTTTTGCTTCCACAGCTGAGAGACTTTGTTCTTTTTCATATATACATATTGTGCATTGAAGGCCGTAGGGCCGCGCGCGTACTTCCTTCTGGATAGTAGGTCTTGACGTTAGGTTAAAGGCCGTCGGTTCCTGGGAACTCCTAGGGATTGACTATTGCTATACAGAACGAAGTGCGTCAAGAAACGTTGCGGACGGTCGTAGGGAATGGCATTCTCGAAGCTGAATGATTTGGAAGAGGCTCAAGTCCACAGATTCAAGCTGCAGCAACTCAGTCGTACCAAATGTTTTATATTCCAACTGTTTGTATTGTTTTTGACTGCTTCTGCACTTTTAGCGGGTGGGGTGTATTATACGATGTCTTACTTCTTACCTGCTACACCTACTCCTACTCCTTACCCTAATCTTACCTCTACTGTTTCTCCTCATTCCTTTCACATGTTACCGGAACACGAACAGGCTAGACGTGTAGAATTCCGCAACAATTCCTTTATTCAGCTCCTTCATCAGCATCAGTTAGTGGTTAACACTACTAATTGTTGGGTGTGTGGGTTGATGCCACATACTACGGATAAGGGAATTCCATATCTGGTGTTACCGTATAGTTCCCAAGGGTCAGCTCGAGCATTTCAAACAATGTTTCGAAGCGCACTGGGTTTCCACCCCATTCGAGAACCACGTTCTCCCTACTCTGGGCCTACCTCGTATCAGAAACCTTTGTCAATAGCAATAGAAGATTTAGATAGCGATATCTATGATCCTTCGCTTATTCCCGAAGAAGAAATACAAGCCTATAGGGTCCTCAGTAGAGGTGAATATAGTGTGTTCACTAGTGAAAAACAGCTTAAAAGCTCGCCTCCAATATGGGTCGTACCCCACACTGGTAATCTTTGTCTCATGGGTCGTGGTCGAAGATCGCAAGCCCGACTTGGAGCAAGTGCTTGCACTGAAAATTACATTCTGCCGATGTTCTCGTCCCCTGTGTTTCTGGCTGCCAAGGGTACATACTTTATCTGCTATGATCGTGCATATGCATGGTTGCCCGCTGACTTCATGGGCTCATGTTTCATTGCAAATCTGTTGCCTCCGACGTTTACCGTAGATGCCGATTATCATAAGACTAGAGTTGTACGAGGCGTAATTAGCGAAGAGGATACTGCCGGTCAAGAGGCAGGAGACTTTTTCAAGGGTTTCCTCCCGTTTTGGGGACCTATGGCTAATAGTAGGAACCTGAGATAGTTGACTCGAGTGGTAGAATCGACAGCTAATATTACTGCCAGTGCCCTTGGTAATATCACTACAGAACTTCAGGCGGAGAGACTGATGACGCTACAAAACCGTATGGTTTTAGATGTCATCTTAGCAGATCGAGGTGGGGTATGTAAGGTGATCCATTCGAGTTGCTGCATTTTTATTCCAGATAATGCTCCAACTGTCTATCAAGCCATCTCGAGGTTGCATAAGATCTCCGAATCCATACACGTGGATGTAGGGGATTGGACGTTACTTGGATGGTTTTGGGGCCTGATGTCGACTTGGGGTTGGAAGATTCTGATGATCATCGGAGTCGTTGTAGTGTTCCTGTTCACGTGTTGCCTTTGCGTGCAGTGTGGTCCTGCCTTATGTGGCCTCTGTGCTACAACGTGTATAAGACAACCACCTGTTACCAAGGGGACTCGATTGGACAGAGCTATGCTACAGCAACATCTCGATGGTCTGATGAATATCGAATATGATTCCGACTAGTGCTTGCCTACATGAGGGCAAAAGGAGCGTCTGAGGTTCCGTGACAATTGTAACTGGTGTTTTCGACTCGCACGAATATGGTCGAGTCCGGTATCTATGAACCGCAAATGACGAGTTTAGTAAGTGTGCGCAGTTTCGCTGTGCTAACTCAAACCGTTCGTTTGTTATGTGGGTTTTTCATCTGTACCCACGGGTTCCATCTTAGATACGGCATCCATTTTGTCTCTTGCCCTCAAGTAGCCAGCGAACGGACGTTGTCCGCTTCGCGACCCTGGGACTCCCAAGATGTTTGCGGAAGACACATGTTCTTTGTGAGTGTCTTTATGATGAGGGGGATGCAACTGTAAGGCAGATGGCGCCGCTCAAGGCTCATCTTGCCGCACGGACTTATTGTCTCAGCCGTGCATCTCATTAGGCACGTCCCTTTGATGCCTGTATCTCGTGTTTCCCGATACCTCCCCTTTTACACCCTTTCCAATCTCCCCACTGTCTCCGTCTTCCTCTGCACCTGTCTTTGTTCCTATTTCGATCTGTTTTACTACCGATTGGAATGCACTAATGTTGGGAAGATGGTTTTTACAGTTGGGAACCGCCAAATGTTTCCGCACTAATGTTCCGGACCTCATGTGTTTCAAAGTGACCAAAGCGACCCCTCTGGGGGATGATGGTGGGAACCGGGTTGTAAACTTTTGTGTACCATGTTGTCCTATGGGTAAAAACTGTATAAAAGGAGCGATCCACAGAACCAATTTGAAGCAGTCTCCCCAAGTTGCACGTGTGTTGCTTGTCGTGACTTCTGTGTTCCCTGCAGTAAATAAACCTTGAATCTTTGACGCCGAAGGAAGTGTCCCGTGTCTCTGTGATTCGTACGCCGGAGCAGGTTACCCACGAAGGTTTCAGGTGTTGTGCCCTGGCACCGCTGGGTCCTACAGAACCCAGTCCTTCAGTACTGGGCACGTGACTTGTACTGAGTCGCTGGTCTCACGTGTTACACGCAGGGAATGTGGGAAATGTAGTCTATGGTGCCATATTAAGGTTAATCAGTCTTATATTGTAGGCGTTTTTGTTTATCAAGTCAAAAGTTAGAGAATTTCTTTTTTGGGGACTAAACCATGTATTTATCATAATTCAGACATTTCGTTCAGTCCATCGTTCACACAGTTGTATTTTAGTATTAAATAGGCTTCTCTTTTCAGCAGTTTAGTTTCCAAGTTACCACCGTGCGGCGAAACTTTAAGGCCCGAGAGCACGGACCACCTGAATTCTTTTTCTGTGTAATTATTATCTAAAAAGTGTTGAACCATTGGGGCAGTAAGTACTCTTTTTTTTATTCTGGAGCGATGTTGAGCCAATCTTTGATTCATCTGTTGGTTGGTCTTCCCAATATAAATTTTAGAACATGGGCAAATTATTACGTAGACTAGATTTTTACTTTTACAGTTCGTAAATTCGTAAACACTTGAAGGCAAGTAGAATCGCCAGCAGACTAATTAACTCTTGAATTGCTTGGTAGCCTATTGAGTTGAACTGTTAAAACAGCTTGAATACAGGTATATTCCCAAAGGAAATGTAAATGCCCTATATAAAACCCTCCCTAATTCAAACATGCTTTGAACAAAGAGATCCTTCTAATGTCTGGCCAGTAACATACTGTTTTAGTGAAAAAGATAGGAAGATTGACATATCTGCTTTAAGACAAATATCTACATTGGAGTACAATCATGCATATATTGTTAACTCTCCCTTGACACTGAAATTGCTCATCATCCCAAGCTTCTACAGAGACTTGACAAAATTAGAGTGCAGGGAGCGAACTGGAGCAGATCGTATGTTTTCTATTAGATAACTCATCATCTCACTTTACCTCTTCAGGTCACTTCTTTCAATTCACAAGAAATTAACCTAACAGTTTTAACACCTCTTTAACATTTGGATTGTCTCTCTATCAGAATACTCTCCTCCTGCAATCTCAACTGTTACTGTTATTCAGATAATACACAAATCAAATTTAAGTATGAAAGACCTTCTGACGTTGACCCTTATTTAAATGGAAATTGCCTCAAGGTGTCAATTAAAGAATGACCACTAACCACAGCAATAAAAGGTTACAAACTGAATTATCAATATGCGGCATATGGATCAACACCACCCATCAGCAATTTGGCCTCTTCAACCAGGCGTGCCACCAAACAACTGAGCCCAAATGAGGACTCTAGGGGTAACAATGGACTCTAGTCTTTCAATCATAATCCATTTGGGTTTCTCCAATATGTTTCAACGCCACAGTGTATTACATATTTCCTTCCTACTGGTTATCAAGATAGCTCTGCCCCGTTGCTTGAAATGTTTGACTCACGTTACGTGCTGAATGTGTTAACCCCCTTCACCCCCCCCCCACCCCCCCCCCCGAAAGTTGGGTCTAGTTACGCCCCTGCATGCCCCTATAAAAGTAGTCAATGTTTTTTCTCAATACTTGGCTGGAGCAGGGGCAGCCTTAGGCATGTGCAAGCTGTTCACCTGCACAGGGCCACCAAACCCCAGGGGCCCCCACGCCAATATATATTCTTAATATAATAATCCTCTGAGGATGGATACACATTTGCGTGGCGGCCCCTGGCAGAGATTTGGTGGCGTCCGGCTCTGTTCCACTTCCAAACACCCTTACCCCCCACCCCCTGCCTCGCCCGGACCCCCTCTTCCGGGGGCACCTACCTACGCTCCCTGCCCAGGGCCGCCATGAGCCTAGAGCCGCCCCTGGCTGGAGGATATTAATTATAAGCACTGACAACCAGCCCCAACCTCAGAATATTACACTACGTGAGCGTAACATGTGATTTCGGCATGAGATAGGCATGAAAGCTGTAGAAAACATTTTCAACCTATTTTAATAAGATGGCGAATGCATTTCTCTTCACAGTGTTAAATCTGGAGCCCACTCGCCCAACTAATGTCTTGACCCTCCTCCCACGTTAATCATCTAGTCCTGTAAGTGACTGACTCTCCGCTCAGAAAAAAAGGCAGAATTAGACTCCTATTGTGGCTTTTCAGTCAAGTGCGCTTTGCATCCTGGAACTTGTAGTTTCACTTCTCGCATTATTTAAGTACGGACCTAAAAGTCCAACCGTGCAATTCCGATAACGCTCAGTTCGATTACGACCTCAAAAAGAGACTTCAATAAATGTGCTTTCTAAGGGTCTGTTTCCTGAATTCACCAGTACTGTAGGCAAGGTCAGCGGCGGAAGCTCTGCCGGTTTCCACGTAATGACCCGTGTATTCGCGGGGCTGTTATTGAACAGACGGCGGCGTCACTCCACGCACAGCATCATAATCATTCGCGGAGCCACGCTTGGGCTCCGGTTACTGCCAACACCTCTCAAGCATGTAGAACATGGAATTCCACGCAGTGGAATCGCCTGGCTGGAGCAGCTGAGTGGACAGGTTGTTACTTAAGTCGGAATTTGTTCTAAAAATCAATGGCCTTTGACAGGCTGATGGAAATAGCGCTTAACCAGTTCGCATTGAAATTTACAAATGAGAACTGGAGCGCGCAGGGACAATATTGGAAATATGGAAAACAGAGTGCTACCGTACAGCGGGATTATTAAAAAGTGCCCACTATATCAGGCATAAGGATTATTAGAATTGAAAAACTTAAACAATGTTGATTGCAGGGGGTGGTGAGAGAATGCCCTGAAGGATGAGTTGTTGTGCCGAGGCATAGGACGGGTTTTTAAATTGGACACTTTACAGCCAGGAGTTATGAAATGTGCAATTTGATATGCCTCACTTTATTTTTAAATGTATTTTTTATAGGGATGACGAAAAACGATGGTGATAACGTTATCAGGGGGCTTTGTGACTATGCAAGAAACAATAAACCGAGAGCAATGGGCTGCCATGAATGATGCAATAAACAGAAGCATGCAGTGTTTTTGTCATCACAAGTCATTAAATGCAATGAGCATGTTAATGTGGAAAGTAATGATATGTGCTAAGCGCCCAGAGCAGCGAAACGAACGGCATCCAGTGTTTGTCCTTTGATAGGCACAATGTGCATGATGTCTGTCTTTACTGTGCTACATACAGTGCTTGGAAAGCAGATACCAATAATCTCTTAAGGCAATGGGGAAATCAATTTATGTTGTATTTATAGCAAAGGTGCACGGGGCGTACGTACCCTTCAGCTGGGGCCTAGGACGAAGAACCAGCTGTTTGCAAGGCAATTAATTCCAGGCAACCGTGTACCGTCCCTCTCATAGGCAGGGCCACTGGAATGATGCAACCGTGGCCTTTGCTAAAAAAATATGAATTTACCATCATTGCCCCAAAATCCATCATCTTTGTAGCAAAGAATATTTAATAGCTGAAATGTAGCAACAGTTTCTAAAAGTGCTGCCACACCTTTTAGCGTGCTTTGGCACGCCAACCCTTGGCAGCACAATGAAATATCACGTTTTAGTTAAACTAATACCAATGAGATGAAATGTTTGCCCTGCGTTAACATGTAAAAAATGACAAAATAGTGCATTAATAGTGCCACAAAATCTGCTGCTGTACTCCGTTATAGGCCATACGCTGCTTTAACAGGCAACACATCTTCATACATTAGCAGGGGAAGCTGTACCAGATGAATGCAAGTTTGGTTAGGTTGCCTAAAAAATCTCTATCCAGCCCTGCAAGTGCAAGCTGCAAGCAAGAATGCATGGGGCCTGATTTATGAGGCTGTGCCTCACTTTTACGTCGCCGGTGCGTCACTTTTTGTGACGCACCAGTGACGTAAACAATACGCCTTGTTGCAACCTCCGAAACCCAGAGGGGCGAAACGAGGATGGTACAGAAATCAATACACTCCAGGCCAAAGACAAACACGCAACCAGTTCTACCAATGGTAGACAGCCTATCGACCATTCCAATATTCAACTTGTCGAATCACACCCTAACAGAGGCTGAAACATCTGTTCTCACGTCAGGCTTATCCTTTGTTCCAACCTACAGAAACAATCAATTCCTCACTAAGTGTGAACTTTACAAATTTTTTAGAACAATTAGATTGAAAAATTTCTTTGCCTCTAAAGACAGTATCCCGGAAAAGAATGTAACTGGTCTCCATCCACCATCAACTTTCTTTCCAATGAATAATATGGTCTCAAAGAACATCTTAACCTTCGAAAACGCGGTTCTAATTGAAATTGACACTTTATTTACTCAACAAATTTTCTGTAGAAACAATCTCAATAAAGAACAACATCTAGCTCTTAAAAATCTTGAATCCCTTAAAGATACAGTAATTAATCCCGCCGACAAGGGTGGAGGTTTAGTACTGTGGGATCGGCAAGCTTACAGGGAGGAAATGTTGGAACAACTCTCTGTACCTGAAAATTACAGATTACTGAAATCTGACCCGACACCTGACTTAGAGAAAAAAATCAAACAACTGAGTAACCAGGGACTAGAAGGTGGCTGGCTAAGCACTAAGGAAGCCTCTTTTCTTATAAATGATTCACCAACCGTGCCAGCCATATACATCTTGCCTAAAATCCATAAGCATGCCACCAAACCACCAGGGAGACCCATTGTGGCCGGGTGCAACTCAATTCTTAAACCCTTGGCCCAATACGCAGATGTTTTCATTAGACCTTTTTTTTTTTTTTTTTTTTTTAAATATATTTTTATTGCAGGAATCAGTAAATCAATACAGTAACGACCAGCATGGTATCATAAGCAATAGTAACAGAATAAAGCCCTCTGGCCCCCCTCCATAAAGTCTGTACACAGCCAACCAGCCCACAACCCTGGGGTCGGGCGGCGAATTGCAATGGGGGTCAGTAGGATGCTGGAGCTGGTCCGGACAATGCACTGTCCGTCATCTGCTTTTCCAAACAAGCCTAAAACCCCCAAAATAAACACCCTCCCCATAAACGTCTACTAACTAAGAGAAACCCCCCCCCCCCCCCCCCACCACCAGCGCCGGGGAGCTATCAACATAGGATCTGCTATCGGACCCACGGGGAATGCAATAGGGCTGTCAGTATTAACGTTCACCGGGACTCGGGGTGAGTCGCTTCTTCACTTTCAGAGTCGCTAGGGGCACTATAATCCCTGAGGGCCTGCACCAACATTTCCCACTCCAACGCGGCCTCCTGCGCCTTCTCATTACCCTGCCTCCAAGCCAGTTGATATCTCAGTGCGCTCTCTCCCGCCGCCCACTTCAAAAGCTCACTGTGCCATCTGCCGCCCGCCGGACCATCCCGTGCCTTCCAGTTCCTAGTCACCTCTCGTTTAGCAAGGAGGAGCCCCAGGTCGATAAACTTACTAGAAATTTTATTCCTGGGGGTATGGGGAAACCAGTGTAGGAGCCCCACCGCCGCATCCAATGATAAGAGTCTCCCTGTCACCTCCTCCAGGGTCGTCGCTACCTCCTGCCAGAAGGATGTCAGTCCTGGACAGGCCCATAACATGTGTAGGAGGTCCGCCTCCTGAGCCGGGCATCTAGGGCATTCCGCCGAGGCCGTGGCAAAATAACGCCTGACTTTCACCGGGGTCAGGTACGCTCTATGGAGAACATAATAGTGGACCAGTTGGAAACGGGCATTGCATGTGCCCTTCCAGGCCCGTCTCACCAACTGGGACCAGGTCGTTTCCGGGATCTCCCTACCAATGTCCTCCTCCCAGCGGGTCCTCAAAGTGGTGAGAGGAGCCAATCCCTCGGTAATCAACCTGCCGTATAGGCAAGTAACCGCCTTCACCGTGCCCGCCGACATCATTACGTACTGGCACACCTGAGATAAGTGGGGTTCCTCCTGCCCATTCTTCCAGTGTGCCTGGATCGCTCGTACAATGGCCGAGTGCAGCAGAAAGTCACCTCGGGAGATCCCAAAGCGGTCAATGAGATCCTGGAAGGACAAGAGCGCGCCGTCCTCGTACAGATCACCAACGAGCTGTAAACCGGAATCCTCCCAGGCCGCCAAACGTGACCAATCCCCTCCGTGGGGGAGGGCCGTCAGCATCCCCAACGGTATTTCAGGCGCATATGGTGTTCTCAGTTGGCCTCGGGCGTGGGCCCGATTCCAACACAGGCGGACAGTCCGCTCCTCCATCGACAAGTCCCTCAGGACTAAACGTTGTCGCAGCGCTATAAAGGAGAGAACATGCCTGGCCATACCTGTCCCTCTTCCGTCTTCCGGGCCCCGGAATTCTCTGGCGATCTCCTGGGTGAAGGCCTGGAGCTGTGCCGCCAGATAATACTTTTCGAAGTCCGGCACAGCGAGCCCCCCCTCGTCTTTCGGCCTCATCAAGGTATTGAGGGCCACCCGCCGCCGGCCCGTTCCCCAGAGGAATCCGACCACCATGGAGCGTAATCGACGGAACGTGGCCGGTGGGACCCAGATCGGCAAAGTCCGGAAGTAATATAATAACCGGGGAAGCGCCACCATTTTGAGCAGGGCGATACGTCCCGCCACTGAGAGCGGCAGCGTGGCCCAAAAGTCCATGCAACCTCGGAGTGCTCGAATGCAGCGGGCAATGTTTCCATCTAGGAGGTCGGGTTGTTCGTGGTAAACGAATACCCCAAGGTACTTAAAGCAGTCGGGTTCCCATCTAATCTCCCTACTCAGCGCAGGGGCGGGGGTACCCCTGCGTATCGGAAAGAGACAGGTCTTAGACCAGTTCACTCGGAGGCCCGAGACCTCTCCGAACTCCGTGAGCGCTAATTCCGCTCCCCGTAAAGCGTCGACCGGGTCCTCTAGGAAGAGCAACAGGTCGTCCGCATAAAGCGAGACATGATGCGGGCCCGCAGACGTCCATAAGCCCGTATAGTGGGCTCCCGAGCGAAGGTGCAGCGCCAGTGGCTCCACCGCCAGCGCAAAAAGAAGCGGGGACAAGGAGCACCCTTGCCGCGTGCCTCGTTCCACCGGATATCGCGATGAAATCAATGGGCCCGCTCGGACCCTGGCCGATGCAGAAGCATAAAGAACCGTGGTCCATCGGACAAATCCCTCCCCTAGGCCGAATCTCCGTAACACCGTGCAGAGGTAGTCCCACTCTAGGCTATCAAAAGCCTTCTCCAGGTCCACCGATAAGACTACCGGGGACGGGGCATCCACAAATGGCTCCCCTAGCAAACGGAACAACCTACGAATATTCATAGTCGTGTTCCGCCGTGGGATGAAACCGGCCTGGTCCTCATGCACCAGAGAACTCATGTGTCCCAGCAGCCTCGTGGCCAAGATGCTGCTCAGTATTTTGTAGTCCACCGTCAACATCGATAGGGGACGGTAGGACCCCGGGTCGGATGAGTCTCGGCCCGGTTTGAGGAGAGGAACCACCAGCGCCTCACACATCGAGCTCGGGAGTCGCCCCAGCCTCTTCGCCTCCCTGTAGACCACCAGTAATCGAGGGGCTAGTAGGTCAGCGTAAGCTGCATAAAACTCCACTGGTAGGCCATCTAGGCCCGGGGTCTTGTTTCTCGCCATCCGTTTAATGGCCCCGCGGATCTCCCCTAATTCAATGTCGGAACCCAGAGTTTTCGCCACTTCCTGCTCCACCGTGCGGAGCTCCAGTGGGCGAAGGTAATTATTAAGCCGGTCTGGGTCACGTGCGGAGCGACTGCGGTATAAACATTCATAATAATGCCGGAAGCAACTAAGAATCTCCGGTTGGGTGCATACCTCGGTTCCGTCTGCCCCACGCATATTTGTCGTCGTTTGGGACTGGCGCGTAGGGTTGGCCAACCACGCCAACAACGCACTCGCCCTGTCCCCCTCCGCGATAGACCGGACCGTATAGGCCTTATAATCAAAACAGCGGAGCCGTTCAACCTCCACTGCCACCTTCTCCCTCGCCTCCGCCGTTTGTGCTTGCAATTCCGGGTGTCCGGGGCGTCGAATCTCAAACTCGCGGAGTTCCCGGTCCGCTGTGTCTAGATCAGCCAGGATGACGCGCCTCATGCCCACCTTCTTGGAGATACAGTAGCCCCTCACCACTACCTTAAAAGCGTCCCATTCTAACGCCCTAGTACTCGCGGAGCCGCCGTTGGACGCAAAATAATCCGATATTCTCTCCCCCAAGTCCGCCTTGAAGACACTGTCCTCGAGGATCTCGGGTCGCAATTTCCAGGTGGGCACCGCCGGCGTCCCCGGAAACCAGCGAAGGTCCAGTAGGAGGGGGTTATGGTCCGAGATGGTCCTCGATAAGTACTCCGATCGGACCGCTGCCGAAACCAGTTCGGGCGATCCAAGAAATCCGTCTAGTCTGACATGCAACTCATGGAGGCTCGAGAAATATGAATAATCCCTAGTTGCGGGGTGATGCGCCCTCCAAATGTCCGCCAAACCCCAGCGGGTCTGCCAATCCTGACGACCCTTAGCCGTGCGACGGACCGGGGAATCGGGAAGCGGGGGATGCGAGCGGTCTATGTCCACATCCACTACAGAGTTAAAGTCTCCCCCCAGCAGGAGGGGCCCGGCGAAAAAGTGGGCCAACGAGCCCGATAACCTGGAAAGGAAGGCAGTCTGGTCCACATTAGGAGCATATACACAGCAAACATTCAGGTCCCTCCCCCCTAGAGTGCCCGAGATGGCCACGAAACGCCCCTCTGGGTCCAATACTGTCCTCGTGACTTGGAAGGGGACCCCTGCCCTGATCCATATTAGCGCCCCCCTGGCATAAGCAGAGTACGACGTGGAAAAGACCTGCCCCCGCCACCTACGCTGAAGCGCCGCCCCTTCCGCCTTGTTCAGATGAGTTTCCTGTAGCAGCGCCATTTGCACTCCCCTACGCACTAAATAAGCGTGGACCTTGTGGCGCCTGGACATAGTGTGAAGCCCCCTTACGTTCCAAGTAACACATTTCAAGTTAGCAACATCAGCCATTGTCCCAGATTGTTCTTGCACAGTCCCCCCATCCGGGTCCCCTCAAAGAAAAGACGTCAATCCTCCCAGCGCTGATGGCGGCCATTTTCCCCAACCCCAACCAAACAACCCAAAAACCAACCAAACTCCCCCCCACCCACCCCAGAACAGGACCCAAACTGCACCATCTAGATCCCATCCAAACCTCGTCCTCCATCAACCCCAGAACCCCCTCTAATCCTACGGTCGCCACCGTAGGAAGGCCTTATGGGCCAGGTGCGGGCTGGGCGGAGGCAGTGGGCCCTCGTCGCCCAGGCCACCAGGACTATAACAAGCCCCAAACAGTGCCAATACCTCCCGGGGCAAAAGCAGAGGCCCCCCAACCCTCTCCCCCTCATTGTCATCAGTAAGGAACGGCAACCGCCTCCCCCCTGCCGGGCCCCCACCCAAAACAAAGCAGTATACCCCGTTACCCTTGTCCGTCCAAAAGGTCCTCCACCGATTTCGGTGTGATCACCGGTGTATTGGCACTATCTGCTACCGAACCCTCCGAGTCTGATGGTGCTCCCTCTCCACCCGGGTTTTCTTCCTCCTCGGTGACGTCCTCCCTTGCTCCCGACAATTCCGACAATACTTCCAGCACTCCCCTCCGTTCCGATGATGTCTCCGCAGTCGAGGGCCCTCCCGTGCGGCCGCGGCGATTCCTGACCCTCTTGGATCGCCGCCTTTGTTCCGGCTCATCTGCTTGTTGGGACGAGGGGCCAAAGCCATCCTTCCCTGTCCTGTATAGGTCAAGCCAGACACAGACATCCTCCGGGGTGTCGAAGAACTGGGTTTTGTCATCGACAATGATGCGGAGCCTCGCAGGATATAGGAGTGAATATTGAATGCCCTCGCTCCTGAGCTCGCGCTTAACCGCCAGGAAGGAGAACCGCTTGCGCTGCGTCTCGTAGGTGTAATCTGGGAAAATGTTCACCTGACTGTTCGCTACTTTGAACGGGCCATTGTGCCTAGCGGCATTGAGGATTAAGTCCCTGTCTCGGAAATGCAGCAACCGCGCCACCACCGGCCTCGGGGTGCGTCCCTGCTGTAGGGGCCGTGCTGGGACTCTGTGGGCCCGTTCCAGAGTGTAGAAGGAGGACAGTCCCTCCGGGACAACCGTGTCTCGGAGCCAGGTCTCCAAGTATTGCACCATGTCGCCATCTTCGATCTTCTCCGGCAGGCCCACCACTCGGATGTTGTTCCTCCTGTTGCGGCCTTCCGCATCCTCCGCCCTCCGTTCCAGGGTCTCAATTCGGGATAGGGCGTCCTTCATCGTCGCAGCCAAGGTTCGCTGCGCCGGCTCCAAGGTTTTCACCGTGCCCTCCACCTCCTTGACCCGGTCTGAAAGTTTGCCATGGTCCGCCCTGAGGAGGCCCAGGCTCGTCGCCACCTGAGCAATGTCCTGTTGGAGGGCTGATCTCGTAGTCTCTATCGCCTCCAGGACACGGTCGAACTGTTGCTGCATCGGCGCGCCACCAGAACTTTTTGGGTCCCCGTGCTCCTCTTTGTCCTGGGCTTCAGAGTCCGAGGCGGTCTGGGTGGATCCCTTGGCTCCTCTGGGTTTCCCCATGCCTCCAGGGGCACTCCGTGAGGGTCCCGTAGTAGGCTTCTCCGTGTGCGGGTGTCGACCACGACCTTCCCGGGTGCTTGTCCTCAATTCGGGACCGGGCGACCTCCTTCTCCAGAGCCTGTGGAGACTCCGCCGCTTCGGCTCACGCCATCGCCACGGCGTCCGAGGGCACCGATGAGGGGGCGGAGACAGCCGTCGTCGAGTGGGGCAGACCCGTTCACCCACTATAACCCCGGGGTGAGGGCCACCTACTCCCTCGGGTGATCTATGGCGCCAGATTGTCGCGCCTCCCATGTAGGTGGACTGGCCAGTAAGACGTAGCTAGTCGCGGAGTCGCGAGGCGGGACACCGCTTGGATCACAGGGCGTTCGCTCCCGGTGCCCTCCACTGCGTGGGCACCCGCCCGGCCGTCCAACCGAGTGCAAATCCGTTGTAATATGTCCAATCCAGAAAAGCCGGGGATGGCGAAGCAGGGTGCCAGTCGCCTCCCGCGGCACCTCTTCAACTCAGTAGTTCCGAATAGGGGGACAAAGGGGTCCGGGCGCCATGTTGGGTCGCACTCCGCAACTCCGCAAACTTCGGTTTTACTCCGGAACAACCCTCGTCCGAGCTTCACCAGGGGCCCCGGCAGGTTTCCGTCGGCACGCTCAGCAGAATGCGGGGTCTAGGGTGCCCCGCAGCCTCCGATTTTCAGGATAAGTCCGGGCTTAGTCCCGGAGCCGAGCTCTCAGGCGACCATCGCCATCGGCGCCCAAGCCACGCCCCTCATTAGACCTTTTGTTACTGAAACAGAAACATACATCAGAGACACGACTAGTGTAATTATCAAACTAGAGAACCACAGCTACAATCCCGAGCAGGAATATCTTGTGACCATGGACATAAGCAGTCTATACACAAATATTCCACAAGATGAAGTCCTTGAACTCATCACAAATCTTTTAGACAGCCGTGACAGACCACATGTTGTTCCAAGTGAATTCATAACCGAATGTATTAGGATCTCCATGTGCCAAAACTTTTTTCTCTTCGAGAAAAAGTTCTATCAACAACTTAAAGGAGTAGCAATGGGGGCAGTCTATGCTCCGGACATAGCTAACATCTACGTCAATCACTTTGAAAATGAGTTCATCTATAACAGTCTTAATCCTTTCTTAGCCAACATATCGTGTTGGCTAAGATATATAGATGACGTGTTCCTTATATGGAAAGTCTCACAAGACCTACTGAAACAATTCCATGTATGGGTCAACCAAAGAAATCCACATCTACAATTTACCCTGGACTTCCATGCCCACGAAATGAACTTCCTAGACCTAACAATCAGAGCTAGTGAGGAAAACACAATTTACACAACTCTATATACAAAACCCACTTCTCGTAACACCCTGCTCAAGTATACTAGCCACCATCCAAAATCACTTCGTGATGGCCTACCCTTTGGGCAATTCCTACGATTGCGTAGGAACTGCTACAAACGATGTGACTACTTTCATGAGGCTAAAATCCTCAAGACAAGCTACTTGAGAGAGGTTACCCCAACAAACTCCTGAAGAACTCTATGAAACGGGCATGGTACAATGACCGAGAAATCCTACTGCAAACAAAGACTAAGAACAACCAGGCACCCTTGGTATGTGTGACCACCTTTGGGACATATAGCCAAAAAATAAAAAAGATTGTGACAAAAAATTGGTCCCTTTTACAGGAGCTACCAGAACTTAGAGAAAAACCGATGTTTTCATTCAAACGTGGGCCAAACCTCAGAGACCACTTGGTGCATGCTTATGACAAACAAGATGTCAACGTAGTGGACAACATGAGACAGCTATCCCCAATCGTGGGCCACTATAAATGTAATAAGTGTATGGCCTGCAAAACAACCAAAAACATCAAAACGTTTGAAATCAATGCACATAAATTCACCATCAGACATTTCTCTAACTGCCGAACCACCAATGTAATCTATTGTATACAGTGCCCTTGTGGCAAATTATACATAGGGAAAACCACCCAAATGATTAAGCAGCGAATGCTTCAGCACCAATCGCGGATTCGTGGTAAAGTGGAAAATGCCCCCTTAGTAGAACACTACTCCTCTGCCAAACACTCAGAAAATGACATGATCTGGTGGGTGATTGATGTTGTCAAACCATCTATTAGACAAAAAAACTGTGATAAAAGTTTGATCATCAAGGAAAACCGTTGGATTGAGCTAGCCAAAAGTGTTAACAACGGATTGAATGTATGCACCGAATGGCACACCCTTGCATGTCTGACCTAATCAGTTCATTCTATAACAAAATTACTTTCTCTAGCCATATACATTAATATATGCTGTGTACGTCCAAACTAACTATTGTGTATATTGGGCTAGATTAGAGTGTGAGCACCCAATTGGTGACAGCACTGACAGTCATTTGGTACACCCAACTTTCAGCCTCTGGTTTTTAATGATGGTAATGGTATAGAGTACCCCTAAATCGTATAATGTGTGCCTAAAATATGGCTTTTATATGTAATCCCTACCTGCTGTATAGATTTATAAAATTTGCTACTTATTCTTAATGCAATGAGCTGATGTTTTGTATATATTTGTGCCAACGAATGTTTAAATACAGGGACTGAACCTGATATAATCCATAGAATATAAGGCACAGGGTGACTACCATCAAAACAAATATAAATCCAAGATGGCCGCCCCCTAAACCTCGATACCTTGAATGGGCAACACACCACCAGCGAAAACCATGACACCAGTTGGCAAGCTGTCTATTGAAAATAGTATATAAATAATATTATATTGCCTTGCATCAACAAGTACCTAACTCGTTGTTGTGACTCCGCGACATACCGATTTGGTACCCGAAATAATCCTTTAAATTACGAATCAATCGTAACATTAACGCCACCGTTTTAATTATCTAAATAACCAACAAACAATAAATCGTTGTGACAACTATATGAAAAATAAAATACTATCTAACATATGCTAAGATGGCCGACTTGGATTTAATCGACTTTGATTCTCCAAGCGCCAACGCATAATATCGCGAGATCACGCACTCCACCATCTGTCAAACACCGGTATTTAAACGGTGTCAAACTGCAACAATGTTACTACCCGGACTGCTCATAATTGACGTCCTGTGATCAAAGCCGACAAGTAAGTAAACCTGCGCTCTAATGCTGTAAATGCTTGTGAAATGTAGATCCCTCGAGGGTTTAATTTTTCGTAAAACAAACACTCTGCTGCCTTTCAACTGCATGTGCGCTAGGCTTCTAACCTACAACTCTGCTAGTACAATAGAACTGCTTTCTACGCCTTGTATACCGCAATTCTGGGAATGCTTCTAAGCTAGTAATCCCTTAAGGGGCGTATCTCCGCTAATCAATGTAAATTAACTCTTGATAAATGCATTTGAATTGCGTTCTCTGCCCTATAAATTATACGTGTGTTGGGCTTAAACCACCAACTCCAAATACTCAGTCCATATAACACACGCACTGCAATGCTTAAAAATGCAAAATAGCCAATATAATTTTTCTAATAATAAACTTGGTGTCTAAGCAAAATAGGCAGCACCACTGATGCCAAATATAAGGCATCCTAAACATGGCGCCCCATACTTCTCGAAATTACTGGGAACTTTTTAGTTGCTATAAATAATAATCAACCCGCATTAGTATGTTAAAAATTGATGAATAAATACTAGTCCCCTAAAATATGGATACATTGCTTTCTATTCAGATAAACGTGAACGCCTTGGAACAGTGATACAAATTGGACAAACCACCAGAACCTGTTCATTGCAATACTGCTGTATGCATAAGGTAAATCCTTGAAAAACAGAAAGTGTCAATATGCATGCATTAGACTTTAAGAAAAGATAAAAATTGAAAATGTCTTCTCTTCCCCCAATAGTGCTTGCTACTCAAAACTGACTTTGCACATTGCCCGCCTCAAAAGAAATAAGCGGATGCCGTCACTTAGTCTAAAAGTGTCGTGATTCTGAATCAAAAAAGTGAGTGTAAGCCAACATATACTGAGTAGCACTTAGGAACCATTATATTGAGTATCTGGGGTCCTATGATTTACGAATGTTTCTTTGTATTATTCCAGTCGCCACACCGACTGTTTTACAATTTCATAATGTCTATAAATTTGCTGAATAAAGATGTAACTCTAAAGTTTTTAGTTAGCTAACCAGGTATTTAATTGTAACAGAATACACCGTAATGTTATGTTATTTTTCTTGCAGAGGGTCAACAATTGTATATATTATCACTTCGTCCTGATGATGGTCTTGTAAATGATCAAGATAAGACCGAAACGTCGACTTACCTAGTCCAATTCTGCACAGTATGATTTGTATCAACTTTTGATTTTCTCCTGATTAATAGTGGAAATCAATTCATCATTTTTCCCTAGCAGTCTGGACTGTTTTCTTGGATATATTATAGGAAAAGCAACCAATACCTTAAATATCCATAGTATATCTATGTATGTACCCTGTCCTATGTTAATGTTCATTTTTTGTACAGAAATATCTTTTGTCTTGAATTCAAAATAATAACTTTTCAGACAAACAAATTATCCTGGTTTCATGTTTTATTACTCATTTATTGTACCTATGATGTTAGTGTGGTAACATCTTCTGTTTCTTATTGTTAGAACCTTTTGATTTTTAATTCAACTGAACAGCCGCTGATTGAATTCAGGTTTAGGTACTTTGATTGCCCCTTAACAAGTCCTAACTAGTTCTGAAACTTCATATAAATAAAACCCCTTGCTGGCCACTTCATATTACACTATATTTACAAAGTGACGCATCTAGGTAGATGCGTCACTTTGTAAACCCCTGCGCCAGGTATAATGTATGCAAGGGGGCGTATTGACGCAAGGAAGGGTCGTAGAAGTGACGCAGTGAAATCTGTGAGATTTCCCTTCGTCACTTTTAGGACGCCGTTGCGTCAAAATCTTGCGCCTGCCTCACAGCAAGCGTAAGACTGACGCAGGCCCTTTCACATGGGGCTTGCCCCATGTGAAAGGACACATTGCTGGAGTTGAGTCACTTTTGTGACACACTCCAGCAATGCGTCACTTTTGCGCTTACAGATACCAGGGCCGGACTGGCTACCGGGCAGTTGTGTGTGCTTCCGAGCTGGGGGCTAATTTCTCTGTGGTGGGGGCTTATTTCGTTGATGGGGACCTGCGTGCGCATTGAAATAAAAAAAGCAAAACGAATTTCATTTTTCACACGCAGGTCCCTATCAACGAAATCAGCCCTCAGCTCGGCAGCACACACAACTGCCCGGTAGCCAGTCCGGCCCTGACAGATACGCCAGAAATACTGACGTATCTGTAACTCCTTGCGACATGATGCGTCATACATTAAATATGACGCATTAGGAATGTCACAAGGAGTGCGCAGTGAGAAGTGACGCATCGCTGCTTTCACGCAGCGATACGTCATTTCTCATAAATGAGGCCCATGGAGTGGATCTCCAGAAACAGAGTTGGGCTGCAATGTCCTCCCTAGAAACTTTTTATTTTCCTCTTCTAGACCAACTCTGTGGTGTAGAGGATCAACAGATGGATACCACCATTTTGCAGGTAAGAAGATTTATTTCATATCATAAGGCTTCAGCCACAACAGCGCACTCTCGGAGGTTCGATCTGCAACTGGCATCCAACACAGCAACACACTTCACTTCGTCTTCATCAACAGTCTCTTCATCATCCTTTTCCATCAACATCCTTGATAAACAATCAGCACAAAACATTTTGCCTCCCTGTATGTATGGGCTTAATGTAAAAATTATATTCCTGTAACTTTGAAATGAAAAGAGTCAACCTTGCAGACATCGTATTACGGGAAACTTTGGTGAAAACAAAAGTGAGCGGCTTGTGATTTTTAACGATTTCAGATTTTCGACCACAAATATACATTTTAAATTTCTGAACCGCCCAGAGACAAGCTAAAGCTTCACGCTTAATAGTGCTGTAGTTCTTCTCAAAATGTTTGAGTGATCTAGATGCAAATGCCACAGTCAACTCTTTGCCATTTACTCTTTGACTAAAGATCGCCCCCAGACAATTCATGGTAGTATCCACTGTGATAATAGAAGGACAATCGTCACGAAACCCATGTAGTGCCTGAGCAGAAATAATTAACTCTTTCACTTTAACAAATACATCATCAAGTTCTTGTGAGGTTGAGTGATTTGATGTGTTGTCACTGTTGCCATCACTGAATGTGCACTTTAAGGTGAATAAAATAAGTAATAAAATAAATGTTCTTTATTTATAAAAAAAAGTCCGATGTAAAATGCAGTGGTGTGCGTATCACCAAATACGCTGAAAACCAGAAGTGTTTGGAAGAAAAGAAGCAAACATGACAATGGGCCATCCTCCTGAACTATGGACTGGATGAGGCTCTTGTTAACTTCTTAGCCTATCTCCATACGGACCTTAAGGCACAAGTCAGGATTGGGATGGGTGGAGAAGTATCTGGACAGTAACAACAAAGCCCCTGCACTGGAGACAAACAGTAATTTCTTGGTGATTTACAGTTTCAAAGAGAAAAGTAAAATGAGCACATCAAGACTTAAGTGAGTCGACCAATTGATGCAATAAAGGAGTTCAATGGTTTGAGAAGTTCTTGGTGTATAACACCGGTTTAATGTTCCTCTGTACAGGCCAGTACAGAGGAACATTAAACCGGTGTTATACACCAAGAACTTCTCAAACCATTGAACTCCTTTATTGCATCAATTGGTCGACTCACTTAAGTCTTGATGTGCTCATTTTACTTTTCTCTTTGAAACTGTAAATCACCAAGAAATTACTGTTTGTCTCCAGTGCAGGGGCTTTGTTGTTACTGTGCAATTAGTGTGGATCCTCTGGGTCCCACCTTGAGCGGTTACGAGGAATTACCGCCCGCCCTTCTTTGCCTGGACTGCTGTACTCTATAGTAGCATATACCTTGCGGTTACTCAGGTGTGCGCCTGGTCATTTCTGGAATTACCCCAAACCCTCCCAGTTGAATTCTGGAGAAGTATCTGGAGCCATTAAAATTGGCAGGGGGGTAAGACAGGGGTGCGTTTTAGCACCCCTGTTGTTTATTATTTATATCAATGGTCTAGCTAAAGCCCTAAAACAAGTGACTAGAGATGTACCAATAATCCAGGGGCAACCACTACCAGTCCTATTATACGCAGACAACGCGGTCCTCAAGGGCCGCACCCCAATTGCCCTCCGCCTACTCGTCAAAACTTTTGTTCAATATATGGAGGGCCTAGATCTGCGTGTAAATTTTCATGTGGGCCTGGAAAACGAAAGCTTAATACTATACACATAGGGACAGATAAATTAGAATCTGTAACCACATTTCCTTACCTAGGGTTGGTTTTCGCTGTGAACGGCTCATGGAGTGGGCATTTGGCCCACGCCATGGGCAAGTTCTCGAAAGCCACCAATTCCATTCTAAGTCTGTCCCGCCCAAAGAAAATAGGCTCCACTAGAGCTATTTAAATTTTTTTTAGATTACAGTGCATACCAGTAGCTGCATATGGGGCTGAGGTTTGGGGATTGGGGAAAAGTTCCAGTATTCAGCGAGAAGAAAGCCGCTTTTGCAGGAAAATACTGGGCGCCCCAATCTCATCCTCTGAATTTATTTGTCACAAATAACTAAACCTCCCCTATGTATGTGATTTCATTAGAGCCAGACCAGCTCTATTCTGGATCAGGATCTGGAGGAATAATTCAGCCACTTTAACACAAGATATTGAAAAAGATTGTCTTAAATGTGACCATGGCCTAGCAATCCCCTGGCTCGCGGGAGTCTCAAAAACCCTGCGTGCCGTGGACAGAGGAGATCTTTTTTCCGACCCATCCAGGATCGAGCCTAAAGACAAAATTGAGGTCAAACAAGCACTATATGCACTTTATAATTCAGAACGAATGGGAAGGGAAACACTCAAATTTACTGTTGTGACATACATGGGGAATGAATTGTGTAGGCAACCACTTCCATCCTACCTCACCTTACCCATGACCAATTGGGAAAGATCCCTGTTATTTCGCCTTAGGGTGGGCTCTGTGAAATTCCTATTGGGTTTTCCTTTGGGTTTTCACTAAACAACACAATATAACCCATGTCGGTGTGATGGTACTAGCAAACAGAATGATTTGCACTTCCTATTTTTCTGTAAATTTTATTTAAAGTATATTAACTGTTTTTTAACCCCATATTTCAGAAAACAAAGACCCCTGTCACTGGGGGAGTCTTATTCAATGTTGCTCTCCCTGGACACAGATGAATTAACCTTTCGCACTAGCACTTTCTTGAGATTGATAACACGCACACGTAAAATGATGGAATACCCCTGAAAATCGACTTATGAGAGCTGCAATAGATTTTTAACTATTATGAATATTGTATTTTGAATTGCAAGGAATCTCAACTGTGTTTTTAATATTGTACTTTTATGAATTTTATGAAATTCGAATAAAGGTATTTTGAATTGAATTGAATTGACAATAGTATGTCCAGTAGAAACCACAACTTGGCACCAGTTGATGTGAAAACAATAAAAATTATTATTAAAATTAATGAAGGCTCAATCTCCCCTTTGAAGGCGTGCACATCAACGTTTTAATTAAAATAGAAAACAATATTCAATGTTTAGGTGTGCTCATCACGCAGCGTAAGTTCATAGAACATCAGTTCCTTTATTCTGAAGCGCATAATCCCAGCGTGTGTGCCTTTTTTTAACCTGAGAAGCCCAGCGCGAGACCTGCGCGTAATTCAACGCTTGCCTAAGCCCAATTTCAAAAGACCGGCGGAAACAAATTAAAACGATTCTACCGGCTTCTACTGATGTCCGTCACTGATTCCAGATTTCCAGCGATACGAAGCAACTTCAAGTAAGAAAAATCAGAAATTGCCAGCTAGGATGCGTGGCGTTGCTTAAATGTGACCGGACCTGTGGCTAAAGAAGATCCCCAGTCGTCGCAAATATGTGGTGTACAGGATCAACAGATGAATACCACCATTTTGCAGGTAAAAAGATTTATTTCATATCTTAAGGCTTCAGCCACGGCAAGGAGCAGCGCACTCTCGGAGGTTCAAACTGCAACTGACATTAGCCGATCGAACGCCAGGGGACGCACACTGGAGACCCGAGGCACAGAACATTACTACAGGTGAACATTCTGAGTATACAATAAAGCATTCAAGTACCCCACTTCAAACTCTTTCTCCAGGTTACACGCAAGAGCACCCATGTGGAGGCTGGGCATGATTTTGTACTACAGCTGCTGCATCCTGTATGATATCCAGCCACACCCTAACTAATTTTCCTTATCAGTCCTTAAACCAGGCTGTTAGATTGTTAATTAGAACCCTTGGCAGTTATGGCTATATTTTTTTGATATTGCTGAATATGTCGTCGGCACAGGCCTTACAGAAAGCTGAGGATATTAACCAGAGTAGTACAGCGGCTATACTAAATGCTAGGATTGCCCCCCCAAATATATTGACCTCAAACCCCCTGGAAGAAGCCCCCTGTGTGGCCCTACCTTTAGAGCACACGGCGAATACTTGCGAAGGGTCCCCTTGGGTAACAGTCCCCTCTGGGCAAAAACGTAAGGTTATGCAAGGAGTCTCAAATTTTGCGATTGTGATCTAACAATTGGGTCCAACCAACGACATCCATTTCACACTCTACTTCACACCCCAAATCTAGAGTGCCCAGCAATTACATCTGCAAATAGGGAGGGTGAATAAGTTACACTGAACATACCACCAGATTGTACGCCCTACACTTTGGTACTCACTGGAGGTCCCTATCTCCAACCAGGTTGCCAAGAAAACTGCCAAAGCCTTACCAATAAATCAGTGCACTGGTGTCGTAGTAAATTACTGCTCCAGGTAAATCTGATAGATAACATCATCATGGCTAGGCGAGTGAGCTGTGTGGCGAGTGTGTGGTTCTCAACTTTAGGGACCCTGGGCTAGTGCACTTCCTTTTGAGCTGTCCTTAATGATGCGGCAGGGGAGAACGACCCCATTAGGGTCTACCCCCTGGGCTTTTTTTACCCACACAATAGGGGTATCAACCGGTCCCAAATGCCCTCGACACTAGGCCCAAGAACTCATACCTATTTACAGCAATTGGTGCCTACCCACCCCAACCGGTTTGGAATCCTATCAGGCCTTGCTGATATTGACTGACTGTCAGTTTATCCCAAAGAGGTACCCGAGGAGGGTGGAACTATATGGGCTGGTCCAATTTAGGCAGAGTTGCAGAGGTTGTAGAAACTGTAGATTTAGGGCATGTGCCCTTAGTGTGTCCCATATCCCATCCCCTCGTTGACGGAGTTAGGGTCACAGAAAATTAGGGGAAGTCTACCTCTTGTTTCAAAATCATCTAATGGAATATTGCAGGCCTCTGTTCTAAGATAGTGAATAAGGAGTGGTTAGGATATATCGGAGGCTTTGACCTCGTTTGCCTCCAGGAAACCTGGTTGAGAGATGACATATTCATGGATGACTATCTCTCCTTTTGTGTGCCTGCATTACCTTCTGCTGCAGGAAGGGCCAAGGGTGGGATTGCAGTCTTCATATCAGTAAAATACGGCTCTCTAAAAGTTACTAGTATAAGTTCATCACCCTGGTACCAACTAATTATGATTCGCAATTTAAGCAAGGCCAAAATACTGTTGGCCAATTGGTATCACAATATCTTTGACCCAAATAATTGTAAATCCACCGAGACCTTACAATATGAGCTCACGCAAATCACTGGGAAGTGGCATCCACTATGTATCATCTGGGATGGAGATTTTAACTGTACATTTTTTAAGCACAACACTCAACGTGTGTGTGGACTGGAAGATACTGAGTGACACCCCCAACCCATTCTACCCACTCATCACAGGGAGAAGGTCTAAACTATGACCTGATGGGGGATGACCTAGGCCTTATCAACTGTTGGACCAAGGACTATTCACTACAGTGCCCCGCTTATGCTGGATGTGGTGGGGCTAGCTACATTGATTTTATGTTAATATCGACAAACTTTTTAAAGCTCACCTTGTACATTGTGGTGGAACCTCACTGCCTAAATGACCATAACCCCTTTTTTCATCTCCCTCAAAATAAAGGTCCAAGCAGGAGAGGGTGTTAATCACCCAATCCATTTCCATTGTAACAAAGGTGTCAGGTTTGTGTCAAGATTGACCCCCCTCCAATTTAAGGGATATATTGTCAAAGAGGGTGCCTGAAGTCAGACTCACCCCTAGAGGATGTTGTTTAGGAGTTTGGGTCACTATGGGCTGAGGTAGCCAAGAGGCTGACAAGCAGCCCCAAGCCTGGGGAACCCCAGGAGGCTTGGTGGTTTAATCTCATTGTTCTAGGGCCCATAAAGACTTAAAACGAGCACTCCATGTTATCCCCCGTAACAGAGAGCAAATCAAAGCGGCAAGGCATAAATATAAAATAATAATTGAGGGGAGAAAATCACAGCTAAGAAGTTTAGCGTGGGAAGAACAAGAGAGAGCAGGATCCATAAGCGATACAGAAAATTTCTGGGAAATCAGAAATCGCCCATTATTTGTTGAAGAAGCCAGGCAGATGGATTCATTGATATTGGGAGACAATTGGGTTGCCCATGTTAATGGTATTTTTAATCCGCAAAACAAAAGCATTGAGGAACACACAAGGGACCTGTCTGTAGACCTAGTGCAGCTACCATACTCAGTATGTCTAATACAGTAACTGAGGATGATGAGGCTCTAGCCCTGGGGTACGGCCTAAAAGCACCAGGCCCTGATGGGGTCCCCATTGAGCATTTTAAAAATAATCAAAAACCTGTGGGCACCCTTACTGATGAACATATTTAAGGCAGTAATTACTGGCCCAATCCCTGTGACCTGTAAGGAGGCAATAGTGTCCCTATTTTCAAAAAGGGTAATAGAATTGACCTGGCCTGTCATAGGCCTATATCGCTCATTGATGCCATGGCCAAGGTATTGGGTAGAGTTCTCCTTGGCCGGCTGGAGACCTGGACAATGTCAACAGGAGTGATATCCAACACCAATATGGTTTAAGGAGGGGCTCGGTACGACTGAACAATGCCTAAATCTAGCCTTAATTAATAACAAATCCGTGAAGGCCAGGACGGGTTTGTTCTACCTGGCCTTCATGTATTTGTCTAGAGCTCTTGACACTGTTAAAAGAGAGAAACTATGGGATATGCTGGAAAGTATGGGGGTGGAACAAACTTTGATGTCGCTTATCCGTAGGCTACATTTTAACACCTCAGTTTCCATAAGATATGGCACTCAAGGGGAAAAAACGGAGCAGATTGCTTCAACAGAGGGTGCCCAGCAAGGGTGCATTCTAGCCCCCTTTTTGTTTTTAATTTACACAAATGGTCTAGAGGCTTCACTTTTAAATAAAAATCAAGATTGGCAGCAAATCTGTCCCCTTGTTATCTTACGCTGATGACACGGTGGTAATGGCTACGACAGCGAATGGCCTTTAGAATTTCCTGGATACTTTTATCAATTTTATATTGTCAATTGGTCTTAATGTTAATTTTATTAAATCATATATCATGGCCTGTGGCCCAAAGAGTACAAAGACCAAGATCTTTGTAGCACAGGACAAGAGAATTGAAAAGGTCGAGAATTTTTTGTACTTGGGCAACTTATTAACCAATAAACTAATCTGGGATCCACTCCTGATAGCAAGAGCTCACCACACAACCAGGGCGGTGGATGGGCTTTTTCATTTTGCCTGAAAATTAGGCCACAAGCCTGTGAGGGAAATAACTACTCTTTCTAAAGCCAAACGCCTTTCGATTGCAACGTATGGCGCAGGGGTGTGGGGGCATCACAATACACACCAGTTACATGTAGAGGAAAATGCATTCACTAAAAGGCTTATGATGACACCTACTAGTGTCCCTAACCTCCTATGTCATGATGAATAGGGTCTAGAACAGTTAGAAGCCCGTATATCTTGTGCCCCTCTACTATTATGGGCAAGAATATGGCTTTCTGAAGAACTAATGTTCCCAAGTGAAATAATGAAAGACTGCCAAAACTTTGCCAATTAATTGAAAATACCATGGCTTCATTTCCTGAAGGACAAATATCATGAAATAGTACTGGGGCATTTTTATGACAGCCCTGAAAGTATTCCACTGAAGGCTATGGTTTTAATTAACCTTGAAACTCTGGAGGTCTATTCTGTTGCTGTAAAGCCCACTAGAAATGCACCTTATCCTATGTATTGACAAAACTCATGGATCCCTTTTGTGATGTTTTTAATGTACTGAATGTTTTTCTTATTTGTATTCTTTTATGGCAGCCTTCGAATGACAGTTCTGATCTGGCATCACTCAGTGCTTCTGGCATGAAAGGTGTCAAACTGTTTAGTTTAAGGAACAGTACCATAAAAGCCTTGAAAAAGCTCAAAGGTAAAATATGTGTTCTCCCCTTTTCAATGATGGACATTGCTAAAATGTTGATACAACCAAAGTTGTCTAATGGGTTAGTAAACTGGATTTGAGTCTAATCACTGCAATGTGTTTGGGCAGAAAGGTGTCCGGTAGCAGAACTCAAAGTAATGACATGGCTTTTAGTTAAAGAGAGATTAGCTGACTCCAATTTACACTTGCACATCGTGCTAAACAATAATTATGGCTCAGCCTGGGTGATAAAGATAATGTTATTCCATATGCCCTGATGAAGAGACTGCAGGATTATCACTTTCTTAGCATGATCAAATTCCTAGGACAGAATAAAGATGTACCATTTAGAATGTACATTACGTGATGAAAGGCTTTATCATTTTATTGCAAGACCGGAGACTCCTATTATACTTTTCTAATCTTGCACTTATTCAATAGCAGCAGTCAAAAAAACTGTAAAATTACAAATCCCTTAAGGCTTAGAGTCAACTAACCAATGGGAGAAAAAACGTAGTACTAATAACAGCCATTAGGATAACAGCATTACCTATAGCACCTATTTTGATTGCGAACCGTCCTCTTTTCTTGCTGCTCAGAATCAAGATTAGTATTGTGCATTATTATCGCTCAATACATGTTGTAATTATTCTGTTGTGTTATGTGCATTTGCTTACATGATTACTGGTCTGTTTTCTTGCTTTAATGTTTGGCTTGTTCAATGGCTCCCTTGCTCATGGTGCTAGCAAGCACTTGTGGCCCCAGTAACTCATCATGCATTTCCGGCTGCGTTCACCATTTTGGTGTTGCAACTCCAAAAATGCTCCTCCTGTGCAGGTTTGTCTCTTACTTTGCACATTGGTTATGGGTCTTTTAATGGCCTGTTCATTTTCCAGCCTTCCTGGTAGGAACTCAGGTTGGCATCTGCTGTTTCGGGCACAGTGTCTCAGACACTCCCAGGGGCGCAGCCTTGCTTCTCTCCTTTTCCTATTCTCTTCAGGTTTTTCACTCAGCGTGGCACACACCCATTAAAAGGAGCAAGTGTTCTTGCTCCCCCCCTGTCCATAATTAACCCAGTTTTTTCTAAATCTTTACCAAGTTTAATTTCCAGTCACTACGAACAATGAATTAGATAGCGCCTCTAAACTAAATGAAAATGAGGAAGATGGGGAAGCTTTGAAACATAGTTTAAATTAATTCATTCATCCCTCTGTAGAACAGGCTCTTGCAGTCTCAATGGGTAAAGTGACAACAATATTAAAACGTATGTCATTAATCTGATGTCCAAGACTGTTTTGGCCGATTGTGCGGGGGAGAAGCAGAAAGTGGAAAGCCAAGGCGTCACCTCATTTGGCAACAAATGCACAATTATCTGCTCCCAAACCGAATGTTGCACTTGTGACTAGTGAGGATTCCTCACGCACATTTGAGGACATGGTTTCTCCCAAGCCTCCTTCCAAGGAGGGAAACATTTCGATAGCTGTAAAATGCAAATCAAAGTAAAACAAGTATTGGAAATGCAATAGGTCTCGCCTTTGTTTAAGTTAAAGCCATTTGCATTGCTAATGGCATTGTGTTATAGCTATTTATTACTTACTGTATGTATGTGATATGTTGTGGTTGTATGTTGTTAGAATTGTATTTGTTAGCTGTTTAGTAGTTTAAAGCATAGCGTTAGGAGCACAGGAACAAGAAAGCAGCATGTATTTGGGGAGGGCAAGGGCATCATGGAGGGGGCAGGGGAGAAGCGCACATGCGACAGCAGCAGAAACGGGAAGAGAAGCAAAATATAGGGAGATAGCTGAAAAACACATATACTCATTGAGTGCTTAAACCAAAAAGAAAAACAGCAGCGCCTGAAAAAGTGGGCAGTGTAAGGATATAGTGCGCTCATGCACCAGGGGAGTGACAAACCGAAGAGTAAAGAAAGCGCTTACACTTTAGCTCATAAGAAGCAGGCAAATAAGAAGGACAATGTAGGTAACTGACTTAAAGGAATGGGCAGGCTCTAAATCCACTATAAGCTAACAAGGCTGTGCCCTTCCCAGCTTCCCTTCCCTTTCAGTGTAATTGTATCTATATACATATATGTACTCGTTTACAGAATTCAGTGCCATCCACAAACTGGTCCAGGTGATGGCAGGCTTTAACCAAGACTGTAAAACAAGACTGATGTGTGTGTGCTAGCCATGCTAATGATCTCACTGGTAGGTTTATCTGGAGATTATTGTTATATGGTCCTGTAATTATTCTTGCTTTAATGGAGGTCTTGTGGGTTATTATTATACACATTTTATCCCGCTGCCGAGAGCTATAGCAATT
This sequence comes from Lissotriton vulgaris, assembly GCF_964263255.1. Classification (NCBI taxonomy): domain Eukaryota; kingdom Metazoa; phylum Chordata; class Amphibia; order Caudata; family Salamandridae; genus Lissotriton; species Lissotriton vulgaris. Next base: position 1,683,848,097 of record NC_141685.1, read on the forward strand.
GATAAAATCCTAGAACCAGAATTATAGGCAGGTCGCAAGTGCTGCGCATGGGTGGGGAGGCGACGTTACACAAGTTGATCACATGCATTACATAAAGGGCTTTAAGTGAACTAAAAAAACTTGGTCGGTATCTCAAAGGGGCGTGGTCGATGGAATTAAGGGTGTGGCTTAGCATAGTTTGCTGCTTGAATGGTATTTTGCTCCATCTGTCATTGCATCCAGATATATGATACAACAAGTGACATTACACCTATAACAAGCCAGGACTATTGGGTTTGTAAATGGTTGTTAGTTGCGTAAGATAAATAAGCCACAGCTATGGCTTCGTTGTATAGAACATTGAAAATGCTTCGGTTTTGAAACAATGAGTCTGTGAAATAACTATGAGTCTCTTTGACGTTACCTCAAAGGCAGTGAAGGGTGGTACTGCTGCAGAGTTAAGATTTATTTTTTCATCCGGAGTGCGAGGGCAAAAATGGAGAGCCCGACAGAGATCCGTCTCAGCACCTGCTTTTTAGAACTGGATCCGGCCCACTTAAAGCCCTGATTACATATACAGTCATATATTCTTGCCTCCTTCTAACAGTTACCAGAGGGGTGTGCCAGGATGTGCTACCATCTACTTCAGAATGATTTGCACATGTGCAACCCCTACCACTGACATGTAGCTTTGGCTGGGCTTCATTTTGAGAGTTCTATTTCTACAAAACCACTTAAGTAAAGACGGTGTGAACATCAGCATGAAATTCCTGCAACCCCTTGTGTCTCCTTCATATATCAAGGCCTGTCTGGTCACCTGGAGATGAACAGCGGCGAGGAACGCGCCTGGCACAGAATGTGAAACGACTAGAAATGGGGCAGGAGGGGCCTCCAGGATGTTGCATCCAGGACAACAGGAATACGGTCAAAAGGACCGGAAGTGGAGCCCTCCAAGGAAATAGAATAATGACCATTACAATAACTTGTTTTGATACAGTATGTAATGCCACCGTTTTTGGTCTTTAATTTTAAAATATAATTCTTTGTATTGGTGTTTCATTATCAGGAAAAGGTACCATAACAAACATAACAATGTCAAGAATGAACAAGAAAAAAGCAGACGTCAGTTCTGATAACCCCCATTCCGTCCTGGTTGTTTATGGCTACTGCTTGCATATATTCAGTTTTTGTTTTTACAAATCACCCAAAAAACTAGACTTCAGAAGGATGAAGGGCCGAGTTGGCTTTTCATCCAGGAACGTGTGCTGTCTGCTCCGAGTGTTTACTAGTTCAGCAATTTTACCCATTTAACTGCGGAGAGGCACAGAGCAGGTCTGCATTAGGTATTCTCTACAACGTGTACGCGACCCCACTCCCTCACACAAATCTACATATCTGAAATGCATAATATGGGCCACCTATGTATACAGAATATTATTACCAGAGGGGCCTAAACTGGGAGGATTGAGGTGATGTCATCAGTTAGCCAATAGCCCGGAAGATGGGCAATTCTAACAACATTGCAGCTGCTCTGCCTTTATCGAGGAAACGCAGAGACCCTGCTCTGGTGCCCAAAGGGGACTCCCTGTCCATTACAAAATAAGGCACAGACTTGGTTCCACACTAATGTCACATAGCGCATGTTGAGCTGCCCTGTTTACCATGACAGGCAGGCCTGCAGGTATCGCCTTACTTTAGGTCACAGTGGATACTGTTCGCAGCCCTGGACATCCTGTGATTAGCCTGATGCATTCTGGGTATTGCAGTCTTGTTTTATTGACCCACACAACTAATTAGACTAACAAACCGGAAATCAGCGATTTGTAGGTGAAAAGGTGTGCACTGGCAACGGTGTCTGCAGTGCTCTGGAGTGAGGCGGTCCCCTTACAAGCGCTATATTTATATTGTCACTCGGGGGAAGCCAAAAGTAGTGCCTGAATATTTACAACAAGGGGTGGTGAGGGACAGAGTCTCTGAATTAAGCAGAAAGCTCTCACCCAGTCAAGAGATCAGGGCTAGATCCAACACCGTTTTTTAGCTCACTGCACCATCCCAGTTTCAGAACCTGACTGTATGCAAATTAGTCTGTTCCTGTCCCAGTGCATGATGGGAACAGGGCAAACCAAACTACAAAAGCCAATTCTTACACTGGGAAGGAAACAAGCTCCCGGGGACCGGTTTCTGGCATTACAGCCGTCTTCGGCCCGGTTTGCTTGAATCCTGATGGTGCAATGAGCAAGGGTCTCACATCTGAGAATACCCTTCCACGCTTAGGGTGGACAAAAATATTTACAACAAGGGGTGGTGAGGGACAGAGTCTCTGAATTAAGCAGAAAGCTCTCACCCAGTCAAGAGATCAGGGCTAGATCCAACACCGTTTTTTAGCTCACTGCACCATCCCAGTTTCAGAACCTGACTGTATGCAAATTAGTCTGTTCCTGTCCCAGTGCATGATGGGAACAGGGCAAACCAAACTACAAAAGCCAATTCTTACACTGGGAAGGAAACAAGCTCCCGGGGACCGGTTTCTGGCATTACAGCCGTCTTCGGCCTGGTTTGCTTGAATCCTGATGGTGCAATGAGCAAGGGTCTCACATCTGAGAATACCCTTCCACGCTTAGGGTGGACAAAAATATTTACAACAAGGGGTGGTGAGGGACAGAGTCTCTGAATTAAGCAGAAAGCTCTCACCCAGTCAAGAGATCAGGGCTAGATCCAACACCGTTTTTTAGCTCACTGCACCATCCCAGTTTCAGAACCTGACTGTATGCAAATTAGTCTGTTCCTGTCCCAGTGCATGATGGGAACAGGGCAAACCAAACTACAAAAGCCAATTCTTACACTGGGAAGGAAACAAGCTCCCGGGGACCGGTTTCTGGCATTACAGCCGTCTTCGGCCCGGTTTGCTTGAATCCTGATGGTGCAATGAGCAAGGGTCTCACATCTGAGAATACCCTTCCACGCTTAGGGTGGACAAAAATATTTACAACAAGGGGTGGTGAGGGACAGAGTCTCTGAATTAAGCAGAAAGCTCTAACCCAGTCAAGAGATCAGGGCTAGATCCAACACCGTTTTTTAGCTCACTGCACCATCCCAGTTTCAGAACCTGACTGTATGCAAATTAGTCTGTTCCTGTCCCAGTGCATGATGGGAACAGGGCAAACCAAACTACAAAAGCCAATTCTTACACTGGGAAGGAAACAAGCTCCCGGGGACCGGTTTCTGGCATTACAGCCGTCTTCGGCCCGGTTTGCTTGAATCCTGATGGTGCAATGAGCAAGGGTCTCACATCTGAGAATACCCTTCCACGCTTAGGGTGGACAAAAATATTTACAACAAGGGGTGGTGAGGGACAGAGTCTCTGAATTAAGCAGAAAGCTCTCACCCAGTCAAGAGATCAGGGCTAGATCCAACACCGTTTTTTAGCTCACTGCACCATCCCAGTTTCAGAACCTGACTGTATGCAAATTAGTCTGTTCCTGTCCCAGTGCATGATGGGAACAGGGCAAACCAAACTACAAAAGCCAATTCTTACACTGGGAAGGAAACAAGCTCCCGGGGACCGGTTTCTGGCATTACAGCCGTCTTCGGCCCGGTTTGCTTGAATCCTGATGGTGCAATGAGCAAGGGTCTCACATCTGAGAATACCCTTCCACGCTTAGGGTGGACAAAAATATTTACAACAAGGGGTGGTGAGGGACAGAGTCTCTGAATTAAGCAGAAAGCTCTCACCCAGTCAAGAGATCAGGGCTAGATCCAACACCGTTTTTTAGCTCACTGCACCATCCCAGTTTCAGAACCTGACTGTATGCAAATTAGTCTGTTCCTGTCCCAGTGCATGATGGGAACAGGGCAAACCAAACTACAAAAGCCAATTCTTACACTGGGAAGGAAACAAGCTCCCGGGGACCGGTTTCTGGCATTACAGCCGTCTTCGGCCCGGTTTGCTTGAATCCTGATGGTGCAATGAGCAAGGGTCTCACATCTGAGAATACCCTTCCACGCTTAGGGTGGACAAAAATATTTACAACAAGGGGTGGTGAGGGACAGAGTCTCTGAATTAAGCAGAAAGCTCTCACCCAGTCAAGAGATCAGGGCTAGATCCAACACCGTTTTTTAGCTCACTGCACCATCCCAGTTTCAGAACCTGACTGTATGCAAATTAGTCTGTTCCTGTCCCAGTGCATGATGGGAACAGGGCAAACCAAACTACAAAAGCCAATTCTTACACTGGGAAGGAAACAAGCTCCCGGGGACCGGTTTCTGGCATTACAGCCGTCTTCGGCCCGGTTTGCTTGAATCCTGATGGTGCAATGAGCAAGGGTCTCACATCTGAGAATACCCTTCCACGCTTAGGGTGGACAAAAATATTTACAACAAGGGGTGGTGAGGTACAGAGTCTCTAAATTAAGCAGAAAGCTCTCACCCAGTCAAGAGATCAGGGCTAGATCCAACACCGTTTTTTAGCTCACTGCACCATCCCAGTTTCAGAACCTGACTGTATGCAAATTAGTCTGTTCCTGTCCCAGTGCATGATGGGAACAGGGCAAACCAAACTACAAAAGCCAATTCTTACACTGGGAAGGAAACAAGCTCCCGGGGACCGGTTTCTGGCATTACAGCCGTCTTCGGCCCGGTTTGCTTGAATCCTGATGGTGCAATGAGCAAGGGTCTCACATCTGAGAATACCCTTCCACGCTTAGGGTGGACAAAAATATTTACAACAAGGGGTGGTGAGGGACGGAGTCTCTGAATTAAGCAGAAAGCTCTCACCCAGTCAAGAGATCAGGGCTAGATCCAACACCGTTTTTTAGCTCACTGCACCATCCCAGTTTCAGAACCTGACTGTATGCAAATTAGTCTGTTCCTGTCCCAGTGCATGATGGGAACAGGGCAAACCAAACTACAAAAGCCAATTCTTACACTGGGAAGGAAACAAGCTCCGGGGACCGGTTTCTGGCATTACAGCCGTCTTCGGCCCGGTTTGCTTGAATCCTGATGGTGCAATGAGCAAGGGTCTCACATCTGAGAATACCCTTCCACGCTTAGGGTGGACAAAAATATTTACAACAAGGGGTGGTGAGGGACAGAGTCTCTGAATTAAGCAGAAAGCTCTCACCCAGTCAAGAGATCAGGGCTAGATCCAACACCGTTTTTTAGCTCACTGCACCATCCCAGTTTCAGAACCTGACTGTATGCAAATTAGTCTTTTCCTGTCCCAGTGCATGATGGGAACAGGGCAAACCAAACTACAAAAGCCAATTCTTACACTGGGAAGGAAACAAGCTCCCGGGGACCGGTTTCTGGCATTACAGCCGTCTTCGGCCCGGTTTGCTTGAATCCTGATGGTGCAATGAGCAAGGGTCTCACATCTGAGAATACCCTTCCACGCTTAGGGTGGACAAAAATATTTACAACAAGGGGTGGTGAGGGACAGAGTCTCTGAATTAAGCAGAAAGCTCTCACCCAGTCAAGAGATCAGGGCTAGATCCAACACCGTTTTTTAGCTCACTGCACCATCCCAGTTTCAGAACCTGACTGTATGCAAATTAGTCTGTTCCTGTCCCAGTGCATGATGGGAACAGGGCAAACCAAACTACAAAAGCCAATTCTTACACTGGGAAGGAAACAAGCTCCCGGGGACCGGTTTCTGGCATTACAGCCGTCTTCGGCCCGGTTTGCTTGAATCCTGATGGTGCAATGAGCAAGGGTCTCACATCTGAGAATACCCTTCCACGCTTAGGGTGGACAAAAATATTTACAACAAGGGGTGGTGAGGGACAGAGTCTCTGAATTAAGCAGAAAGCTCTCACCCAGTCAAGAGATCAGGGCTAGATCCAACACCGTTTTTTAGCTCACTGCACCATCCCAGTTTCAGAACCTGACTGTATGCAAATTAGTCTGTTCCTGTCCCAGTGCATGATGGGAACAGGGCAAACCAAACTACAAAAGCCAATTCTTACACTGGGAAGGAAACAAGCTCCCGGGGACCGGTTTCTGGCATTACAGCCGTCTTCGGCCCGGTTTGCTTGAATCCTGATGGTGCCATGAGCAAGGGTCTCACATCTGAGAATACCCTTCCACGCTTAGGGTGGACAAAAATATTTACAACAAGGGGTGGTGAGGGACAGAGTCTCTGAATTAAGCAGAAAGCTCTCACCCAGTCAAGAGATCAGGGCTAGATCCAACACCGTTTTTTAGCTCACTGCACCATCCCAGTTTCAGAACCTGACTGTATGCAAATTAGTCTGTTCCTGTCCCAGTGCATGATGGGAACAGGGCAAACCAAACTACAAAAGCCAATTCTTACACTGGGAAGGAAACAAGCTCCCGGGGACCGGTTTCTGGCATTACAGCCGTCTTCGGCCCAGTTTGCTTGAATCCTGATGGTGCAATGAGCAAGGGTCTCACATCTGAGAATACCCTTCCACGCTTAGGGTGGACAAAAATATTTACAACAAGGGGTGGTGAGGGACAGAGTCTCTGAATTAAGCAGAAAACTCTCACCCAGTCAAGAGATCAGGGCTAGATCCAACACCGTTTTTTAGCTCACTGCACCATCCCAGTTTCAGAACCTGACTGTATGCAAATTAGTCTGTTCCTGTCCCAGTGCATGATGGGAACAGGGCAAACCAAACTACAAAAGCCAATTCTTACACTGGGAAGGAAACAAGCTCCCGGGGACCGGTTTCTGGCATTACAGCCGTCTTCGGCCCGGTTTGCTTGAATCCTGATGGTGCAATGAGCAAGGGTCTCACATCTGAGAATACCCTTCCACGCTTAGGGTGGACAAAAATATTTACAACAAGGGGTGGTGAGGGACAGAGTCTCTGAATTAAGCAGAAAGCTCTCACCCAGTCAAGAGATCAGGGCTAGATCCAACACCGTTTTTTAGCTCACTGCACCATCCCAGTTTCAGAACCTGACTGTATGCAAATTAGTCTGTTCCTGTCCCAGTGCATGATGGGAACAGGGCAAACCAAACTACAAAAGCCAATTCTTACACTGGGAAGGAAACAAGCTCCCGGGGACCGGTTTCTGGCATTACAGCCGTCTTCGGCCCGGTTTGCTTGAATCCTGATGGTGCAATGAGCAAGGGTCTCACATCTGAGAATACCCTTCCACGCTTAGGGTGGACAAAAATATTTACAACAAGGGGTGGTGAGGGACAGAGTCTCTGAATTAAGCAGAAAGCTCTCACCCAGTCAAGAGATCAGGGCTAAATCCAACACCGTTTTTTAGCTCACTGCACCATCCCAGTTTCAGAACCTGACAGTATGCAAATTAGTCTGTTCCTGTCCCAGTGCATGATGGGAACAGGGCAAACCAAACTACAAAAGCCAATTCTTACACTGGGAAGGAAACAAGCTCCCGGGGACCGGTTTCTGGCATTACAGCCGTCTTCGGCCCGGTTTGCTTGAATCCTGATGGTGCAATGAGCAAGGGTCTCACATCTGAGAATACCCTTCCACGCTTAGGGTGGACAAAAATATTTACAACAAGGGGTGGTGAGGGACAGAGTCTCTGAATTAAGCAGAAAGCTCTCACCCAGTCAAGAGATCAGGGCTAGATCCAACACCGTTTTTTAGCTCACTGCACCATCCCAGTTTCAGAACCTGACTGTATGCAAATTAGTCTGTTCCTGTCCCAGTGCATGATGGGAACAGGGCAAACCAAACTACAAAAGCCAATTCTTACACTGGGAAGGAAACAAGCTCCCGGGGACCGGTTTCTGGCATTACAGCCGTCTTCGGCCCGGTTTGCTTGAATCCTGATGGTGCAATGAGCAAGGGTCTCACATCTGAGAATACCCTTCCACGCTTAGGGTGGACAAAAATATTTACAACAAGGGGTGGTGAGGGACAGAGTCTCTGAATTAAGCAGAAAGCTCTCACCCAGTCAAGAGATCAGGGCTAGATCCAACACCGTTTTTTAGCTCACTGCACCATCCCAGTTTCAGAACCTGACTGTATGCAAATTAGTCTGTTCCTGTCCCAGTGCATGATGGGAACAGGGCAAACCAAACTACAAAAGCCAATTCTTACACTGGGAAGGAAACAAGCTCCCGGGGACCGGTTTCTGGCATTACAGCCGTCTTCGGCCCGGTTTGCTTGAATCCTGATGGTGCAATGAGCAAGGGTCTCACATCTGAGAATACCCTTCCACGCTTAGGGTGGACAAAAATATTTACAACAAGGGGTGGTGAGGGACAGAGTCTCTGAATTAAGCAGAAAGCTCTCACCCAGTCAAGAGATCAGGGCTAGATCCAACACCGTTTTTTAGCTCACTGCACCATCCCAGTTTCAGAACCTGACTGTATGCAAATTAGTCTGTTCCTGTCCCAGTGCATGATGGGAACAGGGCAAACCAAACTACAAAAGCCAATTCTTACACTGGGAAGGAAACAAGCTCCCGGGGACCGGTTTCTGGCATTACAGCCGTCTTCGGCCCGGTTTGCTTGAATCCTGATGGTGCAATGAGCAAGGGTCTCACATCTGAGAATACCCTTCCACGCTTAGGGTGGACAAAAATATTTACAACAAGGGGTGGTGAGGGACAGAGTCTCTGAATTAAGCAGAAAGCTCTCACCCAGTCAAGAGATCAGGGCTAGATCCAACACCGTTTTTTAGCTCACTGCACCATCCCAGTTTCAGAACCTGACTGTATGCAAATTAGTCTGTTCCTGTCCCAGTGCATGATGGGAACAGGGCAAACCAAACTACAAAAGCCAATTCTTACACTGGGAAGGAAACAAGCTCCCGGGGACCGGTTTCTGGCATTACAGCCGTCTTCGGCCCGGTTTGCTTGAATCCTGATGGTGCAATGAGCAAGGGTCTCACATCTGAGAATACCCAGGTTCTGAGCTGGGATGGGGCAGTGAGATAAATAACGGTGATGGATCAAGCCCTGATCTTTGGACTGGGTAAGAGTGGTCTGCTCAATTCAGACACTCTGTTCATCACCACCCCCTTTTGTAAATCGAAAAGTAGTGCCTGGGCTCACAAACAAGCTAAACAAATGAAGACAAAAGGAGGCAAACAAGATACAACATATTCATGGTTCCGCTGTTTGATATTGATAGGGTAGTGCTCAAAAGCCAGCAAAGCTGCATGAAGCGCTGTGTGCATAGCATTCTCGATTTGGCTGCAGGAATAGCTAAGTTTGGTGAGTTTTGCAATCCATAAAATAAACACTGAGGATGGGAAACGCTGAAGGCGGAGCGTCTGGCTGTAAAGGACACCTCCTTGGAAAACGCTGTTTAGTCATAACAGTGATAATAACAAGCGCGGTACCGCAAAGACAGCAGCTTATATATATTTGCATCACGCTTTTGGTAGGGTAGTGCTCAAAAGCCAGCAAAGCTGCATGAAGCACTGGACTGCGCATGTAACTGACAAAACATTTAAAATATAGTGCTTACTGAGTAATTCAAGGAGGTCGTATCCCTCCGCAAGTAAAAGATCCAATGCCGGTGGGCGGGGACAAAAGAGGACAGGGTGGCAACCCTCAGTGTAATGATTGCCTCCGGTGCAATCATTACACTGTGTTTTGCATAATCCTTGATGCAAAATGACGCACACAAATCAAAAATGCAGGTGGAGCAGCGACACGACTTCTGGAACCGTATTGACTCCAAGAAGCCCTCGCATGGCGAGGGCAGCGCATGCGCGCTACTAACGCCAGGCGAGACCTACAAATAATCAAGATAAGTCATCAAAAATTGTGATTTACCAAAATCTTGACACAGATGATGACATGGTCAATCCGGATACAGATGATGACAAAGATTTGTTGGGAGATACAGACTCTTTTTCAGTCCAGCCACCCTGGCTAAGAAGGCTAAAGTGGTCTCACACTCTCATGATAGTAAGTAGAACTGTTTTGGACGCAGAGGGTATGCTCATGTTTGACCCCCCTCAAACATATACACCACCTCAATTCTACTGAATGCCTCAGGACAAACAAACTATGGCCAAATTAAAATTGGAATGCCCAAGGCCTGTGCTGCCCACTAATATCACTTCCATACCTACAATTGATCCTACTAGGCGTACGTTTTTTTCAAATTTGGTAAAGATCCTCCTAAAGGAGTGAACCTACAAGGATAAGGTACTGGACATTATAGGTGCACTGACCCATATTTTTTATTTAAGTGAAGCAGCTAGGCTAGTCTACTCCACTGTTGAGCTGGAAGATCTGTCAATGTGGATTCAAAGAGCTTTTTGTTTGTTGGAATCGCAAACTCTGCCATTACTCACGAACAAAGGAACGGTCTTTTGTTAAAATTAGACCAATGTTGTCAAACCTTGTTACAGAGGACGCCATATTAAGGGAGAAGTTCTCTAATTTGGAGATTCATTTATAAAAGAACTCAGCTAATATGTTGGACTTCGTGGTCGGTGGATTGTGTAGGGTAATGGCGCTCCTGGGAAATGCGTAGTAAGTATATACTAGTGAACAATTATGATTACGGTGCATAAGAGTGGGGAGAAGCAACCTCCTTCCCTGTGTGTGGATAACCACTGATAAACCAAAACAACAGTCCCTTGCACTCCAACAGTATATATTATGTATCATTGACAATAATAAAAAAAAACTCTAGTTCCTCTGTTGAAAAAATCACTTCAGTTTAATCTTGAGATCCTTAGCCAACACGTGTTTAATCGCGTTTAATTGTTGTGCGCAGTGACTTGTTCAGGGCTAAGAAACAAACAAGTGTATAGAAGTTGGGAGTAAAAGATATCCGTCACTAACATCAGATGTCCGTTACCCTTTGTGACAGTATGTTTATCGCAAAGAGCAGCTCAAGTATAGTCCTCAAGCCTGTGGAAACCGGTGCTGTTTTACTAAAACATATCACCATTGCTCTCTCTAGACAGACTTGTGCAGTTTAAAGATGATTGCTATTCCAAACAAAAATGTCAGCAAATGAAAATAAGCCAGTTTCTGGTGACGTATTTAGTGACATCCAAACCCAGAACATTTAGCAGTGACTCTTCTAAAGTGATTTAAGAAAGCCAGCATCCCCCTCAATGTTGTCTCAGATCAAGAAAAAGTATACTTATAATCTAAGAAGAACCTCTAATCTCTTTGTACGGATCCTATATGGAGAAAAGGTACAAGGGAAGAAAATAACGGGGTATTATAATGACAAACCCACTAGGACTGGTGAATAGTGATAATTGTGGAAAGGTATTGTAGGAAAACCAACCTCAGTTCCGGTTGTATTTCCGACCTGGAATGGGTTCTAGTACTCCAGTGATATTTGCACAGCATAGGTCAACAGTGATTACTGTGTCCAAGATTTAGTGTATTCCAGAATTCTTTTCTGGGGATAAACGAGAAAGGCAGACAGAAAAGTCCCAGTTACAATTGTGAGTACACCCCACTTAAGTAAGGGCTTGTTATCACCCCATTTGTAGCTGAAAACAGGAAGTTCCATGAACCTTAAGTGTGGATCTTGTGAGTATAAGCCATATTTCTTTCATGAAGAATGATGACGTGGCATAGTAAAACCACTCTTTGGGGTCTAAGTGAGTCCCTCTTGCCAGCAACCAAGTCTTTGCTAGTGTAAACGCAAACCCTAAACATAATAGAGGGAAGATCGGGATTTTGTTACAATCACTATATATGTCCTCCCCATGTAATACTATTAAGGAGTGTACCCCAAGTTAAGGGTGCGGGTCTCAGGAGTGTAAATTATGCCACCGCTGAGTGCTACCGGGTATCATAACACAGGCGCTTACCTCTGTTTAGTAGCAGGGCTGCCACCGGCATGTCTGCAGAAGAGTTTGGCCTGCTGAGGTTCATGCTTAAATACAGGAGAGACCGTAGACATAGTAATAGGACTACACCTGCTAACTCTCATAAATCATAGAAACGGCATCGGCCATCTTGAAATGGAGTAAAGTTAATGCTTGAAAGTACCGCTGCCTCCAAAAAGCTAAGTGGATGGTGCAGTCCTGAACCCAAAGTGTATCAATGCAGATACACCAGTGTCAACGTACTGGGGTATCTGCATGGTCACAAATATATTCTTAGGGGCCATTCTGTATAACGTTCAATCTATAAATGGTGAAACAGATGTATAATAGTATGGAGAAAACTGTCGGCCATCTGGGAGCAGTGAAGCTCCACAATCTAAGTTAAATCCTATGTAGTATTGAGTGAATGAGTAATGAAAAGTTATATTCAGGTCGAAACCTGTGCTAAACTATGGCAACATTGAAACGGAGTCGAGGGAATACATTCCAAATCTCGTGTCCAAAACGCTCTAGGACAAGACGTGCACGCAGGAGTGATCATAGGACTTTATTAGACACTCACAGAACCTACAGACACAGTTCTGTGAATTATCTTGAGAATGTACTTTTTGAGGCTTGTAATATATAAATCAATGCCTGAAGAAAAGCAAAGTGTTTGAACATACATAACATATTCACCCAATACGAAAGTTTGTTAGTGAAGGTCTCCACGTTTAATTCGAAGAGCATGTTGCCAATCAACGTTTGACATTGTTAGAGCAAAGAAATGTCAGTCAGCATAGAAGAGCCAGAATAGAAGTGAGAATAGGGTTGTAACAAGTATAACGTAATTCAATAGTTAATCATTTCTTAGAACGGTCTACACGTCTAAGCCAGAGAGCAGATTGACAATTTAGTACTTCTAGCATTTAAAGGTTGAAAGTGAGTAGAAGAAAGGTCGGTCAGCATAGGAGAGCCATGTTGGAGATGGGGATATAACAGGGGTAGTGACGCACCCACATGATTAGTGTTGCATGCAGTAGTGTAGACAAACTATGTCATGGTGAAATGATACACAAAAATGGACCACAAGTGCTAGTCCTCCAAAAAGTAATGTAATTCATGGTCTGTATTCATCTCAAAACTTCTCAATCGCTTATTCCAATTTGCTTCCCTCCTCCTCAACAAAAGTTCTCTATTATCACCCCTCACATGTCTGAATATGGTGTCAAATCCAAAAAAGGAGAAGGATTTGTGACTGACCTGAACTGGATAATCCTTTATATGCATTGCCACAGGGTATCTAGTGTCAGCCTGTTTGACTGCCCTGACGTGTTCTACAATGCGATCATTCAGAGCCCTAATAGTGCAGCCAAAATACTTTTCTTGGCATTTGCAAACAATTGCGTAAATCACACAGTTGGTCTGACAGTTGATGTTGGTATTTATCTTCTAAGTGCAATGATTGGGGCCAGAAAACTCCTTCTTTTTATCAAAGGCCCATCTACACATGGAGCAGCACCAACACATGTAGAATCCCAGACTCTGTGACAAAAGCTAATTTCTCTGAATACCCGCTTTCGGGTAGCTGGGACTTCTGAGGTTCTTACCCTTATGAAATGTCACCTCTGGTCTAGAAGAGATAAAAGCCTCCAAAGTCTTGTCAGCACACAATAGGTGCCAGTGTTTTTGCATGCTCTTGGTGAGTGTCATATTGAGTGCATTGTAATCTGTGACAAGCCGAATAATTTTAGGATCCCCTTGTTTGCCTCTATCTTGAAGTGTTTGTTGTCTTTCTACTCGGGAAATCCTGATCAGTGTATTTTGTATCCATCTTTGGCTGTAACCCCTGCGCACAAATCTGTCCCCCATATTTTTGAGGAAACCTGCAAATTCACTATTAATGTTGAAATTACTTGGAGCTCGTATAAATGCCCCGTAGAGGATAGCATTGATCTGGTGTTTGGGATGCGTGCTAGTGGCATGTCATACACTATTGCATGCCATAGTCTTCCTGTAAAGTCTGCTTTCAATTTTAATGTTGGAAACAAAAAGTTCCACATCCAAAAAACTGAGGGAGGATTTGCTATGGCTATAGGTCATCCTAATGTTGGCATCATTGCTGTTGAGATGTGTCACAAATCTGGCTAGTTTATCATTGCGGCCTGTCCAGATAAGTAAGCAATCGTCAATGCACCTGCCCCAGAACAGGATAAAGTCATTCCATTCACTGCCCACAGTTCCCCATAGCCAGTTCTCTCCCAGCCATCCCATGAACAGATTAGCGTATGATGGGGAAACTTTGGAGCCCATGGCCACTCCACGTATCTGTCTGTACCATGACCCTTTAAAAAGAAACACATTGTTTTCCAAGATTATTTGTATCATTTCCAGTAACGTGCCTGAGTGTTCCCAGAGGCTAGCTGGGTGAGAGTTGAGTGTGCATCTTAATGCCTGTAAACCCAAGTCATGTTGAATGCTTGAGTAGAGAACAGTGACGTACAGTGTGACGAGTGTCATGGTATCGTCCCAGGTGAGGTCATTCAGCGTGCTGAGAATGTGTTTGGTGTCTCAGATGTAGGACAGTAGATAGGCTACCAAAGGTAATAGAAATATGTCAACATACTCTAATAGTTTTTCTGTGGATCCACCAATACCCAACACAGGCGGGAACGGGAATTACACTTTTGGCATTTTCATAGTGCCTATGTCTCCAGAATCCCAGTCCTGAAGAGACCCCGTAATGATAGAGGGTCAAAACGTCATCGACAGTGAAAAAGGATAGTCCCAGAACACTAAAAATATATTCTTGAACCAATGATTTACTCTGATATTACAAAGACATCCTTTTTACTCCAATAACCAATCGCTTGTTTTTAATATTGTCACTGCAGCAATATTCACTGGTCACATAAGTCACGTTCCTTCTTAAACAAATATGTAAATAGTGTCAATATACAGTAGAAGTTTATTTTTCTATTTTCCAAAATTGTACTTGCAAATAAAATGCGCTTACTTCGGCTGAAGTGAGTTTTGCATGAGAACTGTTTGTGTTGGGCAGTGTTTTCTCTGTTTTCTTTTAAGTCATATATGTGCTCTGAAATGAATTATTAAAATTGCAAATGTAAAAAGAATGTAAATACATATTGACTATATCAGATACGGTTTCACTTAAATCGCGCAAGATATTAATTTCTTGCTAAATTATAATTTCATACTTAAATGAGTTCCTTGTAAACAATTGTATTGTGGCTAATTAGCTATACCCAATTTGCAAGCACATTTGGGTTGATCTTGTTTTTGTTTGAAGTACATAAATAATGAAGCCCGTTGTCATTCATCCTAGATCCCAAGGTATCAGACTTATCATTTACCTAGACAGTATTCTTTTAATGTGCCAAAACGTATATACCCTCCTATCACAAGTTCACTTTACTTGTTCACTTCTTTGACATCAGGGTTTTTCTCAGAAACACAGAAAAATCAATCCTAATTCCTTCAACTCTGATGCAATTCTTAGAATTTCTGAGATATGTATCCAGTGCAAACCTTCACCTAAACCTGGCAAAAGTCAGGGCCATCAAATCAGAGATTCTACAGACTCTTCAGAGTTCTTCCATTTCTCCCAGATCCCTGGCAAGAATCGTGAGGCTTCTGTCTTCCCCCAAACAGGATTTTTCTGGGTTCCCTCCCTTAGCGAGCCCTCAAAAGATTGATGATTCGCAGTTTGCACAGGGATCTCGCTTACTGCGACTCCATCAGTATGGATCCAGAATCTCAACTAAAGCTTCAATAGGGAATAGACCCCGATCGTGCATTAGAATCTGATGTAAGCTGGGCGGGTTTGTGTGCCTGATGTGGGCCAATCTTGACTGGGGTTACATGGTCTCATGAGGAGTTCAGATTGCATATAAATAGTTTGAAGGTGCTGGCAGGCTCCTTTACAATTTAAAGCCTGGCAAAAAACAGAGTTCATTGCTCCATTCCTCTCCGTATGGTCAACTTTACCGCAGTTCACTACATTAATCATCTTGGAGGCACCAAATCCAAGCCTCTATCAGAACAGAAGAGCTTTTGGTAATTCTGCCTACTAAAAAAGATTTCAGTTCACACAGAATATTTGCCAGGAGATCTCCACACCATAGCTGTTTGGCATTCTCATTAATTTCGCGACTAAAGTGATTGGAAGCTCCATCCTTTGGTATTCAGGTCTTTTCTTCGCAAATGGGGACCTTTCCAAATAGATCATTTCACCAGACCAATTTCTAAACATCCCCAATTCTTCAGCTGGTGCCCCTAATCCCCTAACTTTGGCCTGAGATGCAGTCTTATCAGACTGGTCCCAAACGATCAACTAAGCGTTTCCTTCTTTTCTTATAATCAACAGGGTCATGGCTCAAGTCAGATGACAGCAAGCAACTTTAGTAATAATAGTTCTCTTTTGGCAGTCACGGATATAGCTTACTTCTCTCCTGGAATTGGCAATCAACTTCCCAGTCCTTTACCTTCTTTTACCACCTTCCCCTGGACTCATCGGGCCTCCTCACAACCTGTTAGAAATATCTGTTATTCTTTCTACCTGGAAGATAGAGGGAACTCCGAGTCTCTCCCATTAATTTTTCCATAAGCTACAGAGTACATCAATAAATCCGGGACTCTAGCTACCACCAAGGATTATATATCAGCCTGGTCTTTATGGTCAGCCGGTGTTTGGGAAAACATATCAATCTCTTTCAGCAGATATAACCTACATTGTAAATTTCCTGGCAGTCAAAGCTAGTGGAGGGAAGACTTATCTAACTATAAACGTTAACAGGTCAGCAATTTTCATGAATCATCCTTACATCAATGGAAAACTGGTGGGAGAGCATCCACTCGTCTGTCAGCTTTCAAAGGGAGTAACATTCGGAAACCCTCCTCTGAAATACAGTCAATTAAAAATCCTGCAACCCTCCTATTCCAAAGCACAGTCAATTGTGGGATGTAATTGTTATTTTCAAACTGATTATTTTCTGACCCAGTAATACTGATCTTTCACTAAAAATGTTGTCTGCAAAACTTACTAAGCTGTTATGTCTAATATAATTAAAAAGTCTGTCTGACGTTAAAGCATTAAATATCAGTTTAGTCCCACAGGCTTTCTTTTCACAGTGCGCAAACACACAAAAACAAATGTAACTACTGTGTTTAACCCTTATTTTCCCGATAAACCCAGACTTTGTATTAGAAAATGTGTTAAAGTGTATGAAAAAAACACAATTGATCTCAGAATGTCCTCAGAATCCCAACTCCTGCTTTCTTTAAGAAAACCCCATTATTCTGTTTCTTCGCCTAGTCTTGCTAGTTGGGTCAAGTCAGTCACGTCCCTGGCAAGAATTTATATTTCCATCGTTGGTGCTTACTCTTCCAAGGGAATTATGTCCTCCAAATCCTTCTTGGTCAGTTCCCATCTAGAGGACATTCTAAGATCAGCTGATTGGTCTAATGATAATGTTTTTGCACATCTTATTGTAAACCTGTACATAGTACATTATGTTATAATTAACATGCTTCAAACAAGCATTATAGGAGCCTCCAGTTTTGCAAGAAAATTTACATTTTCCTAATAATTAGTGAAGGAAAGTCTTCATTTTATTAAAGGACATGAAGGCAAGTATTATCCAACCTCAACACTGTATTAACTTGGTGTTTTCCTGCCCTGACAGTTAGTCCTTCTCCACAACCTTCATCCACCTAAGGACACCCTTGCATGTGAAACCTTCAGATGCTGATTTTTCTGGCATGTCCTATTCTTCTCAGTTTCCGGTTCTCACTTTGGGACTCAGATTAACAGACTTTTGCCAAGGACTGGTTACATTTACATTATTGTTTACCATTGTGTTATCTTCTTCTCCTTTGTTTAATAATTATCCTTAACTTCTCACTCAAGAGAAGAGAACTGTTCGCAGTCAAGCTAGATGTTCTAGGTAATGCTGTTATCCTACTGCCTGTTATTAGTACTATGTTTTGTCTCCCTTTGGAAAGTTGTTTTCAAGCCTCATGGGGTTTCTAGTTTTACAGTTTTCATGGCGGCTGCCAATGAAATAAATGCAAGATTAGAAAAGCATAATACTCACCTCTGTGTCTTTTATAAAACTAAGACTTTCCTCCATAAATTACTAGGAAAATCTAAATTGTCTGGGCTATCCATCCTGTTCAATGGTAATGCAAAGATCTTGGATTTGTTAATTGACCTCAAGGTACTAAGAAGCAGATAATTTGCTACCTGCTACTGGGAATGTACATTGAGATTGGTGAACTTGTGCCTTGAGGGCACCTTATTTCCATGGTACCTATTGATGGAATGGTGGGACCATTGGCAACAAAAAGATTTTAGTATGCCCAGTCAAGTCGTTGAAGGCCCCACCTCCCCCCTACTCCCAATGTTTTGGACTTCCCTAAAGAAACTCAGACATTGATAGGCCATTTATTGGTGTTAGGGGCTGTAGGAGACAGATAACAACTCTTCACTCTTTACTGCAAGAAGTCAACCAGCCTTGACCAGGTGGGCCATTTATAAAGTGGCCTGAGATCTTAGAAGGAGAATCACAGTGGATCGATTAGCCTATTGCAATTCTCCAAATACTGAATGCAGTATATCAACTGATGCACGTTAAAGATGGATCAGAACCCAGAAGTTGTATTACATCAGTCTTCTCAGACAAGAGAAACATTGAGAAGTATTCAAGTTGGGGAGTGCACTCTGTTCTGCAAGCTACACTGTTTCATTTGCTCTTGGAATGTCTGAGGGTGCATACAATTTGGTGCAAAGCAATTGATAAAATAAACCACATTTTAGTCTGCATGCTCCCATTTGATAAAGGATACAGTTTTAATAATACTGTTTTGTGGTCAAGGCGCAAGTGCATTTGAAAATATTTTGTTCCATTTCTTGGGGTTAGTTAGATTATGTTCAAAATGTGAATCCCCCTACAACATACCATCATAAACGTCTAATGTATCCTGCTACTTAGATAAACACATAGCTAATGTCTCAGGAACTTAAAAGGGAAGATCAATTGTACAGTCATTTTTATGGTCACTTGTATTTTAATCCATTTGCCTAACATGCCTCCTCATCAATTTTCCTAGATTTTCACATCGTCGTCACATTATTAGAACCTCATTGCCTTGAATGCCAGTAACTACTTCTTCAATCGTATAAAGCTCTGAGAACCACACTCATTCTTGTGTGTAATACTTGTCTTTTATCTTTCCTAACTTGCCTAGGCAATTCATTCTCAAAATGCAGCAATGTGCTTATAATCAACATTTTAATTGTCAGCATGTACTCTGGAGTTGCATATTTGTGCTTCCAGTACAATATTTGTTTTAACAAAATGTTTATCATTGAAATATTAGTTTTATAAGCCTCGATTTCTTCCCTCACGTTTTCCCTCTCTCTCTGGTTCAGGCAGACTATTAAATACTTAAAGCCCTTCGGTGTCACAACATTGCCAAAGTGCTGCATCTTGGCAAACACCAGTAAACCATCCTGTACACACTACTCTACCACAGGCCTTTGCAACAATCAGTAATCACTGATTTTTAGTACAGTAGCACTAGAAGGCAACTCGCTAGCTCAAACAGCAGACATATTATACACTCATGGTCACACCAACAACACAAGCACAGAACAGTCTGGTGCCAGATAAGGTACTCAACTGTCAACATATTCTAAGTTCAAGTGGTTCGCAATCAGCACTCACAGTTGCTATTTTTAACATAATATATGGGCTTTAATTCTACTGATATGCTGGAACATGCACCAATCATTCTTGACTCCTGTAGACAATTTGATCTTCTATTCCTTTTCAATCCTTTTTTGAAAAGCACTATGGCTATACCAGATTATTTTCGTCCGATGCGGTGGACAGATACAGAAGTGCCCCAGCCTCAGAAAACGTTTTTCTTTAATACCAAGATTGTCAGGTAGATGTGGATTTAGGTGCCAGAGTGGATCAAACCATCATATAATCTGATATAAGTGTCTGATATTATTACCTTAGACCTTGGAGAAAGTTGGGTATTTCTTCAACTCTGCAGTATTAATCTGCACAATATAGTGGCATTCTGGAATACACTTTAGTCTCCATCCTCCAGGTCATGCAAGCCTCAAGCAATAAATAAATACTGATAAAATGTAATAAGGTTGCACATGAATTGTTACCTAGCATTCACCAGAAAGTACAAAATATTGCATAGGAATATGCACAAATTCATGTGAGCTGGATATTCTACTTCTGTAAAGTTTTGCAGAAGTAATTTGCGACAATGATAAAAAATATTTAAACAAAAAGCAGGGAGGACTAGGCGCCAATAAAGGTCCAGTACCCGGGCTCTAAAATTGTTAATATAACAAACTTGGAAGGTATTGTTCCTAACAGGAAAGGAATGTAAGGTGGGACTGAGAAGAAAGGTTACTTCTTGGTGCCTTCACACATACAGGGGGATGTCATGCTTCATCATCATGCGTGGTCCTCGGTTGGCCGGAGCTGCAATGCCGTACGGGCCCCACAAAGGGTTGCTTCAGAGATCTTGTAATTGGTTTGGCGTATGATGAAACAAATGTATGTAAGTGCATCAAGAGTATGTGGGTTGGAGTGAATGTGTGTAGTTATGTGAGGGAAGTTAAAAAAGGCTAAGAGATACCTAGCTAAAGTTTAATATGGTGGCTTTCTTGGCAGGGTTAAAAAAACATGATAAGGTTAGGGCTACTGGAGGCTGATAATGTACCCCAGTAGTCTGAAGCAGTGAGTGTGTTCAGGTCGACATGTTTCGCATCTGATGGACCAAAAGGGTCCACAACGCTTCTTCAGGACCTAAAAGAAAGGCTTTATATAGCCCGACCCTACACCTAACACACATTGTGTAGCATAGGTATTCCCCTAAAAGATACCTGATTAAAGAAGAGTAAAAAACTAACCTAAAATACAAATGTAAGAAATACAAAATAAACAATATAAAATGCGCAATTCATTTGGATTCCACAAGATTATGATTGAATTATGCAACAAGAGTAATTCTGCATTGAGCACCATTTCTTAGTGAAAAAATGTCCCCAAAATGCACCCAAAATGGATGCGAGGATGCATTTTGCACTATGAAATAGTGCTAAATGAAACAGAACACTAATAGTGAGTGCAATTGGCTGCTAAATTTGCTCTTGGAGTAGGATTTTCCCCAGTTTACTGCCAGCATTTAGAGCCATATACTAAGCAGAAAATGCATTCTTGCATCTATTTTGGATGCTAAGAAACCACTAAATACAGCAGGACACAATTCCCGAGCACAAGCAGCTGCTCACACTTGCTAAATGGGCTGTCGCAATAGGATTTTTTCCCCCAAATTACTCTTAATTACACGAGCAAGAGTAATCATGTAATCGTCGGTAATTCCATATCAAAGAGTAGCCCAGAACTTTCAAAATTACTGAGATTATTCCAGGGTAATCAACCCAGGCCTCATAAAAACCTGACAAATCAGGGACATCAGATTTATTTCTAAGTGATATGTGTACATTTTTACAATTCAGATCTTTCATTTTGTCATGATGTGAAATCATATTAGGCCACATTTTATATTCAAATGAATTCATAATTTGTAAATCGACAAAGTTACAAAATGTGTCTTTCAGCATACTGATCTCACCACCCTTCATGCCCCACTATGTTAAGAAATATCCCATTTTTAAACCTCATTAGATTGTAGTAATTTGAGACTATTTTGCTATTGTAATTGGAATCAGATTTTTTTCCCCAAATCCCCAAAAAGGGTCTACTCTAAAAAGGCCGTTTTTGAACATCAGTGTGCTGAGTTTGAGAGCTTGAGGTGATATATTTATTCTCCAAAAGGTAATACTTCTAGTGGATTTTCTTAGCTCTACTCAGTAGGCATCTAGCTAACCTTTTTTTGCAGGTCAGACCCCTGTAGATTAGAGAGCCAGGAGATGCTAGTATCAGATTCTCCAGTGGGTCAGAAAGCTTATTCCCCCTTGAATACAGGAACATATTCCAGGTAAAAGCCTCAAACCTGCCAGAAACCCTATTACTTTAATTATTTTAGGCTTCTCTTGATATTGAAATGTGATTGCCAATAAGTTCAAGGGTAGAAACTCTGACATAGAGATAGTTCCAACTTGGATGATTTTCAGTAGCTTGGCTGTTTTTTTCAGCAGCTAGTGGTGCCATCAACTACAAATGTTAGCTATTTCAGGAAGATTCCCTGTTTCTCAGAGAACTTCATATATACGTTCAGTTTGTTTGGGGCCAGACCTCCTTATCTGTAAATGTTGCAAATTGAGATGCTAATCACACAATCATGAAAGTCTTCTGTTATTTTGATCCCTTGGGACCATTCTGGGAGTGCACATTAAAAACAAAACTTGCATCATCAAGTCTGTGGTGAGATTCCTAATCAAAGTACACTGGATGCTTTCTTTTTGTACTTATTTTGAAGGCTTATCCTGACCTTGCAAATATATAATTGTAACATTTTCACACTTCATGGATCATAACACCACGATGTATTTTGCTTCTGAATACTGTGCATGTTCCATAATGTACATTTTTTAAATATGTTCTGTTGAAATGGTTGGAACAAACAGTTCAAACTATTTTCTTTTGTGTTGCTATGATGTGAAAGGAAAATTGCATCTTTTCTCTTAATTTGCTAATGATTCAAACAACTTTGCACAAAAGTTGTGATTATGAATTGAAGCAATTAAAATACTTGGAGCTTTTCTTCAATGTGCTTTGTTTGATTTTCTTTACACAAATAGTGAACTTTATTAGTTTATCCCATGATTCATCTTACTATAGGGTAAAATAAATGTGTATCTTCGCGGTGTTTGCATTACATAATTTTCACTGTGGATTTTTTCCTTGCATCAAACATGTTCAGCTCCGAAATATGCACTTGTGCCATTTATAAAAATGAAAAGCACACATCATATATGCTTCATTTTCTGCTCTCAGAAACATCCAGCATTACCACTTGTTCTTCGCATATTACAATTAAATAAATTTGTTGTATATATATGTATATATATACCTTCGCCAAGAAGTTCGACGCCATCAGACAGCAAAAACAGGCGAAATCGGCAACCCTATCGAAAACAGGAACACAACCTGCATCTGATTTAAGCAGTGTCACAAGCTCTGACTACGACACGGAAGGGGAAACTAATAGACCTATACCAGGAGAGATCCCATCCGTGATAGATGAATTGGGATATTTAAACGTGGAGCGCCGCTACAATCTGCGTCAAAGGCCACCAGCACAGAGTGCAAATCTAGAACCACCAGGAGGAAAAGGCAGAGAGCAAACCGGCGGAAGGGGTCGAAGTGCCGGAAGAGGATATCAAAAGCAGAAGAAGAAGTAGACTTAATAACAAAGAACACCACCAAAGATATGACTATTATCAATTTAACGAATATCCAATTAACAGAAAGAGAACAAAAGATCTTGGAACTGGGCCTTTCATTTTGCCCAGAGGCTGACATGGACTTTGTACAAACCCGTATTGATCTTTTTAAGTTTATAAGACTGCTCAAACTTAAAAAGCATTTCCTTACTAACCCGAGGCAAAAGACTACTGAGGCTCCCCTAACGGGCACTGCAATTGAGAATAACCTGAGAGTGGAGGACATGGATTTAATGATGGCACTGAGAGCAACCAATATGGAAGCACAAAATTTGGAATCTGAGGTTTTTGCAGACAACATTGCTCAGGAAGAAGAAATCAACATATATCAAGATGCCCCAACACCCTTCAGACCGAGGTCACGTTTTACACCATTATCAACTAGAGACACAGTTGACGTATATAATGAACTGGTTCTAAATGAATTGAAAAAGTTGGGTAAGAATATGAATCCAAATAAAGTGACTAATGAGCAGCAAAAAGAATATTATGCTTTGATTAAAAAACTATTAGAGTGTAATAACTGCATAGTGCGCAATGCTGATAAGGGGGGCAATGTGGTCCTTTGGGACAGAGCGAAGTATCTATTTGAGGCATACAGGCAACTTGATGACAAACTCTGCTATGCACGCGTTGAAGAGAAAATAATGATAGAAAGTCATGAAATGTTCAACGCTGAGCTAAAACAATGGTACGACTCGTCATTATTAACACATGACGAGTATATGTATTTAAAGATTGATTTGCCCACTACACCTGTATTTTATTTGATTCCAAAGGTGCACAAAGATTTATCCAACCCCCCAGGACGCCCTATTATTTCAGCGATTGGCAGCGCACTCGAAAACACCTCCAAATTTGTTGACTCTTTTTTGAATCCTTTGGCAAAAACATTACCTTCGTTTTTGTTAGACACTGGGGATTTTCTGAAAAAAATATATGACACACCTTGGGAAGATGACTATCTGTTAATCACTATCGATGTGGCCAGCTTGTATACAAGCATCAGGCATAAGGATGGTATCCGTGCCGTCAAACACTTTTTAGGCACAAGAGCCATCAGCCTGTGGTCACACACCCAAATGCTCCTGAGGATGGTGGAAAAATGTTTGACCAGTAATTATTTTTTATTTTATGGTCAACTATTTCACCAGACATGTGGTACTGCCATGGGCACCTGCTTCGCCCCCAGCTATGCTAATTTGCATATGGGCTGGTGGGAGGAGCAGGTGGTCCGGACGCAGTATCAAAAGGAGTGGGATGAAAACATTATCCACTGGAGTCGTTTTATCGACGATTTATTTTTGGTCTGGAAAGGATCTGAATCGGAAGCTAAGTCTTTTATATCAAAGCTGCAAAAGAACGATTTAAATTTATCCTTTACAAGTACCATTAGTAAAGATAGTGTTAATTTCCTAGATTTAACAGTATATGTCGAGCAAGGTAAAATCCAAACCAAACTTTACAGAAAACCCACCAGTGGCTGCACTCTGTTGCATGCTAAAAGCTTCCACCCTATGGCCCTCAAGAGCAGTATACCGTATGGTGAAAGCCTCAGAGTCATGCGTAATTGCAGTACTCCTGTAGAAACAGAGAAAGAACTGGAGATCTTGAGTACTAGATTTAAGGAACGGGGCTATCCTACCACCTGGATAGCAGAAGGAATACAAAAAGCCTCCAAGCAAAAGAGGGAACAAATCCTCTTTGGAAGTAAAAAAGAGCGTGAAAATGATAACCAATGCAGATTTATAACAGGATATTGTAAACAACATGTTGAGGTGAGAAGAATACTCAACAAGCATTGGCATATCATTAAAAACGATCCAGTGCTTGGGAAGAAAGTCCCCAAGAGACCGCAAATTACATTTAAAAAGGCAAAATCTTTCAAAGACTGTTTGGTAACTAACATGCTCACAAAACCCCAACCAAAAAAGACCTGGTTAGACAAAAATGGCTTCGTAAAATGCACTAAGTGCAAGGCATGTAATCATGGCGTGAACTGTAATAAATACAGGTTGGGCCTTTCCAATAGAACGGAAAAGATTAACAGCAAATACACATGCAAAACCGATTATGCGATCTACATTCTCGAGTGCCCTCGCGGGCTCCGGTATGTGGGCAGCACAATCAACGAAGCCTACAAAAGGATTTTACAGCACCTGCGTGCAATCAAGAATGCCGACAGGGCCTATCCTGTAGCCAGGCATTTTGAATTGATGCACAATAGGGATGTCAAAGGACTGACATATTGTGTGATTGATTCTATTCCAGCTAGCCAAAGAGTGGGAAATAGATTGAGTAAGTTAAAAAAATTAGAATCTAAGTATATAATCAAGCTGAATACTAAGCAACCAAACTGCCTCAACATCGAAGAGGATTTGCAAAGACATCTCTAATAATTTTGGTGTCTTACAGGTAGTTTCTGCTAAACTAATATACATGTAATCCATTTTGATCATGAGTAGTATTTTGTGGACAGCATTTCTTCATAATATTTTTACGCTTGGTAGCTCACATGAATTAAGTAAATTGAATCTACCTTTTGTTTGCTTCTATGCATAGTACAACCGATGTGTTTGCTCACTTGAGCTTTATTTTTTGCAATGTTTAAAATGTGTGTGAGATAGAAACTTATTTGGTAAATTTTATAGCCTAGACGAAAATTGGTAGCAATAATACAATTCGATAGATGTTCAGGCTAAGCCCACATGGGCCATATTTGTGATTAGCATTGATAGAGTGTGCATATTATTACTATGCGCACACACAGCGTAACTATGTCAACGCGCGTCATTGTCAATAAAGTTTTTTTAAATGTATTAGAAAAACTTACGAATACTCGCACATAGCACTTTACAAACAATCACAAGGTTGTGCATGTAAGGAAACAATTCGTAACTGTTATGCATTTGGAACAAATGTATTTTATCATGTTGAAGCAAATGTGCAAAAACGTTCACACAACGAAATGTTGAAATCTAGTCTGTCTTCTCTGTCAGTTGACATTTGGTCAATGACGTAGTATGACGATGATAAGTTTTCTTTAAAATAGCCACACGCTTTTCTAACCACAACCAGTGATCAAGACTACTGCGTAGTCGAAACGCGTTTGGCAGCGGCAGGAATAAAGAAATTTTGAATCTCACATGGCGTGGTTGTTTGCTTAAGGAAGTGTAAGAGACTCAATCCAAGGAGTCTTACCGAGACGACGCAACTCTCGATCTGGCGGAGGCAGTTAATACTTGGATATTTGCAGTATATATGTATATATATATATTTTTTTTTATTTATATATATGTGTGTGTATATATATATATATATTTTTTTTTTCTCCAGGAAATATGCTTGTGGGGAGTCACGCGCACAAAACAAGATGGCAACCTCCCGCTAATCTCTGTGATGCTTGTTTTTATTGACGATTAAATAAACAAAATCCAGCATGTGTTACCTGTGGTTTTTTTGCATCTGGGAGCTTGATATGGACAATAGTTTCTGGCAATACCGTTGCTGAGTGTCGTTTTGCAGTCTTGGAGGCACTTCTTTCATCACACCTCTCACCGGGCTCTCATGTAAGGCACTGCTGAATTTCCTGTCAGGAGGGTGGAGTTGCTCTAAGGAAATGGCATCGCTAAGACTTAAACCACTCCCACAGCTGGTTTTAGCTTCTGCACAGTTTACTACTGCAGTAACTTCCATTAATACTTAACTATATTTTTAAATAACATTACGCTTGACTTTAATATAATTTATTTATTAATATGGAAAGGAAGAATATCCAAGTAAAAAAAAAAAGCAAACATAGTACTTCTCCTCCAACTGTCAGGTAAAAAATGTGGATTCCAATGAACCGGTGGGGTAAACAGAATGGAGAGCCGGGCCACGGAGGACTTAAGAATAGGTTTACTGCGGAGCACTCTACATTCACAAATAGTGACATGAGTGGCTCCCCCACTGTGCCCCGATTCTCTGGATCTTCCAAAGTAGCGATGATTTTTTCGCTTCCCTGAAGGTGCCTGTAACCCACAGGTGCATCCTTTCTTTCCACACACCTTAGCGAGTGTGTAGGGGATTTAAACATGTGGCCTCCTTTTTGCCACTCACCAACCCTGGTCCTGAAGAAAGTCCCGCTCAGACTCTACAGGGACTGAAACATGTAGACCGTGATTAAGTCAACTTAGT
Source organism: Lissotriton vulgaris (assembly GCF_964263255.1). NCBI lineage: Eukaryota > Metazoa > Chordata > Amphibia > Caudata > Salamandridae > Lissotriton > Lissotriton vulgaris. The sequence continues at coordinate 1,683,875,463 of NC_141685.1, forward strand.
AATCATAATTTTTTTACTACTAGTTGCAACACATAGCTTTTAATTGACACCCTGGGCCGCCACAAATAAATTACCAGGCAAGGATTCCCAGAGGTGCATTTTAACATTCACTTTTCATTCACTTCACACTACTGCACGACACCTGCTCCGCTGTAGTCAGGTGTTGAAGCACAACCAGGCGGCACTCGGCTGCCTGGTTGGACCCCCATGATGAAGCATGACACCAACCAGGTTGGTGTGTGAGGGGTTTTTAAGCAAAGACTGCTTGTGCCCAGCTGACACAGCTACATTTACAGGTGACATGGAATACTAACTAGATTCCATCACTCTAACACAGTGGGCCAACAAGCAGTTCATTTTAATACAGATACTATTGCATCAGAAATTAAAAACATATGCAAAGACATGGCTAGTGTTTATATGAAAGTATCTGACAAAACAATAAAAATGCAGGATAACAAATCAAAAATTGACAGTCTGATGCCTGTCACAGCAAAAACGTTGCCAATGAGTAACATTACTTGATTTAGAAAATCGTAATTGACAGTACAACTTGTCTATCCTTAATTTACCAGAAGATGTAGAAGGCAATGGTTACAGGTTGTATTTGGAAAATTATTATCAGGTCTTTTACATTTAAAATTCCTAGAAATTTTGAGATTGACAAGGCACACAGAATTCCTTCAGATTGTAATTCAAGTCATAAAAGACCTCGTCAAATTATCTTTAAAGTTCTGCTTCATCATCATCTAGTGATGATAAGGAAAGCCGCAAGAGAGAATCCGTCTTTAATGGTCCACGGTAATAAAATATTTATCCATCAAGACTTCGCCAAGGAGACTATTAAAATCTACAAAGAGTTCACTGATTTTAGGCTAGCTATGGTTTTAAAAATGGCCTTTTGACCCGTCTACTCTGAGAATATGGAAAGATGGTTTTTCCATATCCTTTCAGCGTCCTGGTGATCTCTGTGTCTTCTTGGATCAACATTGACCACTCTCCATGGAAACAAATGTGACTGACACTTGATTCCCTTGCTAAAATTGTCATCATGGCTAGCCTACTTAGCTGAGTATCTTTATGAGGGCTGCACAGGCAGGTCATTTTTGTAAATGACTGTGTGTGATTCTAGAGTATTATTTATGTTTTTATGTAGTCTTTTTGATGTGTGTCTGTGCCTTTCCTTTTCCTCCTTTCACATAGTTTTAGAGCTACTTTTATTTCTTCCAGCCCATCCGTTTTCTTCTTCTTCACTGTCTCCTCTCTTTGATGAAAATGGATAACATTAATAGTATTGAAATTGTTTCTTTCAACGCTAAGATGTACAACACCCTGTTGAATGTACTAAGGTTTTAGATTAATTGGCGAGATATAACGCTGATATCTGTTTACCTCAGGAGACACACATAATGATACAGATTTGACCTATATGAACAAAAATGGGTTTGTAGTGATGATCGTTACCATGTCGTTAAAATTAAAATCGATAATAGCTTTTTATATCTGATTAATGTGTATTGTCCAACAAATGATGACCTCTTTTCACATCTGAAGTGCTCAAATCAGGTAATGTTCTGCTTATTATTGGAGTTGATTTTGATCTAACATGTAACCCTTTATTGGGTAGAAAATTTAATCAAAATATCATCCTCCCAATGCTTTTTTCACACTTAAATCATTTTATAAGAACTACCAAATTGGTAGATATTTAGTGATTGCATGCATCATCTAACGGAGAAACATTTTACTCTCATCCTAATAATTCCTACTCTCAAATAGATGATTTATTAATATCCCATAAATTAATTGAATCTGTTTCTCAGCCTACTGTACAGATTATTGACATTTCTGATCCTGTGCTCATTTCTGGTCTTTTACGACTTAACTAATGTCAAGGCTGATGGTACATGAATGCAAATGTTGTCCTTAATAATAAGAATCAACTTAAACTTTTGTTAGCTCAACATGATTATTTTTCTTTTAATCCAGAAGGTTTTTCTTCAATTGTTAATCAATGGGATCCATTTACCCCATATATTAGGGGGTAACATTATCTATTATAGTGCATAAAAACAAATCATTTAATTTTAGAATTAAAGAATTGTGTAAAGAAATAGCAAAACATGAACACCTTTTTATCACATCTAATAATAGTAAATATAAAATGGAATTACAAAAACTATATTATGAATTAAACTCTGTTAAGCAAAGGGTTGGTATACAATATTTTTAATAAAAAAAGCTAAATTGTGTTTCAGCGCTATTAGTTCTGGAAGACACCTACTCAACTTCCTCTTAAGTTGTATAAACATTTAGATACAATTTTATCTCAATTTCCTTGGAATAACAAATCTCATTGTATTAGTGATAAAAAATTCAAATTTAAAAGTGCAATGACGGTTTTGGTTTACCATATTTTCAAAATGATCATAAAATGTTCATTTTAAAGAAAGTTCCTTTAGTTTCAATTGTACAGTGCTTACTAATCCACCCTCATGGCTTCTGTTGAACAAACCGTGATATCACGATTTCCTTTACCTGCATTACTCACTATGTCTAATTTACCAGTTACTAAAAAGATCTATAATACTGAAGTCTGCAAAATTAATATTACAAGATTTAGATTTTTCATTATCCTATTTCAAATACCTCAAATACGTAGGTATGGTATAATCCTGTGTTAAAACATACTCAAAATACAAATTGTTGACAATCTTGGATTAACACTAGTATTTTTTATTTAAAAGAAATCTATCATAATAATATGTTTTTTATATTTTTGATGAATTGCAACAAAAATACATTTACAGCCATCGGATATTTTTTAATATGACATTTATGCAATTCTATCCTTCATTCATTTCCCTAAAATGTTCTTTTAAAGTTACCTCTGACTTAGAAATTTACATTCAAGCATTTGCTTCTTCATCACATGCTGTTTTAATGGAGCATAAAACATTTAACAATTTTGAAGGGGACAATATCAACTTTCTCTCTTCTTTTTGGAATAAGGAATTCAATATGTCAGTGTCTCAAGATGTATGGAAGGAAATTTGGCTGAATAATTGTTGCCTGCTTCTTTACATCATACCAATTCCGTCATACTGTTTAATTGTCTATGCACCCCTTTAAGGTAATTCAATGCAAAACTTTGAAATTCTTCCATGTGCTGGCATTGTAATCTGAACACAGGTTCTTTACGACATGCTTAATGAAGAAATATTGATTTTAGGTTTGGAAAGAGGTTTGGAATGTATTTCAAAAATATTTAATATTGACGAGGGGGAAACATGGCGGCAGTAGGCTGACTGCCGTAGTGCTCCGCTCCAACCTCATGTGAGCGCCGAAGAACTTACCCGTTTTCGTTCCGCCCGCGAAATAAGTGTTCCGCTTTGTTTGCTGTGCTAATTCTTGAAACTTTTGGCATTTTTCTTGTCTGGGTCGTGAGCTGCCCTCAGCGGGGACTGTCGACTCGTCCGTCCACTGAGGCTTCTTCGTGGCGTGGCTTGGGTCTCAGCTTCGATGTGCTTCGTCCCCAGTGAGAAGGAGGAGGCGGAGACCGAGACCAGAACCTGGAAACGCCCAGTCAGAGCGAGTGTAGGAGAGCAGCCGGAGGCAGCGCTGCTTCACTGGGGACAGGCCGCCCTGGAGCTCCGGAGAGCCAGGCACGTACGGAGTCTCCGTAGGGACTCCCACACCGGCACATTCAACGAGAGGGAACCCGTTTTCAGTGCCAGCGCCAGCACTAGTGTTTGCCCTGCATCAGGTCCCCTGGATACGGGGGTGGACATAGGCTCTCCCCAAAGCAGTCAGCTGGTGGAAAAAACATACGGATTGGAGGTAAAAGGAAAGCATGGCGATAGGAAGGGAGGGAGTAAAGAGAATCCTTCTGAGGTCCCATCTAAATTAATGAAAGCGGTTAGTGCTACCAAGGAGAGACCAAGCCAAGGCAAGGATTTATCTAAAGGACAGGGGAAGGCAAAATGTCCCCGCAAAAAGAGAGGTAAGAGAGCGGTGCTTCCTTCACCTTCACCGGAGAAATTAGCAAGCAGCGTATTAAAAACATCAGACTCTTTAAAGGTTCTGGGTTCTGTTTTTGGGGAGGTCTCTCAAGCAGCAACTCGCGTTCCCTCTAGCTTAAATCCAGAAAAAGCTTCTTCGTACCTTTCATTTGAAGTAAAGCCTAAGAGGGGGAGAAAGTGTAATAAGGCGGTCAAACCACCTCCGGCTTCTTCCTCTAAAATCACCCCCTCTCTACGTTCATATTTTAAGGTGGTCCCTCAGGTGTTGGAAATAGGTCAAGAGCGTCCACTGAAGGATATTTGTCCCACTGGACCACAGCTTGTGAACAACATTATGGCGTCAACAGAGCAAGGCCAGGAGCTTGATTCGATGCAGGAACTTCCCATTAGCCCAGTGGGGGGGTCACAGGATTTGGGTTCTGACGCCCATCTGAACTTAGATGAGGGGGGTGCAGAGGGGCAAACAGCCTTACCAGTCCCAGAACTAGCCCACGAAATAACTGCAACGGCTAATATATTGGCTCACACTTCAACTCTACCCCCTCCATCCCCGCCTACATCTTCTCAAGGTGAAACTTGGGGTGAAGATTACTCAATCAAAATAACAGAAACTGATAATATCAGTAGGAAGAACAATGAGGCAGCAGATGGGGCTTTACCTCCGAGGCCCTTTTTAGCCCCCAACTTATCTGAAGGCGGAATGTTTCCTATCTCTGAGGAAAGCGGAGGCTCAGATTCTAGTTTTACTCCCATCTCCGTAGCCTCGATTCAGCTGATGTTTGCAGCGTTATCAGCTGAGATTAAGCGAGGGTTCGAGGAGTCTGCTGCTAATCAAAGAGAAATAAGAACCTTTTGTGAATCCCTAGACGAAAAGATTGTTAGCCTCTCTGTAAGAACACAATCCCTAGAAGAGACGGTGGGTCAGATATCCATGCGTGCTGAGAGCGTCCAGGACGATATATTGAAATTGAGAAGAGAGGATACTGCGCTATCAGAGAGAATGGAGATTGTGGAAAACAATGCCAGACGCTGCAATATCCGAATCTTAAATGTACCGGAGGGAAGTGAAGGAACAGATATCAAAGGCTATACTATCGCGTTGCTAAAAGAGTCTCTCAACCTTCAACTTTCAAATGAGGATCTCGCCATGGATATACAGCGTATCCACAGGGACCCATTTAGGCGTAACACGCAGAGAACCAAGCCGAGGAAAATCCTGGTGAATTTCCATACATATACCTTGAAAGAACAAATCTTGACCCTAGCATTAAAACAAAAATCATTACCAGGCAAAGGTTTCAACTACCAGATACGCTCTGATCTGTCTAGATTCACTCTCGACAAACAATGGGAGTTGGGTAAAAGAATGGACGCTTTTCGTGGACTGGGTGCCACGGTGCAGATGGGCTTTCCTGCTTCCCTCAAAATAATGCATGATAACAGAATGTACAACATACGATCGGTTCAGGCTGCAGACGAGCTGCTACTGTCACTGGGAAGTAGAAAGAAGTAATTACAGGGTTTACAGGGCTGAAAGGGCCCACATAAGGTCTTATAAGGACATGTAAGCTCCCCTTCTCATATCTCCCATCATAACAAAGGGAAAAAAAAAAAATAATAAATAATAAAAAATAATAAAAAATAAAAAAAGAAAAAAAAGAAATAATCTAAAAATATAACCTCTAAGAATGTTCTGGCATAGTATCAAATTTCTAAAAGATATAACAGAGTTTGCAGGAACAAAATAAAAAAAAAATAAAAAAGGAAACAAACAAAAAATAAATAAATAAATATAAATATATATAATCAAAAAAAAAATCAGGGGGAAGGAAAAAGAAAAAGAGGGAAGGAAGGGAAGGAAAATAAATAAATATATAAATAAAAAAATAAATAAAAAAATAGACAACGAATCAGGGAGTGAAAAAGGAACACAATTAAATATTATAATTTGAGGCACTCACAAGCGGGGTTCGGGAGGAGCTGGGGCACTTACTTCCGGTATTCCGGATAGTGAGTACAAGGGTTTCCCATGGGAGGGAGGGAGGTTCGGGGGCACAGAGGTGGTGGGTTGGGATAAAAAAGCAAAAAAATATTTATTCTCAATAATGCTCCAATCAGTACTATTTTTTAGGGATTCTAATTCCAAGCAGCAGAAAAACAGTGGTTCGTATAAATTGGCGGTATTTCCTATCACCACCTATTCCCAGGGTTATGGTGAAGCTTAACATTTTGTCCTGGAATGTTAATGGTCTCCGTACCAAACCGCGTGCAAATAAAATTCTCCAGTACTTGCGGGATGTTGAGGCGGACATTATTATATTGCAGGAGACGCATTTAGTGGAGAGAGAAATACTTGAGCTGGTCAAGAAAAATAGATGGTTGGAGACTTCTGTTTCTACCTCCCAATCGCTGAACACAAGGGGAGTGTCTATCTTGTTCAAAAAATCCAAGACAATAAAAATCATTCAGCATGAGGCCGACACTGGAGGCAGGTGGGTCATCGTGGCGGTCGAGATAGGAGGAGCAGTGCTAACATTGGTAGGGTACTATGGGCCGAACCAGGATGACCCCTCAGCGTTAGAATCTTTATTCTTCCACCTGCTGCAGTTTCCTGAGCCAGTCATTATTACTGGTGACTTTAATATTGTACTGAATCCCATGCTGGATAAGTCCCCAACAAGTAGACAACTGCCCCTTTCTAAGTCAAGAAACTGTCTACTTGGGTGCATGAATCAATATGGCTATGTTGATATTTGGAGGGTAAGAGAGGGGCAGAGGCAGGGATTTTCCTTCAGGAATCTCAAACACCGACATCGGTCGAGGATAGATTTTATGTTAATTAGCCGAGAGTTGACTAACTCAGTCAAAAGCGTGGATTATATTCCGTCACATCTCTCTGACAATTCAGCTATGAAGATGGTACTTGACTGGGGAGATAAACCCCCTACAAGGTCATGGTCTTTCGATCGATCTCTACTTACCTCACCGGAAGATATAGAGCACATACAATCAGAAGCAAGGGCCTTTTTCGAAATTAACACTGGATCAGCATCTCTAGGTGTTATATGGGATGCTTTTAAGTGTACATTAAGAGGGATCATAAAAAACAAGACAGTATACCGTAGAAAGCTGTATCTGGAAGAGGTGTCTTCTATCGAAGAGAATATTAGAGCTACCCAGGCAGATATCGAAAACAGTAGAAACGACAGCAATCAAGATCTATCCCAGAAACACGCCAAAATGGCGGAATTGAAGAATGCATTGACATCAGTATTAGACAAAAGAATCATGCAGAGATGGGAGGTGAACAAACTAGCTCATTTCCAATATGGAGAGGGGGCTGGCAGGCTCCTGGCCTGGAAAGTAAAATTGGACCGAGTGCGAAATCATATCGATTTTGTGACAACCGAGCGCGGCATCTTCAAAAAAGATGCTGACATCAGGGAAGTCTTTAAAGATTTCTTCAAAACAATATATCAGGAAGACCTGAGTGCCACCTCCGAGGATGCTGTTAATTGGTTAAAGGATCTTTCTTTACCATCTTTGACGGATGAACAAAGCACTTTCTTGGATAAGGAAATAACGAAGGATGAGGTAGAACAGGCTATACAGGGAGCCAAGGGAGGCAAGGCAGCGGGAACAGACGGTTTACCGTCAGAAATCTATAAAAACCTGCTATTGGTGGTCTCTCCTGTTCTGGTGAAACTGTTTAACAAAATCTTGAGGGAGGGAGAGGCCCCCCCAGCATCCTGGGATAGCGCCTCAATAACACTAATTCTGAAGCCTGGAAAGCCCCCATCCGACTGTGGCTCATATCGGCCAATTTCAATTTTAAACGCCGATTATAAGATCTTGGCGGCAATATTGGCTAAGAGGCTCGGTCAGGTAGCTCCAGATATACTGAATTCTAACCAAAAAGGTTTCGTAAAGGGGAGGCAGCTGTTCGAGCTCACATATGATCTGGTGGGAGCTATAGATCTGGCGACTAAGGAGACTCTGCCCCTCTCGGTCCCCACCTTGGATGCCACCAAGGCCTTCGACAGGGTAAATTGGCAATACCTGTCGAAGGCCCTGTTGAGGTTCAATGTGGGAGACAAATTCCGTAGAGCAATAAAACTTCTATATGGAAGCCCCTCGGCCTCTATTCTGATCAATGGAGGGTTGTCTGAGCCATTTAGGGTTACGAGGGGAACGAGGAAAGGTTGCCCCCTGTCCCCTCTATTATTCGATTTATATATAGAGCCGTTCGCACAGAAACTGAGAGAAAACCAACAAATCAAACCATTTGTCTACTGTGATTGGATTAAAAAAGTTGCCCTCTACGCAGATGACATTATGATTTTTACACCAGATATAAATACTGCGTTTCCAGTGGTTATAGATCTCGCCTTGGAGTTTGGAAAGGTGTCAGGATATGAGGTGAATGCCTCTAAAACAGAGTCAATGTCATGGAACGTTAACCTAAATACACATAGTGCGACAACGAGGGCTAACTTGAGATACTTGGGGATAGTCATAGACAAAAATATAAACACGATAGCCTCTCTAAATTTTGCAAAAGTTGCAGCACAGTGCCGAAAATTGATGAGAACATGGGCACATCTCCCTCTCACCATCTTGGGGAAGGTAAATCTAGTTAAAATGTCCATATTGCCAAAGATTTCTTTTTTATTTAATTCAATACCGCGGTTTTTTTACCCCAAATTAATTATGAAACTACAGAGTGAGATATCTTCTTTTATATGGAATAATAAGAATCCAAGAATTTCCTGGAAAAAGATAAGGCGTCGGAGGGAGAAGGGTGGGTTGGCGGGCCCAGAGCTACAGGTTTATGCATGGGCATTCCAGCTAACGCATACACGCATGCTTTTTAAAACACCAGCTGATTCAGGCCTGGGCCTTATGTTTTCCACTTTGCTGAGTTGTGAGGGAGTTGGGCAGGCCGGCTTCCTGTTTAAGTTTGGAGATCCCAAATTTTTTAAAAAGATAAAGCTGAAGATACTACAGGGGATGGCCAAAACATGGTATAGAGTAAGATATTCGATTAATTTAGGATATTTTTCAAGCAAAGCTCCAATATGGGACCTACCTGTACCCCCTCCCTGGGCGGAAGACGCACTAGTCCTACCACTTAAAGAGGCAGGAATCGGATCTTGGGGAGACTTATTTTTTGATGGTTATCTACTTCCATGGAACTTTTTGTTTAACAAAGTCGGACCGAGATTTTCAAGACTTAAATATCTACAAATCTCAAGTTGGGCCCAGGCGCAAAACACACTGCCCTCACGTAATAGCAGGCTTCCTATAGGGGGAGTGAGTGAACTAGAAGCATGCCTGCTTGACAAGCCACCTATAAAAAAAGAGATCTCGCTCTGGTACAACATGATCATAGAGGAATTAGATGGAAAATTCTGTCTTCCAACGCAATTGTGGGCGGAGTCTATGCCAGGAGTAGATGTGGAAGAACTTTGGCTAACTTCATGCAGGGTATTGTGGGATTTGGTGAAGCCTGCGTGGCTACGAAGGAACCACGTATTTACTATACACAGAGCTTATTACTCCCCGCAGAGACTGTCAAAATTTTCTCAAATAGGGCCAGTCTCATGCCCAAGATGTGGCCTGGTGGCGGCGTCCGATATCCACATGTTTTTTGAATGCCCACAAATCACTCCATTTTGGGATTCCATAAGCAGTAAATTGTCTCTGATTCTGGATTGTCAGGTTACCATCGATTTGGGCTTAGTAATTTTTGGCTTGAGTGGAAAAACTCGTAACGCTGCCTCCAACTCAGTGTTTTATTCCATTCTGGCGGCCCGTAGGGAAATTTGTAGACACTGGAAAGACGCTTTGCCACCCACTTTTTATGAATGGCGTGCTTCAATCCTCCAGATCTCGAAACTAGACTTGGCAAGGGGAGGAAATCAGGTGAAAAGAGCCTTTTGGAACCTGTTGGAGAGGTCAAGTTGAAACCTGGGGTTTTTTTTTTGTTTTTTTTTGTTTTTTTCTTTTCTTTCACAGGTCCGATGATTATTGCTGACATGGCTCACCTTCTGGCCCCGCCACAGTAGTGTCGATGCTTAAAGGGCCTTGGTATTCCGGGCATTACTGTCCAACAGAGCAGCCCGCATACCAGAATCTCACGGCCAGCCAGCTGTTACTGAAGGGATTTGGTTCACCACTCCTCCTACGCTATCCCCACCAGCAGTAGCTGAGTCAGAACAGAGGCATAGCCTGACTTTCGGTTCGGGGTAGTTTTCTGTCTTGACAGATTGGAGCTAATGAACGCAAATGAGGATAAAAAAAATATATATATATATTTAATATTACAGATAAGCTTTCATATAATATACTAATTCATAAATCTACTTCACTTACCCTCAAAATTGTCTGTTATAAATAGTAATTTCTGTAGCTTTAAAATCAGTTACTACCAACCGGAAAAATTCTTAATTGTTATCAGTACATTCATGGGGGTCAAGGATAATTTTTACCATAAAAAGAGCAAATTTGAGCCTATCGGTGTAGTTCACAATACACCTAATTATCACTTATTTTAGAAACCGATTGATAATTATATTGCTTTACTAAATAAGTATTTATATTAAGTCATATAAATGTTTCATATGTAATGAATGGATGGTTGGACTTTGTAGCGCAGTTATAATATATCTGTAAATACCTTGTTATTTGTTCCCCTTTTAAATATGTTTGCTTGTAATATCATATTAACATTGATATTGTGAAGGTACACTTTAGGGATTGCTACTTTTTAATATTAATTTACATTTGATATTGTATAGTCACCTTTATTATGTTAATGTAAACTTATATGTACCTCTTTCCATGCTCTTTTTTGTATTGTCTATTATTTTAACATAAAATGCAATAACATATTTTGATCCAGGAAATACACTTGTGGTTTTATATAAGTTATGTGAAGATTGTATTAATTGAAACTAAACAAACAGGTTAGTTGATGAACACAGCTTTTTAGGATTAGAAACACAATTGGAAAATGATTGCATTTGTGATTTTTGCTACACTTTTGGAAATGGGAAGACCTATTCTCAAAATGGATCATTTTGATTTACTGTTCCATTGAAGATCTCTCATAGGAAATAATGGGCCAATGTGATTCTTATAGAGTTCATCTGTACAGATATCTTGAGAGTTGCCGAAAGTACAAAAGGTTTTTTGCATTGATAGCTATTGAACTGTTCTGTGTGTCCTATGGGGTTAAGACACAAGTTTCACCATTAGTCATAGTTAGATAAAACTCCAATTATCCGACTTTCTACTGAACACATTTAATATCTTATGGCTCCTGGAATATTGGGTCTGATAATACTTTATTGTTTGGGTTAACAGTAATTATGGACTCCCAGGATCTATATCGTAGGATCTACTTGTAAAGCTAATGTACTTTATCTTGATACCTGGGATACCAGGTTACTTTCATAACATTGTTGAGCAACCCAAAAATCCTAACACTGATACATCTTTAAAGCCACTGACCATGGTCAAACAATTCAAATGGTCTTTGGAATTGGGTTACTATTAGGGTTACAGGTTCCATGGCCTATAGGTATCTGTAACTCTAAGCCCAAAGGTGTTATGGGGGTTTCTCTTAAGTATAGTGGGTGTCTGTTTAATTGGATCTTAATGGGTCAAAGTTCCCACAGTGTGTACGAATGTAATCCAAGAAACAGGTGAACCAAGCTGCAAGAGATGTGCATAAGATGTCAGGGTGAATAGGGTGCTCTTAAAGCCCCAGGCGCAAGGCCCCGCTCATGACAACAGAAGCTAAGGGCTGTTGGAGATAAGAGAAAGGGGGTCCATTTTGTTGTTTCATCAAATGCTGCTGCAAAACAGAGTATGTTTTTTATATAAACAGTGGTTCTTTTAGGTAAAAACTGATTGATTCAAGCTTTCAAAATTAATTCTTACAGTGATTTGTCGAGTTGCAATCTTACTTGCTCTGTATAAACCAAATGCAAATCCAAAACAACAAGTAGGGTATAAACAAATTATTTTATGAATTTAGTTGCATTCATCAGTACCCTGTTTCAATTTATACATTACAAATCAAGTAAATTTCACAAAACGGCGCATCAGACCAGAGTGATTATGATATTGAGTGTGCAGTGATATACAGTGCCATAGTGATATAGAATTAGTGACTTATATACAAGGAAAGGGGAAGACGGGCAGGATGTAGGCCAAAGCGGTATTAAATTGTAGTTATTCCTCTGTGCCACTATAGTTAGCGGGTTCTATCGAATACTCTCTGCTCTCTGTTGGTCCAAGGGCTTGTCCCATCAATGTTTCGACCCTAGTAACGCCTAATTGTGGGTCAGAGCGGGTCTTCATCAGGACTGGGGGGTGGGAAAGGAGTGATGTCGCCTCTGGGGACCCAGAGGGGGCACACCCAGGCTTGACTTGTGCGGATTCTTGACAATAGTTTGCTTTGATTCCAGTGGAGATTGGATCTCCTAGTTCGAGGATAAGTAGGTCACTCAATTTCTTCTAGTGAGTCTCCTCTTTAGGGATGAAATTTCTGCACTTAAGACTGACACGATTCATCACCTTCTCGTTGCCAGCGCGAAGTCGGAATGACTTGATCCTTCATTCCGACTTCGCGCTGGCAACGAGAAGGAGACAAATCTATTGTCGAGAATCTGCACAAGTCAAGCCTGGGTGCGCCCCGTCTAGGTCCCCAGAGGCGACATCACTCCTTCCCCACCCCCCAGTCCTGATGAAGACCCGCTCTGAACCGCGAATCAGGCGTTACTAGGGTCGAAACATCGACGGCACAAGCCCTTGGACCAACAGAGGGTATTCTCTGCCCTAGAAAGGTTGCGTTCCCCGCGACATGTATGGGGAGAGAGAGAGAGAGCTCAAAAAATATATATTTTTTAAAAACACCCAAGGGGTGCCGCTCCCCGAGACTGCGGGGAGTAGGACCATAACCCCCCGCATACTTCAAAATAAAACCATCGGGGCACCTTACAAGCCCCCATTATGCAAAAAAATTGCCCCCGTAATTTGCCCCACAAGACCGAATGAATAAAATAGACTTCTAGTTTTTTTTCACCTTTTCCACCGCGTACAAGTATTGCATGAGTACCCCGCCATTTTTTATTTAAAAAAAAATAAAGTTGAGCCTAAAGATCCATGTACCACCCCCTGACCAAGACTATAGGTTCAGAATGTTTCTCGCCTACCCCTTCCCTTATTTCTCAACTCTGTTTTACTGTTTTCCTGTGACTCGGTGCTACCGAGACACAAGAGGACCACCAAGACTTACTGGTTTCGAGTGTTGACAGACAGTTCACACCAAACAGCATGCAGCTCGCGTGCTGAACTCCATCTCTAGATATCGCTATGATTTTACTTGTAATTTTCTCAGAAACGACTGAACCGATTTACACTATTTAACAAAAAGCTCAATCTGCGAACCGAACTCTACCTCTCTGCCAAATTTGGTGTAATTCCATTAAGCCGTTCGGGCTGTAGCCCTGGCTAAAGGTCCCTACGGAAAATTGCATGGGGAAAACACGTTTTGGGACCCCCTTTTTGTCTCAGCCCCCACTTGACGAATCACCCCCAAACTTTAAGGGAAGGAGCGGAACTGATCAGGCCATTTTTTGGGAGAAATTCACGAAGATTCGTCCACCGGCGCCAAAGTTATCCAAATAAAATGTTGTGGATTTTCTATGGAAACTAGGTCCTAACTATAACTACCTACTGGCGACCGCCAGTAGGTGATATATATATATATATATGTGGCAGTGAATATATATATATATATATATATATATATATATATATATATATTCACTGAAAAAACCATAAGTTATAGACCATATATAGTTAGGGATTAGCATTTTCAAAACCTTATTTTACTCGCACAAAACCATTGAAATTCGCATATATAGTTAGATGCATTAACTATATATCGCGCACCCGCAATCCACTGCTGATGATGTCACATATTACATCATTCATGACATGGTCAGTGACATCACTGATGACATCACTGATGACAACTCAAATGACATCACTGACAACATCACTGATGATGTCATTCATGTGATAATACGATGAATCTGTTCAGACTCTAATATAACCTTAGATACACTCAGTGTAAACAGACACTCACAGATTGTCACTTATCCATAGAGTTACTCATACACCTAGTCAGTCATGCAAAGAATCAATCACACCTCCATTTCCTCAACTATACAGTTATACACATCTTACTTACTGAAACTTATTCTAACACATATTTACTCTATTATACAATCACTGATACAAGTTTTCAATGATCCATGCAGCCACTCACACATTCACGAGCTATTATACACAGTAATTTATATATCTCAACTCTCACATGCACTGTGTTTTACATATGTACTTACTTTGACATATAGCACTGAGATATCGATTTACTCACCAATACACTCATGCACACAGTCAACCACCCATACAGCTGTTTCCACATGCAGTTTTGAACCCATACATTTAGTGAATCAACTGTTCACACATCTATGCACAGAGTCACACACCTCCCAGCCACCCACACACACACACACTCACTCTCCCATCCAAATACTTGGGCAACCAATCAATTACCCATATAGTTACTCATATAGCTACTGATCAACACATGCAGCAGTTTACAGAACAACAGACATAATGATGCACAAATTAAGACAGTTTAGTCACTAACCCATGCACTCAGTGAGACACATTTAAACACTCTCTCATACAGTCTGTCATGCATCTACTAAATCCTTCATCCAGACACTTATACATCCACTCATTCTTCAATATGTAAGACATGTTTTAACTTTACAGAAACATACAGTCACTGGATGATGTCATCAGTGATGTCATTTTATTTGTCATTAGTGATGTTGTCAGTGATGTCATTTGAGTTGTCATCAGTGATGTCATCAGTGATGTCACTGACCATGTCATGAATGATGTAATATGCAACATCATCAGCAGTGGATTGCGGGTGCGCGATATATAGTTAGTGCATCTAACTATATATGCGAATTTCAATGGTTTTGTGCGAGTAAAATAAGGTTTTGAAAATGCTAATCCCTAACTATATATGGTCTATAACCTATGGTTTTTTCAGTGAATTTTCAAGGTTTTGTAAATGCTAATTCCTAACTATATATGGTCTATAACCTATGGTTTTTTCAGTGAATTTCAATGGCTTTTTAATAGCAAATATGAAAAGCTGTAAAATGTATTCTTTTTTTTTTTTTCTCCAAAGTACGCTCCCCGGTTCGCTTACTGGTGCGCGTCCCGGGCGCTCCCCCCGCGAAATTAAAAAAAAAAAATTCTTTATTTTTGCATTTATCAGCATCCTAATCCCCCCTCCGAAAACCTAGAGGGTCACAAAGTGTCTACTGTGCCCCCTTCTACCCATTCCGAACATTGTTTGTCCTCCATTTTGTGTCTAAATTCTACCAATACTCAAAATGGAGGTCTCCCGTAACGCTGCCGGTTCGCGTACCGGAGAGCGCACCGGTAAGCGCTCGATAAAAAAAGGTGGGAAAGTAATTTACAGAAAAACCACTACAGACACTTTCATCAAATATAGAATAGCCCCTACTACATAGCCGTCCCTACCATTTCCCCAAATTTGATGGAATTTCATTGTGAAAATTATGCTGTAAGCCTCATTAAATATCCTGAGGTAAATTACCTAACCAAAACACTTATGAAGTGTTAGAATTGACAACCAATCAAAATGCTACTTTCAATATCTTCTATTATTTCATGACATTTGATTGGTTTTGTACCTGAATATATATAAAGAAAGAGAGAGAAACACAGCCATTTTGACTACTACTTCTTGAAGTACATATCAAGTACATTTCAACTGATAACTTAAACTTCTATTTGAAAGGTAAGATGTTATTTTAAAAACTGAAGTATGTTCTGTACTGTAAGTTAATTTGGAAAACATTTTCTGATAGTTATATACTATCCCTCTGTAATACTTATAGAATAAAATAGACTTCTCTGTTTTAGTTATGGATGGAGTTAGACTTGTCTTGTATAATTAGGAATTGACTTAGACTTTATCACATACATTTTTTGATATTTCTACTTCCAGTTTGATACCATACACTGCCCAACGAAAAAATCACTGTTTAAAAAACCAAACTACCTGTCTGTAATTAAACCCAACAGTGCCCTATCTGTACTGATATATTTTTTTAAAATTCATTTTACAGCATAGAAATGGAAGGAGAGCAGAAAAATAACGTGGAAATTGTTGCAGAATGCAACCAAGACACAGAAAATTATTCAGAATTCTTTGATGAATCAATGGACATAGAACTTCTGCAATGTGTTGAAGCTGTGGATTTCTTAATTGAAAATGAGACAAAATCTGACCAAGAAATATTAGAAGTTCATTTAATTTTGAAAATAAATCAGAAAAATAAATTTATATATAATAATTCAAAAATTGTTTGAGACATTATTCATTTTTATATGTATTTTTTAAACTAGTAGCAAATTGATTTTAATGTAAAATCAGACTTTAAATATACTGGGCAACTTTAAGTTTGCTCATAGTTACTTCCTTTCTTCCACTATATCATCTCCAATGTGTATTTAACATCTCTTTATCATGTCCTGCCTCCATTGTGTTTCTGCTTTCCTGACAGACTACGCTATGATTTCCATATACCTCAATAACTTCTGAAACAACCTGCAAGATATCTACAATGGAAACAATGTATTTTTATTTTTAGACTCTGCATTGGTACCTACATGTTGGTAGTTAAATAAAATAAATAAAAAAAAACAAAAATAACAATCAATAAACATACAATATTCGAACATTCTTTCATCCTATTTTCCCAATATTATGCTTCCCGGACCGCTTCCCGGTGCGCGGACCGAGCGCTCCCCCCGCAAAAAAACGATATAAAAATTGTTATTTTTTAACCCACGAGGCCCTTTTAAAGCCCCCTCATCAAACCTAGGGAGTCAGGGAGGATGTACTCTGCCCCCTTATGCTCATTTCCCCCTTTGTTTTTGCCACCTCTTGTGTCTTGATCTTACCGAGACACAAGTTGGCGGCCGCTCCGGACTGTTTAGAATGTTTACAGACACCGGAGAGCCAATCAGCTTCGCTTCGCGAAGATCCGTTACGCGTCAGGTACGCGAACCGGAGCGCTAACCGGAGCGCTGTCACAGATATATCTGTTTTTTAAAACGTTAATCTCTCAAAATCCACTGGAGCACATATATTGAGACATAGCAAAGGCACGTCGGGCAAACCATATCTACAATTTTGCCAAGTTTTGTGTAAATCCATTCAGCCGTTCGAGCTAAAAGTGAGTCCAACCGCCCTATGGAAAACTCAATGTTAAAAACGTGTTTTGGGACCCCCCTTTTTTCTCGGCCCCCCCCAGACGAAACCCCCCCAAATTTTCAAGGGCTTCTCAGAAACAAAATGTGCCATTTTCCTGAAAATTTCAGCCAATTCCGTCCACAAACGCCAAAGTTATTCGACAAAAAATTTTCAAAAATCCCATAGGAAAAAATCCTAACTATATATACCTACTGGCGACTGCCAGTAGGTTATATATATATATATATATATACTGGCAAGAGTTTTTAAGGTTTGATATTCATCTTTTGAGAAATTATATTTAACATACTTCCTGCCACTGAACATTTGTTCAACTTCAGGTAGTACCACATTTTCAAGGTCCCCCAAGAACAATTATAGAGGAACACATTTAAAGTTCTACTACATATATATATGTATATATATATATATATATACATATATATATGTAGTAAAACTTTAAATGTGTTCCTCTATAATTGTTCTTGGGGGACCTTGAAAATGTGGTACTACCTGAAGTTGAACAAATGTTCAGTGGCAGGAAGTATGTTAAATATAATTTCTCAAAAGATGAATATCAAACCTTAAAAACTCTATATATATATATACATATATATATGTAGTAAAACTTTAAATGTGTTCCTCTATAATTGTTCTTGGGGGACCTTGAAAATGTGGTACTACCTGAAGTTGAACAAATGTTCAGTGGCAGGAAGTATGTTAAATATAATTTCTCAAAAGATGAATATCAAACCTTAAAAACTCTTGCCAGTCGAGATGAGGTTGTTATCAAACCGGCTGACAAGGAGGGCAGTATTATCATACAGGACAAAGGTGACTATGATCATGAAGTGTTGAGACAGTTACAAAATAGTTCACACTATGTAAAACTATCTAGAAATCCAACTGATAAGATCAGAACAAACATTTTATGTCTTACAAGTTCAGGATTGGATGGCCTATGGCTAAGTCAAAAATAATTTGATTACTTAAATAAGAAAGACTTTTCAATTCCGGCGTTTTACACGCTACCGACAACAAAAACCTCCCCGGTAAACCAATAGTCGTAGGGGTGTCAATCTATCCTACAACCATTGGCTGAGTACGTGGACTTCTTTATAAAACCTGACGTGGTCCTTACAAAATCCTATACTAGAGACAGTACAAGTGTGATCAATCGTTTAGAAGGCAAAAGCATATGATAATAAAACGAACGTCCTTGTTACTATGGACATAGAAAGCTTGTACACAAGCAAACCACAATCACAAGCCCTAAATGTTTTCAGAGGGGTTTTAGACAAAAGACCTTGCCCTCATCAAGTTCCAACAAACTTTATTGTCAATTGTGCGAAGATTGCACTGGAGGATAATTACTTTATCTTTGATGGGGATTTTTATGGCCAAATAAAAGGCGTGGCCATGGGGGCAATTTTTGCAAATGTTTGCAAATTTATTTGTAGCCTCATTTGAAGAGAAAGTAATTTATAACAACAACCCATTTGAAAGTTGCATAAGAGAGTATTTAAGGTATATTGATTATGTGTGTCTAACTTGGGAAGGATCTATCCCACGATTACAGGAATTTCATGTATGGCTAAATAAGCAGGATAACAACCTGCAATTCACAATGGAATATGATAGGGAGTCCATACATTTCTTGGATTTAAGAATCTGGAATGATGAAGGTAAACTCTTGACAAGTCTTTTTACCAAACCTACAGCGCGGAATACGCTCTTAAAATACACAAGCCACCACCCGCGCAGTTTGCGTGACAATCTCCCTTTTGGTCAGTTTTTACATTTAAAACGAAACTGTACCAGAAGGGAGGATTACTTTAAAGAAGCCAAGATCTTACAAACCAAACTGTCAATGAAAAATTATCCATACAGACTTGTGAAACGTTCGATGAAACGGGACTGGTACTATGACCGACAGGCCCTATTACAGCTTAAAGTTCAACAAAATAATGTATGTGATTCGATCACATGTGTAACCACTTTTGGATCAGAATCGAACATGATCAAAAAGATAGTGACCAAAAACTGCCACCTCATACAGAAAATTGAACCTCACCTTAAGACACCACGGTTCGCTTTGAAAAGATCACGTAATCTGAGGGATCATCGTGTAAAAGCATATAAGGAACCAATTGCTAGTACAATCCAAAAAATGTGGGGATTAACGCCTGTTGTGGGTCACTTTCCATGTGGTTCTTGTGTAACTTGCCAAACAACATCAGTTGTAAAGTCCTGTGTTATAAATGGAAAGAACTGGGTACTGCGTCAACATTCGAATTGTTTAACGTTAAACGTTTTTTACTGTATACAATGTCCCTGTGCCCTGTATTATACAGGTAAGACCACACAGGAAATTACAAAAAGAATTTTGCAACACCAGTCTCGTATACGTTGCAAAGTTGAGACTGCACCTTTGGTGGAACATTATCTATAAAAACATCATTGCCGAGGTGACATGAAATGGTTTGTTTTGGAAACTGTTAAGTACTCAAAAAGAAGACATGATGTGGATTGTCTGCTCACCCAAAAGGAGAACAGGTGGATTTGGTCAGCGAACACTGTAGACAAGGGATTACATTATTTTGTGGTGTGGCAAATGCTGGCAACCCTCCATTAACATGATTGTTAACTTTCACATATGGTACGTTTCCAATAAGAGTGTTTTGTCATAGACAGTTATTTGGTAATCCCACTTTAGTGAGATTGAAGGGTATTGTGATAATTGAGTGATTTCCGAATTAGATAGTTCAATACAACACTATAGAACAAATGGTGAGGTCTCTATCATTATTATTTTTTGACAATATTTTTTGACAGTCTTAATTATAGAGGGATATCTCATCTTGCCTAATTCTAGTTCGTGATAAGTGGTCACTGTCTTGCCATAAAATCAACACTGGATAGTTTTGAATAGTTTTGAAATGTATTACCTGACTGACTAGTGTAGCCTATGGAAGGTCAAGCATCATATTTTATCCCAAGATGGCCGACACGCTAAGCGAGGCCCGATCACATGACCCAGAAAGGGTCATAGAGAGTCAGAGAGATGCCGGCAGCACTCGACTGATGTGACGAGCGAGCGAAAGAGGAACTGATTAAAACAACGTTCCTAAAAGTAAGTTGAACAAATAACATGAGGTAGAGAAGATTTTGGTTGCTACGACAGTTTATTACCGTGTTGACAGTAGCGCATTATGTTTCTCTATAGGTTATACAAGGGCAGAATATAGTGCCATCTTCGTATGTGAGTACAGCTTTGATTTGCTTTGTATATGTTGATACATAATGCTTACATTATCAGAGAACATTAGAATTGATGAGCCTATCTATAGACCTACAACAGAAAGAGGCAGAAGGTAAGATAGAAAGGTCATTGTGTATGGCGCTGAATATTATTTTCCTGTGGCAAAATAAGTTGTTTATGGTTGGCTGAGTTCTCTTTTTAAGATATGACGGTTGAGGTTTTAGTTACCAGTCGTTTCTGTGAGTATTTAGGTTTATATACATATTTAAGTTGTTTGTGCATGTCACAATTATGTAACGTGCAGCACTATTGGTGGAATCGGATTGAAGGTGTAGAGGTGTTATACACGTTTTGTACACTTGGGAGTTGTAGTTGTTTGGCAGTGGTGTAATAGTACACTTTGGATCACCTGATTTGGTGAGGGCAGACGATACACAATTATGTACTAAAGGGATTTTTGTAAAATTGTTACTGATTACGTATATGTTGTTTTACGCTAGATTATTGGTACAACACATGTCCTGATGATGGTCTCGAAGAATAACAGTTTGTGAGACCAAAACGTCGACGCTATGACACTTTTTTATTGTACACCATTACTAATCAATGTATTGGAATAAAACTGCGATCATTTTAACACCGGTCCTTGATAATATGCACCTAAGTTTACTGGTCAAAAAAAGAGCAATGGGCCCTATTATCAACAAAAGGCGATACATTATTGCTGCTTTTATCAGCATAAAACTGCCGATAAAGCGGCGATAATGGGCTTGATAATACCGCCTTGTTATTTCCCATAGAAGCCCATGTTAACACCAGAACATAGGCTTCTCTGGGAATTAACAAGGGCCTATTATCAAGCCCATTATCGCCGCTTCATCAGTAGTTTCCTGCCGATAAAAGCGGCGATAATGTATCGCCTTTTGTTGATAATATGCCCCTTCATTTCTATGAAGGTATGTAAAACTTTCCTTTTTTTGTGTAGCAGTTGTACTCTACGCATGCGCAGCCTCGTTTCGAAGCCCATTTTTTTTTCTTTCTCTTCAAGTTCAACAAGCAAACCTTTCTTTATTTCAGGTAGTAAATTTGTTGCTTTCTTTTCCCGGGTCGTGTGTGTCATCCACTGCTGTACTTTTGTAAACTCTTAATAATCATATTTTTTCTATATTTATTTGAAAGGTAGTGCTGAGGCGCCAAACGTTGATTACGTACTCCGCCATTTTAGTAGTTTTTCACAGTTATTTTTATTATATCTGTTACTTAGAACTCAGTAGTTTTCAATCCTAGTCTTGAATATCTTACTACAGTATTTCAACATTATTTTTATTGTGGACCGTCATACCCCTCCCCCACAAAATAACAGAAGTATGTACTTTTTTAAATTAACTTTTATTGAATCAATAAATGTAAAAAAAACTGAATTATAACTATATTAGAAGCAACTAGAAAAATAACTTTAACAACAAACAATATTATAAACAAATTGTTAAATGCACTCCAAAAGATGTCCGATTGGTAATCTGCAAAACAAAAAAGAAAATTAGAGTTTAGAATTATGTAGATCTGAGTAAATGAGCTTGAGAATTACAAGTTAGATGTCCTTCACATCTAACATGAGCTTCAATTGGAATTCCATAGAGCATATTATCAAACCCATTATCGCCACTTTAGCGGCACTTTCCTGCCGATAAAGTGGCGATAATTTTGTCGCCTAGGCTTGATATTATGGCCCTCTCTCCTTTCACAAATAAAGGTAAGACTACAGTTTTACGAGTGCAGTGTACCTGGTACATTTTACTTGTTATAGTGCCGCGTTCAAGTGGTGTCTCTATGGAAGTGCCTACTGCGTTACTGACGCCCGTTCTGCAGACTTATTTCTAATTCATTGCTATGAAGGCTTTGTAGATCTAGGCCTCTGTGCTTACCGTTGTTTAAACACTGCGGCCAAACACTTCATCCAGTTGAATTCACAACTTATTTTCACCAATTCTTCTACACGTCCTAGCAGAGAGCAGTGTCTCTAAGAGAGAAAGAGAAATGATGTCACAGAGAGTGAGAGAGAGAAAGAGAGAAAAAACAACATTAAAGCTGTGTCGCAGAGTCTAGAGTTGGGATTTTTACTTGAAAAGTCAGACGTAGATTTATAAGATCCTTGCGTCACTTTACCCATGTTAAAAGCGACTCAAAAGTGGCGTAATAACGTTGTAGATCTGTTTGTCAGACTGTTGTAACGTATCTGATTTTAGAGAGAAACTGCTGTACACTACGCACTCTGGGCCATATTATCAAGCCTGAGCAACAAAATTATCGCCACATTATCGGCAAGAAAGTGCCGCTAAAGTGGCGATAATGGGTTTGATAATATCCTCTATGGAATTCCAATCGAATCTCATGTTAGATGTGAAGGACATCTAACATGAGCTTCGATTGGAGTTCCATAGAGCATAATATCAAACCCATTATTGCCGTTCTAGCTGCACTTTCCTATAAGTGGCGATAATTTTGTCACTAAGGCTTGATAATATGGCTCTCTCTCCTTTCACAAATAACGGTAACACAATAGTTTTATGAGTGCTGTGTACCTGTAACATTTCACTTGTTATAGTGCCGCGTTCAAGTGGTGTCTATATGGAAGTGCCTACTGCGTTACTGACGCAAAAGTGGTATAACGGCATTGTAAATATGCCGATTTATTTTTAATGCATTGCTATGAAGGCATTGTATATGTAGGCTGCTTTGTTTACCTTGTATAAACAGTGCGGCCACCGGAGTTCACCACTCGACTTGAACTCTGCTTCTATACGTCAAAGTATATTCAATACGTTGCAGACAATTCCATTGCTGTTGCTCGATAGGCAGTGGTTGCATCTGAAGGATGTTTGGTGAAGGAAACAAAAAGACATTTTGATTAGTCATCGTAAACTGAGTTGCGTAACTACTGTCAAAAGTGAATTTTAATGTGGGATCTTAATATTCAGTAGTTAGACTGTTGCAGCTGCGCCACTTTTATCGGCAGGAAATTGCCAATAAAGCGGCGATTATGGGCTTGGTAGTATGCCCTTGTGAATTCCTATAGCAGCCCAGGTTAACACTAGAACCTGGGGTGCTATGGGAATTCACAAGGGCGTATTATTAGGCCCATTATCGTCGCTTTATCAGCAGTTTCCTGCTGATAAAACTGCAATAATTTGAACACCAGTCCTTGGTAATATGTCTGTTTGTATTCTAAATATATTCCGGACATTTCAGCGATTATAAAAACGTTGCTGCTATTGGGAAAAAAATGTAATATGTAAATTAATACATTATATAGGAGTGTGTTAGTCTAAAATATTAATTCACACTTTTGTATGTAGTCAGCTACAACCCTTTGACTCCTTCTGATGTGTACTCAAGTGTCACTGCTCACCTTTTGTGGAAAAGAATTTCTTCATGATGTAGTCACGATCTTCAACAAAGAAGTCTCATATGTGTTGCTGAGTCTTGATACCTCTATGGCTCACGAAATACTCGTGCTCCCATCATCATCATCATCGCAGGTTCTTCACCCGCTCAGTGCTTCGGGCACCACTAACTCAGTGACCAAAGAGGCCACACATGTGGTAGTGGGCCCTGTGTTTGGTGCTTTGGGAACAACTCTAAAATGGTGTACAACAGGTACGCTTCGTCTTTTTTATAGATAGGGTCACATGTGTGGTGACGGATGCGCTGAATGGGTATGGTGTGGGTGTATACCAGCCATAAGGGAGTGTGTGTGTCGATCTGACAACTAGACCTGCAACTAAGAAATCACTATAATGAAAGTTTGGGCCTTGTACTTTTGTTGTGTTTTCCTGGTAGCGTAAGAGTGGCCTTCTTTTTTCTATGTGACGTTATAGAGTCACCATGTATGTAAACTATTTTGTGACGCAATTTATTGTACAATGCGTTTGAAAAACTAGTTGTGGTAGGGTGTTTTTTAAATTAAACTGTGTACTCTGGTTACGAGTTTGTTGAGTGTAGAAGTATATATATTTTTATTCTATTTTGTAATCTATCATAATTGTGCTGACTTTTCTGCTTTAGCGTGCAGTACTATATTATTTAATAAAATGTATACCAAACTGTTAATCAGGTTTGAAATTCGAATGGAAGCATGTAACCTGCTCTCTGTGAGTAATAGCAATGCCGGCTCCCGAATGATGCAGGGAGCCGGCTGGTACCGTTGTGGATTTGGGGCTCTACCTACGTTCTTGAACGTTATATTTGAGGCTTGGTGGATGGGGTGTCTGGTGATTGTAAGAAATGAGTGATGTATGCTATTTCTTTTTTTTACGGTATATTTACTGTGCGCGTACAGTGCGAATTTTTAAATTTGTTCCATAAGTGTACGTAAGCAAGAAAAATGAATTAAAAATAAATCTTTTACAGATATTTATCAAGTTTATGTGTTTATATCTTTGTTGCTCATAAGGAGATGTTTTTGCTTTATTGGTACTTATAAGTAAGTGCTTATGCATAGTCTAAATTTGTTGAGGAGCAGTGTTTTATACAGTGCTGAACTTTTGACCTCTGTTGACAGTTGACTTTTGCATGATCTGTTGGGGATTGGGTGGAAAGTTTGTCAGTTGGAAAGGTTTGGAATGTTAAATCAATGTAAATGTGTGTTTTGTTTTGAATTAAAGTGTGCAGGATTTGAATTTGTTATTTATATGTATGTATGTGTAAAATGAGAGGGAAAATGTTCCATTTGACGGTTCTGCTGCAAACATGGAACTAGAGAGATTCTGTTCAAGAATATCCACTGTGTGAGTGGTATTCTTCTTAATCTACAAATCAATTTGAAAGGTGAGTTGATAAGTTGTATGGGAGTGTGTGCGGTGCATCTTTGTACATTAAGGAATTATGGGGTATATCAAGACAGGCAATATTATTATTGCCGCTTTATGGGTAGTAAACTGCCGATAAAGCGGCGATAATGTTATCGCCTGTCTTGATAAATACCCCTATATTTGTCCATTGCTAAACGTTTTATAGTAGTAAAGTGTTTTGCTATAATGCATGCTGTTATGTTTTTTTGTTTATTATCAGTTTATGCATCTCTGTACATTAAGGGATTATGGGCCATATTATTAATAAAGGGCGAATCATTATCGCCGCTTTTATCGGCAGGAAACTGCCAGTAAAGCGGTGATAATGGTCTTGATAACATATCCTTGTGAATTTCCATAGAAGCCCAGGTTAACACCAGAACCTGGGCTGCTATGGGAATTTACAAGGGCCTATTATCAAGCCCATTATCGCCGCTTTATCAGCAGTTTCTTGCCGGTAAAAGCGGCGATAATGTATCGCCTTATGATGTTGATAATATGCCCCTTTGTTCTGTGCCTTGCATCGCATTTTGCGATGCAGGGCGCGCTACGAAATTCGGAGCATATTATCAAGGACCGGTGTTAAAATTATCGCTGTTTTATCGTATTCGTAGGGTATGCTGAGAATGATTGTTGTATTCTAACAATTTTTTGTGATATTGATTCCATTTAGATCTTTTGTGCGGTGATGTTCTATGTCTTGGCTTATGGTCAGTTACCCGTTAGCCTAGATGTGGACACCAGCTTTTCTCTGTGTCTCAAATAAATTATATATTATTTTATAATGTAACCTGTGGACAGCGTTACTTCCCCTACAACAGATGGCGACGATTGGTTAACGGGGAAAGGTGACACAGAGTGAGTTAAGGAACTCCGCTGGTAGAAGAACCACGCGTGTAGAAGATTAGAAGATTAATAGCAGAAACAAGAAGAAATGGAAGAACGGCAAAGAATAACTAAAGGAGAAACCCATGGTGTGGTATTGACATAACGAAGAGGAAAAGAAAAGGAAGATTGGCACCTGAGCAAAAGTGCAGAAATACCTCGAAATCGTTAGTTGTCAAAGAAGGAAAACAACACTAATTACTGCCGTTAAAACGAAGTAAGTGGAGTAGGAGAGAGTTTCTGAATCTGAATCGAGAAAAAAACATCAGAAAAGCATGTTTACAAAGTGCGACTTTTAAAATTAAAACAACTCACCGAGTGTCTCGAGTGTGAGCGAGGACAGCTCGTGAAGTGTGACGCGACTTTGTGACGTGTGAGGAGTCAGCAAGCAGTCCTGCGAGGAAGGAGTTCAAAGAGCGAGCAGAAGATAGTGTCTGGGTCACGATTAGCGCAGGAAGCGTAGTGTGACACATCACGCAAAAATGTGGCAGCCATTTTAGATGAGCAGAGCGTTACCTAGCAACGGAGAGTCGAGCAGCACGATCCACGGAGCAAACATCTACGGAGCAAAGAAAGAAATTGGCAAAAGACAAAGCTGTGCTTTGATTAAAGAATAATTTTCGAGGAATGAGCGGTGGAAGAATGTGCTAAGTACTGTGACAGTATTCCAAGACGATCTTGGTAATTGTGTTTGGGCGCAATTAAGAATGTGCAAAAGGGGGGAGGAGCTTCGCGGGCAAGCAAGATGGCCGCGTAAGCTCGGAGCTCCGCAGACCCTCCGACCCTCCGCACATATCCTGGAAGAAATCCTGATCCACGACGGTGGATTCCAATTGGCGAAGGGTCACAGACACGGGATCCGCTTTCCGTTTCTAAATCCGACATTTCTTGGCAAAGTTATGTCGTGTTGAACTTTGTGCCAGGGATGCGGCATTGTCCCGGAGGTGTCCGATGATCGAGACAACGCGGTGCATGATTGATATGCGGAGTGAGCGTCTTCTGTTCCTGCTGGCGGAGTGCACGTAGCAGCGGAGTTGCCTATTGCTGCCTTGGCCCTCGTGGAAGCTACGCTTCGTGTCTGCTCGAGTGCCCACAGTGTCTTCGCTGTATTGCCCTTTGTTCTCTCCGGACCCAACATGGCTGGCAGGGCTGATCCCGACAGTACGGCGAACCGGGCTAGCAGGAAGACGGTCCAACCCCAGACAAATAAGATCGATCGGTACGCCCAACAAAGGATCTCGCCCTCTGTAGTCGCTCAGTCTAAGGACTCCCTACGCATGAGCTCACCCGAGGGGTCGGAGCCCACTTTACGCGACATCATGGGGGCTATCACAAGCATCAGGACTGAGATGCATAAGCAGCACGAGGTCCTGGCGCATAAGGTGGACACCCTGGCTATCGATATCAACCTGATCAGGGCCGACCTGGGCAAAACTAATGATCGAGTGAAATCTCTCGATATCAAGACCTCCAGCCTCACGACCGATGTCTCAGACCTGCAAGCGGAGGTCCGTACCTTGCGGTTGGTTAATGACCTGTTCTCGAGGCGGCTGGAGGATTTCGAAGGATGTGCCAGGCGGCAGAATGTGCGCATCATTGGGGTGCCGGAGGGTGCGGAAGAAGCGGCCGTCGACCTCTTTGTTGAGGACTTGGTAAAGACCTATCTCGCTCCAGCAGGTCTCAGTCACTTTTTCTCGGTGGAGCGGGCCCACAGAATACCCGGCAGCCCTCCGAAGACGGCCGTCGCACCGAGACCCATCATCGCCCGTTTATTCAATTTCAGAGATCGGGATGTGATTCTCCAGGCCTCGAGGCGACACGGGCCTCTCAAGTTCCAGAACGCTGATGTGAATTTCTACCCGGACTTCACCAGGGCTGTACAGAGACAGCGCCAAAGCTTTGCTGGGGTAAAGCGGCGCCTCAGGGATTTGGGGCTGAAGTACTCTATGCTGTTCCCCGCTAAACTGCGCGTTGAACGTGATGGTCGAGCCCTGTTTTTTGATATGCCTGAGACTGCGAGTGACTGGCTGGACACTTTGCTGCACCGTCGAGAAGAACAGGAGGAACACTCCGAAGGCGCCTCAGGTGGCCCTGATCTTCAGGAATAGTGCTTCCCGCACTGCCTTTAGCGGTTGGTGTGTCCGTTGACTGTGACTGATAATGCCAAGCTGTTGCACTTTTACTTGGAATATCCTATTCTCACATGGAGGGTGGCAGGGGGGGACTGCGGGGGTTCCTTACTCCTCTAGGATCTTTTTTGTAGCTTAGTTTATGGGGCGACAGGCACACTGCTGGTTGGGGGGGCTTTTTAGTCTGCTGCAGGGGTGCAGGTGGGGGGGTGGTATTGGGGATGGTTTCGTGTGTTTTCTCTGTTTCTTTCTTCCTTTCCTTAGGCAATGGGTCATATGCTCTGTCTTGTTTCATTTGTCGTTGAGGCTTTTGGGGGTTGGTGAGGACTTAGGACACGATGACGGGGGGTAGTAAATTGCAAGTTCTCTGTTGGAACGTCAATGGCTTGGGTGATCGTATTAAAAGAGGGGTGGTATTGCAACTGCTTAAAAGACATATGCCTGATATTGTTCTCTTGCAGGAGACGCACTTGGTGGGGAACACGTGTAGAGCGCTCAACAGGAAGGGTTTCAAAATGGTGGTTCATTCGGGGTTCTCTTCGGGGTCCCGGGGTGCGGGTGTTATGGTGCGCACGTCCCTCCCTTTTGAGATTGACTCCACTATTGTTGACGAGAGGGGGCGGTACGCAGCCGTTTCAGGGCGTTGGGAGGGGCGTGCCTTGACATTGGTTTTCGGTTTATGTTCCTCCTGGTTTGCAAAATAACACCTTTCAGGACCTTGGTAGCGCCATTTTGAATCTGCCGACAGGGTTGCTTATTGTGGGGGGTGACTTCAACTCTGTTTGCTCCGGATCCTTGGACAGACATCCGCCTAGAGACCTCCGAAGCTCGCAAATGTGGTTGCCCACTTTTCTTGACACTATGGGGTTGGTAGACTGCTGGAGACTCTTACATCCCACCCAGAGCCAATATTCATTTCATTCTGGCGCTCACGGTAGTCTCTCCAGGATCGATTATGTCCTTGCCTTGGCAGCTCATGCTCCGGCGATCTCTGAGGCCCGTTTTTTGGCGAGGGGTATCTCGGACCATTCCCCGCTGTGGGTCTCATTCGACTTTAATATTGTCGTATCGGAGCGACCGGTGGTGGTCAATCCGTGGTACTTCCGAAACCCCAAGACTCCTGGTCTCCTGGCCAAAGCTATCGAACTCTACTTCACTGAGAATGTGGGGTCGGTTACATCGGCTGCCACTTTGTGGGAGGCTTTTAAAACGGTCTTGCGGGGTGAGGCATTTGCTCTCATAGCGGAAGCCCGTGGGAACAGAGACGCCGACATGGTGCGTATCGAGGCGGAGATCATGGAGTTAGACTCCCAATTGGAGGCGGGCCCTGAGCCAGACCTGTTACATAATCTCTCCCTTAAACAATCGGAGTATCGTGACCTTGCCACCGACGCTGTTCTCGTCCTGGGCAGGGAACAGCCGGGTCGGATTTACGACGTTGGTGACAAGGGGGGAAAGTTGCTGGCTTGGCTAGATAAGAAAGAGAGGGCCAGCCGTGTCATCCCAGAGATACTGGGAGAGGATGGAGTGTTAGTCACTGACCCGAGCGCCATTGCTGAGTCCTTTTCGGATTACTTTCAGGGCGTTTATGCCTCTGTCTCGGATCGGTCTGAGGCCGACTCATGTGCTTGCCTGTCGGATATCGATCTCCTGTGCCTGTCGGACGCAGACCGAGATGACCTAGACAGGGATATATCCGTGGACGAGGTTGCACTTGCAATTCGTTCCTTGAGATCTGGCAAGGCGCCTGGCCCTAATGGCATTCCGGTAGAACTATATAAGATCAAACCGGATGTGGTTTCCCCACACTTGCGGAATATGTTCCTTGAGGCGCGGGAGGCCGGCATACTTCCCCCAGACCAGAGGTTGGCCACCATCGTGGTCATCCATAAGGAAGGGAAGCCGAGAGACTTGTGCCGATCGTATCGCCCCATCTCTCTTTTGAACGCGGAGCCTAAGATTCTCGCCAAAATGCTCGCCAACCGTTTGATTGGCGTCATCAGTGACTTAGTGCACCTGGACCAGTCGGGCTTTATTCCACACCGCAACACTGCTCTTAACTTGCGTCGACTTCACGGTGCCCTGGCCAGGGCCCATACGCTTGAGGAGCCGGCTGTCCTGGCGTCGTTGGATGCCACAATGGCTTTCGACTCCCTCGAGTGGAGTTACCTGTGGGCAGTGTTGGCGAAGCTCGGTTTTGGCCCGGAATTTGTGGGGTGGGTCAAACTTCTATATTCCGGACCGTTGGCCAACGTAGCTGTCAACGGTCGAGTTTACGCACCCTTTGTTCTTCAGAGGGGCACCAGGCAGGGCTGTCCTTTGTCGCCCCTCCTGTTTGCACTCGCGCTTGAACCGCTGGCGGCCTGGTTACGCGGCCACCCGACCTACATGGTATCAGATGGGCCCCTGACTTCGAGGACCGAGTGTCACTGTACGCAGATGATATTCTTTTGTACCTCACTTCCCCCTGCAAATCCCTTATTGTGGCCTGTGACGTATTGCGACTTTTCGGTCGATACTCCGGCCTAGTCATTAACTGGTCCAAGTCCTACTTGTACATCCCGAAAGGGGGAACGTCTCGTCTTCCGAGGGGTTGTGGCATTCAGGTGGCGAGCCAGGGCTTCGAGTATTTGGGGATCTACATCTCCACTAACTCCAAAGCGAGCTATGAGCACAACTTGCTTCCCCCTCTTCTTCGCCTTCGGCGTGATGTAGAGGGGTGGCGTAATCTCCCGCTATCCCTGCTTGGGCGCGCGGCATTGTTTAAAATGATGTCCTTGCCCAGGTTTCTCTACGCCCTACAAAATACCCAAGACCCGGTCCCAGCTCGATACTTCGGTGAGATCGAGAGCCTACAACGCGCCCTACTTTGGGATGGCCGCCCTCGCATCGCTATCACGAAGCTCACGCTACCGTGGTACGATGGGGGGATAGCGTTGCCTGATGTGCGGAGGTATTACTGGGCCTCCCAGTTAGCGGCTATTAATCATGGTTTATACGGTCCGGCGGACAACCCGGGGTATGCCATGGATCGATGGCTGCTGGGCGGAGGGAAGTATCACAGGGCACTCTACTCGAGGTCTCTCGACGGGCGGATGTCTGGTCCAACGAAAACCGCGGTCCATATTTGGAGGGCGATTACTAAGGCGCAGTGATGGAAGGATAGGCTAACGAAGGCGACCCCATTGTACGATTCAGACATCCTGGGCAAATTATGGCATACCAAGGGCTTTGATAAATGGGACCTAATTGGCATCTCCAGGGTGGAGGACATGCTGCTGCGTGGCGAGGTTAAAACCTTCGCACAGTTACAAGCAGAGTTTCAGCTGGGTGAAACGGAATTCTTCCGGTATGCTCAGCTGAGGCATGCATTGCTGTCCGCCAGGCCGGAGGGGGAGGTGATTCCCGACAGTTCTCCTCTGGAAGATAGGGTGCTGGACGGCCATATGCCGGACAGTGCCATTTCATTGACGTACAAGAAACTCATTAATGTCCATACCGATCTCCTCCTGGGTGTGAGGGACCAGTGGGTGCGAGATGGGATTGAGATTGATGACGAAGACTGGCAGAGTGCGGTGTCCTCCCCTAAGGAGGTTGCTATCTCCTCCCGTCTTCGGCTGGTGCAGCTCAAAATCTTGCACAGAGTTTATGTCACTGGTCCCAGACTTGTGCACATGGGCTACTCTGTCGATGGCCTTTGTAGGCGCGGCTGTGGCGCCCTTGCCACCTTCATGCACATTCTATGGGAATGTCCTGCAATAACTTCCTACTGGCGGCGCGTGCACTCGATTATGAGCGAGGTGACTGTGGTGGAAGTGCATGCGGAAGCCAGGAGATGCCTTCTAAACATCTGGGGTCCGACGGATCATAATGTGGCCCAGACCCAATGGGTGACCCTTGGTAATATGGTAGCTAAACGGTACATAGCACAGAAGTGGGGAGCTACAACGGCTCTGAAGGTTGTACAGTGAAGGCCAATATGGATTGGTGTATGTTCCGGGAAAAGACCGTGTATGTTGCCAGGGGTAAACCTAAAAAGTGGCAGAAAATGTGGGGGGCTTGGAATGAACACAGAGGGGACATTTGCGTACCTCCGGAATTTGCCCCACAGGAGGAACACTTATCACCGTAGCCTGTGACTCCAACTGTGGAATTTTTATGCTGCCATCCTGTGTTTCCCTCCCTACCCATTCCTAGTATTATATTCCGCTGGATATATCTGTGTTCACTGTGCCTCTTGACCCCCTCACTACGCCTCACTGTACTCTACATTCCATTGCCTCTCTCTTTGCGCCAGTTTCGGCGCTTTCTTTCTTTTTCTCCCTTTCTTTTACCTTACTTATATAAAACTTGAAAATCAACCTTCATTCGTTCTGATGCACTGATTCTTGCACTTTGTTTTTTTTTTGTTCCACTCTGCTGCCTCGCCTCCGGGATGTAAGGCTGAATAGCTGTGTGCATGGTTTTTAAATAAAGGTTTTAAAAATTAAAAAAAAAAAAAGAATGTGCAAAAGGAGTGTAGCAG
Organism: Lissotriton vulgaris; assembly: GCF_964263255.1. Classification (NCBI taxonomy): domain Eukaryota; kingdom Metazoa; phylum Chordata; class Amphibia; order Caudata; family Salamandridae; genus Lissotriton; species Lissotriton vulgaris. The sequence continues at coordinate 1,683,908,526 of NC_141685.1, forward strand.
GTTAAAGACCGAGACTGTGTAATACCTGAATAGTTTTAGGTTGGTGGTGCGGTGGAAGAATGTGCTAAGTACTGTGACAGTATTCCAAGACGATCTTGGTAATTGTGTTTGGGCGCAATTAAGGAAGTGCAAAAGGAGTGTAGCAGGTTAAAGACCGAGACTGTGTAATACCTGAATAGTTTTAGGTTGGTGGTTGAATTTATAAAAAAAAGTAGTGTGTTACAGTCTGCATCATAGAGTGAAATGGAGGGTCAAAATGTAATAATGCCTCCATTGTTTTTACAGCAGAGTGGTGAACCACCCATTGAATGGGACGAATGGATTGAGATTTTTGAAAACTACAGTGAGGCATTGGATGGGAAAGATTTTAGTTCAGCAAGAAGAAAGCACTATTGTTGAGCACTTTAGGGAAGGAAGGTCAGCAGAGGGAAGAGTGATAACGAATGTGTACCTAGAGGCAAAAGCACGTTTAAAGAAACAGTACTCAAAAGAAGTTAATGTCGTAATGGCTAGGCATAAATTCTATACACAGCGTCAAAGACAAGATGAGTCAACAGATCAATTTGTAACTAGGTTAAGGGAGCTGTCTTTGAAATGCAATTTTGGGGATATCAGGGATGAAATTATAAGGGACCAACTGATTGTGCAGTGCAGGGATAAGAAGATGCAGGAGAAATGGGCTGAAAAGAACCCATCGCTTCAGAATGCAATTGACATTGCAAAGGTTGTAGAAGAATCTAAGGGGCGTGCATGAGAGAGATGGACCGCAAAGAGAAATCAAAAGAGAATGTGTCGTGTGTAGAACAGGAAGAAGATGTTGCTGCTGTAGATAGAAAAAAGGGAAGTGAGAATGGCGAGAAATATTACGCTACTAGCTCAAATAATCAAGAACAATACAAAAACACTGGTAGAATGTGTTCAAGGTGTGGCAGCACTTATTATACGGTGGAATATAAAAAGTGTTTTGCACTGGATAAAGATTTCAAAAAAATGTGGGAGGAGAGGTCATTTCTACAAAATGTGCAAGTCTGGGAGCAAGGGAAAGGTAGCCGTTGTGAATGATGAAAGAGTCTGTGTGAATTCAGAAGGTGGTGTGGATGGAGCGAGGAACATTTTGTGTGTAGGTGATAAAGAAATTGATATGGATCCTGGTAGAAGAATGAGGCCAAAGGCTGTATTTGTGATTGAAGGTGTGGAGACAGAGTTGATGGTAGATTCTGGCTCGTTCTGGACTATCATCACTGAGAGTATGTTCAGTGAGAAGTGGCCTGGGGCGATTTTGAAAGATAAAGATATAAATCCGAGTGGGTACCAGGGAGAGAGGATTGACATAATTGGTTACATGCTTACTGACATTATATTCAAGAGCAGATCAGTTAAGGGGAAGGTTTATGTTGCTAAATCTGGTCCACTGATTTTAGGATGGGGTCATCAATCTGATCTACATATAATAATAAACCCGAGAGTGAAGGATCAAGTTATGGTGGTTGAGGAGATATCCACAAGTACAATTGTCGAAAGAATGAAAGATTTATTTAAAGAAGAAATTGGGGAACTTAAAGGGTATGTGCATAAGATCATGCTAAAAAAAGATGCTGTTCCAATGCAGCATAAAGTAAGAAGGGTCCCAATATTAGCAAGAAGTGAGGTGAAGAAAATGTTGTATGCTTTGTTAGAACAAGGTGTGATTGAGCAAAAGACTTCGAACTGGATTTCGCCCGTAGTTATTACAACGAAATCTGATGGGAAATACAGGTTCTGTGTGGATTTGCGCACACTTAATCAGAACATTGTGGTAGATAGTTTCCCATTAACTAACATCTACGAGTTGGTACTGTTGTTAAAGGGAGAAAGATGTTTTTCTAAGTTGGTTCTACACAGCGCATACCATCAGATTAGCCTAGAGTCGAAACCTCTGACAGCATTAATAACATTGGAGGGAATTTTCCAGTTTACTCGTATGCCGTTTGGGCTGGTGTCTGCTGCTGGAGTGTTTCAGCGGATGATGGGGTCAGTTTTGGCAGGAATAAAGAATGTTGTCTATTTTCAAGATGACGTGTTGTTGTTTGGTGAGACGATTGAGGAGCACAATGTTATTCTGAATGATGTATTGCACAAAATGGAGGGTGCAGGATTGACCTTGAAAAAAGAGAAGTGCAAATTCGCAGTGGCGGAGCTTGAGTATCTAGGGTATACGCTGTCAGTGGATGGGGTAAGACCCTAACGGGATCTTCTAGAATCTATAAGAAGAGCACATGCGCCGGTTGACAAGGATCAATTAAGATTATTTTTAGGTCTTATTGAATATTACGCAAAATTTGTAAAGAATTTTGCAGATAAGACAGAGAAGATAAGAGTGTTACTTAGAAAGGGATCACAGTTTGTGTGGGGATTTGAACAAGATAAGGCGTTTGTTGACATAAAAGAGAAGATATGCAATGCAGGGATTTTGACACCATTTGATACTAAATTGTTGTCAGTATTATCTGTTGATGCTAGCGCAGTGGGGTTAGGTGCAGTTTTGGCGCAGGTGCATCCAACTAGAGTGAAGACAGTGGCCTTTGCATCAAGGTCTTTGAATGTTTTGGAAAGGAAATACTCTAATATTAAAAAGGAAGCACTTGTGGCAGCATGGGGTTGTGAGTATTTCAGGATGTATCTGTGGGGGTTCAATTTCAAGTTGCAGACTGATCATAAACCTCTTTTGAGAATTTTGTCTCCAGGTGGCGCAGTGAAAGGATCTGCAAGGTTGGTAAGGTTTGCGGCAAGGATGCAAGAATTTTTGTATAAGATTGAATATGTCCCAGGTTGGAGGAATATTCAAGCAGATGGTTTGTCGAGACTTCCTTTGCCATGGGAGGAGGTGGATCAGTTGGGAGTTGAGTCGTTTTTGTGTTGCTCAGTGTGAAGGATCTTATCATAAAAGGTATCAGACGGGAAAGTACTTTGGAGATAGCCGTTAGGCCGTATGTGAAAGTGTTGGATGAATTGTCAATTTATGATAAAGAGGGATATGTGGTGATGAAGAATGACAAGTTTATCCCACCGCATGATTTAAGATTTTTATTGTTCAAGTTGGCGCATGAAGGCCATCTTGGTCAGTCTCTTACTAAGAAGAGGTTGAGGGAATATTTCTGGTGGCCGGCAATGGACCAACAGGTGTCAGAATGGGTTGAGAGGTGTTTGGATTGTTTAGAGTATGAGAAGAGGTTGAAAGAGGGAAGCAATGTAGACCATGGCACTATTGAGGATCCAGCGTCACCTTGGCATACGGTTTGTATGGATTTTATTGGACCACTTGGTGGTCTTAAAGCTGATTTGTAATTTGCTCTGGTGTTAGTGGATGTTACGTCAAGATGGCTGATTGTTAAGTTCTGTAAAGAAATAACTACAAGATCAACAATTAGTATGATAAATGAAATTTTCCGTGAAGAAGGTTTTCCGGTCAAACTGATAACAGATAACGGTACTCAATTGACGTCTGAGGAAATGGTGGAGTATTTGAAAAAATGTGGTATTATACATTCAAGGACGTCGTTATATAACCCTCAAGCAAATGGTATTGTTGAGAGGGCAAATAGAATGGTGAAGGGTGCGATACAGATGGCTTGTTCGAGTGGTGGTCAAGTGAAGGTTATGGTGGAGGAATTAGTGTGGGCGTTTCGCACAACTGAGAATAGTTCAACAGGGAAAATTCCCTTCAATGTGATGAGAGGACGTGTGGCTGGGACAAAATTAATTCCAGCTTGGTTGAAGGATTGCATTGGTCTGGCGGATTTGAGTGGGGCATGCACGAGTGGAAGTGAAATCATGCGGGGGAACACCAATATTTCTGTCAATGATTTGGTCAAAGTTAAACCAGGACGTGTTTGTGGCAGTTTGACTAAATTTAGAGGTCCATACAAAGTAAAATCTGTACATGATAGGTTTTTAACTTTGTGTAATGGTGAGCATTGGAATCTACGGAGGGTGGCTTTGTATAAGAACCATGAACCTAATGAGCGTATGGGAAATGTTATAAGGAAAAAGGATGTTGTACATGTTGATCGAAATGTGGGTGTTGATGCTCAAATCAAGAGAGACAGGAGACCTCCAGCATATTTAAAAGATTATCTTTGTGATATTGCATGATTTTCTTGCTTATGCCCTTAGTTCTTAGCTTCCATTTTTTTTTCTTGTTTTCTGCTGTAGATTTTTTTTTATTTTGTGAAGGGAAGAGGATATGTTGTATTCTTACAGTGCTTTTGTGTACTCTCTCTTTAAAGATATTGATTCCATTTAGATTTTTTGTGTGGTGATGTTCTATGTCTTGGCTTCTGGTCAGTTACCCTTTAGCCTGGATGTGGACACCAGCTTTTCTCTGTGTCTCAAATAAATTATATATTATTTTATAATATAACCTGTGGACAGCGTTACTTCCCCTACAACAATTAGCAGTAGAAACTATTGTGTGATCACTCTCTCACTGTCAAATCAGAGCACAGGGCGCACTATGAGAATAGTTAGAAGTGGACACTTATTGGAGATCCGATTCAGCTGTGTGGCTTATTGTGCGATGTTAGCTGGCATCGCTTACATGATTACGGTAACTGAGCGTGTGGTTCGCTATAATAAAGTTGTGTTTACTCCTCTGCATGGGAAGCTGGATTTTTCCATCTGGCGTTGATTCCGACCTTGAAAGAAGAGTCAACCAAATGAGCCGTATAAGAGCGCTATTGTCTCAAAAAGAGGTCGCTGCTATATCTACTACAGAAACATTTGTCCTTTATGTAGCAAACACCCGCACAGAAGTATATGCTTTATTAAATATAGACGTGCCTTGGAATTTTAGGTAGTTAATTTAGACTATCCTTAATGCGTCCTCGAGTAGGGGGTTAGCTTACTTTTTTAAAGTTATAAGCATTGGCCTTATGACTTCTGTAAAAACTATATTTGGTGTCTTGTCGGTGTTTTTTCATTCGATTTTTTCCAGCATCTTTGGTGAATTGTGCTTAATGCTCACATTAGTTGCAGGTGTGCCTGTATTAATTTGTCTAGTTAAATATGGATGCACATCTTGCTGCCTACGACAATATTTCTCGGTTGTTGCTGGTCCGCAATGAAATCCTTAGTTCCTATGGAGCGCTGCCTCTTGCAACGTTGAGTGCAGCTTCTGGATTATCGTTTCGATTCTCCTTTTTCACATGCATCCAACCTGTGTTCCATTACCTGAGCTGTGATTTCGACTGGACCCTGGATTTGTGTCTCTGCAGTTCGGTGTTTCCCAACGTGAATTATGACCAGCTGATTAGCCCCTTAGTGGTTCATGACTTGCTCTGTTCTGGCGGCGGGATTATGGCTTTAGCAGCGACACATGGAATAATGGGACGTTGGAATGTTTTTGCAGCGGCGCATGACTTCTTGGCACGCTGTTACATTGAAAATGACCCAAGTTTTCCTCCGATGGTGAAGAGGCTCCAGTCGTTGAGGAACATGTATGTTCATTCTTACTATTGAATTTGATGGCTGAAATGTTTTCAGATGAGAACAATGACTTCCTGTTGGAGGCTGTTGCTACATACTGTGCTTATACGCTGGTGGAAAAAGACTGTTTAATTTTTCTACCTATTCTTTAATATTTAGTTACTGCTTTTTATCAAAGATTGAACATTTTTTTGCACAATTGAACTTGACTCTGCTTTTTAGGCTTGGACTGTGCGTTCGTAATTTGTCAACGTTTATATTATGTGCTTTGGTCAAGGAAATGTGTTGTGGGCTGAGCCTTGCACTCACACCGTGTTAAGTTAGCATGAGTTTATGAGAAGCTTAAACGCCATTTTTGTTTTCCTGCTCTGCTTTGCACACAACACACACTTGCAATATTGTTTAGAGAAGGGTTAGTATTTAGCTTCATAGGAGAATAATTTGATATATTACATTTGTAGACTACCTCGCTACTTTAGTGTGTATAGTGAGAGCATGAAACATCAAGGTTATGTTGGATACTGTGTGTGTTATTCGGAATGATGTTCGCGTGTTCGAGCCATAAGAGATATGCAGCTGTGGCATCTCTTATACTTGCGCGTTTAGTAATGAAGTGTGCAGGCATGATTACACACAGTTTGAGAACTTTCGTATCTTGACAGTTTTTCGTAGAACTCAATGTGATCCACTACTGCTGAGTATCAGAGGTATGGGTCTGCCTATGTAGTCGTATGAGATCTTCTGTAGTTATAAACTAACCTTCCAAGTAGGGAGGGTGAAATGTAGGTATATTTTAAATCTGTTTCCCTTTTGCATTATAGGATGCTTTCTCCCTTTGTATTTTATGGAATAGTAACAATGCTGACAACTTTGTTTCTGATAATATGTTTGCTTGTATTATGTAAGGTACTGGGCATGAGATTACGGTGTTAGAAATAAACATTTCAAAGTTGCAGGTGTGTTTATTAAGTAATTGTTTTGGACTGGTGTAAGAATATAACGAAAGAGTGCTCTTGTTATCTACCTTATTTGAGGTAACCTAAGTCGCATGTTGTGGGTTGATTAATAATTGGAGTTTTTGCTATAGGAGGAAGAACCATTGAGTCACTGATTGCTAGTCTGTTATGGTGTTTGGGTACTAAGGTCGGGTTTGGAACACCGTAATTCACTGAGGTCGTAAGTCTTTATGCACAGTTGTGTGTAGGAGCAGAATCACTGCAAGGGTAGTTACAACAAAAAGGCTCGATAAAGGGCCTTGAGCTTGAATCAAAATAGGAAATTGAAGAATAATTGATAAGTGCAGCCAAGAAAGGGAGCAAGAGTGCAAATTTCATAGGGCCTTCAGCCGGGGTAGTTGTTATAATAAAAAGCGTTGATAAAGGGCCTGTACTTTGAATTAAAGAAGAATGATTGATAACCCCAGCCAAGAAAGGGAGCAAGTAGGTGTGTGTATGTGTGGATGATGTGTTGAATAAGATGAAAAAAAGAAAGGCTGCAGACATGCAAACTTTGTACTTCTTTGTAAGTTAAGTGCCTGTTTAGTTTTCCTGTGCACATATATATATATATATATATACATATATATATACATATATATATATATATATATATATATATATATATATATATATATATATATATATATATATATATATATATATATATATTAAAAAAAACATAGGTTTCACATACCTTATAGTTAGGAATTAGCATTTAAAAAACCTTAGAAAGTCACTGAAAAATCCATAGGTTTCACATACGTTATAGTTAGGAATTAGCATTTAAAAAACCTTAGAAGTTCACTGAAAAAACCTTAGGTTTCACACACGTTATAGTTAGGAATTAGCATTTACAAAACCTTAGAAATTCACTGAAATAAACATAGGTTTCACATGTTATAGTTATCTGGACATTTCACTCATACAAAACCATTGAAATTCCTCCGTTATAGTTAGTTCAGCTAACTATAACTTGCACGCCCGCAATGCACTGCTGATGACGTCACATATTACATCACTCATGACATGGTCAGTGACATCACTCATGACATCACTGATGACATCTCAAATGACAGCACTGATGAGATGACATCACTGATGACATCATCCTTGTGAAAGAGTGACAGACCTCCTCTCAGCGTAGTAGCATATTATAACCCTTGATACACACATTCAAAAATAGAAACTAAACTTTTCCAAAAAAATGGAAATACCAATTCTAGTTAGAACAACTTATTCAGTAATTGTAAAATCTACATACATATCTAGTCATTCAATAACAGTTCTATATATATACTCATACATGTACTCACTCATCATATATACTCATACACCTATACATCTTATTACACGCCGACACTCATCTATAGAGTTACTCACACACAAACTTACACATGCAAATAAACTATCAAACATCCATTTACTTGCATATACAGCTATACACCGACCACTACACTTACTTCTACAGAATCATACACATACTTACTCTCTTAAACAATCACTTATAGAAACACATACTTATTTATACAGGAACTCTTACAATCTCTTGCTCTCATATAAACTCACTTATATACATCACTTATATACATCAATACTCACATATACTAGTTTAACACATATATAGTTACTCATAAAGATACTATAGAGACAGTAATTCACTCACTAACACACCCATACACACACTCATCCACCCATAGAGTTCTGCACACATGCTGTCTTCAAAACACATGCAAACAATGAGTCACCATTTCATGCATCTATGCGGTAAGTAATACCCCCCACTAAACCATACAGACACTCATACTGATACTCTAAAAACTAACTAATAACCCATATCGACACTCATGTAGCTAGTCACCAACCCATGCAGCCACTTATACACAAAGTGAGACACTCATACAGATATTTTCATATTTAAACATTACTAGCTAATACATGTATTCACTAAGATACACTTAATAAGTCAGTTATACAATCATTTTTTTTTTTAAAACATCCATTTAGACACTTATTTACACATTTTTTCTTCCATCAACCTTTAGATATACATATATAAAACATATTTATTTTTCAGAAAGACACACATTCACTGGATGATGTCATCAGTGATGTTATTTGTGATGTCATGAGTGATGTAACTGACCATGTCATGAGTGATATAACATATGACGTCATCAGCAGTGCATTGCGAGAGCGCGAGTTATAGTTAGCTGAACTAACTATAACGGGGGAATTTCAATGGTTTTGTATGAGTGAAATGTCCAGCTAACTATAGCGTGAGAAACCTATGGTTTTTTCAGTGAATTTCTAAGGTTTTTAAAATGCTAATTCCTAACTATAACGTGTGTGAAACCTATGTTTTTTTCTGTGAATTTCTAAGATTTTTTAAATGCTAATTCCTAACTATAATGTGTGTGACACCTATGGTTTTTTCAGTGAATATATATATATATATATATATATATATATATATATATATATATATATATATATATATATATATATATATATATATATATATATATATATAATATATATTCACTGAAAGAAACATAGGTTACAGGCACGTTATAGTTAGAAATGAGCATTTAAAAAACCTTAGAAATACACTGAAAAAAACATAGGATTTACGGAAAGTTATAGTTAGTTGGACATTTCACTCGTACAAAACCATAAAAATTTCTCTGTTGTAGTTAGTTCTGCTAACTATAACTCGCGCGCCCGCAATGCACGGCTGATGATGTCACATATTACATCATTCATGACATGGTCAGTGACATCACTGATGACATCCTCCAGTAAATGTGGTTTTGTTTGAAATTTAAATATGTATTATATATATACCAATCTGTAATGAAGATTGAGTGGATTTAGAACTGTCTGGATGGAGGAATTAGTAGGTGTCTGACTGTCTGTTTAAGTGAGTAATTAAAAGTGTCTCACTTAACTCATGGGTTAGTAATCAAACTATGTGAAGGTGTGCATCACTGTCTCTGTTGTTGTATAACCTGCTGCATTAGTTGGTCACTGACTACATGAGTGTCTCTATTAGTTGAAAGTCCACATAAATTGAAGCACTCCACTTATAACGGCTTGAAAATAGCTCAAATGATTAGATGAAAAGAAAAAATATCCAAAGATTTCTCAGGATTTGTCTTCTTTTATTCCTTTTCCAATCCCAAACCAACGCGTTTCGCCGAGGTTATTGAACACCTATCGGCTTCATCTGGGCTTATCTTCATATAATTCTTGCTTCTTATCTTGGGGAGGATGCTCTTTATATTATTTACTGCTAACCTCAGGTTGGAGTCAATTGGTTCTTTTGTGTCTGTTATTTCTGAAATGATAGTTTATTTATCGTCTAGGTCCCGTTTCCTTTTTCCTATTTGAAAATTATTTTCTTATCTTGTTTGGTTGCCTTAATTATTGGCTTCACTTCATATCCCCTCGCTTTCACTCTGCTGCCCTCAGATTCTGCACCTCTCCCTCTCACGTTGTGTTGGCGTCCCGTGTGAAATATAATCACACCTCTACTTCAAACTATCTGTCAATTTCGCTTGTGGACAGTGCTGGTAAACCTTATACAAGAAAGAATGACATTAAATAACATTCTTTCTCCTAAACAAGTGGACTTCAGACAAGGCATCAGAACAATTGATCAACCAATGTGGGTCCAGCTAACCAGTTTAAAATATACTTATACAAATAAAGTCTAATTCTTTTTAACCTCCATTAAAATCGGACATTGACTGGGTAATAAGGAGCTTGCTTTGGAGGGAACTGCAATCAGAAGTACTTGACAGCATCCTATTAGACCTAATATAAGACCGGCACACAGATACACCCCCCTGTAGGCAAAGAGAAGGCATGGCAAGAGGGTGTCCCACTTATGCCTCATGGTCTCAGGCAGGCCCATAATCATGCCCTTCAAAGTCTTGTTGAATCTCTCAACTAGATCTCTGGTTTGGAGGTAATAGGGTGTGGTGAACTTGTAGGTTACACCACACTCTTCACACATGGACTTCATGTACTGTGACATGAAGTTAGTGTGTCTGTCAGACACTATCTCCTTGGGGAACTCAACATTGGTGGAAATCCTGATCAGAGCTCTCTCCAACACAGGTGCAATCACTGGCCTCTGGGTAGCGGGTGACATGGTCCACCAAGATCAGGACAAACATTTGCCTAGGGCCATCTTGGAGTCCAAAGGTCTAATGACTTCGATGCCCACCCTTTGGAAGGGGGTCCCAATGATGTGTAATGAGATCGGGGGAGCTTTGTGCTTTTTCCCTGACTTTCCACTAGCCTGGCCAATGGGACAGGACCTGCAGAATGCATCTGAGTATATCTTCATTTAGGGCCAATAAAAGTGGGAGACAAGTCTGGCAAAGGTCTTGTCTTACTGCAAATGTCCTGATAAGAGAATGTTGTGAGGCACGTACAGTAGTAGGTTCTGGTAGCAATGGGGGACCACCAGCACATGGGCTGCCCCAGCACCAGGAACCTTAGGCTCACTGTAAAGGAGATCTTTCTCCCAGCCCAGTATATTAGGTGATCCCAGAGGCTGCACCTGCTGCATGGGCTGCTGCCTGGTGCCTCAAGCCTTCAAGAGTGGGGCACTTCTTTTGCGCTTGGCAGAATTTCTCCATGGTGACCCCTCCAACCTACCAGCTGGCAAGCTCTGGTGCGTCATCTAGGACAGCAATGTCTTTCACTGTTGTTTTGGGGGCCTCCTTTTTCTGGACTCCATCAACCTCAACAACAGGAGCTTCAGGGGCCGGCTTCCCACATCTTTTGCCTCTTTCATTGCAGCTTTCTGGGCCATTCTTCTAGACTTCATACTTCCTTGACACTCTTGTCAGGCAGCCATGGCTTGTGTCGTCATGCAGACCCACTCAGGTAATCCCATCATCTCCAAGAGAGACCTGAGCTCCAGGTAGTGTGCTCCAGGTCATTGTGTAACAGGCAATCTACAGGCAGGGCAGGGCTCACAGCAACCTTCCGAGAACCTGAGACCCCCCTGCACTCAAAGGGAACTAGAACATGTTTGGTACCACCTGCTCTACTGGCACCAGCTGACACTTGACAGTTGTCATGCTGGATCCTGTGTCATGCAGAGACTCCAACTATTGCCCATTAATGATGACCCACTGCCTATACTTGGAAGTATTTGCGGTCATGTGGGCTTTTGGTACCTTTTCAATATCCCCCAGGGAAACTAGGGTCAGCTCGGTCTGCCCCCCAAAACTATCTGGGACTACTTCCTCCCCAAGCACTTGTGAAGGTTAAGGTGACCATACTTATATCACTCTGTACATTGGAGTACAAAGCTCCATGGTTACCACTACACCCTTGGGGGTTATTCTGGTGCCTTTAGAGGACTCCTTATTTTTAAGTTTTTCTCCACCCTCTTTCTTCTATTGGGAACCCTGACCACCTTTATGGGTGTTCCCCCAAATACCTTATTGGACACTCTCCTCAGCAAACTTCCTGGTCTCAGTCAACTTACTGTCAACATGGTGCCGATCATATGCTCTCTCATGAGCAAGTTGTAAGACCCAACATTATATTTTACTTTGCTGCCCCTCCCCCAGCCATTCAGTGCCTTACTAGAGAATTCACCAAAATCTATCCAGAACTAGTTGGGGAGCTAAGGCTGTCCCTGAATCTTTGTTTATACTTCTTGGGAGTTAGTCAGCCCAAATTTGGCAAGTAAAATGAGTTTCATGGAAGTGTACTTGGTTTGGTCCCCAATCTCTAAGGTTAGAAGTGTGTTCTGCCCCAGTGTAGACATGTGCTTCAACAGACCACTCCCCAGTACATCTCAGGAACCCTGTGTACCCTCAGTGAAGCTTTATAGGCAGAACAACACTTATAAATTGCGTCTCTCACCACATATCTGGGCACCAAGTACTTGGGTGTACAAACCTTCTTATCTTAATCAGGTACTCTATATATGCTGCTACCATCAATGCTGGAATCAGGCTGCTTGGCCTTGCTCACCAGCTCTTCCAGACTCAGTTTGTGAGCCAACAAAAGACTCTTTCAGCCTTTTTCTCCTCAGCCTCTATCTTTAACTTTGCTAACTGCAGCTAGAATTATAAAAATATATATTGACCCAATTAACTGAAGCAAGGAACTCAGGGAAACAGCTATATATAATACTCAAATCTTTTACTGCTCCTAGAGCGTGCAGCAATCATATCCATGCCTCCCAGATCTTATGCAACAATGTTTCTAATTTCTTTGTTGATAAGATAGAAAAATGTATGATTCTTTCCCCAATAGATAAGATGGGGACATTGGTGATATCCACATTGCAACCTATATGGGGCCTAGAACAGGTGATCAGCTGGCCTATTTTTCCCTCTTATAGGATTCCAAAGTAGAGGAATTGCTGAGAACAGCAAAATCTAGCTGCTAGCAGTGGAGATTCTCCCCCGATGCCGGTGTACATGAGACTTATCAAGGTCCATGAATATGACTCTGGGAATATTTGAATAATCTCCACGCAGCAAGTCGCTCAATCTGATAAAGACCACTTTCATTGACAGTCTTCTGTACAGGGATTTATACTTTGAACACTGTACTACAAGACGTATAGGGTGACCTGGACCCTAGGACCATATCTTCTTGACTAATTTACTTGGATACATATTAACTGCATGACCATTAACTTCACCCACCATCATTTTGATGAATAAGACCCTTCCGACCATAACATCTGATAAGAATACTTATTGCCTTGAAAAAGTCTCCATGAGACGAAACACGTGTCGGCGGTGCAAGCTGGAAAACTTTTAATGTGTTTGAAAATAAAGATTTTGAAGTACAACGTCTGTCTTGGATCCTTACTTTGAAGCCTATGAACTGCAAATTAACTTACTATTTACAGTAGTGAAAAACTATCATTTGACCAATTAGTTCTATCAAAACCAATACTTTACATTAATCATACAAAAAACTTTTTGCAATAAGAGCAATCTAGAGAGTGCTTGACTGACCTGGTTTTCCGAGGTTCTTGATATTAGCACTTGCTGCTTTGTTTAACACCCCTGGTGGTGGGTGTTTATCAGGTTTTCAGTGCACCTCTTATGATACTATTTATACTATTGCCTTATCAATATTTCACGTAAAACTATTTGAGTGAGAATCGGTATTTACAGTATGTGCGGACGTTTTCTCTTTTAGAGAAACACTACCACCAATCTTCTGTATACAAAATCAGGATTGCCCAGTGATATAATGCCGGCAAAATTTGCCGTACTGGCACAACCACTTGCCTCTTCCATCAGATCACTCAGCAATTACTCTATGAGTGAGGGCAAAGTACCCAGGGCGTGGAAAGCTGTGCAAAGTTTACCAATCACAAAAAAAACAACAGAGCGCCCTCAGAGTTATCTAACTATCGTCCTATCTCCCTCCTCCCCTTATGAGCAAACTCATGGAGGGACATGTCAATAGTCAGCTCATGAAATTTGTGGAGGCGCAGCAAAGTTTGGATCCTTCACAATTTGGATTCCGACTCAAACACTCTACCGAAACAGCCCTGCATGGTGTCACAGATGCTATTAAACTGGCCTTGGATAAGGACAAAGCTGTAGCCCTGGTGCTGCTGAATTTTTCCGTAGCTTTTGACACTGTGGCACATCAGAGACTGCTACAAAGATTAATGGAAATCGACATATTGGGGTTTGCCCTTCAGTGGTTCTCCAGTTTTTTGGAACAATGCACTCAAACTGTGAAACTGGAAAATTTCCACTCCAGAGTAGAATCACTGAATAGAGGAGTGCCCCATGGATCATGCCTTAGCCCAACGCTATTTAATTATACATGGCACCCCTAGCGAAGATCATCAGAGACCATAATTTTGTCCCTTTTTCATACACGGATGATAAGCAACTGCTATTTCCATTTAATAACAATTCAGAGGAGACTAAACTAAAGTTTGACGCACACTTGCATGCAATCTCCAACTGCATGTCAAAGAATTTCCTCCAGTTGAATGCCAACAAGACTGAAATTCTCCTATTTGGTAAAGCCCAACTTCTCTGGGCCCCAGAGTGGTGGTTGATAGAGTTAGCCCGCTCCTGTACCCACTTGCATGGCAGAAAACCTAGGAGTGTACATAGACCTCTATCTCACCATGAAGGAGCAGTCGACAGCCATGTCAGGTACCTGTTTTGGTTTGCTATAACTCCTACGGAGAGTGTTCGATCTTCTCCCCTTATTGACATGCAAGACCATGCTTCAAGCCATGGTGGTTAGTAGATTGGAGTATTGTAATGCTCTCTTGGGTGCTGTGAACGACGGAATACTAAATAGGCTCCAGGTGGTTCAGAATACGGCAGTTCGTTTGGCCTTGATTCAACCACTGAGAACTCCCTCTTTGTGGCTACTAAAAAGCTTACATTGGCTTCCTATTTGTAGCCGAATAAAGTTTAAAATATGCTGTCTGCCTCACAAAACCCTCAATACAAGCAACCCTAGCTACATGACCAACTGTCTTGCCCCTTACCATCCAAACAGACAGTTACGCTCCAGCGAAAAGGCGCTGCTTGTGGTACCCCAGGTTAACAAGATACGTACGGATGGCAGAACCTTTGCCTATGTAGCACCTCGTCTGTGGAATAAACTTACCATGGCATTAAGGGTGTGTCCGGATTTGTCCAAATTCCAAAAATTACTGAAAACTGAATTCTTTCAGTCAGATTAGCTCTCCACTTTGCTTTGCAGACAGCGTGGGGATAGCCCTGTAGGAGTGATTTCCTGCGTTCTATAAATACCTTATTCGTTGATTAAAAATACCATATTCAATAATCTCTCTTCCCGCCTCTCAGCCTGTTCCTCTAGAGATAGGCAATAGGAAGAGACATCGCTTCCTGCTCTCCTAGGATGCTCAAACTCAGGGGTGTCCCTCTCAGCCACTGCAGGTGGCTTCTCGGAAGAGCCATTCCCAGTCTTTCCCAATCCTTCATTATCCTTGGAGTGGGCTACTTCCCAGGCCCTTAGCTCCATTTGAAACGCCATCTTTTTTTAGCTCCTCGGGCATGTACCCCCATCTCCTTGCAGAAGCTTTTCAAACTGACTAACTGTATAGTCCTCCAGCTTGGCCAGTTCAAACTCCATGGCTCAACTTGTAGAGCGAGCCAGAGATATGATGTATAGGATGGATTAAAGATGCAAAGCAGGAAATAAAAAGAAGAAACATTGATTTGGTCTTTAATGTGGATGGTAGTGTACATCAAACTACTGATAGGTAATGCTCAACTAGAAGTCCTATCTTCATTGCTGAACATCAATGTTAGAAATTGGGTCTCTATTTGGCAGAGGTATGCAACCTGTCCAATTAGGGACCATAATCCTAGTCAGGGTAGGTCACAACACAACCTAAATTATCCTGTGCTCACCCTCTGGTAGCTTGGCACATTAGTGAAATAACTCAAACAGTACAACAGTGAAAGCAACACAAAAAATCTCTATACCAGCTTAGAAAATAAATTATGAATTTATAAATAAAGTAAGACTAAAATGACAAAATTCCAATCTGTAGAAGTTGAGATATTACATTTTAAAGAATGAAATGCTGTAAAATCGCTTAGAACAAGTAGTGCTACAAGATTACTTTAGGTCGCGCTAGACCGGGCAAAAGCCAAAGTTCAGACTTACCGCAATGGATTCCCAGTCGACTATAGGACCCATGCAGGCCCTAGTGAACAAAGAACCTTTCCTGGTCATAAGCAGCGAGATGCATTGATCTTCTCTATGCAGTGAAGGCGATGTGTCAGTTCTGAAGACAGGTGCTGGAGTCGAGAGGCGTCAAGCGATGCACCGGTTTCTGTCATCCAGTTGGGGTATGTGTCGATCTCACCAAGCTGCAATGGTGGCGATACATTTCTGAAGCATCGATCCCAGGAGGCAAAGCACTGGTTCTGCAGTATTGTGTCAATTTTACTCTAGGAACCGGGTCAATTCTCTGATTCTGCTACACACAGAAAGGAGACACTTCTAATTCTGTGTTGCAAGTATCTGGGCCACTTCCAGGGAGCCAAGCACAGGAGCAGGGGTGGAGACTTTGATATCCCTGAGTCTCAAGCAACTGGAGGCAAGCCAACAAGCCATTGGAGATCACTTGGAAGAAGACAGACTTGAGCTCTTCTTCAGCAGAGACAGAGGTCGGAGAGCAGCAAGCAGCAGGGCAACAAACAGAAAAGGAGGTCTTCCAGATCAGCAGTCTAATTTCATCATTTGAGCAGCACAGCAGTTCTTCTGAGAGAGGTTCAGGTGTAGGTCCAGAAGTGTCTCATTTGCTGGCATCTGAGATGCTGTATGTTATATCCTATACCCAAATATGTCTTTGAAGTGGGAATACTTCAGAGAATGGTTTTGAAGTGCGCCAATATTCTTATCAACCCTGTCCTCTCTGACAGGCTATCTGTTTGTGTGTGTGTGTGGGGGGGGGAGGTAATCAGTAATTTGTGTGAAGTCAGCCACTACACTTTGAAGTGTAAGTGTGAGGCCCTTCCTCCGTTCCTGTCCAGGAAGGACCATCAGAATGCAGAAGTATGTAGATGGGTACCCAACCACCACTAGCCGTCTGTGGCTGTCTGGAGTGAAATCACAAATTGTAACTGTCACCCATCCTAGACAGACGTAGATTGGAGGCAGGCTGCAAGGCATTTGCCAGATGGACCATGATCAGTGACAGAGATAATACCTCCAGGTAACTCTGTTAAATGTTAGCATACCAAAGGGGGTGATTTAGGCTCTGGTAATCTGTGAATTTGTCAGTGGTGGACGCCCTGCTACTACTATTCCTATGGCAAGCCAAGTAGCCCTCTGCTATTTTGGTAGAGCATTTCTCCCAAAAGTGATCCTGCGGACAATTCAAGAGCAATTTTGTTAAACCTTTAATGCCAAGTGACCCACCATGATGTGAAGGTTTACTCAGGACCAAAATGTCCTTAACATGCTGGAACTTTTCTCCCAGTGCGCAAGTTTCTTTCCAGATTTTACATATCCACAACCACAACATCTAAGTTGTGAACATCCAAATTATGTATCATAAAGCTCACTGTAAATATGGCATGCCTTAAAACGAAGTGAAATTGATTGCTGCATGAATTGTGTCACATCCTTGGGGTTTCTGACAGCAGAGCCACCTGAGTCAAAGCCCTCTTCCATACTGATAGTCCATACATTAGTCTTTGATACACATCAAAATTCAGTAAACCTACTTATCAGGATAATTACATCTAAAATCGAAAGATTTTACCTGATGTAGCTAGATTTAGAAACAATTCAAAAAGGGGGTGGTAATGAACAGAGTGTCTGAATTAAGCAGACCACTCTTACCCAGTCAAGAGATCAGGGCTTGATCCATCACCGTTATTTAGCTCACTGCATCACCCCAGTTCAGAACCTGGCTATATGCAAATTAGTCTGACCCAGTGCCTCATGGGAACAGGGCAGACCAAACTACCAAGCCAATTCTTCACCGGAAAGGAGACAAGCTTCCGGGGACCAGTTTCTGGCATTTCAGCCGTCATCTGCCCAGCTTGCTTGAATCCTGGTGGTGCAGAGAGCAAGGGACTCATGTCTGAGTATACCCTGCCACACTTGTGGTGGCCAAAAACGATTCAAAAAGGGGGTGGTAATGAACAGAGTGTCTGAATTAAGCAGACCACTCTTACCCAGTCAAGAGATCAGGGCTTGATCCATCACCGTTATTTAGCTCACTGCATCACCCCAGTTCAGAACCTGGCTATATGCAAATTAGTCTGACCCAGTTCCTCATGGGAACAGGGCAGACCAAACTACCAAGCCAATTCTTCACCGGAAAGGAGACAAGCTTTCAGGGACTGGTTTCTGGCATTTCAGCCGTCATCGGCCCGGCTTGCTTGAATCCTGGTGGTGCAGTGAGCAAGGGACTCATGTCTGAGAATACCCTGCCACACTTGTGGTGGCCAAAAACGATTCAAAAAGGGGGTGGTAATGAATAGAGTGTCTGAATTAAGCAGACCACTCTTACCCAGTCAAGAGATCAGGGCTTGATCCATCACCGTTATTTAGCTCACTGCATCACCCCAGTTCAGAACCTGGCTATATGCAAATTAGTCTGACCCAGTGCCTCATGGGAACAGGGCAGACCAAACTACCAAGCCAATTCTTCACTGGAAAGGAGACAAGCTTTCAGGGACTGGTTTCTGGCATTTCAGCCGTCATCGGCCCGGCTTGCTTGAATCCTGGTGGTGCAGTGAGCAAGGGACTCATGTCTGAGTATACCCTGCCACACTTGTGGTGGCCAAAAACAATTCAAAAAGGGGGTGGTAATGAATAGAGTGTCTGAATTAAGCAGACCACTCTTACCCAGTCAAGAGATCAGGGCTTGATCTATCACCGTTATTTAGCTCACTGCATCACCCCAGTTCAGAACCTGGCTATATGCAAATTAGTCTGACCCAGTGCCTCATGGGAACAGGGCAGACCAAACTACCAAGCCAATTCGTCACAGGAAAGGAGACAAGCTTCCGGGGACCGGTTTCTGGCATTTCAGCCGTCATTGGCCCGGCTTGCTTGATCCTGGTGGTGCAGTGAGCAAGGGACTCATGTCTGAGTATATCCTGCCACACTTGTGGTGGCCAAAAACGATTCAAAAAGGGGGTGGTAATGAACAGAGTGTCTGAATTAAGCAGACCACTCTTACCCAGTCAAGAGATCAGGGCTTGATCCATCACCGGTATTTAGCTTACTACATCACCCCAGTTCAGAACCTTGCTATATGCAAATCATTAGATTTAGAAACAGTTTTCTAAACCAGGCATCGACTAGTGCCTCAGGACCAAGGCTGAAACATTGGAATCATAGCCTGACTGTCCTGGACTCATAGATCCGGTGGGAAGGCCTAAAAGTGTACTGTATCGAGGATGGCTCTGATGAAAGATAGCTGCTGTGAAAAAGTAAGGTATGACTTCAACACATAGATCATGAACCCCAGTGTTGTAAGGAGGTTCAATGCTGTCTGGAGGTGGTACACAACTGACTGTCACGAGCCCGCTTTCAACACTAAGTCATTGAGGTAGGGGTAGACTGGTACTCCCAACTTCCGACGGTATGCTGTAATCAGTACTATATCCTTTGTGACCACCTAAGGGGCACTGGCAAGGCTGAAAGGGAACATGGCAAACTGAAAACGCTTGTGAACCACCATGAACTGCAGGTAGAACTTGTAAGCCTGTAGGAAAGAGATATAGAAATAGCCATCCTACAATTCTGAATCTACTATCCAGTCTTTTGGCTCCTTACTCCAAAGGAGCCTTAATTTCGGACAGGAAAATGGACAAATGGTCTTCATAAAACCACTCTGATGTGAGAGGAAGATGCTGTGGGATAGAAAGGAATGGCAGGCCTTTGCCTCATAGGACTACCTGCAGGAACCATCTGTCAGACATTATGGCTCTTCACCTGTAGACAAAAGGTGTGATCCTGCCTCCCGCAGGGTGGTCATGTGCCTCCAATGGCAAACTAAAGCAGCCTAAAGGCTCCTGCTGGGAGTGCTGGTGACTGGGAGGTCTCCTTGACCTTGTGAGCCTAGACACTGTCTGCTGGATTCCGTACCCTGAAACCAAAAGGACTGGGGTGCTTGCTGCTGGGGTGGTGAGCTTTGACTGAAAACCCTTAAAGTTGCAGCAAAAGGTGCCACATTGTTAGGGATAGTACCTTGCAGGTGTGGAGAGACTGAGGGCACAGTGGTGGCTCTACCTTCTTTGAAGTGCAAGAGGGCAAAGTCAGCCTTCTAGATAAAATGGCGAGACCCATCAAAATGTATATCAACGAATGATGCTTGAACACCCAAAACACTTGTGGATATTATCTGGAGCTGAGTACCACTCTAGTACAAACGGGTCTGCCTAAACTGTCAGTCGTGTCAAAGCTGAATCACATGGCCTACTTGCTGCATCCTGTCCTTCCTAAAAGATCTCTGCCAAGTTGAAGCAAAATTCTTCCTGTATTCATGGCAAGATCTCAGCAACCATATCTCATAACGCATGGGACTACCTTCCCAGCAAACAACTGGTATAGACTGATCTCAGGGCAAGGCTATCTGAAGACAACATCCTTTTCTGAAATGCCTCAATTCATTTTAACTTTCTGTCTGGGATGGCAGTAGAAAAAAGAACTGGAGTTAACTCTAGTGGAGATTTGTACTACCATGGCTCTTAGGACTAGGTGCTGCCAGCAGAGCAGGGTCACCTGAAGCAGGTATTTGATAATGTGCCACATGTCTGTTTACAGGTGGCCAGGAGGAGGGCTTAGCTCAAGTGCACATGAGGGTGTCAGTCAGGCCTCCTCTGTTGAACAGCAGTAAGGGTTCATATTAGGCCTGTCTGAGTTGTAAAACCTTGGTGAGGATGTTGGTTTTTCACTCAACAGAAGGCAATTGTAAATCCAAGCCTTCAACCGCTTGTCTAATGATCGCAGCACATTAAACTGACTGTTTCCATGAAAGGGCCAGAAAGAGAACCCTGTCATGGAAAGTATCCAACCCATTCACCTCTTTTAGGTCCAAGTAAAAGTTGTCCTCATGATATTGTGGTGAAAGGTCATCCCCACCATCATCACCAAAAGCTGGTTGGCTCAGATAGGAGTCCAATGTGATCAGTTTTTGGAGAATTGAATAGGGGGCTCTTTGGCTGAGCCACTGTCTTATCACAGTCAGAATGTATTTAGTCTGGGTATGTCAGAATCATTGTGTTGCAGTTCCTACTATTTAAGTAAGACTGTGTGTTTGGCCAATATAAGTGTCAACTGAGTCCACGCACACCATGAGAATATGTCAATCTAATTCTTTGCTAGCTCACAGTGCACCATCTGTACCTCTAAACCCTACGACGTACCTGATGGTGTCTGTAACCTCAGAACATGACAACTTGGAAACAGATCCTACCCGTTTGTTTGTAGCTCAGGCATGCCCCAAAGGGAGACACATGAGGTACACAGATTAGCGTTTCAAATATTTACTGAAGCAACTGCATTCCTTAGTAAAATACGGGTGCTGCAATGATTAATTAAATGGAACAAAACAATATTACCAGTGTTACAAGAATTGTGAACAGAATAAACAATTCAACCATTGTGTGTTGCATTGGATTATACGAACACACACAATAGCACTCCTCCCTAGCACTACCTATCCTAGAAAGTATAGGGTGTGCGAGTCTGCCAAAAAACCTTGAAGTGGTCTAACTCCCCAGTTAACAGTGGGTGGGTTTCAGGATAGTAACGGGACTCAGCTTGGGATGCCCTAACCTATTTCATTGATATGCTCCACTGTCTAAGCCAGTGATACTCATAGTATGGTCTGTGGACCACCAGCAGCCCGGCAGGCTTTCCTTGGCGGCCCATGGACCTTGAAGGTAATGTACCCATGGCCCCAGAGAGAGAGAGAGAGAGAGAGAGAGAGAGAGAGAGAGAGAGAGAGGAGAGAGAGAGGAGAGAGAGACAGTGTAGAGAGAGAGGAAAGAGACAGTTGAGAGAGAGAGAGTGGAGAGAGAGAGACAACAGTGGAGAGAGAGAGTGGAGAGAGAGAGAGGAAAGAGAGTGGAGAGAGAGTGGAAAGAGACTGACTGACTGAGAGAGAGAGAGACTGACTGACAGAGAGAGAGGGAGACTGATTGACAGAGAGAGAGACTGACAGAGACTGACTGACAGAAAGACTGACTGAGAGAGACTGACTGAGAGACTGACTGAGAGAAAGACTGAGTGAGAGAGAGCATGAATGAGAGAGAGACTGACTGAGAAAGACTACTGAGAAAGACTGACTGAGGGAGAGACTGACTGACAGAGAGAGAGACTGACTGGCTGAGAGAGAGACTGACAGAGAGAGAGACCAACTGACAGAGAGAGAGAGACTGACTGATAGAGCGAGATAAACTGTAAAGGCATTGGAGTCAAAAAGTGTATGAAGCTATGCAATGCCTCTTAGATTTCTATTGTCTGCTAATAAAAATGTATTATCAAAATGTTCTCTTTGTAGTTACATCTGGTTTTGAAATACAGCATTGTCACATTGTCTAATGTTTTGAAACAAGGTTGATTTTTTTAACACTAGCCTTGCCCTCTCACTGACCTCACCCCCACTAACCCCACCTCTAACGGTGCGGCCCTTGGCCACAAACCACACTGGAAGTATATCCCCGACAGAAAGTTTGTGGGTACCCATGGTCTAAGCAAAGGCTGGTGCAGTTTATATTATAAGTTGAACCCATTTGTCCCATGACTGAGCTCTGGTACGGCAGTCTTTGTTGATTCTACCTACCCAGAGCTGTTGCCAATGGACAACAACAAACAACATTTTGCACAATATGCCTAAACCTTGTATAAAATGTTCTATGGGATGATTATGTGCCTAATAAGAAGTGCAAGCAAACAACTGTCTCATACTGATGTGCAAGCTATGTGTGTTATAAATCTGTGTTTAAAAAGATGTCAGCTTTAAACGTAAATATTTAAAATGGACTTGTTTGTACCTGGGGCCTATGTAACCTCAAAACACCCACTCCTTGGGCCTCATTTATGAAAAGTGATGCATCGCTGCGTGAAAACAGCGATGCGTCACTTTTCATTGCGCCCTCCTTGCGACACCAATGATGCGTCATATTTACATTATGATGCATCATTGCGCAAGGAGTTACAGGTACGTCAGTATTTCTGACGTATCTGTAAGTGCAAAAGTGACCCATTGCTGGAGTGTGTCACAAAAGTGACGCAACTCCAGCAATGCATCCTTTCACATGGGGCAATCCCCATGTGAAAGGGCCTGCGTCAGTCTTATGCCTGCTGTGAGGCAGGGACAAGAATTTGACGCAACGGCGTCCTAGAAGTGATGCAGTGAAATCTCATAGATTTCACTGCATCACTTCTACGACCCTTTCTTGCGTCAATACGCCCCCATTGCATACATTATACCTGGCGCAGGTATAATGTGGCGCAGGGGTTCACAAAGTGACGCATCTACCCAGCAACAAGGCGCAATTTTTACGCCACCGGTGCGTCACAAAAAGTGACGCACCGGCATGCGTCACAAAAAGTGACGCACCGGCAGAGTAAAAGTGACGCAAGGGCTCATAAATGAGGCCCCTTGTCTGTAAGCTGTATAGCTGTCTAAAAAGATCCATAGTAAGACTAAAAATATAAATCGCTCACAAAACGTAATAATATTAAAAACACTCTCCACTTCAAACTAAAGCAAAATGAAAGGCAAATTGTATTAAAAGGCAATTCAAAAATGCGGAATTAATATCTGCATGAAAAGGTCAATCTGTATTTAAAAGTGTGCTCAGTTAAAAAAAAACAGCTTCTCAAAACTGCATGATTGTGTAAATATTCCGCGAGTCAGATGAAACAATATTGTTTCCAGCTTCCACAGATGATGTATCAGTTGGCACTCCAGGCACGAGTTGTAAGAACAATCATAGTTGTAACCGATCCAATCAGCAGCTGTTGAAGGTGTGACAGCCAGTAGTGTTTCCATAGAGGACAAACCAAGATCAAAAAATCCAGTAGCCGAGGTATCCAAGGAGGGGTCATAATATGTATTTGGCAGCAATGGCAATCTTGCAGGACTTACTTGAAGATGGATTCTTAATGGACCCATCAGCAATTCCTTAGTAAAGGATATGCGGATATAACATGCGAGAAGTAGGTTCATTACCCTCCCAAATTTTAGGGCAGATTGACCTGTCAGGATGCGAGGATGCCAACACAGACTTTGACCTGCATCGGGGAAGCAAATTGGGCAAAATTTACAGTTTTGACAAAAGTGCACTGAATGTGCTGGTAACCACTGTGTATGCCTGTGTATGCCTAAAAACACTCTAATAAAAGAGAGAGGGACCCCAAAACCAAAGGGATAGGGTTCCACAATTGACACAAGTCAAAATATAATTCCCTGGTTTACTATTGAACCAAAAGGGAAGGCACGCAGTTAGAACCTCGTGTTATCGATGATTCCCGTATCCTGGGACTGTATAAATACTATTCATTGATTTTTGTATCTACAAACTGTGTATGTCCATGACCACACTATTACCGCGTGTTTGGTTTCCACCATCCCTAAACTTTTATTACAGCTATTACTTATGAAGCTATGAAACGGTCTTGTTGTGTTCTCCAAAAGTCATTATAGCGAGACGACTTTGTTTTTATATGCTGAGAAGATAGTTCGCTGGACGAATATCTCCTGCAAGCGAGAAGGAGGCAGAGCACCCCTTATTATATACTGAGTGATATGTATCGGTTGAGAACCATTGGGAAACATTTATTACAATTGTCCTGATGAAGGCGGTCACATACTAAGTATACCGCCGAAACGCGTCGATGCTTTAAGGAGCAAAACTGGAATAAGAAATGAAGGAAAATTCAAAATAAATGCTTTGTCTGAATTTAGTCATTTTCCCGTAGCTCTCTTTTTTATTGGAATGTTGAATTTAATTTTTATATAGTGTCTCGTCCTGTATGTGTTTCCCATTTTTTAACGAAATATAATGTATGTCAATAAATTGTCTAAGATCTACCTTTATTAGAGTGTTTTCACTTATATTAATATTTTTAAATTGTTTTTATTGCTTCCTTGTTATTATTTGATATTGGTGAGTCTATGTGTTTGTTTGCAAGAACCTATGTGTCTACGATAATTCGCCCAAAGGGAATTATATTTTGACTTGTATGCCTAAAAACAGCCATACATACTTGTCTCTGATGGCCAGTGCCTGTTAGCATCTACCCCCATCCTCGCCTTTGTAGGTGGTGGATAGTGTCGACGGTGAGTTTAAGAACATCCTGCAAGATGTACCGCATCAAATGCAAGACAATAGCTCCATGTCTTCCTGGTACGTCAGTGCAGGGACATCTCAACTGGTGGTGGTGGAGGGCACTGAAAACTGCCGCTTGTATCCAAGTTGCAGGGTATATTTCTCATGTGAAGCCAATAGAATTTCTAACATAAGGGCCATGCAAGGTGGTCAAGAAAAATCAAAGACCCAAAAAAAATACAGAAATGGAGAGTCTTTTTGTAAAGAATATTACCATATTATCGGGTGTGTGGATACATACCAAAAAGTGCTAACTCCACCTAAATATCAGTGTCAAAAGTAGTAGAGTCGGGTGTTGACTCTGTAGGATGGAAATAAATAAAAACACAATAAAAACAGAGACCCCTCAGTAATGTGTCCCTCTAGCATGGAGGTGGAGATGGCCTCTAAAGGGCTGAATGTGGTGACATAGAATAAAACAGGAAATCCATATAAGTGACCTCACAGTGTGTGTATTGTAGGGGCCAGGCAGAATATCAATAGGATAGAAATGACTATTTATAATCAGTCTAAAGAATCTTTTCATTTAATTCTGTGCAGTCTTTCTGGAGGTAGTACTCCCAGCATTGTTCCTTTTCATACAATCTCCTGGGAACATCCTGACTGACCAAGTACAGTTTCAATGACTGAGGTTCCGTGAATTCTGAACCTGGGTCATAAAGGTCGTGGTTCTGTTATGATTTTTGTAACAGTGAACCGTAAACAGTGAGTTCAGCAAGTATGAGTGTTTTCGTCATTTTACACCGATGGATTCACTGTGTATTTGAAGATTTCGTTCTGAACCCTCGGGCTCCATTTTGTGCATGGCAGCCATTTTGTGGTTGCCCTCACAAAGGCTGATGACTGTGGCCGAACGAGTCTTTAGGACACATGCACCTTAGTTTGAGTTTGTGCTGACTTTTGCTTGACCTGAGTGAACTGACCCTGTTGCCTGAAGCCGACCTTGCCAAACCAGTTCTTGCCCTTTAGCTGATCAAGATTAAGGATCAGAGCACAGGACATCGTAAAGTTTTACTGCACACAAACATGCCTTATCCTACTTCCATCTGTTTCTGTTTCTTCTTTTATGGTCTATTTATGATATGGGTTGTGGTCTTTTTATTATGGGTTTGTCCGGCCTGTGCAGGAAAGGAATGTTGGGCTTTCTTGTGTGATTATTGTGGGCCGGACAACTGAAAAATGAGTTTCACTGGCATGCGATACCTTTGTTGTGGAAACATGTGATTGGTCAAACTGCAAATAAGGAATGTTTGCCTGAAGCATAATTTTTGGCATAAAAAGGGATGACTTGCTTTGTAAAGTTGAGCAGTCTCCTGAGAACCTACACCGTGTGGTACTTCTAGGACTTCTGTTACTTCCTGCAGCCAATAAAATTGATCTTTGACGCCACCAAGAAGTATCCCGTGTCTCTGCATTCTAAGACAGGTGAACCCGAAGACTTTGGGCGTGCCCCTGGCGCCGCTGGGTTCTAAAACCCGGTTCTTCAGTTGGCGCCCAACATGGGGCGACTTCAGCAGTACCGGTCCAAGCCTGAGGATCGTGAGGAGCCATGTGAGAAAATTCTGGAGGAAGGCCAACCACTTCATCGACCCCTGTATGTCGTCGTGGTCCGAAGGTTTTTGCTGCGAGGCTTCCCGCTTTCCGACGGCTACGAAGGACTGCTGCCCTGACTGTCACCCTGTCTTGGACCCCTTTGTGAAGCTTTGTACGGCGAGAGGATAGACGGGTCTTCTGGTGACGTGACTGATACCTTAAGTTAAGGATAAGTGGGTCGCTCCCAGTCCTTTGTTCTTTGGTTTTTTGGTTCTTTGGTTCCTTAGTTTTTTGGTTCTTTGAGTCCTTAGTTTTTGGTTCTTTGGGTCTTTGATTTGGGCATTGCAATTTCCAAAGCAGAGGGACTCGTATATTTGCGAGACTATCGTGGTAGATAATCCCTTGAAGTTTGAAGCTAGATTAGTGAGCAAAGATGCCTGGTCTTAGCAAACTTAGGAAGATATTTTGTTGTGGTTGCAACAGGGATTCCCGATTGGAGGATTCGTGTCCGATACCTCCGGTTGGAACTCTGATTTATGAGCTCTATTCTAAACATGGCATGGGCCCCATTACATTTAATGAAGTATGGGTCCGCTACCCTAGGAAAGATGGTGTCTTACGATGGCCCCAACATGGTTGCTTTGATACAGAGATTTTAGATAATCTGGAAGCGAAATTATTTAGGAAGAAAGCCCGGCCGGAAATGTTTGACTCTTTCCGCCTTTGGCATAAAGAAGTCAGACAACAAGAAATTAAACAAGCTAAAAGAGATAAAAGAGAAAAGGGTGTATCGATAATGCAAGCTGCTAGGCAGTTTAAAGAAAACGAAGAAGGTCAAGCGAATGAGGTGTCTGATAGACAACATAACATGGCCATCGATAAATGTTATCCAGCATTGCCACCTCTTCTTGAGAAGGCAACAAAGGACCCTGGAAAGGGCCCCTTAATGTCACATTTATTGAAGTTACCACCCCCTTGTGCACAGAGTGCTATGGCACCTCCTCAACCTCCAGTTGTTCCACCTCCTGGTCTTGTTCAACCACTGGCTCCTCTTCAGCTGGTTCTTCCTCCTACGGCGCAGCCTCCTCTGGGGCCGCCGACTTTGCTACCAGTTTTGCCTGGACTTGCTTTGCCTCACTCTCCTTTACCTTTGACTTCTGCTACTTTGTCTCAAAATACTTTGTCCCCTGTCCTTATGACAGCTTCTCCTTCTGTTCGACAACGAATGACTAAAACTGTTACTGGTCTTCTTTTCTCCTTTCTTTGGGTCATTGAGTATGACCCCTGTTTCTGCACGAAAACAACTGCGTAGTCAGTTACCTGGTCCCGAAGAGCGGGCAGTGTTGGATCTTCTGGTTCGTAGATGAGTTTCGAATGTTTCGAGGTATAATTTAGAGTCAGTTATGGATGTTTTCCAGCAGTGGGAAGCACCCAAGCAAAGATATGTGTTTGATGAAATGTGTACTCTCCTCCGTGAGGAATGGGAGGATAATGATTTGGGTTCAGTCCCAGTGGAGTTGCTAAATGTACAGTCCGAGTTTGCGAAAGGGACGGTAGTGGGTCCCGGAGTTGAGAAAGCAGTTGCGATGGTACTTGCGTTTAGGAACGGTTTTCCTTCTCAGCGACTGTTTGAGCCTGATTTCGTAGTTAGGAGAAAGGTACGGCAATATCCTATGAGAGAGGTTCCCCCAGTTTGGAGAGAAGGGGACGCAAACGCTGTTACACCTGTTCTGCCATATTTTGAAAGGGTATGGGTACATGTTCCGTGAAGAGAGCTGAGGTTTTGGCTCTTAAACAGTCTTTACCTGATCCCCGTAAGAATCCAGCAGGCTATTACAAAGAATTGTCCCAGACAGTTGACGCATGCATCATGAATTTAGCCGACATAGATATGCTGTTGGGTAACGTAGTTCCTCAACCTTTGTGGGCAAAGATTCGTCACGAGGATCATGCGATAGAATTAGGCGACTCATGGGCCAATATGACTGCTGCAGATGCTAGACAAGTTGGTGATTCTAAACCCGAGCCTTTAGTGGCAAATCTACCTGGCAGAGTTATAAATCTTATGAAAACGATGATGCCAGCGTTACGAGTAAATTAGGACAAGTTGGCAGCATGTAAGCAGAAAAAGGACGAAAGCGTGTCTGATTTCTTCACTAGGTTTGAAGAAACATTTGTAGATCACAGCGGTCAGGATATGAGTACGGAAGGTGGCCAAAGATTTTTCGTGGATAAGTTTGTCTTTAATTTACTTCCTGAACTGTGTAATAAGTTGAAAGATTCTGAGAGTTCTTGAGCTGTTTCTTCGTCGGCCCAGATAATAGCGACTGCACAGTACATCAGGAATAGGGATAAGGACGAGAAAGAGAGAGTGGAGAAAAAGACAAAAGATTTAAAGACTAAGGTTCTTCTGCAGCAGGCTTATCCGCCTCACTCGAATCAGCAAGAGTCACAGCAACGCCCACAATTTCAGCAACCTCTACCGTTTCAGAGACTGCCACAGAAATCTGGGTTTTTTCCTCCAAGAGCGCCTTTGGGTTTGAATCAGTGTGCGTATTGTAGGGAGGAAGGTCAGTATAAGAATGAGTGCCCTGTTTTGCGACAGCGCGCAACTGATACGCCGGCCCCAAGAGGTCGTGGTTGTTTCCAGCAAGTGTCTAGGGGTAGAGGACGGGGTGCGTTTCCTCATAACGAACGTCCTTTTTCCCCGCAGACTTCGATGAATTATTTTGATCAGCAGAACGTACAGACTGGCAGATCTCCACAATATTATGCTGATGATTACTATGTTGAGAGTGAGAGTACTGATTATAATGATTGCTAGGACAGCAGAGGACAAAGAGAGGGAGTAGTGTCAGTTCCAGTAGACCAGAATGGACCTTATGTTGCAGTAGTCAAATCTGGTGTGGTAGAGCCTTTTCTTTTGGATACTGGTGCAGCGAAGAGTTCTATCATGCACTCTAAACTCCCTGGCTCACCTTTGTCTGGCTTAACGAATGTTTCAGTAGGATTTTCCGGCGCCCCAGTACGAAATCCAGTTTCCAGTCCCTTGTCTCTTTCTATCGGGCCTTGTGAATTGGAAGCACCCCTCATTTTGACGACAGTTTGTGGTGAGAATTTGTTGGGTTTGGATTTATTGAAAAGATTGCATGCGACATTGTATTGTTATCCTTCGGAAGTACATCTTACATTGGGTAAGAATGTGATCTCTCCGATGTATTTGTCTAAAGATCGACTCCCACTGGAATTGCGTTGTCTCCCTGAAACTCTTTTATGCTACTGGTCCTAATGATGTGGGTCTCTTGGAGATTCCACCATATGTTGTGACGCTCAAATCAAATGTTAAATTGCCACGTATTCCTCAATATCAGATTTCGAGTGATGGTGAACGAGTGCTTTTGGCAATTATTATTGATTTAATTGAGAAAGGTGTGATTGAAGAAACGAGAGGTAACGTGTGTAACAGTCCTGTTCTGCCTGTCCTGAAGCGGACTGATTCTTCTCAGCCACCTGTGTATAGGTTTGTGATCGGTCTCCGAGAGGTTAATAAGATCGTTGTGCCACAGTTACCTGTCGTTCCGGACATTACTGCTTTACTGACTTTGATTCCTGCATCAGCTGCTTGGTTTTCAGTTATTGACTTGAAGAATGATTTCTTCAGCATTCCGATTGCCGAGGAGAGCAGAGATATTTTTGGCTTCTCTTTAGGAGGCCGAAGCTTCCGGTATAAGCGCACTCCTCAAGGTTACTGCGAAAGTCCCTCCAGCTATAGTCAGGCTTTGTAAACTCAACTTGATACTCTAGTGTTGCCTGCTGGTGCTGCTCTTATTCAGTATGTTGACAACTTGTTAGTGGCTGCTGATGATGAGGAAACTTGCAAAGAAGCTACTCTTTCTTTGTTGCAACATTTGTCTGACTTGCATCATAAAGTGTCACCTTCGAAGTTGCAGTATTGTCGCCAAGAAGTGACCTACTTAGGTCATCTCTTGTCGAAGGAGGGAAGAAGGTTGACCCCAGAACGAATTTGAGCAATTGCTCAAATGACTGTGCTCAGCACACAGAGAGAAGTGCATGCTTTCTTGGGTATCACATCGTACTGTAGACAATGGATCCCAAATTTTTCTTTGTTGGCGAGGCCTTTGTTGGCTTTGACTTGTAAGGATACACCGAACCCTCTTCCTTGGTGTGACGATTGTCAGAAAAGTTTTTCTGAATTGCGTGATGCATTGTGTTCGGCTCCGGTGTTGCGTACTCCTGACTACAGTAAGCCTTTTACACTCTATGTTCATGAGAGAGAGGGTTGCGCATTGTCAGTTTTGACGCAACAGTTCGGCGATAAACAGCGTCCATGTGCATATTTCTCGTCGACTTTGGATCCGGTAGCTAGAGCGTTGCCGAGTTGCTTGAGAGCTACAGCGGCAGCAGCTGTTTCTATTCGACAGTCTGCTGGATTGGTGATGGATAATACGTTGGTTGTGATGGTTCCACATGCAGTGGATACTTTATTGAATAGAACAAAGACTCAGCATCTTACTAGTGCCAGGTTGTCAGGTTATGAGTTGACGCTTCTGGCTAGTCATGTGCACATTAAGCGGTGTAATGTATTGAATCCAGCAACATTATTGCCGATTTCTGTGGATACAGATGGTCAGGAACAGCATGATTGTTTTCTTAGGACAGAAGAGGAAACAAAGGGCAGAATTGACTTAAAAGATACTCCTCTTTCAGATCCGGATGGTACGCTATGGGTTGACGGATCATGCTACAAGCTTCCAAATGGTGACACGACTGCAGCGTATGCCGTGACGACATTATGTACGATTGTTGAAACCGCACAAATTAGTGACAATTCAGCACAAGCAGCGGAGTTGATTGCATTAACGAGAGCGTGTGTGTTGTCTGAGGGAAAGAGAGTGAATGTGTATACCGATAGTCAGTATGCGTTTGGTGTTGCCCATAGTTTTGGACGTTTGTGGAAGGAACGTGGATTACTTACTTCCCATGGTACAAAGATTCAACACGGGCAATTGGTGAATGAGCTTCTTGAGTCGCTTACGTTGCCGAAGCAAGTTGCGATTGTGAAGTGTAATGCTCACCGGAAGGTTACGGATGATGTTGGCAGTGGTAATGCGTTTGCGGATGAAGTTGCGAAAGAAACAGCGAGGAATGTGTTGGGTCGAATGTATATTGCAGGCCCTGAGATATGGATTGGTGCAGCTGGAATGTGTGAGGATACGATCGAGAGTGTGAAATCGATCCAAGCTGAAGCTACTGAGAGTGAGAAGAATGTGTGGAGAGAAACTACGGGAAGATTGGATCCGAATGGTTGTTGGGTTGAGTTGTCTGAACACCAAAGATGGTTGTTGCCTGATGCGTATGTGCTTGCAGTGGTTACGATGGCACATGGAATGGCTCACATTAGTGCGAAAGGGATTTGTAAGTTGTTGGCTCTAGTGTGGGAGAATGGTGGGATTCCTAAATGTGCGGAGAATGTGGTTAATAATTGTATGGTTTGTTTGATGCATAATCCTGGCATGGGAACCCCAACTCCAGCTGGTCATTTTGCACCTCCGACGTATCCGTTTGAGGTTTTGCAATTGGATTTTATCCACATGGAAAGGTGTAACAATCTGAAATACATCCTTGTAGTTGTCTGTGCCTTTTCTAGATGGGTAGAGGCATATCCCCTAAAATATAATACTGCCCTGTCCACAGCTAAAGTCTTGCTCAAGGAGTACTTCCCCAGATTTGGTTTGCCACGGATGGTGTGGAGTGATAACGGAAGTGAGTTTGTGGGGAAGATCATGAAGAGAGTGTGTGAGGGTTTGGGCATAAGACAGAAATTTCATGCTGCTAATCATCCCCAATCAGCTGGTTTAGTGGAATGCTATAATGGAACCCTGGAGCTGAAATTGGCTAAAATTTAGGCGAGTTCTGGTCTCCAATGGCCCGATGCTTTGCCGTTGGCACTTTTGTCAACTAGAGCTACAATGCATTCACAAATTGGGCTCAGTCCGTATGAGATAGTTTTTGGTCGCCCGGCAAATGTGTGGGGAGTGCCGAGACCAACAAAGTTCAGTGACATTGAGTATCCTGTGTTGGTGGACTATTTGTATGACCTGACGGCTAAATTGTGGGTCTTACATCAACAGGTTCATGATAGCCTCCCACCCGCGTCTGTGGACCCAGGTCACACCATCAATCCAGGTGACTGGGTGTTAATGCACAATTTTCAACGGACCAAGAATGATCAGCCCTGTTGGATAGGCCCTCATCAAGTGCTTTTGTCCACGAGAACAACTGTGAAGGTCTTCGGTAAAAGAAACTGGATCCACGGCGTACACTGTAAGAGGGTACCTTTACCTCTGCCGTACGACCAGTGGGTCCAGAAAGTAATCGGTGATTCAGAAACAGAGCGTGTGCCGAAGTTTATGCCTTTTAGTGATGCACACTTGATATGGACAAGGTCTGAGAAAGAGGATGATGACATTTTACAAGCAGCTGTGCCTCCTTCTTTGAGACTGGACACTACTGAGCCTGAATTTTTGTTTCGCAGTCAGACAGAGCCCGGTAAAAGCCATTACAACTTGCGGCCTAGAGACAATGGACAAATAAAATAGTGAATTCTTTGAACCTTTTTTTTGGTAAATTGCACTCTCTCAGCCAAGAAACAGTTTTGACCTATTTTTCTTTTTCGAACTGCCATCCGGGTTCAGCTGTAGGGTCACGGTGTAAAGACTTGGGAGTGCAGCCGTATTGACATAAGGTCAACGGTTCTGGTTGACCTAGGGAACTCCCTGGACTGACAGACGCACTCCTTAGCAGAAGAAAAACAACCGCCGCGAACAGCACGTTAGAGGATGGAGTTTTTTTAGTTTGAGAGAGCTGTTGAGAATATGAACTTTAAAATGAAAATGCGTAGAATAATGCATAGCAAATGTTTTCTGATCACATGTGTTTTGATATTTTTAAGTATGACATTAGCTCTGGTGGGTTGGACTATTTTTTCTACCCAATTGACTTCTGCACCCACTTCCCAACCTATGTTTCTCCTACTGTTACTTCTTTGCATTCTTTTCATATCTTACCTGAACATGAGCAGATTAGAAGGTCAGAATTTGTTAATAACTCCTTTGTACAACTCTTGCATCAACATCAGTTGGTAGTGAACACCACTAATTGTTGGGTGTGTGGTCATATGCCACATACTACGGATAAAAGGTATTCCCTATCTGGTTCTACCGTTTAGTTATAATGGGTCAGTATGGGCTTTACAAACGATGTTCATATATGCCAATGAGGTCTATCCCCTGCGTTCCATAAGAGACAACACGAGCAATAGTGCCTTAGTGAAAGGAATAACAGATATTATTAGAGATATTGATACATATGAGACTATTCCTAAGGATGAGGCGCTAGCTTATATTGGTTGGAACGTGACTGGATATAGTGTTAATCTGAGTGAAAAGCAGAGACGAAAGAGGTCACCTCCGATTTGGATCGTACCCCACCGAGGTCATTTTTGTCTGCAAGGTAATGGCAAGAATCCGAAAGCTCAGTTAGGGAAGAGTGTTTGCACTCAGACGTATGTTTTTGCGTCTCAGTCTTCCCCACCGTTTTTAGCAGCTAAGGGCACGTATTTTATCTGTTACGATAGAGCATATACATGGTTTCCCCCTGATTTTTTGGGAACCTGTTATGTTGCGTATTTGTTGCCCTCTACGTATACTGCTGCTGCAGATTACCACAGAACGAGAGTAGTTAGAGGTGTTTTCGACCAGGAAGATACCGCAGGACAAGAAGTGGGAGACTTCTTTAAGGGTTTCCTACCGTTTTGGGGACCTATGGTTAACAGTAGAAACTTGACGAGAGTAGTTGAGTCCACCGTGAACGAAACTGCTGGTGCCCTTAGAAATTTGACTGCTGAGCTTCAAGCGAACCGCCTTATGACGTTACAGAACCGTATGGTTTTAGATGTCATACTTGCCGATCGAGGTGGAGTATGTAAAGTGATCCAGTCGAGTTGCTGCGTTTTCATTCCAGATAATGCTCCGACAGTATACAAGGCCATTTCCAGGTTGCAGAAGATCTCCGAGTCGATACATGTGGACGAAGTAAGGGTGGGCGTAGTTCGCATAGCCGCACTCCGCGAAGCTACGCGAAGCCGTTCTCGCACTACGCGAGCTTCGCGAGCTTGCGTAGTAGCTTGCTGGTCCCGTACGCGAGCCGTTTTTCTTGCTCGGGAGCGCGTAATGCGTGTTCGGGGCGCTGTCTGTGTGTTCGGGGGATTGTAGCGTGCGACCTTACCCATGTGGTGGGCTATGGGCAGGCCATCTTGTTTTTTCAATTGTCCCGCCCGCCCGCGTCCCCTACTTCCTCTTCCGGGTCGCGAATAACGCGTTCGCGTGGTTCACGTCTTGTTCGGGAACACAACTACTTGTTCGCGCGTCCGAATGACGTTATTGCGTTCTCACAGTTGGGTTGGATTGTGCGGCCGGATTCCAAACATCGTAGTGAACGCGACCGGGAGAGAAAAGCGAGAAAGCGAATGCAGAACCACGGTAAGTCATTACCGCGCACGCGAGAATGCTATTGAGCGCGCGAGGAAGAAAAACTACTACGCTACGCTGTAGATTGCGAAGTAGGCGACAGCTTCGCGCGCTCCGCGAAGTGCGAAGTTGCCGAAACTTTGCAAACTCTGCGAACGGAGCGTAGTTCTCCGCCCAGGCCTAGGACGAAGGAGATTGGTCATTAACTGGATGGTTTTGGGAACTGTTATCCGCGTGGGGATGGAAGATTCTGATGATCATTGGTGTGGCTTTAGTGATTCGTTTCTCGTGTTGTCTTTGTGTACAGTGTGGTCCTGCCGTATGTGGCCTTTGTGCTACTACGTGTGTAAGGAGACCGCCTGTCTCAAGAGAAGTACAGAGAGATAGGATCATGCTCCATTAACACCTTGATGACCTGATGAATATTGACATCGATTCAGATATAGACTGAGTGATTGCCTATTTGAGGGCAAAAGGAGGGACTGAGGTTCCGTGAATTCTGGGTCATAAAGGTTGTGATTCTGTTACGATTTGGTAACAGCGAACCGTAAACAGTGAGTTCAGCAAGTATTTGTGTTTTCGTCATGTTACACCGATGGATTCACTCTGTATTTGAAGATTTCGTTCTGAACCCTCGGGTTCCATTTTGTGCATGGCAGCCATTTTGTGGTTGCCCTCACATAGGCCGAGGACTGCCGCCGAACGAGTCTTTAGTACACATGCACCTTAGTTTGAGTTTGTGCTGACTTTTGCTTGACCTAAGTGAACTGACCCTGTTGCCTGAAGCCGACCTTGCCAAACCAATTCTTGCCCTTTAGCTGATCAAGATTAAGGATCAGAGCACAGGACATCGTAAAGTTTTACTGCTCACAAACATGCCTTATCCTACTTCTATCTGTTTCTGTTTCTTCTTTTATGGTCTATTTATGATATGGTTTGTGGTCTTTTTATTATGGGTTTGTCCGGCCTGTGCAGGAAAGAAATGTTGGGCTTTCTTGTGCGATTACTGTGGGCCGGACAACTGAAAAATGGGTTTCCCTGTCATGCAATATCTTTGTTGTGGAAACATGTGATTGGTCAAACTGCAAATAAGGAATGTTTGCCTGAAGCATAATTTTTGGCATAAAAAGGGATGACTTGCTTTGTAAAGTTGAGCAGTCTCCTGAGAACCTACACCGTGTAGATAAATAAAATTGATCTTTGACGCCATCAAGAAGTATCCAGTGTCTCTGTATTCTAAGACAGGTGAACCCAAAGACTTTGGGCGTGCCCCTGGCGCTGCTGGGTTCTAAAACCCGGTTCTTCATGACAGTCCATGTAAGAACTGTGGTGGTGTGGTTCATGGCGACAAAATGGGAGGAGAGTTTGGAGGTTAACATTTTAGATCTGATATTACTCTGATGGTCCCCAATCTTGGTTTTTATTGTTCGTGTGGTCATCCCCACATATCTGAGACCACACAGACAGGTTATTAGATAGACGCAGTTTTTTGATTGGCAGGTAGTATGTTTTTCTTGATGCCACTCCCTATTGAGACCAAGTTGCAGGGTTTTGGTAGCTTGCATAAGTGGGCATATAATGCACCTCCCACAGGTATAATATCCTTTGACTGGTGACATCCCCCATGCACAAGGGATGTTTTTCTGAGTGTTTACACTGCATGGTCTAGTGTGAACAACTAGATCCCAGATGTTACTTTTTACGTCTGTAAGAAAACAAAAGTTTGGGCATTCTAGATTCCCCTATATTAAGAATCGAACATCGTTTCACAATCACCTCATAATGCTGTTAGAGGCTGGATTAAATGTTAACCAAGTGAGTTGAGGATTAAGAGGTTTTTTCGTTGGGGCTAGAATGGCTTTACGGTGGTATTTATAGGTTCTCTTGGGTGCTGTCTTGACTAGGTGCTGTGGTATTCTCATACCAGGTGTTTTTGCTCTAGTTTGTCTGCTTTTTTGTTGGAATTGCCAATATCACTACAATTCTGCCGGAGTTTGAGGAATTGCCCATAAGGCAGGTTGAACCTACGGGCGTTAGGATGGTGACTCCCAAATGAAAGGAGTTTATTATGATCTGTTGGTTTGTTGATGTCCTTGTCTTCAGTTACCCTCCTTCCAGAGATGTGAGTAGGTCCAGTTAGGGCAATTGGACATCAGATACATGCCCAGTAAATTTCAGATGAGGGTCGATGGAATTAATCCATTCAAGGAAGTCTTGAATTTCAGTGGTCTCGCCTTTCCAGATGATTAAAATATTGTCTATGTATCGCCACCACAATTGAATCCAGAACTTGAAAGGATTGGTTTCAGTAGGAATGGATGTCTCTTCGAAGTGATGTATTTATAAACAGTCCAAACTGGGGGCATAAGCACTTCCCATTGAAGTCCCTCCACATTGTAAGTACAATGTGTCCTCAAATTGAAAAAAAAATTGCTTAAGTGCTAAGGTAGCACAAGTCATTAAAAAATAAATAGGGGTTGGGGAATTCCAAAACACCCACTCTCATGACTTCCTCAATCACTTGGAGGGTTGCCTCTTGTGTAATATTCATGTACAGTGCTTCCACATCTATTGTAACCAGGAGATCCACCCCCCAGTGTCAATGATTTCCTCAGTTAGGTTCAGAATATTCTTAGGGTCCTATTTACGAGAAACTAACGCAGCACGGTGCCCAAGTAATTTTACTGCGTAATTTTAATGCATGCTGCAGAATGCAGCATGCATTGGAAGAGGATAAAAACGGGGAGAAATCAAAACATTTCTCCTTGTTGTGCCTTGCTACGCCACCCCCAGGGTGGCGTAGCATTCTGATGCATTTCCAGGTTTACGAATGCTTGTAAATCTGGAAATGCATCAGTGGATATGGGTGTTGCATGGGAACACCCACAGCAACACTCATGTCACGCCCCTAACATGTAAAGTGTTGTGTGAAAAGGAGTGATATTTACAAGGACTCGCAGGGTGGCTTTATTTCTGCTTGTAAATATTACGCAGCAGGTTGTGCCGGTGCGGTGCACGGAGCTTGTAAATAAGCCCCTTAGTGTCCTTAAGGTATATGAGAGTTTTTGCTACCAAAGGCTGGAGAAAATGGGTGCAAAAAGGTGAGAGCTGATCCAATATTTGTCCGATCCCTGAGACAATTGGGCATCCTGGTGATGGGTGTATTTACTTGTGAATCTTAGGCAAACAATAAAAGTATGATGTCTTTGGGTTCGTATTCAGGAGGAAATCTGCCTTGTGTTTGGAGATCCAGCCATTGGTTTCTCCTTCGTTCACAAGTGTTGTGATGATTAGACATAATCTATGAGTTGGATCCTGAATCAAGGGTCTGTAATGCTCCGAGTTCTTCAGGAGGCACAGACATTTGTTCCTGTAGTCGGTGGTGTGCTGAATCACAATAGCTCATTTAGGAGGCTGGCTTAGTATATTTTGCACACTTATTCAAGTGGTGCAACTTGCACTAAACCAAACAACCCTTATGGTGGGGCAAACTCCATGAACTTCGCCGACGGTGCAGAGTTCACTGCCCACCCTTAGTGGCGAGAAGCCTTCAATTTTGTATTTTGAATAGATGTAGCTATGTTAGGAGAAATGCCTGCCACCTCTAATCTTCACCTCTCAAGTGCCAGACCTCCCAGAGAAAGATGACAACGTAATTTCTCTGAAAGGAGTGAAAATCTGAGAGGAGATGGGCGTGGAGGAAGAAACCAAGGAGGATGTACCCCCGATTGTCAGAGAAATGGGTACCAAAGGCGTTGTTTCCATGCTGGAACCACCAGAAGAACCTCCTTCTGCACTGCCTCGATCTTAGCTAGCACCCTGGAAATGAGATGGAATGAAGGAAAAGCAAACAGAAGTCTGTTGGGCCAAGGGAAGCCCCTTACATCCACCTCCAAGCTTCTCGGCAAAGGCAGTAGAGTACAAAGCCTGGGAAAGTGCACACCCTGTGGGGAGGCAAAAAGATCCACCTATGGCTCCCCCAATATGTTGAAGATCTGCTAAAAGATCTCAAGAGCTAGTGACATAGATCCAGAGGTAGGGAATGTGTGACTCTGAAGATCCACACGCATATTCATCCCCATCAGCAGAGCTTTCCAGTTGCCTACAGCTCCCTTCAGTTCTAAAAATTAAATGTTTCTTCCAAAGACCAGAGGCCCTGGGCTGACTGATATCCCAAGGTTGCTCACCATCTGAGACTGCTCTCATCCATGGTGATAGTCTGTGGATGAGGCGGAGAAAGGAGAATTTATTTTCCCAATTTTTCAGGATCTTACCACCATAGGCGTTTCTGAGCCACATCCGGGAGAACTGGAACTAAGGTGTCGAAGTCGAGAGATGTTGTGTTCCAAAGCTGCAGTAGATCATATGTCACATTGTAAAAATGCAGGCAAGCCCCAAGTACCAGACATAAGGGCACCAACATGTCCCCCTGTCCCATCAACCAATGCCTGCTGGGGGTGCACAAACGTACAGAAAAGTCCTTCGGCATCAAATCAATATCTCCTGGCAGGAAAGTGGAAGGAAAACCTTTCCCTCATTGATCTTGAACACAGCACCTAATAGCCAGTCTAGAGGACGTATCCTCTCCCTAATTGATTTCCTCAATGAAAGCTTTGCAGTCATGCAACAAGGACTGGACATTGTAAGCAGTATAAGTCCCATCCCTTATTGCAAAACTGGCTGCTGCATACAATCTCTTTATTGCACTCTCAACCTTTCTGTCCACCTAATCCAATGAGTGGCATCCTCCAAAATGACGGTGCCGCTCAAAGCCAGACCTGCCATAAGAAAGTCTCCCTCTGCCTTTACAGGAAATTCTCCCTGAAAGTTCATCAGAGAGTATCACTTGAACAGAAATCTAGAGAAAGCTGACTTCTCTATGTCAGTTCACTCTCTAGATAGCAGACCCTTTATGGCCTTGTGCACTAGTAAGGAATCTGGCTCATTTCTTTATATTGCAGGAAAAAGTCCTCCTCATCTGGCTGGGAAGAAGCCTCAGGAAAATGAAACGTTGTGCCGAAGGTCAGTCTCTGAACCTTGCACATATCTTCCTCTCTGCTCCCAGTCATCCTCTGAGGGATAAGAAATGTCCTTATCTGCAGCTGACAACATAAAGGACTTTGGCTGAGTGCTTCAAGAGCCGTGAAAGAGGCCTCAATAGCCTTGTTTATCACTAACTGCAGGCCCTATATATCTGCAGCAGGTTCCAGCTGAACACTCATATTAGGAGCTTCCTCGTCAGAAGAGTCCTCTTCTTAGCAGAACACTTCCCTCCATGATGACAGACAGACCCGTGAAGGAAAAGATGCGCTTTAAAAAAGAAAACTTTCCGTTTACCGCGGTTGCCTAGCAGTGCGGCCAGCGAAAACTCAAAAACACTCGCAGGACTGCTGCCATCTTGGATTGAAATGGTGGTCCCCAATAATTACAGTGCTCACCCAGAACCTTTTAGCACAGCTAAAAGGAATAAAGGGCACTGTCACACCTCTAAAAAAGGCTTGAAATAGGCTTTGAAAAGCTTTTCAAGTGCAGAGGTTACCATCTAATCGCTCTGCAGAGGATGTAGCATGCTTACTCTGCCAAAGATTGGCTGTTTAGAAAAGGGGGTGGTGATGAACAGAGTGTCTGAATCAAGCAGACCACTCTTACCCAGTCCAAAGATCAGGGCTTGATCCATCACCGTTATTTATCTCACTGCCCCATCCCAGCTCAGAACCTGGCTATATGCAAATCAGTCTGTCCCTGGCCCAGTGCATCATGGGAACAGGGCAGACTAAACTACCAAGCCAATTCTTCACCAGAAAGGAGACAAGCTACGATTGGCTGTTTGCATAAAAGTTCATTACTGGCAGCCGGCAAAACCAGGTATAACATCTCATAGATATAAATGTATAAAAGGAAATCTCACTTAACTTTGTCATAGCTGATGAAAGCTGGCAAGACAGACAATAAAACAGGAAGATTTCTACTCGGGCTTTACAATTTCTCATTCAGGTGATCTTACTCCCTGTGAGAGCCATGTTGGGAGGGGCATGAGTGGGAGAAGTTTTTTCTATCTTAGCTAGGTGAATGCTGTGGGAGATATAGTTGTTGGTCATCTTATCAGGACTGGGATCAGGAAGAAATATGAGGTAAGTAATTGTTAGTGCTCATGTTGGAGTTGAAAGAAGAAACTGCCATCAAATGTTATCGCTGTTGTGGCTTTATAAACAAGCATTTTCAATGCAATAGGTCTCGCGTTTGTGAGCGTTTAAGCTATCGAAATTGTAAATGACAATGCCTTTTAATGTGTTTTTAAAAGGAATACATATATACAAGGCATTGTTATTTTTAATGCCAAGAGCTCAAACTCTGGCAAATGCGAGACCACTTTAATGGTGGTCATGCCCCTTTTTTAGATGCTGCTAACATATTCAGGTTACAGTGAGCAACGTCTAAACAAAAGGCTGCGGCTAACATTTAATTGAATGCCCGTATGGCTCTTTCACCCAAAGTAGGAAAAAAACCAATAATTTCAAAAGGTTCTGTAGACCGTCTGCTAAAGGGAGGGCAGTCTGCGCCGTATATTAAATAATTAAATAAGCGTAGCTGCTATAGTTAAAACGGACTGCGCTGTAATTTGAATAAATACAATAGTATTAAAATAGAAGAGAGGGGTGCTGTGATGTTTTGGGTGGAATAGGGGAAGAGCATTAAAAAAGAAGTGCTCACCATCTTATGAAGTAGACAGTGTAACAACTGAAGTAAAAGGGCCAGTCCTCATGGAAGGTTACAAATGAAGAGAAGGCGGTACTTAGGAGGAAATAACAAGCCTATGTACGAATCAGAAACCAGTATTTGCAAAGGGCTATGACAACAGCCAACGACAAATGTGGGAAGAGAATGGGCGGGGTTTCAGGTGCACACTCCAATACAGCATGCCACAGAGCATCTCTCCACACTTTTCTGTTTCTCTAGACTTAGACTAGCTGTCACCAGTCACGTCACTACATCAAGATAGTAGTATACAGGAAAATGGGACCTGTCATTGAGTTACGGATAACTGAGATGCTTGTTGCCACAGAGGCTATCCAGATGGAGGGAACTCCCTCTGCAAATCATTTGCTCCAGTAAGCTTAGGAAGCAGAAGAGTTTCTGCTTCCAAAACTTAGAAAGTAGAATTTGTGAAAGATGCACTTGTGGGTAGTTTGACGCATACCAGGCTGCAATGGGATCTGACTGGAATAGAAATATAAAGATTTATTTCACCGATTAAATATATTGTGCTTCTGTCGAGTGCAGCCTTGTTGGCCTTCATGAATTTCACAATGTAGGGTGCATTAGACCCTTTTGAGTTGCCCATATGCTTAAGATCACTGAAGGGAAGTGAGTTCTCCATATGTAAGGAGGTGAACCCCTAATAATCAGTCCAGGAACGGACTCTTTGCGACAGACCCAAAATCCACCCCAAAAAAGATTCACAGTCAGGTTGAGAAGCAGTACCCTGATTGATAATTACCACATAAAACTAACCTTGAAAGCACGTCTCTGGTTAATGCTGGACCATAGAATAAAAATCGAAGGGCATGGACCTTAGCCAGTATCTTCCTACAAGGAAACTAGTGACCAGACATATCACTGCAACCGACTAATCTAATTGCAAATAAAGTAACTTGGATAAAGGATACAAAAAACACAGAGCCATATAAGTAGTTGTACAAACCTGTCCAGTCACTAAGTATACCACATGGTCTATGGGAGTTTAGGAAAGTCCTGAAAGTCCCTGTTTGGGCAACCCTTTTGCTGC
Source organism: Lissotriton vulgaris (assembly GCF_964263255.1). NCBI lineage: Eukaryota > Metazoa > Chordata > Amphibia > Caudata > Salamandridae > Lissotriton > Lissotriton vulgaris. The sequence continues at coordinate 1,683,951,727 of NC_141685.1, forward strand.
TAGCGTACAATACCAGGATTATGTATGTACATATGTGCTATTTGTATAGCATAATCCTAGCTGAGAGGCAGCAGTGTGCTCTAAAGGGTCAAACCAAAATATACAGTCAGCAAGTGATTGGTGGGATTGCTGGGTTTTGATAGCAAAGTCAGTGTGCCATTACTTCATCGTTATATAGGGGCCGATTATGATAGCGGATAATCCGCATCCTCCGGGCCGGCGGGCCGGAGGAAACGGATAAACGGCTGCGGACTGGGAAAAGACCCCCCGCCAAATTAGGATGGCTGGGGCATATTTTTTCCGTCCGCCGCTTTTCCGCCGCGGTCGCCTTCCGACTGCGGCGGAAGGTCTAACATGGCAGGCGGTGTCTATCAGACACCGCCAGCCATATTAGGATGGAGGTGGTCCTATGCCTTTCCACTGCAGCATTTCTGCCGTGGAAAGGCATACGGTTTTTTCTTTGGGGGCCCGTTGCCGGCCCCCAGGGGTGAAGGGGGGTGGGGGGTGCACATGGGGGGTACCTATCGTACCCCCCTGCCTTTGCATGCACGAAGCAGCAGGCACCCCGCGGTGCCTGCCGTTTCGTGCATGCAAAGGAAAACATGCACATTAAACCTTGCGGTGGGTGCTGCTGGAAGCAGCATCCGCCGCAATGTTAAATGTAGGGGATGTGACCGCCAGGGTGGCGGTCACTTCCTAATTCCGAGGGAGGGAACGCCGCAGCCCCTGCGGACGGTCCCTCCACCTCGGGGGTGGCAGACATCCTAATCGGGCCCATAGTGTTTTTGAAAGAGATGCATCTTCATTTTTTTCTAAATTCAAGCAGGGTTGGGTTGATCCTGGTGGATGTGGATATGAAGTTTCAGATCTGTGTTCAGAGATAGAGAAAGCCTGTTGCCTTGTGTTTTTTTCTTTTTGCACTTCTTCACCTCCAGTCTGATGGTCTCCTGGCTCTTGGTGTGCTGAGAGCCCCAGTAGATACACCATGTCAGTCTCATAGGTGGGACTGTCAGCCGTGATGGCTTTGTATAGGATGCAGCTGGTTTTTAAAATTGTGCAGACTCGTAAACAGAGCCAGTAGAGTTCCATTTGGGTGTGGGTGGTGTGGTCATATTCCAACGAGCCCCTGATGAGAACTGCTGCAATCAGGAGGAGGCTCTTAAGGAGGGACAGTGTGCAGGCCAGGCCCTTGCAGGGAGTTATACTAGGGCGGTGACGTCAGGCAGGGGAGGGTCAGGGTGGGGGGGTTGTAAAATGCGGAATATGGACCATTACAGGTAAGTACAGAAAAAAGGGAAAAAACGAATTTCGTTGCCCACACTGCTTCGCCAAATGTGATGCAGCGTGGGCAACGAAATTCGTTTTTTTCCCCCGATACTTACCTGTAATGGTCCATATCCCGCATTATACAACCCCCCACCCTGACCCTCCCCTGCCTGACGTCACCACCCGGTATAACGCCCTGCACGGGCCGGGCCTGACAGTGTGGAGTTTTGGAGACCATGGAGCAAGACACTGCCAACATCCAAATGCAAGAGTACAAATCTGTGAATGGCAGTTCTTAAGTCACCTTTTGTGAGGAAATGTTGCACTCTGTTTAGTAGCGAGAGCTGGTGCCAGAGTCTCGTAATTTTCTTGCTAATGTGTTTCTGAAGCGTGAGGTCAGTGTCAAGAGTGAATCTAATTTGCATCGCGTTGAGTAAAAACTGGGATTGAATTAATCCAATTTGTCATTGCACCAGGTTTGAACACGTTGGTTCCTGTTGTTCTTGGTGAACAGAAAGGATTATGATTTGGTAGGTTTGCACTTCAGGTAGTGGCTGGACATCTAAGACTGGATGAGTTTCAGACAGTGTTGGATGCATTGGCTGTCTAATATAGAAGATATTTTCAAGCAGAGCTGGGTGTCATTAGCATATTGGTTTCTTTTGATGCTGTGAGTAGGGTACAAAAGGACTCAGTGTAAATGTTGATGACGTTAAAGATAGAGTAAGTTGAACCCCTGGAGGACTCGGGAACTGATAGGGAGCATCGAGCACCTGAAAGCTCCCTTCTGAAAGATCTGGTTTACATTGTCTAGGTAGGAAGAGAACCAGTGAAGGATGATGCCAACAAATTCCATTAGAAAATTCAGTGTGTGGACGAGGGTGAAATAGTTGATGGTGTCAAAAGTAGCTGAAAGGTCTAGCAATATAAGGAGGCAGGCATCACCTTTATCAATTTTCATAAGACAGTAGTCTACAATTTGTAAGATAGCTGTCTCCATGCTGCAGCATGTTATGAAGCCAGACTGATAATCATACAGAATTTGATTGCTGTTGATATTATCTTAGATTTATTTATTATTTATTTATGCGATTTTATATAGCGCAAACTTTACCGAAGGTGTCAGAGCGCTTTACATAAGAACCAGTTGATAAACATAAGGATTTAGGATTACATGTGTTACATAAAGGATACAAACAGAAATAAAAATTGCAAATGTACAAGATGTAAAGTCACACAAGGAGGAGATACAAATGGATATACTCTAAGAGTCACATAGGAATGGAAGAGAGCACAACGGTCTACTGCATATACTAGTCATTAGAGTTATCTCTATATACATAGGGAAGGGATATGACTAGATATACTCTAAGAGTCACATAGGAATGGTAGAAAGTACAAAGGTCTACTGCATTTACTAGTGATTAGAGTTATCTCTATATACTTAGGGAAGGGATACATCCCCTTAGTCATCCCCTTAGTCGTCTACCCTTCAGGAGCGAGATCATTGGAAATGCAGGGTACCCACAACTGGGTACACTGCTCTGAAATGCAGTGTACCCAGTTGTGGGTACACTGCATTTCCAATGATCTCGCTCCTGAAGGGTAGATGAGTAAGGGGATGATCTTTGGCAAGATCAGGGTGCATGTCTACAAAGTACTGAGATGGAGAATGAGAGTGGCTACCTCACCTTCTGAAGGGACAGGTTCCGCCATCCTGTGTGATTATACACCTTTGGTACACTGGACCCAATGTGACATGTCAACCATACTCAATACATTTTAAACCCTGCAGGCTACCAGACTTGCTATCAAATGAGAATGCCAAACTGGTGCGTCACCTAAATCTAGCCATTGCTTGAGATCACCTGTTGATCATTGAACCTATAAGCAGAGCCGGACTGGCCGTAGCGGGCACCCCCCCCCCCCCCGGTGCGCCGCACGGGTGGGGGCCGGTTTTGGGCCCCTGGGGGCCGTTTTTTGTTACAGGTCCGTTTTTTGCAAAATCGTCCCTGTAGGAAAATCGGCAGAAAACCGGCCCTGGCAAAGAGCTCAGTGGCGCCCCCAACCCCCAGCGGGGGCGTGTGTGTGTGTGTGTGTGGGGGGGGGGAGCACTTTGCCAGGGCTGGTTTTGGTTCCCAGTCCGGCCCTGCGTAAAAGTTGTCTGAATTGACTGTAATGTGGCATATTCAGTTCTCAGCAAAACTTCTGAACTATTAAGGAATTATATGAAAAAGATACCCTCAAGATACAAAACCTTTTACAAAGAATGCCCCAGTACAAATACAATACTCTTAAACCCACTTGGGTATAACCAGAACCTCCTACTATTTGTTATGTGTCTGTCTCCCTACACTTTGAATTGAGCAGGTGAAAATGAAATAATCAGGAACTAAAACACTATATGTTGCACAAACGCGCTATAGTGAATAAAAAAAACATTACAACCGTCCACACAGATTTAAATATTACATTTTAGAAATCATGTCATTGCAGCGCTGAGCCCTCTTTGCTTTTTACTAATTCCCTAGCAACTTACTCTGAAAAAGTAATTGGTGAAGTTTGTCTGGCCACAAAGCTGATTTCATTTCCGAGCTGTGCCCTTCCCTTGCGCTACAAATCCATTTTAACAACTTCTATTTTCAGTGAATCAAAAGTCAATTTAGTCCTCATTGTTTGCAGAGCCCTAAGCCTGGTAATCTCGGTATTTGGCTTGGCAGGCTAAATAAGCCTCATTGTGCTGTGCCTCCCTAACCTCTAGCAGACCTGGGGGTGCTGCCTGGTAAAGAAGGCGCACAAAGAGGCTAGCTCCCCCAACACAGCCAAGAAGAGGTGCACGCAACACAGAGCCAATGACCTAACAGAAGTGTGTTGCCATTTGACACGCTAGTGACGAATAATTTAGGAAAAGGGAGATAGCCATGTTGGACTGGCTTATCGTCAGTATGCACTTTGCATAATGCCTGGCAAAATATGGTCGACATTGAAATTTTGCAATAGCTACATCACTTCTCAGAGTGTGGTCAATTACTTCTATGAAAGCAACACAATGATAACGAAAAGAGCACTGATTCAATTGCAGACATATTAGTACCTAAAGGTAATTTGGAGTAGGTAATGCAATATTCCTGTAGTCTCTTAAATGTAGTCTTACATGCCTTGAATTGATCCCAACATTTCTAAATGTGAACAAAATGGTAATATTAGAAGAAACACAAATGACTCTAGCGTCTTTGCACTTTTACTAATAGGGAGTATGACATTTCAGGTTGATTAAAAAGACATAAGAAAGTACATAAGAGAGTACTTCTGTAGTACTACTTCCCATACTCATAAATGCTCTTGTGAATTGGCCCCATTAAGTGCATTATATCATTGACAATGTATGGCTCTTTTTCTCAAATGGTGCATTAGATCGTGGTTTTGAAAGCACCTACGCGTGCTCCTGTAATCATGTGCATGACAAGTGCTCATGTATGTTAGGTGTTTTGAACATTTGTGCTAATAAAACCAGTTTAAGTCAACAGCAGTATATTCCCCAAGTGATAGTGTGGGTGTAACCAAAATGTGCTACTTATCTGCTCATATCCTGATATCTATACTGGCATTTAAGTAATATGTTGTTCTCATTTGGTTATGTTTCTCATCATAAGTGTAAGACACCTACATTGGCACTTCTAAGCGTGACTGTAAAGGGTGAAAATAGCCCAATGAAGCTTGCATTCGAGTTCTCCAGTTTTATGACGTTAGTGTCAATTTAAATGTCTTATAGGTGTATGTGATTGGGTGCTATTTCTTCTATTAATTTTAAAGAACAGATTTGTGAGTGTAAAGCATGGTAATTTGCTACTTTATTTCTGAGGGTAAGAGCTGCTGGGTGTCTTCCATGCTATCATCTCTGTTTCGTTCATTCATGGCTGTGGTCTCTTGCAACTTTCTTTCGTTTTATTAAATTTCATTTGCATATAAATACGCATTCACTATAACATTACAGAATAGATGAAAATGTCATTAACAAAATATTAACAAATCGTACTACTTAAAAACTAACATTTCAATGGTCCTTAGACGAGGATGTGTTGTCTGGTTTGCAATCCTGTATTAAATAATGATTGTGAGGGTATGTTCATGACAAAGTAGACTTTTTTCTCTTTTGATGGCCCCAAAAAGTGTAATTGATTAACGCCTGTATTCTTCTAGTTGGAACATTAATCGTTGCCGAGATGTTCACCCATATATTGGCCAATTCCAACTAGTCCCTATTCTTTAGCTATAATTTTCGGTGTTGCCTGCCACACTGGGCCCTTGTCTCCATGGCTCAGTGCTGAGTTCCATCCAAGCCATCCTTTTTCCATTGCTTGCTTTTCAGGACAGTGAAGCAGGGTAACATACATTTTTGGAGGCAAGAAGACCTAGGTCCCGATTTAGGAGTGTGCCATTGGAGGAAGGATTACAGTAGAGCTGCTTCCCAGCAGTGCTTAATTTGAGCAGGTGCTTTTAGGTGCTCAGCACCTGCACTTCTTTCACAGGGCATCATCTAACATGGTGATACACTGTGGTCTCAATATAAATTGTTCATTCAAAATAAAAAGAATAACATACATTGCATGATGACTGGCTGGTAAATGTTCATAGGCAGGCCGGCATACCCCTGTCCAGGCAGGCATGATTGTGTATCACCATGTTAGTGAGTGATGATGTCATAACGCTGATCACAAATCCAAGAAGTCATCGACAAACTATGGCTTGCATTCTATTCCCCTAGTCTGCTGCACCCTGCCACTGCCTAAACCTCCCATTGGATAATTGTAGTCAGGGGCTGGCTCATGACGGAGTTGAGGCAAGGAAGCTGCAAGAGCGCATTTGGAACTTGAGAGTGAGGGCTCTTGAGGAAGAATAAAGGAAAGTAAGTGTGGACCTTCCACTTGTTGCATAGCCAGAGTAGCATATCCGGCAGCCCTGCATTGCTGCTATCCTCAATGTGCTCGATGCGGCTTTGGCCCAACACAACTTTTGTGCACTATGGCGTCACCAGTAGAATCTGTGTGCGGTACCCCAGCATTGTAATTTCTGAGCATGAGTGAGTCCAGTAGGCTCCACAGCCATACTTACCGGCACTGGCAGCATTACTGCTGGGGACAATGCCTGTGCTGTAGCAGGCAGCATCACAGCAAGCTGAGCAGTGGATGCAGATGCCGTCGCCATCCCTCGAACTACTAATTACACGCAGCATTAGCAGTGACATGACCTGCTGTGCTCAAGCAGCGCCTGTTCCGCAATAAACCCTGCCATACCACACTGATGAATATATATGCAAAAAAGCATTTTCATTTGGTGTACATTTTGTTTTTGCACTCGTTGTAGGTAAGAAAGTAAAACACATCATCTTCCGCTTCTTTAGGAATGACAACAGGAAAATGCAGAGTTCAAAATAGCAGGGACATGTACAGGCTGATGACAGGGGTCACAGGCAGCAGCAGTGTTAGAGAAGAGCGACAGCAAGAGTAAAGAGGAGAGGAAACAACAAGAGAGGAAAGAGATAAAACGGAGCAAAGTAGAAGAAAAGGAGGAGAGCAAATCAGATACAAAGAGAAAGCAGCCATGATGAGCATTAAGAAGAGAGAAGATAGAATGGAAGGATGTGGAGGACATGACAAAGAAAAAAAACAGACAAATGATAAAATGGAGACACAGCTAATCACTGCTAGAGAGTGTTAGTAAAGAGCCAAGATCGAGGGGAGAGAGAGCAGAGCAGGGATAAAAGTGAAGAGAAAAAAGGGCAGTGCTCAAATGAATAGAGGGCAAATCAGAAATACAGGGTGTGACAAAGGTGATAGAAAACAATTAGAGAGGTGAGAGGATAGGCTCTTAGAGCAAAGACTTAGGGAAAAGACAACAGATCTAGATTAGAAGATAGAGACTGAGGCAGTGGGAGTGTTAAAAGTGGGGCTCACCGGAGGAAGACCTGAGCGGTGGCATCCTTGGCAAAATTTTCAGCACCTGCACATCTTTTTTTTACAAATTAAGCACTGCTTGCCAGCCTTTCAAACATCCATTAACAAGGCAGCCATGTGGAGGGAGAAGAGATCATGGTAGGATTCCCCCTCTTCTCACAGTAACTCTTCACTTGACCTGCACTGAGTTTGTCCAGCCATCCTGTTATTAGTCAGCTCTGGACTTAATACATATATTGGATTTAATACTTATATTGGGTTATTTTAATCAAATCAAAGGACCCTTTATTTAGTTATTCATTACCATAAAGTACAGTGTATAAAATATATACCTTGTTCGCTTTATAAAATGTACTGTTTACAAAAGTTAAAATAAATGTTTATCCTAACCATAAAAAAAGTTTTTATTTTACAGCTACTTGCTTGCCATTAAAATAAATGACTCATCACTAATTTTCTAATGAATTCATTTCTTTCATTATAATTCATAAAACTGTCCTTTTGTTTAGCCTGTTACTGTAAATCCACTTTTTCGACGGGGTGGCTTGCTCATAAAAATAATTTTACCCCTAGACATATCAATTTGTTGGATGTGCCACCGGTCCAGCAGGTAACGGCTTACCTACAGGTGCAAATGTTAAAGTCATTAAAAATTGGATTAAGAAGTGTCTTTCTTAGGTCCTTGACTATTGGGCATATACACATTAGATGACATGAATTCTGTTCTATATCCACATAGACAGTAGTTTAAGTTTTGCTTTCTGCCTTTCCTTGTTGGAAGTTGGTCTTTTGTGTCGTGGGCTCCTAAATGGTACCGTATGATGCTCCTGTTTATGGCTGGATGAAAATGCACTAATAAGTAGCATTGTGGCCTCAAATAGGTGTAAAAGTTTATCACTGTCCATGCATGTCACCGTTTGACCGGGATATTTTTGTCTTCCAAAAGCGACATTTTCTTTGCTGTGGCATTACTTAGCCATGTAAATGCTGCCCTGTCCATCTCTCTGTCCCATGCTTCTTGGATAACTAATTCAGCTAAAGCCTTTCCCAGATGTGCGCCCCATGAATTTGATTGCTTTCGCTCTATCTGTGCCTTGATTTCTGCCCAACATAAGTTATTCAGTGATCCACCTTCTGAGGCGCGAAGTTTCCAGCATTGTTTTACGAAGGTATTAATTATTTGATATTTCTGCTTTTGAATTCCAAATTCTAAACTGACCTGGGCTGGAGATGTTGCTTTAGGGAGGCAAAAAACTGCATTGTACACCTTGTTCTGTAGCTCATTCAGTATATCTATTTCCTTGCCACACTATACTTCCAAACTGTATGTCAAGTAGGGTAACATCTGCGCTGCCATCACTTTCCTCAAATGGCTATGAGAAGGGCAGCTCAATTTCTTTTTTAGAAGTATGTAAGGAAAGAATAATGATTGAGCTTTAGCTCTCATTGACATTGTTTGGTCAGTTAATGACATGTGATGCCCCATGATTATTCCTAAATACTTGTACAAGCATATCGAATCTAGTTGTTCCCCTTTTACATACCATTTGTAGTTGCTGAACTGAGTGTCCACTAAGCATACCACTTTTGTTTTCAGCTCCAGCCCTTGCAGCTCAATGTAATTTGTCCGGGCGTTGATGACTCTTTGCAGGCCAGTCGGACTTTGGCTCAAAACTACAATATAATCTACGAATTGTAGGCATATAATTAACTTGTTTGCCAATTTGGGTGGATGGCTCCTGGCTTTTATCAAATGGCTATTTATGTCCGCCAGATATAAATTAAATAAGCTTGGTGCGAACATGCAGCCTTGTTTCAGGCCATGTTTGATGCTTATCTTAGCTGACACTCTGCTGCCATCTCCAAGTTTCACCTGGGCCCAAGTGTCGCTATATAATGCTATTATGGGGTCAATTAATTTTTGTGGTAGTCCCCATTCTTTCAATTTTGTCCAGAGTCAATCTTGTGGTACTCTATCGAATGCTGATTTTGAATCTATAAATCATTTTAACAACCGAGATGTTCTTCTCATGGCTTTTTCAGTTAACATTGCCAAGACTGTCAAGTTTGTTATTGTTCCCATGCCGGGCCTGAATCCGGTTTGAAATTTTGGAATCAAGCTTTTCTCCTCCAGTAAGATGCAGGAAGCATATATTTTTCTTCCACATCAATCAGGGCTATCAGACTATATTTTTCGGCTTGGTGCAGCTTTTGTTTTTTAAATATTGGGTGGAATATATTCCGTTTCCAAGAATATGACATCCTGTTCTGACTGTATATGTAATTGAAGAGAGGCGTGAAATAGCTCCAATAGCCTGGAGTTTGCTTGAATAGTGCATTAGTGAGACCATTCGGGCTGGCTACTCCCTCTGCCTTTAATTTTTTGATATTCCTTTTAGTAGTTTTGCGTCAGTTAGTGCTATGGATCTGTGTGTGTTTAAGTCAAGGGATTCCCCTTCAGAATCCTCATTTTCCTGCGGTTGAATCCTAGATGTTACTACCCTGTTCATTCCCTCTAGTATTTCTACTGTTGGTCCTTTGATGTACTGAATTTGTGTTTGTTTAAGGTTTGGATTTTTCATTAATTGAACTACCTGCATCTTTGGCTCCCGGGTGATCTTCCTATTTTGGGGAATAGCATACATTTTGTGAACATATGATTTCCCGGTTTCTTCACTTATTCCTGTATTTTGGTACTGTATCTATCCTTTTGTTAGACTGTTTATTATAATCCAAAATTCCTTAGTGTCTGACAGTTTGCTGGGCCAGAGTAGTTTTCCTCCGAGGTCTGCCTTATGCGCCTGTTTTGTCTCTCTGCATTCTTTCCTATATTTTTCCTCATTGCTGTGATTTCACTTTTATCCGTTCTTATACATTTTCTTGCTGCTGCTACCTGAGTTCTCACCTCTCTTAGGGCCAGATGTAGGTAATTCTAATTTACCACTTCTAAAATACCGAATCATACCGATTCGGTATTTAAGAAGTGGTAAATTAGAGGGGCGGAAATGTAGGTAATTCAGAATCGGTAAATACCGAATCGGTAAGATTCGGTATTTACCGATTCTGTAAATGCCGACTCGGTATCCCCCATTGATGCCTATGGGCCTTGAAGACCGTAGGAATCAATGTGGAATACCGAATCAGTATTTACCGATTCGGTAAATTCCGAATTTTGCAAGGGTGCAGGGGGTGTCACTTTGACACCCTCCAGCACCCCAATTCCGGACTTGTGTGCCATGTGGCACACAGACATGCCCTAAGGGCATGTCTGTGTGTCACATTGCACAGGTGTGCATGCACAGATGTGCATGCACACCTGTATTCGGTATTTTACCACCCAATAGGATTGGGTGGTAAAATACCGAATCTGACTGGCCTTTGGGACTCAGAAGAGTCCCACCTACATATGGAAGTTACTGAATCGGTAAAAATACCGATTCGGTATTTTACCGATTCGGTAAATTTACCGATTCGGTAAAATAGGCCCCCTACATCAGGAATGACCATTTACCGGTCGGTAACGGCCGAAATCGTCCGTTACCGGTCGGTAAATGGCCACCTACTTCTGGCCCTTAGTATTTTCCTTTTATTTTCGTACAGATTTTTGGTGTACCATGATTCATTCCTTGCTTGTTATCCGTCAAAGTTTCTCTGTCTTGCCGGTTTTACTGGAATGATTTTTATTAGAGTATTTTTCTAGAATTACACGTGCGTTCACAATATGTTCCTCGTTCGGTGTCCCTGTGTTATATACATGCTCGTATACAGCGCCCATAATTTGTTTTGTGTTACTTCCGTCACATTATCGCTTTTTTTAGGTTGTAACTTTGTAACTTGCTGGTATTTGTGTTAGGTCCCTTGCTTTACTTGTCTGGTGCAGTTGGATTTCAATGTTGAACACTTGAGGGAGATGGTCACTCTCCGGACAGGGGAGAATTTTAAAGGAATTCACAGAGTGGAGAAGCTCTTTGCTAACAAAGGTCTAGTCTATAGTTTGTTGTCTCTTACCACTCAGAAACGTAATTGTCAGGCCTTGTGGTTCCAGCTCTTGTTGTAGTTTTGCTGCTTCTCGCTCGCTTTGATTTTGTCTCATGTTTGAAGTACTCCTTACAGAATTGATGTTAAAATCCCCTGAAACAATCATTTGGCCATGCTGATGCAAGATTTGCAGCAATTTTATTGAGTTTACCAGGCTAATCGATCTTTCTTTCTTCCATTTTTTTCCGGGTGTATACATTCATGGTGATTAACTGCCTAATCCTTGTTTCTGTACTACATTTACATTTAAGTTTCAAGTCTTGCAACCAGTTCTCCCCTACATCCAGTTATTCTGAGATCCAATTATATTTTGAGTTGATGTACACTGACATGCCCACCCTCCCCCAGGATGACAAAGTTGGAGAATTTTTCCCCCAGTATATGGTGCTCCTCATAGCCAGCTATGGGTCTTGATGTTAAATTCCATGTTTCTTGAAGTAATATTAAGTCAAATCTTTGAAGGAAGGTCAGGGTTTCATTATCTTGGCACATTTCTCCAAACACGTGGACATTTCATGAACAGATCTTAAAATGAACTATGATCTAAATTGGGCCCCTAATGATTCACCTATTATATGCTCCAGAATTACATCAGGTCCGATGTGTTGCTAGGGTCCTGGGCACCCATGTCTAGTCCTGGTCTTTATTTTAAATGAATTTTAGGTTACATTTCAAAGTTTTGCAAGGACTGTTTTGCAGTTATGCTCAGATTTACTGTTGTACTTTCAAATAAGGGGAGAGGTCAGTGTTTTCTATTTCTAGAAAAAGCATAGCAATCGCTTGGCATTGGAAGGGAAATTGTGTACAACAGATGATTTCCTCTAGATCCGCTATACAAATTCATAGAATATAATTTACATTCTGATACTGCTATGTTATACTTCTTTGTGCGTGCACAATGTCACCTTAATTCAATGCAAAGCGCTAGTGAAGATAGGTAAAACATAACACAGTTCCCCTCCATGCGCTCTATGTAACTTTCTGTCTCTGCATGGTAGACGAGGTACAACTTGGTCATGATGACAACTGGTAATATCACTGAGTGGGACTTTTTGCTTGAAGCTCGGGGCAGTTTTAAACTTTCTTGGCTTATATTATATCTATGATTGCCTCCACCATGCATCTTAATTGGATGTTTGATTTTTTTACACGGCAGCTCTGCTGGTTTTTCTAAGATAATGTGTTACCGAGAAAGTTTCAGAGGTCTTTATAAAGTATTCAATCTCTGGACTCTAAAGTGTTCTAGCTCATTATTGGACAAACCACTGTTTTTCCTGAACATGGTTCCCTCAGAAACAGATACTTAATGGCCCCTTTTAATCCAAAGGGTTAATCTAGAGTGAATAATGGGACAGAATCACAGGTGAAGGTGGGAACTGTCCACATTCTTTCAGTATGTGCACTTTATGGACAAGTCTTTATGAAATGACTGTGAGGCATATTATCAAGGACAGGCGATACAGTATTCCCGCTTTTATTGGCAGGAAACTGCAGATAAAGCAGCGATAATAGCCTTGATAATATGCTCTATGAATTCCAATCGAAGCCCTTGTTAGATGTGAACACATCGAACATGGGCTTCGATTGGAATTCATAGAGCATATTTTCAAGGCCATTATCGCCGCTTTATCGGCAGTTTCCTGCCGATAAATACGGCGATAATGTATCGCATGTCCTTGATAATATGCCCCTGGTTCTTATATGTCCCTGTGTTAACACTTCATACATGCAGAACATGGTTGAGTTTACTGAACACATGGTTCATGCTAATGTGCAGCATGCGAAGAGACAGTCCATGCTGCACAGGAGAGCAGGGCTCAATGTTACAGAAGCAGTGCCCAGTCTCCTGTACAGGATCATCCTCAGTGCTTAATTTGTAAAATATGAAGTGCAGGTGCTCAAATGTTTGTCAGAGGCTACACCTACTTTTTTGCCGGCTCCACCCACTTCCTCCACTGCCTCCACCAACTTATTCCATTGGCTTCACCCACATCCTCAACTAGCACTGCTAAAAGTCGAATGTAATACCCAATCTAAATTGCAGCAAGGGAGCCTTCCTCATAGTAAGGTTTTGATAGGAGGTCCCAAACTTGAAAAATAAACTTCAATGTAATGACTTCTGGGAGTAAGAAATGGAGGCCTAAAGAATTATAGAAAGGTTGTGTTGTAGGCCACACTAGAGAAATATTTTTGCTCCAGAGATAGAGTACATTTTCAGCATGACCTTGTCTTAAAAATTACAAATATTGTTCAAAGTCTTGAACAATCATGGACGTGTAATGCCCTGTTTGGGAGCATAATGTAGCGGGTGCTTTAATAAAGGGTGTTGATTCAGCGCAAAACATATGATCCATACAATCTTGATTCACAAATTTTGTGCAAGGCCTGATATTTGTGTGTTTATCTCGTCTTCATTGCTTGATTTTTCTCGCCAGAAGTTGTAATTCCTAGTCATTGGAACGACACTCATAATTGCACTGAATTAAATGAAATTATGAGAATGACACTCTTAGGAATCTGAAACCTTGGCGGCTATGGAGCGGGTGTCAGTGCCACTGGGCGAAGGTTGCACTGCAATGAGAGCAGAAGGACTTCACTACCTGACAAATAAAACTTTCCACTGTGAACCCTGCAGTAAGAGAAGAGCACTTCCATCTAGGCCTGGCTGTTCCCTATTTACTCATACCCAGCCTCTGCTCTGAGGTAACCAAGCTGCTTCCTGCCCCTTTCATTTGATCACACGCTGGCCAGTAGCGTGTGGAAAAAGTAAGGAATCCAGAAAGAAAAATGAAATCCATATTGTTTAATATGCTTTTATAAATTAGGTATTAGTTGGCTGAGGGGAGCAGCACTGTATATGAACAATATGTGGAATATGAGATTTGTTTTCCATCGAGTCACTTGTTATGCAGCATTAACTCACTGGGGTAGTCGGGTTGGAACTTGGAAGTCTGTTACAGACTCATTTCTGTGACTGACTTCATTTAGTATCGGTCCTCTCTCAAGCATTATTTTTCTGAAAGTATCACTACATCACACTGGCGTGTGCCATGCAGTGTCATTCACTTCTGTGCTTTTCACATCCTTTTAGAGATGTCTGTCTGTGATTCTCCAAGTGAAGTTAAGTGGGCCAATGTTTAGCTTATGTGATTATTCTAAGCGTTTCCTCTGATGTAAATAAGCAAAAATCGTTCTGTTTTTATGTTTATGAATTTGTATTCACACAGACCATGCTTGCTCCTTGAATTCAAATTTTGTTTTAGGAGCAGGTTTCATCCGACTGGTAAGATTTCCTGACCCTTGATTAGTGTTGAAAGTCTGATCTCTGATTGACTGGCAAAAGAGATGAAAATGCTGAACATCTACAACTATTGCGCACCCCATGTTCCACAGCACGACAGATTTAAAAAATCTGGTCACCACAGTACTGCCACACTGACTTATCTCTGCACAGAACGGGCCTCCAGGGCCTCGGCCATTCCAGCAAATCAAACACCGACCACGTGGATAACATCACTCAAGCTCAATGCACAATGAATAAAGTCAACATAAACATCACCCGCAAACTAAGTGAGAGAGGCAATGCAGAACTAGATGGAATATCCCACCGCTCAACAGGTCCGTACCCCATGTGCCATCAGGAACCAGTGACCACAACTGCACCGTTGCATGCACAAACAACCAGGCCGGACTGGCCGTTGAGGGCACCGGGCACTTCCCCGGTGGGCCGCATGGTTGGGGGCCGGTTTTGGGCCCCTGGGGCCGTTTTTGTTACAGGGCCGTTAAGCTGCAAAAACGGCCCTGTAACAAAAACGGCCAAAAACCGGCTCTGTCATAGAGCGAGGTCGCACCTCTCCCCTCTCCCCCCGGAGAGGGGGGGGGGGGGGGGGGGCGGCCGAGCACTTTGCCAGGGCCGGTTCTGGTTCCCAGTCCGGCCCTGCAAACAACCACAAGGTTTGATGACGACGCTAGGATAGAAATGCATTTTCAACTGGCGCCTGCTGCCATATTGCAATGCACACAGTGGAGAGATGAAAAACGTAACGAAAAACAATACATTTTTATGAATAAACGTTAGAGGTTAAAAGACCTTGCCTGTTCTTCCAGCCTCCTCCTTCCAGCATTGTAATGGCATACATTGCCCGGCGCCGGAAATATAATTCCTCAGAGCAGGCCGCGGACTGGGTTCACTTCACTTCATTCCAAGTACGTCTGTTTATTAGCAAACAGCATTGTTTTTTCTACTTACAGTTCTGGTGCTGCCTGCTGCCTGTCCTCGACGTCGGACAGAACTTCCGGTGACTCGTGCAGTGAGTGTGTGCTGGGGCGTGGATGCGTGGTGTTTTTAAAAAAGATCTACGCACGCTGCCGCTGCCGCACAGCCCCTACCCCAGGCAGAAGCAAATCTATTCCAATCAGTGTCCCGCCCACCTGCAACATTAAACTAAGTGCGTTAGACAAATTATTCATTTGGAATCATTTTATTAATGGCTCTCACTGGCGAAACACGCTTCACCGGGGACTCGGGAGACAACACCACGGTTTTACGTGAGTTAGTAAGGTAATTATAGTTACTTTGGCACAATACCATTTCACGTGCAGAGGCGAGGTATAGACCCGGCCCTGATAAATAAGTGCCGATGCTAAGCACCGGAAAGCACCAGCACAAATTAAGCACTGATCATCCTATCAAAGTTTGCTGTCCTTCAGAAGACTCCTCAAGACCTAGCTTTTCGAGCAGTAGCAGCACATCCTACCCCCAGCGCCTTGAGACCCTAACGGGTAAGTAGTGTGCTTTACAAATGCTTTGATTGATTAATTTAATGATTGCTGCTGTAGCAGAGGGCATGGAGTTCCCAAGTCGAAACGTGGTTGCACTACCTCTTGCAAGAGGGTGTACCGGGGCTCCTCCTGTGGGTATACTGCCCTTACTGGGGCCACCATGGACGATCTATAGGTGGGTACTGGAGTTATATGTGAAATAAGCAGCTTTATTTTCAAAGCCAACCTGCAGAGGCAGGTTTGTCTCTGGCAGGAGTCTCGCACGCGAGTAAATGAATTCTAATCAGTGAATGCACGTCCTTCTCTAACATAAAGTACCATGTACCTTGCCAAGAAGGAGTACTTTGACAGCAATAAAGTAAGTACATAATTGTGTGACCCATGCTCTTTCTATACAACTCGCCAGGATAATCTATTCCATTGAAAGAACCACCTCATTTATAAAATGGCTTACTTAGACGATGGGGCCTTGGGTGAGGCCTTTATAGCAGAGAAATGCAGCGCCTCTGGCTTTTGGAGGGCTAATGAATGCATCTGGTTCTTTTACTAGTACATTATGAATGCACAAGCAGGACTTGCGATGGCAATTTTTACAAGAACAAATTCACAGGCTGCAGCAATTCACAAACAACCTTTGCAATTTGCATATGCACATTTTGGGATATGCCAACATAAATGTGGGTTCGCAAAAATAGGGTTTATATATTGTACAATATGAACTACCCTCAGGGAATCGGAGCGCTGAAGACAATATTGTAGATACAAGAAAACATTCTAAGTCATACACAGTGTGGGGAGAAGGGGTACTTGGGCATCAGAGTGAGATGAAACAAAAGTGTCTCTCAGATTCAGATCTCAGAACTTCATTGGCTCCCTGTATCCTCCCGTATCCAGTTCAAGGCCCTGGTCCTGTCCTTCAGGGCCTTGAACGGTAGGGGACCAGGATATCTCCGACGTAGGCTCAAGCTGGTGCACTCAGCTCGTGCGCTTAGATCCAATCACCGCAGTCTGTAGCTCTCCCCCGGTTCCAACGCTCCAGGAATGGAGGCAGAGCGTTTGCAGTGATCACGGCTAATCTCTGGACCGGTCTACCCCTTAGTCTACGTCTTATTGATTCGGAATCTCTATTCAGGCGCAGCTTGAAGACCTGGCTGTTCTCCACTCTTTAGCCTCTTCTGGTGCTAGCGTTTTCTGCCGTCTTTAGCACCGGGACACCCCCGTTGGGGGTAGTCGAGCACTTAACAAATATCAATAATAATAATAAAATAATTTTCAGCATATTATTGACAGGTTAAATATGTGCTACAGTTGCAAACCCCTAATACTGCAATGTTCTTTGACTGTTCTTCGATGCCCTGTAAGGGGAATTCACACAAAATGTATCTGAATCAAGTGCAAAGAAGTGAAAATACATTTCCTAATTGCAGATTACCACCGGTTCTCGACCTGAATTTTGATCTCTGTGAGGTAGGACAGGTGGTGTGCACTCTCTAGCAAACCTCTCCCCTTGGTTTGATTTTTAACAGAATTTAAATATTTATTGGTGCTGAAGTTGGTTGCACAATGAAAGGCATCACAGATAGCTCCCTTAAAATGTCAAAGTCTGCGTGTGAATAATGCAATCTGTTCCTTTTTTTATCAATTGTGCACGATACGGACGCATTTCTGTCAGCAGCAACATTTGGGGATGCACAGCTTTGAGAAGTAGAACCGTGTGAAAAAACATTGCGCCTGGCCCATTATTCCCCTTTAATCCCCTGCACACTCTAAAACTCTTCAAATGTTATGAAAAGGAAGAGGCCAAGCTGTACAAAAGCATGTTTCATGATGAATATTCGAATGTGCTGGAGAATGTTCCATGAATAGAAATGGATTATTAAGCATGAGGGCTAGAGGAGGGAAGAGTCTAGAAGGTTTTATTTTGGAGATCATGTTAGTAAAAAGAGTTTTGGGATGAGTCAAGGAAGGGCTTGCGGGGAATGAGATTTTAATATCTTTTATGATCAATTTGATAACTTATCTCATTCGTCATTTTTGGACCGCTTGATTTCTGTCATTGAGTAAAAGACAGCCCCTGCATAGGTTAGATAAACCCCATTAACTGACGCCACTCTGAAGAACCACTTACAACTGATAAAGTTTGAAAGGTTTAATATAAGATTAAGAAAAGTTGCAAATACAATCCTCTCAGGATCAAATTCATCAAATATACAGGAACTAATAGGAACATATATTCCCTAAAGAACCTTAGTCTACAAACGAATACAATTAAAGTCAGTTCCAAAATCAGCAAATTAAATGTATTGATGAAGTGGTTCTTCTGCGTCATCTACAGAAAGAGAAAAATAATCAAGTTAAATCTGTCCCTACTCTATACTAGGTGACATCCCTACTTCGCAAGTTTCTAGAACCCTAAAAAGGTGTCAGCAGTTTGACTCCCTAAGAAGTTCAAACTCTCTTAGCCTCTAAAGGTAACTTAAGTTTAAGAAAGCAGTACCCTCTCTGCCTACCCATCCGCTCTTCTAAGGGTCCTCGGCCTACTGCTCCCTTGCGCTCTGACCTCTCTCAGCTCATCTGCTCAAGTCATCTGCTCTCTTGCTTGCCCTGAGCTCTTCGCTGTTTCCGCTATCTTCTCCCCGGGGTGCTGTCCCTAAAATACACAATCACAGTGTGGGTGGAACGCCCCTTCGACGCCCACCACGGACTTTCCCCGTGAGGTCATCTTCTAGCTCTTTCCATGGCTTCGTCTCTTCGCCATCCGTTAAGTTGACCTTTCTCCTTAGACGCCATCTTCGTCTTCTTGCTGATGACTTCATTCAACTTTACCTTTGACACTTTCGGAGCAAAATCTATCACCTTATCAGAACTTTTATTCTTTACGGCTGTACTTTTAACCTCATTTGGTCCTGTGAATGGTCATTTCAAAACAAGACTCAAATTCCAATCGTCTCCTCTCATGTTTAGGCAATAAACCTCGTCCGACATTTGTCACCTTAAATCTAACAGGAACTAGACTCTTCGGCTCGCACATTCAAGTGAAGGCTATTCACGACTCCTGTGAGTCTACTAAATTACCAACAGCGGACTACACTCCTGCGAACCCTTGGTCAGTCAGGTTATAATCACAAATGACCTAAAACCCTTCTAACATTCCTACAAACTTCTTCTACACAGTATAACCTTTAACATACATTTATACATGATTGCATTTAGCAAATCCTTTGCTTATATGTGAATACATTTTACATAGAATACAATTACGTAGAATATAATTTTATATTCTCATTTGTTACAACGTTATGTGTATGCTCTCTGCACATTTCTCCATGTTACATTTCTCGCCGTTTCTGCATTTTAAGTTACACACGTACATGAATTCTACCTTGCACGTTCTTCTGTTCTTAAGCATTTCTACACATTTCTACATTAGCCCACTACATATACGGCCTTCTAAATCTAATGCATTCTAAAGTGAATACAGTTATGTTCCCTATATTACTTTGGTTACGTCTGTTAACTTTATACTTATAAGCGTCAACTTCACGTTCGATATACATTTTATTCCTACGTTTATACGATATACTTCTAAATATGACTCGGATATACATTTTATTCAAATTGCGCTCTCTCAGTTCCCCCCTTTGATGACTTTTAGGAGTCATCACTAAATGCAATTTGAATAGCACCTTTAAACAGAACTAGTTACATCATTTCCTCTTTTCATCATTTCAAGTGCTCTCAAGCTTTTATACTGTTGATCTTGTAAAGCAGCTAATCTCCTTTCTTGTTCTCTCATAGATCTTTGTAACCGGTTCGTCCTATACCAATTATATAGTTTCACAAATCCTAACAATGTGATTATACAAATTAATACTATTAACACAGGTTTTAATATATACCATATAATACTTTTACCAAGGTTGGCAAACCAACTTCCAACCTTTCCTACTCCATGACCTACTTTTTCCCAAACATTTATTTTTGTCAAATCTTCAATTTCTTGATGAATCTGTGTAATGTTTCTTATGACCTTCTCAAGTGGTTTTGAATTATCAGGAATATAAGTACAACATTCCTGAACCTTCAAAGCCTTGCAAACTCCGCCTTCTTTTGCTAATAGCACATCAAGAGCAAGTCGATTCTGAAGAACCATTGCTCTAATCGATCACATCTCACCTTCTATTAGCATTAATGACCTTGCAGTACTTGCAGACAATCTATCTACGACTGTAGCTAGTCTCCTGATCTTAACATCGTTAAGTATTAAACCTAACATAGGAAACATCGCTCCAAATACGTCTCCTACTACTTCTGCATCTCCTACTTCTCTTTTCGTTCTTATCGAAGCCTTTCCTTCTATGATCGCTAAATCCTTTGCATGATATATTTTGGGGAAGACAATTGCCAAGTAACACGAACCATACCAATTGTCAGGCAGTTTTACATAGGCATTTCTTCCGCATACAAAATATACATTAGGAATCACTTGCATCTCCTTCATAAAATCTTTCGTGTAGTACTCTAATCGAAAAGCATGTTCGCAATTAACTTCACCTACAAATACACTCTCATAATATGTCTTGCTTCAAGTTAAACATAACTTTCCTTTCTGCGTTCTATCCAATGCTATTGGACCATTGCTACCTTTCTTTTTATGTGCCTTCTCTTCTTCGGTCCAATCAGTTTTCCACTGTCCTGACATTTTTAAAATCTTCTGCCTTCTGTATCAGTTATCTACTTGTCCTATGAACTTTTTCTCAATCTCTGACACTTTGCAAGTCAGATTATTTCTACGTGCATATGATGTATCTAATGTATCCCAAGGAAGGAAGAATTTGGCTAGTCTATCCTCCTTTTTGTAATAGTCCCACTTATTCATTTGTTTATAATTCGGAACTTCAGGCAGTACCGAATCATAATTTGAAAAGTAGTACTCAAATCCTTCTCTACCATAAAATATACTAAGCAGTAAACTACATGTTATCCCATAAGTCAATGGGAGATGATGATATCTGATGCCTTCATCTACAGAAGCCGGCAATTGCATACAAAGGTAGCAATCTTTGGCCTCCATGGCATCGATATACTCGTACAACAGTTTAGCATATGCGTTTGACCTAAAGTTTCCCTGTGACTCGTCTACATGTAATCTACGAGTTTCATCTGCCAGTAACGCTTTTTCACGAATAACGTTGCTCTCCTCCTTCTTCACATCAAGAGCAGGTTTCAAAGTCGTTACAGGCTTAACATCTGCTAATTCTTTATCAGTTTCATGTCCTACTATGTATGATATTGTCACTACTGTAATTATGAGAAATATTACAACAACTATAAGTGTACCTATTATACATTTAGCTTTTCTGTTTGGGTTGCCGTTCTCCATGTTGTCAAAACAGCGTAACTCTTCCTTTTGCGAAAAGTTTTCTTTCCCTTTCCAGTCTTTGGTTTGCTTTGTTTTCTTCTCAGTTTATAGTCTCTTTTTCGCAACAATGTCTCTTTATCTTTAACAACAGACAACCCTAACCCTTCTCCGTCCTCTAAATGTAATCCCTAATTTTATTCTTCTTTCCACTCGGCGCTAGGTTATCTTCTTCTTTATAGCTTATATACAACAGTCTTTATACATCAACAATTACTCTCGTACCTGCAGCTCTCGCAACAAGTTCCAATAATTCAAAACGAATGACTTTTTCTTCTTCTTCCGGAATTTGATGACCAAAGGTTGGAAATTGTAATCTGTTTAGCACTAAATCTTTAATCCGACTCAAGTATGGGGGTATGGGAAGTGTGAAAGTCAGTAATCCCTCAGTCTCGAGTCCAGGAGTCAACATCCATATCTCCACTGCCACAAATGGATCGAGATCGATTACCTTCACGTTCTTCACTCTCCCAGATTTCTGTCCCCAAGACATCTGCTAGATAAGTCCACTCTGGGGTGGCGTACCTTCTGCAGGGCACACGTACCCTTCTCGATCTTCTTGGACTCTCAGTTCCCGAGTCTGTAGTTTCCTCTTCTTGGTCTGATTCTTCAGAGATTGGGACAAGAGTTTTCTCCTGTTGTGCCTTTAAGCTTGGCCTCCTTCTTCTCTCCGGCCAACTGGCTTCGTCACTCCTTGTCCTCCTGCTCCTTGTTCTGGGACTTGTCTCTTGGTCACTCTCAGCTTGTTCAGTATCTGACTCAATCTCCCAATTACTTTCTTCTCCTGAGGCGACTTCAGTCTCACTAGTGTCCTGACCTTCGTCGACCTGTTCTGACACAGTCTCAGCCTCTTCGATCACCTCTACAGCTTGGCTTTCCCCCTCTATGGCTTCTCCGCTTTCCGCTGGATTCTCATCCGAGAGAGGAGCTGTTTCTTCTAGAGGTGTTGGCACTCTTCGAGTGTGTGAAGCGTGTATCCAATTTGGCAGGCCTCCACACTTCACTGCAGTGTTCGTAACAAGTATGACTTGAAATGGTCCTCGCCAACGCACGTCTAAGCAGTTCTTCCTGACATGCTTTTTCACCAAAACCCAGTCCCCCGGACTCAGGTCATGGCACAAGTCTTGTGCTGATGGAACCTCTGCAGCCTGGACCTGGAGGGACACAGAATTAATGGCATCAGATAGTCCCTTGCAGTAGTCCAAGATCAAGTCGTCTGTGATGTTCAATAACGCTGCAGTCGGAACCGATGGCAATCTCATTGCTCTCCCCATTAGCACTTCATGTGGAGAGAGACCTGTTTTTCTATCTGGTGTGCTACGTATGCTCATAAGAACCACTGGTAGTGCGTCTGGCCAACTCAGGGATGTTGATGAACAAACTTTGGCAAGTCTGGACTTAATTGTGCTGTTGATTTGCTCTACAATCCCTGAAGCTTCTGGTCGATAACTGCAATGGAGCTTCTGATCGATACTCAAAGCTGAGCACAACATCTTCACTATTTCGCTGTTGAAATGAGTTCCTCTGTCCGATTCCAAAGAGGATGGCACCCCAAACCTCGGTATTAACTCTCTAAGTAACAGTTTTGCTACTGTAAGTGTATCACATCTACGTGTAGGGTAAGCTTCAACCCATCTAGAAAATATACAGACAATCACAAGAACGTATCTGAGTCTGTTGCATTTAGGCATTTCTATAAAATCAAGCTGCATTCTATTGAAAGGCCCCCCAGACCTCCCAATGTGACTCAATGTAACTGGTGTTCTCTTTCCTACGTTTAGTTGCTGACAGATCGCACATCGTTGACATACTGCTTCTGCCGCTACTCTAAACTTAGGGTTAAACCATGTTTGTCTGAATACTCTCACCATGGCATCTCTACCTATGTGTGCTGATCCATGCAATTTCCTTGCCATTGGACTAACAAGTTCATTTGGTAAAACTGCTCTCCCATCGGCAGAGATCCAAAAGTTCATTTCGCTCTTTATACACCCAGCTGTTTCCCAGCCCTTTTTCTCATCATCTGATGCATTCTCCTGAACACTCCTTAGTTCATCCCACGTATCTACAGTATCTAACAACATTGTCAATTCAGTTCTTTCTTGGATTCCCCCCACCTTCACATCAGTGTGAGAATATCCCTGTTCTGCGCAGTAACGCGCTACTTCATCCGCATAGCGGTTACCTTGTGACACAAAATCTACATTTTTTGTATGCGCAGCACATTTGACTACTGCAATAGCTGTCGGGCCTTGTAATGCCTCTAACAATAATCTCACGAATTCTCCATTCCTAATGGGAGAACCCGAGGAGGTCATGTAACCTCTTTGAGACCATAACTGCCCGTAATCGTGAACTACCCCGAAACCATACTGGCTATCGGTGTATATGGTGACTCGAATTTTGTTACCTGCTAAACAGGCACGCGTCAAAGCAATAATTTCAGCTACCTGAGCGGAGTGTACTCCTTCCAGGCAAGCGGCTTCTACAACTCTGGTAATTGTACAAACTGCATAAGCTGCTCTCAGCTGACCAATATCGTCTCTTACGCATGAACCATCAACAAAGAAAATTTCATCGGGGTCAGTCAATGGCTCATCTACGATATCTGGTCTCGGTTTGGTGCATAGTTCAGTCACATCAAGGCAATCATGATCTGTACAAATTTCATCATCCACATCATTTCTAATTTCTAATTTAATTTCTAATTTAAAATACTTGTAAAGCGCAGCATACACCTTGCGGTTTCTTGGCGCTCATTTGGAAGTGGCATCAAGGTTGCAGGATTCAAGACGGAGCATCTTTTTAGGGTCACATTCTCGGCAGCCAGTATGACTTGCTCATAGCGTGTGAGCCTGCTATTCGTCAGATGCTGAGTCTTAGTCCTGGTCATTAACAATTCCACAGAATGCGGTACATACACCACTAACTGATGTCCCATTACCACACTTTCAGATCTTTCAATGCTGACACCCGTTGCAGCAACGGATTTGAGACATCCGGGCAACGCTGCGGCTACTGGATCTAATATAGCCGAAAAATACGCTACTGGCCTACGCGCATCTCCATGAATCTGGGCCAAAACTGCTAAAGCGCATCCCTCTCTTTCGCAGCAGTAAAGCAAAAATGGTTTTGTGTAATCAGGCATTCCCAAAGCCGGGGCGCGACATAAGTCCTCCCTCAGCTGCAAAAACGCCATCAAACAATCTTTGTCCCATGGTACCGGATCACTCACTCCTTTGTGCGTCAGTTGTAATAACGGCTTTGCCTTCAGTGAGAAGTTGACTATCCACTGTCGACAATAACCAACCATGCCTAGAAACATCCTGACTTCTCTTTGTGTTGTAGGCGCGTTCATTTTCATAATCGCCTCTATTCTGTCTGGAGACACCTTTCGTTTCCCCTTTTCAATCCTGTAGCCCAAGTATTGCACTTCGGTAAGACAATATTGCAATTTACTTGGAGACACCTTATGCCCGTTCTCGGCCAAGTGATTTAACAAGGTGATGGTGTCTATTCTGCAAGCTTCCTCAGTTTCTGACGCAACTAGGAGGTCGTCTATGTACTGGACTAGAACTGAGTTCTTGGGCAGCACTACACTTTCAAGATTTCTCTTTAATAGCTGGTTAAAAATCGATGGGCTTTCTGTATACCCCTGAGGGATACGACACCATGTTAAAACGCGATCTTCCAGCTTAAAAGCGAAAAGATACTGGCTCTCTTCATCTAAAGGAATCGAAAAGAAAGCCTGGCACAAGTCTATCACGGTGAACCATTCAGCTTGGAACGGTATCTGAAATAATATCACTGATGGATTCGGTACCACTGGACAACATGAGACAACAATATTATTAATCTTTTGAAGATCCTGCACTATTCTATATTTTCCACTAGGCTTCTGTAAACCCATAATCGGGGAGTTACATGGACTACCCACGATCTCCTTCAGTATTCCCTGTTTGATCATGGATTCGATCACAGGCTTTATTCCTGCAATCGTCTCCGGTGTCAACTTGTATTGTGGCGTTCTTGGATACTCGGCATTGGGTCTTACCATGATCTTTACTGGTTCTACCCCTTTGATCAATCCTATTTCTTCTCCAGTAAAATCCCACACCTCAGCTGACACTTTCTCCCTCAAATCCTGTGGAAGCTCCTCCACTGTTAAGGTAGGATATAGTTCCACGCATTCCTGCGAGTTTACAACTTTAAAATCGGCATCCTCATCATTGGTCTGCACTTCTACTCCTCCAGGTGTGCAATGTATTGTGCAATTCAGTTTACACAACAGATCTCTTCCTAGCAAACACACCGGGCTAGAATCACAGATCACAAACTGATGTTCGTCACTGTAATTCCCTATCTTCACTGACACTGGTTCTGTCAGAGGATTCGTCATCCTCCTGTTTGCGACTCCTACCACCTGAATCATCTCTCCTGATATCGGCAGACCTGGGACTACCGCTGATCTCAACGTGGATCTAGTGGCTCCCGTATCCACCAAAAAGGTCGTAGGACATCCAGCTACTTCCGCTTCTACGTATGGTCCTCTCTGATCTACCTCCAGGGCTGCTCCTAAAGTACAGTCTTCTTCCCTATTCACTCGTTGCCCTGTAAGAGGATCAACGTAGTAGCATTCTTCTCCTCCTACAAACAATGGCATTTGTCTATAGGTTTTCCCTCCATTCGTAATTCGAGGCGGTTGAGGAAACGGGGCTCGAGGAGTCTGAGTCCCCCCTTTGATAAACTTTCCCTTCGGGACTGTCGCTCCCTTAACCACGTTATTCTGTACCTCTTCCTCCTCCTGTTCTAATTCCCCTGTCTCAATATTATAAGGACACTCGCGTCTCCAATGTCCCACCTCGTTACACTGATGACACCTGGTTGTCCTTTTCAGTGTTGCGATATCCATTCTCGGTCTCGGTCTTTCTTCCTCATCTCTACTCTGATTATTCTGTTTCTTTGCTAGCGTTCCTATTCCTTGTTGTCGCTGTCCACCCTTTCCAGCTGATTGCATCTGTACCAACATCAGCTTTTCCTTGAGCTTCTTTGCCTTCGAATCTATCTCATCGCTACAGTACCTTGCATACCTCAGAATCTCATCTAAAGGTTTGTTCTGCCAGCAAATTAAATGCTGTTGAATCATCAGGCTTATGTCTGGTCTCAATCCGAGAACAAACTTTGACACAAACTGTCCTATGTCCTTAGGATCCATTACGTCCAACCCACTGTACTGCTTGAATGCTTTCAATAACCTCTCATAGAACTCGTGAACTGTCTCTTTAGGCTCCTGAGTTGTTCGATCTATCTTAACCCAGTCTATGTCTTGCACCGGCACTTTCTCTTTCAGCCATGTTATTACCCTCTCGTATTTTTCCATGACTCTATCTGATGGACCGCCTGTCTGTGCATTCCTCGGAGGCTCACAAGCGGGCCATTCAATACTAAGTTTGCATGCCGTCCACAAATCTCCGGGTACTACGATATCGAACAAAGTGTTCAAATCGATCCACAGTACCTTAGAGATCTTCACAAATCTCTCTACCTGCTTGTACCACTCTACGGGATTTTCTCTAAGCTTCGGGAAGGAATTAGTGAATGCCGCTAAATCCCCCCTACTCCATGGTACATGCACGTAGTTTCCGTTCGCGATTTCTCGCAAAGGGAAAGCTTCCATTCGCATTAGGTCTGTATCCTGAGACTTCACAAGTGTACTCCGTCTGACAGAGTACACTTCTTGGACCATCTTTCCTCCCATCTATCCAGATCTCTCCATATCTTAATGCACATGACCAATTCCCTTATGTGTACTCTTAGTCCAATCGTTCTGCGCTCATCTAGATCTTGATCCGTGCAATTCTGCCTATGGTTGGCCTGTAAAGCCTTAGTTCTCGATATGTCTATCATGTACTTTTCTGCCAATTCAGATAACTTCTCATGAGCTGCTCTCGCTTTCCGAGTAACGTCTTTAGATAAAAACAGTATCTCATCTGGTGCGTACAGCTCTAACCCCTCGATTGCCACTGTGCCGTCAATTATTTCATCCAAGTCTGATTTTAAACTCATTACATCTATGCGTCTTGCTTTTATTTCAGCTCTCAGTACGTCAGTCCTAGGTTGTTCTCTTGCATCCCTCTCACCTCCACTATGCGCCCTACGCCTAAGCACAGGTGAGTTATGAGGAATTTTTCTTCCATCTCTTTGTTCCCACCTCTCTAGATCCCAAGCCTTTCCATCTTCCCTTGGGGTGTGGTGGAACAATGCTCCATCCCTCAACCCTACATTCCGTCTTTTCGATTCGGTTTCCCCAGATACGAGATAGGATCCTCCGTGCTGTTCTAAACCACTGTAACTTGCTTGCTGTCTAGTGTCGCTCAACAAACGATAAGGTCCTTCATGGCTCTCCATGCTCCCGCGATCTCGTTCGTGATCACCGGATGTATGGCGAGTCGTTTCGCGACTCCCTATATTCTCATGACTTCGTTCTTGATCACCGGACGCATGGCGAGACTCTTCACGACTCTCCATGTTCCCGCGACTCCGTTCGTAATCACCGGAGGCATGTCGAGACGTTTCACGACTCTCCATGTTCCCGTGATTCCAATGTTGCACATTTTCATCCGGAGTATGGTGCGTGCATCTGAAAGTGTTTCGGTATTCCTGCGTCCTTCGTTCTCCCTCACTAAAGGTGACGCGAGGCACTTCCCCACACCCTGCACTCCTGTCGTTACACATTTGCCGATTGCCACTAGTAGTAGGGCAAGTATCTCTCCTGCTTCCTTGACTCCCTCTCTCCCACTCCGGGCTGCTCTCGCCAGCTCCACAATGAGAGAGGATCTTGTTATCCTGGTCTCTCCACTCTGCTCCTGTTTCTAAACTTTTATTCCGAGCCTCTTCAGCAGTATCCCATTCTTTCAGATATTCCCTTAATTCCTTATAGGATTTCGGTTTCGGTCCCCTCAAATCCATTGATCCTCTTTGACCCCCTTGTTCTATCCAGGGACCCGTTGCGGAATCTAATGGGGTACTCCGACTCACTGGTGCTAGTATCTGCCTTTGAGGATTCACCGTGTTATTCCTATTCTCCATCTCTGCCCTTTCCCTGTCCCATCGTGCCTGTTCCTCCTGCTGGACCCCCTCTGGGTTGTAGATTGACACTATAGGGCCTATGGTAACAGGTACTTGTAGAGCGTCTGGCATTTGGTACGACCTTGCACATTGCGTCTCTGGCACCTTCTGGACCACGAATCTTCCCACTACCCTCTGTTCGGAACTAGATTGAGCTATTTCCTCACTCTTGTTGGAGTCCCACTCTGTTACTGGGATCAATTTATATTCTCCCCACCTAGCTCCATCCCCTTGCTGTAGTATGGGACTTGCGGTTTCGCTGTTATACGGAGGTGGTCTATCTGTTAATAGCCTTTCTATCAGATCCTCCTCCGTCTCGCTTTCCTCATCTTCCTCCTCTAGAGGTTTCTTTTCTCCCGTAGCTTCTATCATGGTGAACAGTTTGTCTGCTTCTATCTTTTGCACTCTCCACTTCTTAGCTTCCTCATCCCATTTCGCATCCTGCACTGCCTTTACTGATCGTCTCACTCTTTCTTGACGCCTCTTTACGCTCTTTTCGTGTGCCGCTCTAAACCATGCACTAAGTGCTTCGAACTGTGTTGGCCTCGGTAGAGGTCTCGTTGCAAGCATTACCGCTTTCAGTTGGTTCAACACGTCTAGCTTAAATGTTCCGAATCTCGGAAACATCAGTTCCTTTTCCCCTTCTGTTAGCCTATTCCACTCGGAGATCCATAATATCGAGTGTAAGCCTACATTTACTGCCATATGATAAGCTGGTGTGCCTTCTGGTGGAGCTTCTTCCCCAGCATATAAGTTTCTTCTATTCCTCTTAAAGATTTTTCTTAAACCCTTAAAGCACTTCATTTTTGATAATCTACGATTTTCTCTTATTAATTCTCTTCCTTATTTGCGTCCTGATGACAACCACCAATCCCTGTGCGACTCTCGCTAATCAGCCTATCCCAGTGCGGTTCTACGTCAACCGACCAATCTCAGCGCGGCTCTATGCTGACGTCACTTGTTCCCTCTGCAGCAGTTACCTTCGTTTCTCAACTCGTCTCGCGGTCTTACATGCGTTTCATTCATACGCCGAAAAATGACTACTTCCGTCCAAGCGATCACTTTTCTCTGACTGTACGGCCACAGTCTAACTGTAATTGTCACCTCAACTGGCGAAACGTCTTCCTCTTACGGTCAGACGCTCACCTTAACTGATAGGTTACTTACACACAGTAAACGTACGACCAGCATGCGTTTACTCATACACTCACTCAAACGCTCCCCCTATCATCGGTCTGCGGGCGATCAATGGTACCTCATGACCCCCTTTAAATGGTAGACAAATTACTCTGGGTGTTCGATACACCCGAACCACTTAAGCCCTCTCTGGACATAAGATTTTATCCGGTTGCGCGCGCTCACAACCTTCCCTCAATCACACTACAGGCATTCAACTCCGCTTGACATTACAACACAGGAACAACATAAAACACCGCAATCTTACAACGCATGACCCTTATACTCACTCTCGACCGACTCTGCTGCTTTTCTCTCGACGCACCGTCAGCACCGTCTTCGGCAGGGATTCTTCTTCTGGTCGTCGATGACTAGGGACCTTGGGGTAAACTAAACCTGACCTAGGTTGTCTTCCTCAAGAAGAAAACCATCCTCTGCTACCAACTGCGGGGAATGAGATTTTAATATCTTTTATGATCAATTTGATAACTTATCTCATTCGTCATTTTTGGACCGCTTGATTTCTGTCATTGAGTAAAAGACAGCCCCTGCATAGGTTAGATAAACCCCATTAACTGACGCCACTCTGAAGAACCACTTACAACTGATAAAGTTTGAAAGGTTTAATATAAGATTAAGAAAAGTTGCAAATACAATCCTCTCAGGATCAAATTCATCAAATATACAGGAACTAATAGGAACATATATTCCCTAAAGAACCTTAGTCTACAAACGAATACAATTAAAGTCAGTTCCAAAATCAGCAAATTAAATGTATCGATGAAGTGGTTCTTCTGCGTCATCTACAGAAAGAGAAAAATAATCAAGTTAAATCTGTCCCTACTCTATACTAGGTGACATCCCTACTTCGCAAGTTTCTAGAACCCTAAAAAGGTGTCAGCAGTTTGACTCCCTAAGAAGTTCAAACTCTCTTAGCCTCTAAAGGTAACTTAAGTTTAAGAAAGCAGTACCCTCTCTGCCTACCCATCCGCTCTTCTAAGGGTCCTCGGCCTACTGCTCCCTTGCGCTCTGATCTCTCTCAGCGCATCTGCTCAAGTCATCTGCTCTCTTGCTTGCCCTGAGCTCTTCGCTGTTCCCGCTATCTTCTCCCCGGGGTGCTGTCCCTAAAATACACAATCACAGTGTGGGTGGAACGCCCCTTCGACGCCCACCACGGACTTTCCCCGTGAGGTCATCTTCTAGCTCTTTCCATGGCTTCGTCTCTTCGCCATCCGTTAAGTTGACCTTTCTCCTTAGACGCCATCTTCGTCTTCTTGCTGGTGACTTCATTCAACTTTACCTTTGACACTTTCGGAGCAAAATCTATCACCTTATCAGAACTTTTATTCTTTACGGCTGTACTTTTAACCTCATTTGGTCCTGTGAATGGTCATTTCAAAACAAGACTCAAATTCCAATCGTCTCCTCTCATGTTTAGGCAATAAACCTCGTCCGACATTTGTCACCTTAAATCTAACAGGAACTAGACTCTTCGGCTCGCACATTCAAGTGAAGGCTATTCACGACTCCTGTGAGTCTACTAAATTACCAACAGCGGACTACACTCCTGCGAACCCTTGGTCAGTCAGGTTATAATCACAAATGACCTAAAACCCTTCTAACATTCCTACAAACTTCTTCTACACAGTATAACCTTTAACATACATTTATACATGATTGCATTTAGCAAATCCTTTGCTTATATGTGAATACATTTTACATAGAATACAATTACGTAGAATATAATTTTATATTCTCATTTGTTACAACGTTATGTGTATGCTCTCTGCACATTTCTCCATGTTACATTTCTCGCCGTTTCTGCATTTTAAGTTACACACGTACATGAATTCTACCTTGCACGTTCTTCTGTTCTTAAGCATTTCTACACATTTCTACATTAGCCCACTACATATACGGCCTTCTAAATCTAATGCATTCTAAAGTGAATACAGTTATGTTCCCTATATTACTTTGGTTACGTCTGTTAACTTTATACTTATAAGCGTCAACTTCACGTTCGATATACATTTTATTCCTACGTTTATACGATATACTTCTAAATATGACTCGGATATACATTTTATTCAAATTGCGCTCTCTCAGGCTCGAAGAGGGAAGATTCTAGAAAATTATTTTGGAGCTCATTGTACGAGAATGAGGTTTAGGATGAGTCAGAGAGTGGACGTAGAGTATATTTTGGAAGAAGTATAGGATGAGATAGAGTAGTGTGTTTGAAAGAGTTGAAGTTTTTTTTATAGTGAGAGTAGTAAATGTATAAATACATAACTACATATTATTTAGAAACTCAGTCTTTCGAGTGTTGCTGCTTTTAAGGTAAAGAATTTTTTTTTAATTATATAAAAAAATGTTTTAGCTAATTTTGGTAAATGTATATATTGTTTAAATGTATTTAGTTTTATTTTATATTTTGTCCAATATTTCTATAGTGAAGTACTTATAGATACAATTATGATCGGATTTACACATTGTGATAGATAAAATAAAACAAACCTGAGACCAATAAGCATATAATCAAATAACTTCTATAACCTATTGCACTTTGTGATAGATAAATACATTAACAACAGAGACCCATAAGCATATAATCAAATACCCTATGTAAACTACACCATGACCTATGTTCATAAGTAACATACATTTGTTAAACAGACCTATAAGATATTTAAACCATAAGTAGTACATATATTTCTACAGAGAAATGCACATATTTAAATAGGCACATATAATCAAATTATACATGTTTACATATACAATCTTATGCTGTATATGGGGCAGTACCAGTACAAGATATGTACACAACATTTATTGGAGAACAATTTTACTTTACATTGCACTTTTATCGCAGCAGACATTCCGCTGCTGTGCGGGTGTTCTTAAGGGTGGGCGGGCTGAGTTGGCCAACGGTTGTGTGCAGCCGACGCGTGCACGGAAGGGGTTAATATTGTGAGTAAAACAGCTTCAGTCACAAGGCTTATTCTTTCTGTTGTCACTATCTTGCTCCCTCTTTTCCTATCCATTGTTTCTTATTCTGGTTCCTCTTTTGAAATCTAGCTTACCCCAGATGACTATAAGTTGATCCTGTGAAGTTGTAAAGTGAATAAAAATAAAGACCACAAAACACAATAACAGAACATTACCAGCCTGTGTCATTTGAAGCAACATACAATAAACAAAGGCAGTATTGCATGTTGTAATATCATGTTATTGTTCACAGTGGAGATACAGGACTCACTCAAAACCAACAGCCACTTCAGTGGCAGGGCTCTGACCTTCATGAGGGTTCAATTACAAGTGAGGCTTCACTGTCAAAAGATGCATCCATTTATGCCAAAATGTTTCAAATGGCAAAAGTCTATCCAACAGCCTGGATCCGGTGTGGGCACAGGTCTTTGTTTGCCGAGTCTCGGTGGACGCAGGGGAGATTCCCTGTTGTCAAGCCTGGTGTGGGGACTGTACCTGGCTACCGGCTGCTGACCAGAAGTGTGGCCCTCGGCGCTGACCCTTGGGGGAAATCGACAAGGTGATAGTTCCCCATGCTAGGTACCCTGGATTGCCATGGGCAAGGATCAGCAGGGGGCGTCGGCCCCCAAGCAGCAAACAATGGACCACTACACCACCACAAACCCTCCCGGGGGAAATCCATGGAGGGCCTGTCCTCAGACACGGCAACACTGCTGGAGGCGATCAATCAATCGGGGACTGCTCTTGAGGCCCACATTGGAGCCGTGGGGTCAGAGGTGTTGTTTCTCCGCCAAGATCTGCGGAAGGCGGTCGACCGCATCACTGAGGCGGAGACCAGGGTTTCCACTGTGGAGGACTCTGTATCTGTACTCCAGCAAAAGACTGCACACTAAGCACACGCAGGACCTGGCGACCCGGGTTGAGGATGCGGAAGGGCGGGCTTGCCCCAATAACATAGGTTTGGTGGGCTTCCTGGAGGGCTGCGAGGGGTCTTCTTTGGACACTTTAATCTCAGAGTGATTCATGGCACTGCTGCCCCCGGAAGACATGTACCCCTGCTTCATGGTTGAGAGGGGCCACCGCGCTTTGACAAAGAAGCCGCCAGGCGAGCGTCCGAGACCAGTGATCACCCGGCTCCTTAACTATGCCTACTGCGACGCCTTTCTCAGGTATGCCCGGCTACATAAGAACAAAATGATCTTTCAGTCACATCCCATCATGGTTTTCCCTGATCATACTGAATTGGTGCAGCAACAACACCAGTCTTTTGTGGCGGCCAAGAGACGGCTACATGAACTAAACTGATCCTATGCATTGTTGTTCCGGGCCCGGATGAAAGTGATGTATAACGCTAAAACATTTTACTAAGACACCACAGAGGAGGTCTTTGTGTGAAAGATGAGCATAGCATCCTCAAACCGCACTCGCCGCCCCTGTTGGACTCGGACTCCTCCCAGGGCTTGCATCGGAGTGGTCACCAGGGTAGAGATGCCACATCAAGACGCAACAGAACAGATCCCGCTCCAATTGGCGTGCCCAGGAACTGACGGACACGGGGGACTGAGGTAGACTTGGGCACGTTGGTCATATCTGCTTCCTGCTCACTTCCGGGGCGGGACTCAAATTTTAGCTATGGACTTACTGGCTTGCGTGGGAGTTAAGGGTTGAGGTCTCTACTACCAGCCCTGGAGGGAACTGCCACGGCATGACCCAAACGTTTGGGTAATGTTGGGTGAAGTCGGGAGGGGGGTATCCATGAAGCAACAGCTTGGGTCATCCTGTTGAGGGCCTGGTGAGGGATTCCACCTCAACAGATACTATGTAAGCATGGGGGTGGGAACAGTTATTGTGTTATTGTTTGTTCTGTCTTTTTTTTCCGCACCATGCACACACTCTAGTGCTCTGCCAGGTGCACACCGCTTGACCCTTTTTGCCCTGACATGTAGGAATGGCACACATGGCAGGTAACTCTACACCAAGGACACTGAACATTCTTGCCTGGAACGTGCAAGGCTTACTAAATAAGGTCAAACGGGGGGCCGTGCTCCTGCAGGCGCAGCGCTATGCGGCAGACATCCTATTACGCCAGGAGACACACCTTCTGGGCAAGAAAGCCCCATGCCTTGCCCAATACAGTTAGACTACAGTGTATCATTCCAGCTTCACTCGAGGGGCACGGCTATACTTGTACATCGTAGAGGGCTGCTCCAGGTTACACGACACTGGCTGGACTCCGGTAGCTGCTTCACTGTGATTGCGGGTACTGTAGCCGGTGAACAGATAACACTCAGCAGTATTTACGCCCCCCCCCAGCGCTAGGCCAGACGTTTACAGATAAATTGACACAGGTCAGGGGAGATCTTCCAGGTGGCCTGATGGTACTCGGGGGTGATTGGAACAACACTAAGGGGCCCTTAGATAGGTGGCGAGCTCGACAACCAGATATAGCCCGGGCCACGTCTAAACTAAACATGCTGGCACACACTCTGGGCTGGGTGGACACATGGCGGGCCCTTAACCCCTCTGAAGTCGGGTTCTCCTATGCGTCGTCAGTCCACCCCACTCTTTCCCGCCTCGATTACCTGTTCATTCCACACACCTACATGCATAGGGTGTCACATATGTCCTTACTGCCCCGGGGACTCTGGGATCATTCACCGATCCAACTTAAGCTGCGCCTGCAGACTAACCGGGCCCCATATAGGTGGCGCATGATGTCCCCCTGGTTGTTTCGGGACACGGTATATCGGGAGACGTTGAGTCGGGCAATCACTGATTATCTCAGCTTTAATGTCGGTTCTTGCCAGTCTCTGGTCACTCTATGGGAGGAGTTCAGGTCCACGATTTGTGGGGTTGACATCAGCTATCTCAGGGGGGAGAAGCAACGTCGCCTTGCTCAGGTGCAAGACATGGAAAATAGACAAGCCGAGCTCCATTCCCTGGAGGTGGAGGGGTCTGACCCTGCTGCCGGATGGAACCTCTTGAATGTTCAACAGCAGCTTCATCAAACCCACACAGACTCTGCCAAAGAGGCCTGGCTAGACACTCAGTGTAGGATCTACCAATGGGGCGATGAGTCTAGCCAGATGTTTCATAGGCTTTGTCATGAAGGACGTTCCCCGAGAGGGTCATGTGGGACTTCGCTGAGGCGGTTGTACAGGTCTTCGCAGATTTTTAAGCGGAGTTATACGAGGAACGGGAGGTTATTGCAGAACCCCTTATAGACGCCTTCTTCGTAGATATTCCTCCCCGCCGCCTCTCAGATGAGCAACCTGCCACCTTGGAGGAACCCATTTCTTTGGACGAGCTACGGGCGGCACTATCCAACATACACCCGGGACATGCACCTGGCCCAAACAGGTTTCCGTGCATCTTCCTGCGGCCCCATTTGGAGACTCTGGGACCTTATCTACTAGGAGCACTCTGCGACGCCTCGAAACGGCACATCCTGCCTCCGGATTGGAGGCATTCGGAGATTGTAGACTTTCTTAAACCTGGCCGCCCGTCGGAGGATTCGGGATTTGATAAATTTTGAGCCTAAGCTGCTGAGGCACCAACTCCGTACATGCATACAGGATCTGGTACATCCAGATCAAGCGGGCTTTACCCCTCACCGGTCCACTAGACATAATATGAGACATGCCCACAACGCTGTGGCAGAGGCCCACTGCCTGGAGCACCCCATGGCTGTCTTGCTCGCAGATATCAACAAAGCGTTCGATTCCCTGAGTTGGAAGTACCTCTTTAAGCTCCTGGAGGCAGTAAATCTGGGCCCCCGCTTCAGGGCGTATGTAAGGTAACTATATACCAGTCTGAGTGGCTGGTCACTGTTCGGCCCCCTTCCCTATCCGCAGGGGCACTTGGCAGGCGTGCCCACTCTACCCACTTCTGTTTGTGTTGGTCGTCGAGCCCCTGGCTGCCTGGGTCCGCATGGACTCTGTCTTTCGGGGTCTGGATTGGTCACCGGAGTGCTCAGACAGGATCGCGCTTCATACCAACAACACCTTGTTTTTTGTATCGGATGCTTGGGTCTCCGGGCCTCGGGTAATCCAGATTCTCTGATTTTTGGGGAGACCTCTGGGCTCTACGCCAATCCATCTAAGTCTATTTTGTTTCCTATCACCGGGGATCAGCTGTCTCAAGCTTGGGCCTCACAGTTGATTGTCGTGTAGGAAGGCTTTCGGTACCTTGGGGTGTACTGAAAACCTTCCGACAGTGGCATGGTCATGCAACAGTGTGTCATTGCCCCCATGGTGCGAGATGAGACAACGGTGTGGTCTCAACTACCCCTCTTGTTATACAGCAAACCTGCCATTTTTAAAATGGTGTCTCTAACACGTCTGCTTTATCCACTGCAGAATTACCCATTTCCCATCCCACCATCATGGTTCCGTCGAATCAATGCTCTTTTGAACAGGTTTCTCTGGGGGGGAGCGGTTTGGGTGGCGCTTGAAACATGTGTTCAATCTATGTACTGCGGCGGGACAGCGGTAGCAGACATTCGGGCATACTACTGAGCATCGCACCTTCAGGTGATAAACGAATGGTGGTATAGCTATCAGGCAGACCCTGCTTATGCTGGGGAGAGACTCTTCATGGCGGACACCCCACTGCTCCACCTCCTGTATAGTTCCTCGTCTCTGACTAAGCTTCCCCCGGCCTGTAGAACAGTCATTCAGATATGGAGACGGGTGGTCCGCCAAATGGGTTGGTGGGGTAAGCTGTAATGCGCAACACCTCTTTGGCAGGGTTCCCACCTCCGGCCAGTTTCATCTCTGGTAGGGTTCCGTAGGTGGCACAACATAGGGATCTCCACTTTGGGGGATATAATGCAGGGGTCTACGCTCAAGTCTTTCAAGAGGCTGCAGGATGACTGCGAACAACATAAAACACAATTTCATAGATATCTGCAGCTCCGTCACGCCATGTCCCCCTTAATAAGAAACCTCACGATTCTGCCTGAGTTCCACACGCTCGAAGGCCAGTTGCTCATGGGGGATCTGGGGGCCCATAAAATTAGAAAATTTATCAAACAATCACTACACACTCCACGACCACTTTACACAGGATGGATGACGACTGGGCGGAGGCATTTGCTAGCCCTAGGTACTCTGCTGTCTCCCCCCATTACCAGTTGATCCAATTTAAGTACCTCCACAGGATCTACTATACACACTTATGCCTCTATAAGATGGGGACTATCAAGTCTCCCACGTGCCTCCACTGCGACTTGGAGGATGGGTCGCTCCTTCACATGGTATGGAACTGTGGGGCGCTGCAACACTTTTGGTCTAGCATTAGGTCATGCTTGGGTCGGGTCCTAGCGTGGAACATCCCTGCAGACCCAAGGCTGATTCTCCTACATGACACAGAAGACATCGGGAGGAACAGATACAAACGTCACAGGCTATTCTTGGGTCTTATACTTGCCAAGCGTTACATTGCGCAACACTGGAAGGTGGCGTCCCCACCTACTATAGGTAATTGGAAAAAGGCCATGGATAGATGCCTGTCAGCTGAAGTGGTGGTGTTTTAGGCATGGGGATGTCTGCAAAAGCATGGGAAGATATGGGTGGGCTGGGCCGCACACTGTGGCATTGATCTATCACTCGTGGGGCCTCTGGTTTCCCTGGACCCGATTGACAGGCTAGTAGTGAGCAACTCACTGGTTTAATGCAATTGTGCTGTCTGTGGGCAAGGAGCATGCTTACACAATGTTGTTTTTGATGTCCATAGGGTGTGTGTTTGGGGGAGGGGGGATTGGGGGTTCTTGTCTGCTGTTTTGTAGACTCTCATTGGTGTTGATATTTGGTGCTGAGAATTTCTACAATATGTCTGTCACATGTACAATGCTTGCTTGGCTTTGCTCATTTGGCACTTTTGAAAATCAATCAAATCTGTTGTTAGAAAAAAAGTCTATCCAACTGCAAAGGTTTCGCAGACAATGTAGGCATTCATCTGAAATTGTGGAATCCTTTTATGGTAGGAACAACATTTTCACTTTTAACCTCTAGAAATGGGGGCCTTTGCCAAGGCGAAAAGCCATTACTGGGGACTGAAGCGGCAATCGTAACAGGAGAGATAATCTGTACTTGCAACGGGGAGGGAGATGGGTAGCAGAGAGTAGAGTTTGGTAAGCAGGCAACTGTAACCCGACGGTAGCGAGAAGAACAAAAAGGCACAACATTTTATTGTGAATATCTACATACAAAGTGACCGTAAGAAACAGTAGTCTCCACATGTTGCAGCAACCAAACACTCATTTAAATCTCCTGATTTACCCTAGCTTTTCTATAATTGTTGTCCGGCATTGAAATACTGTTCTTCTGAGATCCATAACTTTTCTATTTTCAGAATTTGCACCCATCTCGAGTTCACTTGCTATTGGTTGCTAAGCTGAGGACAATTATGAACTGTGTCCTGAGCCCTATCCAGAAAACCCCAACACTCCTTAATGTAGGTGAGCCATAATCGAGCTTCTGGCGCATGTTTCATGTGGTGTAATTGTCCACCAATATTTCGATGGGACTCGAAACTGGTGGTAGACGAACTACCCTGGCCTGAAAGGTGATATGTTCCAACACCATTTGTAACCAACCAGAAGAATTCCCAGGAGATCTGGTGGCAGCATCCCCAGCATGCTTGAAGGCCCACACGTCTTCTCCTAGCAAAACCAGGCAGCAAGAGAACACTAAGCACATCAGCTGGGAATTAAAATGAAAGTTTGGTAGGACTTTGTGTTCAGGAGAGACAGAGAAGGGTGTATACTGCTGTCTGCACTTATTTTGTTGCAAGTGAATGCAGGGAAATAAGTGCAGTGCATTTAGAGAGTGCACTACAGGATGAGTTCAGTGAGCAATTTCTACCATGGAGAATACAAGGTACTGTGTACAATCAATTTCTTCAGTGTGGTGTGTACAATAGATGGAATTCAGTGTGTGACAGCTTTTCCATATGGCATGGATATGCGATAGTAACACCAAAATACCACTACATTCACTCGCCAACCATATGCAACAAATTGTGACAATGGGGGGAGAGGTTTCCAAGAAGGGCTAACTAGGCCATACATCAAATAACCATCTTAAGCCATTAATCTGTGTGCATTAATGAAAACACCACAAAAGATGTTGCAACAAATTTAAAACAAACGGTCAAAATGGGCTCCACATCAGGAGGTGCAGCAGTGCTCTTGATTGGTTTCTTCTGTGGTTGAGAAGACGAGCACCTAAAGCCTGCATTAATCGAGGCCTAGAAAGCCAACATTGGCACCACTCAGAGAGGCCACTTAAACCAGGGCCCT
The DNA here is from genome assembly GCF_964263255.1 of Lissotriton vulgaris. NCBI lineage: Eukaryota > Metazoa > Chordata > Amphibia > Caudata > Salamandridae > Lissotriton > Lissotriton vulgaris. The sequence goes on from NC_141685.1 coordinate 1,683,991,778, forward strand.
TACAGTCAAACTTCCATCACCACCATCAAACACATATCCCACGAGAAAGTTGCTGACTTTAAGACCAAGCACTGGTGCTACACTAGGCCGGACAAGACACAAAATCATGAGATGGCACAAAACCACCTTTGCTTGAGGACATGGCAAATGAACATACCCTAAATTAGTAAAAAGTGGATGGAATATGCTGAATTAATTATTTTAACTCTGGATGTATGCTATCAGTCTGGTTTTAACAAACATTGGGTCAATGCTACTGCGCAAATCCACTGAAGGTACACATGAGGTTCCTGTTGCAAACAGATAAAGTATATGGTAGTCCTCTCAGTACTATTTGAAATGGAGCTTGGGGATGCCATTAGTAATGTATAGTGGTATAAAGGGCCAAGATCAGTTTTATATACACATCTGTTTAATACAATTCAAATGCGGTACTTAAGCAATACAAGGCAGCACAACACTCTATATGGTGAGGAAAGAGAGTGCAATGGCAAAACCAATTTTCTGCCAGCACGGGACAGCAAGAGAAAGTGTTAAAGATTAGACTGAAATTTTGTTGTTGTTGAAGAAGTCACTTTCAGAAGCACTGTGCGTCTGAAAATTTGGGATTAAACAGTCTATGTATGATTATTATGATAGCATAGCTGTAGGGGTGTTTTTTCCCAAATACACTGATGTGAAGGGTATGACTTGGCGACGACCCTTATGAGTGAACATGAAGACTATTTAAGTGGGGAGTTACCAGCTGGACTTAAAACCAGGCCCTCATTGGCTACCAGTAAATTTGACTTCTCATTAACCCAATGATAGCTGTGCTCACTAGGCTCTCGTTTTTTGACACATGCTAGGCTTTTGAGACAAAAACAAAGGCCCCTCAACGGAAGGAAGCGAGTACCACCAAGCTGCCAGCATGTGGCAATCTGTGCAGGTGACACGGAATGACGCATCCATCCAGAAGACACAGGTGCCAGCGGTGGATCACTTGATGCGCATCACCAGACCAATCTCTGGTGCAGTGGAGCCGGAACAGTTATGAGTGAGTTATGAGACATCTAATATAAATGAACACCAAAGGATATGAGAGGCCACTGCAAAGCTGACTTCAGCCTGCAAGACCCATGCGCCCTCCCACCACAGGTTGCATAAGTAGCTACAATTAGCAGCTGTGTGGTGTGATGTTAAGGGGGTATGGTGCATGGCTGCTTTCAGTGTGAGGGACCGTTTGGTGTACAAAAGAGCATGGTGTTATGTGCCCAGCAGGTGTGATGTGTATGGGCGTGGGGCATGTTTTATGTAAGTGGTGTGTACAATATATTATAGTGTTATATGCACAGCACATGATGTGTATGGGCGTGGAGCATGTTTTATGTAAGTGGGGTGTACAATATATTATAGTGTTATATGCACAGCACATGATGTGTAAGGGCGTGTAGGGTGTACATTACATCATGGTGTCATGTGCACAGCACATCTGATATGTAGGAGTGTTGGGCATGTTTTATGCAAGAGAGGCGTACAGTATAATATGGTGTTATGTGCACAGCACATCTTATATGTAGGGGTTTGGGACATGTTTTATGCAAGTGAGGCGTACATTATATTATGGTGTTATGTGCGCGGCACATCTTATATGTAAGGGCGTGGGGCATGTTTTATGTAAGTGAGGCGTACATTATATTATGGTCTTTTGTGCACAGCACATGTGCTATTAAGGGGTGTGGGACATGTTTGATGCAAGCGAGGTCTACGTTACAGTATGGTGTTATGTGCACACCACATGTGATGTGTATGGGTGTGAGACATGTTTTCTGCAAGTGAGGTGTACAATATACTATGGTATTATGTGCACAGCATGTGATGTGTAATGGTGTGGGACGTGTTTGAAGTGAGTGGGATGTACATTATACTATGGTGTTATGTGCACAGCACCTCTGATGTGTAGGGGTGTGGGACATGTTTTATGCAAGTGAGGCATACATTATATTATGGTGTTATGTGCATAGCACATCTTATATATAGATTTGTGGGGCATCCTTTATACAAGTGAGGCGTACTTTACATTATGGTGTCATGTGCACCGCACATCTAATATGTAGGGGTGTGGGGCATGTACTTTACATTATGGTGTCATGTGCACAGCACATCCAGGGCCAGATGTATCAACATTGTATTTTGCGAGTCCTTAATAGCGAATTTTACTGATTCGCTATTATGGACTCGCAAAATTCAATATATGTAGGTTTTACAAATAAAATTGTGGTTCCTACGCATTCCTTATTTGCGTATTGCAAATTGCGAGTCACAAATAAGGAATGGCTTCCCATTCATTTCTATGTGCCTAGAGGCACATAGGAATGAATGGCAATTGCATGCCCAATTTGCGAGTACCCAATAGGTACTGGCAAATTGCACATGCAATTTCAAGGGTGCAAGGGGGCCAAGAAAACATCCTGTTGCACCCCTGAAATATGCATGTGTGCATGTATGTAGGCCACCTGGCACCTAGAAAAAGGCAAAAAAGTGCTTCTTTCTAGGAATTTGCAAATTACCACCAACTTAAAGTTGGTGGTAATTTGTGATTACTGAAAGCCAGGTCGCAATATTTTTTTGCTTCCAGCATTGCATTTAAGGAATCGCAAATTGCTATTCCCTGAATGCATTTGCAAAATAGGTGATCACAAAAATTATGATTCCCTATTTTGCGAATGCCTTATGAGATAATACAACCCAAAAGGCTTTTTACCGTTCACAAAAAGGCCAAGTCTTTGAATTGGTCCGTTTGCTAATGGTAAAATGCTTGATACATCTGGCCCCTGATATGTAGGGGTGTGGGACATGTTTTATGCAAGTGAGGCATACACTATAATATGGAGTCATGTGCACAGGTCGAGCCGAGGACTCGGATCACTGTTCCCATGCTGGTCTCCCCCACCCCGCTTCTTCCCTTGCTGCTGCGGAGAGCACCTGTGACAACAAGCACCCCCTTGTTGACCATGATGTGGTGCAGGTGGATTACCTTTTCTGCAGAAACTGATGCAGTCCAGGCTCAGCCACGGTCCGGTTTTCTTAGCCTCTCCATGTTGCCCTTATATGCGCCTACAAATGTTGCCAGTCACAACCATTGGCTACTCCCACCCTCTATTTTATCCCGCTTTGTGGACCCCCACCCCCTTATAGCAGTCTGACTTCCTTCTTTCCATACCCACCTCTCATCCTCTCTAGTGGGGATAGGCGCTATCCTTTTCGCTCTGATCCCCTTAATCCCACTGGGGTAGCTGAGCCTTCCCTCGTCATGAAGAAAATGATCACAACGGGTTTCCCTGCAAGTAAACATAGCGCCAAATTTATAGTGCTCAAATACATACTAACATGGGACAATCAGGTAGCAGGTAATCAATTTAACATGGCAAGGCATACCCTCATTGTTTAATTAAGAATGCCACATAATCCTCTCTACCCCCTGTGATCACCATCTCTTGCACGCCTACAGCGTAGCTGTAAATCTCAGTTTATCAAAAAAGTATATATGGTATGTTTCACCAACAGTCTCTTGGCACTAGTAAAGATGCTAACCGATGGGGTCATTATTTAACCATTCAACTTCCATAGGCCTGTATAAGCAGCCAGGTCTTGAGGCATGTCTGAAAGATTTTGTAGTAGGTCTGAGGAAACATTGCTGTCAGAGAGATCCACGTGGCATGAGCTATTATTGAAAAGCTCCGTCCCTCTTCCGAAATCTAGGTTCTTCTAATTGATTAGCATAGGAAGATCATACGTGAAGGAATATATTTCTTAATTTTCTCGGCCATAAAAGGGGGAGCTTTCATGCTTCTAAACATCATACAACATATTTTAAAATAAACTCGATCTTTCACAGGAAGCCAAGGAAGTTTCTGTAAAAGAGGAGTAGCATGTGTATATTTATGCAAAAGGAATATTGACCTGGCAGCCTCACTGTGAATAACTTGTAATTTATGCTGAGTAATCTTAGGCAAACCTGTATAAATTGCATTCGCATAATCATTAATCAAGTCTCGAAGTGATAGGGGCTATTACTATCAGCTTCCTTGTTTCAACAGACAGGAGAAGTGCTAATTTCTTCAACGTTTTTAATAATAACATATATTTAGAGACCAAGGAGTTCACTAGGGGAATTAATGAGAGATTTCCACCAATCACCACCCCAAAACGTTTAGCCGAGGTAAATGGAGACGGAGGTGGTCCCAATTCATGTGGCTGATAAAGATGGTTCCAGGCGAAGCTCCTGTTGTTCAGCAGAACCAGCTCAATTTTATCTGGGTACAGTTTCAGATGGCTAATCTCCAACCACCTGGCAATATATCTCATTGCGTTTTGAAAATTCTCATAAGAAGACTGAGTGCCATCTAGATGGAACAATAGTTGGGGGTCATTGGCATAATCATATACACTGTAGCCCCAAGCAGCTAGCTCCATTATAAGAGTTCTAATGTAAAGGTTTAAAACGATGCAGGGATGGTGAGGATCCTTGAGGGACCCCTCAATCTAATTTCTTAAATTTAGATGAAAACTGCTTAAATCTAATGGACTGCTTTGCGCTCTTCTAGGAAGGATAGAATCTATTGCAGCGCTATGCCTTGCACCCGCTCTGCCTTTACATGGTCCATCAGTGTTTTGTAATCGACCGTGTCAAAGGCGATAGAGAAGTCTAGCTGGACCAGTGCAACATCTTTCCCCGGATAATTTTTCCTTTTTAATTCATCCAACACAGTCCTATTTACAGACTCTGTGCTCTGTAGCAGGCGGAAAACAGATTGATCTGGATGAAGGAAGGGTGTGTGCTGTAGATTACTACACAGTTCCTGGGCACATATATGCTCATTTTAAATGCAATTTTTAAATCTTCTGTATACTCTTTGCACCATTGGCGTTCTATTTTGCACAGTTTATTCATGGACTCCTTAAATTCTTTAATATAACAGGGCACGGGTTTTGCTTGTAGCACATGAGTATCAACCACTGACGTCACCCATCTGGTGTATTTTTGATCTGCTTTATGGACTGACTGTTGGCAAATGGCCCTCTTTGAAGGCTCACCCCCTAAAACTTTTGCATTCCTCCACCACTTTATGTGACCTTATTTGTGTTGGCTTTAGGACTTTGAGCACTTTACCACTGCCAACCAGTGCTCTCTCCTCTACACATGGTAACATTGTGTCATCCCCATGGCATATTTAATTTACTTCGAAGTCCCTAGTAAAGTGATACATCCCGTGTCCAGGGGCTGTAAGTTAAATGCTACGAGTAAATGTAAATGTAGTAGTATTTGTATAGCGCCCAAATCGACCCCCGAAGGGGTATCTCAGGCGCTTGTACACATACCGCTGTGGAACCCTTCCTGGCTTTTCCCTGTGAAGTGCCCACTCCTGGGCACTCCCAAGTTGAAGCCAAGCATCCTAGCGTTTTTGGGGCCATTGTGGAGATTAAGCAAGCTATTTCCCAGAGTTGCAGAGCGGGACCCATGATTAGAATAAGCACTGAGGCGAGAATTATCAGGTCCGCGGAAATTGAGCCCAAGACCCGCCGAGGTGGGAATTGAACCCTGGTCCCGGGCTAGACCTCTGCATCAGGGTCTGCCGCTCTAACCATTGAGTCACACTTCTTCTTGGGCCTGTACCACTGATTGTGGCACCCACTTAAGTAGTCTTTTAACCATGTCTTGTTCCTGCCATTGCAGAGCATGTGTGTGCAGTTTTACACTGTCATGTCAACCTGGCAAAATAAACCTTTTGTCAGGTCCAAACCTCTCCTTTGTATACATATAAGTCACCCCTAAGGTAGGCCCTGGACAACCCAGAGGGCAGGGTGCAATGTATTTAAAAGCTAGGTAACACACATTTCAGTTTTACAGGTCCTGGTAGTGAAAAACTCCCAAAGTTTTTTTTCACTATTGCAAGGCCTATCTCTCCCATAGGATAACTTTGGGACTATTGTATTATATTTTATAAGTGAAATTTCCATTTGAGCAGAGATAAGAACTCTGGAATCCTAATTTAAAATCTTAATTTACGGTGAGGTCAGATTTTAAATTACAATTCGGAAAATGCCACTTTTAGAAGTGTTAAAAAAAAGTCAAAACATCAAGCTAGCCATTCGTTGGTTGCTAACCTTTAGACAGACTAAGACCAAATTCACAAATCAGTTGGTCTATTACGTTTGCTTATTCATTTTCAATCATTCCATTTCATGAATCCTCAAGGAAGAGGTCAGATACAAATAACTTTCACATTACATCAAACCAAACAGAATTAAGACATAGTGACATATAACAGAAATATATTTGAGATGTTTTCCAGTCCAAAAACAGAAAAAAACAGTAACCTATGAATCAAATTTTCAAGAAGCACTGGGGTTACCACACAACGGGGGTAAACAACATTTCAGGTAACAAAAGGGTACAGTATTCAATACATATATTTCCCTAAGTTGCTAGCATTCTAATTTAAATTCTTTCCCTGTTGGTTAGAAGTGCCTACGCGTTTCAAGTCTCACTCTATTTTTGGGGGCTCTCTTCAGGGCTGTGACTGGATTCTGTAAAATCCAATAAACACATGTGTATTGTTTTAGTACACACTCCTCATTCTCTATCATCTCTATTGCACTTGTAGATATTTCAAGAATATATCTACCTCAAATTGGTCTTGGGCATCTCTTCAAAGAAATGGGAGACTCTTGTAAAATTGTTTTCCTAAAAGGACACAGAACCAACGTATCACCTTTGCTGTGTGTATCAGAACTGATACATTGCCTCTGCTGCGTGGAGCTAAACTGACGCAATGCTGCTGCTGCGTGGATTGGACCCGACGCATCACTCTCGGAACCTCCACTGAGTGTTGCTCTTCCCGGCGCAAGGTCTGTGGTAAATATTTTAGTAATTTACCTTGATCGGAATTTCTATAATATCAATTAGGTCAAGCATGAAGAGCAGAGTCCGTGGTGGTTAGAATTCAAGGGTCTTTATTCAGTAACTCGAGTTAAGGGAGAGCTCCGTCACCTAAGGAGGCTCGGGAATAGTCTCTATCATGGTGAGTTCGAGACGTGAGAGAGAGGGTGTATAATGGGACATAAATAACGAAAAATATTCATTTTCCACATTCCCTCCTTGTCCCATACTACACCCTTTTAACATTGTTTTTCTTAATCCACCTCTATGTTCATTAGGTTGTTCACTTGTTCCAGTAACAGGATCTCTTCCTTCTTTTTCTTTCTAGTTTGGGGTCTGGGAATGCAGGTAGTGATACAGAAACTACAGAGTGCTGGGCCACATTGAATACAGAGGCAACAGGTGAAGAGAATGGCTAGAGCGAGACCTATGACTGTAAGTGCCTTACATCCCCATGAGGACAGGAGGCCCCAGATCCATCCCGTCAGGGACCAGGCATCAGTGTCTGCATCTAGCTTTCTGGAAAGTACATGAAGGTGGAAGATAGCAGAATGCACCGAAGGTGCATTATCTGGAATATATATACAGCAGCTGGATCCGATCAGTGCACATACGCCACCACGGTCAGCTAATATAATATCTAGAACCATACGGTTCTGCAACGTCATGAGTCTGTCGGAAGCCATCTCAGCCGTGATGTTGCTTAATGCTCCAGCGGTCTCGTTTATGGCTCCCTGGACTACACGAGTTAGTTGTCTGTTGATCATAGGCCCCCAGAAAGGGATGATTGCTTTAAAGAAATCGCCAGCCTCTTGGTCCGCTGTATCCTCAGCATCTATGACCCCCCTTCGCCGTCTATTAATTACGGTCAGAGGATCACTTAGATGGTAATCTGCCGGGGCGGTGTAGGTAGGGGGAAGGAGAAATGCAATGTAGCACTTCCCGGACCAGCCTTGAGGTAGCCAAGTACGTGCGTGAGGTCCACAGATAAAATATGTGTTGGGGGCAGTGGCCATTGTTGGGAAATTTAGGTCAGGTAGGGTATATGTCTTATCACACTCGCTGTCTCTCATTTTCTGACCCTTCCCCTTTCCTCTTACACAAAATAGGCCCTTATGGGGCACAGCCCAACCTCCCTGTTCTGTCTGTCACTTTTGGACGGAAAACGTTTCCCTAAAGGAAGTAGTGTCGTTAAAAAGGGAGTAGTTGGTATTCTCATTATTATCTGCTCGTCCCCACGTCGCGGTGAAATTTACCATCTTTTCAACGGCTCATACTGTCTTGGTTTTTATCTCGTTCCAAGTACTAGTGTTCTTGGCCTTAGTCTCAGGAGTGTTTCTAACAGATGCAGAGAATATCATAGAGAATGCGTAGGTAGATCCAGCATAGCCGAAAGGGAGAGGAATAAAAGGCATTCCTCCGTGTACGGAATGTGGCATTAAACCACAGACCCAACAGTTGGTTTTGTTAATAACCATTTGATGTTGGTGGAGTGTGGAGATGAACGTGTTATTGAAAAACTCTTTTCTTCTATTCTCGAGATGTGGAGGGAGATCTACATGTGAATGCATAGCTGTGTTATTCAAGCAAGGGAAAGCAAGATGAAGGGACCAACCTAGGCAAGCCGTGATACAAAAAATAAGAATCATGGTAGAGAGGAAAATTGAAACTTTGTTATGCAATAATTTTACGGTTTTAAACATATTTTCCATGGTACGTCGCTAGTTTGAATCAATCCTGCATACGTGACCGGACACTTCCCAGCAACCACTTCACCAAGACTACGTCTTGGACTTAATCAGCCACCGGTAGGTCGAGGTCAGATGCAGTGTCTCTAGCTTGTTTCTGATGGGATTGCAGCCACGATCTGTACTCGTCTTGGGGGGAAAGTTCAGGAAGGGGTGAAACAAAGTCTGTCCCTTCAGTGTCTATTTTTTCGGGGTTAGCAAAAATGTCAGTAGGAGTTGATCCGAAGAATTTTTTTGCAGTGGCTGACATGGAGCCATCCTTTTCGTCCTTCGACCTTGACTGCAGTCCTCGTTGTGAGTAGCACCAGCTTGGGAGACGTCCACCTGCTTTCCAGGGGACTGGCACGATCAAAGTTCCGGACGAGAATACAGTCGCCGGGTTGAATGGTGTGTTCCCCGGGCGTGGTTTTGTCTGGAAAGACTGCAGCCACCTGTGAACGACAAGAACGTAGTGCACACATCAAGGAAGCTAGGTAATCTGTCAAAACATTCGAATCAATATCAGTTAACTTTTTAGGGGATGGGACGCCCCAGATATTCGGATGTCTCCCATATGTGACTTCGAAGGGGGACAGACCCGTCCGGGAATGTGCCACCATTCGCATGTAGAAGAGAGCAACTGGAAGAGCTGTAACCCAGTCTATTTGTTTGTCAGCACATATTTTAGCTAGTTTGGTCTTTAGAGTCTGATTATGTCGTTCGACTAAGCCTGCTGCTTGGGGGTGTCGAACACAGTGGAATTTCCAGGTATATCCTAACAGTAAGGAAACAACCTCCATTAGTTTAGAGAAAAATGGTTGTCCGTTGTCAGAGTATATGACTCTTGGCAACCCATATCGGGGAAAAAAATCCCTGACTAATTGTTTAGCTGTCGTTTGGGCACCGTATTCTGGGACGGGGTATGCTTCAGTCCATCGGTTCAAAGTACAGACTACTACGAGGACATACTTATGTCATGGACATCTCTCCATCTGGATGTAGTCCATTTGGAGGACTTCAAAGGGGTGATTTGGGGGATGGAACTGGGACACTTTTCCCTGGATTGAACTGACAGCAAATCATACAGGTTCGTACTTTTTGTTTGGCTGCTGAGCGCAGATGCTTGTTATGCCATACAAAATTTAGGCTGTCCAACATTCCTTTTTCTCCTAGATGTGCAGGACCATGGGCAGTTTCTATAATTACAGGAACCATTATGTCAGGGAGAAACTATTTGGATTTATCCTTTGTTACCCAGCCCCGATCTGTGTGAGAATCTCCCTCTTCTTCCCATTTTCTCTTTTCGGTCTCTGTAGCTTGGTTTTGGATGTCGACTACATCTTTGGTAGGATCGGTAACTGGATAAACAGTCTTAATGGTAGTTTCAGTATTCAGTGTTCCTGTCTGAGCAGCGTTTTTAGCTGTGGCATCCGCCAGAGCATTGCCTCGGGTGATGGACTCCATGACTTTTGTGTGTGCCTTGCATTTCAGTATAGCTATTTCTGTGGGTCTGTGTATTGATTCTAGTAGCTGAAGAATAAGATCCCCATGTTGTATTTTAGTTCCATGAGAGGTCAGAAAACCTCTTTCCTTCCACAAGGTCCCGAAATTATGGACTACCCCGAACGAATTGCAAATCGGTGTAGATGTTAACCCGTTTTCCTTTGGACCATTCTCATGCTTGTGTAAGGGCTATGAGTTCTGCTGCTTGAGCTGAATGCACGGGTATTCTGGCTGCTAGGAGGACCGTATTCTCTGTAGTGACAGCATAAGCTGCTGAAAGCTCGCCTGTTTGGAGGCGCATGTAGGAACCTTCTACGAACAGTGTGTGTTCGGGTGTACTTAGGGGTACGTCTACAAGATCAGACCGGGGTTTTGTGACTAGTTTGACTATCTCAAAGCAGTCGTGAGTTTGAATGTCTTCTGGAACAGTGGGTAGCAGTGTAGCTGGGTTGAGGGTATTGCATCGTTTGATGATAATGTGTGGTTGGAATAATGTGACTTCATAACCTGTGAGACGAGCTATGGTCAAGTGTTGCGTCTGTGTCCTATTCAAAAGTAATTCTACTGCATGTGGGACTTGTACCTCAAGAGGATGTCCTAGCACTATGGAATCACTTTGTCGAATTGCCAGAGCCGGAGCTGCAACGGATTCTAAACAGGCAGGCAGACCTTGTGCAACAGGATGAAGAGTACTGGAAAAATAAGCACAGGAACGATGTTTATTGGCCTGCGTTTGTGTGAGTACTGACAAGGCTGTACCTTCCCGTTCCGTGACGAAAAGGACAAAAGGTTTGGCATAATCGGGTGTAGCTAGGACAGGTGCAGAGCATAACGCTTGTTTGAGAGTGTCAAAAGCAAAAGTATGATCAGGTGTCCATGGCAATGGAGAAGAAGTGGCAAAATCGGAGGTCGTTAATTGTATCAGAGGTTTGGCTAAATAGGCGAACTGGGGAATCCACTGCCTACAATAGGAAGTGAGTCCAATAAAAGCACGGACTCCTTTCTGTGTCTTAGGGACGGGAATGTTAAAAATGAGTTGAATTCTTTCAGGTGTGAGTGCCCTACCTACCCTCCTTTGACAGCAGGTGTCCTAAGTATGCCACCTGCTGTAAACATAATTGTAATTTAGAGGGTGATACTTTGTGGCCGTGCTGTGCAAGAAACATTAGGACAGTTCGTGAAGCTTGTTCGCATTCTGGTTCGGAGCGTGCAGTGATCAGTAAGTCATCGACATATTGTAACAATGTCGTATTGGAGGGCAGAACAATGTCATCTTACTGTCTTTTAAGTGCTTGACTGTAGATACTGGGACTTTCTGTGTACCCTTGAGGAGCTCTTGTGAAAGAGAAACTATGACCTTGCAGTGAGAACCCAAATAGATACTGACTATCTGGATGAATGGGTATACTGAAGAAAGCATTTTTAAGGTCAATAACTGTAAAATGTGTTGCATCAGGATCTATAGCTGTTAGCAGAGTGCTGATGTCTGAGACCACAGGGTACTGTGGTACCACACATTTGTTGAGTTCTCGTAAATCTACCACTAGTCTGTAAACTGGTGGTGCACCGTCATCTGTCTTCTTTCGCACTGGTAGAACTGGTGAATTACATATGTTGGAAGGTGCTTCTCTGACTACTCCTTTTTGTATCAAGTCATCGATAATCTGAATAAGGGCTTGTTCCGCATCTGGAGGTAACTTGTATTGGCGGACACGAGGTAGGACAACACCTTCCTTCAACGTGACTATGTGTGGTGTGATATCCATGAACCATACATCAGTTGGATCTGTAGCCCATAATGTAGTAGGAATGTCCTTTAATCTGACATCTAATTCTCGTGTCGTGAAATGACCTTTGAAATCTCGGATGAATAGTCGTATTCGTTCCGGGGAACAGCATATCACAGCACCCAGCTCCTTTAATGTCTGGATGCCGAGTACATTTTCGGGACAGGATTTAGTAAGTACCAAATCAGTGGAAGCTGTAAGAGGGCCAACCTGAAGTGATACTGGTTCAGAAACTTTGTTAATGATTGGTGTACCTCACAAACCCAAAGAAATACTATTTGAGCCAGAGAGGGGTACCTTGGGAACTTCGTTGTGTTGTACTGTCGTCCTACTGGCCCCGGTGTCAATCAGAAATGTTGTTTCTTTACCTAGGAGCTTAGCATGTACATAGGGACCCTTTTGGTTGACCGGGACTGGGATTAGTGGACGACTATCGTGTTCCTCCCAGCTGTCCCATGAAATTGTAGGGAATTCTGGATAGGATGCCACTGGATACTGATAGAGTTGTGTGGCTAATTTAGTATCAGCTGGGGGAGTTGATGTTGGAGCAGAGGGACGAATGGTATAGGGGAGAGGCTGTGTTTTTCCAGTAGCAATATTATGTTGTAAGACTGGACAGTCACGTACAAAATGTCCAGGCTTTTTGCAATAATTACAAGTAAACTTTTCTTGTGTTTCTGGACGTTGCTTATGAGTCTGAGGAATTGTATTGGTCTGTGCTACTAGTACCTTCATTTTAGTATCTTTTGTCCTCTTTTTCTCCTGTTCCTGTTCATCTCTAATTCTATTCTGATGGTACTGGAGCATCTGAAGTGCTTGGGAAGGGGAACTTGCTTGACAAGTGCTTTCAACCTTTAATACCCTATCTTTTATTTGTTGTAAGGCATTTTCTACAAGCTTTAAAACAAACAATCGACTATAGGCGTCTCCACCTGAGGAGAGACCGCTATTGATAAGAAAACATTTTTGTAGTCTGGTATAATAGTCCCCTATATCCTCATCTGGTTTTTGCTTGCATGCAGAGATAGCATCCCAATCTTCCTTTTTAGTGGCCAATAACTGGGAGAGTATTTTCGGGAGAAGGCAAGGGAGTTCCAGGACTAGAGGTCCCAAGCCTTGTCCAGGAGCAAGAGTAGTTTCTTCTGTTTCTAAAGCTGTCCATGTTAACTTTTTCCCTTCTACCTCCCAATCTTATCCCTTTAGTTTGTCGTATGTTCCTTGAGGCAGTAGGACTTTGAGGAGAATATTGAGATCCTTATAAGTAAAGGAACCCATTTGAAGGATATCTTTGAGTTTCCTATGGAAACCCGTAGGATCTTTTTCATGAGAAGGGACCATTTTCTTCATTTCTAATAACTCTATCTTTGTCAGGGGAGTGTAGACAAATGTTTGGTGTAGTTTTCCTGCAGAATCTACAACGGAATGTACTTCTCGGAGAGGAAATTGACCTTGGTCATACTGAGGAGGATTTGAGTCATAAATATTAGAATGGTATTGGACATAGCGCTGTCGTTGATTTAGGAAAATGTTTAGGAATTCTTCTCCCCTTGTCACCCACCTCCCTTCTAGACAGTCTCGTAAGAGAGGATGTAACATTTTGGGAGGGTGGCTAGTGGCTTCATACAATGTAATGAGGTGTTGAACCATATAGATACTGGCTAGTCTTTGAGATATCATGGGGAGCGATAAGAACATTTGAGCGACTATGTCAGGGCCATATAGAGAGTATTGGGACACCCAATGGGTGCTTGATCGAGCAAGTTCTTTTTCTTGTGTGGTGAGTGGAGGTTCGTCGTCCATCCAGTCATCCAAAGCTTCTTGTGTTAGTTGGAATGATCGATCTGAAGAAGCTGACCATTTTTTAGTCTTATGCCTAAGTTGTCCGCTACTTTGGGAGCGAGGGACACGAAAACTTACTGATCCTTGAAAAGCAGCTCCCTCTTCCCTGTCCTCGTCTGTACCCCCATTCTCGGTCTCTTGGGTAGGGGCATTTTTCTGGTGAGAGTCGGAAACCTTACTGGTAAAGAGAGGGATGAAGAAATCTATTTCTTTTATTTTATTATAATTCCCCGCTACCACTACTTGATCTAGCTGAAGTAAGTCGTCGGGAACCTTTTTCTCAGCACTTGAGATCATACGGATAAAGCAAGTAATCATAAATCGTGAAAGACATTTTTTATGAGCGATAGGTCTATTTTTAATAGCCTCTTGTAGGACTTCTAAATTTTCTCCTGTTCGGAAAGCTTCGTAAATTTTATTTAGGCAAATTGTGATATTTGGTACCTCCCGTATTCCTTCCAAAGCTTCCCGTAAGCGATAGGAGACATCTGCTTGTGGACCTTCTCCTGGAGTCGGGTCGAATTCACATTCTAACATAGGCAGAACACCATCTGAAGTATCAGGGATGGGTTCCGTCTGAGTAACTATCTGTTTGACTGTTGTTTGATTAGTATAAGCAGGAGGTGGTTCCATTAAATAGGTGGTAATGAAGTCTTTGGATAAGGAAGGAACTTTAGGACATGGAGGTGCTGTGGGAATACTAGGGTCTGATTTATCATCGGACTCTGTCCTTTGTGAAAGGATGGGATATATACCCGTCACGGAGGCCGAGGCTTTCCTTTTTATTCGTTCAAAATTAATATCCTCATTCTGTTCCCGTAACTTTCTCATCTTACTTTCTTCTGACATTCTGTTTGCTTTCTCTACTTTCTTTTGCTCTTTCTGTTCCCTTCGATGTGCTTCCTTTCGCCATAATTCGATACACTCTAACATCGAGGGTCTTGCTTTCTTTTCCCAACATTTCTTTTCAACTGCCATGATACAATTTAAATCTCATGTGCCACTCTTGGGCCATCAAATCACAATTTCTAAATCTTGAGTGTATTCTTCCCAAAGATCTAAGTACAAAACGGCACCAATTCCATATTTTGTATACATAAGGAAACCAGGAGTATCCTTTGGGGGGACTGGTACATCTTGTTCCAGGAACCCCCGCCGGGTACCCAGTTTACACAACTTAGAAAACAAAGGCATTGCGTCAACAAACAATAAAACTTACACTTGATAACTTGATATACCCTGAGTATCAGAGTACAAACATACCATTTTCTAGAAACCTAGAACCCGTCTTGACCGTGCTCTGAAAAATCAGAACCCGTCTTGATACACCCCCAGCAGTACTCACCGAGGTGCAGAGAACTTGAAGATCTGGACACTGGACTAGTTGCGCTGCGCTCTTGATCAGGGGACTTGTCGGGGTTCTGAAGACCTCGAACTCGGTAACTTCACAAGATTCGGGCTCTGGGTTGAGACTTCAGCTGTCATCCTCACTGCCTCATATAGATGGCTAGGCCGCGGCTCGGTCCCTTTTTGACACAAAGGGGTTCATGCAGGAACACCCTGCAGTGTGCACTGTGAAGTCCGTCGGTATCTGGAGAGACAGGTTCGGGTCCGCATCACCGGCGTGTGGGGAGAAAAGGAAGTTCCTATTCAGGCGCCAATTTACTGTGGTAAGTATTTTAGTAATTTACCTTGATCGGAATTTCTATAATATCAATAAGGTCAAGCATGAAGAGCAGAGTCTGTGGTGGTTAGAATTCAAGGGTCTTTATTCAGTAACTCGAGTTAAGGGAGAGCTCTGTCACCTAAGGAGGCTCGGGAATAGTCTCTATCATGGTGAGTTCAGGACGTGAAAGAGATGGTGTATAATGGGACATAAAAAACAAAAAATATTCATTTTCCACAGGTCCTCTTATCTCCATCGAATGCATCCTCGACAAAGAACCTCTGCATCGCAGCTTACCACTCATCTGAGCTAATGCATTGCCACTGCTGGGAGGATCAGGAACAGTGCATCATCGCTGATGCATGTATCAGCACGTACGCATCATCTCAACTGTACCACGCATCTTCGACATTGACGCACCCAGGATATAGGTACTTTTGTTCAGTGGACCTCACTCGGTCCCTGTATCTGGCCCACGCTCCATCGCGATTAACCTTAAATTTTGACTTTGTCCTGGTTCTGCTTGAGCAGATATCTCAAATAGCAATTTTTGCTTCTATTTTTACCTAAAAACATTGAAATTTTATGTTCCAAATTCTACCAATTGGATTTTTTTGTTTTAATCTTGTTTCATTCATTAAATTAAGTTCTATTTTTCTAATCTGTTATGGGATCTTATTGTGTGGCGTTTTCACTGTTTGACTGTTTAAAGTGTTGCAGAAATACTTTAAACATTACTTCTAAAGTTAAGCCTGACTGCTCGGTGCTAAGAGTGGGTGAGCACTGGTTAATTAAGTAGTTGCCTGCCTCTTACTCTGACTAGCACAGTGGTTGCTGTTTGTCCAAGGCTCATAAACCAGTCAACCTACAACCCAATTTTTAATACTGACGGATTCAATTTAGGTATATTTTGCAGCAGATTGTCCCTTAATTCCTTCTTATTAGTTTGCTTCCATTTGTAAGAGTTTCTAACTTCCAGTGAACGCATATCTGAGGCTTACATAAATGGGGATAGTGAACTCAATAATAGAATAGTCTGACCATATACATGCATATATTTTAATATTATTTATATTTACTTTTAGTGCCCAAATCAGGTCTAATGAGTGTCCGTTCAGATGTGTTGGCCCTTTTATATGTTGTATAAAGTTCAAAGCTGTCATAGACTCAATAAACTTCTGACCTTTAGGATCCTTATCCAATGAGTCCACCGAAAAGTTAGAATCCCCTATAGGCTGCATTAAAGTACATTTTAAAAAGACGTGCATACTTTTTGTAGTGAAAAACTAACTGTAACAGTAGTCTGCTATAAGTTATAATTTGACGATGATTAAAACTTAATTATCACTAATTAACATATAAGTGTGGAAAAAGTGTGATGCAGCAGCTATGATACCTGACTTCGAACAACAGCGTTCACAGTTTGATTCCCGGCTCCGGAGGCATGTTAGCCCACCACTATGTCACTGTATTGGTATTAGTGGTGGTGGTATTGGTGGTGATGGTATTGGTGGTTGTGGTATTGGTGGTGTAGTTATTCGCGGTGGCATTGGTGGTGGTGGTATTGGTGGTGGTGGTATTGGAGGTGGTGGTATTGGTGGTATTGGTGGTGTTGATAGTATTGGTGGTGGTATTAGTGGTGGTGGTGGTATTGGTGGTGGTGATGTTGGTGGTGATGGTATTAGTGGTGGTGATATTAGTATTGGTGGTGGTATTGGTGGTGGTGGTATTGGTGGTGGTCGTGGTATTGGTGGTGTTATTGGTGGTGGCATTATTGGTGGTGGTGGTATTAGTGGTTGTCGTGGAATTGATGGTTGTATTGGTGGTGGTATAGGTGGTATTGGTGGTGGTTTTGGTGATGGTGGTGGTATTGGTGGTGGTGGTATTGGTGGCGGTGGTATTGATGGTGGTTGTGGTATTGGTGGTGTTATTGGTGGTGGTGGCATTATTGGTGGTGGTGGTATTAGTGGTGGGAGTGGAATTGATGGTTGGATTGGTGGTGGTGGTGGTATAGGTGGTATTGGTGGTGGTTTTGGTGATGGTGGTGGTATTGGTGGTGGTGGTATTAGTGGCTGTCGTATTGGTGTTGGTTGTGGTATTGGTGGTATTATTGGTGGTGGTGGCCTTATTGGTGGTACTGGTATTAGTGGTGGGTGTGGAATTAATGGTTGTATTGGTGGTGGTGGTGGTATAGGGCATATTGGTATTGGTGGTGGTGGTATTGGTGCTGGTTGTATTGGGGTGGTGGTATAGGTTTTGGTGGTGGTATTGGTGGTGGTGGTATTGGTGGTGGTATTGGTGGTGGTTGAGGTATTCCTGGTGGTATTGATGATGGTGGTATTGGTGGTGGTGGTGGTGGTGGTGGTGGTATTGGTGGTGGTGGTTGCATTGGTGGTGGTATTGGTGGTAGTCTTGGTATTCCTGCTGGTATTGGTGGTGGTGGTATTGGTATTGGTGGTATTGATTGTGACGGTATTGGTGGTAGTGGTATTGGTGGTGGTTGTGGTGGTGGTGGTGGTGTTGGTGGTGGTGGTATTGGTAGTGGTGGTGGTATGGGTGGTGGTGTTATGGGCAGTGGTATTGGTGGTGGTGGTATCGGTGGTGGTGGTATTGGTGGTGGTGGTATTGGTGGTGGTGGTATTGGTGGTGGTGGTGGTATTGGTAGTGGTGGTGGTATTAGTGGTGGTGTTATTGGTGTTGGTGGTATTGGTGGTGGTGGTTTGGTGGAGGTGTATTGGTGGTAGTGGTATTTGCAGTGGTATTGGTGGTTTAGTGGTTGTATTGTTGGTGGTGATAGTGGTGGTGGTATTGGTGGTATTACTGGTGGTATTGGTAGTGGTGGTGGTATTGGTGGTGTTTTTGGTGGTGGTTGTGGTATTGGTGGTGGTAGTGGTGGTATTGGTGTTGGTGGGGGAGTGGTATTGGTGGTGGTGGTGGTATTAGTGTTGGCCCTGTTATTGGTATTTGTGGTGGTGGAGGTATTGGTGTTGGTGGTATTGGTGTTGGTGGTATTGGTGGTGGTGGTACTGTTGGTAGTGGTATTAGTGGTGGTAGTATTGATGGTGGATGTATTGGTGGTGGTGGTATTGGTGGTGGCATTGGTGGTGGTGGTATTGGTATAAGTGTTGGTGGTATTGGTTGTGGAGGTATTTGTGGTGGTGATATTGTTGGTGGTGGTATTGGCAGTGGTATTGGTGGTGGCAGTATTGGTATTGGTGGTGGTGGTATTAGTCGCAGTGGTATTGGTGGTGGATGTATTGGCGGTGGTGGTATTGATGGTGGCAGTATTGGCGGTATTGGTGGTGGTGGTATTGGTGGTGGTGGTGGTATTGGTATTGGCAGTGGTATTGGTGGTGGTGGTGGTGGTGGTATTGGTGTTATGGTATTGGTGGTGGTGGTATTGGTGGTGGTGGTATTAGTAGTGGTATTAGTGGTGGTGGTGGTATTGGTGGTGGTTGTGGTTTTGGTGGTGGTATTGGTGGTGGTATTGGTGGTGGTATTCGAGGTGGTATTTGTTGTGATATTGGTATTAGTATTTGCAGTGGTATTGGTGATGGTGATTGTGGTATTGGTGGTGGTGGTATTGTTATTGGTGGTGGTATTGGTGGTGGTGGTATTGGTGGCAGTGGTGGTATTGGTGGTGGAGGTGATGGTATTGGTGGTGGGATTGGTGGTGGTGGTATTGGCAGTTGTGGTATTGGTGGTGGTATTGGTGGTGGTGGCATTGGTGGTGGTGGTGGTATTGGTGGTGGTATTGGTGGTGGTGTTGTTAATAAAAGAGGCTTGTAAAAACACCCCCTCAGGTGGCTTTAGTACAGATGACATGTAACAATTTAAGTGGGATTAAAAAACTGGGGGTTCTCCCAAAGGGGCATGGAAAGTGTAGTTAAAGGCATGGCTTAAAAACACATAAGCTAAAAATCTGTGCGTAGCATAGTGTGCCTCCTGACTTGTATTTTGCTGTTTCTGTCATTGCATCCAGATATATGATACAATAGGTAACATCATACCTATAACAAGCCAGGACTATTGGTTTTGTCACTGGTTTTTGATTGCATAAGGTAAATAAGCAGCAACTATGGCTTGTATATACTATTGAAAAAGCTTCCACTTGAAGCCCTGGTCTCACCACAACAATGTTGTTGCTCCTGAGTTTCAAAAAGAGAAGGGAAAACAGAGAGAAAATGACTCTCTATAAAGGAGTTCCCTTCCCCTCTAATGCTCACCTGGCATGACGTCATGCCGTAAATTCTCCATTAGTGAGAAGTGAGCAGTGTAAGCACATGCACATTGATGTGCTTGCTGTCACTGCAATCCAGAAAAAAATGGACCGCCTGTGCCAGGGCACAAAACAGAGCCCAATAGAGAATCTTTTCGAGGCCTCCTTTAAACAACTGCTGGTGATCAGCACTGGTGAAACCCGGCCCACTTAAAGTCCTGTGTAACACAGATGTGCTGTTGTCAGCTTCAGCCCATTAGCACAGGATTATGTGCTACCTGGAAATGAGATGACTTAATTCGCAAATCATTTCTAAATCCATTTTACTTGGTTAGGTTGAAGCAGACACAAGATAATGCTGGGTTAAAGTGATTGAAAGCAGGCGCCCGTGTTGCGGAGTGGCCGTTCTGCTTAAAAAATACACAAGTGGTTTCAGTTGAAGCAGCTCATTTCTTGTTGCAATAAGAGAAACTCAATAAAGTAAATAGAGCTTACAGACTAAATAAAGGTCCTGTGTAACAACCAAAGTAAAAGGGCCAGTAGCCATGGGAGGTTACAAATGAGACAAGGCCATCCTAAGTAGGGACTAACAAGCCTATTAACAAATCCAAAGACAGCATTTACAAAAGAAAATGACACAAGCCAATTTAAAATATGGGTGGAGAGTGGGCGCTGCTTTTCTCTCATACTCTGCTACAGCAGTCTCGCACAGTGAGCAGCTCATGCGCACTGCCGCTAGGCTTGACCTGAAAAAATGCAAAGTGCAAAGGTACATCCAGTGGTGCCTGTTTCTAAATCTAATTCTTCCATTAATGATTTTCAAAAGGGGTAATGCTACCACTGGTCTAAAAACTTAGAGGTGAACAAGGTAGTCGCTACAGATCCAGACCCAGATAAAACAGGAAATTCAATCAATTTCAGTTCAGATTCATCTTAAACAGTAAAACTATCTGTAATCACCTCGGCTCTACACCACAGATAAAAAATCACCTCCGTCTCAAACCTAAAGGTTAGCATTAACTGTCCAGGGATACTTGATTTTTCAAAAAAAGAAGGGGAACTGTTTTTGTAAAATGTAAAGGTATTTTTTTATGACTAGCATCTAAAGATGCTTCCCAGTTTTGGGACAGCTGCACCCATTCCGTTTCTCATTTAAACTTTATGTGCAATTCTGTTCCGTCCAACTGTATAAAGCTGGGTGGTTAGTGGACGTTAATCAAGATTTGAGAATAAGTGGATCAACAGCATTAGGGTCTAGGTTCTACAGAGAATGTGGCCCATGCCGCTTTTACTGCTGCCCATGATCTAAAAGATAAAACAATATAATGAGCCCAACTGCCTGCAGCGTCCTTAACTGTCTGCAGAGTCAGAAACGCACAGTTTAGGCAGTTTTCACCGATGTTTCAAAGACCCAAATTCTGCAATTGTGATTGACATACAGCCTCCATTGTAGGTGGGAGTGGGGTATTGGTCCCAAAAGGCAAACGAGGGGAATAAAGTTATTCACAGCCTTCTCACTCAATCAGGTTATTGAGGCCCAGCAAGGCCAGATTACTGGATTAAGGGCCAGATGCATCAAGCATCCATTTTGCGATTCCTTATTAGCGAAATATGAGGAATCGCTAATAAGGAATAGCAAAATGGAATGCATCAAGCAATCACTATAAAAATAGCGATTTCTTAGAATTCCTTAATTGCGACTCGCAAATTGCGAGTGGCAATTAATGAATACCTCCCCATTCATTCCTATGGGCCTAGATGCCCTTAGGAATGAATGGGAAGACAATCTCAATTTGCGAATCGCAATTAGCGATTCGCAAATTGAGATTGCGAGTTCAAGGGTGCAGGGGTGTCCAAAGGACACCCTGTTACACCCCTGAATGTGATCTGTGCACATATGTTGCGCACACACATGCCCTTAGGGCATGTGTGTGCGCAACATGAAACTTTGAAAAATGCACAAAAGTGCATTTTTCAAAGTTTTTGCAAATTACCATGAAGTTGTACTTCGTGGTAATTTGCGTGCCCTATTAGCGAATTCGCTATTTTTGATACTTTCATGCATTGCATTTAAGGAATCTCAATTTGAGATTCCTTAAATGCAAACAATCGCAATTTAGCGAATTCTCCATTTCCGATTTTTGCATTTGGGATGATGCATCCCTAATGCAAAAATTGCACTCGCAAAGAGCCAGATTCTGAGAATCTGGCCCTTTTGCGAGCGCATTTCGCTTGATGCATCTGGCCCTAACTTCCTTAGAGAGGGTAATTAAGGGGTAGACACAAGACCTCCAAATGTTCAAAGTGGAATGTAATATTTGCCTTGATCACAAAAATGTAGGAGTAGGGAAGGAGGATGAACAGGCTTGGACTGTCTGTTGTTTCTGCTGGGCATGTCCCCGGTTGGCTGGAAGATTTGGTGGCCAGATTTTAGTGCAGGATGCTGCTGCTGGCGCTTCTGTCACTATCTCCAGCTTGCCCAGGAAATGCACAATGGCTTCAAGAGAGGGATAGAGAGAGGAAAGCCAGGGAAGGAGAGAAATATGAGAGAGCAAGGTGGACAGGAGCAAGACTGGTTTGAATTTTTTTTGCCAGGGCAGCTTTAGGTTGCCAGACCAACCCTGGCGATGAAGTCAGTAACGAAGAAATGAGCCTGGGGATACTGTATTATAGCTCAAAATCTAGAGCTTCGCAGCCCGTCATTCTGTATGGCAGTGTCAGAATTGTACTATGATACGTGGATGTTTCTCATTTCAAGCCAGTAAATCATTAGAAATGGTGTGTTAGTGACATTGGGATGTTAAAAAGAGGTATATTATCTTAAGCTGAACCATCATTTCTATACATGCCTCTTTACCCACCAAGAATAACAATAAATAAATCCAGTAACCAACCTGTCTGTCAATTCTCCCACAAGTGACACAGTACTTGTCTTTAATAACTGCATCCATTTCACAATATATGTCCATACATAAACAGCAGAATAGAAAGGCAAGTTCACAAGAGGTAGAATCGGAAGTAAGCAGGAAAACAAATTAATGGACCTAGTTTATGTACAGACGAGAGAGACCCCTAAATGTGACAAATCTTCAAATCATAGGTGATAAACAACTGACAAGATTCCTAATACAGAGCAGAATACCATCCAAGTAAAGGGACAATGAAAGTCTACCACCCCATGAGCAAAGGGTATTCTAACACAATATTGAGGAAAAATCATTAGAGACACAAATTATGTGTCAAAAATATTGTGATGTCACGAATGTCATGAGACAAGCTATGGAAGCTAAGAATATTGAGTTTTTAGCTAATGTAAGATAACATTTTATTATTTTAATATCTTTTTTTAAAATAAAGTATATAATATGGTGTTTTAATATAATTGAATGTACAGACGCCTAAGGCTGCTCTCGAGCGGTCGCTCTTATTGAAACGCTTTTAAAACTTTTAAAATTATAATACTGCAACTGTTCAATTGAATTTCCCCTTGTGTCCGTCCCCCCCCTCGAGCCACATTTTGCACACCTTAGGGGCCGATATTATTGTTGAGGACACGCTAGCACCTTCATTATTCTTCCCCGCTTCCCAGGTGGGGCTTGGCCGTCTTCGAGGCTAAGTTCACCGGGTCCCGGGTTG
Source organism: Lissotriton vulgaris (assembly GCF_964263255.1). Classification (NCBI taxonomy): domain Eukaryota; kingdom Metazoa; phylum Chordata; class Amphibia; order Caudata; family Salamandridae; genus Lissotriton; species Lissotriton vulgaris. The sequence goes on from NC_141685.1 coordinate 1,684,015,077, forward strand.
CTGACATTGGCGGCCATCTTAGGTTGGGCGCTATTGGACGAGCCCTCTAGTCGCTCTACTTAAGGAAGGGCTCTCCACCAAATCGGGAGATTACCTGTACAGACGCCTAAGGCTGCTCTCGAGCGGTCGCTCTTATTGAAACGCTTTTAAAACTTTTAAAATTATAATACTGCAACTGTTCAATTGAATTTCCCCTTGTGTCCGTCCCCCCTCTCGAGCCACATTTTGCACACCTTAGGGGCCGATATTATTGTTGAGGACACGCTAGCACCTTCATTATTCTTCCCCGCTTCCCAGGTGGGGCTTGGCCGTCTTCGAGGCTGAGTTCACCGGGTCCCGGGTTGCTGACATTGGCGGCCATCTTAGGTTGGGCGCTATTGGACGAGCGCTCTAGTCGCTCTACTTAAGGAAGGCCTCTCCACCAAATCGGGAGATTACCTGTACAGACGCCTAAGGCTGCTCTCGAGCGGTCGCTCTTATTGAAACGCTTTTAAAACTTTTAAAATTATAATACTGCAACTGTTCAATTGAATTTCCCCTTGTGTCCGTCCCCCCCCTCGAGCCACATTTTGCACACCTTAGGGGCCGATATTATTGTTGAGGACACGCAAGCACCTTCATTATTCTTCCCCGCTTCCCAGGTGGGGCTTGGCCGTCTTCGAGGCTAAGTTCACCGGGTCCCGGGTTGCTGACATTGGCGGCCATCTTAGGTTGGGCGCTATTGGACGAGCGCTCTAGTCGCTCTACTTAAGGAAGGCCTCTCCACCAAATCGGGAGATTACCTGTACAGACGCCTAAGGATGCTCTCGAGCGGTCGCTCTTATTGAAACGCTTTTAAAACTTTTAAAATTATAATACTGCAACTGTTCAATTGAATTTCCCCTTGTGTCCGTCCCCCCCCTCGAGCCACATTTTGCACACCTTAGGGGCCGATATTATTGTTGAGGACACGCTAGCACCTTCATTATTCTTCCCCGCTTCCCAGGTGGGGCTTGGCCGTCTTCGAGGCTAAGTTCACCGGGTCCCGGGTTGCTGACATTGGCGGCCATCTTAGGTTGGGCGCTATTGGACGAGCGCTCTAGTCGCTCTACTTAAGGAAGGGCTCTCCACCAAATCGGGAGATTACCTGTACAGACGCCTAAGGCTGCTCTCGAGCGGTCGCTCTTATTGAAACGCTTTTAAAACTTTTAAAATTATAATACTGCAACTGTTCAATTGAATTTCCCCTTGTGTCCGTCCCCCCCCTCGAGCCACATTTTGCACACCTTAGGGGCCGATATTATTGTTGAGGACACGCTAGCACCTTCATTATTCTTCCCCGCTTCCCAGGTGGGGCTTGGCCGTCTTCGAGGCTAAGTTCACCGGGTCCCGGGTTGCTGACATTGGCGGCCATCTTAGGTTGGGCGCTATTGGACGAGCGCTCTAGTCGCTCTACTTAAACGGTCAGTCATGCCTCCGCGCCGCGGACGCGGGCAGCGGACGCGCCGGACCTGCGCCGGAGGTGCGCCAGAGGTAAGCCCGTTTGCGCCCGTTCGCGCTCGGTCGGGCTCAGGGACCAGAACCTCTGACCGATCTTCTAGCTGTTTACAGACTTACTCCCGCCAGACTCTCCTTGCTCTTAAGAGTGTCCTGCCGCCCTCTTGCACTCATTCTATAAACCTAGCGGCATGTCGTCCCTCCTGTCAACACTGCCCGTTTAGAACTACGGAAGCGGATATTAATACAATTAAAGCAGAAGGCATCTTGAAAATGGCTTTGGTCAACTGCCGCTCATTACCTAAACATGCTACTGAAATTTCCTTGCTAATTCAAGATCTTGGACTTGACATCCTCTTTTTATCTGAAACGTGGTTGGGATCCACGTCTGGCCCAGATATCGTCCAGGCTCTTCCTCCGGGATATCTGATCCAACACAGGGACAGACAACTTAAAGTTGGAGGAGGGATAGCCATAGTATGTAGGGAGCACCTAATCTGTCGTATGATCGACAGCTCCATCCCGGACTGTGAAAGTGCACAATTTGCCATCACTGTATTCCCAGAAGTGTCATTTTCTGGACTCTTAATTTACAGTCCACCTGGCGCTATTGGACAATTTCAGGAAGGAATTATTGAATCAACTATAGAGTTGGCTAGCAAGGTCTCAAATTTCATAGTACTGGGAGACCTGAATCTTCATTTCAATAACCCCTCAGATACTATTGCCACTGAATTAACTAAGGATCTTGCGGCACGTGAACTGAATCTGATAGTCTCACATCCCACTCACTCTAAAGAGAACCTTCTAGACCCTATATTTTCAAACATTGTGGACTTAACATCAGCCGAGCCATACCCTATTCCTTGGACAGATCATATGCTCATTCCCTTCATATGGAATATGCCCATACCCGGTCCAGCAAAACTGCCCAGTAAAACTCTGAGTAGGCGGTGGACAAAATTAGAAGTGAATGAATGGGTAGAGGCACTGAACACAAGCGAACCCCAGGCCAATCAGGACATTGGCAGGGCTAATGTGGAATTTAACCAATGGATTGAATCATCATTGGATAAGGTGCTTCCAAAAATAAACATCTCCAAAAAGAAAGGCTCCACTAAACAACCCTGGTTTACTTCTGAGCTAAGGTCACTAAAACAAGAATGTAAACGGTTGGAGAGACAGTGGCGAAAACATTTTGAGGAAGAGAAAAAACCCAAATATAGACTCTCTCTAAAAAAATATAAATCTGCTCTTAACGTGGCCAAATCCATCTTTTACGCAGAAAAAATAGAGATCTCTGCCAATGCCCCAAGAGAGATGTTTAAGATAGCTAACTCTCTGTTAAAAGCCCCCGACCCGCCATCACCACCACTCTGTACGGAGGAGGCTGACGCTCACTGCAACAACCTGGCAAATTTTTTTGCTGAAAAAATTCAAAAGATCCTTCTGTCCCTTCCTCCTCTATCTTTGGAAGAACCTATCCTTCCTTTGCCAGATGATACTGATATCATTCTGCCTTGCCTTTCTTTCTTTTCCCCCCTCAGTACTGAACTTTTACCCTCGCTTTTCAACTCTGTAAAAAGCGGGTCTCCGCTAGACCCAGCCCCTATGAATATTCTAAAGCTGGCTCTGCCTAATATCAGTACACACATCATCCATCTAGTTAATACCTCACTTGAATCAGGAAGGGTACCCCAAGACTGGAAACTGGCCATGGTTAGGGCCCTGTTAAAAAAGCCTCATCTCGACCCCCAGGACTTCTCCAACTATCGTCCCATTTCCCTGCTCCCTGGCATTAGTAAACTTGCTGAGAAATGGGTAAATAAACAGCTAGCATCCTTTCTGGAGACCCATAATCTGCTCCATCCAACTCAAAACGGGTTCCGGAGAGGACAGGGAACGGAGACGGCACTGCTGAGGGTGGTAGAGGACTCCAGGAGGATTCTGGACGCAGGTGGCAGCGCGGCCATTATCCTCCTGGACCTCAGTGCCGCCTTTGACACGGTGAACCACCGTGTCCTCCTGTCTTGTTTCAGAAAGCTGGGCGTCAAAGACAGGGCACTCATGTGGCTGGAGTCCTTTCTTGGCGATAGATCTTTTAAGGTCTTTTCAGAAAATAGCTGCTCCCCATCAATGCCATTACAGTGTGGGGTGCCACAGGGTTCCTCCCTTAGCCCCACACTGTTTAATGTTTATATGGCGCCCCTGGCGGAAGTAGTAGCTCCCTTTGGGATCCAACTGGTAAGCTATGCTGACGACACCGAGCTAGTTGTCTCTCTCAATCAGGTGGAATCCCCCCCCTCCAGGCTTTGCTGTTGCCTGGAGGCAGTAGCAAACTGGATGGACTTGTCCCACCTGAAATTGAATGGAGGAAAAACAGAGCTGATGCTTCTAGGAAAACGAACCATATTTAACAACGTGATACATTGGCCCTCCTGTATGGGTCCAGGACCCACTCCAAAGACCGAGATAAAGAATCTCGGGTTCTGGTTGGACGCAGAGTTGTCATTTAAGACCCAGGCAAGGAAGACAGTGGCCACCTGCTTCGGACTGCTGAAAACAATTCGGAAAATCCTTCCTCAGCTACCCTAAACAGCAAAGAAAACCATAGTCCAGTCCCTTATTTTATCTAGGCTGGATTATGGAAATGCGCTCTATCTTGGAGCCCCTGTGTCGGTTATCCGGCAACTTCAGGTTGTCCAGAATTCCGCAGCACGGCTACTCACGGGCACTAGCCATTGTACATCAGCCAGGCCCGCACTCTGCACCTTGCACTGGCTCCCCATAAAGGAGCGAATCCAGTTTAAGACACTCTGCACGGTCCATAAAACACTCTATGGGAGTGGCCCCCCCATTCTAGATGACATGATCAGACCATATAAACCCACCAGGAATCTTCGCTCGAACCAACAAAACCTGCTTATAGCTCCTAGGATCAGCAGAGCCCGCACAGGAGGTTGTCTGTTCTCGCACAACGCGGCTGGGTTGTGGAATGCTCTCCCTCCACCTCTTCGCCAAGAGCCTAACCTTCTTGTCTTCCGGAAAAAGTTAAAAACTCTTCTGTTTCCAAAAACTAGATAATACAGATCTGCATTTTTAATTCATCTCTGTCTGGTCAGTCTTAAGCGCTGGGATGCTCCCGAGTGGCCATGCGCTATAGAAGAACCTTAATAATAATAATAATAATAATAATAATGTAATATAATTTTTAATTAGTTAGATAACTTAATAGTATGTTATTATTATGTAATATTATGTGTTTAATTGGTTTGAGTATATTTTGTATTTTTTTATTAAATCTAATTTTTTGATTTAGAAATACATTGATAATTTCATTGCGTGTAGGAGAGTTTGTGAGGATTACAATGGAAAGATTTTAAATATTTAAATCTTTATTTTGAATTAAATATTTTAATTTTATTAATTGGTTTATTGTTTGAATTAATTTGTTTATTGTTATTTTAATTATTTGTTGATTTTAATTATTTATTTAATGGACAATATAATTCTCCTTTATTGTGTTCATTCTTATTTTATTCATTATGTGTGTTAATTTATTTTGTCGCAATATTAATAGTCTAACATCTTAAAATATAATACTTATTTTTAAAATAATTGTAATTGATTTTCAATGTTTATGTTTTAGGGTAGTGGGAAGTGTTTTAAATGAAAATATTTAAACAAAAATCTTTGTATTATAAATGTGTATTTATTACATTTAATTTTATTTGTTATATATTTAATAAACACATTCACTCTTTTAAAGATATTTTTAAATAGTAAATTTTTGTGCATATTAAAAAAAAATCCCAAAATGAAGCAGCTGAAAGAGTACATCTGACCTGTCTGATATCCAACACTTTCCCTACTGTTGCTCTGTTTGGAGTGAGAATAGTAATTGTAACCACTACAAAGTCCAGAGGTTTTCCTACTGTTTCTTAGGGCCTTATTATGACTTTGGCAGAGTGGGAGCAGGGCTGCCATGCTGCCGCCCTGTTTCCACACCGCCAAAGCCAAAATAGACCACAGGCCACATTACAACTTTTAAAGTTGGTGGTGGGTAGTTCTTTGGTGTTCCCACAGTGGTGCCTTTGAAATAGGCTCCGCAATGGGGATATCAAAGCATGTTCCTGCATGGACTAAAATGCACAATGTTGTGCATTTGGTGGGATCAGGGCTGCCACTCTCTGTCGCCCCGCTCCCACACAGCCAAAGCCAAAAAAGACTGCCTGCCATATTACAACTTTTAAAGTTGGTGGTGGGCATTTCTTTGGTGTTCCCACAGTGGTGCCTTTGAAATAGGCACCGCAATGGGGATTCCAAAGCATGTTCCTGCATGGGCTAAAATGCACAATGTGGTGCATTTGATTCAATGCAGTAACATGGGGGTGCATGCAGACAGGGAGGCAAACCATGTGATCCCCTGCATGTATCCCATGGTGCAGTTGCAGAAGGGGCCCTATAGGGCCTCCTTTGTTTTCTCACCACCTCACTTTTCATGGCGGTGCAACCGTCATGAAAAGTGCAATGTGAGGAAACTCCTAATATGCTTGGCAGTGCCGTAGCAGCACTGTCAGCATATTGGCACCCTCAGTCCGCTGCACCCCCGCCAGTGATCATGGGAATCAGTGGTCATGTGACGGGCCAACACCACAGTCCTAATGTGGTGGGAGGACCTCCAGTCTGGCAGTCTGAGGATCACCACCATGGGTTTGGTCCGCATAGTAGGTCTGACCCCTCCAAAGTCCAACACTTTCCATACTTTGCTTGTGAGAATAGTACATCCGACCCCTTTAACATTAAAAAATGTTCCTACTGTTGCTAAAATTGGAGTAAGGATAGTAGGGTTTCCATACTATTTCTTACATTGGAGTGGGAATAGTAAATCTGACCCTTCCAAAGTCCGACACTTTCCCTAATTATCCTTACATTAGAATTGATTAGTAAATCTGACCTCTGCAAAGTCCAACACTTTCCTTAATGTTGCTTACATTAGAGTGGGAATTGTATTATTGACCCCTACACAGTTCAACACTTTCCCCACTTTTGCTTAGAGTGGAGTGGAAGTAGTAAATGTGACCCCTCCAAAATCCAACATCTTCCCTAGTGTAGCTCAGATTGTACTGCAAATAGTAAATATGACACCTTAACAGTCCAATACGTTATTAAATGTAATTGTTTATCATTTTTTTTATTGTAGGTTGGGACGCATTTTAATAGAAAAATGTTGAATTCTTTTTAAAATAATTGTTATTCTATTTATAGTAACAAATGGTATTTTTTTTACATTAATTTTATTTGTTTAATATTACATGCATACATTTATTTTAAAGATATTTTAAAATTGTCATTTTATGTGTATATTTAAATGCTCTTATTTAATTAGGCTTAGGAACAGTAAATCTGTCCCTTCCCAAGTCCAACATTTCCCCTACTTTTATCACACTGGAGTCAAAATAGTAAATTGAACATCTCCAAAATCCAAAATTTTGGACACTTATGGCGGCCAAAAGCGGTACAAAATGGGGTGGTAATGGACGGAGCATCTGAACCAATCAAACACTCACACCCAGTCAGAAGATCTGGGTTTAATCCATCACCGTTCTTTAGACCACTCTGCCACCCCAGTTCAGACATGGCTATATGCAAATCAGTCTGACCCTGTGCCTCATGGGAACAGTCCAGCCCGAACTGCCAAGCCATGTCTTCCCTGGACCGGAAAAAAGCTACCGAGGACCGGTTTCTGGCATTCCAGCCATCTTCAGCCCGGCTTGCTTGAATCCAGTGGCAAAGTGAGCAAGGGACTCACGTCTGAGCATACCCTGCCACTCTTATGGCGGCCAAAAGCGGTACAAAAGGGGGTGGTAATGGACGGAGCATCTGAACCAATCAAACACTCACACCCAGTCAAAAGAACTTGGTTTTTAATCCATCACCGTTCTTTAGCCCACTCTGCCACCCCAGTTCAGACATGGCTATATGCAAATCAGTCTGACCCTGTGCCTCATGGGAACAGTCCAGCCCGAACTGCCAAGCCATGCCTTCCCTGGACCGGAAACAAGCTACAGAGGACCGGTTTCTGGCATTCCAGCCGTCTTCAGCCCGGCTTGCTTGAATCCAGTGGCAAAGTGAGCAAGGGACTCACGTCTGAGTATACCCTGCCACACTTATGGCGGCCAAAAGCGGTAAAAAAGAGGGTGGTAATGGACGGAGCATCAAAGGTTTTGTAGCATTGAGGACTACAGCCATCACCTCGATGTCATTAAAGCAGTGAATAAAGAGTACTTAAGTTAGGAGACGTGGATGCATCAGATGTAAAACTGTATTTATCCGGCAAAAAAAGCTCAATCAGTGGGGAGTATCAACTGGTTGGCTACATTTATTATGAGCAATAGTGGGGGCTTATCTGGCCTGGGAAGAGTTGTTATGCATGCTCGGGCAACATGAGCAAGAGGACTCCTGACCATTTTGCCGCATTCATAGCAAAGAGATGCAAGTTAGAATATGAATCTATTCATTATAAAACTCAGCAGGGAGACCGGCAGTTCCAGGACATGTGCCACTTGCATCTCGACAGAATGATTTTTAGGAGTAAGTGCTCACGATGCTCATTCTCAATCCATGCCAATGGAAGTAGCCTAAAATGTGATGATAGCTCTGACTTGGCAGCAGTGGTGCATGAACTGCACAATTCAAAGTCGAATGAGGCAAATTCCAGTAATGGACAAGTAATGGCATACACCCACTCTCCCAGGTCTTCCTTTATCCCAGTGTTACCTCTTGATGCCCATGACTGATCAGCCTTGAAAGCGCTTCGCTCAGTTTTCTTCAACTGTACACACCAGCTGTATGTGTCTGAAAGCTTGACCTTCCTGTCTGCTGCCTCTGAATAGTCCTGCAATGCTGAATGAATAGTAACTATTCCTTTCGCACCTCTAATTTCTCAGCAGGTAGTCTATAGGTCAGGTACAGCTAGATCTAAGTACCCCAGAATGCTTCGTCAGACAGACCCTCCTAATTGCCACCTAAAAGGTCACCTACAGTGCTTAGAGCTGACAAAGAGCTGAATGAACGCTCTAATGGTCTGTTCCAATTCTTTATGAAAGACTGAGTCTAACAATGGCATAGATTGCAATTGCCATGCGTGGGATAGTAGACCACTGCCAGAAATAGTGACCTGAAACTTGATATGAACAATGAATAGACAGTTTACGAATCATATCGACAGATTAAATCAGTCCTAGCGCCCAGCCAGTAATATAAACACAATGATATAGTATCCACTGCTGAGTGGAAGGTATACTCCAAGCACAATGGAAGTCCGTCTCTCCAAATATCTATCAGTTTGTGCTACCTTAGTAACGGTGAAAGTTCTCTCACAGCCATTGCACTGTGTGTATTCAAAAGAGGTTTAAAGTAATCTTGATGTTCCCTGTCAAACAATCAATTGTGGGAAGTGGTGCACACAAGCCACCATCACAGCCTGAAAGAAGGAGAGGTTGTTTAAGGTAGCGCCATATGTTTTGAATATAACAATATTGACACATTTCAGGACACCTTGTATTACTAAGCATCTGCCTTCTGTGCCTGTAGGTGTGGGGAAGTGTACTCTGCTTAATGAGTATTGCCACGCTTATGGAGTGCATAGAGTAAAATAGAAAGAAGTTGAGTAAGCTTGGTTTGTAGCCAATAATTTGGTCAGCATACCTTGTGAATGGATTTCCGGTAATAGTGAATTATCCACAATATGTCTATCAAAGTACGTAAGCACCTGTTACCTTTGGTATTAGAGATAAGAAGCATTGTACGTAGACCTCGACTTTTGTAATATAGATTATGTGTCATAGAAATACTAGTCTGAAGGCTAATACCACTCTAATCATGAATACCAATTGACAAAGTCTTTACTCATGGAGCATATACCAAGTGTTTCTGGCTGTAGATGTCATGGGTACCACTGCTTTCCCCCTCCACACTAACACCCAAACTTTCAGTTGATAATGCATATCATCCCAAAAACCCAAACAATCAAACAGTGTAAAGACAAACCATCAAACCACATGAAGCATGATAGTATCAGTAGGAGCTGTAAAAGTCTGAGTAGGATAAGGGCTGTAAGCACATGTGTCTGGTACAAACCAGCAACCAGTGACATTTCTGATGAAATAGCAGGATCACTCAACCTTGAGAAGTTGCCTTTCGATATTTCAACAAAATGCCTGGATGCTCCCCTCATTCTCAAAAAATGCCAAGGTTTATGGGTTAGTCAGGACATGCACTTACCCTTCACAGTGATCTAGCCATATATAGCATGCACATGTTGGAGTTTCTTGTTCTTCTTGACAGAACAGAATGCATCTCATGCTTCCAGAACAGCCAAAGTGAAATCAGGTAAAATAGAGAAAGCCCCCTCCGTATGTAAGGCTATGACCTTCCTTTGAGAAGCAGAAATGCACATTCTGTTCCACAGAGGACTCTCTGTATTAATGATTGAAGACCACACCACAAAAAATCAAACAGATTGACATACTAAAAGTGTGAAAAGCAATTGCTTCACAAATGATTCAATTTTTCTTGCAGATTCTGTTTTTCTCACAATATTCATGATGCGTCGTTGTGAACTTGCTTCTGCGTCTTCATTTCTGATTTTGAATACTTCAATTATGTTTTCCACCTGTACAGGCTTTCCATTTCTAGATGGGTGTGTCCACCTCAATATTAGAAATGCTGCACTTCGCCAAGTATGGGGTATGGGGTATGTAGGTTTTCCAATCCTCTTTTCATGATTTATGTGCACTGTAAGGGAGTCCATTTTCCCATTTATGCTAGAAATTATGTTTTAGATGTCCAAAATCAGCAACTAGACTTGCATTTTCTCTACTTGCAGAGGTTGCTGACTCTCCATTGTCTTTGTGTTGTGCTTTACGTCAAAATAAAGCATGGATTTTCTTGCTTCAGTTTTCCCAAGGACACAGTAATAGGAGAGATCATCTGATCTTAACAGCTTTTAAGAATCACGGCTCCAGTGGCACACCATAATGGGCTACATGTCCCCACAGCATCTGCCTTTAGATATCACTCTTCATCGCAGGCATTGGAAACAGCACATACAAAGAAACCCAGTTTTAGTTCAAACTCATAAGTTCATATACGTTTTCAGGTATGTGAAGTTTAGACCATATTGTCAAGGCAAGTGAGAATATCTTACCCTGAAGTCCAGGCACACCAGTTGCAGCAAACTCATAAGTCATAGTAGACCCTTCAAGCCTTTAGCACTGCCACCTCTTCTCCTCTGGACTAAGTATTTCTTCAGTGCAAGTGGTACCCTCCACTCCTGTTGCCATGTATCATGTAGGTAGCCAACCAGGGATTCTGGCATGTGAATTGCCACATGCCACCCACATCTGACTGTAGACACACCTCACCGGCCCACCAGAATGGGCCATCCCACTCATCGAATGGGATCAGCCAGGCCTTGCCTCGCATCCGAGAGCACATTCACCCCACAAAACATGTGGCCTCACACTAGTGACACAAAGGTGCAGTGAAGAGTTGAATGCAGGTCACAGACACAGTATGTACTTGAGCAACCACCCAGGCTCTGGTGGCATAGGGAAGTGGTCAAACAATTCCTCACCACCTCTAAAATGGGGGCCTTGCCTGTAGTCAATAAGGACGTAAAAGCCTGATCCGTTTAGGACTAGTATTGTGAAAAGGACTTAGAGGCTCACCAGCACCTCCTGGCACTGGCAGGCCAGTGCAGGTTTCATTGCTATTTTGTGTGCCAGTTGTAGGAGGATGAACATTCAGCTGGCAAAATTTCAACAAAGAAGCAGGTGAGCGCCTCCTCAAGATCTGTATCAAGCACTCTGGTGGCGCCTTGCAGCTGATCTCATATGTGCGGGCAGATTGAACAATATGCTGAGACAGTGTTAGACCTGGCACCTTGGCATGAGTCTCCCTTCCACTTTTTGCAGATGTGCCTCAGATGTTTTGCTGGTGTTAGCTGCTCAGGGCACTGCACCACGGCCAATCCGTGCCGCTGTGCAAGTGCTCCCAATATAAAGTGTACCTGTGATTGATTCCCATGATTGGCTAATTTGATTTACTGTCAGTCCCCAGTAAAGTGCACCAGGAGTGCCAGGGCTTGTAAATACAAATACTGCTAGTGGGCCTGCAGCGCTAGTTGCGCCACCCACAGAAGCAGCCTTTTAAAATGTGTCTAAGGTCTGCCATTGCAGAACCTGCATGCAGTCAGGTACTGTCATGCTGGCTGGGCAAGTGCACACACTTGCCAGCCTCTAAACCTTCCCTTTACTTCATGTGAGTCACCCCTATGGTAGGCCCTAGGGCAGGGTACATTGTAAGCAAAAGGTAGGACAAGCCCTGATGTGTGTGGCATGTCCTAATAGTGAATTACAGCCATTTTCGTTTTTTACTATTGGAGACTACCTACTCTCCATAGGCCAGAATGGGCTGCTGGAATTATCACTCTATATAATCCCAACAGACTGCAGGAGCATGGTGGAATGTCAAGTTTAGTGTGCCTGAACTCAGAATAATAAAATACTTCTTTTAGTAAGGTTTATTTTAAAATCCTGTGTTTGCAAATGCTACTTTTAGAAAGTTAGCATTTGCTTGCCTAACCATTTCAGCCCGCCTCTGCCAGGATGTGTATCTGAGGTCTGGGTTGTGTGAGTGACATGGCTGGGGGTGACAGGTGGTGGGAGTGCCCCTTGACTCTGAATAGGGCTGTGCTCTGCCACCACAATGCTGGCTCCACCTCCTGCTGAGCGACTGATGACTCTGCCCGGCACCTGGCCCAGGAAGAGGGAGGACTGTCAACAGAGTGCTCCTGACTGTACTTGACATTCCAATGCTGGCTCAACCTCCTGCGGAGCGTCTGCTGTCTCTGCCCCTCACACTGAAAGGAGAATCCAGGAACAGCAAAACAGAGTGCTCCAAAACTGAAAGGGACTATGCAAAGGCCCCCCTGGCCTGAAAGAACAAAAGAAACTGACTATAAATGTAGGAGCCCTGCTCCTAACAAATCAGATCCTGTTCTAACCACAACGAACCTCTGCCTGACGAGAAGGACCCTGAGAAGCTGAAAGAAGAGGACTGTCCCTAACCTGGGGACTTGGACTGCAGCTGGTGCCTTGCTATACTGAAGGAGAGGAGAAGACCCAAAGGGACTTTGCAGACTTGTGCCTGGAACTGATCTCCAAGGACTGGAACCAGAGCCTGCCCCCTGACCTGAGCCCCGGGACCACTGGGCTCATCCTGCCTTCCCTGACAATTTACTACGATCAGCCTGACCTCTCCCTGCCGCCGGGGCCTCGCCTGAAGTGCGCCTCGACCCCCCCCATGGCAGCTCGTGCCTGGCCGCCCCCGCCTCGAGCCGCACTGCTCCTTGCTGAGCCGTGCCCCGCTCCGCCTGGGCCGCCCGTATCATGCCCCTCTGCAGCTCGTGCCTGGCCGCCCCCGCCTCAAGCTGCACTGCTCCTCCCAGAGCTGTGCCCCGCTCAGCTGGACCATCTGCATCCTGCACCCTTTGTCCCCCTCAGCCAGCACTGCCCTTGGCCACCCCCGCTGCTGGAAGCCGGAGGCTCGTGTGACGCTCAGCCTGCCCGTACCCCTGTAGCGTACTGGCTGCATCACTCCGGGCTATTGAGAGGTCACCTGCTTTTTGGATCCCCTGTGAATTCGACGGAAGGTACGTCCCCCAACCTGAAAGAATTGTGCTCTCCCCCCGTACGCTATGTCAGCTGGGCACTTAATCTTGCCAGCGCTTACGCCGAGAGCCCACCAAAGAGTACGCTTGTCAGTTAGGAGCCGCTGTACGCTTGTCATCTGGCGCGTACAGCAAAGAGTACGCTTGTCAGTTAGCAGCCGCTGTACGCTTGTCATCCGGCGCGTACAGCAAGGAGTACGCTTGTCAGTTAGCATCCGCTGTTCGCTTGTCATCTGGCGCGTACAGCAAAGAGTACGCTTGTCATCCGGCGTGTACAGCCAAGAGTACGCTTGCCCTTTAACAGCCGCAATACGCTTGAACCCTCAGCGCGTACACCGGGAGTACGCCGCGTCCGCTGGGCACATTCCATCGCAACCGTACGTTTGTCCTACTCCAGTGTACCTGAAGCGTACGCCCCGCGCCTGGAGCGCCCAGAGCATCATCCACAACTGAACCGTTCACAACCACCGGATCCAGGGTCCGCAACGTTTTATTTCCCTGTTTGTGCACACACGAACCAGCGGGGCAAACCGCCAGTGCCTGCGGAGCACACGAGACCCACCCACAAACCTTGGTAAAAGCCCCGAAGGAACCCTTATCAATAACTAAGCACTGTGGCCAGATTGTGATCGCGTTATTTGCCTTGTGAAAATACTTGCCTCATATTCTATATCTTTTACATAAAGAACCCGTATTTTTTATACAACTTACAGCCTGGTGTCCATTTGTGGGGGAATCAGTGGGTTTACTGTGTACAATCATAAATGCTTAACTAACTTAACGCTCTTGAGATTAGCCTGGACTGCTCGCGCCACGCAACCTAGAGGGTGAGCAGGGGTTATTCTTAGGGGATAGTTCCCTTGCCCTGACTAGAGGAGAGGGTCCCTGTTTGTCACAAGTGCATACCTGTGCCAACCAGAGACCCCCGATTCTAACAGACAGGATGATGTTTCATATTTAGGCTAGCCAAAGGAGCCTCACCGCTTTGTGGTCACTGTCACTTAAGTGGCTGTTGTTCTTTCATTTAATTATTTTTCTTTTGAATTCATTGGCTGTATATATATTGCATGTTACGGCATAATATCAAGATCAAAATAACAAGATGCACAAATATCAGGAACCAAAACTTTGTATGTGAACTACAAAAATATTGAGATGGAAATATTGTGGACAGAATATCATTAAAAAACAGCATTATTTTTAATTTAATGTAGAATTTGATAAATACAAATCATATAAACATTTTATAAAATGAAATAAAAAAGTACATGATTTAAAAATGTAAAAATATATACGCAGTTAATAAAACAGAATTACATTAAAATTATTAACAATCAAAAAAATAAGAACTAATTATAAACATATATATGAAGCAAATTATAGAGAAAATATAATTTAAAAAAGAATTTCCAAAAATTGAAATATAAAGTGGAAATAATTATTAAAAGTCCTAACTAAGTGCCTTATTACGATGCCGGGTTTTCAGAAGAGAGACAGCTGACAAGCATGCGGGCGGTCCGACAACCGTATTTTGATGCGACCTCAGGGTTGGTAGTTAAAAGTTGGCAGCTACACGGGGGTCATGCTGCTGCCATAGAAAAGAGCTGCAGCAATTGCTGCTGCAGTGCAGCACCTCTGATACGTCTATGCACAGTGTGCCATGCACCTTGTCGTGCATGGCTCACATGACAGTGCCAGGAGAGGGAGGCACCACATGTGCCCCCATGCACATTTTATTCTGGGCTGTGAAGCACAGGGCGGACCGATTCCATTCCAGCAACCTTTTCATGGTGGGGTTACCACCATGAAGAGGCTGTTGGAAAGGGCTATTAAAATCCCGGCGGTGGTGCCAGCGTCGGCACTGCCACCATTCTGTGATGCTCCTCCGACTGCTGCACCATCAGGATCTATGATCCTGGCAGAGGTGGCGGTCTTGCATCCAACAGCTGTGGGTTTGACCAAAAGTATCAAAATGTGGTGGTTGGACCGAAGGGCTGTCGGTGGTCAGACCGCCACAGATAGTCTGTTAGCTGTCTAAACACCACTGTCATAATCAGGCCTTAAGCAATAGTAGAGAAAGTGCTACACATTGAAGGAATCCGATTTACAATTCCCATTCCAAACTAGCAACAGTTTGGTGAAGTGTTGAACTTTGGAGGGGTCAGATTTAATATTTCCACTCCAAAGTAAACAAAGATTGGAAAAGTGTTGGAGGGGTTAGATTTATTATTCACAGTACAATCTGAGCAAAAGAAGAGAAAATGTTGGACTTTGCAGGAGTCAAATTTACTATTGCCACTCCAGGGTAAGCAAAAGTGGGGAAAATGTTAGACTTTGAAGGGATCGGATGTATAGTCCCATTTAATTCTGAGCAACAGTAGGGAAAATGTTGAAATTTGGAGGTGTTAGATTTACTATTTCTTCTAAGTGAGAAAAATGCTGGACTTTGAGGGGTCAGATTTACTATTCCCATTCCCTCGTAAACAACAGTAGGGAAAATGATGGACTTTCGAGGGGTCAGATTTACGTTTGTCACTCCAAATTGAACAAAAGTACATAAGTGTCGGATTCTGGATGGATTAAATTTACTAATCCCACTGCAATGTAAGCAAAGTAGGTAAAGGGTCTTCTATATTTCTACCGGGTTTGGGGAGCATGATTATCTGCGCCTTTCTCAAAGATACCGGCAGGCATGCAACTTTTCTTGCCTCCTGTAGATTTCCAATAGGCGTTGGAGAAAAACATCTGCGTATGTGTGATAGAATTCTACGGGGATCCAGTCCTTGCCCCGCGATTTAAAGTGAGCCATAACTTGTAATGCTTCCTGTAATTGTTGGATTGCTGCCTACTATTCCTCCCTCTGTTCTTCTGTGAGGTGTGGGAAGGAGACACCCTGAAGATACCCCCTCTACTGGCAACTTAACCCCCGGGACCTCATGGTAGATTTCAGCTAGGTGATTAAATAGCACAGTTTTGACACCAGTCTGCACGGTGACCATGATCCCAACAGGGCAACGCAATGTCAATATGAGTGGGGTTGGGCGTTCCCGCTTTAGCAACCACTCCAATAGCCTTCCAGATCTATCACCCTCCTTATGTAGTAATTGTCGATATTTCTGATGGACCAGATGGTCCAATCCCTCCCTGACCTCCCCAACTCGGCTATGTGCCTGCTGTAGTGAGTCATTAGGGATCCCAAATGCCCGCTCATCACATTGAAGCCTGGCCAATCTATCCTCTGCCTCTGTCAGTTCAAGCTCTTATCGCCTTCTGATGTCCCCCATCCTGGACAATTGGTCCCCTCTAGTAACCACTTTGAATGTGTCCCATTCTATTTATTTATTTATTTATTTATTTATTTATAGTGTTTTGTATAGCGCGGACAAGACCTGTGGGTATCAGAGCGCTTAACAGGAAGGAATTGCATAAAAAGATAATAAAAGCAATAATAACAACAAGAGAATAGTGAGGTAGAAAGGCAATATACTGTATGGACGCGATTAAATATATATATTCATAATGATTGTGCAATTGTCATTATATGGAGAGCAAGGCTTGGCTTGTGTCATGGTAACAAACCATGCTCGTTGAGGTAGGGTTATAAGGCGATTCAGTGCATATCAAGGATAATAAGTATAAATAAATCAAGTGAGGTAGAAGTTATATATAGTGGTTGAGACAAATAGTTAAAGTTCCACATATATGGATAAATAAATCAAGTGAGATAGAAGTTAAATAGTATGACTGTGAGATATAGTTCAAATTCAAATTCACACATGTATACGAGGTAGCTGTGAAGTGTCAAGCCTCGGCTTGCACACGGTATCAGTTCATTGTTCGATGATGATCTTTCCATTTTCCATGGAGAGGGCAGCACTCCGTTAGGGTCATTGATCATCTCAGTGATCCTTAAGTTACTCTAAGTAGGGTATTTACTCATCAAGTGGCTCTTCAATTCTCGTTTGAATGTTACTGTATTTTGAATCTTCCTGATGTTTGGAGGGAGTGAGTTCCAGATTCTGGGGGCAGCTCCGGAGAATGCTCTGTTGTAGGTCTTTTTCTTGTGGAAAAAGGCTGGTCGTAATAGCAAATCTTTTGCGCTTCTCGTTGTTCTGTTACCTCCTGAGATCTGAAGTTTCTTGGCTAGGTATCTCGGTGTGTTGTAGTGAACCGCTTTGTGCGTGATACAGGCCATCTTCATTTGAATTCTGGCTTCATAAGGGAGCCAGTGTAGTGCTTTCAGGTGAGGAGAAATGTGATCGAATTTCTTCGTTCCCGTAATGAGTCTCGCCGCTGCGTTGAGGCAGGCTTTTAGCGGTGCTGTGGATGTTTTTGGCAGGCCCGCCAATGTGGTGCAGCCATATTCGATCCTCGAGATGACTAGTGATTGTATAGCCAGTTTTAGATCTGTCTCAGTGATAAAGGGTTTCAGTTTTCTTAAATAGTTCAGGTGGAAGCGGGCGCTCTTGGCCATTGCGTTAATATGGTTTTTCATGTCGAGGTTCTTATCTAGTGTAATTCCTAGTGATTTGGCTGAGTTAACTAGGGTCGGGGTGCATTTTAGTGCAGTCACCAGTTTAGTCCACTCTATAACTTCAGATTGGCTCCTTGTCGGTGAGATTAGCAGGAATTCGGTTTTCTGGGCGTTTAGTTTCAGATGGTTCATTGTTAGCCATCGCAGAGCACTCTTTAATGTCTTGTTCATTAGGTCGATGTCCTCAAGGGAGGCGATCTTTATGTATAATTGCGTGTCGTCCGCATACATGTGATAGGATACCTGTGATTTTTGAAGGATCTCCGTAAGAGGTTCTACGTATAGGTTGAATAGATCTGGGGATAGCGTAGAGCCTTGCGGGACCCCTATTGCGTTGGGGCTCGGGGAAGAGATTGCTTGGTTAACCAGGAATCGCTGAGTCCTGTTCTGTAGGAAAGAATTAAACCATTTCAGCACGTTTCCAGACAAACCCATCCTGTTTTGTAGTCTGGTCATAAGCACTTCGTGTTTTACCGTATCAAATGCTGATGATAGGTCTAGGAGGATCAGTAGGCAAGATTGATTTCGGTCTAGGGCTTGTAAGGCGTCATCGACAATGTGCAGGATCGCAGTTTCGGTACTGTGCCCTGTTCTGAAACCTGATTGGCAATCATCCAGTAGCGAGAATTTAGCGATATGTTGACTTAGTTGGCCCTGCACGCATTTCTCAATAAGTTTAGCCAGTAGAGGGATGTTGGTCACTGGTCGATAGTTGTTCGGGTCTGTGGCAACAGCTGTCGGTTTTTTAAGGATGGGCATCACCTGCCCTGTTTTTAGACAGTCAGGGAGGGTTCCTTGTGCAAGTGAGGCGTTTATTATCTCAGTCCAGATCGGAACTAGCGTGTGGCTGATTTCTCTTACACACTTTCCTGGTAATGGGTCTTGAAAGTGGTTGTTCGGTCTAAGTGCCGCCAGCGTTCTGGCGATTTTTTCCTGGTCGTATAGGTCAAATGTGTCCCATTTTGCCTTATTTTTAGTTTGGAGGCACTCTGGAGAGAAATTGGACTCATCACTGGATTGAGGTAGTGCCTTAAGGTTAGTTGCTGCAATTGTGAGGTCATCTTCAAGCAATTTAGATTTTTCGGTGAAGAATGAGGAGAATTCCTCGCAGCTTATGGGCGTTTTTGTATTCTCTAAAACCGTTTTGGTTAGTTTATTTGACTGTTGTTTTAAGATCTCGAAGAGTTTTCGTGGTCTGTTTATGGCACTGTCCAATTCATCTCTGAAAAATTCTTTTTTGGAGTTGATTATTTTTTTGTTGTATTCTTTTCTTGTTTTTCTGAGCGCTTTCAGCTCCGGGGAGGAGGGATGTTGTCTCCACCTCCTTTCGGCCATTCTCAGTTTGCGCCGGTCCTCATTCAATGATTCATTAAACCAAGGATTTCTTGGTTTCTCTGATACTTTTTTCGTTTTTAGGGGCATGGTGTCATTGACGATATTACCAATTGAGGTTATGTAATGATCGGTCAGCTCATTGACATTTTGCTTGTTGTTGGGTGGCTTCAAGTCTCTCTCACACCTTTTAACCAGTAGTTCAGTGTTAGCCTCCTTTGTGTCTCGGATCAGTTTCTCGAGCTTGCGTGGTTGCACGGTCCTGCCCTTTGTCAATGTAGGTATCGTGAATGATATGATGTGATGGTCAGACCAGTCACATGGGTCTATAGCAAGGATAGAGGTCTCATCCTTTTTTGAGATAATCCAGTCTAAGGTCGCTCCTAGTGAGTGAGTGGGTTGGTTGCAGGCTTGTACAAGTTTTAGCTCATTGAGGAAGTCTTTAAGCGCGTTGACCAATTTATCACCGCCGTCCATTCTACACTCCTGGTTCCAGAAACTGACCATTTCGTGGTGAAGTAACCTACAATGATCTCCCTGAGTTCCTCTCTAAATACCAAGTCACATAGTGTGGCCGGTTTCAATCACCACAATGGGACCCTCGACCTACTTATTTCAGGTCCCCACTCCAGCAATACTGGAGCGTGGAGCGACAAAAAACGGCCCATCACCTCCGTCTTCATTACCCCACCACACACCTCCCAAGAGAGCAGGAAACGGTTGAATCTACTATACACCTCGCGGGCCGGTGTGTAACAAGTATAACCTTGTTTGCCTACATGTGTTTCGCGCCAGATATCTACACAATGGAGCCTGCTCATCACCTCACCCAGGGGCATGTGCGATTTAGTGTGTTATTTCTGCGGGTGCCTGTCCAATAAGCCGTCGAGCACGCAATTGAGATCACCTGCCCATATTAATGGCAACCCGATGTATGGGAGGAGCAGGCTCTCTATGTTGTTTAAAAACTACCCGTCAACTGTGTTTTGGGCATAAAGATTCACCAGACACACCTCTACACCATCGAACTCACCATGCACCTCCACATATCTGCCCTCCACATTTTTTTTATTTAAGAAGTTTTATATGGCGCTGGCCTGACCCCAGGGTATCGGAGCGCTTTACATAAGATACAATGCAGATAATCACATAAAACACATCTGCCTAGTATTTACATTTAACCTGTGGGGCTACCCATATGGCCGTCCCCCTAGCAAAGGTAAAGAATGTAAATGCGAACAGCTGCCCTCTCCATTTCTTATGGAGTTTCTATGTCTCAATGTCTAGCAGGTGTGTCTCTTGTAGCATAGCAAGCTTAATGCCCTGTCCCGCAAATATTTTTGTACTTTATAAAGTTTCACAAATAAATTTGAACCCCTCACATTCTATGTTATGTTTGTAGTGTCCCATGTCTTCAAACCCATGCCTGCCCTTTGTGTATGATCTGCGCATTCCCACCATCGCTGCCGGGGAGACCTGTGAATAGGCCTGGGCGGTGAACTCCGCTCTGTTCATGGAGTTTTCTGCACTCCATGCTCTGCAGAGTTTTTTCCCCGCTCGTGATCGCGAATGGTAAGTTTGTGATCAGTAAGTTTGTGATCGCGAGCTGCTGCTCAGGTAGAATTTCTACCCGAGCAGCAGGAATACCAGCACAAACTGCAGTTCGCCCTGCACTCTGCCACTCACAGAACTTCGCTGAGTTTTTTTGTTCGTGGAGTTTTGTGTAGCAAAATTCCATGAGTTATGCCCAGGGCTGCTTGTGAACTGAATATTTTGAACATTCCACTCCCTTGGTAGACACTGTATTAACAAAACGTGCATCCCCTTGTAATCACCAATCTCAAACTCCCCATACCTACCCTTGAACATTGTCAGCGAGCAAACATCATCTGTTCTGTCATGAAAACTCCATAACGAAAACAGCAATTCACTTACACTCCTTATACACGTCATATCTCTCATTCCACCAACATGCACTCCGCATTCAGTCATCCCATGTGTACCTTCTGCCAAGCCAGGGACAGCGCATTTCCCAGACTCACTAGGTATCGTCAGCTGCGTCCCCCCAACCATGGTCGTCACACACACCCTCTCTTACCGCTATCAACTATACCCACTTGCACCCTCATACCTATTACCATCCAGGAAATAAGATAATCTGATTAAGAGAGTAAGGCTAGAAAATAATGGAAGCAAGAAGACAAAGTAGGAAACAACAATGTAGAAAAATCTGAAAAGAAAATGGAGAGGAGAGGAGGGGTTGTCAGCCTGTCTAATACCAGTGGCCTTTCAAGTCCATTCCTCCACCTTCAGGGTGGAGGAGGCAAACACCATTGCGACACAGTAGATTGTTCAGCAAGGATGCTATTATCTAGGGCACAGTTTCTGCAAAACCTTTGTTAAATCCATCCTCTCACAGTTGCCGCCTCTACCAACGAACCTCTCAGAGGCCTCCCAGCTGTGGAGTGTTCTCGATAATTTCTTCTGTGCTCGCCTTGGAACCTGTGGCCGTTGCAACCTCCACCAGCACCTTGGTGGCCTCTCATTCTGTCTGTTGTGTCTGTTGTGTCAATTGATCTATTCTTGGAGGCCTCCTGCCCTCGCTACCAGAATCTGTTTGTTTGAAATCCAGGGATTCATCCCCTCGTACCACCACTCATTGCATTGATCTGGAGTTGTTGTTTTTTCCTGCTACGGCTGTAGCTCTTTCCCCCTTTGGGGGTAGTTGAGGGTCTCCCCACTTCTCTCCTCCTATGCAGTATCCTCTTGTCTTCATTGACCTCTAGCCAGTCCCAGACTGCCTCTGGGGCTGTGAATAAGTGGGCCCAATCAGAGTGGAGAACTTTCAGCTTTGCAGGATAAAGGAGCATGTATTGGATGTTCATGGCACATAGTTTTTGTTTCACTTCAATAAAGGACACTCTCTTCCGCTGAACCAAACAGGTGTAGTATGGGAATATGCAGATTTTTTGGTTCCCGATGGCAGGATCTCCATCACGCCTGGCCGCTTTAAGGATACAATCCCTAGCACTGAAATGTAAGATCTTGGCTATTAGGTTCCAGGGTTGGGCACCCGACGATGCCACAAGCGCCTGGTGCGCCCGCTCCACAATACAAGGCGAGTTTGGCTGTGTGGAATGCCTCCTTGATCCATCTTTCCAGGAAAAGTTCTAACTCTTTCCCTTCTACCCCCTCCAGAAATCCCACAAAGTGGTGATTGCAACTGTAGGAGCACTGCTCAGCGTCCTCGCCCGCCATCTTGAATGAGAGTTCGGTTATTGTTGCCTTAATGTGGTGACTTCTTTCTGCAGCTCACCAACCGTTTGTTCTGTGGCTAGCAAGTAGTCTACGACAGTGCAGAGGTCAGCACGCAGCAGCCCAACATCCAGTGAAACCGCATCTATTTTTAGCCTGGGCGGTTGAAATGGAAGCCTCAATAGCTGCGAGAATCTGGGCCCCAGTGGGCTCCGGCTAAGCCCCATCAGTGGTGTATGTGGTGGGTCCGATCTCGAGGGCACCCCCTGGACCATGTAGTGATCCATTTTCATCTGTTGGTCCGTTCTCTGTGTTTGCCCATGGTACAACCCACCACCTGGCCACATGGGGCCACTCCTCCACTTCACACCACTTTTTGTGCAGAGGGCAGGGTACCATGCTGCAACCCGCAACTTGAGGGCCATGCAGACTATAAATGGCTCCCAGTCGACACTATGAAATGTTGGTTGTTCCTTTTGTGGCAGCACTAGGGTAAGTGTGGTCAGAGTCTGGGGTAATTCCTGATGTGTTTGCCTTGTCTAGTTGTTTAGTTCATTGTTTAGTTCAGTCAGAGGAAGATGGCCGTGGGGTAGGAGCTCTGAAATCAGGCTCCTGGGTGCGGGGTCACTATCTCAGTGAAATCCCACTCGATCCCCCCCAATCAACCACCGCCTAAGAAGCGAGACTCACCAGAACAGAACAGGAACAGTCCAAACGGAGGTGACCAGTCTCTCATGGAGATAACGTCCCTTGCCCTGTGCTTCCAGGACAGCAAGCGGTCTCTGGAGGTTTCCATCATGAAGGATGGACAGCTCCGCGCTGGACCCACAAGAGTCCCGTATCCGACGGGGGTCCACTTCTGGGCACGGCTTTCAGGACCCGGACCAGAGTGAATTCCTCGCTGTATCTCCACGAAGCAGCATCAAGCAGGTATAATTGGCTGACCCTAAAATCACCCCTGTTCAACTCAGAGCCCCCCTTCTCACCGATTTCTAGTGCCCGCTGAGCTCCGGGACTCTTGACGATGCGGACTGAGGTTTCCTCCTGCCACTAGTAGACCAGAGGAGACCCGGGGCAGATACAAAACAGCACTCAAGACCTGCACGGAGCTCGCTCCACCAATCGGGACTGCCTGGCCTCAAGATGGCCGATTCTGGCACTGAGTCGGTCTCACAGAGATACGTCTGTAGTTAAAGACAGGATCTTTCCCCTATAACAAATGCACATAACCACTTCAAGGGCCATCAATTAGCAGGAATGCGACAGCCTTTTGCTCACAGAGAAGAGGAATCTTGCCTCCATGCAGCAGCTGGATTTGCCTGACTCAGTGATGATCAGCAAGGGGACAATGCCTAGCCCAAGATGGCTGATTCCGGCACTGACTCGGTCCCAAGGAGATTCATCTGCATCTAATGACAGGATCACTCCCCATAACAAATACTCCTAACCTCTTCAAGGGCCATCAACTAGCAGAAAGCCAATGGCCTTTTGCTCACAGCGAAGAGGAGCCTTACCACCACGCAGCAGCCAGATTGGTCTGACTCAGTGATGGTCGGCAAGGGAACAATGCTTGGCCCAAGATGGCCCATTTCGGCTCTGACTCGATCCCACTGAGATAAGTCTGCCTCTAAAGACAAAATCACTCTATGAAAACAAATACACCCAACCTAACGGTCCACCCTAACAAAGTGGGCCTCCGCTCGGACCTCTCATACTCCAGTGCTCCTAGCACTATGTCTGTTTTCAAGATAGCCACCCTCGGCGTCACAACAAATGCACCCAGACCAAGATACTACGCAAGATACTGACGCACCCCCGCTCATGTGCACCCTCAACTTGAAAATAAAGTCACATAGCGAGCGTCCCATTCATCAACACTCACTAAGGAGGCACATACCAGTCCAAAACAGACTCAGATGCCTGACCCCAGAATGGTGACTCTGTGAAGGCAATACCCCCTGATCAGCATTTTCAGGAAAATAAGAGGCCACACAGCTGTTAACCCTACCTTCCTGACCCTACTTAATGCGACAATTTTTAACTCACCCCTAGCCGATCTGTCCATACACATCTAACATCCTAGACACCCTTGCAGCTGCACGGTCCCCCCCTCTTAGAAACCCTACAATGTCACCGGGCACGCCAATTCCCTCCAACCAACCCATATCGACCCACTTGAAACCTCATGGCGTGAACTCCTTCGCTATTAGCTTCCCCCTCAACCTCTCTCTTAAAGCAAGAAGAAACTTCAAACATAGAATGATTAGACTGCCCCCAGAAACACTATTCACGGACACATTCCACTACTCCTCCAAAGGGCAGATTAGGATGGATTTCATCTTATACACTGAAAGACCAGATAACTGGAACACCACTTTCAGAAAGCAACGTTACATCTCTAAAACAACAACTACTTTGCATAGCTGCAAACTAACGACCTCGCTCCCTAATCGCTCGTCAAAGAACACATCTGTGACCATCTACACTAACGGCACAGTCCTGATACAGGCAAACAATGAGAACCTAGAGGCCTTCCACTCCCTCTTCCCCACACTTGGAACCGCTCTCCTCCACCTGCCTATACCCTTCCTGACCCAGTTCTCACCCCCATATAACCTGCCACACCAGGGGAAGCAAACAATCACCACATCGCCCTACACCTTCAACTCCCGCCACCGCTGAGTCACCTCCCACTCCTTCGCCCCCATGAATCGTGATCTCCAACCCCCAGAGAAACACCAAACTCAACTTCCTCCTATGATCCACCCACCTCAACACCATGACCCTGCCCTGTCTACTCCGACCATTAACCACACTAGCACTAGCGAAACCTCTGGAGGAATAAACCACAACATGATCCAATGCACCCCTCACCCAGAGTCCCAAAAGGAGGCAACATGGTCTACACAAGTAGTATTAGGCAACAAAAGTTAGTCACAACCTACACCTCACAGGGCAACTGTTCCCAAGATCGCCTCGCCCACGACAACATAGTGCAGCGTCTCGCTTTACTAGAAAGCCAGCTAGAAATGATATCCCAGGGCCCAAACGAAATCCTTACTAACCTCGACAAGGCCCAAAAGCCCCGTCAATCCCCTCCCAGGGCGTACACTCCATCCAGCTCCAACCATCTAAGCGCCCTAGCGACCCCTGTGACACGGATACAGAAACCCTCAAGAACAAACACTGAGACCCCGTCACAGAAGCACTCAGGAACCAAATCCCAGCGCCCAGGTTACAGAGACGCATAAATAATGACACTCGGACATCAAGACCCACAAGAACCAAAGCCGCAATGTCTCTCGAAGAAGCGGCCAATCTAGCCTTATCATACGACTTCCCTCCCATTGACTCCCCAAAATCCAAGATCCAAGTGATCACAGGTTTCAAAAGAGATCATTCTCTCTCGAAACCCCCTAGACCCCTGCCCTTTTTCAGCACCTTACCTAGGTCCCCACAGGAAAGAACCTCAGCAAAAAAGAGCTCTCCACTCATTAACTGCAGATCTGCCTCTATGCATGCAACTAAACTAGCAGAAGCCATCCTCTCGCAGGACATAGACATTGCGTTCATCATGGAAATTTAGCTCAATGAGATCAGCTGACCATGTTTAGATATGCTTGTGCCCCCAGGCTTTTCCAATATTAACATAAGGACAACATCGCAATCATGGAAATTGACTCTTGCCAGTACAACACCTTTGAATGTCTTACCATCAGTATAAAGACTAAGAATGATGGAGCAATATTCAGCCACCTTCTCTATAACCCACCAGGCAACACCTCCGCATTTGAGGAGCACCTGTCCTACCTGATTGCTCACTGCGCACTCGGGGAAGCTAACAACCTAATTCTTGGTGACCTAAACCTTTAGTGGAATGAAGCGATCAACCTGTTAATTCAAACGTTATCCAATCTTCTACGTGACAACAACTTATCCCAACACTGCTCAGAGGAAACGCACAATAAAGGAGCAACCTTGGATGCCATTATCGCTCAACGAGACGCAATTACGATCGACCACATACTCTCTGTGGACTGGTCGGACCATCACATTATCTTATTTCACATCAACCAAAAAATGCTTTCCCAGCTTCCCATGCAAGCCCCCAAATGGGCTAGAAACCTCACCCAGATTCCCATGGTAGCTCTAGAAAGAAAGGATAAGCTCACTCCTTCCCAGCGCCAACGACCACTCACAGCAACCGAACTCACCTCGCTCTACAACTCAAATTTGGTGGCTATGCTTGACCAACTAGCCCCTTTAAAGCTAAAAAAAAGCAGAGCCATTCCATCCAGGTCATGGTTCAACACTGACATCAACTCCGAAAGGAGACAACTAAGAGCCACAGAAAGATGCTGGAGGAATAACCCAACTATAACCCTCCGCAAACAACTCAAAACAGTTTGTAGAAAGTACAAAAATCACATCAAGAATAAAAAATCCACATTTTTCCACTCATCGCTGGACAGCGCAAAAAATAGACCCAAAGAGCTCTATAACATAATCAGGCAACAAACCACCAAGCCCGCTACATTCTCAATGCAGGCATTTAAAGAACTCAGCGACAAATTCACCAACTTCTTTAATGACAAGATCACCAAGATCGAACTCTCACTGAACACCAACAATACCCTCCGCACAAAGAGCAGCACGTCTGGGGCATATGATATCACCCCTTGTCCCTCTACCAAATCCTGGCTAAGCTTCACCCCATTCAGGAAGCTGAGATATTTAATATTGTTTCTGCCTCCAAACCCTCATCTCATGTCCTAGACCCCATTCCCTCCCAACTGATCAAAAAGCTGAAGCACTTCCTAGCACCGCTCTGGTGCATGATCATAAACAGCTCCATGAAAAATGGAGTCGTTCCAGACTGCCTTAAAGTCGGACTATTCCCACTTTTGCTGAAAAAATCCAGCCTTGACATAAAGGATTTGATTAACTTTAGACCTGTCTCTAACCTTCCTCTTCTGTCCAAAATCTGGAAAGATGGGTGCTCCAACAACTAACCCAACACTTGGACAACATTAACATCCTTGACTTCCATCAGTCTTGCTTCAGAAAAGGCTGAAGCACTGAAACCCCGATCCTCAACATCATTGACAATATCCACAAATCGCTAGACTCTGACCAATGCTGCCTCCACATTCTCCTAGACCTATCTGCAGCATTTGACCCGGTAGACTACAAACTTCTCATTAGGGCTCTCCAAGAAAGAGCCGGACTTGGAGAGGTGATCCTCCAATGGTTCTCATCCTTCCTGCACAATCGCACCCAAAGAATCAAAATCAAAAACGTTGCATCTGACCTTCATCCAGTCAACAAGGGAGTCCCTAAAGGTTCAATGCTCTCCCCGCAACTTTTCAACATTTACATTGAACCTCTCACCAAACTATTCAAAAAAGCCAACATCCACTTCCATCTTTATGCAGACGATGCTCAGATCTACTTGGAAACTGCCTCCATCAGGGACATTCAAAGACTCAATGACGTACTGAGAGATGTTCAACACTGGCTGTCATGTAACCACCTTAAACTAAACCCCGACAAAACCGAAATACTCCTTATCTCAAATAAAGAGGAGAATCCCCAAACTGCTGAATGGCTAAAGGCTGTTGATGCACTCAACAGGAACCTCACCCTGACAGGGTCTGTCAAATCACTAGGCATCATGCTAGACCCAAAACTGGACATGATCATACACATCAAGAACTCAGCTAAGAGCGCGTTTTCTAACTTAAAGCTACTGAACAAAATAAAACCTTGCATTCCGCCCAGTGATCTCAAACAGGCCACCCAAGCATTGGTGTTGTCAAGACAGAACTATGGGAATGCAGTCCTCTCAGCAATAGCAAAATCACATCTTTCTCCCCTCAAACCAATGCTCAACGCAGCAGCCAGAATGGTCACCGGAATCAAGAAATTCAATCATATTTTTCCTGCATTCAGAGAACTTAAGTGGCTCCCAGCCGAAATGCGGGTTAGCTTCAGAACAGCCTACCTCACACACAAAGTCCTGCAAACTGGCAAACCTGAATATCTGGCGGCCAAACTCAAAAAAAGCCGGTCAGGCCATGAACCTCAGAAGCTCAAACTCCATGTACTCATCCCACTGAAAACTCGTGAACAAAAAACTGCGGCATGATCCTTCCCAGGGAGCCTGCCCAAAATCTGGAACTCTATTCCCCCTCACATCAGAACTATTCCCTCTTTCGTAAAATTCAAAAGTCAACTCAAAATCCTGTTCCTCGACCGCTCCCTAAGGAACCGATAAGAGCAGTTCAGAGTGGCAACGCAGACACCTCTCACTGCTTAGACTCCTTGTCCCCAAGACTTCGAACTAGAACTCCCCGCCATCGACCCGCACTGTTATTGTTTCATATGATTCTCTGCACTGTATCTGATGTAAAAAGTGCCCGATAACCTCGGGTCAGGTCAGTGTTATATAAAACTTCTTAAATAAATAAATTATTATTTCTTAACCCCCTCTGACCTCATCTCCAAACAGTCTTAGTGTGCTGGGGCTTTGCAACACCCTCAGAAGGGGTGAGCAGGACCAGGGGTCGCTTCCGCTTTGTAGCGGCCTCCACACCCCCAAGGGGCCACCAATAGCAAAAGCAGCAGAGTTACGGGGGGAGAATCCAACTGCACTTCCTCCTTGCTCTCGTCCCCCTCTGAGTTTATGGGCCCAATCGGATGCCAGCCGCTGCAGTCCCCACTCTGTATTTAGGGCCTCTCGGTTTGTTTGTGTCCCCCTACTTGGTCAGGGGGGCTGGGGCAAGTGCATCCACTTTAGGTCCTCCTGTAGGCCCCAAGCCCGACCACTTCTCTCCATGGGGATGGGGCATGCCCACGGCAGGGGCCCAGCATCAGGGCCACAGTCTCAGTTTCTCCGCTTACCCCCCGGTCCACTTGGCTGATGCCTGCTGATCCAGGCACCGCCAGGGATTGTTCCTCCTTTGTTCATGGGAGTTCCCACACCAGGCCCCTGCCACACGATCCCCGCAGGGGGGGCTGACACTGCCAGGAAACACCTCACCACTTCAGAACCAACTCCTCAGCCTGGCCGCTCAGGTTCGGAAGGCGGGCCCAGGCCAGCTCCCTCGTACATTTGTGCCCCTGCAAAGCGACGAGCCACAGCTACGCTCCTTTTCTTTGACAGGGCCCACTCCGGCGAGGCACCGACATCAAGCAAGCATGATCCGGCTTCTCCACAACGCTCACTGCTGGCAACAGCCAGCAATCGCCTCCCGGTGGTAGATGGGATGTCGCCTCTTGTCTGTGATAACTTCACTTGCTGGACGCACCAGGTCACGGCTCCACTTACCCGGTCAGGCCCACCTGCAGCGCCACCTCCACGCCCCACGAGAGTAAACTTCAGAGCTGGGGGGTGCCCCTTCAAGTCCTTCTGCCTTTGTTATTTAGGTCGTTGATGAGCAGGAGATGGATGTCCACTTCAGCACTCAAGCGGGTCACCACGATGATCACAGGGCCCTCCCGGCTCACTCCACGCCAGGCCCAACACGCAAAAGATCACGGCTCAGGGCAACGGGGATGCCTGCAGCCCCTCAATTTACAGCTCCCTGCCTTCCCAGCAATGAGAGCTGCTGATACAATTCTATACGAGCTCAGGTGGGCAGGATTATTGAGGATAGTTTCACAGGTGTGCTGCGGAGCTCTGTAGGCAGCGTCCGCTGTGGTCTCCATCTTGGCCACGCCCCCAACACGAGAAATGATTCATATTAAAAACATATTTACATCATTAGCAATTAAAACATTAAAATGTATTATAAATTGAATTATAAATTAAAAAACAAAAATTTACAATTTAACAAACATCCCACTCTAATCGCCTATAATCCAGCCTACTACTAAATTAACAATTTAGGAATTAAAATTTCAAAAATATATGTTTCATATAAAAACGAATTAAACCATTATTCTTACCATACTAATAACATTTAATACTAAAATGGCTCATATTTATCAAACTAAGGGTCCGATGTAGGTCGGTCGGTAACGGCCGAAAATCGGTATTTTCGGCCGTTACCGACCGGTATTCAAGAATTGGCATGTAGGGGCACAATTTTACAGAATCGTTAAATTTACCGAATCGGTAGATTTACCGATTCTGTAAAATACTGAATCGGTATTTTTACCGATTCGGTAAATCTCAGATGTAGGTGGGACTCTTCTGAGTCCCAAAGGCCCTACAAAATCGGTATTTTACCACACAATCCTATTGTGTGGTAAAATACCGAATTCAGGTGTGCATGCACATGTGTGCATGCACACCTAGCCATGTGACAGACAGACATGCCCTTAGGGCATGTCTGTGTGCCACATGGCGCACATGCCTATTTGTGGGGTGCCAGAGGGTGTCAAAGTGACACCCCCTGCACCCTTGTAAAATTCGGTATTTACCGATTCTGTAAATACAGAATCGGTATTTCCCATTGATTCCTATGGGCTTCAAAGCCCATATGAATCAATGGGAAATACCGATTCTGTATTTACAGAATCGGTAAATACCGAATGTTACAGATTCGGTATTTCCACATCTGGAAATACCTACATATCCACCCCTTAGATTTACCGATTTTTAATTACCAAATCAGTAAAATTCGGTAATTAAAAATCGGTAAATCTATTTTACCTACATCTGGCCCCTACTTACTTAAAACAAAATTTTAAACCACTCTATCAAATACAATTATTATACACAAACATATTTAAAACAATATTAAATACATTAAATCATTATTCTCACTTTTGATATTAAGTTCTACAATATTTTTGACATCACAAAATTCTGGTCATGATAGTTTTGACCTATAATATTTTTGATTCGATTGTTCAGTCAAACACTGTTTTGTGCATTGACTCCAACTTTTATTTTTTTCCACCAGCAATGCATCTGTGATATTGGTCACCAGGACCGCCGTCATTAACCAAAATGAGCACCTAAAACAAGAACAGCATTTAATATATGCAGCCTGTTTCACCTTATATCTCAATATGCACATAATCATTACTTATACATTGAGCTCACTAATATATGATGGCACCACTCTGGCAAATTAAAGTTAAATAACTGCATTAGTTTGGATGGTATTTTATTTTCTGACACAGGTGTTTTGATGACCTATTAACTGCTACAGGAGCAGTGTTGGACATTATTCCAACTCCAATATTTAAATCAGGTGTTACATGCCTGGAAATTTCTTCTTGATGAGCATATTACCCTCTGTGTCACACAGTGTAAGACGGAAACTATTTTCTCTTCGGCACAAATATTTTGCTGCTGTGCATTGAGTGTTTTGTGAAGGGCACACCAAGTACTTATAGGTGCATCCGGGAATATTATTGAATCCTGGGTGTGGTGGTCGTAGGCACTAGATATAGGTATATTTAATAAGGTTCATTTAAGGGAGGTCTACAAAATCTCTGATTTTGCGGAAATGCATTTGGAAAACTGGGCTTTGAAATTCCTTTTGATCCATACATTGCAACAATTTTCTTTTGTTGGACCTCTGATCCCATCTGTCCTGGAGAAGATCATCCTTGCTCATCACCATTGTACACTCTCTCAGCATATTGTATAACTATGATCAGAGCATTTTCTAAAGCTCTCCAAAGCCCAGGAACTTTAAATCAATCCAAAATTTAGCTCAATGAACATGTTAAAACACCACTCTGTAGGTGGTTTCAGGCATGATGCAATAATTAATCCGTTGAGTTTGGTAATATCTCCAGTGCTGTTTACCATCAGTTATCAACCCCCTCGTGTTTACTACCAGATACAGCTTTCTTATATATACTTCTTTTTGCTGGTTTTCAAGGGAAGAAAAAGATACATACAGCTTTCTCGTCCAACGTCACTGGTCTGTAAATGTTCTGGAGTGCATTTATGTTTGAGATGCACTAGTAATAAGACGAACACAGTCCATCACACATTTGATCTGCTACTGAGACCAGGTGAAAATAAAGTGATTGAAGGCAAGCTAGTTGGCTTTGATCGTAATTGGTTTTGATCTCATAAAGAAGTATGAGGTGCAGACCAATGGCTTTAGCAGGACCGAGAAGAAGAATGAGGCCTGGTTGGGTGACTCTCAGAAAACCAAAGAAGTGTGTTACCCATTTGCAAAGCTCTTCAGTGTCTTGTCAGTGGTAATAAGCGGATACAAATCTACAATACATTACAATGATATGCTAAAAGAGAACCGGAACAAATGGGTCATCCACAGGAAAAGGAAGATAATGTAACACTGGACCAGCTATAAAGGGCAAAGACAGAAGGAGGAGGGGATTGTTGCTGTCAAATTGGAGGAGATTAAAGAGAAGACGGCTTTCAAAGAGTAGTTCATGGGCAAAACAGTGAGGGTGGCAAAAGAAAACAAAAGGATAAGGAAGAATGCAGGAGAGTCAGGCTCTTATTACGACTACGTCTTGGTGGTGATCCGACCACTGCCACACTGTGGGACCGCCCACAGTATTATAAGTCGGACCTCCACTGTACTGATGCTACCGCCGTGGGATCAAGGATCCTGCGGAGGTCTGGCAGCGGTTAGATGCCATAATAGGCTGGCGGTGCCACAGCGGCACAGCCAAGCATATTTTGAGTTGCCTCACCGCCACCATTTTCATGGCGATCACACTGCCAATAAAAGGGTGGTGCCTCATTGTGCCTCTATGCATGGAGGTGCATGCAGGGGGGCACATGTTGTGCCCCTCTGTAGTTTTTCACCCCTAGTTCCTGCACAGGAAGGAATGCATGACATGGTGCAATCCTTCCTGTGCAGGAATGTGAACTGGTGATACCGCAGCGGTGCTGTTTCAGTCACACAATGAGGCATTAACAGAACCACCGATGGACCGCCATGCTGCCCGCCCAACTAACAATGACTTATAATCTGGTGGGCAGATGGCAGTGAGTTTACGCAGTCCTGGAGCAGTACAGTGGCGTGCGCCTGCTCCAGGACCGTCTAAACTCGTAATAAGGCCCTAAGGTTATAACAATGTGGAGAATAATGATGATAATGAGAATGAAGATGGGAATTTAGGCTAAGCTGAGGAGAAAAATCAAGAGCACCATCTAGAAGATGAGTGGTTATAATAAGATGAAGATGGATGCATTTTTGGTTAAAAATAGTGATGGCAAGAACAGCCAGGCCAGTCGCAAGAGTTGTCTCCTCTCCTGAAGCGCTATTTTTTCAGAAACATTCATCCAGTAGTGCTAGTGTAAATACCCCTGCAAAAAGATGCATCCAACGGCGTACAATGTTGATATCATGGCCATTGAAAGCCTGCTTGAGCCTCATGTATGAGGTTGCTGGTACTGCAGTGTGAAATCATACAATAAGGCACACTCCAGTTAAGTGTTAAGTATCAAATTAACTAAGAAAACAAAGGCTTGCAACAAAGAATGGAAAGGAGATCAACTTCCAATACTGTTTATCTCTGGTGTTCAATTAACACACTTGTCAGTAGCACATCTCATATACTGCTTGTAGTGGTAAGATGATAGTTTGTCTAGTACTTCCACCCACTGCCTTTTTGTCTTAGAGCAAAATACACAAGATGATGGAGGGAATGTTGCACAATGGCAAAACATTCACCCCCAGTCACAGATCTGGGTTTAATCCATTGTTATTTTGCTCACCAAGCCACCCCAGTTCAGACATGGCCATATGCAAATCAGTCTTGACCCTGTGCCTCATGGGAACAGTCCAGCCCGAACTGCCAAGCCATGTCTTCCCTGGACCGGAATCAAGCATCCTAGGACCGGTTTCTGGCTATCAGCCGTTTTCAGCCAGGATAGCTTGACTCCAGTGGCCTAGTGCGCAAGGGACTCTGGGCATACCCTTCCCACATAGGGTGAACAGCAAAATACACAAGATACATGGTTTGCCACTGTGCAACATTCCGTCCATCATCTTGTGTGTTTATTTGCCTTAGAGCTGCCGAAGTCCTTATCATTTTTACTTCTGTGAATCCCCACTGAATGACTACTGGAAAAAGATTTGCCCCTCAACCAGTACACAAAAATACAGAAACAAGTATACATCAAAGTAGTACACACCTTATTAAATATGTGTATTTAGTTCACAAACAAAAAAGTAAAACATCGGGATTTTAATGGGAAGTTTGTAGTTTTTCGAAATTCACTTTCAGCCTGATTCATCATTGTTAAATCCGGTCGCAAAGGGCCAGATTCTGAGAATCTGGCCCTTTGCGAGCAGTATTTTTGCATTTGGGATTCATCATCCCAAATGCAAAAATCGCTATTTAAGAATTCGCATATTTGCGAGGAATAGCATTTAAGGAATCTCTATTAGAGATTCCTTAAATGCTATTCTTGAAACATTTTTAAATTGCGAATTCGCAAAAATTTCCCGCTATTTACCGCGAGGTCAAACCTCGTGGTAAATAGCGGAAACTTAGAAAAATGGATTTAAATGCATTTTTCTAAGTTTCATGTTACACACACACATGTCCTGGGACATGTGTGTGCGCAACACCAATGTAGCATACATTTCAGGGGTGCTACAGGGTGTCCTTTGGACACCCCTGCACCCTTGAAATCGCAATTTCAATATACGAATCGCTAATTGCGATTCGCACATTGAAATGTCTTCCCATTCATTCCTATGGGCCTTTGGGCCCATAGGAATGAATGGGGAGATATTCCTTAATTGCGATTAGCAATTTGCTAATCGCAATTAAGGAATAATTAGAAATCGCAATTTATTTAGCGATTTCTTGGTGAATAGCATTTTGCTATTCCTTAATAGCGATTCCTTAATAATCGCTATTAAGGAATAGCAAATTCTCACCTTGATGAATCAGGCTGTTTGGGCCCATAGGAATGAATGGGGAGATATTCCTTAATTGCGATTAGCAATTTGCTAATCGCAATTAAGTAATAATTAGAAATCGCAATTTATTTAGCGATTTCTTGGTGAATAGCATTTTGCTATTCCTTAATAGCGATTCCTTAATAATCGCTATTAAGGAATAGCAAATTCTCACCTTGATGAATCAGGCTGTTTGGGCCCATAGGAATGAATGGGGAGATATTCCTTAATTGCGATTAGCAATTTGCTAATCGCAATTAAGGAATAATTAGAAATCGCAATTTATTTAGCGATTTCTTGGTGAATAGCATTTTGCTATTCCTTAATAGCGATTCCTTAATAATCGCTATTAAGGAATAGCAAATACTCACCTTGATGAATCAGGCTGAATGATCCCTAAAAGTTCAAGTGACATAATAACCTCCTGAGGCGGTGTTGCGGCCCCTTGGGTGTCCATGGACACCAGGTTAAGAACCACCGCCTCAGCGGAATAAAGAAACAGACAACAAAAAATAGATCTTCCTACCGGAATGATCCTCCCAGGAGGTATTGAGTGACCTGTGTGAATTGTGCGGCCATTCGTGTAAACTGTAAGACAATGATTTTGTTTGGGAAGAAACCAATGGAACTGAAAAGACACGTATATGGATGGTAAGCATGAGGATTGCAAGCGCATCCCTGTCAAATGTGAAGGTACTCATGTAGATTGTACGTCACTGAACTGCAGAGGCAATCACGTGGATTTACAAGGCAGTGGTTTTCATTGCAAGAGCAGGGGGATTGCACGCACGAGGGCTGCAGAGGCAATCGATGCGATGGGGCGGTTGTGTGGGAAATCATGGAACCTGCAGAGGCCTAGCAGTTTTTATTCTACAGTCTGGAGCACTGTAACGGGCCCTGGCAGTCTCAAATGATGCGTAGAGCTGCCCGGCCGTAAGCTTCTTGTAGTAGCAGCTCCCTTTTGGAAGAGAGGAACTGCCCATTAAATGATGCACTCGCTAGAACCCAGCGCAGATGGGTTCGCCTCACTTGCGGCAGCCAGTCGAAGGCGTGCCTCCATACGTCATGCGCTCATAGAAATCAATAGGCAGGAAAAGAGGAAATTTCTCCTCTCAAAAAATTGAAGTCCGAGGGGAGTCACTTCTCTCTCTTGCTCGTGTTCTATAAATACAATATTATACATAGCCGCTCTTACGGAAGTAAATGCCTCATCTTTCGTTGTTCAGCGTGCACGGAGCAAGTAATGCGCCTGCTTGTTGCCGGGCGCGCGCCCGCTGGAAGATAATGCGTCGTTGCTCCCTGTTCCAAAGTGTAGAACAACAGCTAAGTGCTATTGATCCCCGAGCCCTGGGGGGAATATTTGTGAGCCCGGCCAGGCATTAGCCCATCACTTAGCTCGTATTCATTATTCAGTGATGGAAGGGGGACGAGAAGCTCTCTGGCAGCGAGCCCTCTCTGGACACAAGCCGCGTGAAGATATTGACTGGCAGTGAATGAGGAGGCCACGGATAAGCCTCATTCAGGGCTATGAAAGGCGCGTTCAACTGGGAGCCGCTGTGGCCCGCCGTGCTGCGAGCCAAGGATTCTGTTTCTTATTATAATATGAGGCTTGTGGGCTCTTCTATGCGTGGGGCTCAATAGAAATTCAAAAGGGTGAAAGGTGGCAATTTTTGATGCACCTTGATTCTTTATGTGTGTCTTAAACTGAGCAGCTCATTTTTATCCGCAGTCGCACTAAAAGGTTGCGTTGGTGTGAGTCTTTTCACATACATTATGTGTGTGTGTGTGTGTGTGTGTGTCTGTGGTACGGCACCAACAGACCAGTTCAAAACTGATATTTTCAACAAATGATCCATTCAAAAACAAAATCTAGCAGGTACTGACCCTGGTGCAACATTTCCCAACACTGGTGTATTGACTATATATTGCCATGCACTGTGTGATAGTGATAACAGCTCGAAACATAATTGTGTAAACAGGCGAGAGAATCAGAAATGCCGGTGCAAAGTATTTATTCCATTGTCCACCCAGCTCAGAGCTTTTAAAACCCCACCGAGCCTTTGTGACCCCCCAGTGCCACTTTCCCGTTAACACCCCACTGAGACTGTTCGGAATCATCGCTTGTCCTGGTATTGTTTGAACCTTTGTGAATTATTGTGCCTTTCTATTTAGGCCCTCATTCCACTGAAATATTCCCCTCCTTGTGCTTTCCCCATCCACCCTCATACTTTGGTTCTTGCCTTAGAATGTTCCTTCCCTTGTAAAATACTTGAGTCGGAACAGGACAAATGTCCTGTTGCTCTACTGCTCTGTTCCCCGTACGCCTTCAAATGGCCTCTTGTAGGAGGACATAGGTCTATGCCCTTGGAGGCTATACAACTGGAGGTATATACAGAATTTGCGGCATGATGTATCAAAGGGTTTTGAGTCTATGGGAAAATGTGTTCATACATATGGCCCATAGTTACTAATTAGAAACGTCCCTAACAATTAGTATGTTTTAGAGATTTTAATCTTGCATCCTTAAGTTATTTGAAGATTCAAAGTTATTTTCTTTATAGATGTAGATGTGATTGTTTAAACTGCTTTTTGTGGAGATAGGCCCTGCAATGTAATTAAAGTTATTAGTGTATAAAATCTCATGAAAAGTAGCATCTGTATATATCAAGTCAGCTGAAGTCATCTTCACTTACCTGAACTGAATTAGAAGTTGTTTGATTTCTAGACATGTTTGGACATGAGCGATTTTTGCCTACCTTGACAGTAAAGTCAACAAATTGTGTCTCTTGGCTTTAGCCAAAAGCAGTGCCACGGAGGTCTCTTAAGCCCTTGCAGCTGTGACTCAAGTCCCAAAAGAAAGTGCCAAGAAGACTGAAATAATTTGAGAGTGCCAGCCTGAACGAATGTTCACTCTGCCCACTACTCTCCAACCTCTGTGAGGCAGAATAGTTTTCTGGTAACTTTGTTTGGTGTAAGAGGGGTCTCTTTTGGTTATTTTTGGGTAATACACATACATTAACAGTGCATTTCCTGCTATTTTCTGTCTTAAAACGATACAAATTCACATATCTTTTTTCTCCCAATCATTTTTTTAAATCAATGTCTGTTTCATTTTGTCTATTATTGTTTGTTTTTCTAAATTGGTTTGGGAACTTTACTTCTTACATTTAATGCTGTTTGCTAGTGCTTGACTTTAGCATATTCCTCTAAGGAATTGACTGCTGCAAATGCCACAGATACCAGGGGCTAGGAAGAGTTTCTTAGTGAGCTGTGCTGTGGCCTAACCAGATTGTGTTTACTATGTTGTTATGGCTCCCCACTCCAACATTGATATCTCAGATTTGGAAGGGTTTCCATGTCCCACCTGGATTATTGTAAGACATTAAGTAGAGGCTACATCCAGATATCTAAAACTAGGTTACCAATCTGTTGTTCACTTTGAAGAAAAAACTGCCACATCACCTGCCTTGCATGCTATAATAGAAAGAGAGGCCTTGAAAACTCTGTTCACACATCTCGCACGCCATGGCTATCATCAATTTATTTCACAAAGCTGTTAGTCTTTTATGTAATGACCAGACACATCAGGTATAAAAGCAGATGTCTCGGAACTACCAGAATTACTAGATACAAGAGACTTGGTGGAAGACACTTTACAATGTGGGGTCCTCCCTGGGAAGCTC
Source organism: Lissotriton vulgaris (assembly GCF_964263255.1). Taxonomy (NCBI): domain Eukaryota; kingdom Metazoa; phylum Chordata; class Amphibia; order Caudata; family Salamandridae; genus Lissotriton; species Lissotriton vulgaris. The sequence goes on from NC_141685.1 coordinate 1,684,053,954, forward strand.
TTTTCCACTACATTTAAGGTTTGAGGATGTCACCAAGCTCTGAAAATACTTGATAACTCATTTTCTCCCCTTTTGCATTTGATTACTCCAGTGCCCTTACTTCCCTCCATTGGCCACCATTGTCCTGGCTGATCAGACATCTACGACCAGCATGCCATCTTTACCATTCTCACTATGAGGTTGAACATAGGGATGCGTGCCAAATATGAACGTATACATGTTTTCCTGACATATGACAGAAGTCCAAAACTCTTCTTTTTTTTAAGTTTACTTTATTGCTCAGGCAGAAAAATTCATAGTAATATTACAAACACCCATCATGATTCAGAAATTCAATAAAATACACGAAATACAGTGTATATTCAGCAAAATGTAAATGAGAGGCAACAAAAATGTAGAGTTTTGTTGAGTAAAAAACGTCCTTAGTTCACGAACGTGATAAAAGAAAACAGTGACTCAGCTAAGAAGGCAGGCAAACCTAAAAGCATGATCCAATAACTCGGTTCAACCAATCATGCCATATCTCCTCTTGTTTTTTCAGAGCACCAACTCTTTGAGCGTAGAGCTCTTCAAGGCGTTTCACCCGCTTCATTTCCACTACTCATTGATTAAAGGTAGGTACTTCCGAGGATCTCCACTTTTGCAGTATGAAAGATTTAGCTATTACCATGGAAATAAAAAAGAAATTGTTGCTGCCATTGTTTAATTTGAGTTGACATAGGGCATGTGCCGAATAAGGCTCCGTGTGGATCGGGAGCAATCCTGGCCTAAAGCTTATCACTAATGGAACCGAATATTTTCTGCCAAATTTGGAAAAGAGTACGGCATGTCAAACAGATATGAACCCAATCACCCTTCTCATGGCCACCCCTAAAACATGCTCGAAAGATGGTAGGTAAGCATGGGTGAATTTTGCGAATTCGCAATCCGCAAATTTGCGAATTCGCAATCCGCAAAATTCGCGAATTCGCGCAAATATGCTGATTTTTTTATTTTTGTGAGTTCGCGGGTGTTCGCAGGGCACTTTGTGTGATCGCGGGTGTTCGCGAGGCGCTTTGCAATTTCGCGTTTTTTTTTACCTGGTTAATCACTACCACCCTCTCGTTTTTTATGCCCATCTGCCCTCTGTACCACTTGTTTCTGTGCCCTTCTGCCCTCTGCCCCACTCATTTTTTGTCCCCTTCTGCCCTCTGTCCCACTTTTGTGCCCTTCTGCCCTCAGCCCCACTTAGAATGGCACCGGCAAGCTGCCAGCGCCATTCTAAAATAGCTGCAAATAGCTTCAACAGGAAGCACTAATAGATAAAGTAAAGCAGGTGCTCGAGTTGAAGGTCAAATTAAGTTACACAATCATTAATCACCCCAAGTTTGGGGTGATTAATGATTGTGTAACTGAATTTGAGCAGCACCTGCTTTACTTTATCTATTAGAGCTTCCTGTTGAAGCTGACTTTTGTAACTATTTTAGAATGGCTCTGGCAGCTTGCCGGCGCCATTCTAAAAGAGTTACAAAAGTCAGCTTGAACTTTTGATCCAATCCGTTCTGCTCGCGGATTTTGCGGGAAATTCACGAATCTTGCAGGTTGCGAATTTATCGAAAATCCTCAAAATCCGCGAGCGGAACGGATTTTCCGCCCATACTTAATGGTAGGGAACAAGGTTTGCAGCAGAAAATGAGTGAAATACAGAATTTATTTAGAACAGAAAGTCATCCTTTTAAAATTTGCTTTATTGGGCATTTATTTGTACAGGGGCCATGCTCTCATGTCAATCTTCTGTGGAGGCCTCCACATTAGTCGAATAAGCGTGGGGCACTCCTTGTGAAGCTTCTAATAAACTAACCGAAAGCAACTCTCTATCCCAGTGCAGTCCGTCACAAAAAAGACTTGACTGATGTTCTTGGTTAGTGAATTGAGAGGATGTTGGTGGCTCCCTAGAAAAGGACTAATGCGCAAATAGGAAATACTAATACAGATGAGATGGATGGATTATTGGCGTTCAGCTGTTCCCAGGATTTCACTGTCTCAGACAACATAAAATCTCTGAGCCTGAAAAACCTTGCACATTCCCATTTCCTTTACGACTGCAATCTCTAACTGTAATCCCAACAAAGAACAATCCCTCAAGTGGGTGTGCTGGTGAAAAAGGGGAATCTGATATTCATACTTTAGTTTCGCATATCTAAAAACCACAATATGAGATAGCTTGTATCTTTCACCTTTAGGAAATTTCAGACGTCGGCCTTTCATAAAATCTGCTGGAAATAGAAGTAAACCAACTGGTTACTTGAATTTGGGTGTGCCTTGATTTTGCCTTACTGCAGTGGCAGAGGCTCGATAAATAGGGAAAATGAAATGGGTGACATAGAGCACCCTTGCTATGGGCCTTTATTGATGGTAACATACCACATCGTTTGTGAGTTGATTATGATCTGAGCCTTTGCCTTGTTATACTGGTTTTCAAGTAAACATACCACTCACAGAGGAAAACCTAAATTCAGTAAAATGGCAAACAGACCCTCCCAATCTACTAAGTCGAAGACCTTTCCGGCATCGAGCATGATGATGGTCGCCTCTGTAGAATTAATAGAGTAATATTCAATCATCTGTAACAGGAAGTTGGTGTTAGATGAGATCAACCTAGCAGGCACTAAACTGCTTGCGTTTGAATGGACCACATTTTGCGCTAGGGGGCTAGCCTGGCTGCACTGATTTTAGTAAAGATTCTATAGTCGCTATTCAGAAAGCTAATTGGGTGATAAGAGCCTGTTTTTTCCGGGAGCTTATCTTTTTTCACAAAACTGATGATCATAGCTTCCGTGAAAGAACTGGGAAGCTCACACCCTTCAATGATCTAATTGAAAAGAATAACAAAATGTGTATCTACTGGGACTTCAAACATCCTGCACATTACAGCCAGCAGACCATCACACTGACAAACTTTTGCAATTTGGGGAAGATTTTATTGAGACTTGTACTTTGGCCAAGGCAATAGACGCTGTAGAGGTACCTTGTAACTCACTAGACATGGCAGGCAACAGAATTGAATGCAAAAAAACCCCAATATGCACAGGAGGAGAACTATTAATTGAGGCATACAGCCTTGAATGATGGTCTAGAAAAACGTTGCCTATCAAATCTAACTGGATGACCACTTTTCCTTCACCTTCATCAAAGATTGCCTTAATAGCGTCTTTATTCATTTTTTTCTCAACTGAACATGCCAAAAAGCGTCCAACATGCTCGGTTTCCTCATAAAACTTCTGAAAACAAGTATTTTGATTAACAATTTCCCTAGACATGGAATAGTCTTTAATATTTTGTCAAGCATGATGGACCTTGGTTCTATTCTATTCTTTATGTTTGGGCAGTGGAGTGAGTGAGCGTAGCCTGATCAAGTTCAAGCTGCAGAGCCACAGCCTGGTCCCTTCTAAGTTTATTATTTTGCTCTCTAGAAGAGATCACCTCACCCTGTACAAATGCATTAAATGTAGGGTGACCAGGCGTCCCGGATTTGCCAGGACGGTCCCCGTTTTTCACCAGCTGTCCAGGCAGATTTTGATAAATTTAGCTCATGTCCCCGTTTTTGGAGAGGGTTGACTAAAAATGGGGGGAGGTTTTTTTAATGTTTACAAAGCGGGAATAGTTAGCAGCTGTTCAAAAAAGCAATTTTATTCACAGGCAAGCGACTGGGGAAGATTTACAAGCCCCGTACGCCACATTTGCACCGCCTTTGCCTCACTTTTGTGATGCAGCGGCGGCGCAAAGGCAGCGCCATGCTGCTGGGTATTTACAACGTGAAGCATTTAGGGAAATGCGTCACGTTGTAAAGCCCTGCGCCACATATGGGTGTTCTGGCATTGGGGGGAGTTCCGGTGCAGGAACGTCTCAGAGAAGTGGCTGAGTGAAATCTACAAGATTTCATTCAGTCACTTTTACGTCCATGCTGCGTCAAAACCCTGCGCCTGTTTGAAGCAAGCATAAGGATTGATGCAGCATGTTAGGCATAGGGGCAAACTGAGCCTTGCTGGAGCTGCGTCGCGCTTGCGACGTGACTCCAGCAATATGCCTCCTTTCCGCCGGGATATGCGACACACATCTGCCCATCCATGCGCCACGGTGTGCCGCATTGTAAATGCGGCGCATCAGTGGTGGAACACGTTTGGTTTGGAGTGTCGCACCTGTTCTGGCGCATCCCTGCTGATTAGCATAGATGTGCCAGAAGTTGTAAATCTGCCCCTCTGGGTTTAAAAGATAGCATCTTAGGTATGTTCTTACTGCCTGTTCTGTAACTCTCCGCTGAGGAGCGCTGTCATTCTGTGCGCTTGTTGGACGTAAAGTTATAGTCCTTCTATTTTTGTGAAATGTCCCTTTTTTGCTTTAAAATTCTGGTCACCCTAATTAAATGCCCGCAAAACTGAAATAGTCGAAGCTGTGCCTACATTTCTTTAAAATAAATAAGCCCCTGTATGTCTGGCACCTGTTTCTGGAAATGGGCTTTCGACATTTGAATTTGACAATTTACGTTGGCGCATGTACCATGCAAATCAGAGATTTCACAGAACCAGGGCAGTTTTGCATTTTGCATTATGAGCTGGGCAGGCCCAGCACCGGAGGTAGGTTCATGCTTCAGGTCAGAGTATCCTGAGTTTCCCATGGTGCTTCTGGTACAGTTATGGAACGCTCCTTCTGGTGCAGTCAGCTTCCACGGTCGATGGTTTCTTCACAATTACGGTGAAGTGAGTGCCTAGAACTGTAAACAACCTTTTGAGATCTTTCAGCCCCTTTTGAGCTGCATGTGCACTCCCACCCCACCAGCACCCTCAAACAGAGCTTTAAATAATACTGCTGCTCTCCCAAGGCACAGAGGACATTGTGTAGAGCACAAGGTCCTACCCGACTTAATTGAACTCTGTTTTTTTTTTGGGGGGGGGGGTCTTGACCTGAGAAAATCTACTATGTGTATATATGTATATAGAGATAACTCTAATCACTAGTATATGCAGTAGACAATTGTACTCTCTACCATTCCCATGTGACTCTTAGAGTATATCCATTTGTATCTCTTCCTTGAGTGACTTTACTATTTGTACATTTGCAATTTTTCTTTCTTTTTGTATCTCTTTCTTGTGTGACTTTACATCTTGTACATTTGCAATTTTTTTTCTTCTGTTTGTATCTTTTATGTAATGCATGTAATCCTAAATCCTAATGTTTTGCAACTGGTTCTTATGTAAAAGCGCTCTGACACCTTCGGGTAAAGTTTGAGCTCTATAATGATATAATGAATGAATGAAGGGAGTCTTTCATCGCGCAACTTAGCCCAAGGGCATCAAGGCGCCTAAGCTGGTCAAATAATGTGTGTATATATATATATATATATATATATATATATATATATATATATATATATATATATATATATACAGCTGGTCAAATAATGTATATATATATATATATATACACACATTATATATATATATATATATATATATATATATATATATACATATATATATATATATATATATATATATATATATATATATATATATATATATATATATATATATATATATATATATATATATATATATATATATATATATATATATATATATATATATCAACGCTCCTGAGGTTACCACACAAGCAGGAAAGCACACAAACAGCAGGAAGGTTCACCTCTTAACCTTTAATCTTCGGTACAGGCAAGTAAAGCATGCAAGTAAGTAAAGCAGTTCCTGCTGGGAGAGCACCACCCCGCGAACACTGGGGGCCGCTGAGGATTTGGATACACCTATCCTATGGTGGAACAGTAGGCAGAGGATAAAGACGAGCAGGCAAGTGGGGGGGGGCTCATGCAGAGCCTTGAAACACAGCAGATATGAAAAGTGCCTTGATTCACGATGGAATAACGGACTATATCTCCCATAAAGCACCAATGTTGATGCGAGCATATCTATGGGGGTGTGTCCACCGCTGCACGTTTTCCACGCCACGCCTCTGCTGCAGAGACATTCGAAACGCACAAGGCAAAGCGCTGGAACTGCTTTACTTACCTGCATGCTTTACTCACCTGTACCGAATATTAAAGGTTAAGAGTGTGCTTTCCTGCTTGTTTGGTAGCCTCAGGAGCGTTGATATAAGAGCGGCAACCCAGCCGCTGGGAGAGCACCACCCCGCGAACACTGGGGGCCGCTGAGGATTTGGATACACTTATCCTATGGTGGAACAGTAGGCAGAGGATAAAGACGAGCAGGCAAGCGGGGGGGCTCAGGCAGAGCCTTGAAACACAGCAGATATGAAAAGTGCCTTGTTTCATGATGGAATAACGGACTATATCTCCCATAAAGCACCAATGTTGATGCAAGCATATCTATGGGGGTGTGTCCACCGCTGCACATTTTCCACGCCAGGCCTCTGATGAAGAGACATCCGAAACGCGTAAGGCAAAGCGCTGGAACTGCTTTACTTACCTGCCTGCTTTACTCATCTGTACCAAAGATTTAAGGTTAAGAGGTGAACCTTCCTGCTGTTTGTGGGCTTTCCTGCTTGTGTGGTAACCTCAGGAGCGTTGATATAGGAGCGGCAGCCCAGCCGCTGGGAGAGCACCACCCCGCGAACACTGGGGGCCGCTGAGGATTTGGATACTCCTATCCTATGTTGGAACAGTAGGCAGAGGATAAAGACGAGCAGGCAAGCGGGGGGCTCATGCAGAGCCTTTTTTGATTTCAAGAAAATTTTATTGATAAAAATAATGATAAGAATAGTAGGAACAAAATACAATACAAGTGATACAAGTGAATCAAGAGAAATATACAAATAGGGGCTAAAATGGGGAAGGAAACCAAGTAACTGTATATAAAAGTAAAATTAGCCTGTTATAGATATAGAATCCGATTAAGTAAAGGCCACTATCAAAGCAATAAACAAACGTATCACTATCATATTTGGAGAGGAGAACAGGGGAGGAATCAGAATAAAAGAAGAAAGGAAAGAAGAGAGAGAGCAATAGAAAAGATGAAAGGGAATAGAGGACAGGAAAGAGAAAAGAGAAGAAAAAAGAAGAAAAAGAAAAAGAAGAAGAAGGATTCCCACAGGACTAACCCAACCTAGAAAAATAGCAGACAACAATTAGACAGACAGACCAAAAGGAAACTGAGGAACCAAACCTTTTGAAGACAACTCCATATAATCATCCAAAGCTTTCCAAACCCCACTAGAAATAGATGGAGAGAGGTGAGCTTGATCAACCGAAGTGTGAGCACTGCGTAAAAAGGAGACCCAAGCCCACCACGTATGATAGGAAACCGACGAAAAAGATTTCCACTCCATAAGAATGATTTTCACCGCAACAGTCAGGAGAAGATCCAGTAACTGTAATTCCAATGGATCTAAAGGGATAGGAGTAGGAGCAGCCAGTGGGCCTAATAAAATTAAAGGGAAGGAAAGTTGGAGCTCAATACCAAAGATAAGAGAGAGATGCTTCTGGATGAGGTTCCAAAAAGGTTGAAGCAAGGAGCAATGAAAAAACATATGAGGAAAATCGCCTGCCAACAAACCACAGCTCCAGCATAAGTTGTCATCTTTAAGATTTAGCGAATGAAGACGCACAGGCGTCCAATGGAGGAGATTGATAGAGAAAAACTTAGACTGCATTAGAGATGGTGCGATTTTATTACGAAGAGAGAGTTTACCAATTAATTGCCAAGTATCAGAGGAAATATGATCCGTAATGGCATGATCAAAATGGTGTAACCATTTTTGTTGAGCAACCGTCTGTGCGGGTAGTGAAGCAGAGGACAAAAAATTATAAATTTTGGAGGCGACATGACCAGATTTAATCCATATATGAAAAAGTGAGATGGTAGAAGAAGTAGGATGAAGACGAACTTTAGCAATGGCCACTTTAATTTTAAGAAAAGTATAAAAATCAAGATTTGTTAAAGAATGCTCCTGAGCCAAGGTAGAAAAAGGTAATCGTTTGTCAGAAACACCATAGAGATGTTTAACAAGAGAGATCCCTTTATCTGCCCAATAGGACATGAGGGTGGGAGTAATGTTAAGCTTAATTTTGGAATTCCGCCAGATAGATGACCACCTAGTTTTATGTAAAGGAATTGCCACCTTCTTGTCTATTTTCCTGACTGCAGCAATTGTATCAAGAATGATAGCACGGGAGAACAGGATATGCAAAGTAGATGCAGTGCAAAAAGAGGCAGTAGGCAAAGGGGATGCTAATGCCTGTTCTATGAGCAACCAAGAGGGAACATGAAGAGATGGAGGAGAGAACCATAAAGCACCTTGAGAAGCCAAAAAGGCAGTTTGGTATTTTTCCCAATCAGGAAAATTACAAACTCCCATATCACAAGGACGACGCAAAAATTTGTAAGCAAGTCGAGCACGTTTGTCATTCCACAAAAATTTAGAAGTCAGAACATCGATTTCGTGAAAAAAGGAATCTGATAATTTAACCGGAAGCATGGACGAAACAAAATTAATAATCGGCGTGATCATCATTTTGAGAGTCTGGAGGCGACCCCACCATGAAATATGTTTCGGAGACCATGTATCCAAAAGACGACGCACTTTAAGGAGAGTCTGGGATTCATTATAGGCAGCGGTGGCATAAAGAGTAGAACAGAAATAAATCCCTAAGTATTTCAGGTGTGTAGACTGCCACTTAAAGCCCGCTGAGCCCATATGAGAAGGGAAACAATAGGCATTCAAAGGGAACATTTCCGTCTTATCTTTATTTAGGGTATAACCTGAAACCGATGAGAATAGGGAAATGGTATTAGAAATAGCAGGGATTGCCAAAGCGATATCATCTGAAAAAATAAGAACATCATCTGCGTATGCAGCAGTTTTAATACAGTGAGGCCCGAAAGAAAAACCTTTAATATCAGGGTGTAACTCAATCAAACGAAGAAGAGGATCAATAGATAATAAAAATAAAAGTGGGGATAAATGACACCCCTGTCAAGTGCCCTGACGAAGATTGAAAAACGACGACGTAGCGCCATTAACTCTAATGTTAGCTTTAGGTTGAGAATATAAGGACATTACCATATTAATGAAAGAGTCGCCAAGGTTATGCGCGCATAAAACAGCACGAAGAAATGGCCAAGAGACCTTCTCGAAGGCCTTTTCCGCATCAAGGGCCAAGGCCGCGACAGGAAGTTGAGACCGTTTAGCAGCACCGAGAATATGACAGAAAGTGCGTATATTGTCTCGCGCAAGACGACCTTTCACAAAACCAGTTTGAGAAGGATGAACAAGATGAGGGATAAAGGATTCTAATCTTTTGGCCAGGATTTTAGCAAAAATCTTTGCTTCCATGTTAAGGAGAGAAATAGGCCGGAAGTTTTTGGGATCCGAATGGTCTTTCCCCTCTTTCGGGATCACTACTATAGTAGCTTCAGCAGCCGTACCAGAAACAGACCCATCCTTAACAAAAGAGTCAAAGACAGATTGTAATTTGGGGACAAGCGTAGGGAGAAAAGTGTTATAAAATAAAATTGGATAACCATCAGGGCCTGGAGCCTTGCCAGAACGAGTAGCTTTAATCGCAGACACGATTTCCTCGGGGGAAATAGGCTTGTTTAAAAAAGAACGATCATCATCAGAGACCGACTGAATCGGAACCGATTTTAAAAAATCTTGACATTGGTCAAAAGAGGATTGATTAGAAGGAGTATACAATTTATTATAAAACTCACGAAAAACTTCAAGTATTTCCCCTGATTGGAATTTTTTAGAACCTGTGTGGTCAGTAATAGAAGAGATTTGCGAGGATTTAAAAGAGAAATCCTGAAATTTTAATGTAGCAGCCAAAATTTTCCCAGCTCGATTTTTTAACAGCAACTTCTTGGATTTTTGTGCTTGTACACCAATATGGGCTCTTTTAGTAACAATGGTATTATATTTGTATTTTAGTAGTTTTATTTGCTGTAAACAAGATGAATCCTTAGAGTGCCTAAAGGAAGCTTCCAGAGTTTTAATTTCAGATGACAAATCTGTAAGTTCCTTTTTAATATCAGAATTTCGTTTGGACATACATTTAATAACTTGACCATGGAAAGTGCATTTAAAGGAGTCCCATAGAACAATTGGGGAAGAGACAGAGCCTTCGTTCTCATGGAAAAAAGTATCTATAGCTTTAGAAAATTCATCAACCTGAGAAGGATCAAGCAAAACTTCGGTATTCAATCTCCATGAACCAGCGCGTGATTTAGGTGCAAAGGATGACAGCGTAAAAGTAACCGCAGCGTGATCAGAAATCAAAATAGGATGTATAAGCAGAGAAGAAGAAGATGAAACAAGAGAAGAATGAAGCAGGAGATAGTCAATACGAGAGAAGGAAGAGTGAGGCGAAGAGAAGAAAGAAAAATCACTACCAGTGGGATTATGAAGACGCCAAATATCTTGAAGATGAGTAATGGAACACATGTTAAGCATTTGTTTGTGAGATTTAGGAGGGCGAAACTGAAATGCAGAGTTCCTGTCTAAAAGAGGGTCCATCGGTAAATTAAAATCTCCACCCACAATAAGATTGCCAGAGTGCGGGGTGTCATTTAATTTTTTGGTCACCGATTTCCAAAAGGACGGATCATCAACGTTAGTAGCATAGATATTCATCACATACAGATCATGCTGTCCATCCGACAGTTTAGATAACAGCCAACGACCCTCGGAATCATGATCAGAAGAAAGTATCGATAAACCAGAATTCTTTGAAACTAGTGTAATAACCCCATTTCGTTTACCAAGGGCATCAGAACAGCAAACATCCGAAATCCATTCCTTCTTCAAAAACAACGCTTCTCTGTTAGTGACCTTGGTCTCTTGAAAGAGAACCAGATCAGAAGACAGAGATTTACAATAATCTAAGATTTTCGACCTCTTCACCGGATGATTCAAACCCTTAACATTAAGGGATAATACATTTAAACCTGGCATGGGAATACATAATAACAGAAAAAAGACGACATTGATGACAGAAAAAGAACCAACCTCACAAATACAAGGAACCAATCATGAAACATAAGAAACACTGAGGGAGCGTCCATGTGGGAAATCCAATATAGAGAGAAAGAAAGAAGAAAAGAAAAGAGGAAAGAAAGGAGGGAGAGAAGAAGCAGGAGGGAGGCCTAAAAAAGACCAGCATCATACTAGGGAGAATGTGGAAAGGCGAGTAAGGAACCCGTACTAGGAGGAAAAGTAATTGATAACAATAGCCCCAAAAAATATAGCAAACTGATAGCAGTAAAAGAGGAACTGGTAACAATCAAAAGTAGCACCGCAAAGCAGCGTAATAATGTAAATAGTCATAATATAACTAAGAAATTCGTACAATCACATTTAGTTAGCAGTGTAATGGCAAGAGACATAACTAGAGTAATGAATACTAGGGAGAATGTGGAAAGGCGAGTAAGGAACCCGTACTAGGAGGAAAAGTAATTGATAACAATAGCCCCAAAAAATATAGCAAACTGATAGCAGTAAAAGAGGAACTGGTAACAATCAAAAGTAGCACCGCAAAGCAGCGTAATAATGTAAATAGTCATAATATAACTAAGAAATTCGTACAATCACATTTAGTTAGCAGTGTAATGGCAAGAGACATAACTAGAGTAATGAATACTATTAGAACAACTGATAAGAAAAATAAAAGCATGAGGTAAATTATGAACAGTAGATGAATGCATGACGATCAATATGTATATCCTAAAAATAACTACATAGTTAATGAAGAAACTATAACTGTATAGAATAACAATTAAATCTGAAGTGTAAAAAACAGGAATATATGAACATGTAAGAAAAGAAAGGTAGGAAAATAGCAGAATAGGAAGAAAAAAGAAAGATAGAAAGAACATGACACATATCAGAAAAAGCAATGTAGCTATTTAAGAGATAAGCAACAAGAAAAGAGAAAAGCGACTCGAAGGAAAAAATGACAGAAAATAAAGACAAGAAAAGCTGAAGACAAGTTCAAGAACCAAAATAAAAGGCATGATTCTAAAAAAGGAATAATAAAGAAAGGAGAAATGGCAAGAAGTGGAGTAAAATAGAAGAACAAGAAAACAATAGAGAGATAAGAAGGGGTACTATTAGAAAGAGAACCATAGAAAGAACGAACAAGTAGAAATCCAAGGAAGAAGGATAGAACAGAAATGAGTATGGACACAAGAAGAACAGAAAAACAAGAAATAAACACCAAAAACATCAGTAAAGTAAACGAAGAGTAGATAGAACAAAGGTGAAACCATCATTATAAATAACAGGAAAGAAAAAGTAGAAGAAAAACAGTCTTCACAAGAAGATTACAGGGTGCAGTATAAAGAAATAGATGAGATAAAAGAGAGAAAGGCACTAAAAAGTGGATAATAGAACAATTAATGAAGCACCATGCTAGATGAATACAAGGAACTATACTATAATGAAGAAGATTATGGAAAAAAGCAAGATAAACAATTAATTAACTGTCCTTAAATATGGAAACCTTGTTATAATAATTTGATACGAAAATGCAGGAACATGTAGAATGTATAGTAATAGAAAGTAGGATAACAGGAGGCCAAAAAGTGCAATAAAAATAAAATATCATATCATAAAGGACAAAAAAAGTACACAGCTTGCAATTAACTAGCACCGAAAGAGGAAGATATTAAATAGTTGCGAGGCAGAACAAACAGTGAAAATAGCAATGTAAATATATATCAAAACTATATATATAATAAGTATGCAAAGGCACTTGTAAGCAATTAATTACCATGCATAAGGTATATAAACTTTGTTATAGTTAGCTAAAGTAAACAGGCAGGAACAATGAAAAGGTAATACAGTCATATATGATACTTAAATAAGCTAGAAAAATAGTAGAAATGAAAACCACTACCCTAGTCATAATATAGAAAAGCAAGTAATAATGGTAAAGCATCCTAAGCAGTAAAACAATAACTAATGAAGCATATAAATAAATGCAAAATACATTAACTGTAACATGGTGGGCGCAGCTAGACACCACTATCGATAGTAGATAGTAATAAACCTATGACCCAGCCTTGTAGCAGAACACGAAACAGTACAAAACACGTTGAAGTCAATAAGACGAAAAACATTCAAATAGAATGACGACACAAAACGGAAGAACCAAGTACAAATCAGGTGAGAAACTAGACTACGCAAAAAAAAAGAAAAAAACCAATAAAGAACCACGGACCGGGGAAGAGAAAAAACCAAAACAGACGATTACTACAAAGTGGAACAAGGAAATAGAAATGAGATATGTCTAACATAACCATAAGGATGGAGGAAACGAAGACAAGAGGAACAACCCATAAGGAAGAAGGAAAAACACTACCAAATCGAAAAAACAACAGCAAGGTGAAGGAGAACCGATAAGAAACGAAAAGGCACAACTACACTGATGAGAAAGAGACGACAATTAGAAAAACTTAATGCGCCAACTGACACCATCATAAAAATTAAAAGGAGACAACACTAAAATGAAGGAAAAACGCCATCAAAAAACTTGACTGACAACACCAGTCACGAAAGAAAGCCATAGACGAACCAACAACCATGGAGCACGCAGGTCTAAAAAGGTAAGCTCAATAGACCCGGAAACAAGAGAAAACCAAGTAAGGCAGAAGAATCACATCAGGTGCCAGAAGCACCAGGAAGAAGCGAAGCCTCCATTTGAAGCTCCATTTGTAGTTCCATCTGATTATCCAAAAAAGAGGCCAGATCAGCAGGTTCGTCGAAGATTCTGGAGCGACCTTTAAAGGTAATGCGAAATTTGGAAGGGCCCGAGAAGGAAAATGGGATATGCATCTCAGATAAACGCTTCCGAAGATTGAGAAAGCCTTTCCTCCTTATTACTGTGTCTCTGGCAAAGTCTTGAGAAATTGAAATACGGTGGCCTTCCCAAGAAACAACTTTAATCTTCCGCATATGAGCCAAAATTTGTTCCGTGTGCTGATGACGCAGCGGCTTAAAAATGATAGCCCTTGGTTGCGTAGCAGATTTAGAACGAAAAGTGGGGACACGATGTGCGCGTTCCAGCTCAAAGTCTCTTTGAAAAGAAATTTGCAGAGTAGAAGACAAACATTGGTATAAGAAGTCAATCATAGACGGAGCACCTTTCTCGGCTTCTTCAGGAAGGCCAAAAATGCGTAGGTTGGATCTGCGATTACGGTCCTCCTGCTCAGTGAGATCCCTCCGCAATGCCGCCATTGAGCGCTCTAATTGTGAAAGAGTTCTAGATTGCTTGTGCATGCTATCCTCTGCGTCACTAATACGTGTCTCCGTGGCAGAAACACGAATGGATAGAGCCTTAAAATCATTTCTGATGGCTGATACCTCCACCTGTAGTAAATCCGTATTAGTTTTAGTAGACTGCGCAATGTCATGGACATCATTGAGACGCGTCAAAATAGCCTCCAAAGTGGAGTTAGCATCCTTTTGAGATAAATCAGGTGTAGGAGATACTTGCTTGAGTCTCTTAAGAGAAGCTTTCGACTCTTTTGTATCTTTAGCAGTCTGCGACAAGCCCATATTGGCCGCCATAGAGCTTCAAAAACAAAGGTCGGAGAAACAACCACTGCAGAGAACTGAGGAAAGGCAGAAGGCACGAGGATATTGGTGTAGTCAGTAGGCAAGGAGAGAAAAACAAGAATGAGCAAAAATGTGAGAGCGCAAAATCAGCAGGTATCGCAAAACCATAAATAGCGGCAGGCTTACATGCACAAAAATCGAAATCTCAACACCGTAATGTCAGGGTCCTGCCGATATGAAGAATACGCCTTCATAAACTAAGAAGACAGCAAATAGGGTCTCAAAGAGCAGGTAATGTTATTGAAAGGCACTGTAGGAGCTTGAAGAAAGGCAAAGTAATATAAAATGCATTAAAAAAAAAGTTTCATTGAAAGCCACACAGCATGGAGAACGTAAAACAACCGTTATCAGCTTGCAAAAGTTATCATTCGTCACCACCACCTGATTGCACGCATTCCGGATAAAATAGTCGCCATGGTACCTCCGTTTGTGAGGAGACTCGGAACTGCGTGTGTGAGGCGAGACACAATGGCGGCCGCTCGTAGAAACACCGAGCGCCACCTTGAAGAGTCAAAATATCAGGCACCAGCAGCTCCAGGGCGCAGGAAGGCCTTTCCACAGGCACACGGCACCTTCCAATATATGAGGCTCCGTTTCTGTTATTGTGGGGTCCCTGGAAACGGAGATGAACCTCCGACGGCCCTCACTCGTCTCGGAGCTCAAGCGCAGACCGCCATTCCAAAGCGGCGCGCAAGCCACGCCCCCGGGCTCATGCAGAGCCTTGAAACACAGCAGTTATGAAAAGTGGCTTGATTTACGATGGAATAACGGACTATATCTCCCATAAAGCACCAATGTTGATGCAAGCATATCTATGGGGGTGTGTCCACCGCTGCACGTTTTCCATGCCACGCCTCTGATGAAGAGACATTCTAAACGCGTAAGGCAAAGCACTGGAACTGCTTTACTTACCTGCATGCTTTACTCGCCTGTACCGAAGATTAAAGGTTAAGAGGTGAACCTTCCTGCTGTTTGTGTGCTTTCCTGCTTGTGTGGTAACCCCAGGAGCGTTGATATAAGAGCGGCAGCCCAGCCGCTGGGAGAGTACCACCCCGCGAACACTGGGGGCCGCTGAGGATTTGGATACACCTAACCTATGGTGGAACAGTAGGCAGAAGATAAAGACGAGCAGGCAAGCGGGGGGGCTCATGCAGAGCCTTGAAACACAGCAGATGTGAAAAGTGCCTTGATTCGCGTAGGCAATAACGGACTATATCTCCCATAAAGCACCAATGTTGATGAGAGCATATCTATGGGGGTGTGTTCACCGCTGCACGTTTTCCACGCCACGCATCTGATGAAGAGACATTCGAAACGCGTAAGGCAAAGCGCTGGAACTGCTTTACTTACCTGCATGCTTTACTCGCCTGTACCGAAGATTAAAGGTTAAGAGGTGAACCTTCCTGCTGTTTGTGTGCTTTCCTGCTTGTGTGGTAACCTCCGGAGCGTTAATATATATGTATATGTATATATATATATATATATATATATATATATATATATATATATATATATATATATATGGAAGAGCAAGGTGCGCAAGCGCTTTGGAGAAGGCTCAGCCGCAGCTTCCAACCATCCGGCTTTCTGTTGGCTCCCAAGCAAAGACTGCAGGCTCTCTCTTTGCTTACTTGAATGTCCGACGCGTTTCGGGGCCAAAAACCCGCCCCTTCTTCATGGACTGCAAAAAGAACACCATGCTCGGCTTGCGTTTCCTGAATGCATTTTATTCAAGAAAAGGGCGTTGTCCGCCCTGAGTGGGTGGAGTTACGGCGCCAGGACTCCTGGAGCTTGTAGTCCCTGCAGTGTTGTAGTCCTGCAAGTCGAGTGAGTTATAAAATCTTAAGTAGATTGGTGTTTATTTGCATGTAGTAATGTCATTAAAGTCCTTGAGTAGGACGCGAGGGAGGATTACAGTCTTCGCTAATTTTTCATCTGGAAACTGTGCTGATGGACGATGACAGTTTACACCGTCTCAGGCCTCAGATACGTAGATGACTGTTCCCGTACTGAGGCGGAGCTCCTCTCCCCGACCAAGGCAGGCCGCTGAAACAATGGAAGAGCAAGGTGTTCTTTTTGCAGTCCATGAAGAAGGGGCGGGTTTTTGGCCCCGAAACGCGTCGGACATTCAAGTAAGCAAAGAGAGAGCCTGCAGTCTTTGCTTGGGAGCCAACAGAAAGCCGGATGGTTGGAAGCTGCGGTTGAACCTTCTCCAAAGCACTTGCAGCTGTGGCTGTAGTGAAGCACCTGTCTCCCCAAGTGGCCTTTTTTGTCCGAGGGACATATAGCATGAAAGCTGTGGAGGATCGAAGGGTCCTGCGTTGCTCCAATGGTCGAAGAGCTTCCTTTGAGAACTTTGGCCCTGAGTTATTAAGGGTCTTTTAGGCTATACAGAGGGCCTTAAATTTTATTCGGCTCCTGATTGGGAGCCAATGGAGCTCTTTGATGTGATGGGAGACAGAAGTGAATTTGGGAATAGAGAGTAAGGTTCTGGCTGCCGCATTTTGGACGGTCTGGAGTTTGTTGAGAACTCCTTCCTGAGCGTTCAAAAGCAGAGAGTTGCAATAATCCGTTCTTGAAAACACTAAGGTGCTAATGAGTGTTTTGCCGGCTGACTGTGGTAGGTAAGGAAGGAGTTTCTTGATTTTTTTTAGGGTGTAGAAGGCAGATGATACGACCGCATTGGCGTGATGGTGGAAATTCAGTTTATTATCAAAGGTGACTCCCAGGTTGCGGACCTTAACCACTGGTTGGGGGGGGGATCCCATCTCCGGTGGCCACCATTGTGGGGACCATGTTGGTCTCAAGCTCCCGAATGTCATCACCTCCGTTTTGTCGGAGTTAAGTTTGAGGCAGTTTGATGACATCCAGGAGCTTATCGCCTTCATTCCCTCCTGAAAATTGGCTGCAACGCTTGCTCCGTTGTTGTACACCGATAGTACTAGTTGCGTGTCATCGGCGTACGTGGTAAGGGCAATACCATAGGATTTTATCACCCTCGCTAAGTCCGATACATAGATATTAAAAAGCGTCGGACTTAGCGAGGAGCCCTGTGGAACTCTGCAAGGGAGTGAGAAGGTCTGGGAGGTGAAATTACCCATTTTGACAGTCTGGGGACGATTGGCGAGGAATGAGGCGATTATATCTTTAGCTGTTCCTCCTATTCCCTTCGCCGCGACACGGTCGATCAGAGTGACATGATCGACCGTGTCAAATGCGGCGGAGAGATCCAGGAGTATCAAGACGGCCGTCCCTCCCTTGTCCATGGTTGTTCTGATTTCGTCTGCGGCTTTCAATAGTGCTGTCTCTGTCCCGTGTCCCTGTCTAAAACCGAACTGGGTGTCATCGAGCAAATTGTTGTCGTTGATGAATTTTGATAGCTGAATGTTCATGGACTTTTCAAAAATCTTTGCTGGAAATGGGAGACAGGCGATAGGTCTATAACTAGCTGGGATGAGAGGGTCTAGCGTTGGTTTTTTCAGCAGTGGCTTTATGATCGCCTCTTTCCAGACTGAGGGATATATACCTGTTGCGAACATAGCATTGCATATGGTAGACAACGGGGGGGAGATTGCTTCCGGGATGAGGTTCAGAATGGAAGGGGGACATGGATCGAGGGGAGAACCAGATTTAGTGCTGGCTACCAGACGTTGAATGTGATCCTGGTCAACGGAGTTGAAAGTCAATAAGGTTGGCTGAGTGCCCGTAAGGGGAGGACTCGAAGTCGGTAGGGGGGCAGAGTGAGAGAAAGTCTGAAAGATGGAGCAGACTTTTTCCTCGAAGAAGCTGGCCAAGGCATCTGCCAGTGACTGAGAGCCTTCTAGGGGCGGCGTAGGGGGGTTGGATAGAGTGGTAACTACCCTGAATAGTTCTCCTGCCGAGTTCTTTGCCTGATTGATTTGTGTGGTGAAGTAATGGCTTTTCTCAGTGGTTATCAGTCTTTTGTAAATGGAGAGGGCATTTTTATAGTTTGTTTTATCTGCAGGAGTGTAGTTGCGACGCCATTGTCTTTCGAGGTTCCTGCAGTATTGTTTCTGCATGCGTAGGGCCTCAGAGAACCATGGGGCTGAAGGTGTTTTTCTGTTCCGATGTGATGATTTGAGCGGGGCTAGCTTGTTACAGGCCATGTCTAGGTTTGTCAGGTAGTTGGAGGATGCTTTAATAGGGTCGTGCTCATTGGGGATATGATTGTCCTGCATCATCTCTGCTAGTTGGTTTATATTGACATTTTTCCAGTCTCTGTATGTTGAGCGAGCTGGTGCAGTGAAGCTCGGTTTAGTGGGGTTTGTTTGTACTGTGAAACAAATAGCTGAATGGTCCGTCCAGATGAGTGGAATTATTTGGGTGACATTTACAAGAGGACTGTTAGTGAATATACCATCTAATGTGTGTCCTGCCTGATGCGTAGGGGAGTTGATAAGTTGTATTAGGCCTGCAGCTGAGAGGTCTCCAAGAAGCTGCGTGGTCGAAGTCTCAAGGTGAAAATTAAAGTCACCCAGTAACGTGAAGTGAGGGTCGTCAGCGACTGCTTCAATTATACTTCCTATGTTAGCTAGAAACTTAGCCCTTGACCCTGGAGGGCGATAAATCAGCATCCCCTTGAAGGATGATTTTGCAGATAGGCCTAGAGTAAAGATAAGAGACTCATATTCTGGGCATGCAAATGGTTTAGTTGTGAGTTTGAAGAGGTCTTTGTAAATTATGGCAATGCCACCACCTCTTTTTATTGGTCTGTCTAATCTACAAACATTGTAGTTGATTCAAGTAGCTTCTGTGAAGTCGGGTCCTGATGCGTCGTCGCCCCATGTCTCGGTGACGAACAAAAGATCCAGTTTGTGCGCTTCGATGAGATCGGCGATTTCTATTTTGTGTTTGGGGAGGGATCTGGCGTTTATTAACGCTGCTTGAATTAATGGTGGGTCGTTTGTTGAAGGTTTCGCGGTACGTTTATTACACGTAGGACATGAAAATGGGCCTAGGATGTTGTTGGAGTAGCTTAGATTTGGGGGTGTGTGTGGTTGGACCGCTGAGTGCCTCAGTTTTAGTAGTTCGTCGGAGGAGTAGATTAATCTCACCGTATCAGTGGATGGTCGTGGTGCTGGGGTCACAGGGGGGGTGGCCGTTGGCCCGTCCTCGGCACGGACGAGCGCAGACGAGCTTGCCTTATTCGCGCCTTCGGCGCGCAATCGGCGCGCCCGCTGCGCTCGTCCGCTGCGCTTCCGGTTGCAGCACATGTTTATAGTGCCGAGGATGACATGGGAAGTGGGTGTGGTCAGCGCGAGTGGGCGTGTCCGCTGCTGGGAGGCGGCGTTGCCCTGGCAACAGTATGCCGTGTCAGCCCTGGATCGGCTGGCCGGTCTGCTGCGAGTGATGTCGAATCAGGGGGAATTAGCAAGATAAAAACAAGTAATACAATTTTAAAAGAGCGTGCTAACTCCCGGCTTCCGCCTCAGGAGTGGAGTTCTATGAACCCGCGATTTTGCTCAGCGCGCACTCATATAGAGCAAGTGGGCGATGTCAGCGCGAGTGGGCGTGTCCGCTGCTGGGAGGCGGCGTTGCCCTGGCAACAGTATGCCGTGTCAGCCCTGGATCGGCTGGCCGGTCTGCTGCGAGTAATGTCGAATCAGGGGGAATTAGCAAGATAAAAACAAGTAATACAATTTTAAAAGAGCGTGCTAACTCCCGGCTTCCGCCTCAGGAGTGGAGTTCTATGAACGCGCGATTTTGGTCAGCGCGCGCTCATATAGAGCAAGTGGGCGTGGTCAGCGCGAGTGGGCGTGTCCGCTGCTGGGAGGCGGCGTTGCCCTGGCAACAGTATGCCGTGTCAGCCCTGGATCAGCTGGCCGGTCTGCTGCGAGTGATGTCGAATCAGGGGGAATTAGCAAGATAAAAACAAGTAATACAATTTTAAAAGAGCGTGCTAACTCCCGGCTTCCGCCTCAGGAGTGGAGTTTCACTTTGGAGACAGCAAGACCTGTTTTTTTCTCTCCTACCATTTTGTGCAAAGAATGGCAGCTAGACCATCCAGCAGTAGTGTGCACTCAGATGGCTTCATTGAGGAAGAGCCTCCTCAGCCCAAGATCAAGGAGCATTTTATTTGGAAGTTTTTTTCAATACCTGAAGGATTAAAAAAGGTCAATGCTCCCAAAGTTGAATGCAAAATCTGCCAAACTGTGCTTTCCAGAGGAGACCCAAGAAGGAAGTACAGTTTTGGCAATTCGACAATGATTCGCCACGTCCAACGAAGGCACCCCCAGAACTATGCCCAGGAGAGTGTCCGAGACCTGGCACGTAATCCCCAAGGGATGGAGCCTCTACATCTACAGGAGGAGCCACAACATCAGGGAGAGGACGTGCAGCGGAATTGGAGATGATTCCGAACATTCAACCTGTTTTTAGTGACATTACTATAAAGTGCAAGCGATGCGATGAAATGCTGTGCTATGGTGAGCAGAGTATCAAGCTCATTGCACGCAAGAGGCAAGAACACTGCTGCCTTCCCCAGCCCTAATTTTTCCCCTTTTTTTGCTCCTGTTGAGCAGTTTTGCATTCCCTGTTTTTGTTTTTGTTCTGAAAAAAACATAAAAAAGAAGAAAAAAACAGTTCTTTTTAGAACTACCTCCAGTTCTCAAAAAAGAGCTATATTCTTAACAAATTCAAAAGGAGTAACTGAAGTGGAGTGCAGTGAGAGAGGAGAGGAAAGGAAAATGAGTGAGAAAGCAAAGAAAGGGACGAGAGGGAAAGGGAAGTGAAGTAGGGGGACTGAAAGAAGGTGAGTGAGGGGAACGAGAGTGAGGAGAAGGAGAGTGAACATGGGGAATGTGGATAAGTGAAGAAAATGTAGTAAAAGAACGGTGGTGTGGAAGGGTAAGAAAAGAGTGACGCAAGCCCTTTCACATTATACCTGCGCCCTGTGTAATGTATGCAAAGGGGGCGTATTGACGCAAGAAAGGGTCGTAGAAGTGACGCAGTGAAATCTATGAGATTTCACTGCGTCACTTTTAGGACACCGTTGGTTCAAAATCTTGCGCCTGCCTCACAGCAGGCGTAAGACTGATGCAGGCCCTTTCACATGGGGGTGGCCCCATGTGAAAGGATGCATTGCTGGATTTGCATCACTTTTGTGACACACTCCAGCAATGCATCACTTTTGCGCTTACAGATACGTCAGAAATACTGACGTATCTGTAACTCCTTGAGACATAATGCGCCATACATTAAATATGACGCATGAGTAGAAGACTGAAGGCCTTTCACTGGGTTTTCACCATGGTACGCTCCCCGGTACGTTCCCCGGTGCGCGTACCGGGTGCTCCCCCCTCAAAAATCCCCCACATCAAACTAGGGGGTCTACCCTGCCCCCTTTTGGTCATTTCCCCCTTTGTTTTTGCCACCTCTTGAGTCTCGATCCTACCGAGACACAATATGGCGGCCGCTCCGGACTGTTTGGAATGTTGACAGACACCCGAGAGCCAATCAGCTTTCCGCGCGCGAACTCGCGTAGCTCGCCCGGTGCGCGCCCTGGTGCGCGTACCGGGGCGCGTTTATAGATATATATATTTTTTTGAACCTAAATTACTCAAAATCCACTGGAGCACATATCTTGAGACATAGCAAAGGCACATCGAGCTACCAGTCCCTACAATTTTGCCAAGTTTGGTGGAAATCCATTCAGCCGTTCGGGCTAAATGTGAGTCCAACCGCCCTATGCAAATTAACATGGGGAAAACACGTTTTGGGACCTGCCTTTTATCTCGCCCCCTCCTTGACGAATCCCCCCCAAACTTTCAGGGAAGTAGCTGAGTGCAGCGAGGCAAATTTCAGGAAATTTTCAGGCAGATTCCTCAACCGGCGCCAAAGTTATTCCCAGTAGAATGTTGCGAATTACCTATACAAAATAATCCTAACTATAACTACCTACTGGCGACCGCCAGTAGGTAATATATATATATATATATATATATATATATATATATATATATATATATATATATATATATATAATCGCTTTAAATAAATAAATAAATAACGGAGGCAACTCTGTAGAGTTTTTGTAATCCCACACACCACAGTATTGTGCCTTGTGCTGGGTGCACGGAGATTCCGCCTGTGCACAACACAATTTACCATCCTCATCACATTGATTTTTAATATCTGGCGACACTTGCTTAAATCATATCACAAATGCATCAGTGGATGTAGATATTGAAATTATAAGTAATGTTAGCAATGAACTATTACCTATTTAACAGCAGCTAATGGGTGTCATGTTGTTTTGCTGATTTTCTTACTATATAGCCACCACATTCCTATTCATCTGTAAAGTTTGCAAAAATATATCCTAATTTATAAAGTAATGGTCTTTTTAGAGTGAAACGACCAACAAATGAAGTTCAAGAATCTTGCTCGTATTTCTTTCTTCTGTTCTTTCCTGCCCCCTTCTCTCCCTTTCGGCCCTCTCAAATTCATAGTTACCAGGCTATGTGACATTGTTGCTATGCTCATTCGGAGATTAATACCTGCTGAGATTAGCAGAATCCGTCCAAATTTCCAATGGAGTGACATCAATGCTGAATCGCAGCAATTCAAAGAGCTCAAAGTATTTTCTGAAACATTTGACCCCTCCTGCGTCTCAATCTGCACATGGTCTGTCTATTTTTAAGGGATCAGCCAAGGATAATTTTCAGTTTAAATGGTGTATGTTCCTTCAAGTTTTTCCGGGACACAAAAATGATTTATTTCAGTTAACCTCAGATTACTCCCGCATTTCAAAGTGTAAATCAGTGGTGAATATAACACTGTTAAATATTAAATACTTAGTTGATTGAACTGTGTGTATTTAGGTATATGAAAGTGAAAAAGCCCTGTAGAACAACACTAAATTAGAGAAAAATAAAGGAAACAACCACTTTTGCTCACCATGGTGGTACTTGAACTTTTTGAACCCTGTAGTTTAACAAAAAAATCCGTTTGGGAAACCTAGTAATCAGTGTAACACTTACTGACCCGATATCGTGTTTTTGATAAGAAAAAGACAGCATGCGATTTAAAACAGAGCGAGAACGAAAATCGTGCTATACAGGTGATATTTGATAATTGTACTAAAAGACCTAAGCTGTTGTGAAGTTTGAAGATTAGTGGGAGACAGTTACAGTACTTGGGTACAGCAACTGTTAAGGCGTCCCATCCCTTGGTGCAGAACCAGTAAGAAAAGATGTAGAGGGTTCTAAATGACTGGCTTCAGAGTGCTGGAAGGAGAATAAAAGAGCTGACCTTGAATTGTACTACGTATGCTTCTTTTTTTCTTGGGATATGTAGTGAACTGTGCTATGAGAATCCATGGAAGAAAAATATCACTTTAATATCGAAACATGCAAATCTGAATTCTGACAATACAAGCATAATAAAAGAGAACTTTATTCGGCCTAATTAAAGGCCACAAAAGCACAAAATAAATACAATCTTTCACATTTGCAATAAGAATAAAAACATCAGTGAAATAAAAAATGTGTAGCAAATCCGAAAAAAGACAACATTTCAGGGCAATGCATTTATAAAAGAGCCTAGTCAAAATTATTACAAGGTTGCGAAAACCGTCCGATTTACATGTGTCAAATTAAGACTAACTGGAAAGGCAAACACGAAGGAGGATATTTTATGCCATTCCAGGATGTTCCCTGCATCTCTTACAATCACCAACAATGGGCATTTTAAAATTGTGTTCTTTTGTAAAATGGCTGCTTGGGTTTTGAAATACATTGTGATATCATTTACTGGACAGCTCCTTTAAGACCCGAGTTTGCCCTTAATTTCACGGGAGCAAGTTAGAAGTTGTCCTTTTTTAAAGGCGTTCAGGTTCAGCCAAGCTCTGAGTCTGCCACACGGCTGTGGAAGTTCTAACAAATGAAAGTAGAATGAGGTTTTACCTACTTGTATCTCAAATGAAAACCTACATTGTGCATTAGATTAAGAAGTCTTCTCTTGAAGTTCATGCTTGCCAATCTCATGCATGCTTGTTTCTGAGACTGTTGTTTGTTTTTTTGTAGTACCTTTATATGTACCCTCTATCTGTTTTCCATTGGAAGGGATTTTTTTTTAAAATTAAGCAAGTCAATGTTTAATTACGTTATCAATCGTTTTTCATACCTAGAGAAATTCTATCATCGAACTGGCATGAAATATAGTGTGCCTAAGATGACGAAGACTTTTGCTGTCAGCATATTAAATCATAGACACAAAGTACATGCTGCAGTGGTACTGAAGGATAAGGAGTAGCAGGACTTATGCAGAAACGTATAGATTCTTTTGTCTCAGATGACTCATGCCGCCTGATTCATCATGCTTTTTTGCGCTCGCAAAGGGCCAGATTCTGAGAATCTGGCCCTTTGCGAGAGCGATTTTTGCATTTGGGATTCAGCATCCCAAATGTAAAAATCGCTAATTGCGATCTCGCAATTGTGCGAGGAATTACATTTAAGGAATCTCTATTTGAGATTCCTTAAATGCAATTCAGCATCCAATTATATTTTGCGAATTCGCAATTTCTAGGCGCAATTTACCGCGAGGTCAGACCTTGTGGTAAATTGCGAAAACTCAGATAAATGCATTTAAATGCATTTTTCTGAGTTGCATGTTACACACACACATGTCCTTTGGACATGTATGTGTGCAACACCTGTGTCAAATGTCATTTGAGGGGTGCTACAGGGTGTCCTTTGGACACCCCTGGCACCCTTCAAATCGCAATCTTATTTGCGATTAGCAAATTGCTAATCGCAATTAAGGAATACTCACTATTCATTCCTATGGGCCTTTTGGCCCATAGGAATGAATGGCGAGTTATTCCTTATTTGCGATTAGCAATTTGCTAATCGCAAATAAGGAATCAGTAGGAATCGCATTTTATTATGCGATTCCTACATGATTACCGTTTTGCGAGTCCTTAATAGCGAATCGCTATGATTCGCTATTAGGGGCTCGCAAAACGGCCCGTTGATGAATCTGGCTGATGGTTTGCAGACACCATGCAAATGCATTGCTGGCTTATGCTAGTTCAAATCAATTGACACTAAATTATGCAAAGCCTATGGCGATGAAATTATATGAAACCCAAAACAAAATAATTGTATACTTTTAGGTTATTTACAGGGCTTACACTCACACTCCATGTCAGGGATCAAAAAAGTCTTGGTTAGTTCTACATCAGGTTCAGCTTTGTGTTGGAAGGTAGCGAAGCCAAGTCAGAAGGTTTGGAGACTGTGGAGTCTGGGTTAGCAGTGGAACAGGTATTTGGGTTGCATTTGTTTAAAACCTGTTCCAAGATAGTCTGTTCCTGAAAGGAAAGGCTGGACCTAAAATGTTTCCAATCCAATGGTGTTTAGATAAAATATCGGAACCAAAAATATCTTGGGGCAAAATATTGTGTCAAGAACATCAAGCACAAAAACATTTTGAAGGTTAATTTTTATAGGTAAGTAAAGTTTTACTATAGATAACTTCACATCTATGTACCATGAAATTATATATATCTTTGAGGTGCGCAGATGTGAAGTTACAAATAGTAAAATTATAATTACCTATTTGCACTTACCTTCTCAATATTTTGGTCCTAGATATTTTTGACACAATATTCTGTCCACACTATATTTTTAGTGACAATATTCTGCCAGTGATCCCAAACAAATGGCCCTCTTCTTCCTGTTCAGTGTCATGTGTCGCAGGTACAGTATAAAAGGCTAGGGGAAGAGAAGCACATTGTCAGGCAACATTTTGTATTGGTGGGTTGCCAGTGGTGCCTTGCAGTTTGTCGCCCAGCCCTCCCTTGCTCATGTTTTTGTTTTCCTCACGTTCCTTCCCTCAGGATAGACATGACTATGATTAGCCCTTGTTCTTTGGGTTTTTGTGCTTTATTAGAGTTTTCAGTTGTTTCCCGAGGCCCGCTGCTGGGTCTGCAGTTCACAAGTCTTGTGGGAGGTGAGGTCAGAGCTTTCTGAAAAGAGGTAAAACCTATTGACTCCTAGAAGATCAAAAGTTCAAGATCTTACATATTTACTCTGTTTCTGTTAGTCATTAGTTTTATGACGGAAAATTATAAAGTAACTTGACGTCCTCTGGTGACCTATTTGCACTGAATAAAAATTGTTTAAAAATTGAATACATAGATAGTGTCTACTCCATGTTCTTGCTGGTTTGGGGTCTGACATTTGCTTGATGTAGGGTACAAAAAAGTATTAAAACACATTTTCTTCTTGCACCATTGGCTAGTAATATTTGTAATTGCCGATCTAATTCCAACAATTGTATAGAGGCATTATCATAGGTAGAATTTTTCGTAAATAAATGCAGCTAGCCTCCGATGAGGTTTATAACACTCGTTTTGCAAAAACGTAAGGCTTTTTTAGAGGATGGCAGACGGGATGTTCTTCCACAAATGTGATGGACCAGTGGACAGGATAGCTGCCACGCGTTGACAGAGTATCCCATCTGGCAAACTCTAAGTAAGTCCCTATTTTTTAGCCTTTTTCAAAATAACTGCAGTACCTGGTATAAAGCAGACACTGTGAGATTGTAACTTTTTACAACTTTATTAACATTCAAACAATGGCTACTGAACTGCCAAGCTGTTTAGAGGAAAAGTTGAAATGAGCATTATTTATATTCAACTTTATCTGTCGTCCCTAATAGTGTATTTTGGGAAGATTTACAAAGCCTTTTTCCTGACAATAGTATAAATAATACATTGAACATGTAATAGTTAATGTGCACCTACGATGTATGCATGAATGATACATACACACAATTTTGAAGTTATTTTAGTCTAGTCGGCATTCTGACCGGCATGTCAGAGGTGTATGTGTATATTGGATATGAGATAGACCGCTAAAGAGTTACAATATTGTCGATATTGACAAATACTTTTATTCCTCTACTGAAGTGCCAGAAATTTGCAGCATAACTTCATTCTCCACATCTTCCTTAAAAATATCATCTTTTTCTTTATTTTATCTTAAAGTAAACAATATTTTACAAATGTAGTGAATATACCATGGTGGGCATTCATGTGTTCGAAAGTAGGAAGCCTGAGAGCTGAAGCCAGCTTCACTCATCCCTGATTGTGATGAGTGCCGGGATATTGCATTGTTATTACCACACTTTGATTACTGGGAGTCCTGCTGAGGGTGTCATTCTTCATTATACCAAAAATGTAAGCTCTGTGTTAAGTTCCATAGTAGCTTGGTGAAGGAGACAAATGTAGGTCTCTTAGGACACGTACACGTACAATCCTTACACACAAGAAAATGCTGTGGTGCTAGAAATCAGCTTCACCACAGTAGAGGGATTGCATCTGTGAACATATACACAAGTGAAAATAAATAGGTAACCTTCAGAAAAAAATGTTCTTCAACTTTACTGCGGAAATTGCTGAGACAATACACTGAACTCTATGGCAGAGGCAAAGGTGATGGAATTGGTAGAAAAACTGTGTTAGACCTATCAACCTTAGGGTGGTCTTCCTCTAAACGTTTTACCTTTCTCCTCCATTTTTGACAATCTCGTTTTTGCTGGCCTTAGGACTCTGTGCAATTTACCACTGCTAGCCAGTGCTAAAGTGTATGTGCTCCTTAAAATATGGTAACATTGACTTATCTTCAATGGAGGAGAAAGGTTTAAAACGTTTAGAGGAAGACACCTAAGGTTGATAGGTCCTAAAACATGTTCTTTCTTACCAATTCCATTACCTTTGCCTCTGCCATAGTAGTTCAGTCTGTATATGTCTCAGAAATGTAATTACAGACTGTGCATGGTGTTTTAAACTGCCATTTTCACCTCACAAAATAAACCTTGTGCCAGACTCAAGCCTTCCTTTTTAATACATATAAGTCTCCCCTAGGGTAGAGCCTAAACAGTCCACAGGGTGCGGTGAAATGTATTATAAGAAATAGGACATGTGATTTTACGTTTTATATGTCCTGGTACTTAAATTATTTTTTGACTACTGCAAGACCTGCCTCTCCCAAAGGATAACATTGGTTTGACCCTATTACATTTAATAAGCTGTAACTTCCAAATGGGAATAGGGAACAAATTCGTTTTTGGTGCCTTTGGAATTGTAATGAAAAATCATCTCTTATGGTAATATAACATTTGAAATTACATTTTTGAAAATGCCACTTTTAGAAAGTTAGCATGTTCCTGCCTTAGACATTTAGTACAGGTGCCCTGTATTTGGGTCAAATGGCTGGATGCAGCTGACAGTTGGGCTTTGTGACGTCCACCTAGACAGCCCCTACCTAAATATTGTACCTCACAATTGAGCTGCAGAAAGGACTGCCACTCTGCTGGACTGCTGCCCTGCTGGACTACTGCCTTGCTGAACTACCCCTTGCAAAATGTCTGACTTCTGTTCAGAGCCACATGGACATAACAGGCTCTCAGCCACGTGAACTAGCACCCAGAACCAGCTGGAGCTAGTACCTGACCCGCATGTAGAGCCTCTCCGGTCCTGTACCCATGATGTGACCTTGGTGTGCTTCAATTCAGTGGAGCTGAATTGAAGTTTTTGGTCTCCTATTGACCGTGAACAGGGCTGTTGGCTCCAAAACCTTGGCGCTCGCACTACCCGCCAATGCACAGTTCAGTCAACCTGACATTTCATGCTACAAAGCTTAAGCCCGACCATTTGTGATGACAACAGAATCTTTGCACTACAACCATGACTGTCTGCGATGCTAGGCCTGCTCTTTGTGCTACATCAATGACTGTCTACAATGTTTCCCTGCGGCTTGGGACCACTCCACCAAGCACAAGATTATTTGCTCAGGACTGACAAGGTAACTTTTCAGATGGACTAACCTGGTCCCTGTGTCCGACCTGTGCTCCCTCAGAGTTGGCCTGCACTTGTGACTTTCTCCTGGTCTCATACGACCAGATGCACCACTGGTGCTTTGGGCTTTTTAACACTATTTTCATTTAAGTCTTTTAAAACGCATATACCCGGTTCTACTGATTGTATTATTGTTGTTTTCATCTTGTTTTATTTATTTAAATTTACTCAATTTTCTATACTGGTGTGGGCTTCTTTTTGTGGTGCGTTTTCGCTTTATCACTGTTTGAAGTGCTATATCAATGCTGTTCACATTGCCTCTAAATTAAGTCTGACTGCTCTGTGCCAAGCTACCAGAGGGTTAAGCACAGGTTAATTTCGGGTTAGCTTGTGACAAGGATTGTGGCTGCTACTTGAGAAGGGCATCACCCCTTCAATCCAATTTCTTACAAAGTGACACCTTTGAAGCTCGCAAATAAACCTAAGAATAGAATATAAGCACCTGAAAAAGCATCCCATAATGTGATGTTTGCAATTCACACTGTTTACTAGCTACCAAAACATGGCTAAAATTGCAAAGTGTTTAAAAATGGTTGACATTGAATACAACACTGGTCTTTTTATTGAATTGAAATATTTTCTAACAGCATCTTCTATTTAAACAATAGAATATGTAATTAAAATTGCTAGCATGACTATAAGCAGTAGAATAAATAACCATGGTTACTCACTGAGGAAGTCAATAAACTTAATTAGAAAGAAGAATCTGGCAAATTGTTTAATGATTCATACTCTGGAGTATCAAGGTGAAATGAAGAAATGGAAACAAATCAAGTTTTAAACAGAGAGATGAAAACTAATGGGAAAGGTAAACTAGAGAGGTCTGTCAGAAGGGGACTTTGCAGCGGGGTCATTATGCCCCAGGTCCCGTACTTTTTAAAGGCCTCATGCATACAGTTGATTATAGATTTGAAAGTCCACTGACAAGCCAGCTAACATGGCCAATGCTATTTGATGGCACCAGATGCAGGATCTGCTGTGCCTCCACTTTCACTACAGCACATTTTGTTTAAATTATAAAGGCCCCACCTCAGTTTGTTTTCTACAGCCCCTCAAAAAATTCTGGGATTGCTAAAAATCAGATATGACATGTCAGATCAGAGCAGGAACACTATTATAATAAATATAAATGAACATGTCAAAGAGATAGCTTAATGATGCGGTCAGGTGAAATGTCAGAATAATCCCTACAAGAATTGGGTTGCAAACTTAAGACATTACTGTATTAAAGCTTGGTTAGTGAAGAATAATCAACTTTAATCCAATCAACTTTCCTGTTAGCATTGCATTTGAATTCATCCAAAATGTTCTGAAAAGATCCCCAGCCCACCTCTTGGCATATGTAAAATACAGGTCATAAGTATCTTCATATAGGCTATATCAGCACACAATATTAATCTCCACTCTCCTTTTGCAGAAAGGCTTATATTAGGAACCAGCTGTATTCTTGTGTACTTGCATCCTGTGTGAATAAGACATTAAGGTAGTATTTCCTGAATACAAGTGCTGATTTGTTTTGCCTTTAAATGGTGGAGTTTATTATAACCCACACAAATGTTATGTTTGATCCTAGTCATAGTATCCATGTGTAGATAATTTTACAATTTCCTATGCCAGCTTATCTCCATGTGAGTGAAAGAAGAGATATTTTGCTTGAGCTGTTAGGCAAAACGCATATCAGAAACATGTAACTTGGATACTTTAGTCTTTATATTGAAGCCACTGAAAAGGAGTTCCTTGTTCTCAGTATATTCCACGTAATTATAAATTTGCCAAATAAACCAACATTTCCAGGTATCAATTGCAGATTTAAATATAAAAGTTTTCTATCTCAAATTAATCAGTTAACTTGTCAGCTTGCAGCTCTTGATTTGATAGCTTTAATTAAGTAGCAACGAGATTAGAATTGTGTCCAAATTGTGTTAATATCTCTAACTGATGAACCAGAGAATGTTTTTTTCTACAGCTTTTTACATTTAATTTAAATGGGAAGGACTTAGGGCCTGATTCATATCTTGGTGGACGGGTTACCCGGTCATAATTGTGATGGTTATTCAGTCCACCTAAATATAAAGCCCATTATATCCCATGGGATTTATATTTCGGGGGGTGAGATATCCGTCACTGTTGTGATGGAGTAACCTGTCCGCCAAAATCTAAATCAGGCCCGTAGTCTTTCTCATTCACGATCTATGAAAAATATTTTTTGAGTTTCTCACACTGTCCTCAAAACAGCAATTGAAACAAGAGGGCAGTGAAAGTTTAAGAAAATTAAAAGCATATTTGCATCTCGTTTTAGAACCAGAATCTTTGAGTATTAAATTGTCTCCTATTGATAGACATGCATAATACATTTATAATGTACAATACCACATGCTTTTGCCTAATTGAAGAGATGGCTTCTAGTGGCACTATAGTGTGTACTCCAAGTGAATCCAAAACTAAAGACATACTTTAAAATATAAATGGGATGCACAGAATAAAGAAATATGTACTTATAGAGCCTGATTACGATGTTGACACTGTGTTGGTCCTGGGACTGACCGAACTCCGGCCGGCTATTTACAATGCGTCTGAATACTGTTTGGTCGCATTGCCCATTTCTTAATGGGAGCTCATGTTTTGGACGTAAACCGCCCGTAACACAAGTTCCCATTAAGCAATGGGATGTGTTGTTCATATCTGCTGATCCGTTGGTCGGATCCTTTAGGGGCCACATCATAGGCGGCCCCATAGTCTTGAATTCATTTGTATTTATTTTACACAATCTAGTTCAATCTGAGATGTGTGAAGAGCCATGTTATTAGAATGGAGTTCCTCTACTGCTCTGCAAGATAATATTACTGTTTATTAGCACCATCTTAGGATCTGGTGAATGTGTATAATTTTCTATAAGCTTGGGCTTCTTTTCGAGGGAAATCTGTACTCAAATTTAAACTTTCTTTGTTATAATACACATAATTTGTCTATATTGCATAGTTTGCCATCCAGGTGAGACATAAGTTAATCAACGCAACAGAATAATATATTCTTGCTGCATAATTACAGTGGTACTGGCTAAATGTTACTGTGACTGGGATATCCTTAATAGAGGAATGGGCTTACTAAATGAGAATGAGTTAAATTAAAATTTTGAAACACAAATGGAAATAGACATTCACTTTGTGTACCTTAGATTTACAGTTGTTGAAATTAATTTTTAAAACCAAACTTTTCATATGAAAACTGTTGTTATGTAATGAGCCCTTGCAAGCATCAAATGTCAATGGCATATTCCTAATGTTGTGCTAATTGTGCAATACATACCATCACAGATATCAAGGATTTTTGTTAGGAGAAAACAGGATAAGTACTCTAAATAGATAATAACCTGTTTTCATATAGTGCTCCATTTGAATTATGCAGTTTCCAAGGGCTGTAAATACCAGATATTTCTATATCAAACGTAGTGGTTCTAAACTAACCTAACTCAGAAAGAATGGAAGGCTGAATTGATTTGAACTGGTGATGTACAGATAACAGTATATGTTACTGGTGAATGTTTTACTCTTTGACCTCTAGAGTTTCTTCAGGATTATTAAATACTGAAAGAGAGGCTGACCTAAATGTTGATTGCGTAATGCATTTAAAACAATTTCCTATGAAAGTCAAGCCCAGAGAAAAGAGAAAACACCTAGAAGTGACTAATTTAATGAGGGCAACAATATAAATACAATTATCAATAAGTATGAAGAGTTTTACATTTGACACTGACATAGCAGTTTATGTAGGAGCAAATTCAGATGTAACTTGTACAAGAAAGACACATGTGTATTATATTTTGCTATATAGTTAGAATAACACATTCATATCAATGATGTGCCCTTAAGCACAGTGCTGTACCAGCTAAATTTGAAGCAACCCTGCCAGAAAATATTGATAAGTAGGAAAGGTAGGTTTACAATGTGATTCATGTGGGAACCATTCAGTGTTGTGTGTGATAACCAGAGGAGAGCTGTAGCTATATCTCCGTAAACTTGGTGAAGCATTTAGGCCTGTAATTGATGCAGAGGAGCATGAGGCTGATAAGTCTTGCATGATGGCACCCTGCCAACTATGTGTGGTTTATAGATTGCCTATTCATAGTGATATCAATATGGAAAGCACTGTGTGTCTTGCATGAGGCCAGAGAGTTGGGCTAGTCATGCTGCAGTAGACATGACACTGTACCTTAACTTGTTATTGATGCAAAAGAGTGTGATATAATAGAATATTGCTTGTCTGGGTTATTGTCTCAAACTAAGCTCTAAGTTTTGTATAAGAGATTTTCTTATTAGTAGACCCCATATTGCATGGTGGTCTTGATTGGGAGGGCAGAATCAATAAGTTCGAGAGAATCAGACCTCTTCAGCACTTTGGATCTTTAGGTGGCCAAGCCGTTTTCAGAATTTTATGAAAGGTCGTTAAGGAGCTTTGGGCCAGATGTATCAAAGTGTTTTGCCTGTTCTGTGTCTATGGGAAAATGTGTTCATAATTAAGGCCCTTTGTCATCTGTAGCACAAAGGAGGTCCCACAGTTTGGGGACATTATGAATTCGATGATGGCCTGGAGTAGTGCTAGTCTTGATCTGAGGGTTCTTCTAGGTAGGTAGGCTGCAGAAGAAAAAGATCAAGGCCGGAAGAATTGATGAGAATTACAGAGAACCTTGAAATAAGCATAGCCATTGGGTGTTATTGAAGACCTATGCCTTGCCACTGTGCAACAGTAAAGAACATGAAGGGTAGGGGTGATGTGCTCATGGCTACAGAGGCACATTGGCAGGCTTGCCGGGCATTCTGAATAATGTGCAGTCTGCGTAGGACAAATACTGGGGCACCCATAGGATACACTATTAACAAAATCAAGGTGGTAAGAAATAAGGTCATACTAGCCTGTAGGGGAACCTAAGTTATTGGAAGAATAGAAACAATGTTATCATAGTGAAGAAATAGGGTTTGGTTTCCAATTATACCTGTATTGAAGAGAAAGTTGGATGTCCATGATCCTCCCAAGGTTCCCCATTTTGATGTTTACAGGCAGGGCAGCGAGGGAGTCTCGCTCAAGAGATTATGGTATATATGTATGTTTGGTGGGTACAATTCTAGAAAGAGACATGGAATCCAGAGTCTTGATTCAAAGGCTTTTCAAGATCGAGTATTTATCAGGGTTGAAGAATTTGCTGAAGTGGTTTGATGGTGGATCCTTTTAGGATGCTGACATCAGAGAGACATCTCTAACAATAGAAACAGATCAAGAGGGATTATAACACCTGTTTGTAACTTATGATGAGATTCTGTACATTACAGTCCCTTGTTAACTGAGGCCAATACAGTTTCCAAAGTAAGGTGTGATGGTGTATTGTATCAAAGCACAGCAGTAGGAGAGAAGTGACTCTGTTTAGATCGGTGTATGGTTGAGGTTGTCCTAGATGTTTAGTATTCAGAAAGTATGTTAATTTCTTATCATATGATAAAAAAGGAGGAGGCATACTGGCCACTCAATGGCCGTGTTAATCCTAGAGAAACTTTGAGAAGCCAAAAGCTGCAGCAAAAGGAAAATCAAGATGATGCAGATTTGCAGGAATTTGGAGACCTTGTAGCGATAGAATCGATCAGTCATAAGTTGCAAGAAACTATTGCTCAATCACATATTTACTGTGCTCTAGGGCCAAACGGGATTTCGTGAAGAGTTTTTTTTAAATCGCCTGCATTTTGGGCAGATAAATTAGCTCTTTTGTTCATTGCAGTGCACCGTATAGAAAAGTCCCAGATTCCTGGAGAGATTCAATAATACATTTAATTTTAAGTGGAGGGTTGGGGAAGTGGAACCAGATAATAAACGATCATCTTATATCTCTTGTGGAAATGGAGGCAAAACGCTTCATAGGTCTACTGCTGGAAGACCTCAAAGTCTGGGTGGAGGAAAAGGTACTAGTATCACGTATCACTGATTTAGAAAGGCTTCAGACAAAACAAAGGCTGCATTTTGAATCTGATGGCAGTTTCTAGGCTTACGGCATGGGCTGTCTGTTCACCTACATTATTATACATCTGCTAAGTTGATTTCCAGGCAGCCTTTGATTAGGATACCAGATGTGAATTGTGGAAAAAATTCTGTCCAGGTCAACCGCAAAGAAGTTGCTAAGAGCAATAGAATTCTATATTCTGATACCAGGACAAGGATAACACTAGGTGACGGCAGCTTGTATCTAAAAAATTAATTTGCACAATGGTGGGATTTATTCTATGCAGATGATTTGGCGATTGTGAGCAAAACAAAAGTGGTCCTCCAGCAACAGATCAACAAATGTAGCGCATACACACGGACAAAAAAGCTTGAAGTGAATATGCCGAATAAAAAGGTAACTGTCTTTGGAAAAAGAGTCATCAGTAATGGGGCTTGTTGTCTGAGAAGTGAAATCATCAGCATTCCATCCAAATAAAAGTACCTAGGTGTCTGGATCAAAGCAAGAGGAAATCTGGCTCAGAAGAAAGAATCAATTCGAAATAAAGCTAAGGCACTTCAATTCACATTCTCAGTCGCCTCAAAACATCTATGGGGCTCCGGATTACACCTAATACTTTAGGTTATGAAGGCAAAGTTATTGCCATCAATAATCTATATAGTGAAATCTAGCTAGGAGAAGATTTAAGACTCCTGAATAGCCTCGCGGTTAAAATATATCACTCAATCTTTCAATTACTAAGAACAGCATCACCCGTCCAGGTGTGTCTGGAATATGGACTGTTAAACCAAGGCATATCCAGACAGCATCAATTCCTCCCTTTTTGCCACAAATTAAGAGCTTCAAAGTCAAATTCCCTGGATAACCTAATCTGACAAGAAATTGTAAGTCACCACAGTACATTGTCACACTATCAATTTCTGGAAAAGGCTTTGGATTCTCTACAAGCATGGGAGTTGTGGAATCAGTCGGCCAATCATGTGGTATTTAAAAAGTATTTCGCCAGCAATGCTCTCAAGCTTAGTAGAATGCAGGACAAAAATTTGCTAGCCAGTGAAGCCATAACTGGGTGAAACTTTGACAGTCATTCTTATTGAGGACATCACAGTCCAAGTTTATTACTGAGTCTAAGGTAAATACGGTGCCAATCGGGGAGCACCGAAGTCCATATAGGAACTACCCCACTCTCGGTCCGAGCCATTGGTGTGCCCAGGGTAAGTCCAGGTGATACAGATTTACATGCCAACAAATCTGGTAGCAGAGCTTATGGTTCTGATTGGATTCAATCACCATTAAATCAACCCATATGGTAATAGAACCAATTACCGTACCTTCATGGGTCAAGCGGTTTGTCCCAAGATTCAAATTGACCCTGCCCTGACCCAGAAGAATGGTGCCTAAGCTAGATTTTGTTGAATTATTGAACTGTCTGCTTAGGTGAGTTGAACTGTTAGGCACTATCAGTTACATCAAGATGGAGACGTAATGTTTTTATCATGCAAGTGCATTAATCGGGAGCAGTGTCAGTTCATTCCTTGTTACACAGAAGTGACCACACATAAATACGGCAACTTGCACATGTTGAGCGTCTACTGGTGTGTGAAATTAAGTAGTCTTCTTGGTACTGTAAATGTTTCGGATTATGAGAAGCAGAGAGAATGTTAATTGTGGTGAAAGGAGTTCACAAGAGCTTGGCAGTAGTTAGGTGTTCACATCATTTGGTGCTCCCCAGGGATTGTCTGGCAGACTCTGAAACCGCACTGCGATAGGGTGACCTTGGACTGAGACACACTTGTATTTGTAGGCTGATCGTGAACACAATTGTTCAGAGAGAGTGAAGATTTGGGAAAGGCATGAGAGATAACAATATCAGAATGGAAAATCCTTTTTTTGTAAAAAAGAGAAATATATAAATAAGGAAGAGAAATTACCACCAGAAGGTACTCCTGCTAGGTAAATGGCAGCAAAGAAAGGGTTAGAAATGTGCATGTGGCTTAGTCCAATGTCACAAATGTACGTCCAAGTATGGAGAATTAAGAATCCCATTGAGCAGGACCTTTTTCACTCCCAGGATTGAAATGTTAAGGTGGGCAATGTATGACATGAGACCTCAGCATAGACCCACACAGTTTGAGGCACTGACTCTTTGGGAACAAGTTGCAAATGAGAAAAAGACAAAAAAGTTTGCATCAAACATTCACCACAAGGCTTATTTGTGGAAGAATGGTCAGGAAGATGAGAGGCAAAAGAGATGGAGGGAGGAAGTGATTAAGACAGTTGGAGCTTTCCCACTAATAGAGGGCAAGGAGATAGAAAAGGAAAATCCTAGTGAGAAAAAGAAGAAAGCTATGTACGAAGCAGAAGTAGAGAGCGAGGAGGAAGATTCCTTCATAGATGAGCTCCTTAAATTAAGACCGCTCCATACAATGCAGCAACAACACCAAGTACTACAGCACAAGCTGACAAAATTTAAACAAACACTGTTCCCGCCCTGGAAGATAGCTAGACCCAAGGTTACTCAGAGACAGCTTTACAACTCCTGCTTAGACCCTCGACCCCTGTAGGAATGAGTATTTCGCACTCATTGACAACTCCAAATTTTACCTCTATTGTGACTGCCATTACCATGTCTCAGAATCAGATCCTTCTAAGCCTCCCTAATGATGTCTCACGGGTGTCCAGCTTAATGACATCAGGCCCAGCCCATGTACAGGCTATGACAACCCCTGTGGCAGGAGGTCACACAACCTCCATAGTAAGGGACAGACCTCACGAAGACTAAATCTTGCCCAATGGAAAGCCAACATTTGATGAAATTGTTATGGATAATGTAGGGATGGACTTCCTAGGGCACTATGATGAGAGCAAGCTACTTTACATCAGAGAGGAAGCTGCAAGGGTGGTGCAAGAGGCATTTAAAAAAATAGAGAGACTGGCGGACAAATTTGGAATTGATTTGACATTAAGAAAGAAATTGCAAAAGAATATCAGGATGACAATGGGCGACAAGAAGCTGAAGCTCCTAAAGGCGATGGGGCTAAGAGCATCTGTAAGGGAGTTGATTGAGAACATCAGGGACAGGTTTGAGTCTGCAAAGTTAAGGGAGTTGTGGTCCAAAAAGAAGAGTGTTAAGTTGAAACGGAAAAATTAAGTCACAAAGGAGTATGAGGGAGAAGCTGAAGGAGAACTAGCCAAGGAATACAGGGAGGGTCTCGGACTGATCTTGGGGCATCAGATAGAGAAGGGAAGGGAATCAGACGAGTGGCCCATGAATTGATTGAAACAGTTCTTAAAATGAAATTCCAAATCCCAAACCTTTTCTTTGTGCCAAAGCCTCTACTGAGGCTGATGCATACTGGTGTCAATGACTCAGTACCATTGCCTCCTACACCAAAAGAGTAGGATGAGAAGAGGATGAAGCTTAGCTAACATCCACTAGCTCCTGGAGTGCCCCTAGGTTTGAATTTTATCAAGCGTCTCTCTGTTTATGTTGAACAGAACCAGCTCCTGGCTTCTCACC
This sequence comes from Lissotriton vulgaris, assembly GCF_964263255.1. NCBI lineage: Eukaryota > Metazoa > Chordata > Amphibia > Caudata > Salamandridae > Lissotriton > Lissotriton vulgaris. The sequence continues at coordinate 1,684,092,966 of NC_141685.1, forward strand.
AAGCTGGTTTCCGTTCGGGTCATTCGACCGAAACCGTGGTGTTGGCCGTCCTCGACGAGCTTAAGGCCAAGGCCGACGTCAATTCCCCCCAAGCTTTGATCCTCCTCGACTTGTCCGCTGCGTTTGACACGGTCGACCATAACATTCTTTTGGACCGTGTCAGCGCAGCGGGCATACGAGGTTCTGCTCTTTCCTGGATCACTTCCTTCTTGACAGGTCGTTCTCAAGCCGTTCATCTTCCCGGCTTCTCTGCTTCTCCCCTCCCGGTGCCCTGTGGGGTCCCCCAAGGTTCCTCTCTCTCTCCCCTTCTTTTCAACCTCTATATTCACCCTCTTATCTCTTCCCTTCTTGAGCTGGGGGTCTCTGTGTATAACTACGCTGACGACCTCCAGCTCGTCTTTGATCTTTCCTCTCCTTCTCACTCTCTATCCTTTTTTCACTCCACCATGGTCTTTATTTCTGGGTGGATGAGCGCCAACCACCTCAAGCTCAATCCAGATAAGACTGAGCTTGTCCTGATTGGCGGCTCATCCAGCCCCTGGTCCCCTGCATACTGACCTCCCATTCTTGGCCCCCCTCCCACCCCCGTTCCCCCTGTTAAAACTCTGGGCATCAAGGTCAGACAGGACCTGTCCATGCATGGCCAGGTCAGTGCCGTGGTGTCCTCCTGTTTTCTTTCCCTCCGTATGATCCGGAAAATTTCTCGTTTCTTTTCTCTTGACTCCCTTAAAATCATTATTTCTGCCCTTATCACTTCCCGCCTTGATTATGGCAATAGCTTGTTCGCCGGCATCCCTGCCTATGAAACCCGCCGCTTACAAGCTATCCAGAATCAGGCCGCCCGTCTTATCTTTCACTTGCCCAAAACCCATCATATCACTCCCGTCCTCAAATCCCTTCACTGGCTGCCCATTTTTCAGAGATCTCTGTTTAAACTAGGGTGCCTTGTTTATCGGGCCCTCGATCACTCTGCACCGGCTTTCATCAATTCTTTGATTTCCCGTCACATCCCCGCCCGCACTCTCCGTTCATCATCTTCCGCTCTCCTCACCGTTCCCCGCTTTCACAAATCTCGCACTGGTGGAACCCGTTTTTCTGTTCTTGCTCCCCGGTTCTGGAATTCCCTTCCTCTTTCTATGCGTTCGATCCCTATTTTTTCACATTTCCGTAAAGCGCTGAAAACTTTTGTTTGCCCTGGCCTACCCCTGCTAATCCTCCTGGCCCTGTCTGTTCGGTTCTTTAGAGCTCCCAGCGCCAGGAAGCCGTTTGGCCATCGTGCGCTCTACAAATATTTTTCATTCATTCATTCATTCATTCATTCATTCATTCATTCATTCATTCATTCATTCAAGAAGGCCAGTCTAAGAACCTGCAGTGCCCACAGGGCAAACTCGACAAAGTGTCATTCCAGTTGCTACAAAGCACCAGGTTTAAAATAAACATTCAGAAAGACAGTAAGAACTGGTTGAGAGCTCACTTAAGCCAGGCCATGCCAGGTTCACAGGATATAGAAAGCAGAATTGGTAGAGAAAATGCCATCTCTGAAGGTGAATCAGTTTCATCCGAACCAGAGATCTCAAGCACATCCAAGGATTTTGCATTAACAGAGGAAGAGTGTCCAAAGACAAAGACTACCCAAAAGAGACTGTTAACAGGGTTAAAATGAAACCATAAGAGAGGTTGGTGAGTTGGAGGAGACAGAACTTTCGGAGCAATCAGGCCTCAAATGTGAGAGTCACACCTAATAAAATCAATATTACCTAAAAGTGAGAGGAAGATCAACAGCTAGTACTCAGGTCCTGATTGGACATGTCTTGCAAAAATTGACATTGAATTTGATGACTGTCTAACCAACATAGATAAAGCTCCTTGAGCTCTCACCCAGTAACAAAAAGGGGCTTATTTTGAGAAAACCACTGACAAAAGTAAAAAAGGATGACTAGCAAGTTAGGCAATTGTCATCTCTGTAGTTGGATGGATGTTAGCTAATCATCTGCTGGTGGAAATGTTTCCCGTACTCCTGTAAACACAACCATTAATCTTGCTGTTAGTCAAACTGCGCATGGAGGTACGACTTCACACATTCCGCATGATGAAAGTGTTTATAGCTCTAACATTTATTTTCAGATGTTAGCGAAATGTGTGAAATCATGCAAGTAGAGGACTGTTTCATTTGCTCTTATCTCCCAATGTCTGCAGCTGAGAGGGCTGCCTTTTTCTATCTGCCTTTGTCGTATTCCTTCTCACGAGGTGTTTTCCTTAATATGTTCTATCAGCAAAACTCCATTAAGTTTCTTTGTACCCACTACGATAAACCCTTAGGAAATGTGCTGAGAGTAAATTATGCAAATATGTATGTGTGGTCCACTAAACATGGTTATCTTTCCTCGGGTCACTCGGAAGATTCTCAATGAGGACGCTGCGTTTTATTGTGCATTGTCATACAGACGTAGCCACAATTTCCACCATTAAGGAAAATTAACGAAATTGATATCTGATACATGCAATTGAATTGTTTCTAAAAATCCGTAACTTGAATCATTTAACAATCGGAATTGGTTAACTCAAACTTAGAGGCAATTTCCAAACTTATCAGGCATGCACTAATCATTGTCCTGATGATGATCCTAGTAATTCATTGTAAGGATCGAAACGTCGTCAACCCATGATAAACAGCTTGCACATTACTCCACTGTGTAAAACTAGTGCATTGACTGTTTATACTAAACTTGAAAGAATTTACATTTTACAACCTGTCTTGCCTGAAATGTCTTTGTGTGTTTTGGCATGTTTCATATAGGATACAGGATTGTGTCCGACTATAATGATGTTCTCAACCACGGTTGTGTGATTACTTACAATATTACATTTATTATCTGGCTGGACATTTGGAATATAGCATTGATTTTAGTCTATATTTATCTTGTTGACATCTGAATATTTAAAGACCATTGTTAGCATATATAAACTGTTACCCATGGTCCTTATTTACCTTGAGGGTTTCCTTGTTTTTCTTTACTATGTTTCCTTTATGGCTTTTAAATTAAGGAATCAGCATGAGCATATGATGGAAATATTTATCCTTATGACTAACTCAAGCTTTGTGTGGTATCCTGGTATTCATTATCCTTCAATGGTATGTTCCTTTTCCTTACTCCAACTTTAAACACTGTTTGGAATGTTGTAGGTAAAATTACAGTTAGTTGGAAAGCTGTGAACTGTAGGTGCCAGTGGCTGGAGCTTCGTGTAATGAAATACACTTCTAAATAGTTAATCTCAACTTTGTGTCTGTAGTTCCGGACCTTTCTTGATGTGTACATCGACACCTCATTTGGCGACGAGGATAGAGCCATGAAAGAGCTTTTAGACTCTCAAAGAATTAGGCACAAGAAATGGGCTTTGTACCACCCTAAGTCCAATAGCATAGTTGAAAGGTTTAATAGAACCTTGAAAGAAACTATTTAGACTGCCAAACTCAATGGGGTGGATTGGATGGAAATGGTAAAATGTAGGGTGAAATAATATGGATATACACCCCACACCACCACAAGTTTGAGCCTATTTGTACAAATTAGAAAATGCAATTCTCATTCCAAGATGTGACCGACATGGGTGGATGCATACCACGAGTCTCATCCTTTGATGGCTGAATTACTAAAAGAAAGTAGAATTAGAGAATCACACATTGAAGAAGAGAGAAAGGCACAATATAATCTCTGTAAACGGTCAAATAAATGCATGTCAGAGTGGGAGATGTTGTAAAAGTTAAGCTCCCAAGATATTCAGGTAGCTCTTCTTCTCACTTTGGTGAACCTCGTAAGGTAGTGAAGGTCTTTAAAGGGGTGATGAAATCAGAAGATGGGTAGATCTGGAGCCTAAATATTGTAGTGTTGCTGTCAAAAATTTGGACTGTATCTTTGTATACTTCCTTTTGCAGTTATTATTTGTTTAATATATAAAATGTATATTTTTGTTTATTTAGCATATACTTTATCTCCTTTTGTTATCATTTGTAGATTTTAGTTAGGGGGTTGTGTAGTATTCTTGTATTAATTATCCTTCAATGGTATGTTCTTTTTTCCCCTTTGCCCTTTGAACACTGTTGGTAAGTGCTTATTTGGAATGTGATGAGGGGTATAATGACAATTGGTTGAAAAGCTGCGAAATGTTGGTGCCTGTGGCTGAAACCTCTATGAGAAAACTGTTGACTATAGTAGATAGATCTCCACTAATACTGCAGGTGCTTTTACGGTTATTAATAGGTAATTGCTTGCTATGCGATCTATGATCATGCAGAATCACCTTCCGTTAGATTTGCTATTTACGAAGGAAGACGGATCTGCAAAGTAATCCATGCAAGGGAATCTTGTGCATACAGTCAAAAATCAGATAAACAGCTATATCACTAACATTACAAATATCACTCATGAATTAACAGAATTGGAAGAGACTTGTGCCTTGGAAGGAGCATGTTCAGTATTTGGGTCAACTGGAAGGGGATTTCCCTAAGATTGATGAATAGTTACGGAATGTAGGTAGGAGATTACTGAATGTGCTTTTACTTCCTCTCTTGATTATACTTGGTGTTGAATGTATGCTCTTTCTCCTAACATTTTGCAAAGGAATGTCATTAAGCAATAGGGTTGATTGTGGTTATAAGAAGATGTCAGCAATGAGAGGAAGAAAGAGGAAGAGAATTGATATAATGGTTGATAAGATGAAAAGTGAACACTATGAAAGATTTAGGAGAATTGAAGGAAAGGAGGTCCAAGCTGATGGATGCTGTGTTGTAATAAAGTTGTAGATGAGATGATTTAGAAATCATTGGGGGTGGGGGGGTTAACGTTGTTTTAGATTTTTTAGGCTTTCATTGTGTTTTAAATCAATCTTATTTACATAACCGAAAGTGTACTGTCCTCCATTTTGAAAATGATGCCACACTATACCACCTGATCATTGTTGTTATGGTTACCTTTGCTCTAAATGAGAAATGCAAGCTTTCCCGGTCTTTGGGATTCATATGTGCTTAAGCAAGGACAACCTAGCTGTTCCAAACCGCTCTGTGGACAGGGTTGCAATCCATGTCATCTGAATCGACTCTAGGAACCTCTGAATTCAATGTAATAGTACTATGAGAGGATCTTCGAATGTATTCGCTAGTAAAACATTTCTTGTTGCTGGTTGCTCATTGTTGCATATACTGAGAACTGTTTATTTATGTAGTAATGTGTGAAATCCTTTGTCTAAAGTTCCATAAAATGATCTGCATTTTCCACATTGGTGGAATCAGCATTTTCCCACTCCTAGTACTTATGATATGCTCATACCCACCCCCCAATGATATTTCATGTATTTTGCCTAATCTTTTTCTACTCAAAGCCTTTTTTATTTTTAATGTCACAGTCCTGGTTCATTACTGAGTCTCACAGAAGGGAAAGACGGGCCCAATGGGAGAGCACCAAAGTGCATAGAGGGACTAAACCACCTGGTCGGAGCCCTCAGTGGCGAAGATACAGATTTGCTCGCTGACACCATAAAGTTTAACCACATCACTGAAGCCCTTGATAAACCCTATGGTCTGTCTGTAAAGGGAAGACACAGTTAAAGGATCTTTTTAACTGACTTTAAAGGCATTACACATTATTATCTTCCATATAATGTGAGCATTGCACATTATCATGCTGAGCATCATGAAAAGACAGCATTGTTGCACAGAGTAACAACTGTATGATTCATCTATTTTCTTTAATCTCACTTAAAATTTAGGTCCAGGAAATGAGTAAACTAATGGCACATGAAAGGATATTACTTACTGCGAGAGGGGGCAAAATGCTTAAATACAAAACCTAACTTAAAATGTGTAAGCGTATAATTAGTATATTTTTGTGTACACAATAAATAACATTTTGTACTTTTGATTTGAACTAGGATCGATTTTAATATTAGAAAGGGTACACTACTAAATTTCTCCAACTAGCCTTCCTTTAAGAACGAGAGAGAGATAGAGAGAGGGATAAAGTTAAAGAGAAAGAGAGAGAGAGAGAGCGAGAGAGAGTGTGTGTATTGCAATATTTTAAGGGTATCCTGGGTTTCCCTTCCTCACCTTCCATAATTTTTAATGCGCCATGATGACTGCAAGGGTAATTGAGGTCTCTACAAATCTGCAAAACAAATAAAAGAAATAAATGCAAATTGGATTATGGCAGGCTTCAAATGTCTGGGATTATTGGAATGGAAAAATGAGCCTAAAAAGATGGTGGTAGCTTGAAACTCTATGCTTCTGGAAGACTTTGAAGGTTATGGCAGGGTTGGTCACATGTCAAGACTTTGATTCCTGATCACCAGTGGGTCAACATTTCTGTAAGATCAGATGCGTGATCCCGGTCCACTTAGGTCTTCATTTGGAGTCTGGCGAATAGAACGCTCTGTCACATATATGATGAATATCCAACCATTGATATTACAAGTACATTATATCCTATGGCACTTGTAATATGGCGAACATGATATCCGTCATGTTTATGATGGAGTATCCCATCTGCCAAACTCTAAATAAGGCTCATAATCATGTGTTGGGTGCTTGAATCTGGAAGACTGATATTACTACAGTCCAATCTATTAGCTGCTATGGGGATGCCTCTGGAGGGCTCATTGCTTCAAAGTAAATCAGCTGAGAAAGATGGTGGGTGAGGTAGTATATTCCAGTGTGTGATACCCACCCAACTCTGTTAGGCCACAAAATGTACTAGGCTTCAGCCTTTGCCTCATAGCGATGCCAATGTGAGATTTAAATTATTAAAGTGTAACTGATGTGATTTCAAGTACTTATGTGATATTATTATACGAAAATGCTTGTTTTATGAAATTACTGAACCTACACCATTATGTCATTTAGCTTAATTATGTACCATTTGTGGTAAAATTTTACAAACACATTGGAACCACAGAACGCAATTAGCTGTTGTTCACTGTTCTTTTAGCATGAAATGCACCAGTGTCAAAAATTGACACAAGAGAACATCATTTTGTGCTAAAATATAGGCTAAGTGACAGTTTCTCATGTCATGTAATTAAACGTACATCTGCTGAAATGTAGTGTAATTACTTGTAATTAAGTGAAAGCAAAATACATGTATTTTGTACACCCCTACCTATATCCCCTTTAGATGAAGTATCTAATGTCAGAGTCAATGAGGATAAGAATTGATATACATAACACGAAGGACAACATTCTAAAGGCATAATTAGATCTCAGGGCAGCCACCATCTTGATTACCTCAGCCTGCCCCAGAGAGAGAGCTAACGCTGAGACCACCTTCCAAAATCAATCCATGTCTTAGCCATCAACGGAAGTACATTCTCCTCAACCATTCCACCAAGGCCTTGGTTCAGAAGATTGTCCAGGTTGTGTAAGCTCTTTTGGTCCCATTTCAGGGGAAGACCGGCAAAACTGACACTGACTTGCATTTTACCAATTCACTTGTAATCAGAGAGCTGTGAGAGACAATCAAAAACATTAGTGTCGCCGCCACAAATAGAGATGTGTAATCATCAGGCAGCATCATCAGCATTTAGGAAAAACTGGGTGGCAACACCCTTGATTAAGATCAAGGTCCGAATAGCAGTCACTATCGTTCCAGGGGTAGGAGGAGTAGAAGTGTGGGAGGGCAGAGGACATCCCTGCCTCATTCTCATGCTAAGGTTTTGTCTGTATAGTACGGGACAAGAAACCACAACCGCTTTTCTGCTCTGTTTGGGAGTTATAAAGCCTGAGGACTCTTGAAATGATCTCCCGGCCTAGGCCAAGCCTGTCCAGTACTCTTCAGGGGAACTCCCTCTTCACTCAATCAAACGCATTTGCATCGAGGGACAACCACATCTTTCTACAGGTGATGAATTCCCATGGCAAATGAGGAAGGGTCCTTGGGTGATCCCTGGAAGAGTGCCTGGAACAAAACCCACCTGCAAGTGAAGAATAAATGATAGGATAACTTTACGCGAACTGGATGGCAGGATCATTGCCAGTTTCCTGGCAACTTCGCTTATAAGGGAGAAGGGCCTATAGCTTCCACAGACAAACAGATATTTCCCTTCCTTGGGAAGAAGTGTTATTTTAGCGCAGTTAGACATGAATGTCAAGGATCCGGAACTCTCTGCTCCCATGAAGGCCTTGTGTAGTATGGGATTCTCACCACAGAAGATAATGTGAGCCTCTCCTTGCTAGCACCTTCCTCGAAGGCTCAAGGGCTTTGTGTAAAAAAATCAGTGGTAGAAAGCCCATGTACACCTCATGGAACGACACCTTGATGCAAAGTAACGTAACTTAGTGGAAAGTGCTATTTGCCTTACTTTTAAGGCTACTTTCCAGAGGGAAAACGTTTTGTATTGGAAAGTAAATACATTATCAGTTGATCATTTTTGGTGACTTTATTCTCTTCAAAGTGTTGATAAATGTGCCTCATAGTTTCCATGTTTGTCCTACCTGTGTGGGTTTGGAACTCTCAAACAGTTAGGGAAGAGACCTGTTTTTTGTATCTGTCTATGTTTACAATGAAAAGAGATACTACACTTAAAATGTAAAAAATGAATGAGAGAATCCTAGCCATTGACTAGTGGTAACTGTTATATTTATCTCTGCTACCTCTCTCAAGCATCCCTATTGAACTTAGGTCTTTAACCGCTTGAACACTGCTATCAAGGCTGCACTGTCACAGCGATGGGTTATAAACTCAACATTCATACTGCTGGCACATAAGCTAGTATGTTTCACATGCATAATAAGCTGGCAGTGTTGCGGCAGTCTTGAGACTGCAATATGCTTGGAGGGCTGCTGTTGCCCCTCCAAGCATATTCGAGTTTCTTCTCTGACACTGTTTTCATGGCATTGAGCCCCCATGAAAAGAGTGGCAGAGAGGAAACAAAGGGGGCCCCTGGTGCTTCTGTACCAGGGGATGCATGCAGGGGGGCACATAGTGTGCTCCCTGTCTGCATGCACCTCCAGTTCCCACAGGCCATGGATTTAACAGTCCATGCCCTGCAGAAACCTACAATGGCATTCCCATTGCTGAGCCTGTTATGCCTCTTCTATGAGCCTTTATGCAGGCACCACCAAGGGCCAGCTGCCGCAGGACTGCTCAACCTGGATTCCAGTTGGAATGCAGCGGACGTTCTAAATGTGACTTTGGAGGAGCGGTAGCAGGGCAAGTCATAATAAGGCCCATAGAAAATAGCCCTTTACAAACAAAGTTCATTTATCACTTTTGGGAAGAAAACATCAGCAAATGCAGTTGTACCATTTAAATTCAAATAAAGAGTATACTTCAAGAGGTAGGTGCCCAAATAGGTAACTGGTGCAAGTGAAAAGAATAGTTATGAGTGCTTATAAACAGAAAAAGACATATGACTCTAGACTCCATGATTGATTACAGGACAGGGGTCAATCTGAGTCTATATTGTATTTGTAGTCAATGGCATTTCCACCTCTGATTAATACAAGGTCATCATCAGAACAGGAGTGATTAGATGAGCACAAGGATCTGGGTTAGAGACTGCACCTCCTTATCCATCTTCCGCTTTCAGCTAAAAACCTAGGGCCATATTACCAAGATGTGAGTTAAAAAACGCACATCTCACATTTCCCTATCGCCTGCTATCGCCGGATTTTATCGCCGTGTTAGCGCGTCATTATCAACACGCAACACGTAGGCGATATTAAATCCGGCAATAGCCGGCGATAGGGAACATTAGCCCATGAAAACAAGCGTTGTTGTCACGCGCTAATGTGTTCCATTGATAATATGGGGGGGTAGATTCAGCTTGTTGATCCACACCCCCATGTTATCAATGCCTAACACCTGATCAGAGCAGGCGTTGGGAGACCTGCGATAAACGTGTTTATCGCAAGTCTCCTTCTGCCTTGATAATAGGGTGTTACCACCTCCAACCACATTTTACATGTGGTTGGACGTGGGAACGCCCACTTTGCATGTCATTAGCGATGTTTCTCGCTGACATGCAAAGTGGGCTTGAGGCAGGCGTTAGCATGCCCTTGTCAATAGGGCGCTAGAAGTATCGCTGCTTTCTCGGCACAATTCACTGAAAAAGTGGCAATACTTCACCTTGGTAATATGGCCCCTAGTCATTCTAGCTCCCCCTCTAACAATGGAACATGCTCCTATGCGCTGGAAAACCCCATTGGTAGCTATGCACTATACAAGAGCTTAATATTAATGATAATAGTATTAACAATAGAAAATAAAATAAAAAATGGAAATAAAAAATAAGGTTGCCTATTAAACAAGGCTAGGAGTAAGTCAAGGAAGAAGACAAACTTGGGTCCTGACTCCTGATGAGTGGGAGATGAGTGGAAGGAGCCAGTGGTAGGCCTAGAGAACCAATGAAGTAATTCTGTAGGGAATAACACGTAAAAAGGCAGGTGTGGGAAAAGAGGAGAAACATGAGATTAGCTTCACCTGCATTTACCTCTTTCACAACTGCTACCACAGTACCCCTCAAGACCACTACCACCTCCATGATGCTTCTTTTCTTTACTCCTATGTCTCAATGGGAACCTTACTTTCTCACCTTCAAAATCTCAGCCAGGGCCAGTGCAAGACAACACATCTCAAGCTTTCTCCTCATGAAAATTATTCTTTGCACAGATAATCCCTAATCCCTCATGGTACCTTAGCACTTTACTGCTTGTCTCCCATCCTCCTACCTTCACTCATTTCTAGTGCTCTTCCAATAGACCACTAGGTATTCACATACTCGCTGTGAGGCAATAATTGCCTGTAACCCTCCTTTTTACCAATCCCATCTCTGCATACCCACCACTCTCTCCCATATGACTTCCCTCTCGCCCTTTCCTCCCACCAGTCCCTGCTGTACATTGAGATTTTATGTCATGAACCAACCGAGGAGACATCATAAAAAAGTATTGTTTTTTATCTGAATGTAAAGCACTGCGCCATAATATATAACCGAAGAAATTCTGGACTATTTATGTTCTAATCACTCTGACATTGCCCTTACAGAAGAAAGTCATTTATTCCCCTTGGAATTGAAAAGACAAGCTGATGAGTGACTGGATAGGCAAGGTAAACTATAGGAGCTGCACTGACCATGACATACAAGATGAAGCCCCCATTTTTAACATCTCCAAAAAGTGAGGAGTGGTAATTCTGCCTATGTCACTAGGCAGTAAACTAAGGAAAACCTGACCAGACCCAAGTGGCTAATTTTTCTTCACCACACTTTACACATAGTTAGGATGCTAACTGAGAACTCCATTTGTTCTCCGAATCCTTCAAAACGTCAGTTTCACTGCTTATTATCAGGACTCCTGCTAGAATTTGGCATGACAAAGTTACTAATATGATGGGATTGGAAGCTTCTATAGCTGATTTTCTTTGCAGATTTCAGCACTTATGATAAACACAAATAACAGATTACTTTTTAAAGCTATCACAAATGATTGTGATTTGGTGGATTTGTGGAGACATATGCACTCCAGGGCAAATAGTTCATTTTTACATCTTGTGCCCAGGACTCAAGCTCCAGCATTTACTTTTTTCAGGTCTCCATTTGCTTTCTCTTTTTATGAAGGGGCTCTTTTAGACTACTTGCCAATCCTCTTGCACCCTGACCTTAGCAATATGGCAACACTGCCCAAGTTGTGAAGCATGAATGTTACCTAATATATGACCCATGTTGGAAAAGAAAATCCTACTTTGATGTCTATTTTATGGACAAAGATTGCTCGGTATCCTCATTTCAAATTCTGGACTACAGGGAAGGCCAATTGACAAAGAATAATGTAGAGGGATGCAGGATGCAACTTTCAGGAGAATCTTTTTTGCAGAACAGCTTAGACTGGAAGATGCCCATTAGAAACCGCAGAGAGAAATATTGTTGACGTCCCTTGGTTCATCTGTGACCTGACGTCAAGAGAGAAAAGCGTAAACTGTTTTCACCTCAAAGCTCAATACGCTACATCCAGAACAAAATGGTGATTTTAAGAGCCAGGAAGAGAGTTGGTAGATCCCTCGGAACACAACTCAAAAAGAGGGAGAATAATTCAGTTATACCAGCTGTATATGATGCCCAAGGAACATTCTACACCTACACACCTGACATTGCAAAGACATTCTCCACATTCTTTGTAGTCCATACTAATATAATAAAGAGAGAGCCCAAACCTTTGAGTCGGGTAATCTCAGGAACCACAGCACCAATCACAACACCCAATACCGCGTTGGAAAGGGCAGTCGCAGCAGAAGGACATAGGCTATGCAGACGCCCACCATATACATTTAAAAGGTAAAAGAACCGTTCCAGCAAAGTAGTCCCTTGTGGGCGTGTCTGCGTTGTGCTGTGGGCGTATGCTGGGGGCGTGACAAACGCTGGGGGCGTGTGGTACGTTCCGCCCTTCATGCCATGTCTCATATTGTGTGCTAATCCCACCCTGCTCCCTTTAAATACCCTGGCACCCGATAATCATAACCCACAATTACTCCTTAAAATACCCCAACACCCTTAAACACTAACCCATCTTAACCCTATAAATATACCCTGTACCCCAAAACCCAAACCTATCCCTAAACCCTAAAAATACCCCTGTACCCCAAAACCCAAACCTAGCCTGAACCCTATAAATACCCTTGTACCTCAAAACCCAAACCTACCCCTGAACCCTAAATATACCCCTGTACCCCAAAACCCAAACCTAGCCCTGAAATCTAAAAATACCACTGTACCCAAAAACCCAAACCTACCCCTGAACCCTAAAATACCCCTGTACCCCAAAACCCAAACCTACCCCTGAACCCTAAAAATACCCATGTACCCCAAAACCCATACCTATCCCTAAACCCTAAAACTACCCCTGTACCCCATAACCCAAAACTATATCTGAACCCTTAAAATACCCAAACACCCCAAAACATATACCTCAGTACCCCAAAACATATACCCCTATACCCATACTTACCTTATCCAAACATTAAAAAAAACATGCTTTTACCATTCATGCATTTACAACGAATTTCGTTGTATTTGTATGCATGGTAAAAGCATTTAAAATGTAATGCCATGCGTTATAATGGCATTGCGGAGTCATGGTATGCGGAAAGAAAGTTGTGGAATAATGGGTGTTTACCCTCCCCTGGTAAGTACATTGGTGGCACAGCGGCCCACATCTCCAGCAACATACTCATATTTGTTCACCACCCATTTGAAAAATGCACAGGTCTCTCTCATTGATGGCCAGCACAGACATACACTTTTAGACACACCTCCCGCCACAAGTTCTAGAATTGCGAACTTTAGAGCTGGGGAGCTACGCTCGAATCTCAGCATCAGATCAACATCCTGTGATTCCAGGCAAATCGCTTTGTCTCCCTGTGCCTACCACAAATGAATGTGTTCTTCTGTAATATAAATTGTGCTCATTCCATGTTGTCGAGTTTGCGCTATATAATATTGCAAGGAAAAATAAAGTAGGGAAACTCGAGTTCACACACTACTGAACTCTTAAGTGCATCAGCAGTGCAATGTGAATCGGAGCGTTTCACAGGCCTGTCACAGATAAGAAATGCTATCAAAACGAAATCCTACAAAACAATATACTACTGGCCGGCAGCAATTCATACCCGGACAAGGTCGGTACGGGCTGCTAGTCTTGTATAAATCTGAACAGCCTGGCTCGTTAGAGGAAGGGCACCTATACCTGTTAACTCTGACTTTGCTTAAATTGTCAGACAAGGACAGACTTATGCTAAAATGTGAGATAACTATGTAAAACTCTTGAATGTTATTAATGACTTGTGCAATAACACATTGCTTGGTAACAATTGATATGAACTGTAAATCTACAAAATGAACATTTATCTCTGATAAAAAAAATACTACACTCCTTCTTCAATGAGGCAATATTTACTTGGAACTCTGTCAGCCTCTTGTAATGATGTTTTGACCTCCTTTACCTCCTTAAATCAAAAGCCAAGGGACAATCTATTTTAGTGTGCCAGTTACTGACCTATGTCACTGGTCAATGTAGACCTCAAGATCCTGACCAAAATCTTGGCCAATAAACTGAAAAAGGTAATTCCTAACCTTGTCTACGAGATGCAGATTGATTTAATCCCAGGGAGATCTAGAATCTTTTAGAAATCAATTCTAACTCTCTCATGTTATGGGCTGGCTCACTAAAGATTTAGAGGATGTGTTGTTGCCCTGCCACTTGATGCAGAGAAAGTCTTCAATTGAATTGTTTGGGGCTGCTTGTCAGAACTGATGAGACTGTGAGATTGGTCCAGGTCTGTATTGCTAAAATGTACAGTGAGATTGGTCCAGGTCTGTATTGCTAAAATGTGTCTGCTACACATAAACATGAGGGATGGAATCAAATGTGGAGGGTTTATGTCGACTTCTTCCTAGCTGACAGAAGTACTAGATAGGGCTGGCCCCTCTCCTCCTGTCTGTTCCTGCTGGCACTTGAGCCATTGTCGGCCACATTAAGACAGCATTCAGACACTAAAGGAGTGTGTACCCAAACACGGGAATCTCTGCCTTCCTCTAAGTAGATAATATTCTTCTTACCTTGTCAGATGCTGTTACTACTATTCCCATACTCCTGTCCCTGATAAAAGTTACTTGGTAATTTAGTAAAAAGCCTGGGACCTGCACATGTCCAAAAAAAAGGTGAGTGTGGCAATTACTGTTGTTCAGTGACCTATTATTGGCAAGAATTATATTGTGCTACAAAAATATCGAAACAAAAATATTGCCCCCAAAAATATCGATTTCCTCTACTTATAATGTAAATGACAAAAATATTGAAAAAGATATATCAGTCACTAATATAGTTCACAAAAATATTGTTTTTTCACATAAATTAACATAAATAAACAAATTATATTTAAACAAAAAATATAACAGAAATTCATTGTAATTCACTCATTTAAAATTGTATGTCACTATTATAGTTCTTTAAAAAATACAAACCAACAAAAAATTTAAATGTATATGATAATTTACAATTTTTTAATATATATGTACATATATTTGTTATTGGGTATATGTATGTACATGTCTCTCTCTCTCTATATATATTTTTTTTCCACACAGGAGGTTGCCCTTCCTAGAAACGCCTACACAGATGAAGATATCTTTCTTCATTTATTGTGGATACAGGTACAGCGTACATTCCTCCCCCATCACAAGTGCCATATGTAACTACAGCGGACCTGGCATCGGATTTCGAGTGCCTTAATGAAGCTGAAGATTTCCGGTATTGTGGCTTTGTACATTTCCAGGCACAGAAGGGGTTCCCCACTTCCAACCCACTGGGGGAATACAGTTATTTATTTATTTATTTATTTATTTTATTTGCGGGTTTGTATCGAGCTTGAATCCACTCCCGGAGGAGTATCTCTGCGCCCAAAAAAAAGCAACAATAGCATATAGAGGGAGAAAAAGCCAGTCATGAGAAGGGAGAGTGTGATGGAAGAATACAAAGACTCTGTCACATTTCAAACAAGAAGGTTTTCAACTTTTTCCTGAACGTCAGATGGTCCAAACATTGCCTCAAAAGGAGTGGAAGCGTGTTCCATAGCACAGGCCCAACCACTGCAAGAGCTTTGCCACCCTGCCTTGCCATTCTTATCCTAGGGACTTGTAGGAGAAGCTGATCGCTCGAACTAAGGGTACGGACAGGAACATATGAGACAAATTTCTCTGCTAAATAGGAGGGTCCAAGTCCATGCAGACTCTTGTGGACTATACAACAGGTTTTGAATTTCACTCTTTGACGAACTGTCAACCATGGTAGCTTTTCAAAAAGAGGTTTAGAAGGGGACCTGGGGGGGGGGGGGGGCATTACGGACCAATCTCGCAGCAGTATTTTGGACCACTTGAAGTTTGTCAAGTACTTCTTCATTTGCGGCTGCCAGCAGTCCATTGCAATAGTCTAATCGACTAAGCACCACGGCCTGTACCAGAGTCTTTCGAGTGGAGTCGTGAAGTAGTGGAAATACCTTGCGGAGAAGACCTATCACGTGGAAACATGATCCCACTAGGCTATTTCCATGTTGTTTCAGGGATAGCTCATGATCCAGACGAACCCCCAGGTTCTTCACCACCTGTTTTGGCTCAGGAACTGGGCCAAGGTCAGATGGCCACCAATCTGGGGCCCATTGTAGCTTAGCCTCTCCAAACCACATGACTTCCGTCTTTCCCACATTACACTGGCGAAAGTTAGATGACATCCATAGGGAAACCGCCTTCATGCCTTCGGAGAAAGATTGTTTAACCTCCGAGGTGAGGAGTTTGTACGGGAAGAGGAGCTGGGTGTCATCAGCGTAGGCCACTGGGATGAAACCAAAGGCTCTCATGATCCTGGCCAGGGGGGCCACATATATATTAAAAAGGGTTGGGCTTAAACATGAGCCCTGTGGCACCCCCTTAGTGATCTTAACCTCTGCTGACCGGAACTCACCCATGTTAATACATTGAGCGCGTTCGGACAGAAAGCTCTTCAGCCAGGCCAGTGCCCTATCCTCTAACCCGATCTCTGCAAGGCGTCCCATCATGATGTCATGTGATATGGTATTGAACGCTGCCGATAAATCCAGCAGTACCAGGATCACCGAAAAACCCTTATCCTGGTACATGCGGAGGTCGTCCATTACCGACAGCAGGGCCGATTCAGTACTGAAGTTTGGCCTAAAACCGGATTGAGAATAATCCAGGCTGTTGAAAGGTGTTTGTTCACATGCTTCTCCATGATCTTACTTGGGAAAGGGAGCAGAGATATGGGTCTAAGATTGGATAGGTCTGTCCATGGGATCGAGGTATTGTTCCGGATTGGTCTCACCAATGCCCTTTTTCACTCACATGGAACGCAACCTTCCGCAAGCGAGCGGTTGATAAGGCCCTGAATATCAAGACCGAGCACCTTACCGACCACCGGCATGATTCTGGCTGGAATCTGATCTGATGGACATCCACTTTTTATTTGGCTCACCATGTCCACCACCTCCTTCAGAGAGATATCCGGGAACTTAGTGAGAGTATCAATTCTGGCTTCTTCTATGACGTAAGATGGCATTCTAAGCTGACAGATGGGTACATTAGATACATTAGAGTATTTGATTTTTTCATAGATCTTATATATTTTCTCTGTGAAAAAGCATGAGATGTCCTCACATAACTGCTGGGAAGCCATACCCACACTTTCACAGGCAGTCGGTTTAACAAAAGTCTCCAGAATCTGATATAGTGCTTTAGGAGCACCCCCAGCAGCCGAAAGTTGAGACGCAATATGATGTTTTTGGGCTGCTCTAATGGCTTTATGATAGGTTCTTAGCACTGTTTGGGAACATGTTTTATCTGTTTCCTGGTGTGTAGATCTCCAGGCCCTCGTTTTTGCCCTCGTTTTTGCCACGAAGTCGGACATCATTGGACCCCCGTTACATCATGGCCGTTTACTTGCGATAAGGATTGTAGGCGCTTCCAGTCCCTATACTGACAGTACCTAGCACCCAGACTATATTACGCCGCATTTGGCCCTTAAGTTTTAATCATCAGCAATTGAAAAGCTTGTTGTCGTGTAAAGCCCTCCAGCTATTTATCAATCATTACCTGCATCAACTACAGCTGTTAATTACAAGACAAAAAAGTCGCCACAAGCTCCAGCATAATGCCAGCTTTATTGGTTGTACACATCGCACAACAACTATCTACAGCTACTTAAGCGCCTCGCTCGCAATTACTAAACCTGTCAGCAAATCCCCAAGAAGCGCCCATAAAAACATTGCAAGATAAAAAGTAAAGTAAAGGCAACGATAACCCCTAACTAAAGTGTCTAGCACGATTAAAACCGTGTAAATAGTGCGCCCTCACATTCCTAATGTTGTGTCCCATGTCTTATTGCAAATGACGGACTCCTGAAGAAGGCAAATGCCGAAACTCGCGTAGAGTCTCCATCCACCGCTTTGCTTACTCCACTAACCCCATTTAACATCGGAGTCATTTGTATTGTTTATTTATATATTTTCTCCCTTTTCTGTTAATTGTAGTAGAGTATGTTGTCACATATACTTTGAATTAGAAATATGTTTATCACAAACTTTTTAAACACAATGAATGTATATTTATATATAGGAAATGTCTAATACATATGAAGAAAATAATTGAAATAAACCAAAAAAATCAACTCATAATATAATAATAAGTGTTATTTTTATTAGTTATTACATGTCACAATAACCACGTAGTTAGTTTTGTGATGTCCTTGGGTCTGTTGGCTTATTAATATAGCTCACTACTTTCTGTCTTGCAAAAAAAGATCTCCAGGCCTTTTCCAGTTTCCTAGCTACTCTTTTAAGGGCTCTTAAGTGATCTGAAAACCAAACTTCCTGCTTTCTGGCTGAACGGGGTTTGTAAGATTTCATAGGGGCAATACGTTCCACAGCTATATGAATGGCTAGCTCGTATTTACATAAGGCTTCTTCAATATTCTCACTGGGCATAACGTATGGTGCAACAAAAACCTCCTTAAAGGTTCCGTGAGTTACCTTGTGCCATTGTCTCCTCTTTTCTGGTAATGATAGTATGTTATTAGGGGATTTATAGGAGTTGGGCATAGTAAATTCTAAAACAAAATGATCAGTCCAATTCACCTGCTTAGGTGTATGACATGCAATTGCAGTGGAGTTAGAGATAACCAGATCTAAAGTGTGGCCCGCCTGGTGGGTGGGACCAATGTTACGTTGTATGAGGCCTAACAGTGAGAGGTCTGTCAAGAGGAGTTGGGTCTCCGCGTTATCTTTCAACTCACTATGGATATTAAAATCCCCTAGCAAAAGGAAATCTCTACCTGTACTAACATGAGGGGCCAATGCCTCTATCAGGGAGGTTGAAAACTTCGCACAGGGACCCGGGGGGCGATTTACTAGAGCCCCTTTCCAGCTGTTTATCTCTGAAGTACCAATCTTAAAAATCATCATCTCCAGATCCGTAGTACAATACTGATCTAAGATAGTGAGGGCAATTTCATTCCTTTGCACTATGGCTATACCGCCTCCTACCTTGATCAGGCGGTCTAATCTTGCAATTTTGTATCCCACCGGAATCCCAAGAGTAATCGCAGGGACCGAGTGGGGTTTGAGCCATGTCTCTGTCAAAAAACAGAGATCCGAATGATGAGTTGAAATGAGGTCCCAGACCTCAGTGTGATGTTTCGGTAATGATCTATTATTACAGAGTAAGTTTCTCCACCCTAACTGCCTACGAGGCGCTATCCTTATTGGGATTTGTTGATACGGATCTAAGCTATCATGGCTAAATTGGGCTTGAAACCTGCAGTGACGACATGAGAACTGTCCCTCAGGAGGAAACCCCCCATTTCTTACACAGCCAGCCAAAGGGGCCACCTGTATGGCTAACAGTTCTTTAGAAGAATAACTCACCCTTTCCAGTGAGGGCCCTCCATGATTAGATAAACACGTTGGAGTCATGGCCCCTGGCCCCGTCCGGACACGGATGGGCGCAGACGGGCTTCTCTTTGGCTTGTCTTAGGCAAGTCCGTAGGCGCTCCCCTGCGAGTGACCGATGCGAGCTCCTTGCGACGAGAGGGCTAAATAGCCCTTCCTATCTGACAGCTAGAGCGCTAACCGCTCGTGTGGTTGGAAGTCCCTGGCTCTTCCTGTCCCGCCCTCCGCTCAACGGTACTGATTACTGAGTTGGAACGGGGCGGGCAGGTAGTGTAATCGAGCACAGGCTTCCCCAGGTCAGTGTGAGCCCCCCAGCTACCACTGTGACACAAGAAGTTGTACAATCTGCAAATCAGCTTATGAACACAATAAAAGTCAGTGCAACAATATTCTTTTTAAATCAAGAACTCCGTTTGTTTTTAAAATTGGATCAGGCTTTAAAATTTGGTCAGGTTTTTAAATTGGATCAGGCTTTAAAATTTGATATTTCCAATACACATCAAACAATGCACATTTAGCTGGCTAGTGCTCACAAAAAATGCTTACTGAACGCAAAGCGGGTCGGGGAGACTCTGCCACTGTCCTCCCTACCGTGCTGCGCTCACCGCTCCTCGCCATCTAAATAGCCCTTCCTATCTGAGAGCTAGAGCGCCAACCGCTTGTGTGGTTGGAAGTCCCTGGCTCTTCCTGTCCCGCCCTCTGCTCAACGGTACTGATTACCGAGTCGGAACGGGGCGGGCAGGCAGTGTAATCGAGCACAGGCTTCCCCAGGTGAGTGTGAGCCCCCCAGCTGCCACTGTGACACAAGAAGTTGTACAATGTGCAAATCAACTTATGAACACAATAAAAGTCAGTGCAACAATATTCTTTTTAAATCAAGAACTCTGTTTGTTTTTAAAATTGGATCAGGCTTTAAAATTCGGTCAGGTTTTTAAATTGGATCAGGCTTTAAAATTCGATATTTCCAATACCCATCAAACAATGCACATTTAGCTGGCTAGTGCTCACAAAAAATGCTTACTGAACGCAAAGCGGGTCGGGGAGACTCAGCCACCGTCCTCCCTAACCTGCAGTTAAGGACACGAATTCTGAGTGCAGTCCACTACGGAGGAAATATATTTGGACTACTTGTCCCAACATTCCCATCAGGGCGGGCAGGTGAATAAATAAAGTCCTCACAGCTGCCAGTTTTTTGAGTGTCCGCCAGTGAACAAGGGCATGGAGCCCGAAATGCATATGGCACTTGTGATGGGGGAGGAATGTACGCTGTACCTGTATCCAAAATAAATGAAGAAAGATATCTTCATCTGTGTAGGCGTTTCTAACAAGGGCAAACTTCTGTGTGAAAATGTGTATATATATATATATATATTCTCTCATTTTGGAAGCGCTGTGGAAAGAGCGGCGAGGAGAGTGGAATTTCGATATATATATATATATATATATATATATATATATATATATATATATATATATATATATATATATATTATATATATATATATATATATATATATATATATATCGCCACAAAAGATGAGTTACCCCTACGAAAGAGCCTCACACAGGTAGGTATTTTCTTTTCTTTTTTAAATTTTTTTTCTTTTTTTTTTGTGGCAGAGGCATAAAAACATACAAGGATGAAACAACATCTCATCAGTGACAGTTATTCACATAGTTTCTAATACATTACTGGCATAATGAAAAAAAAAGAAGAAACATATGAAAAAACAAATAAAATATATATCTTTGCGAATGCAGTCATTAATAGATTTAGATCCAATTATCTATAGGGGACCATAACTTCCGAGCAAAAATCTTCTTTTTCTGTCCTTTCAATTTATAAACTGCTTTGTCCATTCTATAAACATTTAACAGTTTTCCCAGCCATTGTTCAAATGTTGGTGGATCTATGTCCAACCATCTAGAAGTAATACAAAAACGATATACAGACATTCCAATAAACAGAAAATATTCTTGATCAACAGATAAGCTTGTAGAAGGAAAATAAGTACCAAAAATAATCACAGAAGGGCAAAGCTTGATATTGACATTAAGCAAGTTGATCAGAAACTTTTCGATCTTATCTATATATACCACCAATTTAGGGCAACTGTAAAACATATGACATGAGTCCGCGGCTAGAATTCCACAGCGACTGCAGTTAATACCTTTCGTAGCTTTCCATTTGGCCAACTTAGCAGGTGTGTAGTAAAGATCTGGAGTAGACATATAATGTTGGCTTTTAAGAGAGCTATTAATTAGAGTTTTATTACTCATCTCAAAAGCCCTTACTAAGTCTATCCCTTCTATACATAATTTTCTTTGCCATTTCTGGGCTTGTTGGTCAAGATCATCATGCAGCCTATTGACCATTAATTGATAAATTGTACCAATACGATTATTCTTCCTACAGCTCTCTAGAATGTCGATAGTCTCTATAGCATCACTATATAACAAGTTTATTTTTTCCAAGAAACTACGAATCTGTAAATATTTAAAAAATTCATTCCTGGAAAGGCCAAATGTTTCTTGAAGTTCAGAAAAGGACATAAAAACCCCATTTTGATATAGTTGCCCAATTGTGTGAATATCTCGCATATGCCATCGATATGTAGCCATACCTTGAAAAATCCCTGATAATGAAGCATTACAAAAGATAGGTGTATAAAAATTAAGTTTTGAAGTTATCCGTAAAGTTTTATTGATTTGTCTCCAAACTAAAAAGGCAGAAACACCTTAAATGTTGTTTTTTTGTAGTAGCTGGGTTCCATGAATTTTAGTAAGCATTGACGCACATCAGCGCCCATAAGCATTTCAAAGATGGAGGGTGCCATAGAAATTTCAGTAACATGGTCATGAAATAGTAGGACGCTGATAGCTTTTAGAGTAATAGCCCAATAATACATTCTAAAATTCGGAAATCCCAACCCAGCACGTTCTTGCGGAAGAGTACACCACTTTAAAGAACTTCTTGAACGGCGGTACCCCCACAAAAATCTAGACAGCATCCTGTCTATTTTGTTAAAAAGAGACATTGAAAAAAATAAAGGAATGGTGCGAAAAAAATAGAGAAATTTTGGAAAGATCATCATCTTGATGACATTAGTTCGTCCATATAGAGATAGGTGTAAATTGTTTATCCTTTCTAAAGTTCTATTAGTAGATATGAGTAAAGGGTCCAGATTTAGTCCAACAATGTCATCAATTTTGGGAGATATGACTACGCCAAGGTATGTACCAGTAGAATTTAATGGAATATCAGTGGGTGTACCGGTTTCAGAATGTATAATCTGGGTTTTTGAGGTATTAAGTTTGTATCCAGAAAATTTACCATATTCTCTAGCTACTTCAATTATTTTAGGTAACGCAGTAGATACATCAGAGGTTACAATGGCCACATCGTCTGCGTACGCTAAAACTTTGTGGTCAACCTCATGAAGTTGGACTGGTGAGATGTCAGGTTCCATAATTATTCTATTCAGATAGGGTTCTAAATAGAGAGCGAATAAAAGCGGGGAACAGGGACACCCTTGTCTGGTCCCCCTAGTGATTGAAAAAGGTCTAGAAGTATCAGTGCCTAGTCTTATTACACCCTTGGGATTAGAATAAAGTGATTGTACAGCTTTAATGAATTGTGTCGGGAAGCCCTTCCATTCTAATACAGTCCAAAGGAATCCCCAGTCTACCCTGTCAAACGCTTTTTCAGCATCGAGTAGAATCACCCCAACTGGGGATTCCTTTGCTTGAGCCCAATCCAGTAGTGTAATAACACGTTTGACATGATCTGTAGTATCCCTATGTCTAATGAACCCATGTTGGATATGAGAAACCAAGCCTGCCATTACATCATTTAGTCTATTTGCAAGGATTTTAGAATAGATCTTACTGTCTGCGGTGATAAGAGAAATAGGGCGATAGGAGCCTAAATCTTTTGGGTCCTTATTTTTTTTTACAAAAATAACTATAGTGGCAGTAGACCAAGAGTCAGGAGATATACCTTGAAATGCTATGTTGAAAATTTTTAACAGCTCTGGTTTCAACATGTGTCTAAATGTTCGATAAAATTCCAGCGGTATCTGGTCGGGCCCCATAGCTTTGCCTGCCGCAAGACTCAAAATAGCTTTTTCAATCTCATCCCAGCTTATTGGCCTTATAAACAAGTCTGTCTCTTCTGGACATAATGAAAGTTGGTTAGCACTTTGAAGATAATCTGCAGGATTAAGAGTCTTATCAACTTCATTACTAAGGTCATTATACAATGTCTTATAAAAATCATGAAATGCCTCTAATATTTCTTCCCTGCGTTCGTGAAAAACACCATTCATATCTTTAATGCATTGTATTTTGTTATTGGAAGATTTTTGTCTCAAGCGCTGGGCTAATATTTTTCCGGTATGCTCACTGTATTCATAACGTTCAGTTTTATATTGCTTAAATTTTGCTGCTACTTCATCAGCAATATGAACACGCAGACCAGAGCGTTCAGTCACTAAACGTAGTTGTGCGTCCTCTATTCCCACATTATTTTGGCATGCAGTGGATAAATCCATCTCGGCTATCCTAATCTTATTTAGCCTCTCCTTAAAATCTGTTTGGATTTTTTTTCTCTTATAATTTGCAAAGCTTATTGTCTCTCCCCGTACTATAGATTTAAAAGAGTCCCACACTACTTGTGGAGAGGCAGTGTCATTATTTATTAAAAAATAGTCTTTTATAATTGTAGCCATAAATTGAAGATAGTCTTCATCTAGTAGCAGATTTCTCTGAAATGACCAGGATCCAGTTGGATTTTGACGATCAGTAGGAAACTGAATGTCAGCAATCATAGGGTTATGATCTGAAATAACTTGCGGTAATATTTCGATACGGATTTTCTCCAAAAACAAAGAGGATACAAAAAAATAATCTAAACGAACAAATTTCCGATGAGGAATGGAAAAGAAAGTATATCCTGGATCTTTATAATGAAATTTGTTCCAAACATCAGTTAAACCATTATTTAACACTAAATCTCTAAGTGCTCTATATGTTCTAATCTTACGGCCCGTATATCTCATCCCTGATCTAATATTCCAATCAGATGACAAATGAATACTTAGATCCCCACATACTAATATTGGTTGTGTCCACGTAGCTAACTCTGCATTCATAGTGTTAAACACTTCGGCATCATCCAGATTAGGGCCGTAAATACAGCAGATAGTAAATTTGCAACTTCCAATAATTAACTCAGCAAGCCCCCATCTGCCCCATTTATCAGCTAATGTTTTCAGACACTTCCCAACTCCCTTTCGCATACAAATCGCAATACCTCTTTTTATACCCATTTGTTTAGATGCAAGCAAAACTTCTAATCCTAAATTATCCAAAAGAGAGCGCTTGTCCAATGAAATATGCGTTTCCTGAATGCATAATAAATCAATATATAAAGTCTGGAGCATGATTCGAAACATACCGATCTTTTTTAAATCATTAAGACCATTAATATTGATTGTGCATATTTTCACCTTTTTATCCATATTAAGGTTGATGAAAAAAAAGAATGTTAGCTATCATCACTATATGTTCTTCAATATTATCATTTGAATGCCTTGTATTCATCCTTGCGTTAAACACCTCTGCCTTACACCCCCACCACCAACCCTTACCCTTACCCACCCCCACCCTTTTTCCCAGAGCCCCACCCCCCACCCTCCCCACTATAGGAGGCACAGGAACTGTCAGTTTCTGAAACGTATGGGTGCCGTGTCCCTGGCCCATAGCGTCCTAGCAAAGAGAAAAAAGAAAAGAGAAGGAATAAAAAAAAGGAATGGAAAATAGAGGAGAAAGAAGAAAAAAAGGAAACAAAAAAATAGATTAAAAAAATAGAAAAGAAAGCAGTGATCCTGCATATTTAAGTAGATACATTTTCTAAGCTTGTAGTCTTACCGTCTGAATTTATCAGACTGCACATTGATTCTTTCAGAAAGAGAAAAAAAATATATACTTCATGATTATTCACAAAGAGTCCAAATATGGTAATTATTGACCAATGGAATTTCTAAACTCAAAGTCTTTACAGTCTGTATGCATAAAAGTTCTTCAGGATTATTCAAAGAGAGTCCAAATATTCCTTGGCTTTAATTGTAGAGATAAAGTATTTTGTTTGGCCTCTGAATATGGTTTTTAATTTTGCAGGACCTTGAAGAAACACTGTTACCTCTTTCTTTTGGAAATCAGGAATTAATTGCCTTAGTTGCCATCGTTGAGCCACAGTAGCTTGGCAATAATCTGGTCGCACAAAAAACTGACAGCCCAATCCATCCGCTTTCTTATCCGGTCTTGCGTTTGCATAAATGGCTTCGCGGGCAAGGAAGTTATTGAACGACACCAGAATGGCCCTAGGATAGTTTTCTTGGCCTTGTCGCGGTTTCCTCACTGTGAAGGGAAATCTATGTGCACGCTGTATTTCCCGTGCCCAGTCCCATTCAGTAATCTCGGGAAAAGCATCATTTAATAGATTAATGATGAACCTCCTCGGGTCAGACCCTTCTTTATTTTCAGGGACCCCCAAAAAACGCAGGTTACTTCTGCGGGCCTGATCCTCCAAATTAGCTAACTTGTCGGATAAATCCTCCTTTTGAGTTTTAAAGTCGCCCACTTCTTGTCTTTGGGCCATACATTCTTCTTCTAAGACAGATATCCTAGCCTCTGCTTCGGTGACCCTGTCAGCAGTCTCTGAGCATATTTTAATTGCACGTCGCACTGCATTTTTGACTTTAGCACAAGTCATCTGCGTACGTTGGTTTTCAGCTTTACTTTCTGCCCTGTGATTCATCATGGTGTCGAAGATTGTTTTTAATGTAATCTCTTCACTATTTTCTTGTGGCGGAATCGGGACAGGTGCAGAATTATGACTGGACCCAGCTGTATCATTGGCAATAGAAGCGGTGAATATTGGATTAGGAGAAGAGGAATTTGCTCCACTTGGTGAGTTAGGAGCGGTCTCTTTGCTTGTCGCTCGTAGAGATCTCTTCTTCCTCAGCCTCTTCTTAATGATAGTAGCCATGTTAGTATTGTCGGGGCTCATGCTAATTTCGCCATCAGAAGATAGACTCTCGCAACTAAAGTCTACCCATTCTTTATTTAAACCAGTTGCTTCATCAGATGAGAGTTCTGACAGGGAGTAGAAATTTTCAGGAAGCTCCTGATTATGCTGCGCAATAGCTTCTTTACCGCTCTGTAAATCAGTTGCTGATAATGATACTAATGATGGAAGAGAACATGCTCGATTGACTTTAGTCCCGCCAAAAACTGCATCTCCCATAATACCCTTCCTTAAAGGATCAGTCGGCATGAGAGCTGTGGGATTATCCTGACTATCAACACTTGTAGCCGGTTGATTAAGCGGTTGAATAATGGTCATATCAGTATTTAGATTGTTACTATCAATTATTTTCTTTTTAGCAGCATGTTTCACAAACAAATCAGGCAGTGTTTGTAACGCCGTATTCTTCATGCTCGAGGCTTCATTAGATTTCAGAGTGGCCCCCTTATTAGAGTTCTTACCCTGTTTTGTAGCAGTTTTACCAGGAGTCAGCGGTGCTGCCTCTGCCATCTCGATCTCCTCGTTATCCGGCTCCACTCCTCTCAAATCGCTTCCAGCACAGTCTCTCTTATTACTACGCATGGCAATGGAGGGTGGTAGCTGCGTCCTCTTTTTTTTCCTTGAGCCGCCTCTTCCAGGGAAAACGCTACTCTGTGACAAGAACAGACAGAGTGTAGCGCGCCACAGCGGGGACCGCCGATTAAACTCGAAAAAGTTCAGCAACATTCGTGAACGTTACGAAGATAATTAGTAACAGATTGTTGCCACAGTAAGATACTGTAGCGTAGCATAATTAGCTCTGCTCCGCTCCGCTCAGCTCCGCTAGCGTTAGTATCTGAACGCTCTCTTCGGCGCCCGACCCGATCCGGAAATGGTCAACGCCTTCGTGTAACACCGGACTCCAAACGGTCTAGCACAGGGCAGAAACAGCGTAGATCGGTGACTCCCACAAGCAGCCGCCGGGAGCCGACCGGCATCAAGCATCAGGCAACGCGGTCAGGTAAAGCGAATCGCCCATTGGATAACCGCAATTGGTGCAGTGCAGCAGGAATAGTAGAAGACCACACGACCAGCTTCAACACGTTTTATCGCTGTAAAAAACTGAGTTTTCTTCCTCCTTCACTCCGGGACGCCAGGAACCAGGGAGCTGGCTGCTTACATAGCCTCCCTCACGGCAGCCATCTTGCCTCTGACACCTAGGTAGGTATTTTCTGAGCGTTTATTTGTTGAAAGTTGCAGCTCAGGTCACAGGATCACATTCCCCATCTCAGTTAAGCAGACACGTTTCGTGCTCCACTGCACTTTGTCACAGGCTAATAAGTTCAGCAGCGCGGAACATAGATGAACACCTGAAATAGTTGCAGAGACCTGCCCTAGTGGGCGTCGGCAGAAGCACTGCCTTCTGGGATGTGTAGTGTTCAAAAGAGCTGTTACCACGTTGTGAAAAATTTTCAAAGTGAAATACCCCAGTGGGTTGGTTCAATGTCCCTTTTTCCATAGGCTGCATCGTAGATCTTTCACAACGCACCACCTGTCCAATTCGCTGCTGAAATCAGGTGACACCAGCATTGGTCCGCATCCACGCAGCGGGGCTCTTTCACGGCTGGGCCAGCCGTCACAAATCGTCACAAAAGAAGAATTACCCCTATGAAAGAGCCTCACACAGGTAGGTATTTTCTGAGCGTTTATTTGTTGAAAGTTGCAGCTCAGGTCACAGGATCACATTCTGCATCTCAGTTAAGCCGACGCGTTTCATGCTCCATTGCACTTTGTCACAGGCTAATAAGTTCAACAGCGCGAAACATCGATGAACACCTGAAATTGTTCCAGAGACCCGCCCTAGTGAGCGTCGGCAGAAGCACTGCCTGCTGGGATCTGTAGTGTTCAAAAGAGTATTGCTCCAGGGAGCTGTTACCACGTTGTGAAAAATGTTCAAATTAAAATACCCTAGCTGGTTGGTTCAATGTCCCGTTTTCCATAGGCTGCATTGTAGATCTTTCACAACGCACCCCCTGTCCAATTTGCTGCTGACATCGATGTAGCCTATGGAAAACGGGACATTGAACCCTGTGGCGCATTTTAAGATGAAGAATTATTTCCCCTACAATCTTGAGGGTCCCTGGGGGCTAACTAGCCCACCAGGTACCTCCAGTTAGCGCCACGGGCTGCGTTGCAGAGAGGTGTTGTGATGCCACACCTTTTTTTACACCACTCTGCAATGCAGCTCTGTGGAGCTTACTGAAGGTACCTGGTGGGCTTGTTGGCCCCCAGGGACCCCCATGATTGAAGAGGAATTAAATTCCCCAAGTTAAAATGTGGTACAGGGCGCGTTTGCACAATGGTGAAGGGAGGGGGTGGCCTGACTTGACATGTGGCCAAAAGGGCCCTGTGGCTCATTTTAATTTGGTGAATTAATTCCTCTTCAATCATGAGGGTCCCTGTGGGCCAATTAGCCATCCAGGTACCTCCAGTAAGCGCCACAGAGCTGTGTTGCAGAGAGGTGTAAAAAGGGCAGTGGCCTCGAACACCTATCTGCAACACAGCTCCCTGGCGCAAAATGGAGGTGCCTAGTGGGCTAATTGGCCCCCAGGGACCATTAGTATTCAAGAGGAATTAATCCTTCAACTTAAAATACGCCACAGGGCGCGTTTGCACAGTGGTGAAGGAAGGGGGCGGGGCCTGAAGTGACATGTGTTCAAACATACCCTGTGGCGTGTTTAAGTTGGGGAATTAATTCCCCTTCAATCCTGAGGGCACCTGGGGGGCAACTAGCCCACCAGGTACCTCCAGTAAGCACCAAAGGCCTGTGTTGCAGAGAGGCGGTCTAGTCCATGCTCCTTTTTACACCTCTCTGCAACGCAGCTCTGTGGCGCTTACTGAAGGTACCTGGTGGGCTAGTTAGACCCCAGGGACCCTGAATATTCAAGGGGACATAATCCTCCAACTTAAAACGCGCCACGGGGTGCGTTTGCCTAGTGGTGAAGGGAGGGGCGGGGCCTGAGGTGACATGTGTGCAAAGACGCCCTGTGGTGCATTTTAAGTTGGGAAATGAATTCCTCTTCAATCCTGAGGGTCCCTGGGGCCAACTAGCCCACCGGGTACCTTCAGTAAGCACCACAGAGCTGTGTTGCAGAGAGGTGGCCCATCCCTTTTTACACCTCTCTGCAATGGAGCTCTGTGGCGCTTACTGGAGGTACCTGGTGGGCTAGTTGGACCCCAGGGACCCTGAATATTCAAGGGGACTTAATCCCCCAACTTAAAACGCACCACGGGCGCCTTTGTACAGTGGTGAAGGAAGGGGGCAGGGCCTGAAGTGACATGTGTTCAAACATACCCTGTGGCGCGTTTTAAGTTGGGGAATTAATTCTGCTTCAATCCTGAGGGCCCCGGGGGGCCAACTAGCTCACTAAGTACCTCCAGTAAGCGCCAGAGGCCTGTGTTGCAGAGAGGCGGTCTAGGCCATGCTCCTTTTTACACCTCTCTGCAACGCAGCTCTGTGGTGTTTACTGGAGGTACCTAGTGGGCTAGTTGGACCCCAGGGACCCTCAGGATTCAAGGGGACTTAATCCCCCAACTTAAAACGTGCCACAGGGTGCGTTTGCACAGTGGTGGAGGAAGGGGGCGGGTCCTGAAATAACATGTGTGCAAACATGCACTGTGGCACGTTTAAGTTGGTGAATTAATTCCCCTTCAATCCTGAGGGCCCCTGGGGGCCAACTAGCGAACCAGGTACCTCCAGTAAGTGCCAGAGGCCTGCGTTGCAGAGAGGTGGTCTAGGCCATGCTCCTTTTTACACCTCTCTGCAACGCAGCTCTGTGGCGCTTACTGGAGGTACCTAATTGGCTAGTTGGACCCCAGGGACCCTGAGTAATCAAGGGGACTTATTCCCCCAACTTAAAACGTGCCATGGGGTGTGTTTCCACAGTGGTGAGGGGAGGGGGGGGCGGAGCCTGAGGTGATGTGTGCAAACACGCCATGTGGTGCGTTTTAAGTTGGGGAATTAATTTCCCTTCAATTCCGAGGGCCCTTGGGGGCCAACAAGCCCACCAGGTACCTCCAGTAAGTGCCAGAGACCTGCGTTGCAGAGAGGTGGTCCAGACTACGCCCCTTTTTACACCTCTCTGCAATGCAGCTCTGTGGCTCCTACTGGAAGTACCTGGTTGGCTAGTTGGACCCCAGGGACCGTCAAGATTCAAGGGGACTTAATCTTCCAACTTAAAACGACCACAAGATGTGTTTGCACATGTCACCTCAGGCCCCCCCCTCACCTCTGTGCAAACGCGCCCGTAGCGCATTTTAAGAGGTAGTTTTAATCCTACTGCCCTATTATGTACTAGGGCCTTACAGAAGAGGTCATGGTAATCACAGGGGTACCCCAACGCAAAGTGTTCCCTAGTGTATGTAGTTGTTTTCACTGTATTCTAAGTGTCTTTTACCATACCATTGGCTCTAGGCCTGGTTAGTCAGAGTGAGTTACCACCAGTACCCGTCTGAAAAAGATGTGGGCACAAGATGATTTTTAACAGGTCTCTTTCTGCTCCTCTGTTGGCTCTTTCTGCACGTCTTGCTTCTTCATGCACTTTTCTTTTTTTTTGTGGACTTCTGTTGCTTCTTTCTGCATTTCTTTTACTTCTTTCTGTGCGCTTTTTCTTCTTTCTTCACATGTCCTACCTCTGTAGGCATAGTTAGAAACTAGCATTTGAAAAACCTTAGAAATTCAGTGAACAAACCATAGGTTTCAGGGGTGTTATAGTTAGCTTGACATTTCACTAGTACAAAACCATAGAAATTCCTCTGTTATAGTTAGTTCTGCTAATTATAAATCGCGCCCATGCAATGCACTGCTGATGATGTCACATATTACATCACTCCTGACATGGTCAGTGACATCTCTGATGACATCACTGATGTCACTGACATTTCTAAGGTTTTTTAAATGCTAATTTCTAACTATAACGTGCTTGAAACCTATGTTTTTTTCAGAGAATACATGAATTCATAAAAACATGGAGTTCGGAGCTGGGCGCCGCAATATCAACAACGCAGTGAGGAACAGGAACTTTTATTCTGGTTTGTGCAACTAGGCGACACCGGAGCTGTTAAGCAGTGGAAACATGCAGTTTTCTCCAGTAGAAGGTAAGGAAAATAAGAGTGGTTATTCTGTGACATTTTGAATGACATTATCATTAACCTTATTCAAAGGCTGCCTGTAATTTCCGCCATTAGCCTTTTTTTAATGCAAACAATAAGACTCAGCAACAATGAACTACAATCATTTTTGTGGTGTTTTCGTCGGGTGTATTTCAACATAGAAGTGCAGTTTACATGGCCGAATTTAAATGAACTAAAGCAAAGATAGTTAATGCCAAGCATATTGAGGCTTATCTTTCAGCACAAAGTGAATTGTAAACATGAACATTTAAAGGGACAATGAACTTATAGAGGGCTAGAAGCCAATAGGAATAATTTAGTTCCCGAGTGCTGATATGAACAATATATTGCTTGTTCAAATGTGTTTCATAATAATATGCTATTATTGTTTGAAAAACTACTGCGTTAGAATCGCATTTGATTTAAACTGCTACTTTTTGGCACAGGGTTAATGCATTTTGAACCATATTTTCAGGCATTTGCCTATCAATCCCGAGTGTGTACGTTGCGTTAAGTTGCTTGATGAACTTATATTTTCTCTATGTTCATGCTTTTTTTTAAAAAAAATTTTTATTTTTTTATTAGAAATTTTTCGCTTTTACGTGCAGGGCACGGCAAAATGTTACAACAGAGCTAAATATAAAGTATTTCATTTTTTCTTCTCTGTTAAAGAATAAGCCACAATACAATCACAGGGGAAAGCAATTGACATACTTCAAATCTTTCTAATACATAGAGTCTCTTCAATTTAACATCTAGTACCAGGATTAAATAATAATTACCAAACAATAGAAAACAGAGGGGACTAAGGCAAACATCAAGAACTCACATATATATAGTCCAGCACACAATGAGCATATACATTTCTAATAATTCAATCCATGCTCCCTTCTTTCCATCGGGTAATGGGACCCCAAATTTGCTTACCAAGCTTCCTTCCCTTTTTCCCCTTCCTTGCATATATCTCAGTCTCCACATTATATACTGCTAGTAGTTTGGCCAACCAATGATGAAATGAAGGTGGCAGAGGGTCTAACCATGCAGATGCTATGCAAAGTCTCATAACTGACAAAGCTACAAACAAAAATCCCCCCCCCACCCTGCATTTGCCCCTCATCCTCGTTCACTCCCAGAAGAATTATCAAAGGGGTTAAGAGAGTTTCGGTTCTTAATACCCTGTTTATAAAACCCTCAATACCTTTTTTGAGCAGTTGCAGGTGAGGGCATGTTGCAAACACATGTAGCAAATCTGCATCCAGGCTTCCACACCTAAAACAGCTAATACCTGTTGTGCCTCCCCACTGAGCTATCTTTGCAGGCGTATGATATAGATGGTATATAGTTTTATAGTGTTGTGCCTGGAGAGGCGCCGAGCACAACAGCATATATCCCTTTTCTAGAGACATGTTGAAACTTTTCCCCCTAATATCCAGGCTATTTTCCCATGTGTCTGCCCATTTTTCCATATCATCCTGCTTTGAGATTATCAATTCAGCATAAAACCTCTTTATTGTGCAATCCTCCCCTACTTGGATCACTTCCATAATAGGGTTTTTGCTGAAGCCCGCCGGTCCTCCCTTCTTATTATACAAAAAACTCCTTATTTGTAAATATTTGTAAAATTGTCTAGTATCTAAAGCAAACTTTGTCTGTAATTCAGAAAACTGGTAGACCCCTTGTTGCCCCAAAACATCCCCTACCCTTCTGACTCCCTTCCTTTCCCACTCCGTAAAAATGGGGCCAGCAAAAACCTCCTCTGGAAAATTTGGATTTTCTTTCAATCTAGTATAAAAATTACACTTCCCCAGCCCAAACCTTTTAGCAAAAGCTTTCCAAACTGTATGAGCCGCAATAAGCGTCTTAAGCCATGTCCTTTTAAAATAGCTAGCCTCCGTATATTTCAAAAGCACATTCTCAGCTTCTGGTCCCAAAACTAGTCCGTATATCGCCAATGAACCAAACTCGCTCCAGCCTTCAGACTCTGCCCCCCCCCTAAGCCTACCATATATTGTAAAGCTGCTGCCCAATAGTATAGCTTTAAATCTGGAAATGCCCACCCTCCCCTCTCCCGTGGAAGTGTCATAAACCTGAGTGCCCTCCTAGTTTTCCCCTTTGCCCAGATGAATCTATTAATCATATGTTCGATGTTCTTAAACAGCTTGGCCTCAAATAATAAGGGTATTGCTCTGAAAAAATATAAAAACTTGGGTAAGACCAACATCTTTACTACATTTGTCCGCCCCACAATAGAAAGATGCAGATTATCCAATCTATCCAAGTCCTTCCGCACTTTATTGATTAAAGGTGTTATGTTCTTTTCTACTAAGCTATCTAGATCAGCCGAGATAGTCACCCCTAAGTATGTTACTGCCTGCACCACTTGGTTATCCGTGCAGATAGAATGACAATTTTTGATTATCTGTGTCTTGGCCGTGTTCAGTTTGTAGCCCGAAATCTGCCCAAACCTCAGGCCTCAATTTCAACTTGCACTATAGCCTCCATAGGGGTCGGCGTAATCACTGCCACGTCGTCAGCGTATGCTAGTATCTTACAATGGCCAATACGTGTAGGCAACGGTGTTACTAGCTCACACATCTCTATTCTGCGTATCAGTGGATCCATATACATAGCGAATAAAAGCGGTGAGCAAGGGCACCCCTGTCTCGTACCTCTCCTTATCCGAAATTGTCCTGTGGACCCCGCATTCACTCGCACAGAAGCCACTGGATCTGCATATAGTGCCTGGATTGCTTTAACAAATCGCTTTTTAACACCTGATTGTTCCATTACGTGCCAGAGGTAGTCCTAGGAGACCCGATCAAATGCCTTTTCTGCGTCTAACAGCATAACCGCCATCGGGTCCCCTGTGACTGCTGTGGCATCAAATAGAGTTATCACCTTACTTGTGTGGTGGGTGGTGCCACTTCCAGGTATGTAACCATGCTGACTACTGCTCACCACCTTATCTATTACCCTGGCATATCTTGTTGCCAAAGCTTTAGAAAATACCTTAGTATTCGTATTCATTAAGGTGATGGGCCTGTACGATCCAGGTTCTTCCGGAGGCTTCCCTTTTTTCAAAATTATCACGGTTTCCGCGCCCCCCCCCCCCAAGATCAAGGAATAGATTCACCTGTCTGTGCCTGCTGCATTGTCTTAATTATATCCCCTTCTAGGGTGTCCCAGAACACTTTATAGAACTCGATTGGGATTTGATCAGGGCCCACTGCTTTCCCTGAAGGGAGGTTTAAAATAGCATCCTTGATTTCTTCTACCTGCAAGACCTCTTCCAGACCTTCTGCATCCTCCTCCATTAACTTA
Organism: Lissotriton vulgaris; assembly: GCF_964263255.1. Classification (NCBI taxonomy): domain Eukaryota; kingdom Metazoa; phylum Chordata; class Amphibia; order Caudata; family Salamandridae; genus Lissotriton; species Lissotriton vulgaris. Next base: position 1,684,128,024 of record NC_141685.1, read on the forward strand.
ACAACCGGGATCTCCTGCAAGTCATCTCTAATTCCCCGGATATCTCCCCCCAATGGTTTGTCATACAATTTCTCATAGAAGGTTCTAAAGACTTCCCTTATTTCCTCTGAGTCTGTATGAGTCCTGCCTGAGGTATCCCTGATCTCTCTCACAGTGCCCGACGCTTCTTGTTGCCTTGTCCGTATAGCCAGAGTTCTCCCTACTGTCTCACTGAGTTCATGGCATCTCTCTCTTTTTGTCGTGTATATTTTTGCAACTTTTCTGGCAATATCTCCCTCTTCCTCCCCTTTAGCTTTCAGGAGTTCTATCATAACAGTATCTAATGGGGTTCCAGTCATGACACACTTCTCCAACTCCCCCTCAGCCTTGAGTACTGCCCCCGCTAATTCTATATTCCGCAACTGTTCCTGCTTTCGTTTAAAAGAATTAAAGCTCAACGTCTCACCCGAACCCCCATATTAAAAGCATCCCAGACTACCCCTGTAGCAGCACTACCCCTTTTGATCCCGAAGAATTCCCTAATCCATTTTTTCATATGTTCCACATATTTATCTTCTTGTAGAAGCCCTCTTTCAAAAGTCCACATTCTTTGCTGTCTAGGGTTTGTTGGCTTAGTTATTGTAAGCACAAGGGGATTATGATCACTAAGGATCCGCGGGAGTCTTTCTATCCTGGAGTCCGAGAGAGCTGTACTTGAAACAAAAAAGTAGTCCAATCTTACACAGGTTTGGTGCGGAGCGGAATATTATGTAAAGCCCTTATTATCTGCCCTTTTTTTCCATCTGTTAAAGCGTTGTTTGCTACTAAGCTCTGTAGCGCCTGCCTTACTCTCCTCTTCCTACCTTGATATTTACCAAATGAACCCAGCCCCAGGGCATCAGCACCATTAATATTAAAATCCCCTGCCAAGATAATTCTAGGCGCCCAGGTAGCTAGTTCCACATCCAAAAACTGGAAGATCTCAGGGTCGTCCTCGGTTGATCCATATTCTGTTACTAACGTAGTCCACTACCCATCTATCATACACTCAACCATTGCCCATCTCCCCCATTGATCCTGTGCCTTCATTCTTATTAACAGATTTTTATTTCTAATTAATATAGCTACCCCCCTCTTTTTGACACCCTGCCGCGAGTTTACTAATACGTGAAAACCCAGCTGGTTCAGAAAATATTCTTGTGAGACCATAACATGTGTTTCCTGTAAAAAAAGTAAAATCAACGTTCATTTGTCTTCATACAACTGAAACCTTTAACCTTTTCTGGACATCATTTAAACCGCAGACATTCCATGTTACATACCTAGTCCCCATAAATAAATTCTTAGACTTTTACCATCTATGCTCATGCGTTTAACCACATTTATGTTTCCATTATTTTTTTATTCTTTTACTTTGTGCCAACCACCAATTAGTGCCTTCCTTCCTTCAAGCCCCAAGCACCTAACCCAATCCCCCTTCCCTCCCACCTCTTCTCCTGTGAAAAATTCCAACTTTTGCTGCCGTACCGTGCCCTGAACCCCCTCTCCCCTCCCCCCACCAGACCCCACCCCCTTACTGGCAAACAGGTCAATCCTGACCTATGTCTGACAGCCGAACCCCCGTAGGAAGCTTTCCCCACCCCCTCTCCCACTATCCCTTTCTTAGTCCTGCATAGCCAGGATATGCTGATCCCTTCCCTTCCCTTCCTTCCTTATTGCTATGTCATATGGGCTGTCTGTCTTATAGCTGCAACCCGGTCACTTTGCGCCTTTCCTTCCCTTTGCGCCTTCCCTTCTCTAAGGAAAGTCAGGTACTCCTGTGCCACTATTTCAGAGTAAAATACCCTGAACTGACCATTGAATCCAACTTTGAGGCGACAGGGAAACATCAAATATACCTCACATCCTACATTTTGATAGAGTGTTAATGTTCATGCTTTTAATGATTATAAATACCTCCTACAAAAAATGGCGCAGATCAGGTGATCAAGGCTGCTGCCTATCCGAAAAGCGTTCTGTTTGTCCGTTGTCGTGTTGGATTAAACATGATTATTCAGCACTGTTCCTGAGTGTCGTCTCTTCACTGATACATCAGGTTTTTTGTGGCAAATATATATATATTTGCAACAAAGGTTTGTCCTCAAAACAAAGTCGCACTCACAAGTAGGTACTGGTGTGCTTTAAAACCAGCAAACTCAGTAAAATGTCTTGGGCCTGACGCGTTTCAGGAACCCCAGCCCTTGTTCACAGGCTGGCATGATGAACCAACAATGCAGAGCATAATCACAAATTTGAATATAGTAAAAAGCCCTCAAATGGGCCTCAGGTGAGTCAAGGTGCATGATGGTAATGAAAGTCCTGCATGTTCCATCACACCCATTACAAAGTGTCAAACACCCCAGTGGGCTTTCAATTTCATCCTTACCAAATTTGCTGCCACAATTTCCACGACCTCTCGTTCGACATATGACACAAAAGATCCTGGTCAAATGGACCTGCTTCCTCATAGTGCAGTGGTGCGACTTTCCGGCTGGACTGGCGTTTTATTTGCTTCTAACGTTTGTCCTTAAAACAAAGTTGCACTCGCAAGTAGGTGATGATGTGATTTATTTAAAACCAGCAAACTCTGTAAAATGCCTTGGGCTTGACCCGTTTCGGGATCCACAAACCTAAGTCAAGGTGCATTCTGGTAATAAAAGTCCTACACGTTCCACCACACCCATTACAAAGTGTTAAAAGCATTTGTATTAAAAATAAAACATGTATTTATTAAAAATATTTTATATATTAAAAACATTACTAATTAAAAATATTATGATTTAAATTACAGAAAAACATAATAATATACATTTTATTAAAAATATCTAAACTACGAAATTCCACAAATCATACATATAGTATAGTCATTCCAATTTAAAAACAGTACAAGAATCATCAAACTCAGTAAAAGTACAAAATACTATTCCCACTACAATAAATGCATAGTAGAGAAAGCGTTGGATTGCGCAGGGGTACAATTTACTATTTTGACTGCAGTCAGTGCAATTGTAGGGTAAGTGATGGATGTCTGAGGGGTAAAATGTACTATTCCCACTTCAGTCAGTGCAACAGTAAAGAAAGTGTTGGATTGCAGAGCTGTAAAATTGGCTATTCCCACTCCAATCAGTGCAACAGTAGGGAAAATGTTGGATTATGGAGGGGAAAAATTTACTATTCCCACTCCAGTCAGTGCAACAGTAGGGACAGTGTTGGGTTGTGGAGGTGTGCAATTTTCTTTTCCTATTTCACTCAGTGCAACAGTAAGGAAAGTGTTGGATCATGGAAGGGTAAAATGTACTCTTACCACTCAAGACAGTGCAGTGGTAGTGTGAGTGTTGGATGGTGGAGAAGTGATATTTACTATTCCCACTCCAGTCAGTGCAATAGTGGGGAAAGTGTTGGATTGATGATGAGTAAAATATACTCTTCCCACAGTCAGTGCAGCAGTAGGGAAAGTGTTGGATTGTGAAGGGGTAATATTTATTATTCCAACTCCAAACAGTGCAAAAGTAGGAAAGTGTTGGATTGTGGAAGGGTACATTTTACTATTACAACTACACTCAATGCAACATTACACGCACAGTAGTTCACTTCAAAGAAATGAAAACATTTTAAAACATTACTAAATAACAAAAGTTTACATATTTAAATTGAAATATTACATATTTTAAAAAAAATTAAATAGACAAATTACATATTCAGTACAATCTTTAACACATAGTATATATTAATGCAAATATTATTATCATAATTAAAATACCATACATTTCCAAACTAATAACAACCAATAAATACAATATTTTTAAATTTTTAAGGCACAACACAATTAACACATAATGTAATAAAAAAAAAATGTTCTCAAAATATTTAAATATTTGTAAATTTGTTATTACTTAAGCACCTTCCTACCTTATACCAATTCCAAACAAGCTTTATTTGACATATAGTCATAAAAAGTCATAAAAAGCACAAAACAAATTATTCGATAGTTTATATGAAAATGTCATACATAATTTATAAAATAAGTCTGTTTGGGAAAGCATAATTACATACCAGTTATATATCAAGTTTCTGAAAATATTTTTAAGAAGAGATCTCAGTATTTACAAATAACCAAACCTTACGTAAAGCTCTCAATCAAAAGAACACAGTAAATAAAAATTCATCTTGTCTGGATGGGCCCAGAATTGTAGAGAGAACAAGATGAATTTAGATATATGTAAGTATTTAAATCACTTAAACCAGTAAGCTGTCTAGTCACAGTTAACATGCACATTTCATTCAGGTATAGATTTCGACCTTATTACCCACGCCCACTCAAGATATTGTGCAACTGCTATTGAAATGGGGGATGAGGTACTAGTATGTATAATTCTTTCTACTTCCATACTACTTCTGGTGCCTAATAGTTTGCATTTAGGCCTCAACCATACCCGACAAGGGGCTTCATGGGCTGGACAGACAAATAACACGTGCACAGCTGATTCTATGCACGCCATGCAGGTAGGACACTCACATGATTTAGACCACCTTGATGTAAGAGACCTTAGGGACAACAAGCCTGCCCTCAACTAAAATACAGTTTCCTATCGAGTGGTATAGTTACAGTGTCCCAATATGGTTCTAAACTCAGAGTGTGTTTATATTCCAAGAAGATTCCTGTCAATGAGGATGATACGCTAGATATCAGAGTGTTATATGCAACCATCTCTCAATACTTTTCTTTTAGAATCTTTTTTGAGGGAAAACAAGCAGTGGTAGGATCCTCCCACAGCATTGTCATACCAATTTCTACTAGGACGTCTCTGATTCCGCGTAGCCAGCTAATTTTATGAAAGTTGTCAAATTTTATTACATCTATGAAGCCCCCGGCATATGGCACCAATTCTGGTGTTATCCACAGCCTGCGCCAATATAACACTGGATGTAATTTTGCAATGTCAGATAAAGATTTCCTACCAAGATCATAAAATGAGGGACACAAAAGCATACTTTGGGGAGATTGGTGATACCACATAGGAACCTGTTTTCTGATGCACAATGTTTAGACATGTTCTCATACCCCCATAGTTCTACATCATAAAGGGCTGACCTGACCACATTTATATCATATACTTGGAGCACCGGTCTAATTTGTTTTGTAAGAGAATTTTTCAGGCGTAAGACTCCCGACAATTGCCGGTGCTTAACTGTGGCCAGGTCACTTTGCTGGTTCCACTTTAGGTCACTCTGAATATTTACCCCCAAATATATGAACGCTCTATCTTGTTCCAATGGTAGGTTATTCATTAAAATACCACCTTTGAAAGTTCTATGTGGGTTAAAAGCCATCAATTTAGTTTTTTTGACACATTGACTTCAAGACCACGAGCAGAGCAGAACTCTTCATAAATGAACAGGGCTCGCTGGAGTCCACTTGGTGTATTTGAAATTATCAATGTATCATTCGTGAACATTAAAATAGGAATTTTTATTCCTGCTAAAATCGATGCATCAGTATTCACGATTGTCATGTAATCAACTATTCCGTTGATGAACAATGAGAATAAGGTGGGTGCCATGACACAACTCTGGCGCACCCCTCGCACTACTGGAAAAGGCCTGGTCAGCATACCCTGGGAACCCCAACGAATTTTTGCATAATTGCCCTTGTGCAATCTCATTATAAGCGTAAGGAGTTCAATGGGCAACCCCAATTCCTGAAACGTCACCCACAAGCTGGTACAGGGAACAAAATTGAACACTGATTTTAAGACAACAAAGGCTGCCTTTACCCCGGACCACTGTCTTCCAGTGTATTAAAACAAAATGAAACACCTGGTTGATGGTGCTGGTATATGCTCGAAAACCAGCCTGCAGGGGGAACAATGTGCTATGTTCTTCTGTCCAATCGCGGATCTTGTTAAGAGTCAGCCTCCCCAGAATCTTTTGCAACGAATCTATCAGACTGATAGGTCGATAATTCCCCGTCAATGATTTATCACCTTTTTTGAATAAGCGTATTATTTCAGCTCCTTTCCATAAGTCTGGTATGGAGGCACCGTTAACAACTGCATTAACCAACAATACAATATACCTGCCCCATCTTGTTTTATCATGTAAAACATCGGCAGGTATGCCATCTGGGCCAGGCGCTTTGCCCCAACCACTGCATCAAGGGCTACCACAACATCGTTAATATTAAAAACCTCTTCTACATAAAACACATGGCTGGGGCATTCCATATTTCGCTCAATTGGACTACGGGCTTTTTGTGGTTTAAAATATTTGACCCAATCTTCCTGTGTGACATCATTTTGTGGATGTTCAGGTTGACCCCCTCTGTCCCACTTTATGATCTTCCAGAATACTTTGCTAATGTTCTTGATACTAGCTTCTTTGAGGTTCTGCCACTTTTCCTTTTCTCATCCCAGGAGCATTTAGCTTTATTCATGGAACTCTTGTATGCCTGCCTAGCTGCATGTACCATGGCAGGCTCGCCACCTCTAATTGCATCCCCGAGGATAACTCTTGCCTGCCTGCATTCCTTATTGTACCAACTGCAACATTTCTGGTTTAATATTTTTTTGGGCTTACAGTGTTTAACATAAATAAGTTCTACATATTTCCAAACTAAACACAACCAACACAATTAACACATAACGTAATAAAAACACAATTTTCTCAACATATTTAAATATTTGTAAATTTGTTATTATTTAAGCAACTTTCCACTTCATACAAACTACAGAACAACCACTTGAAATATATATATTTCAAATTACAATATTTACACATTTTGCATATTTTCTTATCAATTAAACAGTTAATAATTAAATACTTAAAAATGTATTATATTTAATTAACTTCTCACTCTTTACCCTTACAAATACAACTCACACATAAGATATAACGCAAACAATATCTTAATTACACACTTTACATAATTATCATTTAAATACATATTATAAATTAACATTAATATAATATTACAATTCGTTTTTAAGCCATATAACAACAAACTACACAAAATAAAAAATAAATGTATTGCACAATTTGCATATTTAATTAGAAAAGTAATATTATAATAAATATTGATTAATTATCATCAATGTATTTCCCATTTACATCTGACTGTCATGCTGGTGGGAAATGGGGCCGCCCGACAAGCTGTTGGCGGTCCAACACCCTGAATCACGATGCGAAAAGTGTATATTTAGTATTACAGTGAGTGCTGCGCGGTGCAGCACAGGCGCAGTACAAAATGTGCACCCCATGCATATCCCTGCACTATGTGGTGGGCACCATGTGGTGCTTGCCACATCATGCAGGGATATGTTGGGGACACCACAGGAGTCCCTCCGGGCCATTATTTTTAAGGGCCAGGGAGGAAGAGGGCATGCTGCGGGCCCTCAAAGTCCCTTTCTGACAGTAAGATACATTGTCATCCCTAGGTGGTACCTGGCAGGCACTGCCACTGTTGTAGGGATATAAGTCCCTCTGACTGACTGATAGGCTCTTGAACCCGTCCTATCCATGGCAGTCGTTCTCGCCTACCCCCTCCCACATTAAGATGGCGGGCGGTAATCAGTCTTACGATGGTAATGGGAGCGACACCAACGGGCTGTCGGTGGAGGACTCACCGTCATTGTAATCAGGCCCATAGTTCCAGTTTCTGATCCCCGAATACAAAATTATATTTGAGCTTGTGTGTCATCAGTATTCACCATTTCATCTCACCGTGACCTGTGCGAATCCCTAAGGCACTCACTCAGTTCGCAATTGATAAATTCCTACACAGAGGAACGAGCCACCTGCACCGAGGGTTCACATATTTCGGGGGGAAAAAAGACTGAATGTTCTTCTGTTTCATCAGTAGAAGAACAAAAATGACAGCTTCTTAATCCTTCATTAGAGGAATCCCATTGTGAAGTAAATAACGCTATTGGCGGATCTCATATCAAAACATAAATAACAAAGTGCGAGCTTGCACTGGGAAAATTAAATCGAGGAATTCCTCAGCTTTAGGTTCAGATTTGTGCATTAAAATGCACCTTGAGAGGCTCCCTCTGTGACTTGAATGTTCGTTTTGAGCAGCTATCCTCTCTCAATGCCTACTGTTGAGTGTTTTGGTTGTATTAGCCTGATTGGAAAAGGGATCCCCCCCATGTCTCCCGTAGACCCAGATCTGTCCATGCACCATGCAGCCCCATCTATAATCTTGAAGGTAACTAATGGTCCAAATGTAGACTCAGAACAAAAGCATTTTTAGGACCACCAAACTCTGCAACTAGGTTAGTCCCACGATCTAATGTTAAAGGAAGCAAGGGAGTTCCCTTTCCCAACCCTGTAATGGCTCTAAAGATGTTATTCCATTTGACACTCAAGACACGGTGATTACAATGTTCCCATAGTTCTGCACCATACAGTGCTGCTCCCTGTGCCAGCATTTTATATATGTCTGTTGCAGTGACAATAGAATCCCAATGGACCATGTGTGTCATTCTAATGATGCCCCCTGCTCTATGGCTTGGAACCTAACAACTTTTTGCAATCCGTGGAGCCCAGGAGCCAGAGTCGGCTAATCTGACCCCCTAGGTAATCAAATTCTGGTACCTTCTCAATGCCTCATCACATAGTTTAACAATACCATTTACCTGCTTCCTCTTGATATAAATTATCAGTCTTATTTTTGAAACATTTAACTCTAGGTCATAATCTTTGCAAAATGCTCAGAAGCTGCCAACTAAATGTTGGAGATCCACCCTCATTTCTGTGAGAAGAAGAGTATCGTCTGCATAAAAAAGGCCTGGGATTTTTCACCCAGTAAGAAAAGGAGGTCATTGGCATAATTAGTTATATATTTTATACAATTTTTAATATACAATAAAAAGAGGGTAGGGGCCAGCACACATCCCTGGTGGATGCCTTTCTGAACATGTCACAACAGATTCTGGCGTAGTTCCCTTCATGCAGTTGTACTATAATTCTTAACAATTCACCAGGGACCCCCATTTCCCCCAGGGTCGCCCACAGGTTTTGCCTTGGGACCAGATCAAAAGTGGCACAGAGGTTTACATATGTCACAAAAAGATCACTGCCCTTTAAATCAACAGTTTTTCACTTGATCTTCAAGAAGTGGAAAACCTTGTCAATGGAGGTGGTCAAGACTCTAAAACTTGGTTAATGGAGGTGTTCAAGGGTCCAAACCCTGCTTTAAGACTTGATTATTACGTGGTTGCCATTTATCCACTCCACTAACTGTTCCAAAATTTGCTCACAAAAATCTTCTGGAGATTATCCAGATGATTAATGAGGCTGTAATTGGATGGAGCACCCAGATTCCCCTTTTTAAAAATGATGATGATCTCATGATGATGAGGGTGGGATTGGTGCACCTGCAACAATTGCATTTGTAATGGTGTTAATATATGGGACCCAGATGGTGCAATCAGATTGATGAAGGTCGCCTGGGATTTTGTCCAAGCCTGGTGGGTTCCCTTGTTTCATAGCTTTGATTGCTAAGGCAGTCTCTTCAAGGGAAAATCCTAAAAAAGCACGAGGCTCGTTCCAGTAGGAGAAGAAACAGGTACAAGATGAAGTGCTTCCGAGGACTGATCAATGACTGATGTAGATGAGTAGATGCTACTAAAATGAGCAACCCATTCACAAGGGAGCATAGAAGACCCAGCAGGAGTTCAGGAATTCCCATTACCACTGACTAACCACCAAAACCTTTTTTTTCTTTAGTCGAGGAAGTCTGAAGCAACTCGCCACAAAGCTTGCTTTCCCAAGCTACCTTCACTTGTTTTCATTCCTGCCTATACACAACTCTGGTTATCCGGATCTCCCTACAGTTTTTCCCTTTAGATAGCATTTAACAGACTGCTTTTGGTCTTTCTGCAGATGCCATTAACCCACTCAGTAGTAGTGCTCTTACGTCTGTGCTACTAGACCTGGATACAGAAAAATCCCTAAAATTATTAAAGAATTTAACATGCTCAGCCATAATGATTTCACTGTCCACCAGCAACTGTGTCTACCTAATCACTTGCCCATGCCAGCTCAAATAAAGGGGAATGACAATAGGCCCTGTGAAAACAAGAATAACGGAGCGCAGAAGCAATATTAGATGTAAGTAGACAAACACCAAAATGTGTCCCCACTTTACAGCAATGAACCACACTTTCAATGACCTACTCTGGACTATCCTAGAATCCCACCCCCAAATACATAAGGAAGCTCTCTTCAGGAAGGAGCAAAACTGGGTCTTCAGGGACTCTTCTCATATCATAGAGCGGAAAGACGATATCCCCTGGGTGAGCTGAACTAATCAGTACGTTAACATTTTGCCAATTAATCAAATTATTCAGATCATTTATCCCTTACATCTTCAACTGATCACATCCCAACAATCACACGGGTGGGACTGTGCCCCACCAGAGACCTGGGAAATACCATATAACAAACTAATCTCTATACAGCGATTGTCAAGGGGGATACCACAACTTATGAACAAACCCCTTTCCCTAAGCAGGGTTACCAGTCACTGTACCACGAAAAGGATAGGCACGCAAGTCACCAGAGGACCCCTGTGAAATAACCCTCATGGGTCCTGTAGGCATACCCTCTACCTACCTACATAACATGTCTCGAATAGGGTTGATTTATGTTTCCTCATAAGGTGATACCACACCTTAAGTGTAAAAAAAACACCACGAAAAAGATGGGCTCACACTAGTCACCTGAGGACCCCTTTGAAATAACCCTCATGGGTCCTGGAGGCACACCTTCTACCTACCTACATAACATATATCATATATGGCTTATTTGTGTATCCCAATAAGGTAGAACTACACCTTAAGTGTAAGAGAACACACCCCTAGAGGTAAATATAAGCTCTGTAGGCATGTTGAGTGGTGACCGCTTCAATACATCAATGAGGAGTCTGTTCAATTGACAACAAACTCATCCAAGATGGCCGCTCGGGTTAGCATTACAGCGTCTCTGCTGTTTCTAACGTTAACATTCAACCCTTAAAAGCCTGCCCCCAGTGCTTCCCTTTACGGGATCCATAGCTGGGGTAGGAGCACAGCTAGTTGTCACGCCGCCTTCCATGAGTATGGAAACTTTGAAATACGCCGTAGAAAATAGGCCACAGCTCCAGGTAAGACAATAGAAATCACTGTGATTAAAAGCCAGTCTTCCGTATACTTCTCACCCATACACAGGTCGTGAGTAACGAAAGGCTCTGTTTTAAAGCTCCCATCATCACAGACCTGCAACATATGGGGTGAGTGGCCAGTAGTCCGCTTCAGACATTGTAGGGAATGCGCATTTTTACTATAAGCGTGCACTGCCTATAATCACGATGAGAGCGACGGCAAACAGAGCCGCGCATTTTGTTTGCATTGTGTATGTGTAGATGTGTACTTGGTTGTCGCACGAACTATAGGTTATGTGGCTAACCCCATTTTGGGTTGCAAACAAATTCGTAAATATGCCGCAATAGCCCTTTGCATCCACTGTGCCCTGTGGACTTACCCATAATATGTATCTGTTTGTCATTTTCATGTTTTTATAGTTAGCTCAATGATGAACTTCAGATCATAAGTCTGTGTCACGACTATGATTTGGAAAGTAGCTCCTCCATTTTTAGGGACACGTATGACAATATAACTTGCCGCAATAGTCACGACGGGCTGGTTATGATTAATTAGTCATGCCAATAATTTTACACCATCACGCCAACGGTGCTAGCTCACATGGGATATTTCCCATTAATTCTTACTTGGAGCACATCGAGGCACCACACAGGAGCTACAAAATGAGTTCCCCTTATGGTCAATTAATGCCTTACTACTGCCTCATCAACACTGGGATCACTTAGCCATCAAGCCCTGCGGGGTGTTTCAGTCGCACATTACCTAAAATTTGTTTTTATTATCATTTTCTCTTTCAGGTCACAGAATGCTAGGTGAATTGGACCTGGTATTCACTTGCAAAGCTGGTAACTATTGTATCCCCTCATTTTTAGAACCAGCATTGCGGTAGTGTTAGAGTTTAGATACTCTCTCTGAAACTATTGGTCCTTATGAATTGCCACGAGACCCATTAGGGGTTACCATAGGCAAGAAACATGTCGCCCTTCTTCACCACACATGCCCTTTAGGACCATTGTATCCAGTTAGGGATCCTTCTTTTTAGTTAGGTTAGTGAACCCTAGAAATAAAATGGTGGCAATAGGGTTGCCCTAATCCTACTTTAGACACCACTTCGCACTCATCACACTGCTTATTCTGCACACCCACATGCACCTAACAGCTTCATCAAAATAATCTCAGCCAAAGAGCCCATTTCCGGGTGCCCGTTGTGAATTGCAGCGCCAGCCCGAAGTGGAGCAGTCCGAGTGATGAAGCATGACATCATTTGTGATGTCATGCTTCATCATCCCCTGTGAGGGTACTTTTTCATAGACCTGAACACTCACACTTGCACTTAGGAACTGCATACCAATCAGATATACTTAGTTCACATTTGGGAGTATGTGTGCAGGACCTGTTTAAACAGCTCCCGGTTCTTCTCTGTTGGAGACCTACCACACTTTCACATCACAAAGTCTCGACCTGAACCCAGTCACAAAAGAATTGACATGAGTCTTTTATGATCCCAGATGAGCCAGAGTCAGGACAAGGAGGGAGGTGATGTCTGACTCCTCAGGGGTGTGGAAACATCTAGAGGCTTCCTCTACGTTACAGTGGGCACAGGAATAAATACTGGCCCCCAGACTGAACACTTCAGTACACTTCTGGACCTATAGACCCTGCCAAAAAGGACTATTGTGCTGCTGAAAGGACTGCCACTGTGCTGGACTGCTGCCCGGTAAAACTGCTGCCTTTCTTTGCTAACCTGTTGCCCTCTTGCCTGAGTGAGAAGGACTGAACCTGCAACTCTAAACCCAGACCCAGAATGACTCCCAAGGCTAGTTGGCTGGCCTTCTGATCAGAAGACTCAGGGACAGGACAAGCTTCCAACAACCTTGAACCTAGAACCTGGGCATTGCCATCTATGAGTCCTCCATATCCAAGTGGTGCAGCCCGAGTCCTGGACCCTTGAAAATGGGCTTGAAAGTGCTCTTCCAGCCCATTTGTGGATTCAGGAGAACTGACACATTTCCTCCGAGGCATGGTGCATCTCCCGCAGACCCAGAGCATCACCTCTGCTGTCCAACGCATCGCCTGTGTGGCGTGGACTTCCCCAGAGCAAGTATTATGCATCGCCTACAGCAGCCCATCGGAACAGCAGCTAGGTGATGCACCTTCATGCAAAGACATTGCCTCTCCCAATGCACTCCATCGGAACCACCGTTGGGTGATGCATCTTCGCGCAAGAACATTGCATTGTACTGCACTTCACAGCTCCCCAGAACTGCATCTTTTGCCTGGACACTGCATCACCTCAGTTGTGCAACACATCCTCAATGCAGGACTCAGCATTTCATCGCAACCAGAATTAACGGTGTTCAGCGTACCTAACTGGGTCCCTGATCCAGCCTGCGCTATGTTGCAGTTGGCCTGATCTCTGGCCCAGCGTATGCACATAGCCACAGTTTGTGCTTTGTGCTTTTTGGCGCTATATTCACTGAAATCTTCCAAGCTTTCATAACTCTAATTTTACTGACCGGATGTCTGTTGTTTTGATCTTGTTTTATTCATTAAAATGTACTCTATTTTTTCAAAATTGGTGTGGGAATTTCCTTATATTGTGTCTTCACTTCATTAATATTTGAAGTGCTACAAAAATACTTTACTCATTGTCTCTAAGGTAAACCTAACTGCTCAAAGCCAAACCACTGAAGGTTTGAGCACGGTTAGATGACGTTACAATGCATGCCATTACCCTACATGCCGTTGGAACGCCAAACTTTACCCCGACTTGCTGTCAGGGGAGTGCTGGAAGTTGGAATAGAATCATTTTCGATTCCAACTCCAGTGTGGGCAAGAGTAGGGAAAGTGTTGCAGTGAAATCCAATATCTTCTACCCACCGCTACACAATTTTTTCGTTGCAACGGCATGCGGGGTAAATGCCTGCGTTGTAACGGTTGTGGTGTAAAGGCTATTTCCTTTTGAGCACGGGTTAATTCGGGGTGTGTTTGTACCTTCACCCTGACAAGGATTCTGATTGTTGTGGGTAGGATTTCACCCCCCCCCCACCCCAGGAACAGCAACCTGATGTCTCACACTCATCTATTTTCTCTGCAGCTGGAAACGTGTTCTCTAACTATTAGAGCTTGAGAATTTTGAAAATCTGCCATTAATTGCACAACAGTTAACCACCACCTCAACATTCTGAGTTCTTATAGACAGAATGGTCTGAGAAGGCTTGAGGTTTTTATTCTATGTACTAAATCTCGCCCAACCTCATAATCTTAGTCCGACAAGTCTTGTGACACTGCTCTGCTTTTTGACGAATTACTTTATAAGTTAACCTCCCACTGATCTGAGTCTTTGTGAAAGGGCGTGTAAGCCTTTATACTTGGATTCCAGATTATTTTGATCCTTATCAGTAAGGCTGTCCTTCACCAACCATAGCAAATGGCCTATCCCTTCAGAACACGTACAGGCGGGAGACGCTTTTCGCTACAGGCAACCAAACTATGGAATAGTCTTCCTGACTCCATTAGATTGGAACCCAATCATCAAAAATTCAGGAGGCTAGTTAAAACTCACCTGTTTGCCTAACTCTGTGAATGAATGAGCAAAGGGCGCTGGGATGCCTACGGGTAGCTGTGCGCGTAACAAATGTGTAATTTATTCATTCATTCATTCATTTTTGAGCATGTCACAAGTTGCCAAAACGCCTTTAACTGTGTCATGCATTTACATGACAAATCTGTGAATTGTCACTATAGGAATGTTCATGAGAACTGGTGAGACAACAGTAGTATGTTCATCTGTTCAGCTGCCACCTCATATACGATGATCTATTGACAATATGTATGTTTAAATGTAATAGAATGGGAATGTGTTAAAAACAATAATTTTTATGTTCAATAACCTCTTATACCGTCAGTTGCAGGGTGTTGCCATGGGGGCCAGCTTCTCCCCAAGCTTTGCATGTTTACACATGGGAGCTTGGGAGGAGCTGGTCCTCAAGGTAGAACACCAGGAGACATTCAGGACACATGTGGTCAAGTGGTATCGCTTCATTGACGATTTATTTATTATCTGGAGGGGGAGTGAGCAGCAGGCAATGGGGTTTATTAATGAAATAAATGTGAATAACCTCAACCTTAGATTCACGCCCACACTCAGTCAAGAAACTGTAACCTTTCTAGACACTGAGGTCCTTGTCAGGAATGGTACACTTGAGACTAGAATCTTTCGCAAGAGCACAGCAGGTAACAGCATCCTGCATGCTGGAAGTGCACATCCGACCCACCTCATAGCCAGCATCCCCTATGGGGAGATGCGGCGCATGCGGAGGGTCTGCAGTAACGATACAGACCTAAGAATAGCACAACAGGTCAGCAAGGAAAGATTTTTACAGAGAGGTTACTCGGAACATCTTATTGAATGTGCACGAATTAAATCCATGCAACGGAGCAGACAGGAACTTCTAGCAAACTACTGTATTGATAGTGAGAATGCAGAAAAAACTACTACCGCAGCTACCAATGCAAATCAGGACATGACAGACAAAAAGGTATTCAGGGTTACGGGCTACAGCAGGCAGCATAAGGCCATATTCAACATCATAAATAAGAACTGGCCCATCCTTACTGGTGACCCCATAATTGGGCCCTTGCTACCAAAGAGGGCATCTTTAACATTCAGTTAAAAAATTAAAGGAGGACCCCGCACAGGCTAAATAGGGGACTGGGGGGATAGTGGTTTACAAAAAGGACAAGGGCGTCCCCACCAGAAGGACGGTATGAAGGTGTGTCCACTCCTATTGAGTGCACATTACAGTGAGCTTATTATTCAATATGCATGCCATCAATCAGGCGGGAAAGCTAAAGTTACAAAGGGTCAATCACCAGTACTAACAGTATATTTCAGCTAAAAAAGTCAATTCTGTGTACCAATGATAATGTGTATTTAACTGATGCCACGTGTTTAAAAAAGGACCTAATTTTTGGCTATGTATTCAACTCTATTTATGTCATCAAAATCTGCTATATTTAATGAATAACACAATTAAACCAATTAAAAAGAGATGTTTTCCACACCGTAAGTTTGGTAAACCTCTGTTTTACATTTATTACAATTCAAACAACAATTGATCATTATACATTATTACAATCTTAAAAAACACATGTTATACATTTTTATAAAAAATGACTTTAAAAACACAAAGAATCACAGGTCGACGCGGCGTTTCGGTATTCTGTTTGTCTACCTTCTTCAGGACTGATTCTGGATAGAATTTAAAAACACAGAGTTACCATTCTTACAGTGGTGCAGATTAAAAGTAATTCTCAAAGTTAAAACCAATAGATAGTCATAACTATAGGACCTATAACCACATTTTTTTGTGTCTTCATTTTTAACTAACATCTCTTAATCAACGGGCATCATTCTTTAACACAAAGTCTTTGTTTTTCTTAACAGGACACTGGTGTGTACACATATTCTACACAGTCAAATGATTTAAGTTTCACATCCCATTATACTGTTTCTACGCGTACCTACACTTAGACAAAACTATTAGTGTTTACCTTTCCCTTGGACTATATAGTCCAATGCTTATTTGATCCCAATTTCAAACATCTTTGAGGATATGTTAATGGGATTCTCATTCTGGCGCATACCTTATGTCAGATGGAGTGAATCTCCCCACCGGACATTTATTTGCTTCTTATCGGAACCCTGTAGGCTTCAAATGCATGGGCCTGTTTTTTGGATTCTGCCTTTAATATGTGATGTCACTGTATAGGATAAATGCACAGATGCTATGTTTTCTAATAACCACAACACTATGGATTTATCAGGAAGAAACGTTTCAATCTATAATCAAGGCAGATTGTATTTCATGCCTAATTACGAGGAAACAATATTTTTTTTATATATACTATAACGTAAGTACCTGATTTTCAGCATAAATGTGCTTGATATTGGACTACCAGGAGGAGCCACCGTATTTTCAACTGTGGGTATCGTCAATCACCCTAGATAAATTATAATTGTTCCATATAAGTATACTTAGGCGTCATTTATTTAGGAAACAACTTATTTTCAGTACCTATTTGCTGATAAGGGGATCACTCACCATTAATATCAGGTTGACTGGTGCAATTCCAATGATATTTGCTTCCAAGTCACTCCGTTTTTGAAAGAGGGTCCGTACTACATTGGACAATACAAAACATATATCAGATGGAATAGATGGTAGTTTTTATTACTAATCATAATTCCATAGTCGTTTATTTTTAAGTTATCTCATGTTATACGACAAATGGGGGATTTTAGTCAAGTTAATATGTTGCAGAGTTTACCCAGATTATTGCGTTGGATGTATTGGGCTGAATAGTAAAGTTCGGTTTACATGGGGCGTCTAAGTCGCTAATTTTAATTCAGGCGGTCCCTAGTTTTCTAATGGTCCTTACCTTTAGTTCGGTAATCGGCCTCCCTGCTCCTATATCCTGGCAGTCTTTCGATGTGTCCTTCAGCCGGTGTGTTCCGAGCCGCGAAGAGCACTGAATGTTTTGCAATTGACGAAGCTTTTTATGCTTCCCGCGTTCTGATTGGGTGTCCCTCTCCTTAAACCGTAATGGTTCAACGTTGGCCAATCAGCGTCCGGTCTCTGTGGTAACCGAACGCTTTTCGCTTTAGTGACGGACTTCCTCTGTTATTGGCTCATGCACTTTCTTTCCCTCTTACTGATTGGGGGGTCGGAACCATGGTTCCTGTGTGATTATTTAGCGCGTTCTTCTATGTAGGCATTACAACGTCAGATTATTCCCTCATGTAGTGTTTCCTATTATCTATTTTATATTACAGAAACACACGTTTTCCTTTTAATTTTACCGCGGCGCGTTCTTCTATGCTAGTATAATCGTGTCAGTTATGTGTTCACATAGTTTTTCATTTTGCCTGTTCTATATTAAGGAAACCACGTTCTCTTTATATTTCACCGGGGGTCTAAATTACGGACCATAAGTATATACATATTAAAGAGCGCGCCTGTTCTACTTTCTTGTTTTAATGCGTTTCTGTTATGTGGATATTCTAAAAAAACGCTTGGTCCAAACTCGTTAGGTACTTTATTTTTAGATATTGAAAATATTGGACCCGCCTACCCTACCTGTGTTGCATATAAAGAATAATTGTTATTATTGGCCATCTAATGCCAGCCACCCCATATTCTATTCAGCTTTTGGGTGTGCTGACTTTTCTATACTCCACTAATCCACAGTCAGGGGTGGAAATTCTCTAGATCTCTATTGGACAATTTTTTCCCAATCTTCCCTTGAGTTTAAGCCGCACCTCACACTGTTGAGGGTCGACATATAAAATTGCTCCCTTCTTTTCCTCTTATTGTTTTGGTTGCCCCCTCTAGCACTACCAGTTATCTTTTCCAAGCCACACCATTTTAGATCTTCAATTTTGTGGCCTGCCTCCCTCCAATGTTCAGTGAGGGGCGCTCCTGTTTTATTCGTCCTAAGTGCTGATCTGTGGTCGTTTAAGCGCAACCTAATTTCCCTTGATGTTTCTCCTACATAGGATTTATTGCAGGGGCATTGGATGAGGTAGATTGCGTTTTTAGTTCTGCAGTTAATAAAACTTTTGATATATACTGTTTTAGCATTAACTGTGATTTTGTCACCTTTGATGATGTTTGCGCAGTTTACGCAACCCATGCAGGGATGGGTCCCCGTTGGTAGTGGGTTGCCATCAATGGTGGTCTGCAGATTTTTGGGGATCTCTTTGTACGTATGTACTAGAGAGTTCCTAATCGTCCTGTTTCTCCTATACGAGAACATGGGCTTTGGGATAGGGACCTGTGCTTTATCTGAAATAAGATGCCAATTTCTATTTATTATGTTTTTAACCTTGTAGCTTACTTGTGAAAAATTAGTCACAAACATAATTGGCTGTGCGTTGTTCTGGTTCTCATTTTTTGGATTGAAAAGGATATCCCTGTTAAAATATTTAGCTCGTTTGAAAGCATGACGTATCATTCTTTTAGGGTACCCTCTCTCCAAGAATTTTTCTTTAAGATTCATGGCATGGGTTTCATAATCCTCCATTGAGGTGCAATTTCTTCTTAAACGGAGAAATTGCCCGAAAGGGATATTGTTTTTCTGTGATGCTGGATGGTTGCTATCATAATGTAACATACTGTTTCTGTCTGAGGGTTTCGTGTATAGTTCCACTACTAACTGCCCGTCCAGGTGTCTGATAATGATATCAAGGAATTCTACATGGCTCCTGCTAATATGTGATGTGAATTTCAAATTCATAACTCTCATATTTAACCAAATAAGGAACTCATTGAGGGCATCCATCTCTCCTGTCCATATGAAAAAAATATCATCAATATAGCGACCCCATTCCGAGACGTTTTCAAAAAATGGGGCAGCTATATTGTAGACATGCTTCTCCTCGAATCTTGATACATATAGACATGCCAGGCTCGGGGCACAAGTAGCCCCCATGCTGGTCCCTTTGATCTGTCTAAAGAGGTTTTCTTTATATAAGAAGATGTTGTTTTTGAGGATTATGGTAATGCAGTCAATGATAAATGTCTGATGGTCTGTTAAGTCCTGTTCACTATCTCTAAGGATCTCCTCCATAATCTCAATCGTGTTATCCTGGGGAATGTTGGTGTATAATGCTTCAATATCCAGAGTCACCAACACCTGTGACTCTGGATTGAAGCTCAGATTCTCAATTGTTTTAATCATGGATGTAGTATCCTTCACATAGGCTTTCTGTTGTTGCACGAGGGGTTGTAGGAACACCTCCACGTACTTGCTCAATGGTTCAGTCAATGACCCTATGCATGATACTATTGGTCTCATCGGGGGGTCACGGATATCTTTATGCACCTTTGGAAGGCCATACAGTGCCGGGATAAGTGGGTCCTTATTAAGCATGAACGCAAATTCTTCTTCGCATATAATATCGTCCTCTTTTGCCAGTCTCAGTATTCTCTTGATTTCGCCCTTTAAGGTTTGCCATTCCTCCCTATTAGATTTTTTGTAATGGTTGCTATTATTGAGGAGTTTAAGCATTCTATTGTCGTAGTCTTGACTGTTCATAAGTACTACACTTCCCCCCTTGTCTGCCGGCTTCACTATTAGGGTATTATCCTTTTCCAGGAGTTCTAGTGCTTTCTTTTCTTCCTTAGTGAGATTGTATGGTGTCCAGTTTTTTTGTTTCAAAAGGTTATCTATGCTCTTGTCGACAGATCTTTCAAAGGCCTCTACATCCTTATGTACAGTATTCAGTGGGGGAACCCATGTTGATTTATTTTTTAACCCAGATTTATTTTGTCTCACGGGTTTCTCTTTCCCTTCAAAGAAAATTTGGAGTCTTACCTTTCTAAAAAAATTTTGCAAGTCTCTTTCTAGGGCATATCTATCTACAGGCGAGCATATTGCATACCCTAGTCCCTTTTCAAATAATTTGGTTTCTATTTGGGTTAATTGATGGTCAGATACATTTATGACAGCCGCTTTTTTGGTTTCTGTTAGTCCCACTGTTTTTGGCTCCTGGTTCGAGGACGTTGAGGGTTTTGGGCTTGAGTATATTGTGGCTGGTGATTGTAGTCTTTTCTGCCTCTCCCTCTCCCCCTCTGTTGTCCAAACATTTGGTTGCGTCTGTCTAAAAAAGCTAGGCCCTCTTTTAAGGTTGTTTGTTGTTGTTTATTTGGTTCCCCATTTTTTTGTTGTTTCTCGTTTGTTGATTCTCCCTCAGAGTCTGTACTGCTATATGAGGAGTCAAAGAATCTCACACGTCTCCTAGGTTGGTTTCTGGGTTGGTTTTGCCACTGTCTACGGGGTTGGAAATTCTCTCTCGGGCGATCATAGAAGTCTTTCTGGAGATATGGATAAACGATTTCTGGGTTATAGTTTTCTATGTCTTTTTTTAGTTTATTGCTTTTCTTCTTAATTAAATATTCGCTATAGCCATCTACATCATTTTGAATTTCTTCTAATTTAGCTTTAGCGTCATCTAATGCTGTGCTCTCCCTTAATTGAATCTCCAATTCCTCTATTTCCTTCTTTTCAATCATTATAAATTCATTTGCTGTTTCTATGATGAGCAGGATCCAGTCTCTACTACACCTGTTTGCCACAAGTGTCCATTTATCTATAAATTTTTTGTCTGTAATGAAGATCCCTGGTTCATTAGTCACTTGTAGACCTTTGGGAATAATCCCATTTTTACAGTATTCGACTAGGAACTCCGCGTGTAATTCTGCTCTTATTAATTTCTTTTTTAAATTCCAGAGTTTCTCCCATTGTTCCTCGTCAGTTTTATCCAATCTTACTGTGGTGGTATTACGGGATCTCCTATTGATTAGTTTATCGAATTGGTCTTCCGAAAAACTATATGTTTTTATACCTTCCATGTCAAGGGTTTTTAAATATACCTATTATATTAAGCATGGAGGTATTTTTTTAAATTTTACCTCTTTGCTGATTTGCAATAAGACTCAAAGACCTCCTCAGCTTACAAGCCGAGTGCACAGTTAAAGAATTAAAGGAGGACCCCGCACAGGCTAAATAGGGGACTGGGGGGATAGTGGTTTACAAAAAGGACAAGGGCGTCCCCACCAGAAGGACGGTATGAAGGTGTGTCCACTCCTATTGAGTGCACATTATAGTGAGCTTATTATTCAATATGCATGCCATCAATCAGGCGGGAAAGGTAAAGTTACAAAGGGTCAATCACCAGTACTAACAGTATATTTCAGCTAAAAAAGTCAATTCTGTGTACCAATGATAATGTGTATTTAACTGATGCCACGTGTTTAAAAAAGGACCTAATTTTTGGCTATGTATTCAACTCTATTTATGTCATCAAAATCTGCTATATTTAATGAATAAC
Source organism: Lissotriton vulgaris (assembly GCF_964263255.1). Lineage (NCBI taxonomy): Eukaryota > Metazoa > Chordata > Amphibia > Caudata > Salamandridae > Lissotriton > Lissotriton vulgaris. The sequence continues at coordinate 1,684,150,083 of NC_141685.1, forward strand.
ACAATTAAAACAATTAAAAAGAGATGTTTTCCACACCGTAAGTTGGGTAAACCTCTGTTTTACATTTATTACAATTCAAAAAACAATTGATCATTATACATTATTACAATCTTAAAAAACACATGTTATACATTTTTATAAAAAATGACTTTAAAAACACAAAGAATCACAGGTCGACGCGGCGTTTCGGTATTCTGTTTGTCTACCTTCTTCAGGACTGATTCTGGATAGAATTTAAAAACACAGAGTTACCATTCTTACAGTGGTGCAGATTAAAAGTAATTCTCAAAGTTAAAACCAATAGATAGTCATAACTATAGGACCTATAACCACATTTTTTTGTGTCTTCATTTTTAACTAACATCTCTTAATCAACGGGCATCATTCTTTAACACAAAGTCTTCGTTTTTCTTAACAGGACACTGGTGTGTACACATATTCTACACAGTCAAATGATTTAAGTTTCACATCCCATTATACTGTTTCTACGCGTACCTACACTTAGACAAAACTATTAGTGTTTACCTTTCCCTTGGACTATATAGTCCAATGCTTATTTGATCCCAATTTCAAACATCTTTGAGGATATGTTAATGGGATTCTCATTCTGGCACATACCTTATGTCAGATGGAGTGAATCTCCCCACCAGACATTTATTTGCTTCTTATCGGAACCCTGTAGGCTTCAAATGCATGGGCCTGTTTTTCGGATTCTGCCTTTAATATGTGATGTCACTGTATAGGATAAATGCACAGATGCTATGTTTTCTAATAACCACAACACTATGGATTTATCAGGAAGAAACGTTTCAATCTATAATCAAGGCAGATTGTATTTCATGCCTAATTACGAGGAAACAATATTTTTTTTATATATACTATAACGTAAGTACCTGATTTTCAGCATAAATGTGCTTGATATTGGACTACCAGGAGGAGCCACCGTATTTTCAACTGTGGGTATCATCAATCACCCTAGATAAATTATAATTGTTCCATATAAGTATACTTAGGCGTCATTTATTTAGGAAACAACTTATTATCAGTACCTATTTGCTGATAAGGGGATCACTCACCATTAATATCAGGTTGACTGGTGCAATTCCAATGATATTTGCTTCCAAGTCACTCCGTTTTGGAAAGAGGGTCCGTACTACATTGGACAATACAAAACATATATCAGATGGAATAGATGGTAGTTTTTATTACTAATCATGATTCCATAGTCGTTTATTTTTAAGTTATCTCATGTGATACGACAAATGGGGGATTTTAGTCAAGTTAATATGTTGCAGAGTTTACCCAGATTATTGCGTTGGATGTATTGGGCTGAATAGTAAAGTTCGGTTTACATGGGGCGTCTAAGTCGCTAATTTTAATTCAGGCGGTCCCTAGTTTTCTAATTGTCCTTACCTTTAGTTCGGTAATCGGCCTCCCTGCTCCTATATCCTGGCAGTCTTTCGATGTGTCCTTCAGCCGGTGTGTTCCGAGCCGCGAAGAGCACTGAATGTTTTGCAATTGACGAAGCTTTTTATGCTTCCCGCGTTCTGATTGGGTGTCCCTCTCCTTAAACCGTAATGGTTCAACGTTGGCCAATCAGCGTCCGGTCTCTGTGGTAACCGAACGCTTTTCGCTTTAGTGCCGGACTTCCTCTGTTATTGGCTCATGCACTTTCTTTCCCTCTTACTGATTGGGGGGTCGGAACCATGGTTCCTGTGTGATTATTTAGCGCGTTCTTCTATGTAGGCATTACAACGTCAGATTATTCCCTCATGTAGTGTTTCCTATTATCTATTTTATATTACAGAAACACACGTTTTCCTTTTAATTTTACCGCGGCGCGTTCTTCTATGCTAGTATAATCGTGTCAGTTATGTGTTCACATAGTTTTTCATTTTGCCTGTTCTATATTAAGGAAACCACGTTCTCTTTATATTTCACCGGGGGTCTAAATTACGGACCATAAGTATATACATATTAAAGAGCGCGCCTGTTCTACTTTCTTGTTTTAATGCGTTTCTGTTATGTGGATATCCTAAAAAAACGCTTGGTCCAAACTCGTTAGGTACTTTATTTTTAGATATTGAAAATATTGGACCCGCCTACCCTACCTGTGTTGCATATAAAGAATAATTGTTATTATTGGCCATCTAATGCCAGCCACCCCATATTCTATTCAGCTTTTGGGTGTGCTGACTTTTCTATACTCCACTAATCCACAGTCAGGGGTGGAAATTCTCTAGATCTCTATTGGACAATTTTTTCCCAATCTTCCCTTGAGTTTAAGCCGCACCTCCCACTGTTGAGGGTCGACATATAAAATTGCTCCCTTCTTTTCCTCTTATTGGTTTGGTTGCCCCCTCTAGCACTACCAGTTATCTTTTCCAAGCCACACCATTTTAGATCTTCAATTTTGTGGCCTGCCTCCCTCCTGTTTTATTCGTCCTAAGTGCTGATCTGTGCTCGTTTAAGCGCAACCTAATTTCCCTTGATGTTTCTCCTAAATAGGATTTATTGCAGGGGCATTGGATGAGGTAGATTGCGTTTTTTGTTCTGCAGTTAATAAAACTTTTGATATATACTGTTTTTGCATTAACTGTGATTTTGTCACCTTTGATGATGTTTGCGCAGTTTACGCAACCCATGCAGGGATGGGTCCCCGTTGGTAGTGGGTTGGCATCAATGGTGGTCTGCAGATTTTGCAAAACATTCAGTGCTCTTCGCGGCTCGGAACACACCAGCTGAAGGACACATCGAAAGACTGCCAGGATATAGGAGCAGGGAGGCCGATTACTGAACTAAAGGTAAGGACAATTAGAAAACTAGGGACCGCCTGAATTAAAATTAGCGACTTAGACGCCCCATGTAAACCGAACTTTACTATTCAGCCCAATACATCCAACGCAATAATCTGGGTAAACTCTGCAACATATTAACTTGACTAAAATCCCCCATTTGTCGTATAACATGAGATAACTTAAAAATAAACGACTATGGAATTATGATTAGTAATAAAAACTACCATCTATTCCATCTGATATATGTTTTGTATTGTCCAATGTAGTACGGACCCTCTTTCCAAAACGGAGTGACTTGGAAGCAAATATCATTGGAATTGCACCAGTCAACCTGATATTAATGGTGAGTGATCCCCTTATCAGCAAATAGGTACTGATAATAAGTTGTTTCCTAAATAAATGACGCCTAAGTATACTTATATGGAACAATTATAATTTATCTAGGGTGATTGACGATACCCACAGTTGAAAATACGGTGGCTCCTCCTGGTAGTCCAATATCAAGCACATTTATGCTGAAAATCAGGTACTTACGTTATAGTATATATATAAAAAAAATATCGTTTCCTCGTAAATAGGCATGAAATACAATCTGCCTTGATTATAGATTGAAACGTTTCTTCCTGATAAATCCATAGTGTTGTGGTTATTAGAAAACATAGCATCTGTGCATTTATCCTATACAGTGACATCACATATTAAAGGCAGAATCCGAAAAACAGACCCATGCATTTGAAGCCTACAGGGTTCCGATAAGAAGCAAATAAATGTCCGGTGGGGAGATTCACTCCATCTGACATAAGGTATGCGCCAGAATGAGAATCCCATTAACATATCCTCAAAGATGTTTGAAATTGGGATCAAATAAGCATTGTACTATATAGTCCAAGGGAAAGGTAAACACTAATAGTTTTGTCTAAGTGTAGGTACGCGTAGAAACAGTATAATGGGATGTGAAACTTAAATCATTTGACTGTGTAGAATATGTGTACACACCAGTGTCCTGTTAAGAAAAACGAAGACTTTGTGTTAAAGAATGATGCCCGTTGATTAAGAGATGTTAGTTAAAAATGAAGACACAAAAAAATGTGGTTATAGGTCCTATAGTTATGACTATCTATTGGTTTTAACTTTGAGAATTCTTTTAATCTGCACCACTGTAAGAATGGTAACTCTGTGTTTTTAAATTCTATCCAGAATCAGTCCTGAAGAAGGTAGACAAACAGAATACCGAAACGCCGCGTCAACCTGTGATTCTTTGTGTTTTTAAAGTCATTTTTTATAAAAATGTATAACATGTGTTTTTTAAGATTGTACTAATGTATAATGATCAATTGTTTTTTGAATTGTAATAAATGTAAAACAGAGGTTTACCAAACTTACGGTGTGGAAAACATCTCTTTTTAATTGTTTTAATTGTGTTATTCATTAAATATAGCAGATTTTGATGACATAAATAGAGTTGAATACATAGCCAAAAATTAGGTCCTTTTTTAAACACGTGGCATCAGTTAAATACACATTATCATTGGTACACAGAATTGACTTTTTTAGCTGAAATATACTGTTAGTACTGGTGATTGACCCTTTGTAACTTTACCTTTCCCGCCTGATTGATGGCATGCATATTGAATAATAAGCTCACTATAATGTGCACTCAATAGGAGTGGACACACCTTCATACCGTCCTTCTGGTGGGGACGCCCTTGTCCTTTTTGTAAAACATCTTTAACATTCAGCAGGGCCCCATCACTAAGAGATCAGCTAGTTAATACCAGTCCTGAGGTCCTGGACCGGGCAACCTGGTTGCAGGAAAATAACGGTTTTTATAAGTGTAAAACTTGCAAATCTTGCCAGCATGGAGTGAATAGGAAGTCATTTACTGATGGTTTCAGTAAACAGGAACATTCCATCACCCAAGTATTGATGTGCAAAACGGAGTTTGCTATTTATATTTTGGAGTGCCCATGTCAGTTGAAGTATGTAGGGAGCACAAAGCTCCCAGTACATAAGCGCATACTTCAACATTTACGTGCCATTGCAAATCAGGATAATACTTATCCTGTGGCACGGCATTTCCGAGAAATCCATCAAAGTAACAACAGCAGCCTTACATATTATGTTATTGACTCTGTTAAGGCTAGTCCGCGAGGGGGTGATAGAGAGAGTAAACTCTGCAAGCTGGAAACTCGTTATATATTACAACTTGACACCAAGGCACAAGGAGGCCTGAATACTATAGAAGATCTGTATACCTGGCTACCATGATTATACAATTGCAGCATTATTCCTCTCCCCTACTTTTCCTGTGAACTACTGTCTGCTCATTGAACGCAGGGATAGCCAGCTGGCATCCCTGAGGTTTGGTGAATACGACATTTTCTAATTTTTATCTTGTCCCTTTTCTCCTTATTTTAAGGGACTACCTTACAGTCATGCTCCGGCTGGGGCATGAATTTGGGGTGTTAAAAAGAGAAGGGATTTCAATTTCCCGACCAGTACTGCTCCAGTGCATAAGTCCCCTTTGTGACTTCACTTTGTGTATATATGAATTATATGTATGATCAAACAGTGAATATTTCTCAATGTCACTGAGGTCCTGTACATATGCTGTTGACACTGCTTCTATTCAACATGGCAGACAGAATGAATATACATAGATTTATAATCATCACGAGCACTTAAAAACTTCACAATTAAAACGATATAAAATTATATGATTCTTGTAGAGGGCCGGTCACCTATTACAGATTTGATCAAAGTAACTCATGAAAGTTGTTAGGGTCACCTATTTGAGTATAGGGAGGCAACCTTTGTGCTAGCCATCACATTGTTGGTACTATATTATATGCTTAGCAGTAGATTTACGTCATTAGCCCTTTAAAGTTGGACAGGTCAGGGAACTTATATTTGTTTACATGGGAGTAATGTTTACATAGCGTATTTTGCACATGTATCTTAGTCATTTGCACTTTATAATTCTAAATGTTTACATTGCATTTTTTGCACTACTAGCATTATTTTGCACATGAATAGACAACAGCCCTGACTTACCCTTAAGTTTATCATCTGGCTTTTAGAATAACCTAGGGCGACATAAAATGTGTTTTTTTTAAAATGTAGAATTAATGTGCCTCGAGTGACCTAGACATTCTTTTTAAGTTGTAGACATGTAGTTGTGGAACTTCAATGATTTTAGTATGAGTTTTGTGGTATTTAACCGCTATTGAAAAACTTGTTTAATTAACTAATATATTTATATATTTAAATGACTATTGTACCATTTGATATTATACGCTTTTGTGTTTTAATATCTCTCAGTCCACAACCTTGCAGTATAACTGGTGAGCCTCTGGAATTACATGAATCCTTCTTCACTGTTTATTATTTAAATTAATCACGTGTTGATGATGAAACTGAGCACTGGCAATTTAATAATAAGTAACAGGATATGTGGCGTTGTCATGTGAGCTAGGCTCCGAGGAGCCGAAACGTCATGCCGCATACTCTGTGTCATTAAATGAGTTGCACCTAACTGGTCCGTGTCCGAGGTTTCTGTGCAGAGCTGCGAGCAGGCGAGAGGCTGCCAGTGAAACGCGGAAAGCGGTGATATATATATATATATATATATATATATATATATATATATTTATACACACGCACACACACCCACACACACACACATCCATGTATGAAAGGTTTGTATGGAACATTTTCCAAGTTGTGATGTGGTACTTCACTTCAGCGCGATTGAAATTCATCTTTGGATCTCCAGACGGAGGCAGCAGGGATCCAATGGACAAGGTAAATAAATAACTCACATGTTAATAGGGGCTCGACTGCTCACTTTTGGAAATGACCACCAGTACCACCACCCCATGCTCCTGGGGCATTTGGTGTGAGCTAAACTGTGGGCAACACTAACACCTATCTCAATGACAGAATGCCGAAAGTAAAAAAAGACACAATCGTCCCATTTATCACAGGCTTGTCAAATAAGTAGATTGCGTACTATACCAAATACCCCTCGTCCCCCTCCGATTTCCCATCGCAAGTTCACAAAAAACGCCTATTAAGTATGCAACAATTACAGCGCGCGCGCCTCTGAAACGAGGCATCTGCCTCCGTCTTTCCGCTGCCACTTGATTGGAGTTTGCGAGCAGAACATCGCCGATCAGCACGAGGGCCATTAACGATACCGCTACGCAAGTTGCAAATAAATCACTCCCGGTGTTTGCTGCTGCGGCAGAATGGAACACATTTGGAATCACCCTGACAATTTATCAGAGCGCTGTGTATGTCAAACACGGTGTACAAAGTCATTAATGCGCTCAGCAGTTTCGAGCCATCTTCTTAGCCATTTTCTGATCCTATGATCAGCAGACTACGAGAGGCTTTAAGATGACTGGCACTTTTAGAATCTCCTTTTTGACATATCCCCAGGCATAGCTTGAAAGTAAGGAAAGACCATTTGCAAAAATAATATTTATTACATTTAATACAAAGCATAACACATTAAACCATTGCATTGTAAACTATACTTGTGACTCAACATTCTTATCGATATTTTCTTGAATGGGTGCCTGCTTGCCGGTTTTTATGGCACAAAATGCAGTAGTATTATTACACAGAGAACTGCAAAATATTGAAATAATTTCACAGTTTCCTGTGAAATGAGGACTTCATCATAACAAAGACGGTCCGAAAACAACTCTGCAGAACGATATCATTGTCAGTGCTGCTGGAATTATGCGGCATTGATAATTTACATTTTGCAACAATAAATACAATTTTTGTAGCAAGGGTTTCGAAAATATGCAATAATAAACACAAATTATGTGGCACATTCTCTGTCGGTATTATTTCCATCCATTTAATAGTTTATGCATTCTGCAAATTATTGACAGTGAGGCAAATGTGGTAAATCCATATTCATGCAAAAATGCTGCCGCTACAGAATTGTATAAATCCACTGCCCATTATCATTGCCCATTGTTTTAGCAACCATTTCTCCATAAAAAGTCAACACACTCAAATTCCAATTAGAGGTCATTGTTAGCTGCTAGTCTTCGTCCTTGTCAATTATGATTTTATGAAATTACTAGAACCTCTCCCTCGTTGGCAGTATTGAACCATATTCCACAGGTACCCATTATGTGTACTGTCGCTCTCTTTCTCTCTCTCGCTATATATACACGCATAGAATTTACAGTACAATTATTTTTTTGATGTCTATTGGGAATGGTTGTAGCTCACGTGTGTATTCACTTGCACTTTAAATGTATCAGGACTCCCTTAAGACGCGTCATGTGATCAAGGTCTTGTGAAGACCGAAACACGTCATGGCGATCATGGTGCTTGTTATTGTAAAATAAACTCTAACTAAAGCACAGAAGTTGTGGTTCGCTCTCCATTTGTTTCCAGTGGAAGGGAAGCGGTTGTACACAGGAATTGGTGATATATTTATATATATAGATATGCAGATACTCTCTCTCTCTCTCTCTCTCGCTATACATATATATATATCAAAATCCTTCCTGAAGAAAAGGCGGAGACCACATCGGGGACAAACAGGAGTCTCTTTATTCACAAACAGCCACAGAGAGCGAATGCCTTCATCAGCGCCTTGTGTGCTTGACGAGCAGGGAAATGTCCGCACCTATGAGGGTCCCGCTCCCGTTGGATAGGCTGTAGCAGTTCCTACCTCACAGGGCTCCACCTGATGTAGTTTGCCAAATCGGTGCATCAACTACGAGACCCAGAGTGCAACAGTTTGTATCAGGATCCCCAGGCTTGTGATTTTTACAGGATTTGCCAGCATGCAGGACAATTTTACGTGCAGCACTGTCCCCTGTCCCATTGATTGTGAGTTAAAGAGTCTCCTTACGTCCCCTGCCGCATAAACCACTCAGCCCAAGATATATGTCAGCGGGGGCATGCAGCAATGCAGCTAGCTCAACGCAAGGCACCCTGTCCTCAACTCCGCTTCTCTCCATCTTGGGCGTGGTGGTGGACCAAACGCTGCCAATAACTTGACGAAACAAAGTTGGCGAAGCGATTGCCAGAAAAGGTAAGGCCACTTGATAATGAGGGGGCCTCCGAAGACGCCTCTGGCAGGCGTGAAATAATGTATATATATATTTTTTTTTTTCACTGAAAAAAACATAGGTTTCAGGCACGTTATAGTTGGGAATTAGCTTTTAAAAAACCTTAGAAATTCACTGAAAAAACGATAGGTTTTAGGGGCGTTACAGTTAGTTGGACATTTCGCTTGTACAAAACCATTGAAATTTCCTCATTGTAGTTAGTTCAGCTAACGATAACTTGCACGATGGCAATGCACTGCTGATGACATCACATATTACATCACTCATGACATGATCAGTGAAATCACTCATGACATCACTGATGACATCTCAGATGACATCACTGATGACATCATCAAGTGAATGTGTGTTTTACTGAAAATTAAATATGTTTTATATATGTATATCTCATGGTCGATGGAAGAATACATGGGTATATAAGTTTCTAAATGAATGATTTTTTTAATGAAACATTGATTGTATAACTGACTGATTAAGTGTATCTTAGTGAATACATGGGTTAGTGAGTATATGCTTTAAATATATAACTATCTGTATCAGTCTCTCACTTTGTGTATAAGTGGCTGCATGGGTTGGTGAGTAGCTAAAAGAGTGTCTATATGGGTTATTACTTGGTTTTTCGAGTATCAGTATGAGTGTCTAAGTGTCTGTATAGTTCAGTGGAGCGTATTACTTAGTGCATACATGCATGAATGAGTGAGTCACTATTTGAATGTGTTGAAGACAGTATGTGTGCAGGACTGTATGGGTGGATGAGTGTGTGTATGAGTGTGTTAGTGAGTGAACGACTGTCTCAATAGTGTCTTTATAAGTAACTACATACATTTTAAACTAGTATATGTGAGTATTGGTGTATATAAGTGAGTATATGTGAGAGTGAGAGATTGGAAGAGTTCCTGTATGAAAAAGTATGTGTTTCTATAAGTGATTGTTCAAAAGAGTAAGTATGTGTAACTTTCTGTAGAAGTAAGTGTGGTGGTGTGTGTATAACTGTATATGTAATTTAATGGATGTTAGATACTTTGTTTGCATGTGTGACTATGTGTGTGAATAACTCTATGGATGAGTGTCATTGTGCAACAGGATGTATAGGTTTATGAGTATATATGATGAGTGAGTGACTGTATAGGACTGTTGATAAATGAGTGGATGTGTGTGAAGATCTTTGAATTACTGAATAGGTGTTTTGTAAGTGGTATTGGTATGTCCATTGTTTTGAAAATGTTAGGTTCTATTTTTGCGTGTGTGTATCAAAGGTTAGATTAGGGTGAGAGGAGGTCTGCCACTCTATCTCAAGGATTATGTCATCAGTGATGTCATTAATGATGTCATTTGATATGTCATGAGTGATGTCATGAGTGATGTCACTGACCATGTCATGAGTGATGTAATATGTGACGTTATCTGCAGTGCATTGCAGGCGCACACGTTATTGTTAGCTGAACTAACTATAACAGGGGAATTTCAATGGTTTTGTAACCTATGGTTTTTTCAGTGAATTTCTAAGGTTTCTTAAATTCTAATTCCTAACTTTAACGTGCCTGAAACCTATGGTTTTTTCAGTGAATTTCAAAGGTTTTTTAAATGCTAATTTGTAACTATAACATGCCTGAAACCTATGTTTTTTTCAGTTAATTTCAAAGGTTTCATAAATGTGAGTTTCTAACTATGCCTACAGAGGTAGGACACGTGAAGAAAGAAGAAAGAACACACAGAAAGAAGAAAAAATGCAGAAAGAAGCAACAGAAGTCCTCAAAGATTAAGACAAGTGCAGGAAGAAGGAAGACGTGCAGAAAAAACTAACAGGAGAGCAGAAAGAGGCCTTGTTGCAAAATCATCCAGTACCCTCAATTTTTTCAGGTGGGTACTGGTGGGAACTGACTCTGACTAACCAGTCCTAGAGCCAGTGCTATGCTAAAAGACACTTAGAATACAGTTAAAACACCTATATACACTAGGGAACACTATGCATTGGGGTACTCCTGTGATTAGCATGACCTCCTTTGTATGCCCCTAGTACATAATGTGGACGGGGGATTAAAACAACCTCTGCGTTTGAACACTGGTGTAGGGGGGGCTGAGCTGATATGGGCAAACACACCCTGTGGTTGTTTTACTTTGGGGGATAAAGTCCCCTTGAATCCTGAGTGTCCCTTGGGTTCAATTAGCCCATCAGGTATCTTCAATTAGCGCCACAGAGCTGTGTTGCAGAGACGTGTAAAAAGGGGCAAGGCCTGGACCACCTCTCTGCAAAGCAGCACAGTGGCGCTTACTGGAAGCACCTGTGGACTAGCTGGCCCCCAGGGGCCCTCAGGATTGAAGGCAAATTATTTCCCCATCCTAAAACTTGCCTGAGGGCGTGTTTGCACACGTCACCTCAGGCCCCTCTCCTCCCTTCACCATTATGTAAATGCGGCCTGTGGCTGTTTTAAGTTGTAAGAATAAGTCCCCTTGAATCTTGAGGATCCCTAGGGTTCAACTAGCCCACTAGGTACTTCCAGTAAGCGTCACAAAACTGCATTGCAGAGAGGTGTATTAAGGGGCACGGCCTTGACCACCTCTCTTCAATGCAGCGCAGTGGCACTTACTGGAAGCACCTGGTAGGATAGTTGGCCCCCAAGGGCCCTCAGGATTGAAGGGACATTATTTCCCCAACTGAAAACGCGCCACAGGACGTGTTTGCACACGTCACCTCAGGCCCCGTCCCCTCCCTTCACCGTGATGGACCCCTAAGCCCCGGGGACCCCCACCCTCAGGGGCATTGTAGATGTTAGGGGGGGCGTGTGCCCTCCTTGAGCCTGTGATGGCCCTGGGGACCACCACCCCCTAGGGCTGGCTCCTGCAGTGTCCTGGGGTGCCCACCCCAGGACACTGCAGTTTGCTATGGCAGGGCGGGAGCCTTGTGGCTCCTGCCCTGCCATAGCAAACTCTGCTTTGGTATTTGGGATCTCTTCCAAATACCAAAGCAGGTTGCTTTTCCACACAGGGAGCTGCATCTAAGCAGCTCCCCATGTGGAAAAGTAATGCCGGTTCCCGCAGGAGGCAGGGAGCCGCTGGGACTGTGGGGGCATTGAGGCTCCCCCCACGATCCCCAACAAGGTGGCCAGGCCCCAAGTGATGGGATCCCCGGGGCCAGTAGTGGCTAGGGAGTGGTGCCACACGCCCCCCCTCCCCAATAATAATTATTGGAAAAAAAAACTGCAAAGGATGGCCCCGGGGGATGGGGTCCTCGGGCCATAAATGGCCTTAGGAGGGGGGCCAAGCAGCCCCCCTCCAATAGAATATTTAAAAAAATGCATATTCCCCTGGGGGATGGGGTCCCCAAGCCCTAAAAAGGAAAAGAAGGGGGGGGGCTACACAGCCGCCCTTCAAAAAAAGAGAAAAAGAAAACGATACGCAATCATGTCTAGGCCCCGCCCCCTCATGGAATATATATATATATATTACCTACTGGCGGTCGCCAGTAGGTAGTTATAGTTAGGACCAAGTTTCCATAGGAAGAGCATTTTTTGTTTTGCTTATAACTTTGGCCTCTTTTTGATGAATCTTCATGAAATTGCCGAAACCAATTCTTCATTCATATGAGCTCCTATGATGAAAATTTGGGGGTGATTCATCAAGGGGGGCCCGAGATAAAATGGGGACCCAAAACGTGTTTTCTCTCTTGTTAATTTCCATAGGAAACTTTAGATAAGGCTACAGGTCAACCGGGGGAAAGGAATTATCCCAAATTTGGCAGGTAGAAGGTCTTGGTCTAGAAAGCACACCTTTATTTATTTGGTGTCAATTCGTTCAGTAGTTTTAGGAAAATATATTGAAATTTACAGATACCGATATTTGGGAATTCTGTCATCTGATTGGTTGAGGCAACACGAGCACGAGCTTGCTGCTTATTGGCTGTGAACAGTTGCAACTAGGAAGAGTTGGCGGCCATTTTGTGTTTCCATTCAAGTGAGTAAGGGGAAAAAAGGGCAAAAAAAGTAAGTAAGCGGAGGGTAGGAGCACTGTAACGTCTGTGGGGTGTTTAGGGTGTGCTATACAGGGAGTGTGTAGTAAATATATACCTCTACCGATGTGAAAGTGCTGTTTTGCCGACAGTGAGCTGGTGCTGAGGTGAGGTGCTGGTACACTCGGGGATGAGAGCGTGTGCGTTAACCGTGAGTTGAGTGCTGTAAACTCATGTGCTCTAGGCGCTCGGTGGCAACTATGAAGTGTTGGCCACCATTTTGTGTTTCCGTTGAAGCAAGTGAGGGGAATCAAGGGTGAAAAAAGTAGGAAAGAGAAGGGTAGGAGCACTGTAATGTCTGTAGGGTGTTTAGGGTGTGCTATACAGGGAGTGTGTAGTGAAATATTTATCCCTGCCGGTGTGAGAGTGCTGCTTTGCCCAGAGTGAGATGGTGCTGAGGTGAGGTGTCGGGACAGCCGGGGATGAAAGCTTGCATCTAAACCGTTAGATGAGTGATGTATACTGATGTGCTCTGGGCGCTGTAGCGTACTGGCCGAAGCAAAGTATTTACCCCTACCTGTGTGAAAGTACTGTTTTGCCCACTGTGAGATGGTGCTGAGGTGAGGGGCCGGTACACTCAGGTATGAAAGCGTGTGCCTAAACCGTTATCTGAGTGCTGTAAACTAATATGCTCTAGGGGCTGTAGCATATTGGGGGCTGTAGCATAGCGGTGCAGGTGATGTTAGTATGCGTTTAGAGTATAGAGGGAGTGGGAAGCAAACTACTCACTGGTACCGGTCTGAAGACTCGGGGAAGAAACCGTGAGCCTAAGCCATGAGCCGATTGCTGTAAACTGATGTGCAGTGGACGCTGTAGGATACTGGCCGCTGTAGCATATCTGTGTAAGTAGTGTTAGTTTGCGTTTATACTATACAGGGAGTGGGAAGTGAACTACTCAACGCTACTGGTCTGAAGATTAGAATGCAGTGTTTTAGCAAGAAGGAATAAAGAAAAAATTGTGAAGAATATAAGGCAGAATGTTGCAATGACGCAGGAGACAAATGATGAAATCAGGCATGTCTAAGAAAGTGGCTGTGTGTAATAAAGCGATGGAATTTGAAAGTTATATAAAAAGTGTCTTTATTTAAGTACCATAAATAGACCCACTGGTGCAAAAGGTAAGGCATCCAGCTGAGGCAAATTCCAACATGTTCTGCTGGATTCAAACGTAAGCTCCTGTATCAGTGAATTCCACATTACATGTTACCGTTCCATGTGACATAAACAATACCTATTACACTTGAATGAGTCTAAATTCTATAAGGGAAATAAAGGTAGGATACGATTACCACATGTATCTTTTAAGAAAACAAAGAGAGAAAAAAGAAATTGAAAAATGTAATCATTAAAGATTTTAGGTACCCTAGTACTGCTTTTGTGTAACACAAAATTATCAACAGTAGAACAGTCAGCAATCTAATCTGTTGTACAGTAGATTCAAACTGGTGCATGTCAGAATTGGTAATTCTTTTACTCATATTGGAACTTTGAGGAGGAATACAAACATTGCGCTTCTGAGAAGCACATTCGGTACCCTTCTGGTCAAACCGTACATTATTGTCTTCAGCTGTTTCAAAAAAATATTCTTGTGCAGAGAGCTAAGGCATCAAGCTGAAGCAAACTCCAAGCGCTTCTGCTGTATTCAAACTGAAGCTCCTGCATCAGTGAATTCTACATTACATGTTACAGTTCCATGTGACATGAACAGTAGCTATTAGACATGAATGACTAAATAGTATAATGAAAATAAAGGTAGGATACGATTACCACACTGTGGCAACCTGTTCCTAAACAATGTTGTGTTTTTTTATCTTGATCGCCAGCTTGTGAGCACAGGTTGAGGAAGAGTAAATTTGTGTGAAAGGGCTTTGTGAATAACAGGCAGGCAGAGAGATATGTGCACAAAGAATAGACATGGTTTCAGAATGGATGTCGGGTTTAGGCCAATTTAGCAAGTAAATAGTGTTTTTGCATTGGCTGTACATCACCGATCCCTGGTTGGAGTAGAGACCTAAGGGGCAATAATGAAAATGCGTGAGCATACTTAAAAAGTTATTATTTAAAAGTAGTACAATTGAAGTGTATTAACAATTTTTCAAGGAAAAGGTAAAAAAAGATGGAAAAAATCCATACAAAAATAACGTGAGTTTCTTACAAGTCTTGGAGATTGCAGTCTGGAAGTTCTTCAGCGGCTTGAGATGCGTAATGTTCCAAGAGGTCATTGTTGCGATCGTGTGAGAAAAGCAAAGCGATCAAATTCCTATCCTCAAAGGGACAGTAATGTTCCTCGAATGTTGAAGTGGCAATTTGAATTGCCAGACAATCTGCGATGCTGTCAAAGGTCGCGCGCTGCAGGAGATCTTTCGCAGCTGCGCAGAAATCCCATTCCACCACGATACCTTTTTACGTGGCATCCACCATTGCTTCAGTGCCCGAACAATCAAGTTTATGGTTTTCAAGATACTGCATTACCTGCTGGATATCGGGAGCGATTGTTGGGATGTTGGCAAGGCATAGATCCATTCGCCAGTCGAATGGGCAAGTTTTGCTATAAAAAGATGGTTACACGCAGATTGCATATGTGTAAATAAATGTCATGTTGTACCTGGCTCCGATAATAGATAAAGGCAGGCAGCTGAAAAGTCGTTCCATGTTTTGACGGCATTGATGTAGCTTCGCGTAGAGGCATATTCTGTCAGACATGGTTGTTACTATGGGGAGTGCAGCCATTTTTTAGAAGCAAAAATAGTAGTAGGATGGCCGCAAACAGAGCAAAAATTATGGGCACTGTTTCTGTTATTCCAGAGATGATCGAATGAATGAAGTCTGATATTATAGCAAAAACAGTTTGAACGGCTGTGAGAAGGCCGGAGGAGACCATGTTAAAAAAGTGTGCCAGACCTTAAGTGTGAGATGTGTTGAAAATTGTGTAACAATGCACAAACTGTAATGGGAGGTTTATACTTAAGAGGGACTGTATTTTACTTGAAGTTTGTGCTATCTGCAATCGATACATTTCTTTTGCCGACGTGAGGGACACTTCTGTTCTGAACAAAAGCGCTTTCAATTTGGTTAGTTTAATTAAATCTGTTTTTAAAGTAGGGGTTGAAGTCCAAGTTGAAGTTTAGGAGTTATTTTGTGTGGTTAGGAATAGATATTGCCACAGGAAGTTACTCGGTTTGAAAAAGTAAGGACATACGGTATGCCAGTTCACATTCCGTAGGAGTGAATGTTATTGAGAAGCAGATAACTGCCGTTAGAAAGCTGTGTGAAAGTTGGCGTGCTTTTAAGAAAGCACGCAAGATTGGGGGCTGTAAGCTTAGAAGCTTCGTACAGTTGGACATTCTTGGATAGTAACGAATGACTGCCATTGTGGTTGCAGTTTTTACCTGTGAGAAAAAACTTCTGTATGCTCTTTAAGGCAGCGATATGTAAATGGGAGTAACCACTGCTAATGTATAAACGTGCTACCTTGTATAATCACAAACAACATGACAAACAACATGTACACCTAGCAGACACAACAACACTACGTGCTGTGGGAACCGTGACTAGCCATGTATACAAACTAAACATGGCATGGCACCTCTGTTTCACAATGCAGAATGCGGGGAGAGATGGGAGCAGCAAAGTATGTGCGAAGGTGGTAAGTGATTCTCGATTATTAAAGTATGCAATGTAAAGTGTTGAGGGGATGTGCCGGACAGACTTGAGTATGCAGAGCAGAGACATGTACATGTCAACATACACTGATGGTGTATTGAATGAAGTGGATAGTGGACACTACCATGATAGTACAGTCAGTAGGGAAGATTACAGAAATGTAGTGCGTATGTGGCCCCTGCCCCCACAAATCTTTAGCGTAGTGGGTTGGCTCAGCGTAGACAAGGCTAGCGTAGTGGTATGAATAAAAGATGCGTTTCTCTGGGTGTGGTACTCTTACGGAATGTTGAACGTGTCTGCCAGGTCTGCGCAGCTTAGACCACCACGAGGTTGCCCACCTGAGCTAAGGTGGCTGCATGAATGATGCTCTCAGTGTGCTGGTACTCAGAAACCGGCATGAACGCTGCGAGGCATATATGCCGCACAGTTTGGCTTTCAACACCGTCATATGTGAAAGAGGGCCCACCACGTGCCAGCGGAAGCTCCTGGGCCGAGGTCTGCGTGCTCGGAATGCTCCTGAGATCAACGCTGGTTACCGCGACACAGGCACACAGTCCCCAGCCTGAGGCCCAGCAGCTTGGAGTGCTCTGTATACTACTGACACAGTAGTCGAACAGGTACTAACAGTGGAACGGTTTCTTGATCCTACAGTGGACGACATTAGAACTGCATCTAAGAGTGGAGTTGAAGGTACTCCCTTCAACCAGGTGCAACCAACTCTAGGTCCCAACAGTGGAATGGTGTCTTGATCCTACATATGGACGATGTCCGATATTACCTGCTGCTTGCTTTTCACAGAACTCCCTCCGTTGAGGTGCATCAGACTCTGTGCTTCCATAGCTAACTGCTGTACAGGATTATTGGGCTTGGTTGACTGTATCGGTGGACTACACCACGGTACAGCAGGTCGGAACACTGAAATGGGGTCTTGATTCTATGATTGAAGATGTCAGAAGTTAAAGTCTGTGATTATTTCTGTGTACCACCTCCAACCAGGTGCAACCAACTCTAGGTCCCAACAGTGGAACAGTGTCTTGATCCCACAATGGAAGATGTCCGATATTACCTGTTGCTTGGTTTTCATAGAACTCCCTCTGTTGAGGTGCATCACACTTTGTGCTTGTGCAGCTAACTGCTGCACATGATTACTGTGCTTGGTTGACACCAGTCGGTGGAGTACACCGCGGTACAGCATGTCCGAACACTGAAACAGGGTCTTGAGCCTATGATTGAGGATGTCAGAAGTTAAAGTCTGTGATTATTTCTGTGTACCACCTCCGATCAGGAGCAACCAACTCTAGGTCCCAACAGTGGATTGTG
Organism: Lissotriton vulgaris; assembly: GCF_964263255.1. Classification (NCBI taxonomy): domain Eukaryota; kingdom Metazoa; phylum Chordata; class Amphibia; order Caudata; family Salamandridae; genus Lissotriton; species Lissotriton vulgaris. The sequence continues at coordinate 1,684,167,977 of NC_141685.1, forward strand.
TCTTTATTCCACAATGGAAGATGTCCAATAGGATTTACTGCCTGGTTTTCATACAACTCCCTCCATGGAGGTGCATCAGATTCTGTGCTTGCGTAGCTAACTGTTGCAGATTATTATAATGTGCTTAGTTGCCACCAGTCGGTGGAGTACACCGCGGTACTGCAGGCCCGAACAGTGAAACGGGGTCTTTATTCACTGATTGAGGATGTCAGAAGTTTAAGTCTGTGATTATTTCTGTGTACCCCTTCTGATCTGGTGCAACCAACTCTATGCTTTCGTATTCAAGGGTACGTGGCTGTGAGGCGTTAATGAATACTGCCTCTGGCCTACACTGTGGTCAGCAGGGCTCACAATTCAGATCGAGTGGTGATTGTTTAATTACAGAAACCAGTAGTCAAGTAACTACAACGTCTATTTAAATATACACTATATCATTTTAGTATACTTGCTTGAAGAATTTTTTTGATGACTTATAGGTTAACTACAATGACCACATTTATCTTGCAAGTCCAAAAGAACACTGAATAGTCTATACTGTGGACAGCAGAAATCACAATTTGAATTGTTCTGATTTATTTATTGCAGAGTTTTCTATATTTTATGTTGTTGTATTTTGTGAAGAGGAAGTGAGAAAAAGTATTCATGGTTGTCTGTGTGAGTACTGCCTTCAATTAACACTGAAGACAGCAGTGTTCACTATTCAGATTGAGTCGCTATTGTAGATGACGCAGTCCTGTAGGAAAAGACATTGCTCCAGTGCACACTGTCTGCACCATGCATACGTATCATTATAGGCCTCTGCATGCACTTTTTGTTGCTTCGCTTATGACAAACTGGGGAGATCAAGTGCACATTACATGGCTGTGGGCCCTTGCTGACCGCTCTCTCTGGCCTACTCTGCGGTCAGCAGGGCTCACAATTAAGATTGAGTGGTGATTCTTTAATTACAGAATTCAGTATTAAAGTAACTACAACGTCTATTGAAATATTCACAATATCCTTTTAGTATACTTGCTGGAAGAACTTTTTTTTTAGATGACTTATAGGTCTACTACAATGACCAAATTCATCTTGCAAGTCCAAAGGAACGCTGAATAGTCTACACTGTGGACAGCAGAAATCACAATTCGAATTGTTCTGATTTATTTATTGCAGAGTTTTCTGTAATTTATGTTGTATTTTGTGAAGCGGAAGTGAGAAAAAGTATTCATGGATGTCTGTGTGAGTACTGCCTTCCATTAACACTATAGGCAGCAGTGTTCACAATTCAGATTGAGTCGGTATTGTAGATGATGAAGTCCTGTAGGAAAAGAAATTGCTGCAGTCTGCTCTGTCCGCACTACGCATACGCATCATCGCAGGTTCCTTACACACTTTTTGTTGCTTCGCGTATGACAAACTGTGTAGCTCAAGTCCACCTTACGTAGCTGTGGGCCCTTGCTGACCGCTCTCTCTGGCCTACACTGCAGACACCAGTGTTCACAATTCAGATCGAGTCGCTATTGCAGATGATGCTGTGTTGATGGCAACAGATATTACTCCTAGTACGGCCCGCCGGCAGGACGCATCATCGCTGGCTGTGCACATGCTGAATGCTTTTGATGTGGCTTTCTGAGTGCACTAGAACTGATGGACCTTTGATGATACAATCTTTTTATGTATAATTTCAGATCTATTGATTGAGTCTCAGTATACACCAAGTTGTGGTTCTATTACGATAGAATATTTTTCTGTATTATTTCACATCTACTGTCCCTACCTTACTGCAGCACAAACTATTTATTCTTTTATTATTGAATGTCTGTGTGTGATCCAATGATTACTGTTGTAGTTGATGATAGCAGCAACCATTCCATGAGGACTGGTTTACACTCACTCCACACGCATCCACCACAGACGTCACTGGATATGTGACCCTGGTAATAAAAAGTTGTCGAGCGCACGTGCCCCTACCCACTTCCACTATCTATCTGTGTCTGTGTGTTCATTACCTATTCATGATACTGCTCCTGAGCCTTACCACACTACATTGTGCTGTGGACAGCGTATGCAACCATTGAAGTGTTGTTCCTATATTCTCAATAGGCTCTTCACATTGGAATAACATATCCTATTGATGTGACTTAGGACTGAGGTCAACTAGGTCTCTATCGAATATATTAGACTTAAGTGTGAGTGCCAGCTAGCTCAGAGGTCACTAGAAACTTTCTCGAATGAACAAGAAGGGATTAGTTTCTGACAACCGCATAAACATGACAACTTTGTTTCCCCAAGATAAAACTAATCTTCAGAGTCAATCAATCAATCAATCAATCATCGTATTTATATAGCGCGCTACTTACCCAGAGGGTCTCAAGGCGCTGGGGGGGGGGGGTGGATCTGCTACTGCTCGAACAACCAGGTCTTGAGTTGCTTCCTGAAGGCGAGGTGGTCCTGGGTCAGGCGGAGGTGTGTCGGGAGGGAGTTCCATGTCTTGGCGGCGAAGTAGGAGAAGGACCGACCCCCTGTGGTGGCTCTTCGGATTCTGGGGACGGCGGCGAGGGCGTGGGCGGTCGATCGAAGCTGGCGTTTGGGAGCGTAGAAGTTGAGGCGGCTGTTGAGGTATACTGGTCCTTGGTTGTGTAGGGCTTTGTGAGCGTGGGTGAGAAGACGGAAGGTGATTCTCTTGTTGACCGGGAGCCAGTGCAGGTCTCTCAGGTGTCCGGAGATGTGGCTGCGACGGGGGATGTCCAGGATGAGTCGTGCTGAGGCGTTCTGGATCCGCTGGAGTCTCTTCTGGAGTTTGGCGGTGGTTCCGGCGTAGAGGGTGTTGCCGTAGTCCAGACGGCTGGTGACGAGGGCCTGGGTGACCGTCTTCCTGGTCTTGGTGGGGATCCACCGGAAGATCTTACGTAGCATGCGCAGGATATTGAAGCACGATGAGGAGACGGCGTTGACTTGTCTGGTCATGGAGAGGGAGGAGTCCAGGATGAAGCCCAGGTTGCGTGCGTGGTCTGTTGGTTTGGGTGCACTGCCTAGGGCGGGGGGCCACCAGGAGTCGTTCCAGGCGGAGGGTGAGGATCCCAGGATGAGGACTTCCGTCTTGTCCGAGTTCAGTTTCAGGCGGCTGTTCATCGTCCATTCGGCTACCTCTTTCATCCCTTCATGCAGGTTGGCTCTGGCGGTGGCGGGGTCGTTGGTAAGGGAGAGGATCAGCTGGGTGTCGTCGGCGTAGGAGATGATGTTGAGGTTGTGCTGGCGTGCGATGTCTGCAAGGGGGCTCATGTAGATGTTGAAGAGGGTTGGACTGAGCGAGGAGCCTTGAGGTACGCCGCAGATGACTTCGGTGGCTTCAGATCTGAACGGGGGGAGGCGGACTCTCTGTGTTCTTCCGGCGAGGAAGGAGATGATCCACTCCAGTGCCTTCTCCTGGACTCCGACGTTGCTGAGGCGTTGTACAAGGGTAGGATGGCAGACAGTGTTGAAGGCCGCGGAGAGGTCGAGGAGGATGAGGCCGCTGTTTCTCCGTTGTCGAGCAGCGTTCGGATGTCATCGGTGACTGCGATCAGGGCGGTCTCGGTGCTGTGGTTGGACCGGAAGCCCGACTGCGAGGGGTCGAGGGATCCGTTCGTCTCAAGGAAGGCGGCCAGCTGCTTGTTGACGGTCTTCTCGATGACTTTTACAGGAAACGGGAGCAGCGAGATGGGGCGGTAGTTCTTGAGGTCGGTGGGGTCAGCCGATGGCTTCTTGAGTAGAGCGCTGAGTTCGGCGTGCTTCCAGCTCTCCGGGAAGGTAGTGGTGTCGAAGGAGGTGTTGATGATGTCCCGCCGGTGGGGTGCGATGATAGCGTCGGCCTTGTTGAAGACGTGGTGAGGGCAGGGGTCGGTCGGAGATCCGGAGTGGATGGAGTTCATCGTGCGGACGGTGTCTTCGGTGCTGATCGGAGTCCAGGCGCGGAGGGTGGAGGTGGGGGGCGGTGGTTCGGTCGTGGTGCTCGTCGGTTGGGTGCTGAAGCTGTTGTGTATGTCCGCGTTCTTGTTGTGGAAGTAGGAGGCGAGGGAGTTGCAGAGGTCTTGCGAAGGGGTGATGTCGTTGTTTCCGGCGTTGGGGTTGGAGAGCTCTTTGACGATGTTGAAGAGTTCTTTGCTGTTGTGTGCATTGTTGTCCAGTCGTTCCTTGAATGCAGTTTTCTTGGTGGCGCGGATGAGTTGGTGGTGTTTCCGGGTGGTGAGCTTGAGGGCAGTCATGTTGTCCGGTGTTGGGTCTCTGCGCCAGGTTCTCTCGAGGGCTCGGCAGTTCTTCTTGGAGCTCTTGAGTTCGTCGGTGAACCATGGGGCTTTCGTGCTGCCGGGTCTGCAGGGCGGCGTCCTCAGGGGGGCGAGCTCGTCTGCGCAGTCGTTGATCCACTTTGTGAGGTTGGTGGCCGCCTGGCTAGGGTTCGTTGTGATGGTGGGAGGGTTCGTGCTCAGGGAGGATGCGAGCTGGCCGGCTGTGGTCTTGTTCCAGTTCCTGCGTGCAGCCTGTTGCTGGTGGTGGTGGATCGTGGTCCTTGCGAAGCTGAAGTGGACGCAGCTGTGGTCCGTCCAGTGGAGCCCGGTGGCGTGGCTGAAGGTGATGTCCTTGCTGGATGAGAAGACGGGGTCGAGTGTGTGTCCGGCGTAGTGGGTGGGGTGGTCACCAGTTGCTTGAGTCCCAGGTTGGCGAGGTTGTCCAGCAGGGTGGTGGTGTTGCGGTCGTTGTTGTTCTCCAGGTGGAAGTTGAGGTCCCCGAGGAGGATGTAGTCAGCGGAGCAGAGGGCGTGTGGGCTGATAAAGTCGGCGATGTCTTCGCTGAATTGTGTGCGTTGTCCAGGGGGTCTGTAGATGAGGGTGCCTCTGAGGGTGGTCTTGGGGTTGATGTGGACTTGGAATTGCAGGTGCTCGGCGGTAGCGAGGGTGTCATCGGTGTTGGTCGTGATGCGGATGGTGTTCCTGTGGACGATGGCGATGCCTCCTCCGGTGTGGTTGATGCGGTCCCTTCGGATGATCTTGTAGCCGTCTGGGATGGCGATGGCGATGTCAGGCGCGGAGGAGGCGTTCATCCAGGTTTCCGTGAAGAAGGCGACGTCTGGGGCTGTGGTGTCGAGCAGGTTCCAGATCTCGATGGCGTGCCTGTGGACGGAGCGGGTGTTGAGCAGGATGCATCTCAGGTGGCTGCTGCTGTTGCTCGTCGAGGTCTTGGGCACTGCTGGAGTGGTGCAGGTCCGGATGCAGGTGAACTTGCAGGCGTTGCAGCAGAAGGGTCCGTGGGTGCGTCTTGGGGTGGCTCGGTAGCAGCCCGGGACTCGGCCGGCGTTGAGTGCGTTGAGGGTGGCGGCGTCGTACGTCCGGCAGGGGCCAGGGGTCCTGGCGCTGGGCGCGGTCCAGGCGCAGACGGGCGCAGACGGGCTTACCTTTGGCGCGCCCGCTGCGCGTGCACGCTGCGCGTTCGCCACTCTGCCATATGAGGAGAGTCGGGGGGCGGAGCGAGGGAGGGGCAGCTGGGAGGGGGAGCGGGGTGGCGAATGGGGAGGGCGAGCGAGGGAAGGGGGTGGGGCCGCAGGGGGGCAGCGGCGGGGAGGTGGCGGGAAACGCGGCCGGGGCTGGGCGAGAAAGAGGGGGGAGCACAGGGGGCTGGGGCAAACGGCGGGAAAGAGACGAAAAAAGGCGGCGAAGCAAGCTGGTGGCAGGGGGCACAGGAGAGCCGCGGACCAAGCGGATCCGGTGGTCGGGGCACAGCAGAGGGCACAGCTGGTGGCAGGAGGCGCAGGAGATCCGCAGACCAAGCGGATCCGGCGGTCGGGCACAACAGTGATGCACAGGGCACAGCTCAGGGCAGAGGCGGCACCAGTGGACGGGCTCACTCACGGGGAGTGTGCTCGGGGGGTGACCTGCCCGGAGGGAGTCATGGAAACAATAGATAGATATTTCACTCAGTCAATTGTGCATGCTTCGTTTCACCAGAGGTGCAGAGAAATAGATAGATGGGCATTTTCAGTAAAAGTACTTATTGAACAGTCTTCTTTCTCAAGCATTAGAAAGCAACTGCTACAATTGTAAAACTGTTTATAAAATATAATGCATACAGTATAAAGAGTAGACTAAAATAATACTGTAAGAGCATTGTATGGTTCATAAACCATAGATAAATACATGCATAAATAGCAGAGGCTAAAAGTACTCAACTGGTGCTTCAAATACGCCTACCCCGGTGTGCCTAACCTAAGTCTGGTACGAGGGAAGGAGTAAGTGAGGTGTAGAATAAATAGATTATTCTTTTGCCATTAATCTGTCCAAGATTTCTCTTAGGGTTTAATCAGCTCCGTACCTTAGTTTGGAAGGAAGAAGGTCAGGCCCAGGACTCGATTTCCCAACAACCCGCAAGGGTAGCTTGGAAACACTGGAGCTTGATTTCTGGGCAGGAGAAAAGACGGTGTCTCTCTCAGTGTGTCTGTACGAGGGTCGGCTTCCTTCGGCACTTGCTGTAGCGAGCTGCGTCGGGCAAGTAGATAGTCGAACTGCTCCAAACCACTGTGTGTTTGCTATGGCAAGTGTGGGCATATTTACACCTTGAAGGTGCCAAGTTTAATGTGAAGGTGGACATAATAACGTCATTGAAGACTCTCAGTTCTTTGAAAACTCCATGAGTTCTTGGATAAGTCAGTTCTTGAGCAAGGGAAAATCCCTAGCTGCTGAAGCCGAGTTTTCCAAGAAATCATTGTAGATTTTCGGAACTAGTGGAAGTAGCCCTGCCGTATTTGGACTGCATGAGCTATGAGTAAATATGGTTATGATTCTAATGCCTATATAACGATACAGTGATTTATACCTAAATAAGGGCATGAATCAGGAAATTTACAATAGTGTCCTAAAATGGTTCACAACACCATGTTACTTCTGGTAGTGGGGAAAACTTTGGTTATGTAACTTTTAGGTGTATGGCTATCACAGGTGGAAGGCTACTTTACAGACAATAAATATTGATGAAGATGGTGGTTGCATGTTGTGTGTAATGTAAGATATGTGTACAAAGCAAAAAGTTTCAAAATAGCTCTCTAAGCAGAAGAGGTGTGTCTAATCAAATGCTGTAGAGAGAATGACTAAAATGGGTGGGGTCGTCCAGCTGTTACAATGGGAAATGTTATTATTCATTATTTATAAAACTTATAAAGCGCACTATCACCTTGCCGGCATCCTGGCTCTGTTGGCTACAAGAGAGAGGCAGAGTGTATATCGGGTGAGCACAGTAGACCAGGACTTAGGAAACAACCAGGTTTTCTAAACGGGAGAAGTTCACTGATGAAGCAATCAAATGCTTTTTTCAAGGTCACATGGCAATCGCGTGCAAGGAGACCACGCCAATGCGGTTTTGAGACAATATATTTACTGTAACATAAGTATATTACAGTTAGAAATATATCAATGTTTAAAATATTTTTGATTATGGCTTGCTCTCATATACACTTTAAAGTCATTTACATATGTACATATGCTTTTGAGACATAAAAAAAATGAGGGAATGGCGTACCCCGCGCGACACAATACTTCTATGACATAACACAGGGCCTGGCAGCGTGCACTCATCGCATACGCAACGCGAGTGGTTTTGACCCCATACGTACATTAATTAATGCGTGGCTTGGTACTGTGTACCCATCGGATACCAAAGCAGCTGCTGGGGTGACTTCATGCGTATATGATGTTACACGGAATGCAGTGCCACGAATTCGTTGGATAAGAAATGCGCATCATTTACAAATTTAGCAATATGGCAAATAGTATTCACGTGGTGATGAAGCTTTGTACGCTACCTGCATGGGAGTGCAGTTTTTTCCGGGAAAAAAATATATACATATTTTTGTAAAGATATAAACATTACATATTTTTTAAAGTTTTAAAAAAGAAGTATAATAGAGTTGCAAAATATTAACAAAAATATTTGAAAAAATGTAAGTTTATTTGCTGTGTATACATATCTTATACCACACACAACATGCAACGATCATCTTGATCAATAGTCATGGTCTCTACATTTGCCTTCCACGTGTGATTGCCATGCATCTCAAACGTTCCATGAAAAAACAAATATGCGTTACACGATGCACCTGGTGTGTGTGTGTGCACAATATTGTGCTCCCTTTCAGCCTGGGTATTCGTGGCTCTAAGAAGTATCCGGAGCCACAGGCAGAGTGCACATCCTAGACCACATGTAACAAACAGTAAACAGCAATATGTAGATTTCTTTTTATATACACTCTGTTGACATGCTTTACCAATATACTAGTGTGTTATATGTGAGACTTTCAGATTCACATTTGACATGTATTACTTGACTGTAATGAGTGTTATCACTGTGTATGACGTAGCCTCACTGCTGATCCTCCCTCCACTACACCACATTCACATGTTTACGCTTCGCGATAGCAACACTTTTATTAATACTGCACACCATTGACATGCTTGTCTGCGCATATCCACAACCTTGATAATGACATGTAATGTTCACCATTCAATCTTTTCAAACACCATCTCATTGACACCTTCCATCGTGGTATCAAGACACCGTCCGAGTCCAAAGACCTGGTCTTCTAATGTACAAACAAGCTTGCACCAACACGTCATGGGACACACTGGTGCAGGCAGGTGAGTAGTGAAGCCTCGGTGTGGAAGACATACAATTGAGCACAGTGCGGGGGAAGGGTCTGGGGTGCAGCACCCTGGGTGCACAGGTTCATGCAAGCGATTTTCCCATAGCTAATAATGTAGGACTATATTATCAAAGAATGGTGATAACATTATTGCCGCTTTAGCGGCAGGAAACTGCAGCTAAAGCTGAAATAAAGGGCCTGATAATATGCCCTTGTGAATTCTCGTAGAAGCCCAGGTTCACACCAGAACCTGGGCTTCTATGGGAATTCACAAGGGCAAATTATCAACTCCTTATCACCGCTTTAGCTGTAGTTTCCTGCCGCTAAAGCGGCGATAATGTTATTGCCGTTCCTTGATAATATGGCCCTAATCTCTGGCCTCATGTGTTTCATTTTAATGACTTGCTGAACCACACTCTTTGTCGTGGACCCCAGCATCCTAGACAAACGGGTGACGGGAGGGTAAACACTAAGGGATGGGTGCAGTAGGCCGACGCTCTGTCTCCACCTCCCTCTCTTCTTTTGACTCTCCCTCACCTTCTCCCTTCCACGCACTCCCCCTCCCTCCCATTCTAACCATTGTTCTTTCATTCGGTCTGCCTTTCTTTACCTCTCCACATAGCACACATACTTATGTTTCATTTTTGTCTTGCATGTTTCCCACGCTGCTTCTACTGGAGTTCAACCCACCTTTTTCATATTATACTGTTTGTTCTATTAAACTTACGTTTCTATTTATTTGTGTTTTAATAAAGGTTACTTTTTTTTTCAAATAAATAACTGAGTGTATAGGTCTTTTTCTGACAACACTTGTCTATTATTTATTGTGAAAAGCATCTGTTTATAGGAGATTTTAAGGGCAAACCTTTCTAATACTACAATGCACCTACCAAACATAGTCTAACTGACCATTAAACAAATGACATTATCTCAAATGGGCTAACCCTATATAGTCAAACGGACCTGGGTATCATGTAGTACATTAGTGTAGGGCCACTGTTTCCTGTACTACATTAGACAAAGGAAGCCTGGGTAATTCTACAACTGCAAGAGTTCTATGAGTGTATCACTTTATAACACCATAAGTACTGCCCATGTGATTACAGAACAAATAAATCACTGCCTAGGACCACCGAGGTTTCAGGGACTGCCTAGGCCCACCCTGCATATTTAAATAAAGCCCCGGAGAGTGGCGATCCCCGGACTTCAATTGGCTTCGAACCCCCAGAACAATTAGTAAACAATACATGAGAAGGTGGCAGTCCCCTAGGCTGCAAAACGTCTCTGTGCCCTTCCACGCCTACTTTACATATGACATTAAGATCCCTAGTCCAACAGAGACCCACAATATAATAATTGGATTGGCCACAAAACATTACCCACGAGGGGCCTCATTTAAATGAACGGGTAAAACCCTGCTTTTTCTTGTTTCTTTTTTTCTCTCCATTTTTACCATCGGCAACCCTTCTAATAAAGCAATACAACATTTTGCTCCTCTCGCTTCAAGCAGTCAAACAAGGATTTGCTATGACAGGGTGGAAGCCATGCAGCATCCCTCTAATAGGAAACAAATGTCTCGCGAATGCACACTCCGGAACATTGTATGAGCTGCGCCTGACAGGTCGCCCTCCCTAGGACCATGATTAAGCATGGGCGAATTTTGTGAATCTGGCGTTCGCGAATTTTGCGAATTTGCGAACTCGCAATCCGCAAAATCCGCGAATTCTCGCAAATTTGTGGATTTTTTTGTGTTCGCAAGGGTTTCTGCCAGTTCGCGAGGGTTTGGTACCAGTTTGCAATCGCGAACTTACTTGTCGGCTCGCAACGGTCGCGACTATGTTGTTTCTACGTCTGGTTCATCATCACAGGTTCCCAGCACCCTCTGTTTCACCACTGCCACCCTCTGTTTCACCCATGCCACCCTCTGTTACATCAATGCCACCCTCTGGTTCATCATCACTGTAGATTATGGGGGGGGAAAGCAAGCACACCTGCCCTGCTTCAACTGACATGAATTAATTTGGGGTTAGTTTATTAATGTGTCACTGTTTTAAAATTCCAGGTCTGGCACCTGCTTCCTTATCAGTAATTTGCTTTCTGTTGCAGTGCAATTTTTTTACAGGACCTTTGTGGCCTACTTGTAGAGCAGGGTCATACAATTGTTGCAACTAGCAACTGAACTCTGGAGGGGCTACAGTCAGGAAGCACTACAGGGAATGGTTACTAATGATGAGTTTGAACTCTTGCACCTGCCGAGTGCTTTCAGTTTTACAAAACTCGTTTTTCTGCTATTTCGCGGGATTCGGGGGCACGAACACGCGCAAGATCGGATTCGGAAGCCGCAAATTCGTGCGAATATGCGATTTGTTTTTTTGCGGCGTGTTAGTTTGCAAGGTTTTGTGCGTTTTCGCGAGCCGCTTGTAGCGCAAGGCGCGAAGTTACCCTCGCGGTCGTTCAAGGGCACGGCCATCTTGTTTGCATGATGTATTTCCGTTTCCGGGCGTGAAGTGTAATCTCGCAAAGTGTGCGGCTCGCCAGTACAATTTCGCGAGTGTTCGCGAGGAAAATCTTGCGCGAACTTACCCGCACAGTCGTGAACGGGCGCGGCCATCTTGTTTCTCATTCATTGCTATGGTTCTGGGCATGCTTTTTTGTATCCTCTCTGAATCTCTGCCATCCTTTGCTTGTTTGAAGTTTTTTTTAATCTATTTTACTTATTATCTATCCCTCTATTTTTCTAGCCCTATATTTTTGTGTTTACTGCTACTTTTGGTTAATTTTAAACTACTTTTTTAAACTCTTTTCTTTTCTTCTCTTCCCTATTCTATTTTCTTTATTCCTTTCCGCCCAGACCATGGTGAAGGGAGCCGGGAAGCATCCCGAGAAGGGGAAGGGTCCCGCACCCCGTGCCCGGCTCCCGTGCGGGCGTTTGAGGGGGGAGGAGGTCGTACCCAGGGAGATCTTTAGCCCGGAGGAGGTGGCCGCACTCATTTTTTATGTTCAGCGCCGCCTCCCCAGGACCATCATGGCAGGCGGCAGGATCGGTGTCGGGTACGGGATCCGGGAGCGCGAGAAGCGGTGGGAGAAGGTGTGCCAGGCCATGTACCACCACTCTCGGGTCTGGCGCACCTACAACCAGGCCACCCACCGCTAGACGGATGTCCTGACCCGTGAACGAGATCTGCTCGACCTGCTTGGCCTTGAGATCCCCGGGCTTGGTGAGTAGTAGTAGCTATTTCTTTACTACTCTGTTTTCTTCTGCTGTGTTATTATATTGCAAATTTTTGTTTTTTACCAAGAGCAATAATGCTGCTCATTACATTATAGGTAAATTATATTTCAAAATCTTCTGTGCATTTCAAGTGCACTGCTCTCCTTCTCAGTAGTGTTGCTACTATGCTTATTTGTTTTCGATTTTGTGTTCATTTCATTGGCCTGTGAAATTGTGTATGAGTGTAGTTTAAAGAACTGCGTAATGCTACACACTAAGGTTCAGATTTTTAATTACCGGCGCATCCCTGCAAAGTAGCAGGGATGCGCCAGTAATTGTGCGCCATGACACCATCACCCATGGTGCGTCGTATTTAAAATGCGGCGCACCATGGGCCCAAAACGTCACCAAAGCGTTACACATCTGTGACGTAAAGGCGGCGCATTGTTGGAGTTGCGTCGCAACGATGGCGCAGCTCCATCAATGCTCTGGGGTGCCCTATCTCCCCAATGCTGCGTCAAGCCGTACGTCTGCTTCATGCAGGCGCAGGGTTGAGTCACGCATGATTGTCGTTAAAGTGAGTGATTGAAATTTTGTAGATTTCCCTCAGCCACTTTTAGGATGCGTTCCTGCGAAGGAACGCCCTCCCTTGTGCCGGAACGCCCCCTGATGGCGCAGGGCTTTGCAAAGTGATGCATCTCCCATATGCGTCACGTTGTTAATATACGGCGCACCATTGCGCCTCTTTTGTGCTGCCGCTGCGTCACAAAAGTCACGCAACAATGGAGCAAAAGAGACGCAAGGGGCTTCTAAATCAGCCCCTACAGACTCAAGTCCAGTCCTTCCTTTGTACACATGGCGATAAGAAGAAATAGTGGTGGTGGATTGATAGTTTGAGTATTTTAATGACTGGTTAATGTAGTAGGAAACTTTAGTGTTGTCGCTGATCTGCAATCACGATGGACTTTGGCTGTCACTTCGCGTGCTGCGGACTGCTGCCTGCCAATCCTAGGCAAACCTTTTTAGTACTTTGTTTAGTGAGTTACATAAGAAGTTTCCAATTCGACGGTCCGCAAATTGGTCAATAATATATCCCGTGGAATAGTTGTCTATTTGCTATTTCGCCAAAATATTTTGTTAGTTCTTTTGAAATGTTTGATTTGGTTGACAAATATCATCCATGTTTCTGTTTTTCTTTCTTTCATGTTGTACATCAGCTTCCCCCATGGGCAAGAGGAGGACACAGGAGGAGGAGGAGGAGGGTGCTGTTCAGGATGCAGGCCAGGATCAGGCAGGCGAGGGCTCCTTTGCTGGCCCCAGTAAGTTTTAATTTTAATCTAGAGTACTTATTTTTTCCTAGCGTTCCTCATTCGATTTTATCTAAATCGTCTTTGATCTTCTTGTAGACTGGATCTAAATTCTTATCCTGCCTCGACTATGACTGTGTGGTATTACTAGATTATTCTTATTAGTCTGTCTATGTAGCTAATTAAGATTGCACTTTTGGCAATTCCATTGGACTCCCATTCTAGTCAGCAATAGCTCTATGCACTGAGTGCAGTCCTCTGGGATTGTCCATAATGTCTTTTCAAGTCTTCTAAATGTTTATGCTTTGACAACTGCCAACAATAAAAAGGTGAATGACCACCAAGAAAGAATAAGATACTACTTTACTTTTGGTTTGGATAGGAGGACAATCCATTCTACTACTGTTGCAGGGACAAATCTGCACAAACAGAACTATGGACACTAAATAATGCATTGCTTAGCTTAACAATTATAATAGGTGCTGTTAGACTTTCCACATACCTCAGTGATAACAGACTTTGTAGTTGAACCCCCAATCTCCTTAATGACTAGATAGTGTGGCAGAGTCATTTAGCTCCCAAAGTCACCGATGATTGATCCCCAATGATGTCAGAGGCACGGACTCATGCTTGCAAAAATTGCAAAACCTTTAGCTCATCCACTCTAGTCTGAAGGACCAAAAACCACAGAGTCTATTTAAGTTTAAAAGCTTTATTAAAAGTAAACACATTTATTAAAATCAAGTTTGTCATAAAAGTAAACGTTTAACTGAAAATGGAAAAGTGCTTAGTGCTGACGATTAATTGGACACATTTCTTGTGGTCGAGCCGAGCTCTCACCTGGTTTGAACTTGATCCTGCTCGTGTTCTTAGTAGTCAAGCTTCTGTCTGTTAGGAGAAAAAGTGGTGCGTGTTAAAAATAAAAAGCAAGCATTCATCTGTTGTACCAAAAAGTGCAGCAAGACAACAGCCTTCCCTGGAAAAAGGGACATTTTTACTTTAGAGTAGACAGTCACAAATTATTAAATTGTATACTGTAGTTTTCACATTTCTTTCTTCCTCCTAGACCAAATAATATATAGTAGTGAGTGGTGTATTCTAACATTATTAAATGTACTTTGTAGGTGGAACATCTGGAGGCGGGGCCAGCGCGGAGGTGGTGGCGGCATTGGACGAGGACAACTCTGGGGAGGAGGCGGAGGAAGTGCCGGACAATTCTGTGAGGGATAACACGGTGGTGGCGGGCAGAGGTAAGCTATATATTCCTTACTTATTGAGATTGAAGACTGCAGAGTGTGCTTTCTGCACTGGTGTATTATAAATAAACCAGGTAGTAGCCTCCTCTAAATGTACTTCGACTTAGCTGTGAAGTTTTTGGCGAGAAGAACCCCAATCAGATCTGAGATGAACTTGATGGATGGGATGAACGAAAAGCGAAAGAAGGGTGTAAGTAAGTGTGGAAGGACGAATGTAATGATGACTGGCAAAGAAGAATGATATGTGTTTGCTTGGTCCCCGAGGTGGCTGGGAAGGAAATATTATGGTATGGTGCATGGCTGGGTGAATGATGAAGCAAGGATGGGTGGAAGGAGAACAGCCTGGGTGGGTGAAACAGAAACTGTATGTGTGCATATACTTTGAATGGATGGATGCCTGGATCATTCATGGTACTATCTGACTCTTAGATAGCATATGTGTATCTAGAGAGAGTAGACGGTCACTGGATGAACTAAGTGTTACTTTGAAGAGGATGTAACACCGCACCCGCACGTCCATTCCAGTGTAGGAAAGGCAAGGAAAAGAAGTTGTAATTTTGTCCAAATACTACCATGAATAGTAGCAGTAGTTTGTATTGTAACTGCAAGCACAGCATATATCCGGTTATTACGGTGGACACTCCCTACCTCTCTTAATAACTTTAGTTTAGTAATAGTACGTCATTCATGTGTGGGTGTATCACTGTTCACTCAATAATAAGCAAAGCACCTAAAGTCATCCCATATGTCATCAAATACATCCCATGTGAAATGATAGACAATCAGATTATTTAGCTTCTTCATTTTCCTTTTCTAATACTCATTTGCACTATAGGGTGAAAGCTAAATTAATTAAGCAGTAGCCCTTTTAACAGAGTATTCTCAGTGCTACCCGTAATAGAAAAGTAAGAGCTTCACCACCTGCATGTACTGGACCGGTACAGTAACGCAAGTCTGTCTCACTCACCATGGTGTGCGTCTGTTTTTCTCGGGTGCAAGTTCACTGCGCTGGCATTATGCCGGCTTGCATAAGATAACGTACCAATTTTCCTAAACAAGAGAGAAGAAGAAGAATAAGGCTGGTGTACTGTCATAGTCAACTGTAATGGAAGTCCATAGTACTCGTAGAATTTGTTACTTAAACTCCCACTAATGTTAGAGCAAGGATGAAGAAGTTGGAGGTTACATAGATACTGTCCTCAATAGTTATGTACTGTGCTTTCAATTTGCTACTTGTACTGTGACACAACTTTCTGCTCAATCATTTTGTGTTAATCTTAAGGAGCATTGGTTACAGACTATGTCTTTCTTTCTTCATATAGTTGCTCCTTCCAAATCCAAGAGACCATCAAGGAGGAGGGAGCTGGCTCGAATGGCCTGGCAACGGAGGCTGGATGCCACTGTCGCTGAATATCGGCGGCTGGTGGCCCTGGAGGAGGAGGAGACGCAGTCTGGTACTACAACAATATCCACTGGGACAGCTGCATCCTCCTCCGTGCGGGCTGCCAGCCAGCGCAGTGCTCCAGCGGTACGGAGCCGGGCTACCAAAGCCAAACGCCACCGCCGAGCAGCAAAGACAGCAGCTGCCCCCCACAGGATTTGCAAGGCACGCCGGCGCCACTTATGCCTCAGACTGTCCTACCTGGAGCCGGAGGTCCTAAGCTATAAGAACTTGTTGGAGGGCCCCCGCTTTGAACATGCCACCCTCCGCAAGGAGCATGATGCCCTGGCTACTAAAGTCAACAGCACCCTGCCGTAGTGTCCCTTGCCCCATTTTTAGAGACTTTTGGGGGGTGGGAATTGGGAGTTGGGTTTTTTGGGGACTTTTGAAGGACAATCGTTGGGGTTAGGGAGGGTCTTGCGGGAGATTATTTTGTTAGGGCTATAAAAATATACTTTTTGAAACTTTATCTGACCATACCTGTTTTTTACTGCTTTTGAGTCTGGTGGTGGGGGTTTAACAGTAAGTTTGTTTTCCTGAATAGTCCTAGGACTTTAGTAGTACTACCGTCAATCTCTCGTCTCTCCTAATACTCCATTTTACTACCTCCAACCAAACGCTTATCTTACCTGTAATTTGTGTTTGAAAGTAGGTCTAGGCCCAGGGCTGGCTCCACGGGAAATGGCGATTAAGGTTGGAAATCCAGGGCGGATGAAATTTCCTCCTCATTGCGGTGGTACTAGTGGTGTGACACAGTGGCAGTTGCATGGATATGGAAAAAAAGAAAATGAAACCTGGTTTGTCCTTACTGTCGCATTACAACGGTACGATAGAGAATATAGCAGGTGACAGTACACTAGACTAGAACAGTGCCACAATGTTGCCTAACAAATGGTAAAGTATTGATAGTATAACTTGTACTTGTGTAGGATTTCTTTGACATTGGCTACTACTACAAGAAATAGTACTGAAGCTGAGTAAGTCTAGAATATATCCTCGGATTCCTTCACCAGCCTGTTGCTATGACCTTATCCTCCCCAGCAAGTGTGTGGAATTATTGATGTCATTTAGTCACACATCAAGCAAAACCACACAGCCCGGGGGAAGAGGGTTAGGGTTTGTAAAATGGATGGGAATGAGGGTTTCTTTTTGGGTAGGTTTTGTTGAGAGAGAAAAAAAGCACAGCATGGACAAACAATAATTGAACATAAAGACATTTTTGGGTACAAAGCTAACCGTAATTCTCTGACGTGACATAAAGGAAGTGCATGCACTACTGAATGCATTGTTACTGACAAGTAAGTAGTACTTTCGACAACCGTGAATGACAGAATGCGACAGTACAGGGCTACATTAAATTAGGTTTAAAAAATAGCCAAAGTAAAACCTATAAAATGGCTGTAGGGATCAATTTAGAAGCAGAGAGAGATCCAAGAAATGCAGTCAAACACACTCATGGAAGAAAAGAATGGATACTGTATCTGTATTGTTGTAGTTGTCCTGTTGAATTTGGTAAGTAAGTTGCATGCAGCAAACAATTCCTCTTATTAGCGGCACTCCTCCATTCCAGCTGACGCTTCGTCCATCAATGTTGGTGACCAGAAGACACCCTGTCCACTGCCTGCCTGCCGGATGCTGAATTGCGGCTCGCTAATGTGAAGCCTGACTCCATCCTTTTTGACCCATGCACAGACTGAAACCCGGCCTGTAATTATTGAACGAAAAACAGCACTGATAAATAAATATAAGGTATGTACGCTGTGTAGTGCAAAAAGTCACACTTTGATTTTCCTAATAGACAGTACAACATTTTTGAAAGTGTGTACTCTGTCTGAGTCACCTTTTGAAGGATAAATAAGTATGGGCAAATTAATTTAGCGGATCTTTCCCCTCAAGCTAGGTGTACTGTAAACTGTGTTTTAGAACAAAATTAGACCTTCCCAGCAGTGCTCCCACCCAGACCCTTACTAAAGCCAGTCGCAAAAATGTAGAAGACCCCCAATCAGATCTCAAAAAACGAGGCCTAGCAGAAAACTGGTGACAAAACGTACTTCGAAAGTAAAAGTAGACCCAAATACCCCCTTACCCACTGTGGATTGTATTCAAACCAATTGTAAGCAAGCAAAAGTATCCATAGCCAGCATCGCTCCAAGACTCGAAAACCCCCCCACCCAAACACATGCAATAGAAATACTGCTAAACCTAACGAGCCCTAAGTTAAGAAGAGTGGCAGAGGCTTTCTTTAACTATGCCAAATCCCCCCTTTCCCACCATGGATTTTCTTCAAATGACTTGCAACCAAAATTACACATTCTCACGAGTGCTCTAAGACCCCAGAACTCAGTTGCAAAAATCTAGAACACCCCGAAACACGTGCAATTCTGCTGCTAGGGCTAACCCTAACGAACCCTAAGTTACAAAAAGTGCCAAAAGGCTTTTCCTTATGGATTTTGTCCCAACCACTTCTATCCGGTATTAGACCTTCCCAGGAATGCCCCAAGACCCGCCAAAAAGCACAACACCCCCAAACAGCCCAAAAGGAAAATCTCATACTTACAATATTTCTCGGCCTTCGGTCCAAACGCGCTGTGCAGCTAGGCCATAACTCCAGTTTTCCACCACGGATTTCCTGAAAAGCAAATGCAATCAAGATTAGAGTGTCCCAGCAGTGCTCCCAGACCCCAAAACTCACCCACAAACACCCGGAACCCCCTCAAAGAGCTCCTCAAAGGCAAGCAAGTCAGCAAAAACACAAATTATATTCCGCCTCCGATTTGGTCCAAACCACTTTTATCCGATATTAGAGTTTCCCAGCAATGGCCCCAGAGCCGTCAACCCAGGAGAAAACGAGTAGAAGACCCCCAAACAGCCAAAAAGCAAAAGTACAAAAATGGGGACTTAGTCATTTTTTTGCCAATTTCCCAAATCACTCCGCGCGCGCTCTGCAGCTAGGCCCTAACTCCCCTCTGCCACCATGGATTTTCTTCAAACCTCTTGCAAACTAAAGTATCCATAGCCAGCAGTGCTACCAGACCCCGAAACCCACCCACAAACACCAGGAAGCCCCCCCAACAGGCCCCCGAAAACGCTACATTGAGCAAAATGTCAGAAATAGCAACAAAAAAATCAGCGTGGATTTTGTCCCAACCACTTCTATCTGGTATTAGACCTTCCCAGGAATGCCCCAAGACCCGCCAACCCACCCGCCAAAAAGCACAACACCCCCAAACAGCTCAAAAGGAAAATCTCATACTTACAATATTTCTCGGCCTTCGGTCCAAACGCGCTGTGCAGCTAGGCCATAACTCCAGTTTTCCACCACGGAATTCCTGAAAAGCAAATGCAATCAAGATTAGAGTGTCCCAGCAGTGCTCCCAGACCCCAAAACTCCCCCACAAACACCCGGAACCCCCCCAAAGAGCTCCTCAAAGGCAAGCAAGTCAGCAAAAACACAAAAAAAATTCCGCCTCCGATTTGGTCCAACCCACTTTTATCCGGTATTAGAACTTCCCAGCAATGGCCCCAGAGCCGTCAACTCACCCGCAAAGAAGTAGAACACCCCCACAAGTGCTGAGTCTTTCTTCATTGGGCATAATCCAGCCCTCTGCTTTGATGGAAATAGGAGTCTGGAGGAGGAGGATAGAGGAGCATGTTCTTCTGAACTTGTGAACCTGAGGAATGCAGACTGCGGCACCTTCAAATCAATAAGCAAACAAGTGAAGACAGTTCTGCTGATGGGCTTGTTTTTGTGATTAGGTGATTAAAGTTTGAATTATATTAACTGTGCACAACAAAGAAAGACAGACACACAGGAATAAAAGTGAATAAGGACGAAAAAGAAAGTTATTAATTCATTGTCTCATTTTTAGGGCTCGGTGTCAGGGTCCAGGAATAAGAATAAGGCTTCGTCATCATACTCTGCGAATTCAGGCAGGGTGAGCTCAGTGTCACCTGACAGAGAAGAAATTCCCTCATCTACGTTGCTGTCCACCTCGTCTTCATCCGGCGTGCTTTCTTGTACTCTGTAATCTGGTGGTATGAGGTGCTGATTCATCTTGATCATTGTTAACCTCGCTACATTTTTGGGCGAGAGGCGGCTCCGTTTGGGAGTTACAATGCCACCAGCAGCACTGAAAACACGTTCAGAAGACACGCTTGCGAGTGGGCAAGACAAGTAGTTTAAAGCCAGGTTGGAGAGCTGTGGCCACAATTCTTTTTTCCCATGCCAATACGCCAATGGGTCAGCATTAACATAGACCTCTGTTGAGCTATTCAGATAGTCCTTCACCATCGACTAAAGGTTCCTCCACTTTGCTTAGCTGTTGCTGTGACCTTTTGAGAACCAAACCCAAGCCGAGCTAGCCAATCCTCTTCAGCCTCCAATGTTACTGTTGTGTCTGGTGCAGATGATCCGGTTGCCGGTGTCTTTAACGGCTGAGAGGTCTCTTGTGCCACAGCCACAGGTGCAGAAGTGGATTGTTTTGACTGGGGATGGCCTGCTGATGCTGATGTACTGCCTTTTCCTTCACTTTTCTGCCGTTCTCTTTCAAACCTCTTGCCTGACCAGGCTAGCCAACGCTTGTACTTTGTAACATCTTCATCAGCAAAAGGAAAGAATGCTCGGCCTGCCAGCGCCTTTTTGTAGCGTGGATCCAGAATAGTAGCACAAATGTAATGCTGGTTTGAGTGGATCATTTTAAGACGTTCATCACCTTGTAGGCGCTCTAATAATTTCGCCGCCAAAACAAAAGGGTCTTGGTTTTTTTCATCTTTTTGAAACACAGAACACACCTCCTTCAGTTGGTGCTCCAGCATGTTCAACAATGGGATAGCTTTTCCCAAATTACAGTCCTCCTTGCTGACTGCACGCGTGAAGACCTCAAAAGGACGAAGCATGCGTGTCAGGCTTTTAACTATGTCCCATTGCGCCGCACCCATCCTCAGGTCCTTCTGAGCTGTACCCTGTTTTAAGAAATAGTGATCGAGTACCGTATACTGCTCATACAGACGCTCAAGCATGTAGAAGGTTGAGTTCCAACGTGTTGCCACCTCCTGGATGAGTGCTTTCACTGGCATTCGACGTTCATGTGGCAGGCTCCTCAGATGCTTCCGGGCCTTAAAAGAATGGCTGAAATGGTTGCACATTTTTTGGCAGGTCTCCACTACCTCGTACGCTGCACTGT
Source organism: Lissotriton vulgaris (assembly GCF_964263255.1). Lineage (NCBI taxonomy): Eukaryota > Metazoa > Chordata > Amphibia > Caudata > Salamandridae > Lissotriton > Lissotriton vulgaris. Next base: position 1,684,189,019 of record NC_141685.1, read on the forward strand.
CTTTATCACTCAAGAATTTTTTGACAACCAGGTTTATACAGTGCGCCAAACACGGCACTCTGACATACTGATCCAGCTCCATGGCCTTAACTACATTGGCACCATTATCCGTGGAAACATAACCAATCTGGCGGTTTTTTTTTGGGACAGCCAGTCAAGGACCTTTGTGTTAAACTCATCCAAAATGTTTTGTGCTGTGTGACGTTTCTCCAAACCAAACATGGCTAGTGTTGCATGTTTCCGAGCAGCTTTAAAAACTTGGTCCGGGTCAACACCTGCATTTAGCTTTGCTTTAACCCCTGAAAAAGAGACCCAGTGTGCAGTGATGCACATGTAATCAGAGCCTGCGCCACTGTTCCACATGTCTGTTGTCAGATGTATAGTGTGAACAGCACTCTTCTGCAAAGCTGCCCCAATCACCTCCAGCACATCTTCATGTAGTGCTGGAACCGCAACTCTGGCAAAATAGAACCGGCTAGGAACCTTCCATTTAGGGCAGAGCGCTTCCACTAATTCTAGAAAACCAACACCTTCTACAAAAGAAAAAGGGAGAAGGTCCAGAGCTAGCATTTTAGCCAGCTTAGCGTTATACAGACGCGTCAGTGGGTGGTTGCGTTCATATTGCGCTTCTGTAAACAACATCTTTTTAATGTTGCCCTGGACCAAGCATTTACGGGATGATGATGATGATGATATCTTCGACCCAGTTACGCTCGCTGATGAACTTTTTCGCATTGGTGTCTCACTCTCTCCCACACTCTTAGTGTGGCTCACATGGGGTGTGCTGCTGACAGGGGTACTGGGTGTAAGTGAAGTGTTTGACACGTCTTCTTCCTCCTCGTCATCATCAGATGAAAAATCAACGTTTTCATTACGTGCAATTAGGGCTTCCTTGATCGCCTGTAGGTGCACAAACCATTGGACAGCATGCTGTCTCTTAAGATGACCTCTCTGGCCTCCGGTACCATAGTTGGTACCAAACTTACCACGACTAACTGCAACCTTACAAATGCTACAAATGGCGAAGTTTACCCTTTTTGGGCAAACACTAAAGAAGTCCCAAGCTGGGGACTTGAATTGTCTGTGGGGGCCTGAGGAGGCGGCGATACTGGTGGCGGTGGTCTTGCTGCTAATGCCAGATGAAGTGGAGGATGTGGATTGCCGAACTTTAGTACGTTGTGCACTTTCACCACCACTAATTGAGGTTGAGGTGGATGGAGGTCCCTTCTTGCGAGGAAGAAATATGGAAGCGGTGCGTTTTGGTGTACTAGTTAACTCCAATGATTGTTGTGTTTCCATTGCCTCCTCGTCGACATCATCATCACGCTCAGCAGCTTCTCGGGCTAGGGTCAAAATGTCTCTTTGCTGCATGCCCACTGGGGCTGCAGTGACCTTTATGATGACTGGCTCGTCGTCGTGAGAGGCTTTATCAGCAGCAGTGTCTGCCACTTCTTGTTGAGCCTCATCACACTCCATAACTATGAGTTTTTCAACGACCTTCCTTTTACGCTTAAGTACCTTTGTCAGATCATGGTGTGCCTCACTCTCAGACGGCCGTGGTGGTTCCCAATTTTCATCCAGATCATCAAAAGGAGGTGGGCTTTAAGAAGATGTAGACACCCCCTTGATCTTTTCCTTGCTAGGGATGTGGAAGACAATGAATGATCATCAGGAGGAGTGGCTTCCTCAAATGATACCTCGGCAAGATTGTCGATTTCCTGATGTGCCCCTACTTCGGGAGGAACAACTATTGTGGGCACTTGTGACCCTCCATGCACCTCTGCTTGCGCATCTCCTTGCGCTGCCTCTCCTTCCACATGCACTTGGGCTTGTACTTGCACATGTGGTTGTTGTTGCGGCTGTGGTTGTTCAACACTTGTCAGATGAGTTACAACAACCTGTGTTGATTCAGGGACATTGCTGCTACTTTCTTGCGATGAGCCAACATCACTGGTCGATGGTGATTGAAGAAGTACACTGACTGCCTCTGCAGCACTCAAGGGCTTGGACTTAAGTTGGCGTGGTGGTGGCGGCACTGAGCCCAATGGAGCAGGGGTGCTGCTCCCAGCTTGGTCCCCAGCAGATCCCGCTGCTGCTGCAGGCGTACTTGTTTTTTTACTCCCAAAAAACGTGGCAGCCGGCACAACAGCCTCCTTGGTAACTTGCTTCTTCTGCTCCTTACTAGCAACTTTCTTGCTAGAGGAGTTACGGGGACCTTTTTTGGGGCCATCTTCTTCAGAGCAGGTCAGAACAGCAGGCCGCAGTTGCACGAGTTGCAGAGTTGTCTGTGGCCAGACGTGACGTCGCGTGACGTTATGCTGCACACACACACCGCTGCAGGACTTCTTCCTGGCACTGGTGGTTCTCTTGAGTTTTGTGCACCTAAAAGCAATGGAAGACAGAGGAACATCAGTTCAGTTATACACCCCAAAAAATCGATAAAACACAGAAAAATCAGAACAATCCCATGCCCTCCATGATGTTTAAATTAAAGACACCCCACAGAAAGACTAGGCCCATGCAACACTCACTACCCCTGGTGAAAAGGCCACAACAACAGGCCAAAAAAACGAAAATCACAGAAAAATCAGCACAATCCCAAGCCATCCAGCCCCTCCATGATGTTTAAATTCAAGAGACCCCACAGAAAGACTAGGCCCATGCAACACTCACTACCCCTGGTGAAAAGGCCACAACAACAGGCCAAAAAAACGAAAATCACAGAAAAATCAGCACAATCCCAAACCATCCAGGCCCTCCATGACGTTTAAATTCAAGACACCCCACAGAAAGACTAGGCCCATGCAACACTCACTACCCCTGGGCATAAAGGTTGAAAACTAGGCAAAATGGTTGCAGGCCTAACAACACTGCCTGCATTCAAAATGGCCACTTGCCTCCCAGCACATGGCCTGCCTGTACCAGCACTCAAAATGGCCCCCACCCACATGACCTGTCCCCATGAACACCCCAAAAAATCGAAAAACACAGAAAAATCAGCACAATCCCAAACCATCCAGGCCCTCCATGATGTTTAAATTCAAGACACCCCACAGAAAGACTAGGCCCATGCAACACTCACTACCCCTGGGCATAAAGGTTGAAAACTAGGCAAAATGGTTGCAGGCCTAAAAACACTGCCTGCATTCAAAATGGCCACTTGCCTCCCAGCACATGGCCTGCCTGTACCAGCACTCAAAATGGCCCCCACCCACATGACCTGTCCCCATGAACACCCCAAAAAATCGAAAAACACAGAAAAATCAGCACAATCCAAAACCATCCAGGCCCTCCATGATGTTTAAATTCAAGACACCCCACAGAAAGATCAGGCCCATGCAACACTCACTACCCCTGGGCATAAAGGTTGAAAACTAGGCAAAATGGTTGCAGGCCTAAAAACACTGCCTGCATTCAAAATGGCCACTTGCCTCTCAGCACATGGCCTGCCTGTACCAGCACTCAAAATGGCCCCCACCCACATGGCCTGTCACCATGAACACCCCAAAAAATCGAAAAACACAGAAAAATCAGCACAATCCCAAACCATCCAGGCCCTCCATGATGTTTAAATTCAAGACACCCCACAGAAAGACTAGGCCCATGCAACACTCACTACCCCTGGGCATAAAGCTTGAAAACTAGGCAAAATGGTTGCAGGCCTAATAACACTGCCTGCATTCAAAATGGCCACTTGCCTCCCAGCACATGGCCTGCCTGTACCAGCACTCAAAATTGCCCCCACCCACATGACCTGTCCCCATGAACACCCCAAAAAAATCGAAAAACACAGAAAAATCAGCACAATCCCAAGCCATCCAGCCCCTCCATGATGTTTAAATTCAAAACACCCCACAGAAAGACTCAGTGCACCCACTACTGAGTACCCCTGGGCAAAAGGCCCCAAAACAGCCCAAAAATAGAAAATTCCAAAATTGTAGTTGCAGCAACTGTAATGCCCCAAACAAACTTACTTGTGAAATTTCTAATCCAAAAGTGATCCAAAGAAAGTCAAAAAGGCCTCAAATCCAAATATCCAGCAGCATCCACAAAAAGTAATCCTGCCAGCTCCAGATCCAAATGAAAAGTGACCAGGAGATGGACAAAGCACTGGGAGGAGCCTGCTGGACAGGAACAGGAAGTTGAAGACTGTGGGGAACTTCCTTCCTCCCACCCCCCCCTCCCCAAAATGGACTCCTCGCAAAAAAAGTGCAGGCAAATGTCAACCTGAGGAGTTATTCAGATAAAAATCATCATTTCCAGAAGGTTTATGCTGCTTGCTGGTGGATTTCTTGTGCAGAATTGCAAATTTTGTATTTTTGCGAGTGCGAGATTGTTGCTGCTCGCCGCATCTACAAGCTCGCAATTGCGAAGTCCCGCGATACGTGTTGACAAACTCTCGCTGTGCAAGTTGGCAAGCCGCAATGACGTAATCGCGCTCGCCAAATTCCTTCGGCATCCCGCAGCAAGATCCAAAATGGCGCAGCACTCGCAAAATATCGAGAAAAACAACTCGGCAAACGCTGAATGACTGTAAGTAAACGCCGCGTGCCGCAAAATTGTATCACCAAGAAAAAAAAATCCGCTGCGTGCGAATTTGCGGATTTTCGCTAAATTTGCGAGCGTTCGCGGATTGTGAATTTACCGAAAATCCGCAAAATCCGCGAGCGTAACGGATTTTCCACCCATGCTTAACCATGATGCATTTGTTAGTATAAGCGCATACTAACACTACTTACACACGTGTAGTACAGCGACCAGAATATAGTGAAGAAGCAGAGGAAGCGCAAAATCTAAAAATATAAACTCTACCAGAAGTCGGATGACATAGTTCAATGAGCCGACTACCCTGGCATGAGTAAAGACAGCTAGATGAAGAAACGGGTCTTCAGCACAACGCAAGCAATTTTGAAATATTAGTGAGTGGTGTTTTCTTTTTACCTTCTCCCGCTTGTCGCCAAATTTATGTAGTGAAGAGGCAGACAGCAGTGGATCCAATAAGTAGATTTATTACAAAAAAACAAGACACCTGAAACAGCCACCAACAGGAGTAGACAGCAAGGAAACCATCTTCTCCAGCACCGTGTACAAACTCCGCAAGGTTCCCCTCATGACAGCCCTACATTCTAACATTATATACTTAGATTCTAGTAGAATTAGATACTAACATTCTACTATGACTTACATTGGAATACTACACAGAGCACATGACTTTACAGCAATGAGTTTCATCCACACATCTTGAGACCGGTAGAGGTAAGTATTTTGCTTCCCACTCCCTATATTGTATAAACGCAAACTAACACTACTTCCACAGGTATGCTACAGCGCCCAGAGTACATCACTTTACAGCAATGAGCTCACAATTTAGGCTCACAGTTTAATTCCAGAGTCTTCACACCAGTAGGGGTGAGTAGTTCGCTTCCCACTCCCTATATACTATAAACTCATACTAACACTACTTACACACATACTACAGTAGCTAGTATCCTATAGCGCCCAGAGCCCAACACTTTACAGCAATCAGCTCGGGTTGATTCCCGAGTCTTCACACCGGCAGGCATGAGTACTTCGCTTCCCACTTCCGGTATAGTATAAACGCACTGTACCGGTCAGTAGTTCGCTTCCCACTCACTGTATGGTATAAACGCCTACTAACACTACTTGCACACGTATACTATAGTGCCCAGAGCCCATCCTTTTACAGCAATCACCTTGGTTTCATCCCCAAGTCTTCACACCAGTAGCCGTAACTACTTCGCTTCCCCCATACTATCAACACACAGTAGCGGTCACTAGTTCACTTCTCAAACCCTGTATGGTATAAACGCCTACTAACTCTACTTGCACACATATGCTACAAACACCAGACAACATCACTTTACAGCAATGACCTCGCAGTTTAAGCTATCAGTTTCATACCCGAGTGTAGCACCATATCATATCAGCACCATGTCACTCTGAGCAACACCGCACGTTCAGACCGGTAATAGTGACTACTTCACTTCACACTCCCCAACAAAGCTTACAATGCTCCTACCTTCCTTTCCTACTTTTTTAACCCTCACAAAATGGTGTTCAACACTTCCTGGTTCCAACACCATCACAGCCAATAAGCAGCAAGCTGCTGCTCATAACGCCTCAGCCAATCAGATAGCAAAATTCCCAAACATCAATATCTGTAAATTTCTCAAAATCTACTGAACGGATTTACACCAAATAAACAAAAGACCCTTCTCCCTGCCAAATTTGGGGTAATTCCGTTAACCCTTTCGACCTGTAGCCTTGTCTAAACTTTCCCATGGGAATTAACATGGAGAAAACATGTTTTGGGAACCCCCTTTTATCTCAGCTCCCCCTTGACGAATCACCTCCAACCTTTCCACATAGGAGCTGACATCAACAAAAAATTCATTTTGAAAAGTTCGCGAAGATTCATCAATCGGTGCCCAAGTGTTATTGGGAATAGAATGTTGCCATTTTCCTATGGTAACTAGGTCCTAACTATAAGTATATACCAGTATATACCAGTAGGTAATATATATATATATATGTATGTATATATATATTCACTGAAAAAACCATAGGTTTCACACCAGTTATAGTTAGGAATTAGCATTTAAAAAACCTATTAAATTCACTGACAAAACCAGTTATAGTTAGCTGGAAATTTTACTGACATAAAACCATTGAAATTCCCACGTTATAGTTAGTTGGACTCACTATAACTTGCGCGCCTGCAATGCACTGCTGATGACGTCACATATTACATCACTCATGACATGGTCAGTGACATCACTCATGACATCACTGATGACACCATCCTTGTGACAGAGTGACAGACCTAATTTCAGTGTAATGTAACGCTTGAAACAAATATTCAAAAATAGAAACAAACATTTTCAAAAAAATGGAGATACCCAAACCAGTAACAACAACCAATTCAGTAATTCCACCATCTATATACTCATCCACTCATTCACCAACAGTTCTATATAGTCACTCATATATATACTCACTCATCATATGTAGTGATACACCTATACATCCTGTTACACATCAGCAGTCATCCAAAAGTTACTCACACACATACTCACACATGCACATAAACTATTGAACATCCATTTATTTGCATATACATTTATACACACACTACCACCTTACTTCTAAGGAAACTTACACATACTTACTCTCTTAAACAATCACTTATAGAAACACATACTTATTTAAACAGGAACTCCTACAATCTCTCACTATATATACTATACTCACTTATATACATCAATACTCACATATACTAGATTAAAACATATGTCGTTAGTAATGAAGACACTAGTGAGACAGTCATTCACTCACTAACACACACATATACACACTCGTCCACCCATACAGTCCTGCACATATTCTGTCTTCAAAACACATACAAACAGTGAGTCAGTCACCAACCCCTGCAGCCACTTATACACAAAGAGAAACACTGATACAAACATTTAAATATTTAAACAATACTCGCTAATATATGTATTCACTAAGATACACTTAATAAGCCAGTTAACCAACCAATTTTTTTTAAAAAAAACATCCATTTACACACTTATTTAAACATTTATTCTTCCATCGACCTTTGCAAATACATATATAAAACAAATTTATTTTTCAGAAAGACACACATTCACTGGATGGTGTCATCAGTGATGTCATGAGTGATGTCACTGACCATGTCATGAGTGATGTAATATGTGACGTCATCAGCAGTGCATTGCAGGCGCGCAAGTTATAGTGAGTCCAACTAACTATAACGTGGGAATTTCAATGGTTTTATGTCAGTAAAATTTCCAGCTAACTATAACTGGTTTTGTCAGTGAATTTAATAGGTTTTTTAAATGCTAATTCCTAACTATAACTGGTGTGAAACCTATGGTTTTTTCAGTGAATTTCAAAGGTTTTTTAAATGCTAATTCCTAACTATAACTGGTGTGAAACCTTTGGTTTTTTCAGTGAATTTGAAAGGTTTTTTTAATGCTAATTCCTAACTATATAAGACCTGAAAGCCCACCAGGAATCTCCAGTATGCGCCAGGGGACTGCATTGCAGAGAGGTGTAATGAAGCCACAACCCTTTTTACACCTCTCTGCAACGCAGCCCCCGTGCATGTTTGTAGAGGGGGGACTAATTCCCCTTGCATACTGGGGGTCCCTGGATCATATCTGCCCAAACACCGATATTCCGAACGATTGTAAATGACTTTTCTTGAGAAACATTTGGATTTGGATTATCATGTCCTATACTTTGGAATTTTTGAAAGACTGACTTTGAGGATGCTATAAATTACTCAAGTCTGCCCGAATTGTGTGGGTAAAATTGATACCTAGTCACTTTTAATAAGAATATACTTATGTCTCGTCTAACATTTGGAAGAAATATCTAGTTATATGACAACGGGATACCGACATAACTTGAAGGAAATAAGAACGCCCTGAAGAAGTTCTGTTGTACAGAACGAAACGTTTCGGCTGGCTGTGGTACATAAACTTAAGGAAAATAAAAGCATTTGAATATACACCAAGATTCAGCGCTTCAATAAGTACTCTAAGTGATATGATTTGATTGGACTCATTGTGAAAGTGGTGCTGTGCCAAACTTTGGAATATTCTCCACTACTCTCTACTACTTACTCTCTCCTACTCTCTACTACTCACTCTCTACTGCTCTCTACTACTCACTCTACTACTTACTCTCTACTACTCTCTACTACTCACTCTCTACTACTCTCTACTACTCACTCTACTATTCACTCTACTACTCTCTACTACTCACTCTGCTACTCTCTCTACTGCTCTCTACTACTCTCTACTACTCACTCTCTACTCTCTATTACTCACTCTCTACTCTCTACCTCTCTACCTCTCTCTTCTTCTCTCTCTACTAATCTCTACCTCTCTACCGCTACCTCTCTACCTCTCTACCTCTACACCTCTACCTCTCTACCTCTCTCTACACGCACACATATAGACATATATGCATATATATATGTGCATATGCATTTATATATATGTATGTGTATGTATAAAAAAAACAACTAAACATTTTTTTTTCTAAACAGCTACTTTTAAAACTGTCATTCTTTTTTCCCATGGTACGCTCCCCGGTACGCGCACCCGTGCGCGTACCGGGCGCTCCCCCCGCGAAAATCAAAAAAAAAAAATTTTTTTTTTTTGCCTTGCGGGGCCCTTTTATGGCCCCCACATCAAACCTAGGGGGTCAGGGGGGGTCTACTCTGCCCCCTTATGTTCATTTCCCTCTTTGTTTTGGCCACCTCTTGTGTCTCGATTTTACCGAGACACAAGATGGCGGCCGCTCCGGACTGTTTAGAATGTTTACAGACACCCGAGAGCCAATCAGCTTTCCTCGCGCAAGTCGCGTGGCGCGCACGGTACGCGCACCCGTGCGCGTACCGGTGCGCTGCTATAGATATATATATTTTTTTGAACCTTAATTACTCAAAATCCACTGGAGCACATATCTTGAGACATAGCAAAGGCACATCGGGCTACCAGTCCCTACAATTTTGCCAAGTTTGGTGGAAATCCATTCAGCCGTTCGGGCTAAAAGTGAAATCGACCGCCCTATGGAAATTAACATGGGGAAAACGCGTTTTGGGACCCCCCTTTTATCTCGGCCCCCGCTTGACGAATCCCCCCCAAACTTTCAGGGAAGGACCGGACCGCTATGAGACCATTTTCCTGAAAATTTCAGGCAGATTCGTCAACCGGCGCCAAAGTTATTCAAAATAGAATGTTGAGATTTAACATTGAAAATTATCCTAACTATAACTACCTACTGGCGACCGCCAGTAGGTAATATATGTATGTATATATATATATATATATATATATATATATTTTTCCAAAATATCCAAGTTAAACGCGCACTCAGAAGTTAAGTGGTACACAGTGTCGCTTTATTGCTGTAACGCGTTTCGGAAGCCTCTACTCCCTTGCTCACACAGCAATCCATTAGCTTTCCACCAGTTACATACACACTACGTGATAGCCATAGAAACAGGACTGCACATTTCATTATAGCTGACATCTTTGAGTGTACATGTTCCACAATGTTATTCTACACATGATGTCTCATTTTACACAACCACTTACTCCATTGAAGCAGTTAAGTACATTTCATTCTTTATATCACATTTCATTCGCCACAGTGCAGTTACTGTTTCTAAACCCCTCTTCTTTCGCCTAGTGGCTTAATTAGGGTTTAATGTCTCTGGGTAAAGCTTTATCTCTAAAAACAAAAAGTGCCAAACGTGAACTAAAAGTGAAGAAAGTTTCTACTTAGTGAAGAAGTCTTCTACTCTATTCTCCCGCGAATCTTCTGGGTGACAGGCTCAATTTCTCGTGAAGTGCACGTGATCCCTAACGATATCATCTTGATTCTGCCTGTTAGAGTAAAACAAAAATTAAAATTACAATCTTGTTCCGATTCTCATTAAAAACATATATGTACACATTCCAGCTTAGATTTTCTTTACCAACATTACTTCATTGTGACAAACATGCATGAGTTCTATCATTCTTCAGATACAGGATTCATACTTTCCACCTATATTTTTTATGAATCATATAGATGAACTACTAGTTCCTCATGGTCATTGTGCCCATTTGGTTGTCGCGTTTCTAATTCTAGAATCCATTTCGATTCTTTTTTTCTCAACTGCATCTCTCTGTTACCCCCTCTCTGGTTTTGCCTCACCTATTCTATTGCAAAGTACGTTAACAAATTGCAATTCGTTCTGTGATATTGTGAAAAATGTCTTGCGACTGGGTATTGAGGGTCCTGGTTTGTAATTGCCCTTAGATGTTGCATTACCATATTCTTGGCCATTACTGTTGTGCTGCCCACATATCTCTTTTTACACGGACATTCAAGTACGTATACCACATGTGTTGAGCTACATGTTAGAAATTGAGTTATCTTCCTATTGGTCTTTCCATGAGGGAGATCAAAGTCTTTTCTCATAGGGCTATACTTGCAGGCTTTACAATGCCCACATGGGAAGAAACCTACAAGATTATGTTGGTTCCTATCCTTATAGTCCGTGATGTCTCCCTTCGTGAGTATATCCCTCAGACTGTGACTCTTCCTATAGGTGATAGCTGGTCTAGTGCTCAGTTCAGGGCCAATAATAGGATCACTTTTAAGGATGTTCCAATTTTTTGCAATTATTTTCCTTACTTTATGAGACCCTCTATTGTATGTTAGAATTACTCTGGTGGTCTCATCTCCTTGATCTTCCTTCTCCTTTGTTATTAAGGTGCTTTCCCTTGTTACATTCTCCATTTTTGACAAGGCTCTGTCTAGGACCCACTTGGGGTAACCCCTTTCTTTGAATCTCTGTATCATATTTCCACTTTCTTGCTTATACTCTTCTGTGCTGGAACAATTTCTCCTTGCTCTTAGAAGTTCCCCGTAGGGGATACTCCATTTTAAGGTATCAGGGTGACTACTAAGAGCATGGAGGACACTATTGCCTGCTGTTTCTTTCCTGAACAGTTTTGTTTTCAAACAATCACTTTCTGCTCTTACTTCTACATCTAAATATTCAACCTTGTATCTGTCCTTTTGATGAGTCAGTTTTATATTGTACTCATTGGTATTTAGTTGTTCCACAAATTCATCCGCTTCTGCATCACTTCCACTCCACACTACAAACAGGTCATCTATATACCTGAGCCATACTATGACTCTCTTAAATGCCTGTATGTACTGGGGGTCATCCTGTATTTCCTCTTCCCATTTCCCCAGGAACAAATTCGCAAAGCTCGGCGCAAAGCTCGTACCCATACAAGTTCCAGTTGTCTGCTTGTACAATTCACCATTAAGCATAAATACGTTGTTTTCCAGGCATATTCTTATCATTTCCCCTAGCATCCTCGTATGTTCTAGGTACATTATATTTCGTTTTTTCAGATAATGCATGCATGCATTATCTGTGCGCTGTGCACTGTGTACAATGAGTTAACATCCATTGTTATTAGCATGTATTCAGCTTTCCAGTTTATGGCGTCAATCTTTTTTAGAAAATCTTGGGTATCCTTCACATATGAAGGGAGTTTCTTAACATGTTCCTGGAGGAAGAACTCAACATATTTTGACACATTTTCATACACACTCCCTATAGATGACACTATGGGTCTCCCTGGTGGTGTAAGTGGGTTTTTATGGATCTTGGGAAGAAAATAAATTATTGGCAATTTGGGATAATCTTTTTTCAAAAAAGTGAACTCCTCCCAAGACAGGAGACCTTCCTCCTGCCACTTAGTAAGGTTAGACCACATGGTTAAGATGTTATTTTTATAAACTCCACCATTACTTTTGCAGTAATAGTTTTCATCGTTTAACTGTCTCAATGCCTCTGTTATATACGCCTCCTGATCTTGTATGACCACATTTCCCCCTTTATCTGCTGGGCGTATTATGATAGAGGAATCATTTGCTAGGGATTCAATAGCTTTCTTTTGTTTCAAATTTAAGTTGAAACCTACTCCCTTCCCCCTTGGGCAATGTTTATATTCCATTAGTGCCTTAGTTGTTATATCATGAAATGTGTCTACGTTATCATGTGGGAGATTAGGAAAGAATACAGATTTGGGTTTAAAACTAGTCATGGCAGCTCTATCTGTAGTCATGTTCAGCAATTCTGTGCCCCCCTCCCGGAAGTATACTTCCGTGCTATCTCCTTCATATATTAAGTCTTGCGCTATTCGGATGGCATTAGCGTCTCCCACCTCTAAAAAGGGCTGACTCGGGGGTATGGATTCCTGTGCATTCCAATTACCAGTGTTGCTTTTAAGAGCATGCCATTTTTTCAGTTTTAGTTTCCTTATGAACCGGAATATGTCAATTCTGGTATCACTGTAGTTAAACATTTCTGTAGGACAAAACGAGAGGCCCAAACTTAGAGTGTTCTTTTCAATGTCAGTTAGCTCTCTACTTGATAAGTTCACTATAGTTTTATTTACCATTTCATTGTTCTCCATTATTGGTTGCGTTTCTTGTAGCCACCACGCCTGGTTCCCACTGGCTCGCGTTCCACTTCTTTTCCTTTTCCTTTGTTTCCTTCTTTTCCTGCGTTGTTTGCTTCGTCCGTCCCTCTTCCGGCTCCTCTCGCTTTTCCCCTGGGCCTCCCTCTCGTACCTCTTCCTCTTTGTGCCGGAGGGGGTGAGAATCTTCCTGACTGCCGCCCCCTCTTCAGCGCTCGGAATTCGTCTAAATACGTCGGTTTGGAGGTAATTATTTCCATCTCAGCGATTGTACTTGTGCTGTGTGTGGAGTCCTCGGTATCCGATCCATCTGCGGTTTCTATATCTGGTCCCGCCCCTTGGATTTGGGGAGACTTGCTAGACGATGCAGGTTGCTGTATGTCATATAGATGGTCATACTTCTTACTATATGTCAAAATGCGCCCGGAGTCATAGTCATTGCAATCTCTATGCAGTTTTCTTTGTTTTCTTAGTTTAATATCTTCTTCATACTGGATCAATCTGGCTTTCATTTCCTCCTTATATTTTTTCACACTTGTTTGATCACTCTCATTGCCGAGTTCTTCCTCGAGTTCCAGTATCTCTTTCAGAATCCTCTCTCTGTCCTCCCAGGCGTATTTCACCAGTATACATAGCATAGTTTTAGAGCTGCTTGTTGAATTTTCAAACCACTCTTCCAGCATGCGTGGATTGGGAGATTCATGTGAGGGCGTTATATATATCCTTAGTCCTCTTGGGATCATGTTTTTGTCTACATAGTCTTGTAGAGATACTGCCTCCCACCATTTGGATGTTTCATTCTTTTTTAATTTTTCATATTTTCTCAGTTTTCCTATTAGTGTGGTTTCCACTTGTTTCTGGGTTCCCACTAGTTCAAGCCTTCTTTAATAGTTGGTGGAAAGCTATGTTCAGACGAGCTGCAGTGTTCGACAGAAGATTAAAGCCCAACGCGTTTCGTGATGAGAAATCACTTCCTCAGGGGCTGCGGGCCAATTGCGAAACAGGAATCACGGCGGTTTTCATAAAGTGTTTCTCCCGCCCGGGTGGGCGTGGCCATGTCAATGGCCTGCTGGTCTTTGGAGTCCTGGCGATTCGTAACCAAGTATAATGCCGTATAATGCCTGCTGTTTGCATTTCATGAATCCCAAGTGGGTTGTAGTTCACTGTTGCAGTCTGTCATGATGTTTAAACCACCAACGGCATCCGACCTGTTCCAATGCTGCAGCCTCCTTTCCACAGGCAATTTTGTGTTGATGTTACTGCGGACCTGCCTGAGCCGCGAGGAAGGCTCCACTGCACGCTGTGCAGTTCCGTTGCAGTCCCAACCTGCGCTGCAGCATTGGAACAGGTCGGATGCCGTTGGTGGTTTAAACAGCGATCCTTTGCCAGGTATAGAATGAGTGCAGGCCCAGGTTCAGTGCTTATTTTATATAGCACACAATCACATCGGCATAACGAGTTTCGGCACATCCTTGCCTTGATCACATGACATATATATATATATCTCAGCTTTGCAAATAACAAGGGTAACACTAGAACAAGAACCTGGGGCAGTATCAACTATGTTCCAAACAGTGGTTCATAAGCTAAAATAACAAACTATAAAGCAATTAGGGTAAAGAAAAAGAAATTGTGCAAAAAAAGGGAAAAAAGACTGCTAGCTTAATTTCACAATAACAATGTACATAAATAGTCTCAAAAAAAGTTTAATATCAATTAAACACAACTCAACACGGGTTAAGGGCGCTTGAACAGTTACACAAACAATGATAAAGTAAGAAACATTGACAAATGTAAACTTAACAAACAGTGGCAGAGAAAAAATATTTAAAACAAGTTAACAAAAACTACACAAATACCAATTGTGTCCTCTCTTGATAAGGGCAGGTTTTTATACGTCGACGGCGTTTCAACCAACAAGTACTTTGCGGGTCATCATTAGGACAAAAGGACTTCAAATGTGTGAGCGTCCACTTTCTTTTTCCACAAAAATGAAATATACATAGCTTGACAAAATGTACATGGTTTAGCAGTATAGAAAAGAGTTTATTTCACTTGTGCCCAACCACAAATATGGGATGAAAAAAAGGGAAAAGTGAAAAGATAAAGAACCTGGTACCAAAAATTCCCAAAAATTGTGAAAGAAACAGAAATCGTGAAAAAAGGAAAATGATAAACATAAATAAAAAAAATAAAAATAAAGAGTTTACACAAGGCTAAACTATCACCTCTTTGTATCTTTGTGGAATACATAGAAGGTGAAGCATCATTCTTCATGTATCAGGCAAAAGAATGCCAAGATTTTAAAAGGGGATCCTAAAACAATAAAGTTACGTATATTGAAAAAACTTGATTTTACAATGAAGACAAATTCATGCTCTTTTTGAGACTATTTATGTACATGGTTATTGTGAAATTAAGCTAGCAGCCTTTTTTTCTAATTTTTTGCACAATTTCTTTTTTTTACCCTAATTGCTTTATGGTTTGTTATTTTAACTCATGAACCACTGTTTGGAACATAATAGACTATATATATCGCAAACACCAAATCATTCCTTTCAGGAAACAGATTAAAGATTTAATTATTTTGGAAATCATGCAGCGTTTCGGCAAGTGTGCTTTTCTCTAATGCAGATGACCCTGGGGTTCACATGTGGGTTAATATACATGCTGCCTCGTTCTCATTGGAGGCATACATGTGGCCATTGTGATACAACTACCTATCCGCGTATTCCCCTTCTCTCCATGGGAACGCTGTTATATTTTATTTCCAGCCCCTAAATCACGTTTAAAAATAAACTAAGTCTCTGCAAACGCCTCCATCTAGCCGCATATCACCATAATGAATACACCCTAAGGCGCAGCTTAAGTAGCCTTCTTCTAACCGTGAAGCCATGGTCAAACACTGTCAGCAGGTTTCCATTCCTCCCTGGCTGCAGCGGTTTGGGCGTTTCAATCCCTTGAAATATATATATTACACAGTGACAGTCTCCACTGTGTAACTGTGTAGTTATAGTTAGGACTTAATTGCCATAGGAAGTGCCTTTTGTTTCACTTTGAATGTAACTTTGGCACCATTTGACAAATCTTCACAAAACTCTCCAAAAAGATTCACCCACCTCCGCTCCTTCCTGGTAAGTTTAAACTTGATCTGTCAAGCGACAGCTGAGAAAATAAGGGAGGGGCCCAAAACACAATTTCCCCTTGCAATTTTTCCCACAACTTCAAATATTAGAGTGACCCAATTTAGTCAGGGGAGATTTTTATCCTCTTGACCACCTTATTACCACAAGAGAGAAAGGCTCCTTCAAACTCCTGCAGGAGCTCGCACTTTGGATGGCTGTCTGCATCATTTTCTTTATGTTGCAGCCGCCCTCTTAATGGCTGTCTGCAACATTTCCTTTATATTGCAGTCTCCATTCCAGGACACGCAGACCTGATCCCTGTGTCCTGAAACTAAAAAAGGCATAATGTATAAGGGGGCAGGGTAGTGGTGGCCTGATCCCCTGGACCTTGTAAGAAGGTCCCAGAGGGGCCTTCTATGGGGCCAAACTGTTTTGAAAAGTTTTTTTAGAGTTTCCATAATCCAGCAGGTGTCCTGCATGTGCCAATTCACCCCCTTGGACACCCGTGGGAGTCCCTTGTGAGCACAGGGGTCGCACTGCCTCCTGCAAGAGTGTTGTGGGATTGCAGACATTTTACTAAAAAGGGGGCGGTGCCTGGCTGTTTGCAATGGGTTGCCACAAACTGGCGAAGGCTGTGTACTGTGGGTTGTCTGCCCATGGAAAGGGGGAGTTGGATACTGGGCTTGGGAGCAGGCAGAGGGTTGGCCTTACCTATGGTTATAAAACATTACTTTGCGTTTAAAAATAAAAATAGTGTTGTACCATTCCTACTAATAAAGTAAAACTGTGCTTTTGGACAACATATGCATCAAAATATGGGGACTGCGTCCGCGCTCATAATCATAATATTTTGGCCCAATTTCTGGCTAGCTTACAGTGTGCTATCTGGACACAAAAACCTGACAGGGTACTGGATGGTGTCTGCAACCTGAGAACATGACCACTTTGACTACCCCAAAGAAATTGTGGAAAAAGATCTACTCTTTCGCGGTTACCTTAAGCATGCCCAAAGGGAGACACAAAAATGACACGAATAGGCAATTCAAACATTTGTTAAAGGGATTGGATTCTTATGAAAATACATGTGCTGCAATCATCACTAGGAGGAAACAAAAGATTGTACTAGCATTACAAGAATGGTGAAAAATATGAATATGTCAATCATTATAACATTGCAGTGATTATATGAATATATACCATAATGATTACCCTAACTATCACTAACTGCACGATAGAGAGCATAATAAGAAGGGCATTCTGTCACATATGTTGGAGCAGCCTCAGTCCCCATTTACCTGCATACATGCTGTAGTCAGAAGCCAGTCTGATGTAGAACAGGACACCATCCTTTACAAGATAGTGATGAAGCAGGGCTGGCAATAAGGCAATAAGTCACAGGTGAATGACCATGATAATCCATGGAAGTGCTCTTCTGATGAGCCAAAGCTCAGAAGCAGTTTATATAATCAAAACCGGTTCAATTCGCACTGTGTCTGAGGTCCTTTTTAGGTCTCGGCTTGTGAAAGTCATACGAGAGCTTCTTGGCGTCAATAAAGATTCCAAAGCTCTCGGAGGCGGAGTAGAAGCCCCACCCATATTCTTGATTGGTTCTTGCATGCCAAATGCTGGCTTTTTATTGTAAAGGAGTTTTCTTCGTCCCTCCTTGTTGCTGCCTTGTCTCCTTTTGATTTAGAAAAGGGGGTGGTGATGAACAGAGTGTCTGAGTTAACCAGACCACTCTTACCCAGTCCAAAGATCAGGGCTTGATCCATCACCGTTATTTATCTCACTGCCCCATCCCAGCTCAGAACCTGGCTATATGCAAATCAGTCTGTCCCTGGCCCAGTGCATCATGGGAACAGGGCAGACTAAACTACCAAGCCAATTCTTCACCAGAAAGGAGACAAGCTACCGGGGACCGGTTTCTGGCATTTCAGCCTTCTTCGGCCCGGCTTGCTTGAATCCTGATGGAGCAGTGAGAAAGGGACTCATGTCTGAGTATACCCTGCCACACCTATAGTGGCCAAAAACGATTTAGAAAAGGGGGTGGTGATGAACAGAGTGTCTGAGTTAACCAGACCACTCTTACCCAGTCCAAAGATCAGGGCTTGATCCATCACCGTTATTTATCTCACTGCCCCATCCCAGCTCAGAACCTGGCTATATGCAAATCAGTCTGTCCCTGGCCCAGTGCATCATGGGAACAGGGCAGACTAAACTACCAAGCCAATTCTTCACCAGAAAGGAGACAAGCTACCGGGGACCGGTTTCTGGCATTTCAGCCTTCTTCGGCCCGGCTTGCTTGAATCCTGATGGAGCAGTGAGAAAGGGACTCATGTCTGAGTATACCCTGCCACACCTATAGTGGCCAAAAACGATTTAGAAAAGGGGGTGGTGATGAACAGAGTGTCTGAGTTAACCAGACCACTCTTACCCAGTCCAAAGATCAGGGCTTGATCCATCACCGTTATTTATCTCACTGCCCCATCCCAGCTCAGAACCTGGCTATATGCAAATCAGTCTGTCCCTGGCCCAGTGCATCATGGGAACAGGGCAAACTAAACTACCAAGCCAATTCTTCACCAGAAAGGAGACAAGCTACCAGAAACCGGTCCCCGGGAGCTTGTTTCCTTCCCAGTGTAAGAATTGGCTTTTGTAGTTTGGTTTGCCCTGTTCCCATCATGCACTGGGACAGGGAACAGACTAATTTGCATACAGCCAGGTTCTGAAACTGGGATGGTGCAGTGAGCTAAAAAACGGTGTTGGATCTAGCCCTGATCTCTTGACTGGGTGAGAGCTTTCTGCTTAATTCAGAGACTCTGTCCCTCACCACCCCTTGTTGTAAATATTTTTGTCCACCCTAAGCGTGGAAGGGTATTCTCAGATGTGAGACCCTTGCTCATTGCACCATTAGGATTCAAGCAAACCGGGCCGAAGACGGCTGTAATGCCAGAAACCGGTCCCCGGGAGCTTGTTTCCTTCCCAGTGTAAGAATTGGCTTTTGTAGTTTGGTTTGCCCTGTTCCCATCATGCACTGGGACAGGGAACAGACTAATTTGCATACAGCCAGGTTCTGAAACTGGGATGGTGCAGTGAGCTAAAAAACGGTGTTGGATCTAGCCCTGATCTCTTGACTGGGTGAGAGCTTTCTGCTTAATTCAGAGACTCTGTCCCTCACCACCCCTTGTTGTAAATATTTTTGTCCACCCTAAGCGTGGAAGGGTATTCTCAGATGTGAGACCCTTGCTCATTGCACCATTAGGATTCAAGCAAACCGGTCCGAAGACGGCTGTAATGCCAGAAACCGGTCCCCGGGAGCTTGTTTCCTTCCCAGTGTAAGAATTGGCTTTTGTAGTTTGGTTTGCCCTGTTCCCATCATGCACTGGGACAGGGAACAGACTAATTTGCATACAGCCAGGTTCTGAAACTGGGATGGTGCAGTGAGCTAAAAAACGGTGTTGGATCTAGCCCTGATCTCTTGACTGGGTGAGAGCTTTCTGCTTAATTCAGAGACTCTGTCCCTCACCACCCCTTGTTGTAAATATTTTTGTCCACCCTAAGCGTGGAAGGGTATTCTCAGATGTGAGACACTTGCTCATTGCACCATTAGGATTCAAGCAAACCGGGCCGAAGACGGCTGTAATGCCAGAAACTGGTCCCCGGGAGCTTGTTTCCTTCCCAGTGTAAGAATTGGCTTTTGTAGTTTGGTTTGCCCTGTTCCCATCATGCACTGGGACAGGGAACAGACTAATTTGCATACAGCCAGGTTCTGAAACTGGGATGGTGCAGTGAGCTAAAAAACGGTGTTGGATCTAGCCCTGATCTCTTGACTGGGTGAGAGCTTTCTGCTTAATTCAGAGACTCTGTCCCTCACCACCCCTTGTTGTAAATATTTTTGTCCACCCTAAGCGTGGAAGGGTATTCTCAGATGTGAGACCCTTGCTCATTGCACCATTAGGATTCAAGCAAACCGGGCCGAAGACGGCTGTAATGCCAGAAACCGGTCCCCGGGAGCTTGTTTCCTTCCCAGTGTAAGAATTGGCTTTTGTAGTTTGGTTTGCCCTGTTCCCATCATGCACTGGGACAGGGAACAGACTAATTTGCATACAGCCAGGTTCTGAAACTGGGATGGTGCAGTGAGCTAAAAAACGGTGTTGGATCTAGCCCTGATCTCTTGACTGGGTGAGAGCTTTCTGCTTAATTCAGAGACTCTGTCCCTCACCACCCCTTGTTGTAAATATTTTTGTCCACCCTAAGCGTGGAAGGGTATTCTCAGATGTGAGACCCTTGCTCATTGCACCATTAGGATTCAAGCAAACCGGGCCGAAGACGGCTGTAATGCCAGAAACCGGTCCCCGGGAGATTGTTTCCTTCCCAGTGTAAGAATTGGCTTTTGTAGTTTGGTTTGCCCTGTTCCCATTATGCACTGGGACAGGGAACAGACTAATTTGCATACAGCCAGGTTCTGAAACTGGGATGGTGCAGTGAGCTAAAAAACGGTGTTGGATCTAGCCCTGATCTCTTGACTGGGTGAGAGCTTTCTGCTTAATTCAGAGACTGTCCCTCACCACCCCTTGTTGTAAATATTTTTGTCCACCATAAGCGTGGAAGGGTATTCTCAGATGTGAGACCCTTGCTCATTGCACCATTAGGATTCAAGCAAACCGGGCCGAAGACGGCTGTAATGCCAGAAACCGGTCCCCGGGAGCTTGTTTCCTTCCCAGTGTAAGAATTGGCTTTTGTAGTTTGGTTTGCCCTGTTCCCATCATGCACTGGGACAGGGAACAGACTAATTTGCATACAGCCAGGTTCTGAAACTGGGATGGTGCAGTGAGCTAAAAAACGGTGTTGGATCTAGCCCTGATCTCTTGACTGGGTGAGAGCTTTCTGCTTAATTCAGAGACTCTGTCCCTCACCACCCCTTGTTGTAAATATTTTTGTCCACCCTAAGCGTGGAAGGGTATTCTCAGATGTGAGACACTTGCTCATTGCACCATTAGGATTCAAGCAAACCGGGCCGAAGACGGCTGTAATGCCAGAAACCGGTCCCCGGGAGCTTGTTTCCTTCCCAGTGTAAGAATTGGCTTTTGTAGTTTGGTTTGCCCTGTTCCCATCATGCACTGGGACAGGGAACAGACTAATTTGCATACAGCCAGGTTCTGAAACTGGGATGGTGCAGTGAGCTAAAAAACGGTGTTGGATCTAGCCCTGATCTCTTGACTGGGTGAGAGCTTTCTGCTTAATTCAGAGACTGTCCCTCACCACCCCTTGTTGTAAATATTTTTGTCCACCATAAGCGTGGAAGGGTATTCTCAGATGTGAGACCCTTGCTCATTGCACCATTAGGATTCAAGCAAACCGGGCCGAAGACGGCTGTAATGCCAGAAACCGGTCCCCGGGAGCTTGTTTCCTTCCCAGTGTAAGAATTGGCTTTTGTAGTTTGGTTTGCCCTGTTCCCATCATGCACTGGGACAGGGAACAGACTAATTTGCATACAGCCAGGTTCTGAAACTGGGATGGTGCAGTGAGCTAAAAAACGGTGTTGGATCTAGCCCTGATCTCTTGACTGGGTGAGAGCTTTCTGCTTAATTCAGAGACTCTGTCCCTCACCACCCCTTGTTGTAAATATTTTTGTCCACCCTAAGCGTGGAAGGGTATTCTCAGATGTGAGACACTTGCTCATTGCACCATTAGGATTCAAGCAAACCGGGCCGAAGACGGCTGTAATGCCAGAAACCGGTCCCCGGGAGCTTGTTTCCTTCCCAGTGTAAGAATTGGCTTTTGTAGTTTGGTTTGCCCTGTTCCCATCATGCACTGGGACAGGGAACAGACTAATTTGCATACAGCCAGGTTCTGAAACTGGGATGGTGCAGTGAGCTAAAAAACGGTGTTGGATCTAGCCCTGATCTCTTGACTGGGTGAGAGCTTTCTGCTTAATTCAGAGACTGTCCCTCACCACCCCTTGTTGTAAATATTTTTGTCCACCATAAGCGTGGAAGGGTATTCTCAGATGTGAGACCCTTGCTCATTGCACCATTAGGATTCAAGCAAACCGGGCCGAAGACGGCTGTAATGCCAGAAACCGGTCCCCGGGAGCTTGTTTCCTTCCCAGTGTAAGAATTGGCTTTTGTAGTTTGGTTTGCCCTGTTCCCATCATGCACTGGGACAGGGAACAGACTAATTTGCATACAGCCAGGTTCTGAAACTGGGATGGTGCAGTGAGCTAAAAAACGGTGTTGGATCTAGCCCTGATCTCTTGACTGGGTGAGAGCTTTCTGCTTAATTCAGAGACTCTGTCCCTCACCACCCCTTGTTGTAAATATTTTTGTCCACCCTAAGCGTGGAAGGGTATTCTCAGATGTGAGACCCTTGCTCATTGCACCATTAGGATTCAAGCAAACCGGGCCGAAGACGGCTGTAATGCCAGAAACCGGTCCCCGGGAGCTTGTTTCCTTCCCAGTGTAAGAATTGGCTTTTGTAGTTTGGTTTGCCCTGTTCCCATCATGCACTGGGACAGGGAACAGACTAATTTGCATACAGCCAGGTTCTGAAACTGGGATGGTGCAGTGAGCTAAAAAACGGTGTTGGATCTAGCCCTGATCTCTTGACTGGGTGAGAGCTTTCTGCTTAATTCAGAGACTGTCCCTCACCACCCCTTGTTGTAAATATTTTTGTCCACCATAAGCGTGGAAGGGTATTCTCAGATGTGAGACCCTTGCTCATTGCACCATTAGGATTCAAGCAAACCGGGCCGAAGACGGCTGTAATGCCAGAAACCGGTCCCCGGGAGCTTGTTTCCTTCCCAGTGTAAGAATTGGCTTTTGTAGTTTGGTTTGCCCTGTTCCCATCATGCACTGGGACAGGGAACAGACTAATTTGCATACAGCCAGGTTCTGAAACTGGGATGGTGCAGTGAGCTAAAAAACGGTGTTGGATCTAGCCCTGATCTCTTGACTGGGTGAGAGCTTTCTGCTTAATTCAGAGACTGTCCCTCACCACCCCTTGTTGTAAATATTTTTGTCCACCATAAGCGTGGAAGGGTATTCTCAGATGTGAGACCCTTGCTCATTGCACCATTAGGATTCAAGCAAACCGGGCCGAAGACGGCTGTAATGCCAGAAACCGGTCCCCGGGAGCTTGTTTCCTTCCCAGTGTAAGAATTGGCTTTTGTAGTTTGGTTTGCCCTGTTCCCATCATGCACTGGGACAGGGAACAGACTAATTTGCATACAGCCAGGTTCTGAAACTGGGATGGTGCAGTGAGCTAAAAAACGGTGTTGGATCTAGCCCTGATCTCTTGACTGGGTGAGAGCTTTCTGCTTAATTCAGAGACTCTGTCCCTCACCACCCCTTGTTGTAAATATTTTTGTCCACCCTAAGCGTGGAAGGGTATTCTCAGATGTGAGACACTTGCTCATTGCACCATTAGGATTCAAGCAAACCGGGCCGAAGACGGCTGTAATGCCAGAAACCGGTCCCCGGGAGCTTGTTTCCTTCCCAGTGTAAGAATTGGCTTTTGTAGTTTGGTTTGCCCTGTTCCCATCATGCACTGGGACAGGGAACAGACTAATTTGCATACAGCCAGGTTCTGAAACTGGGATGGTGCAGTGAGCTAAAAAACGGTGTTGGATCTAGCCCTGATCTCTTGACTGGGTGAGAGCTTTCTGCTTAATTCAGAGACTGTCCCTCACCACCCCTTGTTGTAAATATTTTTGTCCACCATAAGCGTGGAAGGGTATTCTCAGATGTGAGACCCTTGCTCATTGCACCATTAGGATTCAAGCAAACCGGGCCGAAGACGGCTGTAATGCCAGAAACCGGTCCCCGGGAGCTTGTTTCCTTCCCAGTGTAAGAATTGGCTTTTGTAGTTTGGTTTGCCCTGTTCCCATCATGCACTGGGACAGGGAACAGACTAATTTGCATACAGCCAGGTTCTGAAACTGGGATGGTGCAGTGAGCTAAAAAACGGTGTTGGATCTAGCCCTGATCTCTTGACTGGGTGAGAGCTTTCTGCTTAATTCAGAGACTCTGTCCCTCACCACCCCTTGTTGTAAATATTTTTGTCCACCCTAAGCGTGGAAGGGTATTCTCAGATGTGAGACACTTGCTCATTGCACCATTAGGATTCAAGCAAACCGGGCCGAAGACGGCTGTAATGCCAGAAACCGGTCCCCGGGAGCTTGTTTCCTTCCCAGTGTAAGAATTGGCTTTTGTAGTTTGGTTTGCCCTGTTCCCATCATGCACTGGGACAGGGAACAGACTAATTTGCATACAGCCAGGTTCTGAAACTGGGATGGTGCAGTGAGCTAAAAAACGGTGTTGGATCTAGCCCTGATCTCTTGACTGGGTGAGAGCTTTCTGCTTAATTCAGAGACTGTCCCTCACCACCCCTTGTTGTAAATATTTTTGTCCACCATAAGCGTGGAAGGGTATTCTCAGATGTGAGACCCTTGCTCATTGCACCATTAGGATTCAAGCAAACCGGGCCGAAGACGGCTGTAATGCCAGAAACCGGTCCCCGGGAGCTTGTTTCCTTCCCAGTGTAAGAATTGGCTTTTGTAGTTTGGTTTGCCCTGTTCCCATCATGCACTGGGACAGGGAACAGACTAATTTGCATACAGCCAGGTTCTGAAACTGGGATGGTGCAGTGAGCTAAAAAACGGTGTTGGATCTAGCCCTGATCTCTTGACTGGGTGAGAGCTTTCTGCTTAATTCAGAGACTCTGTCCCTCACCACCCCTTGTTGTAAATATTTTTGTCCACCCTAAGCGTGGAAGGGTATTCTCAGATGTGAGACCCTTGCTCATTGCACCATTAGGATTCAAGCAAACCGGGCCGAAGACGGCTGTAATGCCAGAAACCGGTCCCCGGGAGCTTGTTTCCTTCCCAGTGTAAGAATTGGCTTTTGTAGTTTGGTTTGCCCTGTTCCCATCATGCACTGGGACAGGGAACAGACTAATTTGCATACAGCCAGGTTCTGAAACTGGGATGGTGCAGTGAGCTAAAAAACGGTGTTGGATCTAGCCCTGATCTCTTGACTGGGTGAGAGCTTTCTGCTTAATTCAGAGACTGTCCCTCACCACCCCTTGTTGTAAATATTTTTGTCCACCATAAGCGTGGAAGGGTATTCTCAGATGTGAGACCCTTGCTCATTGCACCATTAGGATTCAAGCAAACCGGGCCGAAGACGGCTGTAATGCCAGAAACCGGTCCCCGGGAGCTTGTTTCCTTCCCAGTGTAAGAATTGGCTTTTGTAGTTTGGTTTGCCCTGTTCCCATCATGCACTGGGACAGGGAACAGACTAATTTGCATACAGCCAGGTTCTGAAACTGGGATGGTGCAGTGAGCTAAAAAACGGTGTTGGATCTAGCCCTGATCTCTTGACTGGGTGAGAGCTTTCTGCTTAATTCAGAGACTCTGTCCCTCACCACCCCTTGTTGTAAATATTTTTGTCCACCCTAAGCGTGGAAGGGTATTCTCAGATGTGAGACACTTGCTCATTGCACCATTAGGATTCAAGCAAACCGGGCCGAAGACGGCTGTAATGCCAGAAACCGGTCCCCGGGAGCTTGTTTCCTTCCCAGTGTAAGAATTGGCTTTTGTAGTTTGGTTTGCCCTGTTCCCATCATGCACTGGGACAGGGAACAGACTAATTTGCATACAGCCAGGTTCTGAAACTGGGATGGTGCAGTGAGCTAAAAAACGGTGTTGGATCTAGCCCTGATCTCTTGACTGGGTGAGAGCTTTCTGCTTAATTCAGAGACTGTCCCTCACCACCCCTTGTTGTAAATATTTTTGTCCACCATAAGCGTGGAAGGGTATTCTCAGATGTGAGACCCTTGCTCATTGCACCATTAGGATTCAAGCAAACCGGGCCGAAGACGGCTGTAATGCCAGAAACCGGTCCCCGGGAGCTTGTTTCCTTCCCAGTGTAAGAATTGGCTTTTGTAGTTTGGTTTGCCCTGTTCCCATCATGCACTGGGACAGGGAACAGACTAATTTGCATACAGCCAGGTTCTGAAACTGGGATGGTGGAGTGAGCTAAAAAACGGTGTTGGATCTAGCCCTGATCTCTTGACTGGGTGAGAGCTTTCTGCTTAATTCAGAGACTCTGTCCCTCACCACCCCTTGTTGTAAATATTTTTGTCCACCCTAAGCGTGGAAGGGTATTCTCAGATGTGAGACACTTGCTCATTGCACCATTAGGATTCAAGCAAACCGGGCCGAAGACGGCTGTAATGCCAGAAACCGGTCCCCGGGAGCTTGTTTCCTTCCCAGTGTAAGAATTGGCTTTTGTAGTTTGGTTTGCCCTGTTCCCATCATGCACTGGGACAGGGAACAGACTAATTTGCATACAGCCAGGTTCTGAAACTGGGATGGTGCAGTGAGCTAAAAAACGGTGTTGGATCTAGCCCTGATCTCTTGACTGGGTGAGAGCTTTCTGCTTAATTCAGAGACTCTGTCCCTCACCACCCCTTGTTGTAAATATTTTTGTCCACCCTAAGCGTGGAAGGGTATTCTCAGATGTGAGACCCTTGCTCATTGCACCATTAGGATTCAAGCAAACCGGGCCGAAGACGGCTGTAATGCCAGAAACCGGTCCCCGGGAGCTTGTTTCCTTCCCAGTGTAAGAATTGGCTTTTGTAGTTTGGTTTGCCCTGTTCCCATCATGCACTGGGACAGGGAACAGACTAATTTGCATACAGCCAGGTTCTGAAACTGGGATGGTGCAGTGAGCTAAAAAACGGTGTTGGATCTAGCCCTGATCTCTTGACTGGGTGAGAGCTTTCTGCTTAATTCAGAGACTCTGTCCCTCACCACCCCTTGTTGTAAATATTTTTGTCCACCCTAAGCGTGGAAGGGTATTCTCAGATGTGAGACCCTTGCTCATTGCACCATTAGGATTCAAGCAAACCGGGCCGAAGACGGCTGTAATGCCAGAAACCGGTCCCCGGGAGCTTGTTTCCTTCCCAGTGTAAGAATTGGCTTTTGTAGTTTGGTTTGCCCTGTTCCCATCATGCACTGGGACAGGGAACAGACTAATTTGCATACAGCCAGGTTCTGAAACTGGGATGGTGCAGTGAGCTAAAAAACGGTGTTGGATCTAGCCCTGATCTCTTGACTGGGTGAGAGCTTTCTGCTTAATTCAGAGACTGTCCCTCACCACCCCTTGTTGTAAATATTTTTGTCCACCATAAGCGTGGAAGGGTATTCTCAGATGTGAGACCCTTGCTCATTGCACCATTAGGATTCAAGCAAACCGGGCCGAAGACGGCTGTAATGCCAGAAACCGGTCCCCGGGAGCTTGTTTCCTTCCCAGTGTAAGAATTGGCTTTTGTAGTTTGGTTTGCCCTGTTCCCATCATGCACTGGGACAGGGAACAGACTAATTTGCATACAGCCAGGTTCTGAAACTGGGATGGTGCAGTGAGCTAAAAAACGGTGTTGGATCTAGCCCTGATCTCTTGACTGGGTGAGAGCTTTCTGCTTAATTCAGAGACTCTGTCCCTCACCACCCCTTGTTGTAAATATTTTTGTCCACCCTAAGCGTGGAAGGGTATTCTCAGATGTGAGACACTTGCTCATTGCACCATTAGGATTCAAGCAAACCGGGCCGAAGACGGCTGTAATGCCAGAAACCGGTCCCCGGGAGCTTGTTTCCTTCCCAGTGTAAGAATTGGCTTTTGTAGTTTGGTTTGCCCTGTTCCCATCATGCACTGGGACAGGGAACAGACTAATTTGCATACAGCCAGGTTCTGAAACTGGGATGGTGCAGTGAGCTAAAAAACGGTGTTGGATCTAGCCCTGATCTCTTGACTGGGTGAGAGCTTTCTGCTTAATTCAGAGACTCTGTCCCTCACCACCCCTTGTTGTAAATATTTTTGTCCACCCTAAGCGTGGAAGGGTATTCCCAGATGTGAGACCCTTGCTCATTGCACCATTAGGATTCAAGCAAACCGGGCCGAAGACGGCTGTAATGCCAGAAACCGGTCCCCGGGAGCTTGTTTCCTTCCCAGTGTAAGAATTGGCTTTTGTAGTTTGGTTTGCCCTGTTCCCATCATGCACTGGGACAGGGAACAGACTAATTTGCATACAGCCAGGTTCTGAAACTGGGATGGTGCAGTGAGCTAAAAAACGGTGTTGGATCTAGCCCTGATCTCTTGACTGGGTGAGAGCTTTCTGCTTAATTCAGAGACTCTGTCCCTCACCACCCCTTGTTGTAAATATTTTTGTCCACCCTAAGCGTGGAAGGGTATTCTCAGATGTGAGACCCTTGCTCATTGCACCATTAGGATTCAAGCAAACCGGGCCGAAGACGGCTGTAATGCCAGAAACCGGTCCCCGGGAGCTTGTTTCCTTCCCAGTGTAAGAATTGGCTTTTGTAGTTTGGTTTGCCCTGTTCCCATCATGCACTGGGACAGGGAACAGACTAATTTGCATACAGCCAGGTTCTGAAACTGGGATGGTGCAGTGAGCTAAAAAACGGTGTTGGATCTAGCCCTGATCTCTTGACTGGGTGAGAGCTTGCTGCTTAATTCAGAGACTCTGTCCCTCACCACCCCTTGTTGTAAATATTTTTGTCCACCCTAAGCGTGGAAGGGTATTCTCAGATGTGAGACCCTTGCTCATTGCACCATTAGGATTCAAGCAAACCGGGCCGAAGACGGCTGTAATGCCAGAAACCGGTCCCCGGGAGCTTGTTTCCTTCCCAGTGTAAGAATTGGCTTTTGTAGTTTGGTTTGCCCTGTTCCCATCATGCACTGGGACAGGGAACAGACTAATTTGCATACAGCCAGGTTCTGAAACTGGGATGGTGCAGTGAGCTAAAAAACGGTGTTGGATCTAGCCCTGATCTCTTGACTGGGTGAGAGCTTTCTGCTTAATTCAGAGACTCTGTCCCTCACCACCCCTTGTTGTAAATATTTTTGTCCACCCTAAGCGTGGAAGGGTATTCTCAGATGTGAGACCCTTGCTCACTGCACCATTAGGATTCAAGCAAACCGGGCCGAAGACGGCTGTAATGCCAGAAACCGGTCCCCGGGAGCTTGTTTCCTTCCCAGTGTAAGAATTGGCTTTTGTAGTTTGGTTTGCCCTGTTCCCATCATGCACTGGGACAGGGAACAGACTAATTTGCATACAGCCAGGTTCTGAAACTGGGATGGTGCAGTGAGCTAAAAAACGGTGTTGGATCTAGCCCTGATCTCTTGACTGGGTGAGAGCTTTCTGCTTAATTCAGAGACTCTGTCCCTCACCACCCCTTGTTGTAAATATTTTTGTCCACCCTAAGCGTGGAAGGGTATTCTCAGATGTGAGACCCTTGCTCATTGCACCATTAGGATTCAAGCAAACCGGGCCGAAGACGGCTGTAATGCCAGAAACCGGTCCCCGGGAGCTTGTTTCCTTCCCAGTGTAAGAATTGGCTTTTGTAGTTTGGTTTGCCCTGTTCCCATCATGCACTGGGACAGGGAACAGACTAATTTGCATACAGCCAGGTTCTGAAACTGGGATGGTGCAGTGAGCTAAAAAACGGTGTTGGATCTAGCCCTGATCTCTTGACTGGGTGAGAGCTTTCTGCTTAATTCAGAGACTCTGTCCCTCACCACCCCTTGTTGTAAATATTTTTGTCTCCTTTTGGCCATGCCCACGGAGATTCGATCTTTTACCGGCGGCGTGACACTCTCCCCTTCATTACTCCCTACGCACTTTTTTTCTCTCTCAGCTTTGGCAAAGTCAGCTTCGTGTTTACTTTCACATCGTGCTTTCACTTAAAGTGAAAGTGCGATGTGAAAGTAAACATGGAGCTGACTTTGCATGTACTGCGCTCGTTTTACTTGTTGTCTCTTTGGTAAGGCGATTCCTGTACCACTAAAACATCTGATGAAGTCGCTCCGTATAGTAGGTTTCCATTGGACGGATACACGGCTACATGTACCCATATTCTGGGCTGTTTTACAAGGGCATAGGCCATGCCCCTTGATCCTCATTGTGCAGAGCGAGTGACGGTGGTTACCATTGGCTTAAATTAATTATGACAGTATTTTGGATATCATTTTAATTATAAGCACATAGTTAAATCTACTGTTTGTTCAAACACGTTCGAAGAGCGCCCAAATATATTAAAACAGCATCTGATATTACATTTTATTTATTAAAGTCTCCAATAGTATATATTGAGGCTATCCTTATTACGCCTACTCGCTGGATCAACATATTCGTCTGCATTGATTCGGTAAATAAGTGCACTACCCCAATTTTCATATACTACCCAGCAGGGGTCAGACATAAGGCAGGGTGGAACCCGGCGGTGTGGAAATTAATTCTATGTCAGGACGGAGGCTCCGATTTTGCCTTCTCAATTTCTTTATTGAAAAGACAGCAGCCAATCAGCACACAGTAAAGAAAAACGAACTAAATTACCCATAAACCCTGGGTAACCATAGAGTACATAACAGTATAAATAGAGTCATAGAGGTCACAACTTCCTCTTTCTTTGCTGCTTCGCAGCCAGTTAAGTGCATTTTTCCATTACTTCACTTTAGTGTTTTGCGCTATTTGTATAATCTTCTTTGCCGCTTTGTGCGCTATCTGCATTGCTATTGCTGCCGCTTATGCGCTGCTTGCATTGTTTTTTGCCGATCTGTGCACTTATTATACTTTCCTGCTGCCGCGTTAGGGGTTGCATTGTTTCCGTTTCGCGGCACGTTTAGCGGTGTTTTTGGCTCTTGCAGGTGTATCTTTGGGAGCGTGTGGCACCTCCCGGTACAGGCGCGCTTCGATGCCTGTTTTTCTTTAAGTGGAGCGGGAGATAGGAGCAAGGGAGACCCGCGCGTGTCTCGCGCGTCTCCCATTTTGACAGGCGGCTGTTCGCGCATGCGCGTCAGCTTTGACAGCGCGAGCTTTGCCAGACTCGCATTCTTTCTCTGACGGCTGCCTGAAGACAGTGAATTCGACTGCTTTTCTAACAGCAAGCCCTTTTAGCCTGTCAATTGTCTCCTTCACGCCCTCTAAAACTATAACTGGAGGGTTGTAAAATTCGCATAGGCTCTGCCTAGGGTGGAATTTTGAGTTTTTTGTGATTGTGCAGGCCCTCCCTCCACTGCTAATTTCCATTTTGACAGGTTTTTCACCTGCATACTTGGCTTGCACTTGGGGTTCCACTCTCCCTGAATTGGCCTTGGCTGTGTAATAACTTCTCCTTCCTGTGGGCATTAATTGGCGGGTTTTGTCGCCATGGGTGATAATTATTATGAAGAGGAAGGATACTACTATGATGAAGAGGAACCTTCAGGCTCTGTTGGTGATTTCATGGGTCAGGCATTGTAAAATGTAAATTGATACTTGTATAGCGCACTACTCACCCGCAAGGGTCTCAAGGCGCTTGTACGAATACCGCTGTGGAACCCGTCCTGGCTTTCCCTGTGAGGCGTCCACTCCTGGGCACCCCCAGGGTGAAGGCCAGGCATCCTTAGCGTTGTGTGGGCCGTTGTGGAGATTAAGCAAGCTATTGCCCAGAGTTTCAGAGTGGGGCTCAATGATTGGAATAGGCACCGAGGCGAGAATTATCAGGTCTGGGGAATTTTGAGCCCAAGACCCGCCGAGGCGGGGAATTGAACCCTGGTCCCGGGCAAGACCTCTGCATCAGGGTCTGCTGCTCTAACCATTGAGCCACACTTCTCCATTGTTCCAGGTCATTGCTTCTTTGAAGAGATATCTTTCGGAGTACGCTGCGCAACAGGGATGGTTGCCTCCCTCTTCTGGGCGCAGCAAAAAGTCTCCAAAGACTACCCATCATTCTGACTTTGTTAAATTAGCGAAGACTCTTTCTTCTACACCTTCAGCCAAAAAACGTGCTGTGTCTGGCCGCTCTTCTCCTCCTTCCGAATCTGACGATGGCTGTTCTTCTTCTACTTTATCCTCAGAACCTGCTAAACCTCCTCCATCTAAGAAGGCACACAAGGAACATTTTGTGGATGCCTCATCTATGCCTCAAGAGCTTACTTTTGACCCATCAGATATCATTCACCCAAATTCCTCATCCTGGTGGCCCTCCCCTGAGGTGGCTGAGTATGTCCAGTCCCACATGCGCCATCCTTTTGAGAAAGATGTGCGGGCGCGTTTGCGCTCGGAGTGTCCTCGCCCGGACCTCGCTGACAAACTTGCCGACACCCCTGAAGTGGACCTTACCATGGTCAAGTATATGAAAAAATATTCCTAGGATCCAAAGAAGGGATTAGATCGTTCCTGGCGGTCCTGCCAGGACAAATTATTGGATTTGCTTGGTCCATTGACTAAAATTTTTGATTTGGGTTATCGAGCTAAGGAGTCTGGAGCACTTATTGATCCAGATGAATTGGTGGGGTGGTCCCAGCGGGCTGTGTGTATTTTGGGCAATGCCAACAGTGCCCTGTCTTCAGAGCGGCGTCGCTCTATCCTGATGAAACTAGACCCTAAGCTTACGGACTTGGCTACTTCCGAGTCGGGACCCCAAGCCCAGGGTTTACTGTTTGGTTCCCCCTTCCTAAATGAGCTAACAAAATTTGTGTCCACCTTCAGCAGCTTAGATAAAGCCCAAACTAATTTGCACCAGGTGTTTCACCCGGTTTTTGGCAGGGCCGGACGAAGGGGACGTTCGTCCGGCCATGGCTCGGATTCCAGCTCTCATCGTGGAAACAAGTCCCAAAGAGGTGGTCAAGGTTATTCCTCCGGTAAATCCAATTTCTATCCAAGAAAGGCAGAGGACAGTATGGCAAAGGAGGTTACAACGGTAACCAAGGAGGACGTCCGGATTCATCCACCTCAGGTGAGCTTGATTCTTGCTTCCAATGTGGTTTTGGGGGGCAGAGTTCAGTCTTTTCTCCACAATTGGCAATTGCTCTCGAATGATGCCTGGGTGTTGGAGACGGTGCAGGGGTACAAGATAGAGTTTTACGCTCACCCTCACCAACATCATAGGCCTCAGCCTCTTGCTTTTTCCCAACATGATCAGGAAGTCATCTCCACGGAGATAGCTTCCCTTTTGGCCAAAGGGGCCATCGTTTCCACTTTCCCTCATCCCCAAGGATTCGTCAGCAATGTCTTTCTCGTCGAGAAAAAAGGGGGAGGGTCCCGTTTGGTACTCAACTTGAAGGAGTTCAATGGCGGTGTAGTGTACGTCTTTCAAAATGGAAGGCATCCATCTTCTGTGGGACCTGCTTCAAGAGAGCGACTGGATGGTTCGCCTGGATGTAAAGGATGCGTATCTCTCGGCTCCGATTTATGCCCCTCATCGTCGCTTCCTACAATTTCAGTGGCTCGGAATCTGGTACGAGTACAAGGACCTTCCATTCGGCCTCTCTTCAGCTCCGTTGTGCTTCACGAAGCTTCTTCGTCCAGTGATGGAGTCTTTGCGATCGCGCGGAGTTCGCTTGGTTGTCTACCTAGACGATATTCTTCTCTTGGCACAGTGCCCTATTCTTCTTCAGTCTCATTTACGGTGGTCCATCGATCTATTGCAATCTCTGGGTTTCCTGGTGAATCCTCTGAAGTCTGACTTTGTTCCATCTCAATCGATGGATTTCCTGGGCTTTTGAATAGACTCGGTCTCCTGCCAGCACTTCCTTCCGGGTCAGAAGATCAGGTCCATTGAGAGAGACTTGAGATTGATTCTGGCTCAACAGACGGTTTCCTTGAGATCGGTGGCTCAGATTGTGGGCCTTCTGTCCTCGTCGATTCAAGCAATCTTTCCGGGTCCTTTGCATTATCGCGCTTTGCAGCGTCTCAAGATCAGGCACCTGCAGAAGGGTCTTTGGTATTCAGATCATGTTCCTCTTTCGGAAGATGCCCGAGCAGAGATGTTGTGGTGGTTGGACCACATGGAATCTTGGAACGGCCGGGCGTTATTCGGGAGGACCCCGGATGTGGTGATCGAATCCGATGCCAGCCTTTGGGGTTGGGGAGCCCGATGCTGTCCGGTTGCGACGGGAGGTCATTGGACCCAGGAGGAGTTATCTCTTCACATCAATTGCCTGGAGCTTCTGGCGGGCTCTTTCGCGATTCGGTGTCTGTCTCCTCACAAGACGAATTGTTGCATTCTTCTGAGAAAGGACAATATCTCGGCAGTACGTTATGTCAACTAGCTGGGAGGTACCAAGTTCAGACTTCTGGTGGAGATTGCCAAGGACTTCTGGCATCTTTGTTTGCAACGTCAGATCATAGTTACTGCAGAGTATTTGCCGGGCCGCGACAATCGGATTGCGGATTGGAACTCTCGTCATCTGAGGGATTACAGCGATTGGAGGCTTCATCCTCGCATCTTTCGCATGTTGTTCAGGATTTGGGGACCTTGTCACCTCAACCTGTTTGCTTCTCGCCTCAACGCTCAGGTCCCCCTGTTCTACAGTTGGCGTCCGGATCCGGAGGCCTTAGCCACGGATGCGTGTCTCCAGTCGTGGCCTCCTCTCCTGTGCTATGCTTTTCCACCGTTCGTGATGATTCCATGGGTTCTGGCCCATGCGAGACAGTTCAAATCGGAGCTCATTCTCATCACTCCTCTTTGGAGGGCTCAAGCTTGGTTTCCAGTTCGCCGCTCTTTCTTCCTCCCAAATGGAAGCTGTTGCTGGACCCTCTTCTCGAACCGCATCCTCTGATCATGTCGGGTCAACTCCATTTGGTAGCATGGAGGATATTGGGGGACGCTGGAAAATCCCAGGTTTATCGGGGGACACTACCCGATTTATCAGTGAAGCTTGGGCCCCCAACGCACGCAAGCATTATGCGTCAAGTTGGAAACGTTGGTGTGATTGGTGCGCACAACGGTCAGTGGATCCCGTTTCAGCGGGTCTTGCTCTGATTATCAATTTTCTGGCCTCCATGGCTTCTTCTGGGTTGGCTTACAGAACGGTTAACAACTTTCGTTCTGCGATTTCTGCGGGTCATGTCTCTATTGATGGCAAACCCACTGGGGAACATCCCTTGATATCTTGATAAAATTACTTAGAGGCATCCGGATGGTAAAACCTCCTTGCCCTAAATTTGTTGCCTTATGGGATGTATCTGTTGTTCTTCGTTTCTTAGAGTCTTGGCCTTCTAGTTCTTTATTGACCCGCAAGCCTCTCTCAGCTAAGTTTACTATGTTGTTGTGTTTGCTTTCCTGCAAGCGGGTTTCTGATGTTAGGGCTTTGGACCTGGCAGGTCGTGCTTTCACCCCGGAGGGTGTTACTTTTACTCTATCGAGACGGACTAAATGTAATGCGTCTTCGGTTACTTATCCTTCTTTTCCTCACAATCTTCAGCTGTGTGTGGTCCAATGTATCAAAGATTACGAGGTAAGCACTGCATCTTTTCGTTCTGATTTACAAGGTCAATTACTGCTTGCTTTGCAGAAACCTTTTAGGCCTGTTACTCCTGCTACTTTGGCACGCTGGTTAAGATGGCTCATGCTGGAAGCAGGCATTGCTGTTTCCCTCTTTGGTGCCCATTCAGCACGGGGTGCTATGGCTTCCAAGGCTTTTTCCATGGGTGTCAGTCTTCATGACATTATGAAGGCCGAAGATTGGTCTTCTGACTCTGTTTTTTAAAAAGTTATATTTTAAACCTATTGTAAGTGTTGCTTCAGCAGTGGTGGATGAGCTTTGAAAAAGCATAATCGGATCCTCCGTCCTGACATAGAATTAAAAATTTGCTAACATTCGTGCCAAGAATTTTCAATTCTATTAAGGACAGGAGGCGAGGATTATCCCACCCTTATTTCATTCTTGATGATATATTGCATTGTTATGCATTTGCTATGCCATAATGTTATTATTATATGAAATGTTTCCCGCCCTGTCATGGATTTTGTGTTTATTCATTTTTTGGGACGGATTTTACGGCTCTGTTTTACTTTTTCCAGGCTCCGACTTTAAATGAAGTGTGCTTCGAATTTCTCCTGTTGGTTGGTCTTTTGTTGTTCCTGTGGATCTGGGAGGTTCCGTCCTCTCCTCAGCCTGATGATGACCTCTCCGCGGGACGTCTTTAATGGCTTGTTGGAGTTTACAGTTTTGAACTTTCCTGGATGATTATGGACAAAGAAAGAGGAAGTTGTGACCTCTATGACTCTATTTATACTGTTATGTACTCTATGGTTACCCAGGGTTTATGGGTAATGTAGTTCGTTTTTTCTTTACTGTGTGCTTATTGGCTGCTGTCTTTTCAGTAAAGAAATTGAGAAAGCATAGTCTCGCCTCCTGTCCTTAATAGAATTGTTAATTCTTGGCACGAATGTTAGGAAATTTTTAATTCTTGGTTCTGCTCGCAGGTCACAATTTGACCTGCCTCTTTGGTAACTGACAGCTGGAGCTGACTGAGGAACCGTTCAGGCTCATTAGGCTGCCCTGGCAGGAGGGAGTGGCTATGGTGTAATGCCACCGATACTTGTGGGTCTTGACAGACAATCCAGTTTCCAGTAAGCCCAGTCTACCAATTAGAGTTTGTACTGGTGTCTGGCTTTTTTCGATTGGTTGGATGTGAATGACGTTTCCTACAGACCCCACGTGGGATTCCCGAAGTAAAGGGCTACGTCAGTGAGCTGAGGAGCTTGGTAGTTTCAGCCATTTTGTGTCTATGCTGGAGGGGGCTCGAAACACTAACCCAGACAGGCGAGCCATGTCTTCTCTATGGCTACTCCTCCTAGCACGTACAACATGTAATAAATAACAATAACAGGGGAAAGGAGTCAGAGCAGAGGCAGTTAGCGTTAACGGTATGAAAACATGCAACCAGACGCAGCTAGTCTCCGCACCACCTCGGTAGTAAACGCGCATTTTAACCCCAGTAAATACAAGCCATCTGCACATAACATCCCAGGCAATTTGACTAAACTGTAAGAGACAGTACAACCAAAGGCAATTTGCAGAAAAGAAAATTAGGAAGCAGCCCGCCTTGAAAATGTCCCCGCAGATAGCCACCAGAAAATAGTTATCATCCAGAGTTGGGTTATAGACCGCAATACCCTTAGCCCAAATGGAAATTGTGGCCTATCTGAGACAGTCCAATTCAAAATACTTTTTTTACAAGCATCGCAGCATTCAAAAATTGGAGGTCAACGAGCCAATTTATTAACAAGGAGAGGCGAGCCAGAGTAGAGCCAAGGGTCCGTCTCGAATGGGAGAGCCTGTGCACGAGCCGATCCTTAAAGCGATAATGAAGTAAAAGGAGTTTTGGCGAAGTAAAATATTTGCCTAAGATCACAAAATGAAGAGGGAAAGACAAAATATGACCAGGGTTTCTTGGTTCACTCTGCACAAATAAGCCACCAAATGGGCATCTATTTGTTTTTCCTTATTTTAATGTATAATGTTTTACCCCAATGTGCTTTTTTCTGAAGTTTTATATAGTGTGATTTTACGTGAGCACCAGTTACATTGTAACAGTGTAAGTTACCAGCGTCGGGACATTTTTCCCCACACATGATAAAACGCAACATCAAACCGTGCAACGTTGTTAGTAGCATTGTAAAGTTAGAGTCTGGGAGTTGTAGTGGGCATGATGGTGCCAGATGTGTTTCTCACATTCTAATGGGGCGGTATTACCACATAGTTGTTAACGGGAAGTAATCTCCTCCACAACAGTTAGTTTCTCTTGGCTGGTGCTGAGAGGGATTTATCTAAACCCTTACAGTTAAATGGCACTGCCTTTGAAACCGAGGAAAGAGTGGGGTAGAAATGTATGCCTTCATAACGTTATAGTCTTACCAAATCCAAATCATACATTTTTTCATGTGTTTTGAATTAATGCCCCTTTTTATCTTGCATTTAAAAAATGACTTTTAACAAGAACTATAACCATTGCTAAGCCGTCTGGAGAGAAAGTGACAACTGTATGCTGTTAAAAGATACAAATAAAAGAAGCACTGAAAATGCAATAGGTCTTGCCTTTGATTAAGTTAAAGCCATTTGCTTTGCTATACAATACCATTAGCAAACCAAATAGCTTTTTTTTGTTTTGTTTTAAAGATCTTTATTACATGTCTCACAAGTAACACAGCTGTGTGCCTTCAACCCTGAGGCCGGCAGCATTCAATAAACTAATTTCCTCTCTGATAACACAGCCCAGTAGCCGACAACCTAGGGGTCCGGCGGCGAATCAGGAGTATCAATGTTAATATTGACAAATTGTGTGAATTACGTTCAATAGAAATAGTTAATTACACTATGCAACTTTTAAAATGTTAATATATAAACCGTCCCCAAACCACTCTGCCATATCGCCTGCTTGGCATTTTGAAATTACATTGAAACTCGCCCAATTGAACTGGGCCATCTTAGGTGTTGTCAGTGTC
This sequence comes from Lissotriton vulgaris, assembly GCF_964263255.1. Taxonomy (NCBI): domain Eukaryota; kingdom Metazoa; phylum Chordata; class Amphibia; order Caudata; family Salamandridae; genus Lissotriton; species Lissotriton vulgaris. The sequence goes on from NC_141685.1 coordinate 1,684,227,490, forward strand.
ATACAAGATATATTCCTATACATTCAATAAAGGTGAATGGCCATGTAAGCAATCTAGGCCTCACTTAATCTGCTATTGAGCCTTTCAAACATCTACAGCTCGTTGCACATCATGACAATCTGCGCATAAATCAGAGCCCCCCTGTCCCAACCATGTTACGAACGGTTCCCATTAGTCGGCAGTCCTAGATCTACTTGGCAAGAGGTCCCAATAATTTGACAATTGATCCTTACAATAAATAACCGAGCGTATCCAACCTGCCACAGAAGACGGCGTCGACTTCCTCCAGTGCAGCGCTATCTGACGCTTAGCCAATAATAGCATGAGAGCAGTTAACTTATGTGAGCCTCTGTAATGCGTCCTATATGTCGTATTACTTCTGACCAATAGCTTGCTATTTGACCACAACACCATGTTAAGTGGAAGAATGTTGCCTCTAGTGCCCCACATCTCCTACATTTTGCATCTGGTTGAAGGCCCATGTGGCATAACTGCGTTGTTTACGATATGTTCTATGTTAATACTTAAAGTGTATAAGTCTTAATCAGTAATTTGGTGATAGGTATTCCAGCTGTGAACAACAGAATGACCATTGCTTATCAGTTGTTGTAATGTCAGCTTCCCTTTCCCACTCCGTCCTGGAGGTACTCAGAAGAATTGGTGACGTCTTCTGTGTTATACTATAGATACGTGTAACCAGTTTACAGGGTGAGTTATTTGATAAGACATTTTCCAGCGCTGGCAATGAAACCGGAGTATCCGGGATTTCCAAATATCTCGCTTTGCAGGCTGCTCTCAGCTGGTAATATAATATAATAGCATGTCAGATGCTGAAGACACATCCGGCTCACACATCTTTTGGAGGGTCAGAATTTGTCATCTGGATATAGATCACTAGCCACCATCAGACCTCGCTTCCTAGCGCGTTCAGCCACAGCCTTGTCCATCAGCGGTCTCAGTAACGGGCCCCCCCCCCCAACGGCATAGACGGCACATAGAGTTCGTTAATGCCCGCCCGCCTTGCTATATTCCTCCATGCCCAACATGTAGATTCGACCATATGGATATCCGAATGGGAACGTCTATATGGGTGGTATACAGTTACATTGAGCAGAGTGGGCGCAGCCACGTCCATTTCAATGGCCATATGTGGTTGTTATGGGGTTGGATGGGGCCAGTAATTTAGATATTGTGCCTGTGCACTGTATGCATATAATTCGAAATCGGGGGCCGCTAGTCCACCCTGTGCAAAGGGAAGAGTCAGTAGCTTCCAGGAAACTCTTGGTTGCCATCCTGCCCAAATTAAGTAAGAATCCCAGTCCGGAGACGTTTGAAAAAGTGGGTATTTAAGGGCATGGGAATATTAACAAAGAGATAAAGCAGCTTGGGCAGGATGACCATTTTGGCGATAGCTATACGCCCCGTGAGGGAAAGCGGCAGTGTTTTCCACCTCTTTACCATCCCTTTAATCCAGTCTATTACTCTACCATAGTTTGACAGTCATTTTTCATGTATGGATCTGCTGATCCAAATTCCCAGATACTTTACGTCCCCGTCTGTCCACTGGATGGGGAACTAGCTCTCGCATTTTTCAGTGTCATCAGTCAGTGGTTTCAGTACCGATTTTGTCCAATTAATCTGTATGCCTGTCAGTCCCCCATATCTAATAAACTCCCTCATAACCAGGCCGAAATTATCTTTGAGATTGGCTAAGTAAATCCTCATATCGTCCGCATACATGGATATCAGCAAACCTCTGGAAGTAAAGCCAATGCTATGTTGTGTGTGGTGTTGTCTGAGTCTCGCTGCCAGTGGCTCAGTAGCGATGGCAAACAACAGCGGTGATAAAGGGCAGCCCTGTCTGATCCCCCTCTTTATAACAAACGTGTCCGATATGTGACCATTTACCTTCACCCTTACCTTTGGGTCGGTATATATAATTTGAATTTGCTTTAATAAGAGAGGACTAAAGCCCATTCTAGTAAATAGGGCAAAAAGAAACGTCCACTCAAGAGAGTCAAAACCCTTAGTGGCATCAAGGAGAGCAGCCACCGTCTGGACCTGTGGAGCTAGGTAATGGAGCAGCCCAAAGAGCACTCTCAGATTGTGGGATGTGGACCTGCCTGGCACTAACCCAGATTTATCAGATAATGCAATTTGCGGGAGCATGGGTTGTAACCTGTCAGCCAGGAGTTTAGCATCTAAGTTAATCAGCGATAGGGTCCGGTATGACTCCGGTCTAGTAGGGTTCTTGTCGGGCTTCAACAGAGTTATAATCATGGCCTCTCTAAGTGTGGGTGGGAGCATTCCCGGTTCCATCGCCTCTTAATATACCTGATGTAGGCGGGGAGTCACAATGTCCGCATATTCTTTTTAGAAGGCAGCCGTGAGCCTGTCATCCCCAGGAGCTTTGTCAGCCGGCATACCGGCGATTACCCTTTTTACGTCCTTTACTGTGATGGGAAGGTCCATATACTCTCTAGCTCCGTTATTAAACCATGCTAATGCTATAGTGTCCAAATAGTCAGTGATTTCTGATGTTGGTTGGTTTGTGTGTGATGCATATAGCGACCTATAAAACTCAGTCATAGTCCAAAGTATGCCCTGCAGCGTCCTGACCACCTCACCATTCTCCCTCTTTAGTTCAGTTATCTAGTCTGCTCCCCATGGAGCTCGCAGTAGATTAGCTAGCGTTTTCCCTGCCCGGTCTCCTTCTCCATAGCATCTGGCCTGTGCATATTTGTGTAGGTATGCCACTTCCCTCTCAGCTGCCTCCTGAAACTTCGGGTGGAGTGCAGCCTGGGTAGTAGGGGAAGGGTGCTCTCTATTATCTTTTTCCAGATCCGCAATATCCCTCTCTAATGTACCAAGTGTGCCTCTTACAGCCCTAAGCACTCCCGTTTTCAGCACCATACAATGTCCCCTGGTTACAACTTTAAAGGCCTCCCAAAGTGTCTCAGGTGAGTCCACAGAGCCTTCATTCACTTCAAAATAGTCTACTATTTTCTCCTGAATTCCTCGATAAACACCTGATCCAATAATGCACGCAATGGGAACCTTCAACTAAATGGCTGTACATATTGCAGTGGAATTTGTGTCGTGATTTGAGCTGGTGCATGATCTGAAAAGGTACATGGAAGGTTTGTGGCTCCAACTACCAGGGTATGTAGGTCTTTTGACAACAGCCAGTAATCCAATCTCGACCAGGCACTTCTGTGCGAAGTTACACATGTACCCTCTCTGGCCGCCGGATGAAGGGCCCTCCACGAATCCACCAATTGAGCATCCTCTACAATATCCTTCAGTACCGCCACAGCTTTAGGATGGTTGTCTCGAGCCACCCCCTGTCTATCAGCAGTAGGTGACATGACCACATTAAAGTCCCCCCCACAATATCGCCATCGGCCCAAACGACTGTAGCTTCTGCCAGATATGTTGAAAGAAAGACGGACTTTCTACATTGGGACCATACATGTTTACTAGTACCACTGGAGTATTACATAGCGTGCCCTGTAACATGACGTATCTCCCGACAGTGTCTAAATCGAGGTGTGTTTTTCCATTGCAACCCTCTGCGTATTAGAATGGCAACACCTCTGGTGTAATTCGAGTACGTAGCCTCCACAATCTCACCCCACCTATTGTGCAGGAGCATGCTGGAGTTAGTAGAGGTCAAATGGGTTTCCTGCAATAAACAGATATCCACCCCCCGGAGCATCAAGTAGGAGTGTACCAATCGCACTTTTCTGCGGTCATTCAGACCCCTAATATTCCATGAGAGGCAAGTAATGACTTTCACAGGTACCATATTTCGCATCTATATTCTTACACAATCTGCCTCTCACCTATGACCAGTACCAATTGGAACTGTGCGAGATTGATTCCTGGTTTCAGCTTAGAAAGAGTAATTTTCCAAACAGTGCTGCGTGTATGGGGCATACTATCCAGTCTAGTACATTTCACAAATTCAGGCATAAGACATGGCAGGTACCAGTACCAAACAAACTCCCCGCACCTTCCCCCTTCCACACCAACCCCCCAATCAGGTTGTGCATTTCCCACCCCATCTCTCAAACCCACAACAGTCCCCTCTCTACCCACACCAACCCCCCAATCAGGTTGTGTAATCCCCCCATTACCCGTGACAATGATCATGTCAAACATACTGTCCAATCCCATGGGGTGCGCAGGGTGTCTGGCACCTGACCCTGTACTCATGACAAGGTGGCCGAGCTGCAATTACTACACACTTACATCCAGGGCTCACCTTATCATATCAGAACCCAATACTTATTAGGGATATCCTCAAGTTCTGGAACCGTTTGGGCCCTCCAAACAGTTAGCATTGATCGTATCTTAACAATCAGCGATCTTTCCCCTGTCCCCAACTCCCACTGTGATCAACTAGGGTCCGTGATATGCGCCGCAAGTCTCTGCATATCAATCACTGTCGCTGAGTCTGTCCTCCACCTGTCCTTCTTCCGAAGACTTTTGTTGCTTCTGGTCTTTCGCCAGCTGCTTAGCATAATTTAGCGCCACTTTAGCGTCTGTAAGGAAAGTGGGTCTACCAGGGTTCTGAACACGCAACGTGGCCGGGTAGATCAATGCATATTTTGTTCCTATTTGTTGGAAGATTTTCTTCACTGGGATAAATTCCCTACGGGCAGCCTGTACCTGCAGGGTAAAGTCTGGATAGAGAGCCACATCATTTCCATGGTATTGGATGGCACCTTTCTCCCTGGCGAGGCGTAATATCGAGTCATGGTCTCTGTAGCTAAGCACCCTGGCCAAGATTGGCCTCGCCAACCCGCCAGGCTTTGGTCTGGGCCCTAAAGATCTGTGCGCTCTTTCTATAAGAATAGTTTTGTCATGCTTGCACTCTTAGACCCCCTTTATTTACTGCTGTTGCGTGCTCCAGGGTGTACTCTCCTTCAGAGTACAAGATTTTGAAGGATATTATCAACAAGGCTTTCGATGAAGGGACAATCAATGAAAAAACTAAAAGATTTTTGATCACTAACAACCCTAGGAGTCCGGCAATATACATGTTGCCGAAGATACACAAGGATTTGGTTCACCCTCCTTTTCGACCCATTGTATCAACAGTTGGGAGCATACATCAACCAGTGGGTCAACTATTGGATAGACACTTGCAGGCAAATGTGATGAGGATGAAGACATTTGTAAAGGACACGACCCACTTTTTGGAGAAACTAGGAAAGGTCCAATTGGAAGATAACGAACAGGTCACGTTATGTAGCATGGATGTTAAATCTTTGTACACGTCCATCCCCCACCAGGATGGAATTGAAGCAATAGAACATACCCTACTTAACACTGAGATGGAATTAGACTTTAAAGTGTTCCTCATGGAACTATTACATTTCACACTTTTCCATAGCTATTTTACATGGAAAGATAAGTTCTATTTGCAGTTGACCGGGACTGCCATGGGAAATTCGGCAGCCCCAGTCTATGCGAATTTGTATATGGAACATTTTGAAACCAAACACATTCTTAATCAGGAACCTTGGAAATCCAACAAGAAAATGATATTGAGATACATAGACAATATGTTCATCATATGGACAGGCTCAGAACCAGAACTAAGAAATGCCATTAGTGAACTTAACACACGCGATGAACGTATTCAATTCACTTCTGAGATCAATGCCACCAGGATCACATTTCTGGATGTAGAAATTCACAGGAAAGGGTCGCATTTTGAAACAGACATCTATCGGAAATCGACAGATCGCAATAATTTATTGCATCATAACAGCTTTCACAACAATCCATTGAAAACTCATTTGCCATACTCGCAAATGTTGCGAATAAAAAGGATTGTATCATCCTCGGAGACATTGGAGATTAGAATCAATGAGATGGAAGAAAGATTCAAAAGTAGAGGATACCCCCAAAAAGTACTAGATGATGCCAAGTTGAGATGTGCACAAAGAGAGAGGAAAGATTTACTAATTCAAGCCCCAAAAAAAGAAAACACAAGGATTGTTGTTGTGTCGAAATATTCAACTAAGAGCAAAGCTTTTAAGAACATCATCAAAAAGCACTGGGCGATACTATCCCAAGAAACAGAATTCAATAATATCTTTAAAGAAATGCCTCTGTTCGCATACCAAAGGGGAACGAACTTAGGCAACATGATTAAATCCAGAACAGAGAGCGCTAATGAATTTTTTCATGGTACGTTGCCTTGTCACAACTGCAGTCACTGCAACAATATCATCAGAGGGAATACCATCACCCATCCGAGCAAAGGATTCAAGATTAAATTACGTGTGTCAGCAACTTGCGATTCTATGAATGTTATATACCTTTTGAAATGTCCCTGTGGGCAAGGATATGTGGGAAAGACTGAGAGAAAGATGAAAGTAAGACTAAACGAGCATAAGTCGAACATTCGTAACAAGTACACCAAATCTACAGTTGCGACACATTCCTGTGAAGCTTCACACAACATCAGCCAGCTCAGGTTTACTATTCTAGAAATTGTAAAAAAACGTGAAGGCATTGACAACCACAAGAACCTGCTGCAAAGAGAAAACTTTTGGATTTTCAAATTGGAAACTCTTAAACCAACTGGATTGAATGATCGGACTGAATTTAGCTGTTATCTATGAGCTACATCATGATACGCTTAAATCCCAATGTACTGTGCAGGTTTTCTTATAATTGCCTTTTTCAATTACAATGTTTGTGACTAATTTCGTTTGATTATGAAACCTTTTATTTTAGACCATTCTCCTTGGTTTTTTAGAGTTGTAATATGTTCATTTAGCCAGTGTCCACTGCCTATGAATAGGATATGGTTGCATTCTTCATTTATATATGATAACATTTGCAATAATGTCATCTAGAGCTTTCTTTAAACAATAGGAACACACCCTTTGCTCCTTACTTCACCTTTGTTTACACATTCTCACCCCTGTCTATCATGGCCGCTTGGACTAAATGTCCACACACTTTGTCCATTCTTTACTATATTGGTTGCTTTCACTGCATGACTAGGGACTATTGTCCGTTTTCTATATTTACTACGAACTACGGTCCGTTTTCTATACTACGTTGATCGCTTTTTCTGTTTGACTAGGGACTTAGTCCGCTTTCTATATTCACTATCAGCGTGGTGATTTAACCGGTGCCTCGCACCTGTTCGGAAATCTACTTCCGCAAATGGCGTGTAGGAGTTTTCTTTCAGTCTAACCGGTAAGCGGGTATATACTTTTCTCTCTGTGTTTTGAACTAAATATATGCAAAGGGGTTCTCTTATAACTACGCTCGTACTGTCTTTTTCTACTATGTGTGCACGGCTTATTCTCGCTATAATATCTGGTGGAGGTGTCTTTACACAACATGCTTTGAATTTTTTCCACAGACCAAGTTTTATTAATTTAACCCTTTTGTATTCGTTGAATTTGTTTTCACTTTGATTCACGGGGTGACATTTAGGAGTCATATTACTATGTACCGTCTCTGAGACTTTACCATCAGAATAGATGTGAATTTGATATTTGAGTCCCTGCTATATCCTTACATGTGATTATTTAATTTGTAGAATCCAGTCCCTGATGAAGGCTATTGCATAGCCGAAATGCATTGGACGCCCTAATATTTATTCGTTTTGAGAAAATGACTTTGGAAACAATGAAAATAAAGATGTTTGAAGAAATGTAAGCTTTTTTTGAAAACTTTTGTGGAACTTTACAACCCAATTCATGGGCATTACGCTGTGACCAGGGGACGTCACTCAATTAAGGGTCACGCAGTTGATTTTTTTCTCTTTCTATAAGAAACATTGGAGACAGATTTGGTCCGAACAAATCTTTCATCATAGTTTCAATGTATTGCTCCATGTTTTGAATGTCTGACGATTCAGCAATTCCCGCGATCCGTATGTTGTTCCGTCTCGATCTCGCCTCCAAATCCTCGTTCTTCTGTTGGATTAGAGCCAATACCTTATCGATTTCTCTCACTTTCTTCTCCATGTCATTTTGGCCTTCCTCCGTCTCCATCACTCTTGTCTCAAGAACACTCACTCTGCCCTCCTGCTTGTCCATCCTTTGTGTAATTCTGTCCATGCGTTCAGCCAGAGTGTCCATCTTAGAGTCAATGCCCTGTAGGCTGATTTTCAGTTCCTGGAACATGGACCGGACATCCGCCGCCGGCAGTTGGCCCTGCGCTCCATCGTCCGCCTGCTCTTGATCAGCTGCATCAGTTTCAGTTGATTTACTTAATTTCTTGTCGAAGTTGAGTCACGGCTGCCGCGTGTCATTCTTCCCCATATCGGCACATAGTGTGCTATTACTACGAGATGTCTTCTGGCGTACAGTGCTCCCCACGCCAGTGGGCTCCTTATCGCACAACCAGGGTTTTTCCACGTGGTCAGTGCCCAAACGATTTGCTCGCCAGTCTCTTGTTGACTATGTCCAGCAGGCCTGGTGCACAACTAGACTCAATTTGCCTGCATCTGTCCGCAGGCTGCCGCCTAAGCCGCTTTATCCACAGCGAGGTCACACGCGGCGCTCTTTAGTCACTTTTCCATCATCCACCCCTGCCGCCTGCACCTTGGGAAGTCTGCTTTGGGCTGTGTACCTTGTACCTGCCAATCAGCAGCCCTCCAACTCCGCTATGTTGGACCTCCACCCAGTGCCATTGTTAGTTAGCCAACGAAGGAACCCTGCGCCCTTGTGTATGTGCCCCACGCTGTCACGTTTCTCAAGCGGTCCCTGCGCGTGATATCAAGATCCACCTGTTCTCTCCTTTTTCACAGTATTTGCAGAGTATTTCTCCCCCTTAGAAGGGCAGATTAGCTTGGTAGGGTAGCTTACGAAGCCGACCGCCTCATGTGCATCATACATGTAATTAAATGGTTTGCGTCCCCGACCAAGTAGAAGCACCAAGTGTCATAAAGTTAATTGGAAAGCCGTTGCGTGCTTATTGCAATGAGAGCAAGCCTGTAGTCCCTCCAAATTACACAAGGGGCTCACTCCCCATGTGCCCGGGAGGCACCCCCTCTCCTGTGCCGTCCCGTAGCTGCCACGTTACCTTCACCCCTGCAGGCCTCCAAACGCTGTCTTCGCGCTGCTCGTGTGCTGTATGTCTCTTATTTCTATATATTTGCTTTATGGCAGCCTGCTTCAGGAAGCCCCTGGTGAGCAGTGACAGCCACGATCCGGGCGCTCGCTCAGATGCTCATGCGGCTTTCAAAAATGACGGCCGTCTTTGCCGTGTATGTCTGTCAGCCCTCATGCTTGAAGGAGCGATTACTTGCATACCAAAACAGCCACTTAAACTTCACTGACAGACTGATACAGATATTCACACAGCCAGTCACTCACCCACACATTCACTGAGACACCTAATCACTCACATGTACAGTCATTCACACACTCACTGAATCATCCATACAGGCACTCATACACCCACTGATTCACCAATACACCTTGTTATATATATTTAACACTCATATAATTTTTAAAAACAGTTACGGTCACCGGATGATGTCATCAATGATGTCATTTGAGATGCCATGAGTGATGTCACTGACTATGTGATGAGTGATGTAATAAGTGAGGTCATAAGCAGTGCATTACGGGCCACGAGTTCTAGCTACCTCAGCTAACTATAACTGCTGAATTTCAGTGGTTTTGTATGTGTGAAACCTGAGCCTAACTATAATGTATATATATAGGGAACAAGCGGCGTTTGCGCGAAACGCGTCTCAGACATCTGGCTGCAATAAACATTTGAAGCACTGAAAGAAATTGGGTCCGTGTCCTGTTTGGATTCAGCGTGGAGTGAACGAGGGTTCTAAATACAGGATTTGGAATATATATATATATGTATATATATATATATATATATATATATATATATATATATATATATATATATATATATATATTACCTACTGGCAGTCGCCAGTAGGTATATATAGTTAGGATTTTTTCTCTATGGGACTTTTGAAAATTCTATGACTAATAACTTTGGCGTTTGTGGACGGAATTGGCTGAAATGTTCAGGAAAATGGCACATCTTGTTTCTGAGCAGCTCCTGAAAATTTGGGGGGGTTTCGTCAAGGGGGGGCCGAGAAAAAAGGGGGGTCCCAAAACGCGTTTTTAACATTGAGTTTTCCATAGGGCGTTTGGCCTCACTTTTAGCTCGAACGGCTGAATGGATTTGCACGAAACTTGGCAAAATTGTAGGGACTGTTAGCCCGATGTGCCTTTGCTGGGTATCAATATATGTGCTCCAGTGGATTTTGAGAAATAACGTTTAAAAAAACAGATATATCTGTGACAGCGTCCCGGGTAGCGCTCCGGTTCGTGAACTTTTCGCGTAACGGAACTTTGCGAAGCGAAGCTGATTGGCTCTCCGGTGTCTGTCAACATTCTAAACATTCCGGAGCGGCCGCCATCTTGTCTCTCAGTAGGATCGAGAGACAAGAGGAGGAGAAAAACGAAGTGGGAATTTAATGAAAGGGGGCAAGGTAGACCCTTCTTGACCCCCTAGGAATGATGTTGGGGTTAATAAAGGGTCCCGTGGGGCAAATAAAAAAAATTGTTTTTTTGCGGTAGAAGCACTTTCCGGTTCGCGAACCGGGTAGTGAACCGGGACGCGAAACGGGAATTCGCCATTTTGTGTTTCGTTTTAATTAAATTACAAGATGGAGGAAAAACAATGTGAGAAATGGGTATAAGGGGGTACGGGAGACGTATCCTGACCCCCCTATGTTTTCTGAGGGTGGCTGAGGATGCTCATATATGTTGATACTTGTCTTCCAGCGGCTGCCCGTGAGCGTTTTTTTTTTTTTTTTTGCTGCGTGACGTCTGTTAACGTTCGATTCGAAGGAAATCAGGAAGTGTTGACCGCCATTTTGACACTGCGAGTAAATATATTGTTAAAAAGAATTGTTATAAATTAATCCGTATTGATAAACATTGTCTGCGCCATCTTGCTTTTTTTCCAATGGCACACTTTTGTCGTGCACTTCAGCCTTTTTAGATGCCTTGACCAGACCCACTCTCTGCACGCCGCCAATCGTGACGTCTGTTAACGTTCGATTCGAAGGAAATCAGGAAGTGTTGACCGCCATTTTGACACTGCAAATAAATATATTGTTAAAAATAATTGTTATAAATTAATTCGTATTGATAAACATTGTCTGCGCCATCTTGCTTTTTTTCCAATGCCACACTTTTGTTGTGCACTGCAGCCATTTTAGATGCCTTGACCAGACCCACTCTCTGCACGCCGCCGAATCTCAGCATGGCTCCCCACCCTCGCAAGCATCTCCCCCACGCACTGGTCACCCCCGCTCTCTGTCTTATGCATGGGCCATAAACCTCCCCCCATCTGCGCTGCTCTTCCCTGAGAATCACACCCTGTGCCCGCCCGACACCACCCTTTCACCCTATTCACTACCGCACCCTCTGACATTCCTATTCCTTTGTGTCTGATTGTCCAGGCCGGTCCCAGGCTATCACCTAGCCCTGCGGATGTAGTTTATGGCCTCAACTGTAAAGAATCACCCCTCTTCAAAGGAGTTACAGTAGATCAAGGCCCCCACCCGATGAGATCCGTCACACCACACGCGTTCCTACTATCTGATAACGATCCTGTATTGTGATTGGGGAGGGGATTCTCACTGTAAGGGTGTGTGGGACCGAGCCTGAAGCGGAAGATTCCAGGGATGCCTTTTTGTACATCAAAGTCTTCACAATTATGTGTCACATTAAAAATATATAGCACTCCAACAAAGTAGTAGGATTATAACACTTTAATAACTTATAAATATATACAACGCACCATAAACAGTAAACACGTTAAAAAAATTTTTTAAAACAGAAGCAACAATGGTCAGAAGCGGTCTGTTGTGCGAATAGTCCGAAGGCAGCACAACGCGCTGAGATCTGGACGGCACCCAGGTGATGTCCTTTACTTGCCGCACTGGTTTTGGCATCCTACAATGCTGCTCCGAAAAACGGTGTGGGGCGCCCCGGGGGGGGGGGGGGGGCGGCGTGAACGGGCCTCCCCAGGTGGAGGCTCGTCTGCTGTAGTGGGCGCCCCTTTAGCGTTTCACTTGCCATTCAGCGGTTTTCTGCCCGCTTTTGCTGCACTGTGCCTCGTCAGTAGCGGTCTGTTGTGCGAATAGTCCGAAGGCAGCACAACGCGCTGAGATGTGGACGGCACCCAGGTGATGTCCTTTACTTGCCACACTGGTCTTGGCATCCTACAATGCTGCGTCGAAAAACGGCGTGGGGCGCCCTGGGGGGGGGAGGCGGCGTGAATGGGCCTCCCCAGGTGGAGGCTCGTCTGCCGTAGTGGGGCGCCCCTTTACCGCCTCAGTTGCCATTCCGCCCGATTTTGCTACACTGTGCCTTATCCGCCATTCAGCTGTTTACCGCCCGCTCTTGCGGCTACAGCGTCTCGCTCACCATCTAGTTGAGTTGCGCCCACTCTTGCGGTGCAGCGATAGGCGGCTGCCACAGGACTCTTAAAATGGCGGCCGGCTCTTCGGATTTGGGCCTGGTCCACTAAAATGGCCTTGGGACACCTTGGAACTCGGACGCTTGTCTGCTAGGGCTTGGGCCCCATTCTCTAAAGCGTCCCCTCAGCCTTGAAGATTCTACAAAAGTCTTGGAGGCCCCATACTCCCGCAGGCTTCCGGTGGGGAGCGGCTGCCATGATTGCTTGCGGAATGGCCACGACGGAGCTACGAGATGGTGGTGCTCTCATGCTGATGCCAGCTTCAGTCGGAAACATCCAGAAACACTGTAGACTATCAATTCGATGAGTTCCGGTGGAGCCCCAACGTGACCCGGTAGGGAAGAACTTGCCCTCCCCTTTTTTGAGTGATGGTTCTTGTTGCCTGTCCCCTCTGTTGTCATCTAACGGAATCTTTTTGGATTGCCGAGTGAGAAAAAAAAAGGTGGGGCTTTCATCGTTTGGGAAAAAAAAATGTTTTAATCCAATGAAAAGTGTTATTTTTAGGTCATATGATCAAGCATTTCATCATTAGGAAACCAAAAGTAAAATGAACCAATGAAAAGTTTTATAAACAAGTCACATGACCTGTTATGCAGCTTTGGGCTATAAAAAGCCTACAAAATCAGTTGGCCTGTGAGGCGGCGTCAGTAGCGGACCGATGTGCGAATAGGCCGAAGGCAGCACAACGCGCCGAGATCCGGATGGCACTGAGGTGGTGTCCAGCAAGTTGCCGCACTGGTGTGGCCATCCTACAATGCTGCGCCGAAAGACGGCGTGTCCAGCTGAGTTGCGGTCACTCTTGCTGCTACAGTACGCCGAAGGCAGCACATTGCGCCGAGATCCGGATGGCACCGAGGTGGTGTCCAGCAAGTTTCACTGGTGTGGCTCACCTACAATGCTGCGCCGAAAGACGGCGTGGGGTGCCCGGGGGGGGGGGAGGCAGCGCAAACAGGCCTCTCCCTCCTCCCCAGGTGGAGGCACCTCATCTGCATTGGGCTGCCTCTTAGCATTTCACTCGCCTTTCAGCTGAGTTCCGCCCGCTTTTGCGGTACAGTGACTCACCCGCCATCTAGCTGAATTGCGGCTATTCTTGTGGTGCAGCGATAGCCGGCTGCAACAAGACTCTCAAAATGGCGGCCAGCTCTTTGGATTTGGGCCTGGTCCACTAAAATGGCTCTGGGACACCTTGGAACTCGGACGCTTGCCTGCTAGGGCATGGGCCCCATTCAAGAAAGCGTCCCCTCTTTTGACTGATTGTTCTTGTTGCCTATTTCTTCTGTTGTCATTTACCGGAACATTTTTGGACTGCTGAAAATGGTTCTGGTCCGACCGCTGGTTGGTGGAGACATTTTGACTATATCCTGGACCTGCCCGGCCTCGCCCAAAATGGCGCCGGTATAAATGGGACTCGTAACTCCTTGTTGTGTACTGGTTGCCCAACCTTGATATCACGAGATACGTATGCAGTTTTGAAGCACATGGCGGGCGGGGACGAGAATTGATTGAACATTTTGACATCCCTATTGATATTAAGTTCTGATGTGTTATTGATTACTGTACTATTGAAAGTTCGAATTAACGTCACCCATGGTACTTGCCCGCAAATGTATATCTAGATAATTTTATTGTAACTGGCCCTGTCGTACTTTAATTATAAAATGTACGTCCACCGATTCCGCAAATGTTAGACACCTTAGTTCTTGCAATCTAATGGGTCGCCCGTTACGTTCTTCTACAGTGTAAATGTTCCCTCATCATATACGATTCCAGTTTGCTCCGTGGCCGGCCCACGTGGTTATAGGCCCGTATTTGTATACTGACATTTTCACAATAAAGGTTTTTTTAAAAAACATGGTAGTAGTACCTACATTGGTAAAGTTTTGAATAATAGCCACTGTTTTCGAATCAGTAAAAGGCAAGTGAAATAAAGCAGTCCAATTACATGACGGTTAAAAGGTATAATACGCAGGAACGCAGTAAAGATAAATGGTCAAGGGCTGTTGTGTTTTCTACTCCTGCAACATAAAGTGATCGATAAGAATCTGATATTCATGCCTATCAGCGACTAAGACAGCAGGCCGAGCCTCTTTTGCTCAACGGCTCCCTCATGGGACGAAGAAACGCCCTTTTTCTCTGAAAAAGGAATATTTTACTTGCAGGACAGTTGTAAATTTCCCGGGAAAATATATTAGCCTGGAACATTGTTAGTGATAAACTGTAAAGGCATCTGGGTCCTTTGCTTTACAAGTCAGAGTGAGAAAAAAAAAGGTGGGGCTTTCATCATTTGGGAAAAAAAAATGTTCGAAAGCAATGAAAAGCGTTATTTTTAGGTCATATGACCAAGCCTTTCATCATTAGAATAACAAAAGTAAAACGAACCAATGAAAAGTTTTATTAACAAGTCACATGACCTGTTATGCTTACGTTACGCGCTGCGCGCCGCGCTCTGGATCGTTTCCGGGAAGCTGCGCTTTGCTCACCGGAGCACTTCCGGGTGCGCTAACGCGGCGCGTCATATGACGCATTACGCGACAACGCAGGTCCAGAATATAGTCAAAATGTCTCCACCAACCAGCGGTCGGAATACAACCCCTTTCAGCAGTCAAAACAGTTCTGTTAAATGACAAGAGAAGGGACAGGCAACAAGAACAATCAGTCAAAGAGGGGAGGGCAAGTTCTTCTCTACCAGGTCACGTTGGGGCTCCACCGGAACTGATTGAATTGGTAGTCTACAGTGTTTCTGGATGTTTCAGATTGAAGCTGGCGTCAGCATGAGAGCACCCCGTGGCTACGTCGTGGCCATTCCGTGAGCAATCATGGCAGTCGCTCGCCACCGGAAGTCTGCGGGAGTCGGGGGCCCCGGTGACTTTTGTAAAATCTTCAAGGCTGAGGGGACGCTTTTGGGAATGGGGCCATGCCGTAGCAGTCAAGCGTCCGAGTTCCAAGGTGTCCCAGGGCCATTTAAGTGGACTAGGCCTAAATCCGAAGAGCCGGCCGCCATTTTGAGAGTCCTGTTGCAGCCGCCTATCGCTGCACCGCAAGAGTGGGCGCAATTCAAGTGGATGGTGGGCGAGACGGTGTAGCCGCAAGAGCGGGCGCAACTCAGCTGGAGTGTACCTGAGAAACCTCCACCTGGGGAGGTGGGGGAGGCTCGTTCGCGCCGCCTCTCCCTTCTAGTGCATCCCACGCCGTCTCCTGGCGCAGGAATATGTGATGGTCGGACTAGGGCACCGCAGGACGTGTCTTCAGGTCAAACGGATTGTGGGACAATGTTCAGAATGGAAGAGTCACCAAAAGGCAAAAAGTTCCGCTTGACCCCGGGAGCCGGCCGCCTATGTCGGGGGCGATCTCAGGCCACACCAGGGCAACAAGACTTGGGGAGGGGGTTGGCGCCATCACACCGCCCCTCGGGGGCCTCCGTCAAGCGGTTCAGGGAGGCACCGCATCACATTGATTTCCAATGCAGTTAGGTCCACAAACAGCCCCCACTTACTTTGAGAATAGTGAAGCTGCAGCAGGTGCAAATAAACTTCAGACAGTGTTACAAGCGCTGCTCAGAATCCTCAACTATGGCACCCAACATCCAGGACTTATGCCATTTGTGCAAGGCCGTGACATCGAAGTAACTCAGGGACCAAGGAACATACCATATCCAGAGTCCTTCCCACAGCGTCTGCCTTCCTTGTTACCTAGTTATGGTTCTTTCACTCCCACTCCAGGCTTTTAGTCTGTGGATGGAAAACCATGAACCTACACTCACGTATGAAAATGTTACTATTGATGCTTGACTGAGGCCAAGGAGATCAGAGTGCATGAGTCTCATGCTCGATCGATTGAGCTAGCCGGATCAGGCAACAAAAAGGTGGTGGTGAGGGTGGCGGCATCAGCAAGGCATCCTCACACACAACTTGTCAGACATCAGCTCTGGATGTACTGGGGACGAGTCTTGGCGCATGGTGTCGTCCCCGGGCAATTTGCACAACGGTTCTCCACCCCTAGGCCGCCAGCTATGCTACCTCGACAGGAATAGTGATGGATGTTGCAGCAGGCTGCCATGTAAATAGTTATTTAATAAAACGTTTTACCCTGTTACTTTGCTGGTGTGTTGTATATATTTATAATATTTGCATAGGGTTTGTCGTTAATTTGGGCGGGGTGGGTGGCGGAGCGGAGCTGTCTTGCAGCCATCATGGTGTTGAGCTCAGTTCATGTCACTAGTTTCGTATTTCTCATGAGGGGTTGTTCCTAATGTTTCTATTTTAGCGAGGTCAAAAAGAGATCCCATTAGTGGCCTACTGATTTTGCTTGATTCCTTTTGTTTTTTTTAACGATTTTTCACTATCTGCAAAGACTAAACAGAGTATTGCGACTCTGTGGTTGTTTGTAAATAGAGAATGAACAAAGAGAACCAATTCTAAAACAGTAAATGCTTGGATAATAATCAATGAAATGGAGAGAGAAGCAGGCACGGCGGATTACAACGGGGGCAGAGGCCTGCGTTACCTACCCTTCACTATCTGCAAAGAGAGAATACTCCTTAAAGAAAAGAGGAGGGGGGGGCAGCGTTCAAAGCACATCAGCGTGCATAAACACAAAAATGTTTTTGATCTATCACGTACTTGACATTTTAAAGCTTTTCATATTTGCTATTAAAAAACCATTGAAATTCACTGAAAAAACCATAGGTTATAGACCATATATAGTTAGGAATTAGCATTTACAAAACCTTGAAAATTCACTGAAAAAACCATTGGTTATAGACCATATATAGTTAGGGATTAGCATTCACAAAACCTTAATTTACTCGCACAAAACCATTGAAATTTGCATATATAGTTAGTTGCACAAACTATATATCGCGCACCCGCAATCCACTTCTGATGATGTCACATATTACATCATTCATGACATGGTCAGTGACATGGTCAGTGACATCACTGATGACATCACTGATGACATCTCAAATGACATCACTGATGACATCTCATTTGACATTACTCATCACATCACTGATGATATCATTCATGTGATAATTCGATGAACCTCTTCAGATTCTAATATAACCTTAGATACAATCAGTGTAAACTCACAGACTGTCACTCATCCATGGAGTTACTCACACACCTTGTCACTCATGCAGAAAATCAATCACACCTCCATTTCCTCAACTATACAGTTATACACACCTTACTTATTCAAACATATACTAACACATATTTATTCTCTTATACAATCCCTGATACAAGTTCACAATGATCCATACAGCCATACACACATTCACTGGCTCTTATGCACAGTTATTTATATATGTCAACTCTCACATGTACTGTGTTTTACATATGTACTTACTTTGACATGTAGCACTGAGATATCCATTGACTCACCAATACACTCATGCACACAGTCAACCGCCCATACAGCTGTTTCCACATGCACTTCTGAACCCATACATCTAGTGAATCAACTGCTCACACATCTATGCACAGAGTCATACACCTCCCAGCCACCCACACACACACTCAGTCTCCCATACAAATACTTGGGCAACCAATCAATAACCCATATAGTTACTCATATAGCTACTGATCAACACATGCATCAGTTTACAGAACAACAGACATAATGATGCACAAATTAAGACAGTTTAGTCACTAACCCATGCACTCAGTGAGACACATTTAACCACTTGGCTGCTAAGGCTCATTAGGCCTCTATAATGAGATTTCCATTGAAATGAATGGGAGGGGCATGACGAGTTACCCTTGTCATTAGCAGCCGAGTGGTTAATCACTCACTCATACAGTCAGTCATGCACCTACTAAATCCTTCATCCAGACACTTATACATCCACTCATTCTTCAATATGTAAGACATATTTTAACTTTAAAGAAACAAACAGTCACTGGATGTTGTCATCAGTGATGTCATCAGTGATGTCACTGACCATGTCATGAATGATGTAATATGTGACATCATCAGCAGTGGATTGCGGGTGCACAATATATAGTTAGTGCAACTAACTATATATGCGAATTTCAATGGTTTTGTGCGAGTAAATTAAGGTATTGTAAATGCTAATCCCTAACTATATATGGTCTATAACCAATGGTTTTTTCAGTGAATTTTCAAGTTTTTGTAAATGCTAATTCCTAACTATATATGGTCTATAACCTATGGTTTTTTCAGTGAATATATATATATATATATATATATATATATATATATATATATATATATATATACGCACACACCTCTAACGGCCAGTAGATAGTTATAGTTAGGAGTTAGTTTCCATAGGAAAAGCATTTATTTTACTTGGTTATAACTTTGGTTTCGCTTGACCAATCTGCATGAACTTTTGCCCAAAAAGTATCACAGTGGGTACTATTGTTATGGAACGTTTGGGGGTGATGTATGCAGTAGGGACGAGAATTTGGGGTGCAAAATAAGGTGTGTTTGTAATGTTAATTCCCATAGGAACCTTTAGCCACACCCACAGCCCAAACTCCTGAATGGACTTACACCAAATTTGGCAGGGAGGTAGATGTCAGTTCAAGAAAGTGCCTTGTGCTTATTTGCTTATTTGTTGTAAATCTTTTCAGTAGCTGTTGAGATATTTAAGTTTAAAGTTTAAAATTATACTGATATCTGTAGCCACAGATATTTTGCAGTGGTTTCGCGATTAATCGCGGATGTAGGCACCAACGGGAATGCTCTAATTGGCTGGACACAACTTGAATAAAAAGCTGCAGCTGCCATTTTATCTACCTGGAATGATTTCCAGGGCTGAAAATCTGTGTGAAAGGCCACATAACGGGTCAGGGTGGAGATACTCTGACCTCATTGTTGAGAAATGGAGGTGTTAGTGACACAAATTATGTATCCAAAATGTTTTTTTTTATCGCATGTGATATTCATGATGATCAACATCGTCACAAATATTGGTGAAAACATAAAAAATATATCAATGAATCATTAATACATTGTTATAGAGATATTGAGTGATTGCTAAAAGTTTTTATAGAGTTATTTTTATAGCAAGTTATGTACTGTCATGGTTAGAATGAATTATATAGTTATAATTTTTTTTATGTGTTGTGTGCCCGGTGGGATTGTGATTACGGATGTAATCGCAATCTCCGGCCTCACTGCAAAAACGGAAAATTGGTTTTAGAGATGGTTGTTCTAGTTTGAAGTGAACAGTAATAAACCTCTAATTTGTAAAATACTGTAATATGTGTGTATGTAATGTATTTGTTTTTACTTTATGCAAAAAGAAGTGATCGTCACTGTCAACGACGCCATCGTGACATCCGGAATAACAGCGAAAATGTGGAATAGGTCTCAAAGATGTTTTTTAAAGAAACTTAATACAAAAATATTACTTTAAACATGCTTGGAAAGAAGTATGTATATAGCAATATGTATAGGGCAATGCTTTTGTTATGTGTTTTCGCAACATGTCCGAGGGGATCGCGACAGCGTCGCGAAGATCCCCAAAAACAAAAGGAAAAGAAAACCCTTTAGAAAAAACATCACAATATTTCAGGTACTAAGGTGGTTCTGATGAGTTGTTGCATTGGTTGTGTGTATATGGCGGCAACACATAAGACCGGATGCATAGTTTCATCTTACTTACTTATCGTGTTGCCTTCATCTGTAAAGTGCACTCCATCATTTCTATAAATTCCATGCATGTCAAAACGCAGATTGTTGTTATAGATACAATCCACGCGATGATCTCTGAGGAATGCAGTAACAGTTTTATTAACATGTTTCCTGGCTTTGTCAATCTGTGGACAGAATTGATATAACCTTTAGCATATATTACAGTACACCAGGACAGTGTGAAAGAAAAGTGATATCAGTTCTAAGAATGTTTCTTTCATTAGGATTTCCATCCCTACCCCAGTCAATGTGCCTAAGGTCACTGCCACCACGGTGCACAATTATGAGGTTAGGAGTTTGGGACTCCACAATGGATTCAACCAAAGCCATCAACTGATGAAACTTTAACACTCTCTGGCCAAAACAAGTAATCTGCAAATTTTGCAAACCCCAGCCTCTATCAATACCTCTCTTTTATGCAGCCTCTTTAACCCAATAGATATAGAGGTGGTCCTCAATCCATACTCCAAGCATTTTAAAGTGAAGGGGCAATAATAGTCAGGAGAAATCTGGAGCTGAATGATGTAGTTTTCCAAAGAAAAATCAGTTACAATGGAGCTGGTTTAAAAAATATATATATATTTTTTTTCATCGGATGCTCTCAGCATGAAAGTGAATACAATTAGGTAGTGTGTTGGATGGCTAAAGAGGAAGTCTTATTCTTGGCTGCTGTTTAAAAAAAGAAATGTTATAAAGACATTGATATGCTTTTGAATCTGTAGAGTAAACCGCATCTGCTCTATCTCATTTTGAAGTAGTATGTTCCTTTTAGAATATATAACGTTTGGCCTACTGGTTCCACTGGCTTGCTAGGTATTAAGCTAAGACTGTATTTCGAGGGAAGGGTGATAAAGAGACAGAACATTTTTTAAAAGTTGAGGAGTTAAGGCACAATGTAAATAATGGCAAGTTTCAATTTCCAACTCAGGACTATGTAATAAACTGTTGTGTAGTATTTACATTTCAGAAAAGTGAAGCTAAATATAGGTTTGAACTCCCGGTTTTTTTCACGATCATGCCGCGATGAACTTAAATACATCACAAACAAGCGCCAAAAAGAACCTCATTTTGAAAGAGTTAACAGATGCTAACCCTTCACAAGTTGAGATACAGTAGGCTAAAATAAAAGACATGTTTTATTTGCTGCCTTTCTCATAATGATAGAGTGGAAAGTTGAAGAGGTTGCAATTTTAAAGTTGCTTTGTATAAGAGTGGTGTATCATTCTTGTGATTAGTTTTTACAAATCAATTTTTTTTCAAATTGAGTGGATTTCAAACATTAACATTAATACGAAAAAAATGAAAAGAAAAGGAAAAACAACTCAATTTCATTAAACAAATCTGTCCCAAAGGACAAGCAATACACGGTTACATGGATAAAGTGCTAGTGCGATGAAGATAAAATGCTAATATTAGAGCCAGAAGTATAGTGCAAATATTGCCAAAATATGAAGAAAAGCAGCAGTCATTGTTGATTAAATCAATCGCAGCAGCTTCATCTGAATCAGATTTAAATTGAGAACAATAAAATGTTTATTAATAGAAAAGGTTACTTCCCCCACTAGAGATAACACCTGCCCAGTGGAAAGTCTTTATGATCATTATGTGGTGTGAGTTCCATCAAGAAATTTAAAAACATTTGTTAAAAACCCTGACCAGGTCATTGTGAATCTTCGAAGGGACCCTATAAGTTTAGGATATGCTTCCTCTCAGATATATGTCTTAGCCATTTCTCATACCAATGCTGAATCAAAGGTATCTTATCAGATTTCCAATTCTGAAGAATTAGGGACCTATCCTCTGCTATTGCTATGGAGCACAAATATTGCTGGTACTTTGACATGTACTGAACCTCTATTGAACAACCACTTAGAGGTAATTTAAGCAGGGATAATATAGGCAAATAGCACTAATAATTGATTAATCCTTTGAAATACAACAGACCAAAATTGGTGTAAAGAGTGACAATTAAAAAAGAAATGGTTCCAGGACACAATATCTGAATCCCCACATCTAAAACAATTCTCTGAGGAAGCCGGGACATCTTGTTCAGTCTGTTTGGTGTATAGTAGGTTAGCCATCTTTACAAAAAGGCCATTCTTTTATAGTGAGCAGCTCGCAGTGCTTTATGCCAAACTTTTCATAAGGACTGGCATTCTTTTTTGCCGGCAATGCACCCAGTTCCTTTTAATAATGTAGGAAAAAAGTTATCAACCGCTTTCTGTTCACCCAACTGTGATAAACAAGAATACCAATTGTCGACTCCAGTTAGGCCCTGAACATATAGTTGGCTTAAGATCCTAGAAGCTGCGTTATTGGTCACAGCATAATTTGTTTTTCAAAAGCTTGAAATTTGATTGAAGCTAAATGAAAGGGCTAAATATCTAGGGAACTTTATAAACAAAAGGAGAGTAAGGGTTTCTTTGTGTTAGTCAAGTAAAAATTTGTATAGCGCACTACTCACCCAGAGGGTCTCGAGGCACTTGGGGGAGAGGGGTTTGCTACTTATCAAACAGCTGAGTTTTAAGTTGTTTTCTGAAGGAGAGGTGGTTCTGTGTGAGACGGAGGTGAGTGGGGAGGGAGTTCCAGGTTTTGGCCGCTAAGTAGGAGAATGATCTTCCTCCCATGGTGGTTCTTCGGATGCGTGGAATACCGGCGAGGGCTTGGTTGGATGATCGTAGTTGGCGGGTTGGGGTGTAAAAGGTCAGGCGAGTGTTGAGGTATTTGAGGCCTTGGTCGTGGGGGCCTTGTGTGCGTGAGTGAGAAGACGGAACGTTATTCTCTTGTTGACGGGAAGCCAGTGAAGGTCTCTCAGGTGGCCGGATATGTGATTGTGGCGGGGTATTTCTAGGATGAGTCGAACGGAGGCGTTTTGAATGCGTTGAAGTCTCTTCTGCAATTTGGCTGTGGTTCCGGCGTAGAGGGTGTTTCCGTAGTCCAGTTGCCTTGTGACTAGTGCTTGGGTGACCATCTTCCTTGTTTCGGTTGGGATCCATCAGAAGATTTTTCGGAGCATACGTAGGATGTTAAAGCATGACGATGAGACGGCGTTGATCTGTCTGGTCATCGAGAGGGCGGAGTCTAGGATGAATCCCAGGTTGCGAGCATGGTCTGTTGGTTTGGGTGCGCTTCCTAGGGCCAGTGGCCACCATGAGTCGTCCCATGCAGAGGGGGATGATCCTAGGATAAGGACTTCCGTCTTGTCTGAATTCAGTTTTAGGCGGCTGTTCTTCATCCACTCGGCTACGTCCTTCATTCCTTCGCGTAGGTTGGTTTTGGCGGTGTTTGGGTCTTTAGTGAGGGAGAGGATCAGCTGTGTGTCGTCAGCGTATGAGATGATATTGAGGTTGTGCTGGCCAGCGATGGTTGCGAGGGGGCTCATGTAGACGTTGAAGAGGGTGGGGCTGAGCGATGATCCTTGTGGTACGCCGCAGATGACTTCGGTGGCCTCTGATCTGAAAGGGGGAGGCGGACTCTTTGGGTTCTTCCGGCAAGGAACGAGAAGATGCAATCCAAAGCCTTATCTTGTATCCAGACGTTGCTGAGGCGTTGTACAAGTGTGCGGTGGCAGACCGTGTCAAATGCTGCAGAGAGGTCCAGGAGAATGATGGCAACTGTTTTCCCGTTGTCGAGTAGTGACCGGATGTCGTCTTTGGCTGTGATGAGGGCGGTCTCGTTGCTGTGGTTGGCTCGGAAGCCGGACTGTGAGGGGTCGAGGGAGCCGTTAGACTCGGGGAAGGCGGTGAGCTGACTGTTGACGGTCTTCTCTATGACTTTGGCGGGGAATGGGAGGAGTGAGATGGGGCGGTAGTTTTTAAGTTTGGTGGGGTCTGCAGTAGGTTTCTTCAGGAGGGCACTGAGTTCAGCGTGTTTCCAGCTTTCCGGGAAGGTAGCTGTGTTGAGGGAGCAGTTGATGATATCCCGGAGTTGGGGTGCGATGATGGGAGTCGGCTTTGTTGAAGATGTGGTGGGGGCATGGGTCGGTTGGAGATCCGGAGTGGATTGAGTTCATCAAGCGGATGGTGTCTTCGGTGCTAATCGGGTTCCAGGCGCGAAGGATAGTGGAGGGGGGATTCACTTCGGTGGTGACGGGAGTGGTCTGGTCGCCGAAGCTGTTATGTATGTCAGTGATCTTGCTGTGAAAGAACAAGACTAGAGAGTCGCAGAGGTCTTGAGAGGGAGTGATGTCATTGGTGCTGGCGTTGGGGTTGGTGAGCTCTTTGACAATGCTAAAGAGTTCCTTGCTGTTGTGGGCGTTGTTGTCTAGTCGATCCTTGAATGCAGTTTTCTTGGTGGAGCGGATCAGTTGGTGGTGTTTGCGGGTTGCGTCCTTGAAGGGGGGTCATGTTGTCTGTGGTTGGGTTTTTTCACCAGGCTTTCTCGAGGGTGCAGCAGTTCTTTTTGGAGTTCTCGAGGTCGTCGTTGAACCAGGAGGCTTTTTTGTTCCCTGGTTTGTTGTGATGGTTTTTCAAGGGTGCTAATTCATCGGCGCTGTGGGTGATCCACTGTGCGAGATTGATGGCTGCTTGATTTGGGTCCGTTGATATGGTGGGAAGGTTTTGTTTCAGAGATGTGGTAAGCTGGTCGGTGGTAACTTTGTTCCAGTTTCTGCAGGGAGCTTGTTGTGGTTGGTGGTGGTTCGTGGTCTTTTTGAAGCTGAAGTGGACGCAGCTGTGATCTGTCCAGTGGAGTCCTGTGGAGTGATTAAAGGAGATGTGCTTGCTGGAGGAGAAGATTGGGTCAAGCGTGTGTCCGGCCAGGTGGGTGGGGCTACTCACCAGTTGTTTGAGTCCGATATTGGTGAGATTGTCCAGCAGGGGGGTGGTGTTGTTGTCGTTGTTATTCTCTAGGTGGAAGTTGAGGTCTCCTAGGAGAATGTAGTCTTTGGAGGGCAGGGCGTGTGGGCTGATAAAGTCAGTGATGTCTTCACTGAATTGTGTGCGGGGTCCAGGGGGTCTGTAAATGAGGGTGCCTTTGAGTGTGGTCTTGGGGTCGGTGTGTATCTGGTAGTAAAGGTGTTCGGTGGCTAAGAGGGTGTCTTCGGAGCTGGTGGAGATGCAAATGGTGTTCTTGTGGACGATGGCGATGCCTCCTCCTGTTTGGTTGATACGGTCTCTTCGGATGACCTTGTAACCGTCCAGGATGGCTATGGCGATGTCGGGCGCTGATGAGGCGTTCATCCAGGTTTCCATAAGAAAGGCGACATCCGGCGATGTGGTGTCGAGTAAGTTCCAGAGTTCAATGGCATGTCTGTGGACTGAGCGGGTGTTGAGCAGGATGCACTTTAGGTGGTTATTGTCGGAGCTCTGCTTGGCGTTTGTGGGTGTAGTGTGGGTCTTGATGCAGGAGAACTTGCAGGATTGGCAGGTGAAGGGTCCATGGGTATGTTCTGGGGCGGCTTGGTGGCAGTCATGGAGGTGGCCGGGGTTGAGTGCAATGATGGTTGCGGCATCGTAGGTACGGTGGAAGGGATGGTCTTTGCGGGATTCAGGGGTTCTGGCGCTGGGCGCGGGCCAGGCGTGGACGGGCGTAGACGGGCTTACCTTTGGCGCGCCTTCGGCGTGCATAGGGCGCGCCCGCTGCGCGTAAACGCTGTGCATAAGTGCATCTGTCATAAGTGGAGAGTGGAGGGGGGCGGAGGGAGGGAGGAGCAGCTGGGAGGCGGGAGCGGGGTGGTGAGTGGGGAGGGGAGCGGTGAAGCTGGAGGGAGCGGGGGTGGGGCCGGAGCAGCAGGGATTGAGGAAGAATCCAAACACAAACAAATGGAGGCACAGTAAATAAATACAGGGGCACGGAGGCAGGGAGACAATTTAAATATGCGGCACAATCAACACAGGGCACGGAGTAACAATTTACGGGCTAAAAAGCAGGATAATCAACACAGGGGCACGTAGTCACGGTTCAAATCGATACAGGCTCAATCGATACAGGCTCAATATGCAGGCTCAAGGACTACTACAAATGCAGGGGCACGAAGGCACGATATGCGTTCTCAGCACTTATCTGATGAATGCAGTGGCAGCGGGAGGAGCGACCGGCTCTGACCCCTGGAATTATAATCATACAAAACAAATGGAGGAGTATCCCCAGGAGGCAAAGGTCCTAGTGGTTTGAACTAGAGCGGAAAAAGTAATGCAAGAAAAAGAAAATATTATTTTCTTTTTAAGAAACCCCTCATTCACCAACCTGGTTGGTGACATGCTTCATCATCGGGGTCCACCCGACCGACCGAGTGTCACTCAGGTGTGCTTCGACGCCTGCAACTGCAACGGAGCTGGTGATTTTCGTGAATTAGTGATAGTAAAGTTAAAATAGTGTGCTACATGTACTCCCCCAATTCTTTATTCTTGGATCATGCACTACTTCTAAAAGCAAAAAAAAAGTACTTCTATTGGTGGTAATTGTCCAAAAAGTACCATAATTACAGTGAGGATATGGTCAACAATTGATAATTGACAATTGAAAAAGCTTTATTCGAGTTATGCACTCATAAAAGCACAAACATATAAAATTACACTTTTTAAAAAGCTCTAAACGTACATTAACACTTAATTTACAGCTTAAAATACACAGTATAAACACATAAAATATTCACCACAAGTTAATATAAGCTTTCTCATAATATACAGAAGCTAAATGCGAGTTAAAAGCAAAGTCGACCACGTTATTAACCATAAACAAAATTGTACAGTCAAAATTCCTTACGGGCATTTAGCAACATATTATAGCTAAAATTCATAATTCTCTCCCTCGGGATTTAGCAATGCAATTCATACAAGCAAGAAAACGAGATTCAAGGCCTATTCGAAGATAGAGCCCTCCGCCTTATAGACCAAGCCCACCCCAGGTACTTTGCCGTTCCTACAACTATAGGCAGTTCGGTTGAGGAACAAATAATTCTCAGCCCCTCTACACCGCTTGAGACACCAAGGTTCCTACAAACAGGTGCCAACCACAATTTCCTTGGGTTTACATAGCCCTCGCACATGAATAGAAAATGTGCTATACTTTCATTGGGGGCGCCACATGTCGGGCAACATGAACTACTATTAGTTCCCCAATTAGACGTCAATGACTTCGGGGGGAAAGAGCCTGCCCTTAGCTGGAAAAATAATTTCCTGTCTATCGGAACGGTTAAAGTGTCCCAGTACTGTTCTAGTGCAGGCCTCATTTTAAATTCCATAAACCTACCCCCCATAGATTCTGAGGTCACACTCCTCCAAGACTTCTGGTCAATATAGTCCCAATATATAGCTTTTATAATTGTTTTACTGGGGAACACTTCCCCAGAGGGATTTTCCCAAAGTTTGGAGAGACCAAGCTCAGCAAGGGTGTCCCTAAGCTTTTTTAGCCATGTAATTTTATGAAAGACGTCTGATTTAACTAAGGCAGAAAACCCCTCAGCATAGTGTCTAATTTCAGGGGTCGTCCACAACCGTCTCCAGTAGAGGACAGGCCTTAGTCGGGCACGATCACTAAGCGATCTTCTTCCTAAATCCAGGCCAAGCGGTATTAATGGGGTACTTTGGGGAAGACTAGTTATCCCTCTCAGAAACCTGTTCTCAGATCTTTGGAGCGTATCGAACCTCTCAAAGCCCCAGACTTCAGCCCCGTAGAGGGCTGCGCCCAAGGCTTTTGCCTCGTATACCATGAGAACAGGTTTAATAGGCCTGGTTTTAGATTTTGCTTGTTCCACTCGAAGCGCTCCTGAAATCTGCTGATGTTTCAAAACCGCCTTCTCAATATGTCTTGACCAACCAAATTTACTTGATATCTCCACCCCAAGGTATGTAAAGACATTTACTACCTCTAGTCTGATACTGTTCAGAGATACCCTGGGTTGGGCTTGGCGTTTTTGCCCAAAGACCATCAGCTTGGTTTTATTTACATTAACTTCGAGACCCCGTTCCTTGCAGAACATATCAAATATGTTCAAGGCTTGCTGGAGTCCTGCCGGGGTTTTGGACACAATCAAAGTATCGTCGGCGAACATCAGGATCGGAACCCTGATGCCCGCCAACCAAGGTGCGTCAACCCTCGCATCCAACATCCTGTCGACTATGCCATTGATGAACAAGGAGAACAACAGGGGTGCCATGGCACAACCCTGACGTACCCCCCGCTCAACTGGGAAATTGATGGATGATTCCCCATTCCTCCCCCACTGGACTTTTGCGAAATTGCTTTCGTGGAGGCGCATTATTAATGTGAGCAATTCAAGTGGGACCCCTATCTTGCTCAAGACACCCCACAGCATACTCCTGGGCACCAGGTCGAAGGCAGCCCTCAGATCTACAAATGCTACATAAAGGCTGCCCTCGCCAAGGAGTACAGTCCCCCACCGCAGCATAGTGAAACGAAAAATTTGGTCAACCGTGCTGGTAGCTCGTCTAAATCCTGCCTGGTAGGGGGATAAGGCATTGTTATCATCTACCCAGGCCATAAGTTTGTCGACCACCATCTTGCCCACCACTTTCTGGATAGTGGCCAGCAAACTTATAGGTCTATAATTTGCCGGGAGCGACCGATCACCTTTCTTGAAGATCGGAATTATAATTGCCCCCTTCCATACATCTGGGATTTTTGCCCCTTTTGCAAGGGCATTTCCCAGCACAGTCGCATATTTTGCCCAACGGACCTTATCGTGTTTGAAAACATCTGAGGGAATTCCATCCAACCCCGGAGCTTTCCCCCCCTGCAGTGATGAAATTACCAGTTCTGCTTCTTTAGTTGAGAATAAGTCTCCCTTGGAAAATACCACAGGGATTGGTTCAATGTCCATTATGTCCCTATTCTCCGCATACTGGGGTTGGAAATACTCGACCCATGAAGCTTCATTAACATTATTATCGGGATTGTTTGGCGTACCACCTCTGCCCCATTTCATAATTTTCCAAAAGAGTCTCGAGTCTTTTTGCCCAGAGGCCTCAAGTAATTCCTCCCAATATTCCTCGTCCCAAAGTTTCTTAGCCTTGCAAATATTCTCCTTATATTGTTTCCTAGCAGTGCTAATCAGAGCCTTATCCCTGCTTTTGATTGCCCTGCCCAGCTCCAGTCTGGTTGCCCTGCACTGCTTGTTAAACCACCTTGCCTGTTTGATGGGAGGTTTTCTATTTGCCCTAACTGATTTAATAAAGTACGGTTTTATCAAATGGAAAAATGTGTCGTGTATGTCTGCTATTAGAGAGGAACCCGGTGTTACAGGGTATACTGATTCCATGGCGGCAATAGCGTTATCCACCTCCAGATTAATGTGTTCCACAGTGGCTAAGTTGGCCAACACATTTGGCCATTTCACCCTTCTTAAATCGTTAGCTATAACAGGTACAATTTCACTACCTAACACAGGGTGGGCAGGCGCAGCCCTCCACCATGAGTGGGTAACACTGAGGGGGTTGTGATCACTTTCTATTCTCCCCACAATTTCCATGTCGCCCACGCCACACCATAGCTCAAGACTGCACATGACATAGTCGATCCTACTCTTACTATGCCAATTGTCGAATGTGCTATTTCCACCTTGATCACTTTTTGTCCTGCCATTAAGGGCCCTCAAACCATACTCCAGACATAACACATTCAACAACAATACATCCTTAGTCCACCGCTTCACTGGTGGAAGGTTTAGGATTGGGACGCCCCATAGAGCATCCTCTTCTTGTCCTATCGGATGTTCAGTATTTTCCAAAGGCTCAAAAGTCCTGTTCAGGTCACCTGCCACCACCAATCTATTACCAAGTGACTTGCATTCAAGGGAGGTTGATAGAGCTTCAAGGGTGGGAGAATTCCCAGCACTTAAACCCCTAGCATAAATATTATAGATATCTATCACACCGCCCTGTCCTAATGTTAACCTCAATAATTGTATATCCTTGCAGCATAGGTCGATGACTTTTATTTTGACCTGGGAATTCTGCTTAACCCAGGCTGTTAGACCTCCCGTAGGTCTGCCCCTAGGGCCCCTAGTCGCTGGTATACAAAAATTTAGATAACCTGGCAAATAGATAGGCTCACAAGCCCACGTCTCCTGGAATAGGCACATTTCAAACCCATTTACAAAGTCTAACCAATCTTGGGACAACAATCTGGAGGCCAAACCTGCTATATTCCATGAGAGGAACCTCCCAGTGGTGTCACCTTTGCCAATCCCCCTTTCAGTATCTACCATGACCGGTGAATTAATCAAAATCTCACAGTCACCACCCTCTCCCATAGCAATATTTGCACAATTTGCCACATTTGCCTCATATGTACCAAGACTTAATGGTGGTCTGGGATCATCCCCCCAGTCGCCCTGGCATACCTTATTGCCCCCCCTCACACTTCCATATTCCCTTTCTGGGACCACTTCTACTAAATTAGACATTACATCCCCCTTAGGTGACAGAATTGGTTCCACAATAATTTCTCTGTCCATTTGTACAACAGAATCCAAAGGTTCAACTGGATCCCGTCAGCATCCCCATCTCGTGTACCCTACTCCACCATCAAAGTTATATACCTGTTTGTAACTATCAATTGGACGCAAGATAGGGGCAGGGAAGGAGCTGACCTCTACCAAGGGAGGCAGAGTAATTCTCATTGACTCATTACACCCCCCCGGATAAGAGAACACAGATCTAGGATAGAAAAAAGTCAAGTCTACAACCCCAATCCCACCAAAACTAATATTCCATCCCGGTTTCGTAATCAACCCTACTACCCTTGGGTCTTGAAAGTTGATTATGATACACTCACCCCCCTGCTTTTTTAAAGTGTTCCCAATCCAATTGACCCTTCTAACCCCAATAATCAGGCCGTCCACATTCCCTGGCAGGGGTCTATTGACCCGCAGCCAATGCATGACTTTATTTTTTAACATGTCATATGTTTCCCATTGACCTTCCGATAAGAGTGGGACGTTGGTGAGAATGGCCACATATGGGTGGGAATCAGGGGTGAGTTGAACCGGGGGAATCCGAATTGTGGGTTTGTTGGGATGTAATTTTGATGGGCATCGTTCTTGGACAGCAAGGCTCGAAGGAGCACTATTTCCCACCGCCATGCTAGTGTTGTTTCCACCGGCTGTGGTGTTGCTATCCCTTACATGACCTCCCCTATTTACTATCTGAGAGGGAAGAGGCCCGTTTGATCCATCAACATTCTTACCTAGATTTTTATCTGTGTCTATCAAAGTACCCTGATTACGTTCCATAATAGTTGGTAAGGGTGAACTATTTTTATTAATCGCTGGGGCACAGTTTTTAATGCCATCTTTTGTACCTTTAGCCGTTGCACTAGTACAGCTGGTCTTTGTTCTCCCAGAACTACAATTATTTACAGAGGGTAAGGGTACTGCTATGTTCTTATTATTCTGACCCTGATTCTGCTGAGTAGGTACACCATTCACCATTGGGGGAGTCAATTCGACCACGGTGACACCACTATCCCGCTCGGCTAGCTTATATTTTGACCCATTCTCTCCCGATTTATTATGGGACTTAATTAATGTTTTTATTGAAAAGAAGTTATCTAAGCTAGCCTGCTCAAGATGGTCCAATTGTTTTGCTAGCTTCTCAAGTCTAGTCTCTAGAGGGTTTAAGAGCGAGCGTATTAGTTTTTCCACGCCCAATAGATATTCCGGTTTAGATGTCGGTTGCCCAGGGGCTGCTAAAGTAATGGGGTCTATTTCTGTTACTGGTGATGCAGGGATCATTTGTTTCTCTGCACCTGTTGACACAACCAATTCCTCCCCAATTGTTACCCCACTAGGGTTCTCAGCAGGAACATTGACTAAGGGTCTTTTAATGGCCAACTTCCTGATCTTGCTTGCTGGTTTTTGTACTTGGTTTTTTTTTTTTTGTGAATGTATCCCTTTTCCTCTTTGGGCATGATTTGGGCTTAATAGCCTGTGCTTGAACACACGCTTTAGATATAGCGTTTTGCCCATTTAGTGCTCTATTAGAACCATTTAAATGCTCTGTCGATAAAGTAGTAGCCACTATATCTACAGGGGAAGTACCCACTAGCTCATTGGATACAGATATATCATACTGTATATCATGTGTAAGTGGCAGTACTGTAGAAGATAGCGGGGTAACCAATGCAGGGAAACTTTGACCTGTATGCTTATCAAGGGGATTTTTCATAAGCTCGATCGATAGCCTTCGCCCGGCGCGTCTTTCCGCCAAAGCAATCTCCCTATCGATGTCTTGTGGCAGGCGTTTGAAATACGTATCTAAGGGCCCCATAACTGCCGTCTCAGCCTCACCCATAGAGGACTGCAAGGCAGAGGTACTTGCGATATTAGCCATAGTGCAAACCCCCCTACTACCTTCTATAACTAAATGATCCGGACGAACACTAAACAAATCAATTACGTCCAACAACAAGACTGCAAATATTAAAGGGGTGGCCCAGCCCGGCCTCCTGCGGCCCCGGACGGCCACAGACGGTCCCGCCCTTGTCCCGGGCTTCTCCCGCGCGCTCTCCCGCGCTGCGGGAGTAGTATCGACTTATTATAGTAACAGGTGGAAGGGTGGGAGGGGTCGGGGAGAGCGGCCCAGGTGTTGCTCCTCCGGGCTGGCAGGCGCTCCTGGGAGTTGAAGTCCCTCCGTGAGCGCACGCCGCTCGCAGCCCCGTCAGTAATCTCCCCCAGCTGACCCTCCTAGCTCCAAGCTGCTAGAGGTCACACAGCGCGATGCGGGACCCGCGGAGCGGGTTCCGCGAGCAGTAGGTGGAAAGGTCAAGGCAAGTAAATCCCAGCAGAGTGCTCTTCAATCGGCAAAGCGTCCCACTCGCTGACAGGGAAATGCTGTTTTTAAATGATCGGTGGAGGGGTGGGAGGGGTCGGGGAGAGCGGCCCAGGTGTTGCTCCTCCGGGCTGGCAGGCGCTCCTGGGAGTTGAAGTCCCTCCGTGAGCGCACGCCGCTCGCAGCCCCGTCAGTAATCTCCCCCAGCTGACCCTCCTAGCTCCAAGCTGCTAGAGGTCACACAGCGCGATGCGGGACCCGCGGAGCGGGTTCCGCGAGCAGTAGGTGGAAAGGTCAAGGCAAGTAAATCCCAGCAGAGTGCTCTTCAATCGGCAAAGCGTCCCACTCGCTGACAGGGAAATGCTGTTTTTAAATGATCGGTGGAGGGGTGGGAGGGGTCGGGGAGAGCGGCCCAGGTGTTGCTCCTCCGGGCTGGCAGGCGCTCCTGGGAGTTGAAGTCCCTCCGTGAGCGCACGCCGCTCGCAGCCCCATCAGTAATCTCCCCCAGCTGACCCTCCTAGCTCCAAGCTGCTAGAGGTCACACAGCGCGATGCGGGACCCGCGGAGCGGGTTCCGCGAGCAGTAGGTGGAAAGGTCAAGGCAAGTAAATCCCAGCAGAGTGCTCTTCAATCGGCAAAGCGTCCCACTCGCTGACAGGGAAATGCTGTTTTTAAATGATCGGTGGAGGGGTGGGAGGGGTCGGGGAGAGCGGCCCAGGTGTTGCTCCTCCGGGCTGGCAGGCGCTCCTGGGAGTTGAAGTCCCTCCGTGAGCGCACGCCGCTCGCAGCCCCGTCAGTAATCTCCCCCAGCTGACCCTCCTAGCTCCAAGCTGCTAGAGGTCACACAGCGCGATGCGGGACCCGCGGAGCGGGTTCCGCGAGCAGTAGGTGGAAAGGTCAAGGCAAGTAAATCCCAGCAGAGTGCTCTTCAATCGGCAAAGCGTCCCATGGTCAAAATGGTCAACATGTTTCAACATTTTTAATCTTGTAGGTTTTCGTCAGGACAAAGTGGGTAGAGTCGAGAGGTCTGCACATGCAAAGGTGCACCCATCTCAGGCTTTGCTAGATGCCAGACCGTAGACTTACGGCTTTGGCCTGCTTACATCGATTCTATGTAAGGAAAATCTGAAACAATAAATCAAAGCAAAACTGGTTGTATAATTGTACATTTCATTACAGTGATGGGGCTCCGATTTTTTTACATATAGTGCATCCCTTTTCGTCACCTGTGGTGTTTTATTTCAAAGATGTGCGTTCACATCTCTTGTCCACTTTTCCAAATACATGTGTGTGATTGGTTACATGCATTTCCAACAGGATGGACATGTATCCAGAGTTGTGTCCGCAGTGCGTGAAATCAAATGCTTTTGTTTTCCATACATACCCACTCAAAATCTCTATTATGGGGGCTACCAAAAGTCACAGGACATTGCCCATGCGGTAATTGTAGCATGTGTCATTTGACCACGACCACAAAAACACTAATGCTGGAGGAAAACACAAAGGTCCCACACAAATTGCAACAGCCATAATGTGGTATATCTTATCACTTGCCCGTGTGGCCTACAATATGTGGGCATGACAGGGAAAAAAGTAAAACAGCACATTGCGAACATAGAAGCACGATCAGGTGCTAAAAAGCCACCACAAAGTTGATGGAACACTTCCTTAACATGAACCATACCACTAGTGACATATGATGGACGGTAATAGAAGTGGTAAATCCAGGAAGAAACAATATGTAGTACATTACAAGTTATCTTTCTAGTCTTTATGGAACTTACTTGTATGGTATTCTATATTCTGTGCTTTGTATGTTCTGTATTCTACTATGTGACAGTTTACTGGTTGCTGCTGCAGTGAAGGTCCGCTCTTGTCCTACTCTTTATCTCAAATAAAGAACCCTTCATACTTTACCTACTTGGTCATTGGAACTCATTTACTACACAATACACAGCACCTGTTCGAGAAAGAACAGCACTGGGTCTATAGACTATCCACCAACATATCAGGTTTAAATGACAATATACCCTTGAACACTGTCAGAAATAGATGACCAGCATTTCCCCCCCTTTTTTGCTCTACTGTCAGCAACCAATTCCTTTTCTCTCTACTGTTAGCAAATAATGCTTCACAATCATTTACCAATGCTCAATCCACGTATGAGGCAGTATATACTCATGCATTATTACCTACATCTGAATTCCACTACACCAGACCCAGCACTGACCCTGAAACCCGGTTAACAAACACCACCACTCCGCTCATGAAAGCCTTCACTAAACAATGACACAAATAATCGCAACTAACTCCCTCGAACTTCCATGATTGAGTGGTTTTGTATTTAGTTGTGTAAATATGAGTGTGGTACTTCCAACTGGTGCCTTCTCTATTGTATGAAGCCCAGCAAAGTAATCTTTGCGGTTTTTCAAACATGTACTCTTTTAAATCGCAATAAAGTTTTGCAATATACAAGTAGGGAACTTTCACCGGGTTCCCTGAACAACAGCCGAGAGATGTACATTTTTTAGACAATTCCATGAAGCGCAGTCCCAAAACGTGACACGCGGCCAATCGCGCTGCGTGTTGTGCGCTACACTGTGGCCCGTCTGCCTTGAAATACACACAAGAAGAAGCCCGCACCCATCCTCGGGACTCCGTGTGGACGTCGGACAGGTATTCCAGCGGGCCGCGATTAGTTGACAAGTAAGTGAAATCACGCGATGTGTATAGCACGCACTTTGGCAAAAAGATAACCACATTCTCTTGACAAGTTCCTGACTGCCATGACAAGTGTAATGTTTCCGAACGCTACCGCGAGATAACAACATCATGGCAGCCATGTAACTTTTAAACTTTATCTCCTCCCGTACACCCTCAGAACACTCACTAAAGGCCCCCCCCACGGTATCCACGAGGCCCAACTACAGGTAGTTTTTAGTAAGTCCTAGGCCTTGGTTAAGTGTGAAACGCCTTGTATCCTGTGGAAACGACATACAGAAACCTTTTTTTTAAAATAACGGTTACAAGTTCAAGTTCAAGTTCAATTTATTTATGATTTTGGAACTCAAATGAGATCCACATAAAAAGAAGGACAAAAGATAAAACATACATTTTCGTACAATAGGGTATGGATTACTAATACACAAAGTCTTGTAAAACATCAGATAAAATCACTGATAATAATCGTAACATCCGTGTGAAATTTTAATATATATCTAAAAAGCATTTTAAAAAGTTAATAAATCCTGTGGCAAAACATTTCATTTTGGTGGATTATAAATGGCGTCTATAAATGCGGTGGCAGACAAAATAGATAGTTGTAGGCAGATTGGCCTCCTCCACTTACGCCGATGTAATAAAAGAGCCGGACAAACAAAGAGCACATGAGTAACATCCTGGATAGAATTATTACATTAATTACAGACCAGGGAGGAACCGTACCATTTGAACAATACATTATTCAGTGGAAGAAAACCCTGCCTCAATAAAAGCCAAAAACGGCGTACTCCATGGGGGAGATTCCAAGTAATATAAGATTGTACTTTATTTATCAGACAGGAGTCAATAGCCGGATAAATGCCTTTCTTTAAAATACAGGCTTCCCTGTCCATAATGAAACTTAATTTCCAGGTGGACTGTTTCAAAATGGCCTTTAGCTGATATGATGATAAAGTAAAAAGTACAGATTCGTCCAATTGAAGCAGGTCAACTGCAGTTCTTAACTTTTTTTACAATTAATGATTGCTCATTTAGGGTTCCTAATACTGCTTTCTAAATAAAAGATCTTAATGTACCAGGTTCACCCTTTACAAGGCTTGTAACCCATTGCACTATCCCTGCAAGGCCCTGGACCCAACTACTGCGCAGACCAAATTCCAACCTAAGAGAGGCCACAGAACAGGCAGAGTTAACTGAGGTTAGATTCCGCAAGATTTTACCTTCTGTTATATTTAAAAAAAAACATTTTCCTAAGTTGAGTAGTTCGATACAGTACAACAAGGAAGCTGGGACTTTAGCACGGAAAACCTCTAGTAAAAGTGCAAAGTGTCTTCTGCCTGTGGATCTATAGAGGGAGATTAAGCTTTTACCTTGTGCCATTGCTTTCCGAATATTGTTTCCTATATGAGCCTTGTCACTTGAATTTCTACACACTGTTTTTCCTAAGAAGACATATGATTTTACCACTTCCAATTTTTGCCCTCCTACAGACCAGGCATAACTCACATACTTCAACTTTTTCCTTCCCAACATGCACATTACTTAACTTTTAGACACATTTATCTTTAAGTGATGGGCCTCTGCATATTCATGTAATACCTGCAGATGACTATTTAATCCCCTCAGTATTAAATCCAGTATTAATATATTGTCGGCATATAGCAAACAGACAATCGATTTTCCCCCCCGTAATGGGGTGATACCTTCACTTAAAGATTGGGCATAGGGGAGGTCAGCTATATATAAGGAAAATAATAGAGGGGCCAATAAACAACCTTGTTTTAAGCCGTTTGTTGAAGGAATAACTTGGGATACCTCTTTCCCTCCCATCAAGACTCTACACCAAGTGTCAGTATGGAGAGCTCGCACTAACTCCAGAAGGGTGGCCGGCATGCCAAGGTCCGATAGTTTCCTCCACAGCAAAGGACGATCTACTTAATCAAATGATGTGGAGAAGTCTATGAAGGCTGCATACACTTTCCCTCCTCGGACCTTAACATATTTTTCAGTTATAACTTGCAATGCCGTTAGATTATCCATGGTTTCATGCTTTCGCCTAAATCCAGTCTGTTCAAAGGGTAAAATTTCACCAAAGTCCACCCAATCATTAATCTGTTTCAAGAGGCATTTGGCGAAAACTTTACTCACAGCATCTAAAAATGCAATTTGTCGGTAGTTATGTGGAGCATCGCGGTCTCCCCTCTTGAAAAGGTGGACTAATGTACTCCCTTTCCAAGATGGGAGAACGGTTTTGCTTGCAATGCAGAATCTAAACACCGGAAAAAGGATTTTACTCCACATTGCACTATTTTGTTTTAAAACTGAAATTGGGAGCTCATCCGGGCCCATCGCCCCAGAGGAGCGCAAACCCTTGATGACCAATTCAATATCTTTTTCAGAAGGCGGTCCATATGGTAAGAGGTCTTCATTTGCTCCACTACAATCAACAACAGTTCCGTTACTTGCATAAAGGTTCTGGATATAACCAACCCATATATGCTCCTCAATAGCAACTGGAAGTGGTCTAGATCTAACTCCACAACCCTCCCTGTTGAGAGACCAAAATGTTCTTACTTGACCTTTCAACGCAGCTTCCCGCAATTTAATCCATATACTATCTTCCCTCTCTTTTCTCACCTTAACCTTCACCCTAGTCCTTCTTTTCTTAGTAGTAAAATTCAACGATATCTTTCGGAGGAGCAGGTCAGATACTGTTCCCTAATTAATTTATTTATTTCAATATTAAGTAGATGTAGAGATCTGGGATTTTCTTTAATATTACCTTTTTGGTTCGGCTTTTTTACAATTGCAATCACCGTATTCATAAAGTCAGCAAAACATGCTATTTCAAAGGCGTTCCAGTTAACCAAATTTCCACGGCGACTTCTAGAATACTTTCCAAACCCCTAATTGCCCTAATATCCCAGTGGCATCTCTCTGATTTCTTTCCAAAACCAACCGATTCACTGTTTAATGACCATGGATCGGTCTTAATTGGGTTTAAATTTATGGTGAGAGTTAGCACTTTATGATCGCTATGGAGTGTATTAGAGACCTTAAGATCTTTCAAAAGGAAGAAGGAGGTACTTCCCACTATCACATAGTCTAGAATGGATTCACTGTTATTTGATTTACAGGTAAAGTTTGCCGGTGTATCTGAGGGTAACCTTCCATTTGCTATAATGCCATCAATTTCTATAAATTCATCAAGGAGCAGTTTCCCTCTCTTATTTGTCCTAATCTTTCGTGGAAAGAGTGCTTGAGGAATCTGCAAGGATTCTTCTTTATCCTTATTTCTGAATATGTCTGAGTTAATGTTGGAGATTTTACTGTTAAGATGCCCTAGCAGAATTATATGAGGGGTGGGTTTTGCTTCAATGGCTTTCTTTATGCATGAAAAGACCTTCTTTAAAAGTGCATTGTGGCAGGCATCTGGAGGAATATAAGCATTTATCAGGATCAGTGGTTTACATTTTTCAGCATTGTCAAAGTTGAACAATGTTATTCCCTGAAAAAGGTTGCTAGGGTCTATGTAATAAACATAATTCCATTTTATCTTAATAGACAACTGGCAAGCCACCCCGCCCCTTGCATGTCCTCTCCTAGATGGTATTGCTCTGCCATCTAGCGTAAAATAATCGTTACCTAATAATAATTTCTCTGTACACCAAGTGTCTTGGAGACAGATCACGTTTGCGTCTAATATATGTAAAAATTGCAGCTTTTCCCTGCTATTCTTTATTCCTGCAGCATTCCACGATATTATTTTTAGTTTATTGCTAAAAGAATGGGTGCAGGGGGAGATTATTATTGGATCTGCTCGACAGGACGCCAGGTAACCAATTCCATTGTAGGCTCTCCTCTATGGAGTTCCGTTGAGAGGAGAGAGAGATAGGGTCTATAAGTTTCACTTGTCTTCCGTTTTTTGAAATACAGATTTTCAAGTCCTCAGTTTCGAGAGGACGATATCTACTGCCTGAGTCTGCCTGAGTTAACGGGGGCTTGTTATCAAAAACTCTATTTCGTGGTTTCTCTAAAAAAGGGGTAACATCGATCCCCCTACTTTGTAGGCCTTCTGACCATTGAAGTATAAGATTAACAATAATTTTGGAATTAAACCTTACCCTCGTTATATATCCTACTTCTGCTTTGAAGATGGAAACTAAACTTATATCATTACTTTGTATAAGTTTCAAACTTTCGATCTCCAAAAGACATTTGAGAAGCGAGGACCTATTTAATATGAGATCCGTATCAAACAGAGGCGAGAAATCTAAATGGAATGTATCTATACTTTCCCTTTCACGGACATCATTAGGCATTTTTGGTTCACCCTTACTTTCTTACGTTTCAGGGAACGGCATAGCCAAGGGATTGAGTGCTAAAGATACTAGACTAGCAGGCATCTGCTGCACCGCAATTTCAGCATATGGTAAACCCTCTGTTACGATATTATAGGGAGCTGACTGGGGGTGTATAATATTTGGAGGGGAAGCATTTTGAGTCAACAATGGCCCTATCACCTGATCTTTGGGCTCCAGGATCACTTGGTCTACTTCGACATACCAGTTCATATCTTGTGATACATTATGCAATGACCCCTGGGAAGGATCCTTTCCAATAGAGGTCTCTGAGTGTTCTTTAAAACAAATTTTTCTTTGCTTCTTTTTTGCAAACCTTCGTATTGGTTTCATCTTTTTCCCTGTGTTCTTTTTAGGTTTCCCATTTTTTTCCTTTTTTCCCAAACATGATGAATCCAGAACACCCTATTTCTCCTCATTTGAGTGGGACTTAAAAATAGGAAATAGCTCCTTATCTGTCCTTTTTTCTGAATCCACCGTGATTTTTACTTCTTGAGCAAACTCATGAACACAATCAGCTACCAGAACTTTTGATGAGGTTTCTAGGATCTTCTCTATCATAGCCACTGTTTTCTTTTGCTCAATAGGTTGGGGATTACCATCATGGTCAATTAGGATTAAATCACAGTTAAAATTCTCAAGCTTATTCTCCACCACCGTATCTTTCTTCGCTTCCAGTCCTACTTGAATAGACTCAGTTTTTAAACTAGGTTCCTTCCCCTGTTTGCTATTTAATAATACCTTTAATATTTGGGTTACAGTTTCCAGCACACAATCTGAACCTCCAACAAATTTTTCTAGTAACGTTAGAGTGGAGGATAGCAGATGTTCTAGGGATGATAAGGAGTCCGAGACAAGTATATCCTTCCTGGTGGATTGACTGGGATGGGTATCAGTAATATTTAGATCAGGGCTCGTGGAGATGTGTGACTGTGATAGAGAGTAATTGGATTTATTAGATGGAGTGCTACTGAATAATTGAAGTCCTATAGGAGCTGTTGCTACTGGAGTATTTGCTAATTCTATGATCTTGCTAGCATCAAAGGCGATATATATCCTGCAGAGCTCTAGATCTAGATCCGGAAGAGTGAGATCATTACTTCGAGCCTCCTCAGCCAAAGGAGGACGGAGAGGTTCTTCTATGATTCCACCGGGGGCAAGTAAGGGTCTATGCACAGTCACCTCCACTGTTTTAAAAGTAGGTCCAGAGGATCCCTGGAGTGTTGGAGAAGTATTTTTATCCCCAAGGGTTTGTGTCAAAGGGCCCCGGGGTTCCAGGGGACCTTGAGACCCAACCCCGACAGTATGTGGTTCTGCAACCTCTGCCATATTTGCTGATTCAATTGGTTCAACATAATTGCTGTTCCCACTCACAATTATTCGTCCATCTCCATCTCCCTCTCTATTACTGTCTATAGTATTTGATCCCGCTAGGGGGACTCTGTCCTTTTCCCTTTCCCATAAACTGTATAGTTGACATTTTCCTTTTAACAAAATATCAGAAACGTCCTTGTTTCGTAGGGGATTTGATTTAGTCTTTGAACAAGTCCTTCCTACCAGTAACCGCCCAGACCTTAGCTTTTTAGCAGTCATTATATATAGCGATTATTTAAAGTGAAACACTGGATACCTGAGCAAACGTCACAAGCGTGAATACAATAAAATTAAACAGACGAACAATCAATAAGTCAAAAAAAGTGCACAAATATAAAACAAATACCACCGCCTTGTAGTATGACAGCTCACAACTGCTTTGCCCCTCGCGCCACCCCTCCCGCGGCCTGGGCGATTCAGCAGCGATTCGAGCTAGAACCGCATGCTGACCCCCGTCCGGCAGCTGGGGCTATGGTGGCTGAGGCAGCCAGGTGAGCCGATGAACCAACAATGACGGTGAGTGAGAGGTGACAGGGGCAGGGGCGTCAGGCTTTTCCCCCCACACACAGCTACTACTACAGATGCCCCGTCCGTGGGCCCACTCTCTCTGCACTCGGCACTCAGTTATCTTTGACTAACTCTAACACAGGGATGGGCTACATAAACATTTGTTGTAGCTGCTGCTCGTCGTCGACGTCGTCTCCCTGGCTCCCTGGCACAGTCCAGTGCAGTTCGGAACAGTTCTGCTCTTCTCCTGTTAGACCCTTCTGTTAGACCCTCCCTTGTCTGAGCACAAAAAGAAGGCACCTTAGCGGCCACAAATGACCACAGCTGACCACAGATGAAAGACTAACGCCGTTCTCTGCAGAGTCAGGTCAAGTTGCGAAGCAGAACCTCACCTGCTTGCGGCCGCTTGTCACTCGCCACTCCCCCCTGGGCAGGTTGCGTAAGGTGCTACAAGGAATCTTGCAGTGATTAGGGGAGGGTAATAAGTCTGCGTGGCCTTACGGCAGACTAACGGCGGGCTTGGCACTCTCACGGATGATATGGCAGCTGATGCCTCGCTGCTGGACTTTACGAGGAAGTGATAGCGAAAATAATGGCTTTACTGTGCTCTGCTCCACTTGTGTCCGCTAGTCTCAACTGCAGTCTATAGCTAGAAACCGGCTCAGCCTCCCTCTGCTCAGCTGTTCCCCCCCCCCCCCCCTGCACTTAGTCCTCGGTGAGGCGCAGCAAAAGACACTAGATGGCACCAGTTGGCTCGGGCAGTTTTATTTAATTAAATGAAACAACAGCTTGAAGAACCACTCTGTGGCAGCAGCAACTCGGCAGCAACAACAGCAGCGGTTCGCACACAGGTTGCCCCCGCGGTGCTCAGTGGTGCTCAGCGGTGCTTAATCACGGTATCAAAGTCAGAGTCAGAGTCGCTAGAGAAGACAGAGCCACCGCTTCTCACCTCTCTCGTTGCCCGGTTGGTCACGGTCAATTCCTCTGCTCCATAGTCCTCAGGGCTCAGTCCCTAGTCCAGACCTAGTCCGTAGACCCTCCACGGGGACGCCACAGGATCGCCACAGGATCCCTGGAGCCGGAGCTGAAGCCGCCGCTTGTCGTGTTTCTCGTTGCCGTTTGCCGTTTGGCGTTACACTGCTCTCTGCTGCGGTTACATGACACCTTTGTTCTCTCACTATTTTTATTAAAACTAACGTGCATCGACATCACGTGCCTCTGGTAATGGCAACACTTTCAACAGAGATTAAGCATAAAAAAAGTGCACCAATTATGTTGGCAAGAACGCTTGAAACCCACCATTTGATAATAGAGATTTTGAGTGGGTATGGATTGAAAACAAAAGCATGTGATTTCCTGCACTGCGGACACAACTCTGGATACATGTCCATCCTTTTGGAAATGCATGTCACCCATCACACACATGTATTTAGAAAAGTGGACAAGAGATGTGAACGCACATATTTGAAATAAAACACCACAGGTGGCAAAAAGGGATGCATTATTTATTGTTTCAGATGTTCCTTACATAGAATGGATGTAAGCAGGCCAAAGCCGTAAGTATACGGTCTGGCATCTAGCAAAGCCTGAGATGGGTGCACCTTAGCATGTGCAGACCTCACGACTCTACCCACTTTGTCCTGACGAAAACCTACAAGATTAAAAATGTTGAAACATGTTGACCATATCCTCACTGTAACTACGGTACTTTTTGGACAATTACCACCAATAGAAGTACCTATTTCTTTTAATTTAGAAGTGGTGCATGATCTCAGAATAAAGAATCGAGGGAGTACATGTAGCACACTATTTTAACTTCACTATCACTAATTCACGAAAATCACCAGCTCTGCTGCAGTTGCAGGCGTCAAAGAACACCTGAGTGACACTCGGTCGCTTGGGTGGACCCTGATAATGAAGCATGTCACCAACCAGGTTGGTGAGTGAGGGGTTTCTTAAAAAGAAAATATTTTTTTCTTTTTCTTGCATTACTTTTTCCACTCTAGTTCAAGCCACTAGGACCTTTGCGTCCTGGGGATACTCCTCGATTTGATCATTTGAAAGAATCCGCCAAGCATTCAAAGTCCATCTTCTTCCATTATTGCAGGGACCCCCAAGAAAGATGCAAACAGAAAACCTGGTAATCACCCATTTTTGAATATGAGTGATATCTAGGAATTTTATTTATT
Organism: Lissotriton vulgaris; assembly: GCF_964263255.1. Taxonomy (NCBI): domain Eukaryota; kingdom Metazoa; phylum Chordata; class Amphibia; order Caudata; family Salamandridae; genus Lissotriton; species Lissotriton vulgaris. The sequence goes on from NC_141685.1 coordinate 1,684,271,550, forward strand.
TTGAAACATGCTTGGACACGATAAACTAGATCAGAGACTGTGTTATATCTAGATTTTGGGGAATGTAGAAAAACCGGTAGTGTAATTGCACTCTCAGTCAACATGGTGTTTAGCATGACATTTTCAAATTTAGATGCAAAAAATTCAATAATGCTGCATGGTAATACAGTTCAACATTAGGGAGGGGTAGCCCCCTGATTTGAATTTAATTGTAAAACGGGTAACGAGGGTCTTGGCTGTTTATTTTACCGAATAAAATTCACAATTAATTTATGTTAAAATTGACATTTTAACCAGAGATACACAACTATTATTGTTAAAAGTCTAATAACCGCTTAGCTTTTTTAAGTGTACTTCTGTAATTTAGCATAAATAGATGATCATAATGATTAATTACAAATAAACCTAAATATCTAATAGGTTTAGAGACTACCTGTTGAGGAAAAAAGGAAGCAATACCGAAGGAGCATTAAACCAGAGCAACTCAGTCTTTGCTTAATTTAGCCTGAACCCCCTGTTCATGTGAAAGCTGTTATTTCATCGAATGAGAATATTAGATGGCTCTGCTGATAAGTAAAGAATGATATCATCTGCAAATAATGTAATCTTTGTCATGGACACTAAAGAGAGCACTATTTGGAGATTATTTTGAATTTGTATTGCCAAAGGTTCTATAAAAAAGTGAGAATAAAAAGAGGGGACAGTGGACATCCCAGTCTAGTCCCAAGCCTGATCCTAACAACAGCAGCCTCTTCTGTATTTACCAGAATTTCAGCCTCTAAACATATATAAAGCTCTTTTAACATTTTAACCAACTGCTCAGGGAGACCAAATTTTAGCAATATAAAAAACAGGGCCGGCCAGTCAACAAGGTCAAATGCTTTTTCTGCATCAAGCATTAAGATCGCTGCCTTGACCTTGTTGACTGACAGGTAATCAAATGTTTGCGTTAAGAAGTAGGTATTGGAGGCCAGAGACCTATGAGGTATAAAACTTGTCTGATCCTGATGGACCACCTGTTGTGCACACAGATCAGCCTTGGTGCCCACATTTTCTTGAATATTTTGTATTCTACGTTTAATAGACTTATCGGGCGGTATGCGCTGGGAGCGCTGGGTTTTTGATACAGGCTCACCATTTTTTATCAGATTATAAAATTTAGTGAGGAAGGGCAAAAGCAAGTGCTCGAAGGTCTTAAAAACGTCAACGGGGATACCATCATTACCAGCGGCTTTTGCATTAGCTATAGTTTTTAATACATTACTAACTTCGGTTTGTGAAATAGGTTTATCGAGGTAGTCGATCATGCTCTTTGACATAGAGGGCAATCGTAGAAATTCAAAATAAAAGTGAAACTAAGCTAATTTCCTGCTTCTCCTCATAAATAGTTTTAAAGTGTTGCAGAAAATTCTAGGCAATTTTATACTTTGAATCTACAACTAAACCTTTATCCGTATCTCTGATCTGAGTGGCAACATTTTGTCTATTCTGGATTTTTGTAGCCCAGGCCAAACATTGTCCTATATGTTGACTCTTCTCATAGCGTTTTTGTTTATAAGCCTTACCCCCTTTGCCTGTAGATAAAAAAAATTGCCTCAGCTTGTCAATTTATTCGGGGGGTGGTCTTGTACAACGTTTCATTGCACAAAAGACACTTAAGCTTAAATACAGAAAACCAAATAAAAAGCACATCTAATTATAAAAAAATATAACTTTGATGCATTTGTGTTTCTCTGCTACCCTAACTCGACCCACACCCAACCCATACTGCCCGACCATGTGGCAAGAGTCCCTCTTGCATTGTGCTATGCAGAATCTCTATCTGAAAGAATTCCGTGGAAGTGTGTCCTAGCCTGTCAAATTCACCTCCCCCTAACCACCCCACCGATCCCTTGCTAACATTCTTAAGAAGGCGCTGCCCCCACAGAAGAAAAATAAATGAAACTGTTCATTTAAATCCTAAATACATCTTTAGTTTCTAATTGATTTTAGAAAATAACAAGTATAGTGTGCTTGCCTTGGATGACTTTGTGCCTAGGTACCAGCAGGGCAACATCTTGTTTCATCCTGTTAATCAGCTTAGTTGATTTAGGTTTTAAGTGCTTCTTGGCTGGATTTGAAGTGTCTAGACGGATATCCTGAATAAAGTTAAAATTTCCACCCCAAATTATTGAACCCTCAGAAACAGCCAATAAATCATAGATTTGGAGCAAAGCTGAATTATCATTGAATATAGTACCATATTAATTCAAGAGATAAAACAATGCACCTCTGAGCTTATTTTTTAAAATAATTAAATAATTCCACTGGCCTTGAGCATCTAGACTAACTTTTAGCACTTCACAGTTACAATTACTAGAAAACATGATAGCCACCCCACAACAGACATACTTGCAGAAGCAAAATAAGCTTGATCATACCCCTTAGGAAGAATTAATATTGGTGTTTTGACCTAAAATGAGTTTCCTGTATGAACAAAACCTGTGGAGATAAGGAAAGCAACCACGTCAACACTGTGCTTACTTTTCGTGAATTCAACAATCCATTTGAGTTACACCAAATTATATTGATGCTATCCATTTGTTATAAAAATTACAATGTGTCACTGCACAAAAGACACGTGAGCTTACATAAAGAAAACCAAAAAAAAAAGCACAACTAATTATAAAAAAATACAACTTTGATGCATTTGTGTTTCTCTGCTACCCTAATTCGACCCACACCCAACCCATACTGCCCGACCATGTGGCGGGAGCCCCCCTTGCATCATGCCATGCAGAATCCCTATCTGAAAGAATTCCATGGAACTGCATCCTAGCCTGTCAAAATCACCTCCCCCTAACCACCCCACCGATCCCGCGCTGCCCCCACAGAAGAAAAATACAAGAAACTGTTCATTCAAATCCTAAATACATCTTTAGTTTCTAATTGATTTTAGAAAATCCTTTGCTTATTTTATTTAATTATTTGTGTGTTTTGTAAAGCGCACAGCTGCCCCAACGGGGCGTCCCGGCGCTGATAGATCCAGAAGCAATAGGCACAGGATACAGGTTAATAGCCAAAGAGATAAGTCTTAAGAGACTTGCGGAAAATAGGTTCTGATTGGCATGCGCGAAGGGATATGGGGAGTTTATTACATCGCTGGGATGCACAGACTTCAAAAGTTTTCCCTCCCTTTCGAGTTCTCTTGAATCTGGGGGTAACCAGAAGAAGTTGAGAATTTGAACGCAGTGTTTTGGAATTGCGGTAGGGACGTAGGCTGGTTCTGAGATGAGCAGGGCCTTTACCCTGTGTGGCTCTATATGCCAAAATCATGGCTTTAAACTTGCATCTCTTAACGACGGAAAGCCAATGTAATTTACGGAGATGCGGAGTGATGTGGTGTCTGGGTGGGATTCCCACCACCAGACGAGCCGCCGCATTTTGAACCGTCTGTAGTTTATGGCACAGACCTGCTGTAATGCCAATATAAAGGGCATTTGGGAACAAAAGGGGATAGGTTCTTTATGTGGTGAGGGCTAGAAATAATATCAATAGTGAACAACACAAAGTACCCAAACCACCGTGACTCAATACGTCTTTTTGATACAGGGTAAGAAACCAATTTATTGTCGCTTCCCTAGACACCATTATTTTGTGTCAATCATTTTGTATTTTTTATATTTTCAAAGAATTGCTGACAGAAAAAGACATTGATTGCAAATATTTACAAGGCTAAACAAACTTTAACAAACATTAAAGGCAAAGATTATTTACACATTTAGAAACCATTATGTCACACATTAGAAAGTATTCTCCCATCAGACATTAAATAAAACAATTATTGAAAAAATAATACAAACATTTTTATCACAAACAACAAAAAAATTGCAAACACTGAATGAGAGAAACTAGGGGTTGGGAGGATAGAATATAAGTAATTAATTGACTTATATATATTTTAATGCTGGACCAGCCGGTCCTAGCTTTTGTACAACAATGATAGTTTGTATCTCCCAAACAACACTGCCGACGCGTTTCTAGACCCGACTGGAGTCACTGGTCTGTCATCAGGGCTGTTTGTGTCTTGTATCTGTAGATACAAAAGCAATGTTTTGCTTAGTGTAGTGTGTGGGCTCCTTATTACCATGAAGTAGCTATAATGACGGTGTGCGCTACATACCAAGGCTGCTCAATGTAGAATTTCAGAGGGGGTCTTTTTTAGGTCCGTTTAAATGAATAGCGTGGCCAAACAGAGAAGCCTAGAAAGATTTCAAGGATGGTTTTTTTTTTTTTTTTTAAATTTTTGAAAACCTTTATTGTTCAAAAAGGCAAACAAATACGGGCCTACAACCATCCGGCCGGCCTCGAGAGCATTGTAAGCGCAGTTGCAGGTAGACGGATCCCAGCAGTATCACAGTACAAGTTAGCAAACATTCCAAGTTACACTGAACATGAGAGAACTGCCGGGGAACAGGAGGTATGAAGGTTAATTTTAAGATTTTTTAAATGATATACTATAAAGAATAGAGACTAAGAAGGATCAGGGACCAAACAACCATCAAGAAACTGGAGCGGGCAACATCCATCAGCAGTCATTAATAAGTCAAAAACATAGGCAGTAGAGCGGCACAAAGCGATACAGAAGGATATATAATCACTCATCCTACCGCAGGCCGATCGTCACCCCCCCTCCACCTAACCACCCCACCGATCCAAAGAAAAAGGAAAGAGATTAGCAAAAACAAAAGGGGAGAAATATAAGGCCCATAGAACCGAAGATAAACAACCCCCCCCCATCCCCCCACCCTACACGCATGCAGAGGCTACGGCCTACCCCCCCCCCCTTGCAGTGTGTCTGTCGCCCGAAAAAGAGTACCCGAAATACAGCAAGAAGACAGGAAGAAAGGAAAAAAGAGTCACAAATAAACCGAGAGGAGGGCCAATTCTATATGCTCCCGGTCACCCCAGCCACACATACATCCTCCACCCCAAGTATCAATACTAAAATAGAAAATAACAATTACGATTGCAAATGGGGAGAGTCAACACTTGGCGTGCGTCCGAATCAGATACGAAGCGTCCCTAGCCTAGTCTCCGCCAGCGAGTGAGTCAATACTACGAAGGAAACCGCCTAGCCCTGGCCCGATCTGGGATGCCCCCCGAAACATACCCTTCGAGGAAAGCCAGCCCCCTCTGAAACAAAGAAACAAAATGGCCACAAATAGGAAGGGGGAGACTAGTGAACACAAAATGGACGTCGCCAGTCTCCAGTAAGTCCGTCGTCCTCAATGAAAAGCGCCTCCAGGATCGCCCGACGGCACAAGTTCCACAGTGGGGAGAACGGAGGCCACAAAGAAATTTCAATCGAGGGGGCTAGAGGCCGCATAGACGGTGCCCGAGTCAATAGCGATGGTAAAAGAAACAAAGACTCAGTCCTCGGAGGAAGGGGAAACAAAGTAGCGCAGGTAGAGCTGGCGGACGGCCGTCCGCAGGTGCCAGTACAGTCAATAACGGTCTCCCCATCGCCATGAACGTGTGAAAACATTGTAGCCCCTTCAAGCACCGGCAAAGGCAAATCCAAGTGTTGCCGGGAGCAGACCCGCCGCTCCCGCCCCAGTTCGAGCACTGTTTCATCGAGCTTCTCACACAGTGCGGGGGAGCCATTTTCCAGCGCGGATCGTAGATCACAAAGGACAGCTAGAACGGCCCCGTAAGACAGTGCAGACTGCGGTCCCCCTGTCACAAAATCACGAGAGGGCTCATGCAATCCATCCCCCAGCTCAGTCCGGGTACTGCAGTCCCAAGGCGAGGGTGGGCGATCTTCCCCATACTGTGAGTCGTCGAGCACCGCCATCCTGCCGGGAATCCAATGTGAAAGCTGGGGCGGGTGCGCCATGAATAAGCTGCAATCAGAGCCACTGATGCCTCCAAGGCTAACTGCAATCGATCGTCCTTTGCAGAGAGCCGTCTCGTCCCAGGTGTAGAGTTGGGGCAAAGACAGGAGCAATCCGCCGATGTCGGACTGGAACAGCAATGGAGTCCAAGCAGCACACCTCCAACACCGACTGTATTTGACCATGGGATTCGCTTCCTTCAGGAAATCCCTAAAATCTAAGATTGGAGCGTCTTGCGTGATTCTCCTGTGATTCTAATTTCAAGTCAAATTCTAAGATTTTTGCAAATTCATGTGTAGAACGAGATTGCAAAAGTACCAGTTTATCTTCAATGTCTGAAATTCTTTGCTCTGCTGCCTGAAACAGTTTTGGAAGTACAAGCAAGGTTTCCTCCATCTTATTAAGTCTTTGATTTAATAATTTTATGTCCAAAGCTTGCTGTGCCTTTAGGCCACGAATCTCCGTCAGAATTGTATCACGCACCTTTTCAACAGCCTCAGGCAGAAGCTCCTGTGGAGCACTGGAATTGTGAAGGCAGGATGCATGTGAGGGAGCATTAAGGTCATGATTAGCAATCACTTGTGAGCTGGAACTCTGTACTACAGAGTGCCCAGAAGATAGTTCATCTGAGATTTCAAGGACAGATGGGCACTGCAGTTTGGCTTCTCTCGCTCATTTCGGGAGTCGTCCCCCTCAGGTGTTAACGGCGTTGATCCAACTAATGTTATACTGCCATAGGACTTGCCTGGCGATACCACCATTCTAGCCTTATCATTGCCCTCCACCCTGGCAGGCGTGAGTCCAAAATTTTGGAATAGCGGAAATGTTTTAACTTTTTGAGAAGACCGGCTTATTTCACTTGTATTGAGCTCCGCGTTTGTTGTCAGTAGAGCTAGAGCTCGAGAAGGAGTTAAGTTCTCTGAGCCTCTAGATATTGAAAAGGAGGTACTGCTGCTTCTGCTTGGGCCTCTGCCATGATCAGCTGGTGTGAGGGTAATCCAACAACTGCCTCCTTCCAGTGTCTAGCCAAGATTGAAGGAGAAAACCGGTACACCCGCCGAGATCTCCATCTCTTTATCTCACCATCTGGCAACTCTGCACTGAAAAGCTTTCTTGCATTTTTTAGCAGGGACAGGTGGGATTTGCAAAACAATTTTAGTGCGAAGTTGTCACACAACAGTAGGACGCATATAATGTAAATGAAAATAAACAAGTATACTGCGAATAAATATAAATGGCTAGATATAAATCATCTAAGCCACCTAATAATAGCAGACAAGACCCTTTGTTAAGCAAGAGCAGGGAGGAGCACATACTTTGCGGATCACATTTGCGCCCCCTTTTCAAACACCAGTCACAGGAACTCCTTTTTTCAGTCCCAAAATAGATGCAGGTATTCCCAATGAGCAACAGAGCAATCCAAACTACACTGCCTGTATGAGAACTAATCAACCTTCTAAACAGCAGAGACGCAGGGAGAGACGGAGCCAAAAATTTGGCAAAACCTAAGCTGCAGATCCCAAGGCTTTTAAGCCATGCCGCAAGCACCTTCTGTTTTTCTAATCCATCAATACGTAGATGGCCCTCCGGGGATCCAGGCGGCAGCTCCCAAGGCTCTTCTAGCCGTTACACTGGCTCAGTTTTTCTGACTCATCACCACAATGTGCTTTTAACACCACCAGAGTCCCGCATGTGGGGGAAGAACGCCAGCGTTTGATGGAGGAAGGGGGTAGAACCAGGGATGCCGATTCAGCAGACGTCAGCAGCAGGACATATGGTAGCTGCTGCTGACTCTGGCAGTTTTTTCAAATCTTAACAGTGTCAAAACTATCCAGAAAGAAAGAGTTTAACAACAGTATAATCTTCAAACTGAATTCACTAGTATGTATGTAACATTGGAATTATTTTAAAATTTTACATTAGAAATGAAGATGTATATGGGAGTTTGATTAAAAGGAGTATAACAGTGATGATAAAAAATATCTGCAATGAACTGTATCTATTAAAGGGTATGTGTTTAAGAGGTTAGTGGTGAATGTTTTGGGAAGTAAGAGAATCACTGTCTCTTTATAACATTGTGTATTTTATTGAAAAATAACAGTATAGTCTTGTGGAAAGTTGCAATGAGGAACTAAGAAGGTTTTAAATGTCTAAACATCATGTGCAGAGCAGGTACATCTGTTGTTTGCATTCTGGGAGTTGTAGTACTTTTAGTCACATTATTAAACAGGAATAGTGTAGTGAGAAATATAAGATGAGAACATGCTGTCCGCCTGTATATGAATTAGAAAGAGGTAATACTTGCTAGGTATGTATTGGGAAGTGTTTATCAGTGTGGAGTTTAACTTCTATGACTGTTTTGCATATGATTAGATAGTGAGATATGGTTATAGTGCTTGCACATAGCTATATATACGTTGGGACCTTTGAATTTGCTTATAGATGCAGAGAGGTGTAGATTTTGGTAAAGATGGCTTGCAGGTGTACATCTATAAATAAATTGCAAATATGTTTACATGGTGATCTATTTTCAATAAGGCTGAATACAATTGCATGTATATTGTGAGGGTTGTTTTTTTCTTTTTACATGGTTTGTTTAAATTCAGAAGGATTAATAGTGCAAAATGCCTTGAGATTTATTGTGGGAGCTTCATTTCAAGTGTAACTTTTGTTTGAGATATGCTGAATATATGTATTAGAAACAGAAGAAGTATTTGAGAAATGATGTAAGTATGTCATTTGTAAGAGGTTTTATTCTTTGAAAAATGTGTAAATATTGTTTTACCGTTTCTAGAGAGCCATGTATGCAATTATATATCAAGTGTGATACCTAGATTTCACTCACTCATAGCTCAGAAGAAAAGCATGTATACAGTAAAACAGGTAGTTTGATACTGACAGAAGGAGAAAACCAACAATGCTGGGATATAGTGACCACTGTTATGAATCTAACAGCAATTATGGTACTTTCTCAATCGGTCAGGCAGTATTCAGGCACTCATGCAATCACCACTTACAATCGTTTCAGTCATTGAAATACTGAGGCACACTCTTGCACTGATGAAACACTCAGGGTCTACACATGCACTCATGTAACTATGTACAGAGTACCATTGTAGTAAACCTATCACCCATCCAGTACCTATGCAGTCATTTAAATACTGAGCCAATAGTCTTGAACTAATACAATCACCCCAGCAGTATACTTACTTTCATTCAATCTCTCAAGCTTTAACAATGGAGTCACATAGTCACTCAGACACTAGTCATTCACTCATGTATTTTGCCAGGCACTACTGATGCACTCATTCAGTTTTCAGGCACTACACATGTAGTTATGTAATCATCCAGGCACTACCTGTTCATGCAACCAAAAAGAAATGGGCAGCATCCAATTGCTGAAACACTATTCATCCACTCATCCATTCATCCAGGCACTAGAGATGCACTCATTTAATCATCCTACCAGTATCTATGCATGAATTGAATTATTAAAGCTTTAGTCATGCACTTATTGAATCATTCAGGCTCTACTCTTGCAATCATACAAACACCCAGATACTAGTGGTATACTCATGCAAACATGCAGCAGTAAGTATGCAAATATGATATGACCCATGGAGTTATGACTTAGTCAGGGAATCATCTAGGCACTACTTGTATCCTCATGGAATCACCTTGGCACTATCTATGCACTTATTCAACCATCCAGGAAGTATTGATGTGTTCAACCACAACCCCATGTATTTTCAAGTTTAATGAGGAATATGTAGTCATTAGATAATATGGGTGAAAGGTTTACTACAATGGTACTCTCTGCGTAATTACATAAGTGCATGAGTAGAGCCTGAGTGTTTTGTTCAATGCACATGTGTGCTCCAGTATTTTCTTAATGACTTCATGGGTTGTATGTGGGTGTTTTGATGGCAGCATAGGTTCTCCAAAAATGTTATAATGAGTGTATAGTTACAGCCTTGTAAATTCAGTGTTAAATGTTAAAAAGTATAGAGGAAGGAGAGATTCAGTGAAACGGAATTAACTAATTGAGACAGTAGTCGATAAGGCCTTTGCTTTGAACATTAAGCTTTTCCATTTGATTCTAAATAGAATGGATACTCTTGACAAAATAGTGTTGTGCATGAGGACACAAAACCAGAGAAAATATTAGTGACTAGAAGTAACTGTGGTACAGTTTTCAGTGGAGAATGGATGCATACTTCTTGCACAGAGCCTTTCTTGACTGAAGAAAGCTGTCTCCATGATTACAAATGAGTTCATGCTATTGATTAAAGAGGACGATGTTATGAAATGAAGAATGGTAGTCTTATAGCAAAAGAGGTAATGGTACCAAGAAATGTAGAAGAAGTTACTGCAGAAGAGGTACAAGGAAGGCGTAGTCAGGGTACTGTATATAAATGGAATTGCCGTAGAGTTTCTAGTATTAGACAGCAATTCATTGATTTATTAAGAAAGTTCACACATGTCTTTCCAAGACGGAGTTTAGAACACAAAATAAGTTATACCACTCAACAATGTGAACTTTAGGTAGGAGGCTGTATTATGTGAAAAGTCCTGCTTTATGTTTAGGAGAAATGAATAGAGCACTTTGTGTGGTAGTGTGGCAGACTTAGAAAAGGTTTGTGGTGATGTGCAGTTTCATTTCTTTAGTCCTGAAAGGATTCTTTGGAAAAAGAAGAGCTGTAAAGAGGAGGAGTTCCAGAACAAGACACATATGTTACAGTTGATAGTTTCAAAGAAGAGATTACAAAATGTAACACAGTGTTGTCTAAAAAACCAGAGTATGTTTGTATATGTTGTCGGTGCACTCACTAAATTAATAAATTTAAACTTTATTGTTTAGTTAATTAAAACCATAACAATTTGATGAATATCACACACAGGTATAAAATTTACAAATTTTTCGCTAAAAAAAATGTTACAATGTTAAAAAAAAGTTCGAAGCATTAATTGTTCATATTGTTTTTATACGTTTCTCAAATGCCTGCAAGAACTTCACCAGCTTACAGTGTATTCTTGGAGCAGTAGTATCCAGGCTTCCAATAATGGCTGATCTACATGTTCGTAGTTTCATGGACCGATAACTTTCCTTTAGGTGTGACCGTTCCATGGATAGCATCTTACAGTGACAAATTATGTGTATTAGGTCCTCTTTAGGGCTACCACACAGTCGACAAGAAACGTCGTCAAGCAATTTCCAGGCAGGTTCATTTGCTTGTGTGGGAAAGTCACCAAGTCTCAACGCCATCAGCTTTTTCTTAATAAAAATAGAGTAAGTTGTTTCCAGGTATTTTGCAGCTGTCAATGTCTTATAGCCATTTATCACAGCCCATGAGTGCGAACGATGGGAGAACTTTTCTTTGTCCAAGATTAACGAATGAAGTTTGGCCACTTTATTTAGGGTCTGTTTTAGGACAACAAATGACAGATTATTATCCCATAGGGTTTTTGAGCAGGTTGTCTCCAAAGCTTGCATGAGAAATTGATTTGCTTTGGAATTCTTTTGGGAATTAAACTCTTGCCATAGGTAGGTATTCAGATTGTTGTTACTTGCTTTTTGCTTGATCTGATACCAGACCTTAATATAAGAGTATTGTCTCCCCGGTATTTCATTTTTTAGTCCAAATTCAAGTCGTAATTGCGCTGGTGATGTTGTGCGTGGGAGACGTAATACTTTATTGTATATTTTAGTTGTCAGGATGTTTAGTAGGTCGGCATCCTGTCCGTGCATTGCAACACTTGCATAGGTCAGGGTTGGGAGGATTTTATTTGCCATTACGGTTAGAAGGGGTTTAAGTGATGGCCCTTCCAATTTTTTTGCCAAGGTACTTAGTCCAAATATCAGAGCACCCGCTCTTTGTGTCAGATAGTTCCTCTGTTCTTTTAGGTTAAGTTTGTCATCTATATAAAATCCCAAATATTTGTAAACCGAGACTTTCTCTAGAGGTTTTCCTTTTAACCATATATCATGATGCAATCCACGGCGGTTAGTGATCAACATAGTTTTCGTTTTTGAAATGTTTAATGACAACTTGTTTTCCATCAAGAAGACCGACAGTTCCGTTACTAATCTGGTTAGCCCCACCTTTGTTAGGCTCAGAAGGACAATGTCATCTGCATAAGCCAAGTGCGTGAGCTGTAAGTCGCCAAGTTTTGGTGGGTGGGCATTGCAGTGGTTCAATTTTGCAGAGAGATCTGAGATAAAGAGGTTAAATAAGTGTGGCGCAAGAACACACCCCTGTTTGAGGCCGATGGTTGTGGGAACTTTTCTCGAAAGTCGTGATCCATCACCAATTTTTACTTGCGACCAAGTATCAGAATAAAATAGCAGCCAACCCTTTAGGATACACTCAGGAATTGCCCATGATCTCAATTTCGCCCACAGCAGATTACGATCCACACTGTCGAAGGCCGCCTGAAGATCTATAAAACACATGTTCAGATCCTGCTTTCTACTCATGCACTTTTCTGCAATCATAGTTGTGGATAGGATATTTGCTGTTGTTCCGATCCCTTTCCTGAACCCCGTTTGATTTAGGGGAATCAGTTCTTTCTCACTAGACCATGCGACCAAATCATCCAAGAGTAGAGAAGCAAAATATTTTGTCTCGATGTCCTGCAACGCTATCAAACGATAATTGTTTGCTAAGGATCTGTCCCCACCTTTATAAATCGGCGTAAATATTGATCCTTTCCAACTCTCTGGTACTTGGTTCATGTTCTGTACGTCTGAGAACAGTTCCACCAGGCAAGGTCCCCAGAATTCCGGAGCATATTTGTACACCGCTTGTGGGATGCCATTTGGGCCTTGCGCCCCACTTGTTTTTCCTTTTTTGATTCTTTTAATTATTTCTTCCACCGTATATGGATTATTCTTAGGGGTCGAGCTTATTGAATCGCTATGGTCTCTAAACAACGATTTACCCCCTTTTTCTTCTACATAACACAGTTTATTTTGATTTTTAGAGCATAGGTCACTACTTTGTGTTTTTTCCGGAGTGACTGAAAATTTAGATGCCAGAAATGCTGCCCACTCCGATTCCTGCACATTAGAACTCAGGACGTTACAAGGTCTTGTTAGTTGGTTTATTGTTTGCCAGAATATATTAGAATTCTGTAGTTTTGAGCTATAGATTAGTTTCAACCAAAAGCTGTCGTTTATTGATCTTTTATATTCCCAGATCATATTTTTGTATTCTTTTCTTTGAGCCCTAAAAAAGGCCCATTGGCTTGGACCATGATTTGCCGATTGTAGCTTCCTTTGAGTTTTTCTAAGATATCTTCGCAGGTCTCGTAGTTCTTTCGGGTGTTTTTTCCCTGGTCCTTCAGGATCAGGTTTCGTAATAGGCGGCTTCATCTTTGATTTAAATTTTTGCAGAAAAAGAGACCATTTTTGAATAGCGTTCATTGGGGAGCTCCTTATCTCAATCAGTGTGTCCTTCATTGTAGTGAACCATTCATGATCATTTGTGTTGGACCAGTTTATCCGTTTCAAATTAACAGTACTTAACTGGCCTTCTGGTAAGTGTGACGGTTGCAGTCTTTCCTTATTCAAATTAAAAAAGCTATGTTGCAATGCATGATCGCTCAACAAGGTAAACTCTATTTTAAAATTGATCACCAAGGGGATTAATGACAGACTAACCATTGTAAAGTCCAACGTGTTTTGAGAATGAGGACCATAGTATGTTTTCCTGGGGGGTTGATCTTCGGAATATCTCCCGTTCAATACTCGCAATCCTAGAAACTCCAATTCAGTCACTAATTGGATTGCTAGACTGTCTTTACGTGGACCAGCACCTCCTTGCCACTGTTGGGGGACTCCCCAATAGATATTATCAGATAATAGTTTATCATCGTCTGTAGGTGTTAAAATCAAGTTGGAATTAAAGTCACCCGTTAGTATGAGGTTGGAGAGTGGATCAGTAGCCCGTAGATCCATTATGACTTTGCACAATGACTCATTCTTTAGGTTTTTCGCCTTGATTTTTGGTTGTGTGTAATAATTAACCAGTATTGTTGGTTTGTTACAGTTATTACTTTGATCTGTTAATTTAATTAACTGAATACTGGGATCCGGTGATTGTAATTGTACTGAATTAATTTTTAAAGATGAGGATACATATACTGAAAGGCCGCCAATTGCACGGCCGTAGATTTTACATTTTTCTGCTGCTACGTTATAATGAATGAACCCAGCAAGTGCTATATGTTCTTGGAGCCAGGTTTCCTGTAGCACAATTATATCGCAGCCGTGCCATTCTTTCAGAGGAAGCCCCCCTTCCAGCAGTCTCTTAGCACCTGCAATATTCCATGAAACTAGATGAATATCCTTGTTAAGGTCTTGTTTCTGTTTAGTTTTGAACGGTCACACCTGCCTTTTTGCATTTAGCATACCAGGGAGCCATTTCCAATTGTCTAGTGTACTCTGTGATTCGACATTTCCCCGTTTTAGTTCTTCACGTGGTGATGGTGGATCGCTTCTACCCTTTGCATTAAATAGAATTGAATAAACTGGTTTCCTTTGATTAACATGTGTGTCGTCAATTTTCCTAGTAACTTGAACTCCGCACAACCTCTTCAATGGCGGCGGGTATCGAGGGGAAATTTGATAAGATATTTTAATGCCCCACAATTGAAAGATATCCACTTTCCTCATGATTGCTTCTGCTATATCCGTTGATTTCCAGGTTGTCAGAGTATGTTCCGCTGATGTTTCATTGGGGCCTTTTAAAAATTGTACCTGCTCAAGATCTGCCGTGTTGATTTCCTTTAGGTCATCAAATTTTGTCAGTAACTTCAGAATATTACTCCTATTTAATATGTCATGTGTTCCCTGGGACTTATACTCTGGTGACCAAATTACTTTATTCAGCTCAACACCGACATTGTGATTAAGCGGCCTTGGCGGGATGACTGATTCCATATTTGCCTGACCAACCTCTAAGTTCTTTCCGCCGAGTCTTATTGGTCTCTGCGACGGGGAGCTTGAGTCTACATTCAGTCCTTGGCATTTGTAAATGGATGGAACCTCTCTGATTATGATTGCCCTGTCCGTTGTTGGTTGAGTCGAAGGCGCTGGAATTCCCTTTAGACCCTCATCACTATGGTTTAACATTTGTGCGAGGTTAGTTAGACATTCAGGGACAGTATTTTTTTCTATTGGCTGAACATCCACCTGTAGTGTTGTTGATTTTATTTCCACTATACTCCCACAAGATTGTAAATGACCCCTCTTAACATCCTTATCCAAACCTGGGACCATGACTTCAGTATGGTTGATGTTATAATTTGCTTCTTGCTGCGTGCTCTGATTATCATTATATTTGCATTCTCTTTTAGGTGTTAAAATAGGTTGGTGATTTGTGCCCGCCATCTCGGTTTGCTGTATTTTTCCCACAGATTTTGAATTAGTAAGTGTGTCAGATTTCTGGAGGTTTTTATCAGCATTTTTGGACACTGATTTACCTCCTTTAGCTGTTTCATTACTTACTATTAACTCTGTGTAGCTTTCAAATTTACCAGTTGATTTTGACAAACATTGGTTCAGATTGGAAAAGATTGGATATAATCCACTATCCTTGTTTGGAATGACCCTACTTTTCTTATTTCTGGCTTTCCTCTCTTTTTTGCTTTGTCTCTTGGTTACCATTGGCTTTGTGGTCTCGTTATTTCCAGCGTCGTTCTCAACTATTATGTCAATGACATCACCTGTATTAGTCTTAGCCAAAGCCATGTTAACCTCATTGATACAGGTCTCTTTTGTAGTCTTTTCATCGACCTGTAAGTTTAGCTCAGGCTTGGCACTGGTCCTACCAACCTGCGTCTTGTCTGCATTAATTAATCTTTGGTTTAGGGTTAAAATCTGTTCTAAGATGACTGGGAGAGTATGCAGTTTATCCAAAACGGGGCCACAGGAACAGGAGGATTGTACCTGATACGTATGGGCTTGAGCTCTTGATATTAGGCTATTTAAGTTGTCCAGCTTTGTATTTATCCCGGCAATATTGGTTGCAATAATGCTCATTAGATCGATTTGGATGTCCAATTTATCTGATTGCATTGTCATAGTTGCCGAGTCCATTTGCGATTTAGTCATGGGTTCTTCCTTAGTTGGATCTTTGTGGTTTATGTAATATGTGTTATTCGTTGATGATAAAGTCTCAGACTCCCTGGCACCCGTTGGTCTCTGTAGATGTTCTATGTGACCCTCGTCTGCCAGATGATTGACCTCCATGACACTCTCGGTTGTTCCTCCCCCCTCTGACTCCCCTTTTCCTGGGAAGGACCCCACCGACATGTCCTTCCAGTCGTCCTTGTCTGACAATGAGCTTGTTTTGTGACTAGAACAGGCCACTTCCGTTGAACCCGCGCTGTAGGCTCCCCCTATAGCTGTAGGCTCTGTTAGATCCGGAAGAGCTTGACTCAGTCTTACAGTTGTTGACAGATCTGGGGACTGTGGGTTTAAGGAGGTCTTTGGTTTGATCACCGGGGTATTGTGAACTAATGCTGCTATTGTAACTTCATGATTTTTTCCCCACACTCCTGTTGATTTTTCCTTGTTACATAAACTCTCCGTCTGATCAGTATGTTGACTTATATCACTCGATGGATTATTAGGAGACACAAAAAAAGTTTGAGGAGGCTTTGGTTGGGGTATCCCACCGAAGTTCCCTGTGATGGATCTCAGTTATGGGCTCTATCGGTGTTAAAAGGCCCTGGACTCCTTCCGTTGATGAAAACACTACATCCCGGGGTCTTTCAAGTACTGGAATCGATCGCATGATGAAATTTTGTTTTGGATTGATTTTTCAAACAGCGAGGCGATTGGTGAGATCAGTGGGTTTTGTATAAAACTTTTTGCTTTATTGGCATTCTGTTCTTCCAGTCTTTTTCGTTTGCGGGTGCCTCGTATAGCTGGGGTCTTATCCCCTGGAGCCTTCCTCACTTTCCCAGACCTCATGATATAACCAGCGAAAATGTTTTTTATTGACTTATCTTTATTTTATTTTTTTTATCTTGATCTTTGACTTTGTCTTAATCTTGGCTTTATTATGTCTTGGACCTTGGGTGTCGCCCTAGCCCAGCCCTAGCCTAGGCAATACAAGTATTGAACAACCCCTTACTGCAAGATGCTCACGAGGTAACTCAAGCCTGGTGGTACAGACTGCACAGTCCACACGCAAACCACACGCCCTCCCAAGCCTGTCTGCACCCTTCGCTCCCCTACCGTGTAGCCACGTCGTACACCGCACCAGGCACAACACTAGGTGGATCTGGTGCAGCTGCCGTCAGGGAAACCACGTTGCAGTAATTGCGGGGGTAGCCAGTCTCCAATAGATAGGCTCTATGGCTGAGGTTAGAGGCAGCTTGCACGCTTTTGCAAAAGTCTGGGAAAATCGGCAAGCGGAGCACACGGGAGGACCTCAGGTGAAGCAGACCTAGTCGGATTCCCTCTCCTGGTCACACCCCCGGCTCTTACTTAGCGGTTGCCTCTACCGGCAACCGCGCTCGCCTCACCGTCTCACTGCCTCTACCAGATGCTCGTGTCACGGCTTGCACTAGCTCCTTATGCCGACGTGTATATACCTTGCCTCACCTCCCTTTTGCAGTCGAAGAGAGTGATATTCTTGCCACAGCCCACAACTGCCAGCCGGAGCCAAGCCGAACCACTCCGGAACCCGAGCCGAGCCGAGCCACTACTGGAGTCTCAGCTGGGGCGAAAGCTTGTTCCTGTTTTCAAACGCCACCGTAGTACCACGCAGAATCCGCCGCACTCCCCAATCTCCTTGTCTCCTCTGTGTTCGGCGTTTGGCGTTGAGGGGAGATGTGCAGCGGGAGGACTCGCTGCTGCTGCAGCTCGCTGCCTGCGGGATTGTGTAATGGTGATCCTGCGGTCTGACTCTCTGCTGCTCTCTGCTGGCAACAGGAAACACTGAGGGGGCCAGTGGTTACTTCCGCTGACTACTGGCTGCTAATTCCAAACTGACGTGCAGTCACACAGACAATTTTAGCTCCAATGCCTCTTAAAGAATTATTGGCTCCTGCCATTTACTTATCCGGAGTCACTATTATATCAGTTGCTTTAAAAGTGATGTTCACAGCTCCTGCAATTTTGCTCCTACTGCTTCTAAAAGAATTATTGGCTCCTGCCACTTGCTTAACTGGAGTCTATATTGTGTCAGCTGCTTTAAAAAGTGTTGTTCGCGGCTCCTGCTGCCTTAAAATTAATGTTGGCGGCTTCTGCTGTTATTACTCTGTCTTTCCCGGATCTTGCTGCTTTAGGTTCCTTTTCGCAGCTACTGCCGCTTTTGGGTTGACATTTGCGGCTCCTGCCTCTTTGATTTGCTGCTCACGGCCGCTGGATGACAGCCAAGGCCCCCCCCCCGCAGCCCCCACAAATGCAGGCTGCGGCCTCTGCTACCGCGCCTGCTTGCCCCCACGACAACTCACCCGCCTTGAAGGTGAAGGTGGCGGTCGGGTCGCAGCCTCTGTCAGGAGGCGAGCCAGCTGCTCCCAGTGTCGGCGTTGGTGCAGGGCGTCCACCGGCGTCCAAAGGCAGTGCTTGGCTGGCGGGACACGGCAGCTTTTCTCCTGAGGCTTTCCTGTAATTCGCGGATCGTGGTTGTCGTGCCTCACCGCGGCCGCCGCTCTCTCTCCTCGCTCTCTAGCCGCTCACCGCCGCCGCCGCCGTTCTGCTACTGCTGCCTGCTCCCCCCCTCCTAGGTTGCTCGCAAAACCCGGCAGGACCTGCAACACAGGATTCAGCAAAGCAAGCTTGTCAGAGCTCCGGTTTCTCGAGCCAACCTACAGGTCACTAGAAGATTTAAACACAGACTGTTGACTTATATTTAAAAAGTGAAAAAGTAAATCATGATAACTGGCAAAAGTTACCTGTATATTTATTTGTGGATGGATGGTTTGACTTGTCTCTATGGCAAGTTAGATGTAAGTAGTGTTACAATAAATTAGAACAAAATAAAATGAACAACACATAGAGAATAGATACCCATTTGGTTGGCTCGCTTGGACAGCCCCTTTTGTACCGCTTTGGACAGCCATCATGACAAACATAACCCAGCCGAGCTCCGACTATCCAAGCCCAAGATCTGCCAACATCTGGAGCAGGAGTAAGGCGGATCTGTGGCCCATTTATTGTGCTTAGATAGGGATGCTGCCACTGGAATAGTCTGCCCAGCAATCGGTCCCTGAGATCTGTTCGTGAAAAGAAGGCACTGTATCGCCGGGCCAATCTACACGAAAGCCCTGCCCGGTGAGCAGAGAGTTGAGATCCTTGTTCCCCCTGGGGCATTGGGCAGGGCATGATGCCTCCTCCCGGCACTGGCCGACAAAGCAAGGTAGGCCAGCAGTGCTTGACCATCCCCTGGGATGTCATGTCACCCCTATCAATCACCACTGGGCTAAAACTCCTAAAGACCCGGTGGCCCTCCATCTCCATCTCAATACACTTATGAACACACTTGATCTCCAACAACTAGTTGATGGCCCCACACACACTAAAGGCCACACCTTGGACCTTGTATGGACCTCCCAACCATGAGCTAATCTGACATACATCTCTCCATGCGTGTGGTCTGACCACTCCCTAATCAGTTGCTGGGTCCCAATAGATAATCACCTAACCAAACCTCCTCAAATATGGAAAACGGTGCGAAACTGGATAAAAATTGAGCCCGCAATCCTAGTTGAGTCTCTTCTCTCCTCCACCCCCAACCTTTGAAAAGGGTAGCCTAGATCAGGAATGTGAAGCACTCACAAATAGCCTACGCATAGCGATAGACCACGTAGCACCCGAGCGAAGGCAAAGGATCAAAGACAAGGGAAAGGGAGCTCCTTGGTTCAACCACTCACTAAGAGAAACTAGAAGAAAGCTTTACCACGCGGAAAGACAATGGCGTAAAACTAATGACCCAATCGAACAAATGAAATATAAGTCACTACTCAATTCCTACAAAAAAAGGCGTCATGACTACTAAAACAGAATACTATGAGACCAGAATTAGCACAGCCGCAAACAAACAGAAAGAGACCTTCAGAATTCTGAAGGAACTCAGTCAAAAACCAGAACAGAAACCTGCTGACAACTCGATCAACTGCAACATGTTTCATTCTTTCTTCTTGCAGAAAGTGAGGGACATTCTATCACATATAGACGATACCACTATTAATCATAACCTGCTACCCTTCTCCCAAGCTCCACCTCCTGACAATGTACTTACCTGCTTCCCCAAACTGGATACAGCTTCCCTGATGCTACTCATGAATCGGACTAAATCAGGATCCCCCGTAGACCCCTGCCGCCCTAAAAAATTTCAAATGGCCCTTCCTGGCCTAGAAAGTCAAACTATGATTATGCTAAACAACTCACTAGAGACTAGGTATCTGCCATTGTGCCTAAAGGAAGCGAAAATCACACCCCTCCTGAAGAAGCCAGGTGCCGATGTGGCCAACCCTAAAACCTATAGGCCTATCTCCCAGCTACCCTTCTTGGCTAAGGTCCTAGAAAAACATGTTCTGAAAACACTCTCACCCTTCCTGGAGGACCACCATATCTTCCAGGAGCGCCAAGCTGGGTTTAGAGCAAATCATAGCACCGAGCTGGTCATGCTAGCAGTACTTGATGAGCTTAGAGCCATGGCTGACAGTAAAAGACCCTGTGCCCTGATCCTATTAGACCTATCAGCGGCTTTCGATACTGTCTGTAATGCTCAACTACTGGACAGACTCGCCTCCTTGGGTACCAGGGGCCAGGCATTCCTGTGGTTCGAATCGTTTCTATCTGGCAGGTCCCAAAGGATCCAACTGGGAGAGTTGGTATCTGATAAAGGCATGCTCAGCTGTGGAGTCCCCCAGGGCTCAGCACTATCCCCACTCCTTTTTAATGTCTACTTGCAACCTCTGATTGCAGCCTTAGCCAACATGGGCTGTAAAATCTACAACTTTGCGGATGACACTCAACTGCTCCTCAGCATTGACAACACCCCACTCGCTCAGGCTCAGGCAAAAAGCATCCTCAGATTTGCTGTGCGTTGGATGACAGCTAATTCCCTAAAAATCAACCCTGACAAGACAGAGATTTTGGTCATCCCTACAACAGTTTCCCCCTGGGGGGTGCATTTCTGGCCCCAAGAGCTAGGTCCCACCCCCGACCCGTGCCAATCGAGGAGAGGCTTGGCATAAAAATTGATGCCGAGCTCTCCATTACCAGCCAAATCTCTTCAGTGGTCAGTACCTGCACTGGCCTGATTAGGCAATTGCAGAAACTGGTTCCCCTTCTCTCCACCTCCACACTCCAGACAATCGTTTTGGCCACTATTGTCTCAAGGTTAGATTACGGTAACACCCTATACATTGGCCTTCCTCAGAAACTGGCAAACCGGTTACAGGTGGTCTTTATCAATGCAGCCAGGTTGATCCTTAGACTCTTGAGAAGGTCCCATGCCACGCCGATACTGCATAAACTGCACTGGTTTCCTATAAGGCAAAGAGCGAAATTCAAGGGCCTTTGCATCGCCCACAAAGCAGTCTACGGCCTAGCCCCTACCTACATAAAAGAACGCCTGGAGGCTTATATCCCGGAACGCTCTCTGCGATCCTCTGAGGCTTGTCTCCTGTCTAGCCCACGTTACACGCTCACCTCAAAAGGGGACCAAGCCTTTTCTGTCCTTGTCTCCCAGCTTTGGAACCAGCCACCTGAGCAACTCCGAAAGGAACCCAACCTTCCCCAGTTCAGGAAACAGCTCAAAACAACCTTAATTCCTCACCTGACACGACTGTCGTCTATGCAGCCACGCCCCTCATTAGCGCTAAGAGACCTGACGGTGATTTAGCGCTATATAAATACCAACTACCGATAACAATAACAATAACAATGGGTACAGGGGGCCTGCTCACCCCTGGGGTGCAGTGGGTGCCTGGGGCCGAGCTCCTGATTGGATTGGATACCTGTTGCGGTGACACCAGATCCATGACTGAGCCAGGTGATGTCCGTGAGCCCCTTCCTCTAAATACATCGCCGAAAGGCTGGTAACCTAGGTGCCAACACTAGACAGCTGTTGCATCGGTGGGTGCTGTGGGCTGGAGTCCGGCAAGTGTGGTCCTTATAGGGGGTCCAATAGGTGGTCCATCACCAGGTTGTGGAGGGGGGCGAGCTAGGCCCAGTGCAGCCTGGGGCAGTCTGATTAATTGAAGCCCGGCCCGCGGTGGCTCACCCAGACGCACACATCGAGAGGCACCGAGAGAGGTGAGAAGCTATCCCTGTCATGAGGCAGAGAAATAGGCAACACTATGGGCTTCTCTCCTGGCCACCATGACAAAGGACAAATCATCAGGTCCAACCACGAAGCATAGTACGCTGGATCAATTCACTACTGCCCCTAGTGGGGCAAGCAATGCCAACAGTGGGGGGCCCGTCTCAGATAATACTACCTTGCTTGCCGCGATAGCCCAGGCCCGCGACACGCTGGATGCAAAGAGCAGTGCAGTTGTATCCAAAGTTTCCTTCCTAAGGCAGGACCTCAGGAAGTTCATTGACCGCATTATTGAGGCAGAAACTAGAGTGTTGTCTGTTGAAGACATGCTGGCAATGCTGCAACAAAAAGTGAATAAACTTAGAGTGGTAATGCAGGGGCTGGCTTCTTGGGTGGAAGACGCGGAGGGCCGCTACCGGTGTAGTAACCTGAGCCTTATCAGGTTTCCCAAGGGGTGTGAAGGTACCTCTATGGAATGCTTCCTCACAGGATGGCTGAAATCTGTCCTGCCAGAGGACTCCCTGTCCTCCTGCTTTATTGTGGAACAAGCCCATCAAGCACTGACAAGGACTGACAAGGAAGCCTTCCCCTGGGAGGAAGCCCCCGGCCAGTCATAGTCATAGCCAACCTGTTGAGCTATATGGATCGGGACACCATTCTTCAATTCGCCAGTAGTCATAAGGATCAATTGCTATACAACTTTCATGTCATTATGAATTTCCCTGACTGTACTCGACTTGTTTAACAACAATGACAATCATTCACTGCAGCTAAGCACTGGCTCCGAGAATTAAACATTAAATACATGCTGTTATATCCGGCATGAATGAAAGTCATCTACAAATCTAAGTCCCTATTCTTTGATACTCCATAGGCGATATTCGCATGGACTGAGGAGGCGATTCCCTTAAAACCACACATCCCGCCACCACTGGAATCTGACTACTCACAAAGCACCCACAGGAATCATCCGAAACGGCACACCTCAGATAGACGACACAGATCAAAATCAAACTGGCACTCCCAGGCCCAGGGGGGTGAGTCGTGACTGCGGAGATACTGCTGACACCCCACCAGAGGCTCCTGTGATAGACATTCACGGGCCCTGAGAACATGGTCCATCCATAGAGCATTACCAGGCTTAGGGGCCTTCAACCAGTGCTTCCTGCACGCCCTGAACAATCATTGCTAATGACACTGGGATATAGGGAACCATTGGCAGGAGCATCTAAGGGTCCACTGTTGGGGCCTTGGGATCCCTCCTGCCCCAACAGATACTTCATATTGGTGGAAGTATTGGGGTGAGGGGAGGGGGATAGGGGATCATATTTAGTTATACAAAAGGTAATACAGTTCAGGCACAGGCACAGCAACACAGCCACGTCTCCGCACACACTCTGCATCTGGCATCTCCCTGAACCATAGATGGCTGCGAATACTTCTAACTCCCTGCCTAGAGGGCTCAACGTTATGACTTGGAATGTCTGTGGGCTGCTCAACAAAATCAAGGAAGGTGCCGTCGTCAGGCAAGCCAAATGATTGGAAGTTGATATCCTCCCCCTACAAGAAATGCACATGATGGGTTTGCTCGTGGGTCACGTGGCACGGCTATCCTTATACACCGAAGGGTTCCCTACTGCCCACCCAAAACCTGGTCCGACCATGGAGGACGATACACCATAGTCACAGGTAAACTTTATGGGGAATCACTGATGCTGGGAAGATTATTTGCCCCCCCGGGGGCAAACCTTTGTAGATAGAGTCATACGCCTATGGGGAAAATCCCAGACGGCTTATCTGTAATGGGTGGCGACTGGAATGACACTATGGGGTCCATTGACCAGTGGTGTGGGACAGACCACAGTCCCCAAATGGGAGAATCCAAACTGCACCATGTAGTCTCTACTCTGGGGTGGTCAGACTCATGGTGAACATATCATCCAGTAAAATTTGGCTTCACCGTCGTCTCAGCAGTGCATGGATCCCTATCTAGACTAGTCTAACTTTTTCTCCCTTCTACCAAAATCCACAGGTCCTCATCTGTTTCTATTCTACCCAGGGGTCTCTCAGACCATTCCCCCATCACACTTAAGCTGCATATCAGGTCTCAATAAAACACTGTTCATATGGCAAATGTCACCTTGGCACCTACGTGATTCAACATATCAAACCAACCTCCGGGTTTGAGTATAGACTATTTGGAATCTAATGTGGATATCGCCCCTTCTGGTATACTACTGTGGGAAGCCCTTAAGCCTATGATCCGAGGTATAGTTATCAGTTATTGCACAGGAGAAAAGAGCCGCTGCTCGCACAGGTGGTGGAATTGGAAAATTGCCAGCATGCTCTGGAGGCCGAAGTGAGGAAGGGCAAAGGCCCCAAAGCAAAGCAGCAATTACAAATTACACCAACTCCTCACTAACAAAGATCAAGATGTGTGGCAGGCGACCCAATCCGGAATTTACCAATGGGGAAATAAATTGATTAAGATGCTTCATCACCTCTGTCGGGCTGCGCAGTCACCCGCTCTAATGCCTGTGCTGCGAAATATGGAGGTGAAAATTGCAAAAAACACAGTTGATGGACAAAATGTAGAACAATGTCATACATTCACCCCAGTACAAGGATCTGGGCCTCAATCCATCGTTTTTTTGCACTCCACACCACCCTGGGTTAGACACTGGCTATATGCAAATCAGCTCTCACCCTCTGCCTCATGGGAACAGTCCAGTCTGAACTACCAAGCCATGTCTTTCCCAGACCGGAATCGAGCATCCAAGGACCGGTTTCTGGCTATCAGCCTGGATAGCTTGACTCCAGTAGTGTGAAGAGCCTGGGACTCACGTCTGAGTATACCCAGCACACTCGGGGTGAAAATTGCAAAAAACACAGTTGATTAACAGAATGTAGAACAATGTCATACATTCACCCCAGTACAAGGATCTGGGCCTAAATCCATCGCTTTTTTGCACTCCACACCACCCTGGGTTAGACACTGGCTATATGCAAATCAGCTCTGACCCTGTGCCTCATGGGAACAGTCCGGTCCGAAATACCAAGCCACGTCTTTCCCAGACCGGAATCGAGAATCCAAGGACCGGTTTCTGGCTATCAGCCTGGATAGCTTGACTCCAGTGGTGTGAAGAGCCTGGGACTCACGTCTGAGTATACCCAGCACACTCGGGGTGAAAATTGCAAAAAACACAGTTGATGGACAGAATGTAGAACAATGTCACACATTCACCTCAGTACAAGGATCTGGGCCTAAATCCATCGTTTTTTTGCACTCCACACCACCCTGGGTTAGACACTGGCTATATGCAAATCAGCTCTGACCCTGTGCCTCATGGGAACAGTCCAGTCCGAACTACCAAGCCATGTCTTTCCCAGACCGGAATCAAGCATCCAAGGACCGGTTTCTGGCTATCAGCCTTCATCAGCCTGGATAGCTTGACTCCAGTGGTGTGGAGAGCCTGGGACTCACGTCTGAGTATACTCAGCGCACTCGGGGTGAAAATTGCAAAAGACACAGTTGATGGACAGAATGTAGAACAATGTCATACATTCACCCCAGTACAAGGATCTGGGCCTGAATCCATCGTTTTTTTGCACTCCACACCACCCTGGGTTAGACACTGGCTATATGCAAATCAGCTCTGACCCTGTGCCTCATGGGAACAGTCCAGTCCGAACTACCAAGCCATGTCTTTCCCAGACCGAAATCAAGCATCCAAGGACCGGTTTCTGGCTATCAGCCTTCATCAACCTGGATAGCTTGACTCCAGTGGTGTGGAGAGCCTGGGACTCACGTCTGAGTATACCCAGCACACTCGGGGTGAAAATTGCAAAAAACACAGTTGATGGACAGAATGTAGAACAATGTCATACATTCACCCCAGTACAAGGATCTGGGCCTAAATCCATTGTTTATTTGCACTCCACACCACCCTGGGTTAGACACTGGCTATATGCAAATCAGCTCTGACCCTGTGCCTCATGGGAACAGTCCAGTCTGAACTACCAAGCCATGTCTTTCCCAGACCGGAATCGAGCATCCAAGGACCGGTTTCTGGCTATCAGCCTGGATAGCTTGACTCCAGTAGTGTGAAGAGCCTGGGACTCACGTCTGAGTATACCCAGCACACTCGGGGTGAAAATTGCAAAAAACACAGTTGATGGACAGAATGTAGAACAATGTCATACATTCACCTCAGTACAAGGATCTGGGCCTAAATCCATCGTTTTTTTGCACTCCACACCACCCTGGGTTAGACACTGGCTATATGCAAATCAGCTCTGACCCTGTGCCCTATGGGAACAGTCCAGTCCGAACTACCAAGCCATGTCTTTCCCAGACCGGAATCAAGCATCCAAGGACCGGCTTCTGGCTATCAGCCTTCATCAGCCTGGATAGCTTGACTCCAGTGGTGTGGAGAGCCTGGGACTCACGTCTGAGTATACCCAGCACACTCAGGGTGAAAATTGCAAAAAACACAGTTGATGGACAGAATGTAGAACAATGTCATACATTCACCTCAGTACAAGGATCTGGGCCTAAATCCATCGTTTTTTTGCACTCCACACCACCCTGGGTTAGACACTGGCTATATGCAAATCAGCTCTGACCCTGTGCCCTATGGGAACAGTCCAGTCCGAACTACCAAGCCATGTCTTTCCCAGACCGGAATCAAGCATCCAAGGACCGGTTTCTGGCTATCAGCCTTCATCAGCCTGGATAGCTTGACTCCAGTGGTGTGGAGAGCCTGGGACTCACGTCTGAGTATACCCAGCACACTCAGGGTGAAAATTGCAAAAAACACAGTTGATGGACAGAATGTAGAACAATGTCATACATTCACCTCAGTACAAGGATCTGGGCCTAAATCCATCGTTTTTTTGCACTCCACACCACCCTGGGTTAGACACTGGCTATATGCAAATCAGCTCTGACCCTGTGCCCTATGGGAACAGTCCAGTCCGAACTACCAAGCCATGTCTTTCCCAGACCGGAATCAAGCATCCAAGGACCGGTTTCTGGCTATCAGCCTTCATCAGCCTGGATAGCTTTACTCCAGTGGTGTGGAGAGCCTGGGACTCACGTCTGAGTATACCCAGCACACTCGGGGTGAAAATTGCAAAAAACACAGTTGATGGACAGAATGTAGAACAATGTCATACATTCACCCCAGTACAAGGATCTGGGCCTAAATCCATCGTGTTTTTGCACTCCACACCACCCTGGGTTAGACACTGGCTATATGCAAATCAGCTCTGACCCTGTGCCTCATGGGAACAGTCCAGTCCGAACTACCAAGCCATGTCTTTCCCAGACCGGAATCAAGCATCCAAGGACCGGTTTATGGCTATCAGCCTTCATCAGCCTGGATAGCTTGACTCCAGTGGTGTGGAGAGCCAGGGACTCACGTTTGAGTATACCCAGCACACTCGGGGTGAAAATTGCAAAAAACACAGTTGATGGACAGTATGTAGAACAATGTCATACATTCACCCCAGTACAAGGATCTGGGCCTAAATCCATCGTGTTTTTGCACTCCACACCACCCTGGGTTAGACACTGGCTATATGCAAATCAGCCCTGACCGTGTGCCTCATGGGAACAGTCCAGTCCGAACTACCAAGCCTTGTCTTTCCCAGACCGGAATCAAGCATCCAAGGACCGGTTTCTGGCTATCAGCCTTCATCAGCCTGGATAGCTTGACTCCAGTGGTGTGGAGAGCCTGGGACTCACGTCTGAGTATACCCAGCACACTCGGGGTGAAAATTGCAAAAACACAGTTGATGGACAGAATGTGGAACAATGTCATACACTCACCCCAGTACAAGGATCTGGGCCTAAATCCATTGTTTATTTGTACTCCACAACACCCTGGGTTAGACACTGGCTATATGCAAATCAGCTCTGACCCTGTGCCCTATGGGAACAGTCCAGTCCGAACTACCAAGCCATGTCTTTCCCAGACCGGAATCAAGCATCCAAGGACCGGTTTCTGGCTATCAGCCTTCATCAGCCTGGATAGCTTGACTCCAGTGGTGTGGAGAGCCTGGGACTCACGTCTGAGTATACCCAGCACACTCGGGGTGAAAATTGCAAAAAACACAGTTGATGGACAGAATGTAGAACAATGTCATACATTCACCCCAGTACAAGGATCTGGGCCTAAATCCATCGTGTTTTTGCACTCCACACCACCCTGGTTAGACACTGGCTATATGCAAATCAGCTCTGACCCTGTGCCTCATGGGAACAGTCCAGTCCGAACGACCAAGCCATGTCTTTCCCAGACCAGAATCAAGCATCCAAGGACCGGTTTATGGCTATCAGCCTTCATCAGCCTGGATAGCTTGACTCCAGTGGTGTGGAGAGCCTGGGACTCACGTTTGAGTATACCCAGCACACTCGGGGTGAAAATTGCAAAAAACACAGTTGATGGACAGTATGTAGAACAATGTCATACATTCACCCCAGTACAAGGATCTGGGCCTAAATCCATCATGTTTTTGCACTCCACACCACCCTGGGTTAGACACTGGCTATATGCAAATCAGCCCTGACCCTGTGCCTCATGGGAACAGTCCAGTCCGAACTACCAAGCCTTGTCTTTCCCAGACCGGAATCAAGCATCCAAGGACCGGTTTCTGGCTATCAGCCTTCATCAGCCTGGATAGCTTGACTCCAGTGGTGTGGAGAGCCTGGGACTCACATCTGAGTATACCCAGCACACTCGGGGTGAAAATTGCAAAAACACAGTTGATGGACAGAATGTGGAACAATGTCATACACTCACCCCAGTACAAGGATCTGGGCCTAAATCCATCGTTTTTTTGCACTCCACACCACCCTGGGTTAGACACTGGCTATATGCAAATCAGCTCTGACCCTGTGCCTCATGGGAACGGTCCAGTCCGAACTACCAAGCCATGTCTTTCTCAGACCGGAATCAAGCATCCAAGGACCGGTTTCTGGCTATCAGCCTTCATCAGCCTGGATAGCTTGACTCCAGTGGTGTGGAGAGCCTGGGACTCACGTCTGAGTATACTCAGCACACTCGGGGTGAAAATTGCAAAAAACACAGTTGATGGACAGAATGTAGAACAATGTCATACATTCACCCCAGTACAAGGATCTGGGCCTAAATCCATTGTTTGTTTGCACCCCACACCACCCTGGGTTAGACACTGGCTATATGCAAATCAGCTCTGACCCTGTGCCTCATGGGAACAGTCCAGTCCGAAATACCAAGCCATGTCTTTCCCAGACCGGAATAAGCATCCAAGGACCGGTTTCTGGCTATCAGCCTTCATCAGCCTGGATAGCTTGACTCCAGATCAAGATGTGTGGTAGGCGACCCAATCCGCAATTTACCAATGGGGAAATAAATTGATTAAGATGCTTCATCACCTCTGTCGGGCTGCGCAGTCACCTGCTCTAATGCCTGTGCTGCGAAATATGGAGGGGTTCTTATGCACTACTCCAGACACTGAGCCAGAGCGTTCACATACTATTATCGTCTCTCTATATTCTAAAAGGAAGTTATATCATCATATCAAATAGGAGAACTCCTAAGAGATATACCACCTAAAGTATTACCCGACCATATCCGCAACCAACTAGACGCACCAATCACAGTTGAGGTCCCACACTGGGCCCCAATGGATTCCCAAATGAATTCCTACAATCTCATTTATCTCAACTAGATCCACATCTCTTGTACATGTTCCATGAAGCTTTTGAGCAACACATTCTTCCTCCTGACTGGCACCATGCTAAAATAATGGTGTTCCACAAACTGCGACATCCCCCCAAGGAGTCCTCCTCCTACTGCCCAATTTGTCTTCTGAATTTTGAATCTAAACTTCTGGGCAAGGTTTAGACTGATCACCTCCATACTTACATTCATGAGCTTGTCCATCAAGACCGAGCTGGCTTTATGCTACACCTAACCACCCAACACAACATTAGGCAAGTCCAAAATATGCAATTGTGAAGGTCCCTTAATTTGGTCTCCCTGCTGCCCTTTTGCTAGCATCGACAAGGTGTTCGACTCCCTGGGTACGGATTATTTACTCCAGCTCCCCTGTGCCCCCTATTTTGGACCGCACTTTCTGTTTTATATACAACTCTTATATACTGATCTCTCTGCTTCTGTATGGGTGGCAGGAGTACGATCAGAGCGATTTTCAATTAGTCTGTGTCCGTGACAGGGCTGTCCAGTTTCTCCACTATTTGCATTAGCAATAGAACCGCTAGTAGTGTGAGTGAGGTGGGACCCCTGGGGGCGGGGATATGATTGGTCAGCAGAGGTATCCGACAGGATTGCGTAATACCCATGATGTGTTGTTCTTCCTATCAGACCCTGAATTGTCTGGCCCACAAATACTACCTCGGGTATTTGGGGAAACCTTAGGTCTTGTAACTAACCCGGTGAAGTCAGTGCTGTTCCCAGGGGCAAGGTACATGGGTTACCCAGCTGTCCAATGCCACGGAGGGTTCCAATACTTAGGTGTATTCATTTCACCATGTCCAATGACATCTTTGTCACATAATATTCACCCACTGCTATCTCACCTCCAAGAGGAAACGAAAGGTTGGTCACCCCTACCACATTCACTGTTCTGGCAGTTCGCTATCCTCAAAATTGTTTCCCTGC
The DNA here is from genome assembly GCF_964263255.1 of Lissotriton vulgaris. Classification (NCBI taxonomy): domain Eukaryota; kingdom Metazoa; phylum Chordata; class Amphibia; order Caudata; family Salamandridae; genus Lissotriton; species Lissotriton vulgaris. Next base: position 1,684,302,384 of record NC_141685.1, read on the forward strand.
CATATATTTTATACCAACCCCAAAATGTCCCTTATATTATTCCACAGGCATGGTTTCAAGTAAGCGTACTCCTCAATCATTTTCTGTTGGGGGTTGGCGCTATTTGGGTCAATCTAGTTGGAGTGGGTGTATGAATGGTTACATGGGGGTATGAGTGGCTGCACCAGAGATTCTGTGGATGATGCCATCAGTGATGTCATTTCAGATGTCATCAGTGATGTCACTGACTAAGTCATGAGAGATGCAATATGTGAGGTCATAGTTCAAGTTACCAAATTTGTATAGCGCACTACTCACCCAGAGGGTCTCAAGGCGCTTGAGGGAGGGAGGAGTATTTATTTATCGAATATCCATATTTTTTGTTGCTTTCTGAAGGAGAGGTGGTTCTGTGTAAGTCAGAGGTGGGTGGGAAGAGAATTCCAGGTTCCGCTAAGTAGGAGAAGGATCTGCCTCCCATGGTGGATCTGTGGATGCACGGAACTGCGGCGAGGGCTTGATTGGACGATCGTAGTAGTCGAGAGGGGGTGTAGAAGGAAAGACGCGTGTTGAGGCATTCAGGTCCTAGGTCGTAGAGGGTTTTGTGTGCGTGGGTGGGGAGACGGAACGTTATTCTCTTGTTGATAGGGAGCCAATGGAGTTCTTTCAGGTGGCCGGAGATGTGGTCTTGCCGAGGGATGTCCAAAATGAGTCTGGCTGAGGCATTTTGGATGCGTTGGAGTTTTTTCTGTAGTTTGGCTGTGGTTCCGACGTAGAGGGTGTTTCCGTAATCCAGTCGGCTTGTGACCAGTGCGTGGGTGACCGTCTTTCTTGTTTCGGTGGGGATCCAGCGGAAGATTTTTTTGAGCATTCGTAGGATGTTGAAGCAAGAAGATGAGACGGCGTTGACTTGTCTGGTCATCGAGAGGGAGGAGTCCAGGATGAAGCCCAGTCTACATGCATGATCCGTAGGTATGGGTGCGGTTCCGAGGGCCGGAGGCCACCATGAGTCGTCCTAGGCAGAGGAGGATGGCCCTAGGATGAGGACTTCTGTTTTGTCAGAGTTTAGTTTTAAACGGCTGTCCTTCATCCACTCGGCTACTTCTTTCATTCCTTCGTGTAAGTTGGTTTTGGCGGTGTTTGGGTCTTTGGTGAGGGAGAGGATCAGCTGGGTGTCGTCTGCGTAGGAGATGATGTTGAGGTTGTGTTGGAGTGCGATGGAGGCGAGGGGACTCATGTATAATTTGAAGAGGGTAGGACTGAATGAAGATCCTTGGGGTACGCCGCAGATGACTTCAGTGGCCTCTGATCTAAAAGGGGGGACGCGGACTCTCTGTGTTCTTCCGGTGAGGAACAAGATGATCCAGTCCAATGCTTTTCCTTGTATTCCGACGTTGCTGAAACATTGTATGAGGGTGCTATGACAGACTGTGTCAAAGGCTGCGGAGAGGTCAAGTAAGATGAGAGCGACTGTTTCTCCGTTATCCAGTAGTGTTCGGATGTCGTCAGTTGCGGCGATGAGGGCAGTTTCGGTGCTGTGTTTGGCTCGGAAGCCGGACTGTGAGAGGTCGAGGGATTTGTTGGATTCGAGGAAGGCGGCGAGCTGACTGTTGACGGCTTTCTCGATGACTTTGGCAGGGAATGGGAGGAGCGAGATGGGACGGTAGTTTTTAAGTTCGGTTGGATCTGCCGTGGGTTTCTTCAGAAGGGCGCCGAGTTCGGCATGTTTCCAGTTTTTCGGGAAGGTAGCGGAGTTGAGGGAACAGTTAATGACATCGCGGAGAGGGGGTGCGATGATGGAGTCTGCTTTGTTGAAAATGTGGTGGGGGCAAGGGTCTGTTGGTGATCCTGAGTGGATGGAGTTCATCAGGCGGATGGTGTCTTCGGTGGAGAGTGGGTTCCAGGCGCAAAGGTTGTTAGAGAGCGGTTTAGGTTCGGAGGTGGGTGGAGTGGACTGGTCTTCGGATTGGTTTTCAAAGCTGTTATGAATTTTGGCGATTTTGTTGTGGAAGAACGAGGCTAGAGAGTCGCAGAGGTCTTGGGAGGGAGTGATGCCGTTAGTGCATGTGGAGGGGTTAGTGAATTCTTTGACGATGTTGAAAAGTTCCTTGCTGTTTTGGGCATTGTTGTCGAGTCGATCCTTGAATGCTGATTTCTTGGTGGATCGGATCAGTTGATGGTGTTTGCGGGTGGCGTTCTTGAAGGTGGCTAGGTTGTCAGTGGTCGGCTTTTTTCTCCAGGTTTTCTCGAGAGTACGACAGAGCTTCTTGGATTTTTTTAGGTCATCGTTGAACCAGGGGGCTTTTTTGCTACCTTGCTTGATTAGATGGATTTTCAAGGGTGCTAGCTCGTCGGCGCTGTGGGTGATCCACTGTGTGAAGTTGGTGGCTGCTTGGTTAGGGTCCGATGAATTGGTAGGGGGGTTTTGGAGAAGCGATGTGAAGAGCTGGTCGGTGGAGATTTTGTTCCAATTTCTTCGGGGAATGGGCTGTGGTGGGTTGTGGGTCGTGGACTTTATGTAGTTGAATTGATCGCAGCTGTGGTCCGTCCAATGGAGAGCAGTGGTGTAATCGAAGGAGATGTGCTTGCTGGAGGTGAAGATAGGGTCAAGCGTGTGTCCGGCTAAGTGGGTGGGGGTGTCAACGAGTTGTTTGAGTCCGAGATTGGCGAGGTTGTACAGAAAGGTGGTGGTGTTGTTGTCGTTTTTCTTTTCCAGGTGAAAGTTGAGGTCTCCCAGTAGAGTGTAGTTCTCGGATGGCAAGGCATGTGGGCTGATGAAGTCAGCAATGTCTTCGCTGAATTGTGTGCGGGGTCCTGGGGGTCTGTAGATGAGGGTGCCTCTGAGTGTGGTTTTGGGGTCGGTGTGGATCTGGAAGTGAAGGTGTTCGGTGGTAGAGAGGTTATAGTCGGAACTGGTTGTGATGCGGATGGTGTTCTTATGGACAATGGCGATGCCTCCTCCTGTTTGGTTGGTGCGATCTTTTCGGATGATCTTGTAGGTGTCTGAGATGGCTATGGCGATGTCGGGGGCTGATGAGGCGTTCATCCATGTTTCTGTAAGGAAGGCGACGTCCGGCGATGTAGTGTCGAGTAGGTTCCAGAGTTCAATGGCGTGTCTGTGGACCGAGCGGGTGTTGAGCAGGATGCACTTTAGTTGGTTATTGTCGGAGCTCTGTGTGGAGTTTGTGGATTTGGTGTGGGGCCTGATGCAGTCGAACTTGCAGGAGTGGCAGGTGAAGGGTCCTTGGGTGTGTCCTGGGGCAGCTTGGTAGCAGTTTGGGAGTTGGCTGGGGTTAAGGGCTGAGAGGGTTGCGGCGTCGTATTTTATGCGGGTGGGATGGGAATTGCGTGGGGCAGGGGGTCTGGTGCTGGGCGTGGTCCAGGCGCGGACGGGCGTAGACAGGCTTACCTTTGGTGCACCTTCGCCGCGCATGGGGCGCGACCGCTGCGCGTGACCGCTGCGCGCAGAAGCATCTGTCATATGTGGATAGTGGGGGGGAGGGGCGAGGGAGGATCAGCTGGGAGGCAGGAGCGGGGTGGAGATCCGGGCAGGGAGGCACAACAACAACAACAAAATGGCAGCAAGCCAAAAGCGAAGCAGGATTGGGGCACAGTCAGCGAAAAAGAGCGATGCAAATGGCAGTGGCACCGGCACAATCAGGCACAAATCAATTTCACAGGCAGCGCAGCACAATTGTGAATATAGTCAAAGCGCACTTAGGATATCCAGCGCTATGATACAAAAACGATGATTAAATCAATTAATAATTATGCAATCTAGCACTACGATTCAAATGCGATGTTCAATTAGGCAGTAGCAGCTGTGTGAGCGAGGCGAGGCAGCAGACAGCATTCTGGCGCTACGATACCAGTGGTGGCAGGCAGATCGGGGAGCAGGATGAGGAGCGACCGCTTCTGTAGGAAACAGGATGGTGACGGCGCTACAGCACGAGAGCGGAGCTTACTGTATCAGTGTGAGGGAGGATCAGCTGGGAGGCGGGAGCGAGGTGGAGATCCGGGCATTTCTGGGGCCCAAGTTATAGTTAGCTCAGATAACTAAAACTGATTAATTTCTTTGGTTTTGTACGAGTAAAATATCAAGCTAACTATAATGTCCCTGTAACCTTTGTTTTTTTCAGTGAATATCTAGGGATTTTTAAATCCTGTTGTCTAACTATAACAGCCCAGTAACCTTTATTTTTTTTGAGTGAATATAAATCTATCTATCTATCTATCTATCTATCTATCTATCTATCTATCTATCTATCTATCTATCTATCTATCTATATATATATATATATATATATATATATATATATATATATATATATATATTTAATAGCTTCCAAACACCAGCCCGCTGCACACGTGAGCGGGTGCACACACAAGGGGGGTGTACCCGTTTAATTAATCCAAGCTACGAACATTTCAGGATCCTTAGTCCATAAAGAAAGTAGCACATGCAGGGGGAAGTTCCACAAAAGATTTATTACGGGAACTGACAGCAACAACGCGTTTCGCCTTAGGGCTTTGTCAAATTGTGCACAATTTGACAAAGCCCTAAGGCGAAACGCGTTGTTGCTGTCAGTTCCCGTAATAAATCTTTTGTGGAAGTACCCCCTGCGTGTGCTACTTTCTTTATGGACTAAGGATCCTGAGATGTTCGTAGCTTGGATATATATTTATATATATATATATATTCACACAAACGACCCAGAATCCCGAAGTCTGTGGCCCATAGACAGTTGGCGAGTGTAAGCCAGGCAGGTCTCCCGGCAATTATAGTCCCACAGCACAATTCTTCAAAGAAGCACTTGCACTCGGAACGAACCAGAGTTTATTTTTCAAAGGCTACGCGTTTCAACAGCAAAACTGTCTTGATCACACAATTTTCCAGTGATACAGGAAGTCTATAAATAGGTGCAGACGCAAACAATGGACTATTGGATGATAAGTGGAGTTGGCTACCACGGTAGCAATTTCAGAATGTTATGCATATATCAATCTTATATGTTAAACATGCATATTCACTATCAAAACTCAATTGTAAAAAAAATGAAAACATAAATGAATCAAATTATAATGTCGGTGGAGCCCCCTATGCGTACTACATGAAAAACTCTATGCGACGTTCTTATCTTGGAATATGACATCTTTACATACAATTACGTGGCCAATAGTGCCACTAGGAAGGTAATCAAATTGTATCAGCTTGTCCTTCAAATAGCACAATTGTAGAAAATCTATAAAGCATACCGTATCGCAAATTACATTCGACATAGTGTCAAATAATTATTTTACATAGAGCATGATTCTAAAAAAGCTGGGCTCATGCAGTAATGAGTATGTGCTAATTCTATATGCGGCATAGTGCCAGATTTTTCCTAATGAACACAACACAATTCTAAGGTAGAGATTAGATAAACAGTCAATATACTAATGTTGCACTCGAAAATATGAAGATTCTAATTGAAATTAATAGACCGACTTCATTCTAACAAGAATCACAAATCTAAAAACAACCTATAGAAGATTCCTGAAATAAGTGAAAAAAAGAGAAAAGAAGAGAAGTGCTCAAAGATTTATGTGAGGATAGAAAATCTTATCTGAGATGAACCCACAGGATGGGGAAGAAAAGGGTAGGGTGTCTGGAACGGATGAGACAGTCCGCAACTGAGGCAACCCTTCATTTCAAGGAAATGAGTGCTTGAACACATGTGTGTTATAAACAAAAAAGATCCGCATTATCCCATAGCCAGACATTTCGAGTTGTTCCACCTGTCTAATAGTTCATTGCTAAGTTTTTTCGACTGGAACAAGTCCACACTGTTCCCAGAGATGGAAACAGAACTCTGCTTCTACGTAAACGAGAATCCAGGTGGATATTTGAACTCGAGACAAAGTATACAAGAGGTCATAATCTTGATGAGGAATTAGCCTCACATCTAAGTGATGAATGATTCTGGTTTGTCTTATTACCTTTCCAAAATGTCCGGACTTGTAAAAATTGCTACTGCTTGCATTTGAATGTTTTGAAATGTTTTAGGATTTTGGTACTAAACTATGATGGAATAGTTTAGCATGACTTGATTTTAATATCACTTTAAGTTTTTTCTCTTTACATAGGAGGAAAGAAAGGGTTGCCTCAGTTGCGGACTGTCTCATCCCTTCCAGACACCCTACCCTTTTCTTCCCCATCCTGTGGGTCCATCTCAGATAAGATTTTCTGTCCTCACATAAATCTTTGAGCACTTCTCTTCTTTTCTCTTTTTTTCACTTATTTCAGGAATCTTGTATAGGTTGTTTTTAGTTTTGTGATTCTTGAGAGAATGAAATCGAGCTATTAATATCAATTAGAATCTTCATATCGAGTGCAACATTAGTATATTGCCTGTTTATATAATTTCTACCATAGAATTGTGTTGTGTTCATTAAGAAAAATCTGGCACTATGCTGCTTATAGAATGAGCACATACTCATTACTGTGTGAGCCCATTATTTTTAGTATCATGCTCTATGTAAAATAATTTTTTGACACTTTGTGGAGTGTAATTTGTGATACGGTATGCTTTATAGATTTTCTACAATTGTGCTATTTGAGGACAAGCTGATACAATTTGCTTACTTACCTAACAGCACTATTGGCCATGTAATTGTATGTAAAGTTGTCATATTCCAAGCTAAGAAAGTCGCATGAAGTTTTTGCATATTGTACGCATAGGGGGCTCCACCGGCATTATAATTTGATTCATTTATGTTTTCATTTTGTTTACAATTTACTGCGTACATCATGAATTTGATACTGAATATGCACATTTAACATTTAACATATAAGATTGATATATGTATAACATTCAGAAATAGCCGCTGTAGTAGGAAACACCACTTATCATCCAATAGTCCATTGTTTTTGTCTGCACCTATGTATAGACTTCCTGTATCACTGGCAAATGGTGTGATCAAGAGAGCTTTGCTGTCGAAACACGTAGCCTTTGAAAAATAAACTCTGGTTCGTTCTGAGTGCGATATATATATATATATATATATATATGAAAAAGCAATGCGCCAGGCGCTTCAGGAGGGCTGCCCACAGCGCATCCGACCATCCAGTCTATTATTGCCCCATCAGCTGCACAGCTCTCCTCCTGAGAGTTAACAAGGAAGTCCGACGCGTTTCGGGGCAGACACGCCCCTTCCTCATGGACTGCTGCAATAAGCACACTCCACCCACCATACTGATTTAAATGCGGTTAATTTAAATCCGGCAGCCCTAAGTGGGCGTTGCTCTTCACATCATGCTACACAGCATGCTGGTAGCTGTAGTCTGTAGGCGAGTGTTGTAGTATTACCTTGAGTAGGCTGTGCATTATTGTCCAGTAAGTCATCTTGTTTCACTACCCTGTGGTTTGTGGGTTGGAGGTGGGTTGTGAAGCTGACGATTAGTAAAAGCGATGTGCTGTGCTGAGTGAGCGAGGAAGGGTTTCCTCGCTCCAGTCCCCGACTTCAGAGGCTTGAGCATCCGACGAGGTGGAGCCCCTCCCACGGTCATGGCAGACCGGAGACAAATGAAAAAAGCAATGCACCAGGCGCTTCAGGAGGGCTGCCCACAGCCACAGGGTAATTATATCTAACACTATAAACTAACAAACAAACAAACAGGTGCATGTGTCCGCATACGTCATGTACAACTTCTCATTCCAGCCACAGTGAGGACCCTGTGTATATTCTTAGATCACCCAGAATATCTACTCCAATCTTCCCAAGACGTTATATTCTGACAGGGAAAGGGAAAGGGGGTGTATCCTACCTATGGCCTATATACACTCTGTACTAGGTTCTATTTTCCCAGATGGAACGCCATCTCCTCCCCCGCATTTAGACCCCTGGGATGCTTCGTGGAAAGGTCTATGATGAACCTAGATTCCAGTCTGCGGAGTCGTCTCAAACGATCTCCGCCCCTCGCATTTATGGGTATGGTGTCTAGACCGTAATACTGAAGTAATTTGCGGTCCCGTCCATGTATATATACAAACTTCTCACCTCCTCCGAAATGTCGGGATTCTTTTCATCTCGTGCACTACAAGGTCCGGGGTTGCCCTGTGTCAAAATCCACTTTTTCCCAAGCGCGAAGCTTCGCAAAGGCACTCCTTCCAGCACAGATCACACCACCTTATATTCCAGTTGGAAACGTAGTTTATTCAATAAGCATAAGGGCCAGGACAAAACATCTTACGCGTTTCAGCGATAAACGCCTTGTATATATATATATATATATATATATATATATAAGGTATGTTCAAGTTCCCAAAGCCGGCAAGCGCAGCGCATATGGCCACACAAACAAACAGGAACCAGGGAGACCCAGGAAGGTGCAAGTTTTTTTAATTTAATTTTTAGCCCAACAACAGTCCGCCATGATGCGTTTCGGCTAAAGATAGCCTTGATCACATGACAACGTCATGAGGGCTGACCACCCATTTAAAGTGCAAGAGTGCCATCACATGTTATGGAAAGCGAAAAAATACTTTAGTTTCCAAAGTGTTACAAACATTATATTGCAGCATAAATGCAAGTATTGCACAAAAATTATATACAAGTTGATAACCTGCGTTACAAAATTGCGGTAAAATACATTTTAACACTTACAACTTGTAACACACATTCCATGAACAAAACAGAGGTTTCAGACAAGTTATAGTTAGGAAAACGTTATTTATTCGTTCCATACAAACCATACTTAAATTACACAAACATTAGAAATCTTATATTTAGAGTTATAACTTCAATTTTGAATTTACACATCACCTTCAAATGACTATGTCGTACACTCCATACACACTGTTCTCACCTCACTCACCATACTACATTTACTATAACTTGCTCCTTATCAATGCAAGGTTTATACCCTTACATATGACATCACTTACACCATGTGAAATCATAGATTTCATAACAACACTGATGACATCTCAATTGAGATGATTTTTCATAACAGTGCATGGTAGAATTGCGAATTATAGTTAATGTAGTTTAGGGAGTGAGGTGAGAACACTGTACAGAGGTGCGCATATCCGTTAGCTGTCAAAGGACAAATACTGGCAGTGGGAGTCAGGACTTTGTATTGCCATCTGTCCACTCAACCAAGGAACACAATATTAAAGATAGGGTCCGGTATTATGATCAAACATGGAGTAGTGCTATCCAGGTCTTTGCCTTCTCTTCAGGGCAGGATCCACAACACTCTGATACACACCCAAAAACAAGTATCTTGAATGACTGTGGCACCCAGCAGACAACCTTCTTTATTACCTGTCTAAAGGTTTTTATAATGGTGAGTCTAATATTGATGTGTGCGATCATTATGTATGCAAAGACCTCTGGGCTTTTGAATAACCCTTGAAGATTGCAGGATTTGCTGACACAATGCATTAATTAATGATAACCAACCTACAAAATAGCTGTATTGGCTGTCTGGCTAAGATTTGCTAACCTTCACTCATTGCTTTGTATTTTTTACCTTCAGTTGCTGCCTCTTGGCAGCAGACACTGTGCTGACACTGTAGTTTAATTTATTATGTTAATTCAAGTCCTAGAATACTTTGAGGAACGTTACACTTTTTGTGAACACAGCGTGTGTTGCTCTGGGGATGCAAATGAAACCAATAAAGTGGGAATATGATTTCATACCTCTCCTGATTCAGTATAGTGAATGTCCAAATATAAGATTGTGCATCTATTTACAAATATAACGAATCCAGAATATTGAATGCCATTTTATTGTAAAGGCAAGTATATCTTAACTCGACATCCATGTACCTGATATTTGATACACACACAGACACACACACACACACACCCACACACACACACACACACACACACACACACATGCACACACCCCAATGCACATTTCTAATGCCATATAAATGGCATGCCAGAGTGCTCTCCAAACTGTGAATCTTATATCACCACTCTTCTTATCTAAGATAAACACCAGCACTCAATGGTAGGATGCAATTCCTTTAATATGCCTCCAATTGAACTCAATGCATTTCAGTTACCACCGTAGCCTGGGTCGGGATATTGTTAGGGGTGTGCAAAATTGGCACAGAGTAGTCATACTTAACTCAGTGGAAGTGTGTAAAGTATTTATGCAGCACTTCAAACAGTAATAAAGTGAAAACACAGCAAAAGAAAAATCCCACACCAATTCAGAAAAAAAAGAGTAAAAAGTAATTAATTATTTAAGACCAGAATAAAAAAATCCAATCAGTAGAACGGGATTATGTAATTTTAAAGATTTAAATGAATATAGCACTAAAAAAGCACACCTGTGGTTATCTGATTGCACCATACCTGGACAAAGGGCCTTTGTATGAGTTTGGCAGAAAGGGAACTTCCATTGAAACAGTGTTGGAAACCCCGCTTTCTAGTTGGTATTCCACACACAGTATCTCGATGTTGGCGGTTTGCAGATCTAAAGACCGCCAGAGCCCCACCATTACTGCTAGTCATTCGCCAACCACCTCGGTGGTGGCATGGGAAAAGCAGTTGTCAGAAGGCAGTACAGAGAAGTTCACCTCTTTCGAAATTAAAAGTTTGCTTTCCTTCTAGCTAACTGTCGTGGGAAGACCTCCTGCTTTGAGTCGATGGAATCGAAGGAATTGGAGTGCATACTAACCCATTTCCTTTTCTTCCCTTCAGTTTTCCACTTGGATCCCTTCCTAGAGGGCCCCGTTTCATAGCAGCATCTTGAACTCAAAGAAAGTGACACTATTGGGGTTGAAATCCTGGTAAGTCCATTTTGCATGATTTACCCATCCATCGACTGGACTATGCATACATGTTCAAGGCGCCCACAATGGGAAAGTACTGGTAGTAGGTATTTTTTCACGTGTCATGCATATGTGTATATTTAAAATGTGTGCAGTCAAAATATACACACATGCATCGACTCATATGAAAAAATGTTCCACGTTGTCAGAAACACAGACACTGGCACAGCTGTGACATCGTAGTACTACTGGCGGGAGACCGCCACTGCGGCGGTATGGCATTATGACCGCGAAACTCACAATCAGGCCTAAAGTTACTAGTTCATGCCGACCACAATGAAGCATGGGGCAGATTCTGAGACGAATTTAAGCCTGCTGAACAAGAGTACCCTACATTCTGGTTGCGGATCATTGAGAGAACTCACGTGAAGAGTGCATTGCACAGCTGAGGCAATGCGAGGTCCTGCGGGAGAGTTACATTACTCAGCAGCAGTTCTGATATTCTGTGACGTCCTACATCCTAATTAAGATTCCCAGTTTTCCATTTTTACAGATTTTTATGGATGAATACAGACAGAAAAACATGTGTTTCCTGTCTGTTTTTTTTAAAAGCAGAAAAATACAAAGAATTGTGCATCTTGTGATCGACTGTCCACGCTGTTCTTCGTGAATTCCAAGCAAACAGCAGAGGTCAATCAGTCAGTTAAATACACTTTTATTTGATTTAGGTAAAAAAAGGGTGGAAGAACTACCGTGGTACATGATACTTTAAGTATGCATTTTAAGAACATATTATTAAAAAGACCACAAGGTCATGACCACAAACAAAAAGCGACGGACTAAATAAAAGTATTGACAGGTGTATCAGTGCGATTGCAAAATGTGTATTTACAGATTATTTTTAGGCTACTTCAATTAAATTACTTTTTTGTCCAGTTCTTTTGCTGCAAACTTCCAGAATTTTATGGCTCCGCAAGACAGAGGAATCAACGACCCTCCTAGACACTTGATGACTGCTGCTCTGCATGTTGTTAGTTGTTCCTTCCCAAAAGCCTCCCGAAGGACAGTTTTTCGAGTTTCTAATAGTAAAGGGCAAATGCATAATAGATGTAATAATGACTTGTACCCTTGCTCGTAGAGGCGGCATTCCTTGGATGGCCATGTGTATTTCCATTTCTGAGTCAGAGCACATAGGCAGCATGATGAGATAATAAGCAGGAGGAGATTACCTTAAGTGAACAAAGCGTAAACAAAACCTCTTAGAAGACCTATATTGCTTTTATCAAGGGAATAAATCCAACAAATATTTTCATATACAAGGATGCTATAGATAAGAGCCAAGACTTTTAGATATTACAAAACCATTATTTTATTTACCTTTTCTTTTGTCTTTTTTTATCATTTTACTTTTTAAAGATTTTTTACAGATATGCATTTTATCATATAACATTACATACAAAAATTCATAAATAATCAAAATACATTTAATAGGTTACTAACAGTGCAATTAGATAAAGTGCAATTAGAGAAACGCTCTGCCCCTATTACTAACACATCTTACTAACATACAATCTTTCACACATACCAGTCATACAACCACATTCATAATTGTTAAAAAAGGAACATACAAACGAACTGAATTGGATGAAATAATAACCCAAAGGTGCAAATGCTGGTTCACTTTCCACAGTTGGTATATAAATTGGGGATTCCACCGATTTAAACGATGATCTGTGTGGTATTGACCAATCTTTGATGCATTGTCCAGATCTTATTGGGATGTACGGCCTACGTACGTTTCGGTGAAACAATCACCTTCCTCAGGGCCAAGATGGTTAAACAAACAATCAGTGAATAAGGTTTAAAAAGAAGGAGGGGCAATAAGTGTTTTCTTTTCTATTGCAATTCACATGTATATGCAGAAGAAAGATTACGGATCCTCTCTTGCTGCTACAGATGGGGTCTGCTGTGGCACATGGGACGATACGTAAAGTTACTCCATGATTTGTTTGCAATCTTGATAGTATCAATACATGATAGGGAAAACGATATGCATGAGTATTAGATCCTCATGGGGTTCTGGTCTTGTACTTGGAACTTGCTGATTACCAGGAAGTAGTAGTTTAAAATTAGTTCTCCCCACTTTTAGGTGTGGAGACGATGGCCGTAGCAGGGGGTCCCAGACGAGTTCGTGCAGTACCAGCATATTCTATTCTATTCTCAAGATTTGTAAAGCAGGTAGCTACCCAGAAGGGTATCCCAGCACTAAAAGCCAGCCACAGATCACACATAACTCACCAATTATTCAAACAGTCTAGTTTTTAACAGTGTCCTAACTTTTAATTTGGACCCAATTTGTCTCATCTTTAATGGGAGAGAGTTCCAATCAGCATTTAATGTTAATATTTACTTGTGAATGTAGTGTGTTGTTGTATATTGCTGCCTAATTTGCTAACATGCAACAGGCATTAAAGTATAAGTTTATATTTATCAGTTAAATAATATGTGGCGAAGTGAGCTAAAGAACGATGATGGATTCAGCCCAGATATGTGACTGGAGGTGAGTGTCTAAAAAGTTTCCGCGCTCCGTCCACTATATCCTTGTGTTTGCTGTGTTTGCCCTAAGTTGGCAGGGTATGCCCAAACGTGGGTCCCTTGCTCACTTTGCCACTGGATTCAAGCTAGCCTGGCTGATGAGGGCTGTTAGCCCGAAACTGGTCCCAGGATGCTTGTTTCCGGTCCAGGAAAAAGACATCGCTTGGTAGTTTGGGCCGGACTGTTCCCATGAGGCACAGGGTCAAGACTGATTTGCATATAGCTGAGTTTGAACTGGGGTGGCAAAGTGAGCTAAAGAACAATGATGGATTCAACCCAGATCTGTGACTGGGGCTGAGTGTCTGAAAAGTTACAGCGCTCCGTCCATCATCTCCTTGTGTTTGCTAACTTCTTATAAGTTGCATTTGCAGAATTATGACTTGAAATCCAACTTTACCATTAAAGAGGGATTACATTTCAATTCTTAAAACACAAATCTTGACATTCCTACCTGCTCCCAAATGAAAGTTATCACTTATTAAAAGTGAACTCAATGTTATCCTATGGGAGAGGTGGGCCTAACAGTAGTGAAAAATTAAATTAAGATTTTTTCACTATCAGGACATATAAAACTTAAAAGAGCATGTCCAACTTTTTTAATACAGTGCACCCGGGCCTCTTTAGGGCCTATCCTATTGTTGATTTCTATGCATTAAATAAAAGAGGTTTGGTCCTGGCAAGTGGTTTGTCGTACTAGGTTGAAATGGAAGTTTAAAACTGCATACAGAGGCTACCTTGGAAGGCCTGAGGCATGTTTAAAGGGCTACTTAAGTGGGGTGGCACATTCAGTGCTACAGAACCATTAATAGCAGTTAACATAAGATGTTAACTTTAAGGCCCTAGGTACTTACAAGTAACATAAATATGCCAATTACGTATGACCCCATGTTGCCATGTTTAAAGGGGAAAACCACACCAAGGATGCCAAATCCAACAATTTCCATTCTGGAAATTACAAACACTTTGCACAAAATTACACATAATTACATGAAATCCATCTCACTTAAAAAATAATTCACCAGAGGCTTGTTTTGATTCAACAAATAGTTCTAAATGGCATGCCACATTTCACAGGTGTGTGGCCATTTTTAAATTATTCTAGCCGGCTCCTTCCTACATATACCTCATATTGCCCTACTTCACGGTCCCATTCACCTACACACACCCCATTCTTTTCCACCTCTCCCCTTTATTCAACTTTATTTTCACTTTTTGTTTCCCTTTGACTGTTCCTGCACATTTATTTCTCTTTTTTTGTTTCCTGTTTGTTTGTTTTTTTTGTACCTAGCTTTGTCCTCCCATGTATGACAGAGGTGGTCAGTGCCCCTGAGCCCTTTCTGTCCCCCTGTTCTTGAAGGAGGGGTAAGAGGGTTATGCCCTACTACATTTTCAGCAATAAGGAGGTGGAAGTGCCGATCTTTTTTGTGCAGCATCGCCTCCCTCTCATGCTGGCAGCAGGCTGTCGGCCCAGCAAGGCTAGCATCCTGGTGGAGCACAAGATGAAGTGGGGGAGAGTGGAGCACAGCATCTGTCTCCCTACTGGGGTCTCTCACACCAAGCAGCAAGTAACGCACTGCTGGGTTGATGTCATTAAGCAGGAAGAGGATATGCTCAGACTGCTTGGTGTTTGAGTTGGTCGAGGTAATATCTCTCAAAAAACAAAGGTTGCAGAAACGTTATGTTAAGTTAAGATTTTACACACAAAAAACCATAGGAAGTTAGCAGTTATAGTTATCTAAAGTAACTATACCTTGAGCCCTAAGGTCGCCATAACTTGCCCCCCACAATGCACAGTTTTCTCATCAATATTTTCACTGCAAAGGCAGCATTGATAGTATCAATAATGCCACACAAGGTGTCATGACTGATGTTTTATGTTGGTTAATTAGCAGTGCATGACAAGGGAGCAAGTAATAGTTACCTTAGGGCACGAGTTGTAGCTACTTTCGATAACTATAAATGCTAAATGTTTATGATTTTGTTTGTGTAAAATCTGAACCTAACTATAAAAACCTTTGTTTTTTTCATTGAATTTCTACGGTTTTTGAATGCTATTTCCAAACTGTAATCTCCCTGTAACCTTTATTTTTTGTCAATGTCACCCGTTTCTTTAATAAATTGTTCTATGAATTGATCCATAAATTAAATTTACTAATTTACATTTTTACAAGTTTATAAATACATTTTATTCACACATTCATTCTTATTATATAATTTAAAATTTTTAAATTAATGTAAGGTAACTTATGTAGTCTTTCTGCAAATACAATTCACCAATTCTTTCACTTTTTTAAATTCATTCTATGGATCTGCACATCTGTCACAAATCCTCAGACAAATGAGGGGTTTGCCAGTTATATTGCACACAATCAATACTAAAACAACAACACATTTAATAGAAATATATGCTATTGCAATATTAATAAGCGTGCCTGTGGGGGTGTGATTGGCTGTGTGGGTGGTTGGGTGAGTCTGTGAGTGTATGTTTGAGTAGATTTATGGGTGTGTGAGTGGTTGTGTGGGTGTGTAATTTGGTGTCTGAGTTGTTTGAGTTGGTGTGTGTCTTTGTAGGTCTATGAGTAAGTAAATGAGTGGTTTTGTGGGTCTGTGAGTGGGTGTGTGAATGGTTGTGTAGGTGTGTGTAGTATGAGACTTTTTTGTGGGTCCATGAGTGGGTGTGTGAGTTGTTGTATGGGTGTGTAAGTGGGTGTGTGGCTGAGTGTGTGAGTAGGTATGTGGGTCTGTGAGTGGGTGTATGTGTTTTGTTTAGTTAGGGTCTAGATCCATGATGATCCGGGTGGAACAGGGTGAATACGCAGAGCCTAACAGTCCCAAAAACATTTTGGACAATTTCTTGCCCATGAGTAGTCCCTCATAGACCCCTCCATCGGTCCCACGGGGTCATGGTATCTCTCAGGGCACAAGTCCTATAAAAAGGTGAAGAAATCAAAAATCTTCATTCTCAGGGGTCTTACTAATATCAATAAAGAACTTGGCACAGAAGCTGAAATATGAAAAGACATCTTTATTAAACTTTCAATAAGTGAGGCTATGTCACCCAGCTGCCTTAGCAGCTGAATGAGGCAGTCTGAGGAATACAGAGAACAGAGGCCTTTTATATGCTTAGGGTTACAAAACTCAGCATAAAAGAAAGGGGCAGTCCTAGCTTTTGCAAGCATGCAAAAACCCCAACATTCCTTCTTACACAAGCCTAACAAACCCATAATAAAAGACCACAACCCATATTGTAAACAAGCCATAAAAGAGAGAACAGAAACAGATGAGAAGTAGGATAAGGGGTGTGTATGTGTATACCAAACTTTACAATCTCCTGTGCTCTGATCCTTAATCTTGATCAGCTACTGGGCAAGGAACTGGTCTAACAAGGTCAGCATCAGACAACAGGGTCAGTTCACTCAGGTCATCCAGAAGTCAGCTAAAGTCATCGGCCTATGTGAGGGCAACCACAAATTGGCTGCCATGCACAAAATGGAACGCAAGGGTTCAGAACGAAATCTTCAAATACACAGTGAATCCATCGGTGTAACATGATGAAAACATTCATACTTGCTGAGCTCACTGTTTACGGTTCGCTGTTACCAAATTCGTAACAGAACCACGACCTTTATGACCCAGGTTCAGAATTCACGGAACCTCAGGGGGACTGACAATATGCAAATTACCTCATGACGCTGAACGTGTCCCGGTGTCTGCACATTACACTGGGACACCTTCAGCATATTTCTTTGGGGACCGACTTCTTTGCAGGGGGGGCTGCGTCCACCCTGTGAAAAGAGTAGGGGGATGCCGTCCACCCGCGTGGACCCCCGACTCGAGCCCTGGTATCTCTTTAAATTATGCAACATATGCAAATAGGAAACAAAGAACTCTGGGTAGTTCCCAGGTTTAGTTGGAGTGCAGCTCCTGTATATAGAATAAACATAGGAGTAGCACATTAGCACAGTGCCATCCACACTGATATAGAAAGGGACAACATCTTTTGACATTCTAAAGCAAAGTCTTTAAGTCCAGGAATAGTACAGTGCTATCCATGCAGAGATGTAAAAGGACAAAAGCCTTTTACTACTCCAGGCACAATATTACAGCTTTGGATTGGTAAACTACCATCCAAGCCAACATCAAAAGCAACCCCTGACCAGTGTTTTGCTATCATTAGAGCTCTTCAGAGATGTTTAACTTTGTCTAGACACAAGGGATGCTCTCCACCTAAATTTGGGATCTACCCAGAGTTATTTACTTCTTTATTACATAATGTATGCAGCACTCTATTCCTGAAAGGGTATTGTTTTGACTTAAACTGGATGCTCCCCTGTGTTTGGGCAAAGCTAAACCTCTCTAAGCATAATGACGCATTGTGGCATCAAAGTTGATATGGTAAAATAACAACTAATATTAACACATTACCTTACTATCATGGCAGCGGCAATATAAAGAAAGCAATCTCACAGTACTTTCTTATTTGCCTCTCTTTTTTAATTCACCAATGAGGAGGATGTGTTCATTACTTAAACAAATTGACTGATGTGCGCAAGGTATATGCATGGCTGAAACACATCTGCATTTAATATAATGTTTTTCAGGCAACCCAGTGTGTACCCCTCACTTGTTGGAGCAGCGCTATATATACTAGAAGACAAAGGAACACAAGAAAACAACAGCCAGCCAAGGCAAAAATCTAAATCCCAAAGGATACAATGAGTCACAAAGAAATAAAATATGGAAGAAAAAAGTGACTCAAACAGTGGACTCACCAAAGAACAAAAATATATTTCCACTGCAACTTTTCAGCTTCCGTCTTCCACAGGTGGTACATGATGATTTGCTGAGTGGCTGCACAGATGACACTGTTGAATTTTCAAAAAGCATCATGAGTGAAGATTTAATTTCGAATGTGGAATCAGTGCAGCCCTGGGATCTCTTGAGAAATGCAGTCATCAGGTGGTATTGTCAGTGATGTTCAGTCCATCTGGAAGCAGTGCTTGTAAACAGTACATGCAGAAGTTTTCTCTGGAGTCCAGTAGTTGTTTGTGTAATACATGTTCTACAGGGTAAACTTCAAATCTGATAGTAAATGTTAAAATGGTTGGCTACAGGATGGTCAAGTTGTTTTATTAATTATTGCTGGTGCCTGAATTGTGTACGAAGGTACTTCACTGTTTGACCGACATATTGTTTTTTACTGCTTTAGCGTTGGCACTGACTCACATAAATAATGCATGTTGAGCGACATGTAAGATGCTGTCTTTTTCCACAGGTCCTTACCTCAGAGCTCCTAATTTACGATCTCTTAATGTGAGAGCTAAACTCAAGCAAGCTGTAACAAATGCAGGGGTTCATTGTTGTGACTCTAAAAGGTGCATCATGTGAGAATACCTTTTACCAACATCATCAGTTACTAGTTCAGTTATGAGAAGGACCTTTGGAATAAGACAGCATCTTATATGTAGCTTAACATGTATTATTCAATGACTCTTTTGTCACTAATACAGTCTCCAGCTTTGTGAGGTGCAGTACAAATGGGACACTGACTTTTTCCACAACT
Source organism: Lissotriton vulgaris (assembly GCF_964263255.1). Lineage (NCBI taxonomy): Eukaryota > Metazoa > Chordata > Amphibia > Caudata > Salamandridae > Lissotriton > Lissotriton vulgaris. The sequence continues at coordinate 1,684,321,293 of NC_141685.1, forward strand.
TTTAAAGTGACAAAATAGCAAAAAGCCTTAAAGCGAGGAAAGGAGCAATATCAGCATTGCAATTAAAAGGGAAGAATAGTATTGGTTAGTCAAGCATTAGATTTGTTTGCCTGAAAATGTTGTTTTGCAGACACTACCACTAACCTACATCTGCTTCATCTTTCCTCCTTTCAGGACAACCAACGAGAATCAGGGGCAGTAAGAAAAGCATCACCATGACTCTTGGGGGCCAGACCCAGGTCCAGGGTAACATCACAGGGTCCAAACCGGCTCTTCCATGTGGTGCTAGTAAATCATGTTTATTAATTCTTACTTTTAACCCCTTGACCGCTGCGCTGGGTAGTTAATGAGTGGGTGGGGATCAGACGGCCCATGGCCATCCTCTGCACACGCCCACTGTGACGTCGGACGGCCCTGCAAGGGGTTAAGCATTATGTTCTTCTGAATTTTCAATGTTTCCCAACTTCCCCATGTCTTCTTTAAAGCCCATTAACGTAGCATACCTCCTTGTCTTTTCTTTTAAATTGTCTCTGAATCCTGCCTTTTGTTTTCGCTCTTTTTTTACAGTGGCATAAACCTCTCCTTTATCTCTCTTTTAAACATCTCCTTCCATTTCTTTTCCCTCCTTTAATCTTTGTTTTTCTCTGTTTAACTTTCCTAGGTATTTCCCTCCATTATCCAAGTGTTTTGATTGTTATTGTATTTATGTAGCAGCGCTTACTATCCCAGATGAGGTGTTGAAGCACATAAGGTGAGTAGTATGCTACTCTACAATCCAAGTTTAATGGTTAATCTAGTGTTTAATGTTGATTATTGCGATTAGTCAAGTGCTCTTGGGAAATAATTGCATGCACTTACTCCAGTTATTTTGTGATATATTAAATTAATACCAGTTGGGTTGATCACTAGTGGGATCTAAGTAGTTTCGGGTGAGTGGTTGGTAGATAAATAGGCTGGTAGAGATTTTCTTATGTTAGCTTTCAGGTATAGGGTTTTAAACATGAGAGGTTGTGATCTATGAAACAAGGTGTAAGCCAATTTTAGAATTACAATAAACTGGATTAGGGCAGGCATGAGACTTAAAGGAGGCTATGCTCAGAAATAGAAGGAGAAGGCATGCAGAGGTTAGAAGGTAAGAAGAGGCTCACTGAATAAAGTAAGGAGATGAAGGGTGCGAAAGTAGGTCAAGGTCAATCATTCATGCAGGTTTTTAGGAGTATAGTGGAGAATGTCTTTCAGCTGAGATAGCAAGCAAATGGAGGATTTAAGCTGCAGAAACAACATTATACATAGTGCTTCATGTCTGGGGATAGAGGTAAACCTGCAATTCCGAGTGTACAGATCATTTGAACATCAAGAGCCATGGCCTGTTGTGTGCCAAGAATAGGGCAACCCTTTTAAACATAGTTTGAAGTATCCCAACCTTGGTACGGGTTCTGTACTGTGCACAAGGGGAGTTGGCGCTTGAATAGAAAAGATCTAATTTAAAGCAGTTTTTTCAATAATCTTCAATTAAAGATTTTTCCTTCACTCACTAAACATGAGTTATTTGGCACTGGATGGGAGTGTCTCACCAATGCACAGTCAGATTTACACCTTGTTTTATCACCTAATACCATCCAATTGCATGTAGTGTGTGTTTGTGTATATGGCTGTTATAGCATATGTGTTGTGCTTATAAGTGAATCAGGGTGATGAAGGTCTGTGGGTTCCATTTTGAAATCCCCTGACCTATTCCTTTGCACAAGATGGGGGTGATGCTTTTTTCCTAGACAGTGGAAGTGCATCACCAGTGATGCAGGAGGGAGGAGACCCAGACAGTGAAGTGAGGACAAAAGAGACAAGGCTCCTATAGAAATCCGATAGGGTCCTTCTGGGGCACTGCCACTTGATAGAAGGTGAAAGTGAAGGGGCTGCATTCTGTTGATTAGAGCAAGAAGTTTATTTTAGTTAAACGCCCCCTTTTGTCTCCTTCCATATCGCTGTTTTTATGGCTGTTCATAGCCAGGTGCAAATAGTTCACACCTCTTTGGGCCTGTGTTGTGGGTGCTCCAGGCTAGAGACTACTCTGCTGTGAGAAGACTCGCCCCACAGAAAGGCTGTATCTGCTACTGCACAGTGAGGCACTTGAAAAAGGAAGACATCCCAAACCATTTCTCCTGCCTGCAGAATTAATGAAGATTGACGTTGGTCTAACATCTCTGCCTCGAATGGTGCTAAGTGTTTGTTCCCACGTTCAAGCACTCAAGCTTCCATTGCACCGGTAGTATGTTGGACAGGGAGCTGGCATAAAGATTATTGTTCAGACACCTTATTGTATTTAAACTGGGCTGACAAACTTAGAGGGAGGGGTGCGGATTTCTTAGAAAAGTAACACACTCAAAATTCACTGTGCTTGTCGTCCCTTAAGCAAGACAGTCTCTCCCAGGCATACCCTGCTGAGAAGACCAAATATTGGGTGAAATAAAATGGACGTTCACAATACTCCCAGCTTCAGAAAGTACCGGCACGCCTACAGGCCGCATATTCAATCTATCCTCACACCCCCTACTGAAGCCATCTATTAACTCTAGCTGCACGGTACACATGCACATCCACATTCCTCCCAGCTGAGACCCGCATTGGAGCACCTTCTCAGGCATCACGTTCACTATCTCCACAGTCGCAGCCATGCTGCCAGTTACACATATCCCTGACCCTGTGTATTCAGTGGATGCCAATCACAGTTGTACCTTGCTGCCACCAGTCCGCAGACCTTGCATTTTAAGTCCGAGCCACCAAAAATACCAATGGATCTTGGAAATAAGCGCACGTCCAAATTACCCCTTGGCAGCACAACATTTAGCACAACGGTCATCGGTCACTCGGATCTCTCACGGCACACACTGTTTAAAGCCATTCCTACTGGGTTGCACCCACATTCTGTTCAGTTGTACGCATCATTGGCCCCCCTTATGTGACCTTACATTTAACTGGTCCCCACAGTTGTGCACACAGCTCCACAGGCCCTGCATTCACTCGTATCTTTACAGCACGGGTACCACATCTCAGACCCACATTCACAATATCCCAACAGCTGCACACTCTGCTGTTACCACTTTATAAGCTTTGAATTCAGGGATATCACCCACAGCTACACATCAGCCTGCTGGCAACACTCCACATGCCCTGCATTCACTCTTAACCTCAGTGTTGGCACCCCTTTCCCAGATGATATATTCAAACTATCCACAGTCTGCACACCTTGCCAGCACCATTTCACAGGCCTTACCTTCACACAAGGCCTGTGAAAGGGTGCTGGCAAGGTGTGCAGACTGAGCAATGTTGTGTGACTGACTGAGTATATAAATAAGTGCTTGTGGTGAGTACTAAAAGTTATGTTATTTTCCTTTGATCATTCAGTGCTCCTTCCTGTGCCCAGGCCCTGCTGGCCATTATGGTGGAGTATGGAGTATGGAGGAGGAAGCTGCTGCCTCAGGTCACCAATCATGGTATCCTGACCATGCCATCACCATCATCTGTGAAGTAGTGTGGCTCACTGGTTAGAGGCGGCAGACCCGAGAGCAGAGGACGGCCCGGGACCAGGGTTCGATTCCCGGCAGGTTTCTGGACCAGAGTCAGCGGGCTCGATAATTCTCTCGCCTCGGTGCCCACTCTGATCAGCGATCACACTCGGCAACTCTGGGCATTAGCTTGCCTCATCTTCACTAACGGCCCCACCAGACCGCCGGGGATGCCTGGTCTCACCCTGGAGATACCCATTAAGGGACCATCTCTCAGGGAAACCAGGGAGGGTTTCGCAGCGGTCGAAGCGCCTTGGGACCCTACGGGTAAGTAGTGCGCTATATAAATGCCTATACATACATACATACATATATACATACATACATACATCATCTCAAGACGTCAATGTCCCAAACAGCTACTCCCACCTGACCACATAGTGCCTCCAGCAGCAAATACTGCATAGCGTGAAGGAGACGAGGGAGGCACAATAGGTCATTGTCAGCACAAAGCATGATATTTTTTAGGAGACCAGTGATGGACAGTTATTTTATGGAGGAGGAGGGTGTATTGAAGGAAGTGAGAGTGGGACAACTTGTAGGGTGCAGGGTAGTTAGTATATATGTTTTAGCTTGTTTTTGAGAGTTTAGGGAGAGGGAGGTGGGTCGGCTGTGAGAGGCCTTAGTTGTTAGTGTAGCACCCCCATTAAATAAGCAGGCAGCTCCACCAACATAGTGACTACAGAAGCTGGGTCCCCCACCTGGCCCATCACAAATCAATTGTCAAAATGAGTCCATCCTGTCGCCCTCTCTTTAGTCTCTCTCTAACAGAGCTTCCCCGATATATTAGATAGGTTACCTTAACTCCTCAAGTCCATCAGTAATAGTTCCATACTTACTACTAATGGTGTCTCTCAACCCAGAGCCAAAACATTCCCTCCTTACTGCCCTCACAACTTCTTTTCTTACCTGCTAGCCCCAGTTAGCCGAATACCATAACACAGGTTTTTTTTCCAAAGAACCTTAATGTTGATGATGGTGTGCCGCTAACAGGGAAGACACAAGACAACACAGGAAAAACAGGTTCTTCTTATTCTCAAGATAGCCGGTAAACCAGCCAAAGGATTCTCATTCTGCATCACAGGCAACTAAATTAAAAAAAACACAGAGTGAGTGGAAATCCAAGACCGAGACCATCATAAAACAAATGAATGTAGAGTTATTTACTAAGGTCAAGATAATTAACCCTTAAGTCTTAGGGCTCGGAGAAGGTTACTTAGGTAGAATCCCTGGATAATAGATTGTGAAAAAAAGGACCTACTCTAGGCAACCATTATTATAAGTTATTGTCTGCACTATGATGTCCCCTTCTTGCCTTAGTCAAAGGAGTGGCATAGGCAGATTTTAGATTTTTGGCAACATCCTCCTGCAATGGTTGGTGTAGTTTTAACTACACCTACCCTGTCATAGACAAGCACAACATTCACCAAGTCTATGAGCAACTCACATTTGTCGTGGAGGGAAAATGACAGTTGAGTTACCTGTTTTAAAAGTCTTTCTCTTTAGAAGTCCGCTGATTTCCAAGTTAACTAATCATTACCTATGCTGGAAAATATCAAATAGAGATAACCAACACTGTTCAAAAGATATTTATAACAAAATAAAATGATACTGTCCATGCATATGGACTGTGCAACGGCATTCTTCTGATGATCTGTCTGGTATGCAGGGTTAATTTACAGGGCAGGAACATCATTTATTTATTTATGTATTTATTTTTAAAGTTTTATATAGCACTAGCTTGACCCATGGGTATCAGAGCGCTTTACATATACACAGGAGAAAAAGGTTGCAATATATAAGCAAAAGCATAATAATTAGCCAAAAACAGTGAGAGATAAAGGTTGCATTACATAGCATGAACTAAGGAAGGAAGAGAAATATAAGCAAAAACATAACAAAAATATAACAATTAGGCAAATAGTGGGGGGGGGGAGGGAGACAAAATAAAGTAGGTGGCTGGGACAGTCCAGTAACCACCTATCCTTGGTGTACCACTGCTAGGTCTATGGGCAGACTTCAGTCTTTTTCCACACGCATCCAGTATCCACGCCATTGTAGGGTCAGGCATGAGCAGAAGCAGAATGGCTTCGAAGTGCCGATAGTTGGCAGCCCTGACTCGCATAGACACTCCCGGAGTTAGAGCAGTATCAAGCTGGATCAGGAAAAGCACTGGTGATGGGCGAGCTCCAGGCCATACATCGCGATTCGAGGTTCTATTGTCCCAACGCACGTCCCGCCCATACGCTATTTTAGGGCCAGGCATGTGCAGAGTGTTGTATAATTGCAGCCCAGTCTTGCACAGGAGTCCTCAAAATCAGCGCAGGGTCAAATTGAGGACTGTTAGTTTTTTAACTTCATTTTTTTTCCCTTCCCTCATCCTAACCAAGTCAACGCTCGGTAGGTGGCTCGGTTCCTCGAGCATGTCCCCACATCCAGGATCCAGGAGCCATGTGGAGGGGGATGCTATGTCACCCTGTGATCAGCCACAAACAACAATGGGACACACTTCGGATGCGGCCCGAGCATCTATGTAAAGTCCTCCATCTAGATCAAGGAGCAGGCAGCGAAGGGAAGGGGAGACCCTGGCAACCCAGTGATCTGCTTCCGTAGTACTCAAAGCCCGGGGCGCGCTGCAGGGGAATCCGACTCATCCAGCTGCTGCGGGGTCAGGATTCCAAGGACGCAGCTATGGAATCAGAGAGGGTCCCGGGGATCATAGCGTTTTTGTCGAGCATCGTCTTCGTCGTAGTCACCTACTGGGCGGAGTGCCAGGAATAACTGGCTGCCACCACACGGCCAACTCGTTATTGCGGGAAAGTGAAGCAGGTTGCAGCAAAGCATAGACAGTCCTCTCTATGGTGGTGTCACCATGTGGATGGACGTGCGGGCATTAACGGGGATTTTCACAAAAAAAGTGATCCCTAGCCCCGGAGCTACTTCGCAAAGCTCCAGCCCAGCGGCCATCTTCTTTTTTGGTTGTTCCTTACATAATAGAAGGTTTTTGAAAAGCAAAATAAAAATGACACTATAGGAGAATTAAAGTAAGCATGGTGCATAAGGAGTCAGAGGGCAGAGCATAGGCTGACCAACTGGCATACCATTGACTCTTGTGCCCATCCAAAATCACTAGAAAACTAACTGCATATACACCTCTTTTCAGTCCACTTTGGCAGGCCTCTCCGAGTCATCTTTTCCTCCAAAAAGTAGCTAGAAATTGGCTCTTCTTCTGGCTGTTTTCACTGTAATTGTCGATTTCATTTAGTACAAAAAGAAACTGGCATGTTGAACAAGTAAATAAACAGAAATTGAGCCTTAGCCTAGAATAGCTAAACTGAGTGGTGTCAGAAGATGTTGGACTTATATTAACAAAGGACAATCAAGTAAAGTAACAATTCAGATGACACATGGACACCTTGATAAAGAAAGATCACCCAAATGTTAAATGTCAAGTTTATTTTATCAGTAAAGGCCATCGTATCAATTAGATAAATCATCGTCATTTGGGATTTGTTGCTGCAAGTTACCTGTTCCAAGTGTGGTGTCCATTTACCTTTGTTTCTTCCTTTCCCATGGAAGCAATAAGCAGTGCACTTGATTACATGTTCATTGAGAGACCAGCATGGGAATGAAACAAAAGATGGGGATGGGAGGTATTTGGTTCTTTTTATGAAATGTTATGTTATGTTATGTTATAACAATTTATTATGCGCACAGCGACTCCAGCGAAAGAGCGTCCCGGCGCAGAGACAAGGAGCAACATAACACAACAGGGAGATAGGGCCTCAGAAAGATGGCTAAAACAGGAAAGTCTTGATGGCTCTACGGAAAGACAACAGGTCCTCAAGCAGTCGCTGCTATTGCAGACAAAGATAAAATTGCCCATTTCAAAGTGTATGGTTGAACCAAATGGTTAAATAAGTGTACCATTTATTACCCCCTCAGTCAGTACTGGCACAAATTGTCTGTATCCTCATTGATTGACTATCTGTGCCATGCACCCTGGTCATTTAAGTCATTATAGCCACTACAGTCACACTACCTCATGCCAAATGTACATAAATATATATTTAAAAAAATAAAAGAAAGTCATATCTGTTGATGTGTTGTTGTTCCTATTTTAATCTGTAAAGTAGAGTTGATTCTCAAACTCAGTGCGGGGTGGGGGGGTGTTCAGGCAGGTGATCACTCACCGCACATCTGATGTTCAACCAATTGGCCTGATTCACAATCATTGTTCTTGACACTTGCTGTATCTACATTGCCTGTACCTGCATCTTGATTTAAGTCTTACTATATGAAACAAACGCGTTGCAAATGCTGGAATTGAAGCTCTTGTTTCTGCCTGTTTAGTCACAGGCTGCAATGATGCTGGGAGCTGCAGTTTCAATATTCTTCTGAAGGACTCAGAGCCAACAGCACTCAATGTTCAGGTGTATGCAGGTTGACCTCCAGTTCTTTCCTGGCCTCCAATTTGTAGTTGTTCATCTTCTAGATCACTCACTTTCCTGACGATACAGTTCCTGTACATTGAAACAGTCAATGTTGAAAAAGGAATAAGAGTGGCCAGTGCCTTTCTGTACCACATATTCAGTATCTTGGCACAGATGTACCCTTGGGAGGACACCATGTGCCGCCTTTGATTTGTGTTCAAGCAAAAGATTAAGCTGATGACCCCAGCAGTTTCTTTTTCATTGACATTGTTAAGCATTTTCTCCACCTTTGACAAAAGTTCCTACAGCATGTGTAACAAGGAATTGCCTAGCTCATGCTACTGTCCTTGGTGACTTTCCCAGTCTAAATCTCAAAAGGCACACATTTTCCACTCCAATTGCCATGACTTTGCCTGTTGCTTCCCTCTCCTTTGTGGTACAAAATCATTGTTAGACATTTATTGATCAAACAGGCGTTGTAGCATGTAGTAGGTGCAGTTCCAATATGTTGGCACCTTCTCTCTGTTAGCGCGCTGAATGATCCTCAGCATTCTCTGGACTTTGAACAAGTGATTGAAATTAGTTCAAATTCAGCAGCAGGTGACCAGTATGTTTTTGACGATTTTGTTTAAGCTGTCACACAGGGCTCTGAAGTATTCTCTATAAGAAATTGGCTTATTAATTGAGAGAGGTGAACGCCCCACTCAATTAATGAACACAGTCATTGTCAGGGTAAACCACAAAAGTCACTAAATAAACTTGTGCTTAACATTTTGGGAGCTGCAGTGGAAGTTCGCGCTGGCACGTAACATGGACTATTACAGTTGGCGCTGGTTGTCTGAGCGGATGTGAAAAGCAGGTCATTGCTCAAGATTTGCGTCAGTGGGCATCACAATAGTCATCGTGTAGCGGGTAGTCAGTTCATTGATCTTCTCCTGGAACGTTTAGTTTTGAGGTGGGAAGATTATTCTCTTATGCCACCCAAGGCCCATGACCAGGATCGGCACCTCTTAGGGATCAAGCCCCAGTCCAGCAGAGGCCAGCAGCAGGGCTAAAGTCGGTCCAGTTAGTGCTGGTCAGGTGGGTGAGAGGGTTCTGGAAACTTATTCTGTCCTGTAGCTCAAAAGGAGGCCAACCAATTGACCCTTGTGGTCCCTTCTCGGAGCCTAGGATCAAGGCTAACAGACCCAGTTGTCCTTCTCCAGACAGCAGGTAATGTCTTCTGGTCCAGGAGTATTCGGATGAGAGGTTCTAAAGGTGCTAGCTTTATCCCCAGTGCCAGATTGTGGATGGGGAATGACCCTTTGTCTAACCTTCCCCTTTCATGGGTTTAACTCCAAACTGATTATGGTAACAAAGGACAGACAGGCCTAGGTGTGACCTACATTTGCCAGTGACAGGGTACGCCGCCCTTAGAACTCAGGTTGGGGGTGGGAACACTCCGAGGCTAACATTTGAAGCCCAGGAATACTGAGTACAACCCGTTTACGCTAGTTTAGTGTCCCTGCACAATTGTTCACTACTAATCAGTGCAAGTGCTCCTATTGTAAATTGTGTTATGATTGGTCTTCCATGATTGACATATTTGATATACTAGCAAAGTACACTGTGTGTGCCCAGGGCCTGCAAATCAAATGTTACTAGTTGGCCTGCAGCATTGATAGTGCCACTCACACAAGTAGCCTTTCAAAGGAGTCTCAGACCTGCTATAGCAATGTCTGTGAGCACAGTTTTAAACAGCCATTTCGACGTGACAAGTGCACCCAAGTGCACCCACTTGTTAGGCCTAACCCTTCTCTTTTATAACATAGAAGTCAACACAAAGGTAGCCCCATGGGTAGTGTGCAGTGTTGTGAAAGGCAGGACTTGTGCTGGTGTGTTTTACATGTCCTAATAGTGAAATACCAATAAAAACACAGATTCCCTTGATTCACTCTTTCTACAACCTAATATGCTCTAATTCACCTCCCTTCATCACAAGGAGTACTAAGTTTACTAGTAGCATTTCATTATCAAAGTCAAAACAGAGTATGAAAAGTAAAACAATGAGTTTAAAAAGCATTGATTTATGGTGTTTCAAGACAGATTTTAATAAAGAGCAACCTGCGGCAGCTTCTCCTCACTATGTTGTTATCTTCATGACAGCAGCTTGTTAATGGTCTGAGCTCCCTGGTTCCGTGCTCAGACAGGGAGTGAGAGCCTGTGCATGTTCTCCCCTCAGGCTGTGCAAGACAGCCAAATGGAAAGAAGCGGAATGTGCATGACTGTTTGGCCGGGTAAACTGCCATGCGCACTTAGAAAGTGCCAACCACTCCTACCCCTGCTGGCTGTGATCACAGCCAAGTCCTGCCCTGCACCGCACCTAAAATGCAACCAAACTGAACCAGTGCGGAAAAATAAAATGTACATAACATAGTGTTATAATCATTTTATTTTTCGTTTTTGCACTGCTTAGAGAGCCACGGCTAATCACAACATAAGACCTAACAGTGTGTTTGAGCAGTTCCATGGTTTCCCGGTCCATATTCCTCTTGTCTAGGAACAGATGCCCAACTTACAAATATTAACTTGCTCTGTAAGGAGATAGGGCCCTCCCAGATTCTCCATAGCTGATGGATCGTATGGTAGCCAAGATGTGTTTGTGGTCTTATCGCAACATGCTTAGTAGCTAATGACAAGTTGATTACAATTCTCTTGAGGATTGGACTAAACAGAGAGACAAAGTAAAAGGGGTGCAAGTTTAATAGAATCATCTAAAAATGGATGACCCAGCTACACGTGGCAAATAAAACCAGAGCTAGTGGGAGGAAGAATCAAAATCAGTAAAGGCAGTGATTCTCTTCCATTTGAACAGGGTGCATGTTTACATGTCCCCAAAGCGAGCGCCGTGAAGGGCGACCGGCACACATTGGGGCATATTCTCAAGGATTTATCGCTGAGTTATCTGCACTTTATCGCAACCAAAGTGGCAATAAATTTATCGCTTTAACAACAAAAAGAGAGATAGGGAGAGGTGCGAACACTCTTAGTCCCCAGGGATTAACAGAAAAAAACAACAAAAGAGTGTCCCTTTTATAGGAGGGATGGGAATATGCACGGAGCACAAGAAATCAACAAAAGCCCATTTGGTTTGTTTTTAAAGCCCTCACTCACCGACCTGGTCGGTGACTTGCTTCATCATCGGGCCCCACCGGGTGTGACCGAATGCCACCCCCGTGTGCTGCGACGCCAGAATTACTGCGGAGCTGGTCTTGTGAGGAAGGAGGGGCTATGTGATAGGTAACGTGAATAGTGTCAGAAGTGGTGGTTTAAAATTGCTTTGGATGTATCAAAAATTATTTAATAGGTGATCATCAAGGACAAGGTTTAAAAAATGTGATGGTGAACAAGGCCAACTAATTGGATGGTCTTGTACCAATAACATTAAGTGAAAGTGTAGTTGGTCAACATGTTTCAGCCGGTGTGGTATATTAACCTGGCATTCGTCAGGACCTAGAGTGTAAACCCCGGCAGTCTAGGCACGCTAAGGCCCATCCGACCGTGGGCCGTGAAAGTGAAAAATTGTGTCTGTGAAGTAAAAACGAGAGGAGGGCTCCACCAGCCAAGGGCGGGGAGCAAACAACCTCAAGTCTCTGAATTTCAGAGACAAAAAATTAAAACTTCACAGGGGGTGGTATTACACCCCATAGACCACGGGAGGGGGGGGACAGCGCTTTTTGGCACATCGCCCACTACGCCAGTCTCCCGCCGATAAACCTGGTCGGCCCTCGGAACCGGGTACCACCCCCTGTGAAGTTTTAATTTTTTGTCTCTGAAATTCAGAGACTTGAGGTTGTTTGCTCCCCGCCCTTGGCTGGTGGAGCCCTCCTCTCGTTTTTACTTCACAGACACAATTTTTCACTTTCACGGCCCACGGTCGGATGGGCCTTAGCGTGCCTAGACCGCCGGGGTTTACACTCTAGGTCCTGACGAATGCCAGGTTAATATACCACACCGGCTGAAACATGTTGACCAACTACACTTTCACTTAATGTTATTGGTACAGGACCATCCAATTAGTTGGCCTTGTTCACCATCACATTTTTTAAACCTTGTCCTTGATGATCACCTATTAAATAATTTTTGATACATCCAAGGCAATTTTAAACCACCACTTCTGACACTATTCACGTTACCTATCACATAGCCCCTCCTTCCTCACAAGACCAGCTCCGCAGTAATTCTGGCGTCGCAGCACACCGGGGTGGCATTCGGTCACACCCGGTGGGGCCCGATGATGAAGCAAGTCACCGACCAGGTCGGTGAGTGAGGGCTTTAAAAACAAACCAAATGGGCTTTTGTTGATTCCTTGTGCTCCGTGAATAAATTTATCGCCCCATTCACAAGCTGGTGCTAACAGCCGATATCACCAGTTTACCAGTGAAAGCAGCCGAAAAAACATGGCCACAGATGACACAGGCAACTATCGCTAATGAGATTGCGGGGAATGAGATTTTAATATCTTTTATGATCAATTTGATAACTTATCTCATTCGTCAATTTTGGATCGATTGTTATCTGTCATTGAGTAAAAGACAACCCCTACATAGGTTAGATAAACCCCATAAACTGACGCAACTCTGAAGAATCACTTACAACTGATGAAGTTTAAAAGTTTTAATATAAAATTAAGAAAAGTTGCAAATACAATCCTCTCAGGATAAAATTCAGTAAATATACAGGAACTAGAAGGAACATATATTCCCTAAAGAACCTCAGTCTACAAACGAATACAATTAAAGTCAGTTCCAGAATCATCAAATTAAAAAGCATAGATATGATGTGGTTCTGTTGCGTCATCTACAAAAGAAAAGAATACAAGTTAAATCTGTCCCTACTCTATACTAGGTGACATCCCTACTTCGCAAGTTTCTAGTACCCTAAAAAGGTGTCAGCAATTTGACTCCCTAAGAAGTTCAAACTCTCTTAGCCTCTAAAGGAAACTTAAGTTTAAGAAGCAGTACCCTCTCTGCCTACCCATCCGATCTCTAAGGGTCCTCGGCCTACTGCTTTCTTGCGCTCTGATCTCTCTCAGCGCTCGCTCCTAACTCTCAGGCCATCTGCGCCTTCGCTCTCGCTATCCTCTCCCCGGGGTGCTGTCCCTAAAATACACAATCACAGTGTGGGTGGAACGCCCCTTCGACGCCCACCACGGACTTTCCCCCATGATGTCATTTTCAGCTCTCTCCATGGCTTCGTCTCTTCGCGTCGTCCGTTAAGTTGACCTTTCTCCTTAGACGCCATCTTTGTCTTCTTGCTGGTGACTTCATTCGACTTTACCTTTGACACTTTCGGAGCAAAATCTATCACCTTATCAGAACTTTACTCTTTACGGCTATATACATAACCTTTCTTGGTCTTGTGAATGGTCATTTCAAAACAAGACTCAAATTCCAATCGTCTCCTCTCATGTTTAGGCAATAAACTTCGTCCGACATTGTCACCTTAAATTTAACAAGAACTAGACTCTTCGGCTCGCACATTCAAGTGAAGGCTATTCACGACTCCTGTGAGCCCACTAAATTACCAACAGCGGACTACACTCCTGCGAACCCTTGGTCAGTCAGGTTATAATCACAAATGACCTAAACCTCTTCTAACATTCCTACGACTTCTTCTACACAGTATAACCTTTAACATACATTTATATATGATCGCATTTAGCAAATCCCTTTGCTTATAAGTGAATACATTTTTCATAGAATACAAATTACGTAGAATATAACTTTATATTCTCATTTGTTACATCGTTATATATATATGCTCTCTGCACATTTCTCCATGTTACATTTCTCGCCGTTTCTGCATTTAAAGTTACACACGTACATGAATTCTACTTTGCACGTTCTTCTGTTCGTGAGCATTTCTACACATTCCTACATTAGCCCACTACGTATACGGGCTTTCTACATCCAATGCATTCTAAAGTGAATACAGAATACATTTCCTATATTACTTTGGTCACATCCGTTAACTTTATGCTATAAGCGTCAACTTCACGTTACGATATACATTTCATTCCTACGTTTATACGATATGCTTGTAAATATGACTCGGATATACGTTTTATTCAAATTGCGCTCTCTCAGTTCCCCCCTTTGATGACTTTTAGGAGTCATCACTAAATGCAATTTGAATAGCACCTTTACACAGAACTAGTTACATCATTTCCTCTTTTCATCATTTCAAGTGCTCTTAAACTTTTATACTGTTGATCTTGTAAAGCAGCTAATCTCCTTTCTTGCTCTCTCATAGATCTTTGTAACCGGTTCGTCCTATACCATTTATATAGTTTCACAAGTACTAACAATGTGATTATACAAATTAATACAATTAATACAGGTTTTAATATATACCATACAATGCTTTTACCAAGGTTGGCAAACCAACTTCCAACCTTTCCTACTCCATGACCTACTTTTTCCCAAACATTTATTTTAGTCAAATCTTCGATTTCTTGATGTATCTGTGTAATGTTTCTTATGACCTTCTCAAGTGGTTTTGAATTATCAGGAATATAAGTACAACATTCCTGAACCTTCAAAGCCTTGCAAACTCCGCCTTCTTTTGCTAATAGCACATCAAGAGCAAGTCGATTCTGAAGAACCATTGCTCTAATCAATTGCATCTCGCCTTCTACTAACATTAATGACCTTGCAGTACTTGCAGACAATCTATCTACGACTGTAGCTAGTCTCCTGATCTTAACATCGTTAAGTATTAAACCTAACATAGGAAACATCGCTCCAAATACGTCTCCTACTACTTCTGCATCTCCTACTTCTCTTTTCGTTCTTGTCGAAGCCCTTCCTTCTATGATCGCTAAATCCTTTGCATGATATATTTTGGGGAAGACAATTGCCAAGTAACACGAACCATACCAATTGTCAGGCAGTTTTACATAGGCATTTCTTCCGCATACAAAATATACATTAGGAATCACTTGCATCTCCTTCATGAAATCTTTCGTATAATACTCTAATCTAAAAGCATGTTCGCAATTAACTTCACCTACAAATACGTTCTCATAATATGTCTTGCTTCGAGTTAAACATAACTTTCCTTTCTGCGTTCTATCCAAAGCTATTGGACCATTGCTCCCTTTCTTTTTATGTGCCTTTTCTTCTTCGGTCCAATCAGTTTTCCACTGTCCTGACATTTTTAGAATCTTCTGTCTTCTGTATCGGTCATCTACTTGTGCTATGAACTTTTTCTCAATCTCTGACACCTTGCAAGTCAGATTATTTCTGCGTGCATATGATGTATCTAATGTATCCCAAGGAAGGAAGAATTTGGCTAGTCTATCCTCCTTTTTGTAATAGTCCCACTTATTCATTTGCTTATAATTCGGAACTTCAGGCAGTACCGAATCATAATTTGAAAAGTAGTACTCAAATCCTTCTCTACCATAAAATATACTAAGCAGTAAACTACATGTTATCCCATAAGTCAGTGGAAGATGATGATATCGGATGCCCTCATCTACAGAAGCCGGCAATTGCATACATACATAGCAATCTTTGGCCTCCATGGCATCGATATACTCGTACAATAGTTTGGCATATGCGTTTGACCTAAAGTTTCCCTGTGACTCGTCTACATGTAATCTACGAGCTTCATCTGCCAGTAACTCTTTTTCACGAATTACATTGCTCTCCTCCTTCTTCCCATCAAGAGCAGGTTTCAAAGTCGTTACAGGCTTTACATCTGCTGTTTCTTTATCACTTTCATGTCCTACTATGTATGATATGGTCACTACTGTAATTATGAGAAAAATTACTACTGCTATTAATGTACCTATTATGCATTTAGCTTTTCGGTTTGGGTTGTCGTTCTCCATGTTATCTAACAGCGTAACTCCTTCCTTGCGAAGAAAGTTTTTCAGTTTCAGTCTTTGGTTTGCTTTATTCGCTTTATTTTCTTCTCAGTTTGTAAAGTGCTCTTTATCAACAAAGTCTCTTTTTCGCAACAATGTCTCTTTATCTTTAACAACAGACAACCCTAACCCTTCTCCGTCCTCTAAATGTTATCCCTAATTTTATTCTTCTTTCCACTCGGCGCTAGGTTATCTTCTTCTTTATAACTTATATACAAAAGTCTTTATACATCAACAATTATTCTCGTACCTGCAGCTTTCACAACAAGTTCCAATAGTTCAAAACGAACAACTTTTTCTTCTTCTTCCGGAATTTGATGACCAAAAGTCGGAAACTGTAATCGATTTAGCACTAAATCTTTGATCCGACTCAAGTATGGGGGTATGGGAAGTGTGAAAGTCAGTAATCCCTCAGTCTCGAGTCCAGGAGTCAACATCCATATCTCCACTGCCAAGAATGGATCGTGATCGATTACTTTCACTTCCTTCACTCTCCCAGATTTCTGTCCCCAAGACATCTGCTAGATAAGTCCACTCTGGGGTGGCGTACCTTCTGCAGGGCACACGTACCCTTCTCGATCTTCTTGGACTCTCAGTTCCTGAGTCTGTAGTTTCTTCCTCTTGATCTGAATCTTCAGCGATCGGGACAAGAGTTTTCTCCTGTTGTGCTTTTAAGCTTGGCCTTCTCCTTCTCTCCGGCCAACTAGCTTCGTCACTCCTTGTCCTCCTGCTCCTCGTTCTTGGACTTGTCTCTTGGTCACTCTCAGCTTGTTCAGTATCTGATTCGATCTCCCAGTTACTTTCTTCTCCTGAGGCGACTTCGGTCTCACTGGTGTCCTGACCTTCGTCGACCTGTTCTGACACAGTCTCAGCCTCTTCATTCACCTCTACAGCTTGTCTTTCCCCCTCTATGGCTTCTCGCTTTCCGCTGGATTCTCATCCGAGAGAGGAGCTGTTTCCTCTAGAGGTGTCGGCACTCTTCGGGTGTGCGAAGCATGTATCCAATTTGGCAGGCCTCCACACTTCACTGCAGTGTTCGTGACAAGTATGACTTGAAATGGTCCTCGCCAACGCACGTCTAAGCAGTTCTTCCTGACATGCTTTTTCACCAAGACCCAGTCCCCCGGACTCAGGTCATGGCACAAGTCTTGTGCTGATGGAACCTCTGCAGCCTGGACCTGGAGGGACACAGAATTAATGGCATCAGATAGTCCCTTGCAGTAGTCCAAGATCAAGTCGTCTGTGATGTTCAATAACGCTGCAGTCGGAACCAATGGCAATCTCATAGCTCTCCCCATTAGCACTTCATGTGGAGAGAGACCTGTTTTTCTATCTGGTGTGCTACGTATGCTCATAAGAACCACTGGTAGTGCGTCTGGCCAACTCAGGGATGTTGATGAACAAACTTTGGCAAGTCTGGACTTAATTGTGCTGTTGATTTGCTCTACAATCCCTGAAGCTTCTGGTCGATAACTGCAATGGAGCTTCTGATCGATACTCAAAGCTGAGCACAACATCTTCACTATTTCGCTGTTGAAATGAGTTCCTCTGTCCGATTCCAAAGAGGATGGCACCCCAAACCTCGGTATCAACTCTCTAAGTAACAGTTTTGCTACTGTAAGTGTATCGCATCTACGTGTAGGGTAAGCTTCAACCCATCTAGAAAATATACAGACAATCACTAAAACGTATCTGAGTCGGTTGCATTTAGGCATTTCTATGAAATCAAGCTGCATTCTATTGAAAGGCCCCCCAGACCTCCCAATGTGACTCAGTGTGACTGGTGTTCTTTTTCCTACGTTTAGTTGCTGACAGATCGCACATCGCTGACATACTGCTTCTGCCGCTACTCTAAATTTAGGATTAAACCACGTTTGTCTGAATACTCTCACCATGGCATCTCTACCTATGTGTGCTGATCCATGCAATTTCCTTGCCATTGGACTAACAAGTTCATTTGGTAAAACTGCTCTCCCATCTGCAGAAATCCAGAAATTCATTTCGCTCTTTATACACCCAGCTGTTTCCCAGCCCTTTTTCTCATCATCTGGTGCATTCTCCTGAACACTCTTTAGCTCATCCCATGTATCTACAGTGTCTAACAACATTGTCAATTCAGTTCTTTCTTGGATTCCCCCCACCTTCACATCAGTGTGAGAATATCCTTGTTCTGCGCAATAACGCGCTACTTCATCGGCATAGCGATTGCCCTGCGACACAAAGTCTACATTCTTCGTGTGCGCAGCACATTTGACAACCGCAATAGCTGATGGTCCTTGCAATGCATCTAACAATAGTCTCACGAATTCTCCATTCCTAATGGGAGAACCCGAGGAGGTCATGTTACCTCTTTGAGACCATAACTGCCCGTAATCGTGAACTACCCCGAAACCATACTGGCTATCGGTGTATATGGTGACTCGAATTTTGTTACCTGCTAAACAGGCACACGTCAAAGCAATAATTTCAGCTACCTGAGCGGAGTGTACTCCTTCCAGGCAAGCGGCTTCTACAACTCTGGTAATTGTACAAACTGCATAAGCTGCTCTCAGCTGACCAATATCGTCTCTTACGCATGAACCATCAACAAAGAAAATTTCATCGGGGTCAGTCAATGGCTCATCTACGATATCTGGTCTCGGTTTGGTGCATAGTTCAGACACATCAAGGCAATCTTGATCTGTACAAATTTCATCATCCACATCATTTGGAAGTGGCATCAAAGTTGCAGGATTCAAGACGGAGCATCTTTTTAGGGTCACATTCTCGGCAGCCAATATGAGCGTGTGAGCCTGCTATTCGTCAGATGCTGAGTCTTAGTCCTGGTCATTAACAATTCCACAGAATGCGGTACATACACCACTAACTGATGTCCCATTACCACGCTTTCAGAACGTTCAATGCTGACACTCGTTGCAGCAACGGATTTGAGACATCCGGGCAACGCTGCGGCTACTGGATCTAATGTAGCCGAAAAATACGCAACTGGCCTACGCGCATCTCCATGTATCTGGGCCAAAACTGCTAAAGCGCATCCCTCTCTTTCGCAGCAGTAAAGCAAAAATGGTTTCGTGTAATCAGGCATTCCTAAAGCCGGGGCGCGACATAAGTCCTCCCTCAGCTGCAAAAACGCCATCAAACAGTCTTTGTCCCATGGTACCGGATCACTCACTCCTTTGTGCGTCAGTTGTAATAACGGCTTTGCCTTCAGTGAGAAGTTAGCTATCCACTGTCGACAATAACCGACCATGCCTAGAAACATCCTGACTTCTCTCTGTGTTTTAGGCGCGTTCATTTTCATAATCGCCTCTATTCTGTCTGGAGACACCTTCCTTTTCCCCTTTTCAATCCTGTGGCCCAAGTATTGCACTTCGGTAAGACAATATTGCAATTTACTTGGAGACACCTTATGCCCATTCTCGGCCAAATGATTTAACAAGGTGATGGTGTCTACTCTGCAAGCTTCCTCAGTTTCTGACGCAACTAGGAGATCGTCTATGTACTGGACCAGAACCGAATTCTTGGGCAGCACTAGACTTTCAAGATTTTTCTTCAGTAGCTGGTTAAAGATCGATGGGCTTTCTGTATACCCCTGAGGGATACGACACCATGTTAAAACGCGATCTTCCAGCTTAAAAGCGAAAAGATACTGGCTATCTTCATCTAAAGGAATCGAAAAGAAAGACTGGCACAAATCTATCACTGTAAACCATTCAGCTTGGAACGGTATCTGAAACAATATCACTGATGGATTCGGTACCACTGGACAACATGAGACAACAATATTATTAATCTTTCGAAGATCCTGCACTATTCTATATTTTCCACTAGGCTTCTGCAAACCCATAATCGGAGAGTTACATGGACTACCCACGATTTCCTTCAGTATTCCCTGTTTAATCATGGATTCGATCACAGGCTTTATTCCTGCAACCGTCTCCGGTGTCAACTTATATTGTGGTGTTCTTGGGTACTCAGCATTGGGTCTTACCATGATCTTTACTGGTTCTACCCCTTTGATCAATCCTATTTCTTCTCCAGTAAAATCCCACACCTCAGCTGACACTTTCTCCCTCAAATCTTGTGGAAGTTCCTCCACTGTTAAGGTAGGATATAGTTCCACGCATTCCTGCGAGTTTACAACTTTAAAATCGGCATCTTCATCGTTGGTCTGCACTTCTACTCCTTCAGGTGTGCAATGTATTGTGCAATTCAGTTTACACAGCAGATCTCTTCCTAGTAAACACACCGGGCTAGAATCACAGATCACAAACTGATGTTCGTCACTGTAATTCCCTATCTTCACTGACACTGGTTCCGTCAGAGGATTCGTCATCCTCTTGTTTGCGACTCCTACCACCTGAATCATCTCTCCTGATATCGGCAAACCTGGGACTACCGCTGATCTCAACATGGATCTAGTGGCTCCCGTATCCACCAAAAAGGTCGTAGGACATCCAGCTACTTCAGCCTCTACGTATGGTCCTCTCTGATCTACTTCCAGGGCTGCTCCTAAAGTACAGTCTTCCTCCCTATTCACACGTTGCCCTGTAAGAGGATCAACGTAGTAGCATTCTTCTCCTTCTACGAACAATGGCATTTGTCTATAGGTTTTCCCTCCATTTGAAATGCGAGGCGGTTGAGGAAACGGGGCTCGAGGAGTCTGAGTCCCCCCTTTGATAAACTTTCCCTTCGGGACTGTTGCTCCCTTAACCACGTTGTTCTGTACCTCTTCCTCCTCCTGTTCTAATTCCCCTGTCTCAATATTATACGGACACTCGTGTCTCCAATGTCCCACCTCATTACACTGATGACACCTGGTTGTCCTTTTCAGTGTTGCGATATCTATTCTCGGTCTCGGTCTTTCTTCCTCATCTCTGCTCTGGTTATTCTGTTTCTTTGCTGGCGTTCCTGTTCCCTGCTGCCGCTGTCCACCCTTTCCAGCTGCTTGCATCTGTACCAACATCAGCTTTTCCTTAAGCTTCTTTGCCTTTGAATCTATCTCATCGCTACAGTATCTTGCATACCTCAGAATCTCATCTAAAGGTTTGTTTTGCCAACAGATCAAATGCTGTTGGATCATCAGGCTTATGTCCGGTCTCAATCCGAGAACAAACTTCGACACAAACTGACCTATATCTTTAGGATCCATTACGTCTAACCCACTGTACTGTTTAAATGCTTTCAGTAATCTCTCATAGAACTCATGAACGGTCTCTTTAGGCTCCTGAGTTGTTCGATCTATCTTAACCCAGTCTATGTCCTGCACCGGCACTTTCTCTTTTAGCCATGTTATTACTCTCTCATATTTTTCCATGACTCTGTCTGATGGACCGTTTGTCTGGGTATCTCTCGGAGGCTCACAAGTGGGCCATTCAATACTAAGTTTGCATGCCGTCCACAAATCTCCGGGTACCACGATGTCGAACAAGGTGTTCAAATCGATCCACAGTACCTTAGAGATTTTCACGAATCTCTCTACCTGCTTGTACCACTCCACGGGGTTCTCTCTAAGCCTCGGGAAAGAATTAGTGAATGCCGCTAAATCCCCCCTACTCCAGGGTACATGAACGTAGTTTCCGTTCGCGATTTCTCGCAAAGGGAAAGCTTCCATTCGCATTAGGTCTGTATCCTGGGACTTCACAAGTGTACTCCGTCTGACAGATCCCCTCTTGGACCATTTTTCCTCCCATCTATCCAGATCTCTCCATATTCTAATACACATGATTAGTTCCCTTATGTGTACTCTTAGCCCAATCGTTCTACGTTCATCTAGATCCCGATCCGTGCAATTCAGCCTATGGTTGGCCTGTAAGGCTTTTGTTCGTGACATGTCTATCATATACTTTTCTGCTAGTTCAGATAACTTTTCATGAGCTGCCCTTGCTTTTCGAGTAATATCCTTAGATAAGAACAGTATTTCATCTGGATCGTACAGCTCTAACCTTTCTATTGCTACTGTGCCGTCAATTATTTCATCCAAGTCTGATTTTAAACTCATTACATCTATGCGTCTTGCTTTTATTTCAGCTCTCAGTACATCAGTCCTAGGTTGTTCTCTTACATCCCTCTCACCTCCACTATGCGCCCTACATCTAAGCACAGGTGAGTTATGAGGAGTTTTTCTTCTATCTCTTTGTTCCCACCTCTCTAGATCCCAAGCTTTTCCATCTTCCCTCGGGGTATGGTGGAACAATGCTCCATCCCCCAACCCTACGTTCCGTCTTTTCGGCTCGGTTTCTCCAGATACGAGATAGGATCCTCCGTGCTGTTCTAAACCACTGTAACTCTCTTGCGGTCTGGTGTCGCTCAACAACCGATAAGGTCCTTCATGGCCCTCCATGCTCCTGCGAACTCGTTCGTGATCACCGGATGTATGGCGAGACGTTTCGCGACTCCCTATATTCTCCTGACTTCGTTCTTGATCACCGGACGCATGGCGAGACCCTTCGCGACTCTCCATGTTCCCGTGATTCCGTCCGTAATCACCGGAGGCATGTCGAGACGTTTCACGACTCTCCATGTTCCCGTGATTCCAATGTTGCACATTTTCATCCGGGGTATGGTGTGTTCATCCGAAAGTATTTCGGTACTCCTGCGTCCTTCGTTCTCCCTCACTAAAGGTGACGCGAGGCACTTCCCCACACCCTGCACTTCTGTCGTTGCACATTTGCCTATTGCCACTAGTAGTAGGGCAAGTATCTCCTCTGCTTCCTTGACTCCCTCTCTCCCACTCCGGGCTGCTTTCGCCAGCTCCACAATGAGAGAGGATCTTGTTGTCCTGGTCTCTCCACTCTGCTCCTGTTTCTAAACTTTTATTCCGAGCCTCTTCGGCAGTATCCCATTCTTTCAGGTATTCCCTTAATTCCTTATAGGATTTCGGTTTCGGTCCCCTCAAATCCATTGATCCTCTTTGACCCCCTTGTTCTATCCAGGGACCCGTTGCGGAATCTAGTGGGGTACTCCGACTCACTGGTGCTAGTATCTGCCTCTGAGGATTCATCGTATTATTCCTATTCTCCATCTCTGCCCTTTCCCTGTCCCATCTTGCATGCTCCTCCTGCTGGACCCCCTCTGGGTTGTAGATTGACACTATAGGGCCTATGGTAACAGGTACTTGTAAAGCGTCTGGCATTTGGTACGATCTTGCATGCTGTGTTTCTGGCACCTTCTGGACCACGAATCTTCCTACTACTCTCTGTTCGGAACTAGATTGAAGTACTTCCTCATCTTTCTTGGTATCCCACTCTGTTACTGGGATCGATTTATATTCCCCCCATCTAGCTCCGTCCTCTTGCTGTAGTACGGGGCTTGCGATTTCGCTGTTGTATGGAGGTGGTCTATCTGTTAGTAGCCTCTCTATCAGATCCTCCTCTGTCTCGCTATCCTCATCTTCTTCCAGAGGTTTCTTTTCTCCCGTAGCTTCTATCATGGTGAACAGTTTGTCTGCTTCTATCTTTTGCACTCTCCACTTCTTAGCTTCCTGATCCCATTTCGCATCCTGCACTGCCTTTACTGATCGTCTCACTCTTTCTTGGCGCCTCTTTAAATTTCTTTCGTGTGCTGCTCTAAACCATGCACTAAGTGCTTCGAACTGTGTTGGCCTCGGTAGAGGTCTCGTTGCAAGCATTACTGCTTTCAGTTGGTTCAACACTTCTAGCTTAAATGTTCCAAATCTTGGAAACGTCAGTTCCTTATTCCCTTCTGTTAGCCTATTCCACTCGGAGATCCACATTATCGAGTGTAAGCCTACATTTACTGCCATATGATAAGCTGGTGTGCCTTCTGGTGGAGCTTCTTCTCCAGCATATAAGTTTCTTCTATTTCTCTTAAAGATTGCCCTTAAACTCTTAAAACACTTCATTTTCAGTAATCTACGATTTTTCCCTTATTAATTCTCTTCCTTATTTACGTCCCGATGACAAACCACCAATCCCTGTGCGACTCTCGCTAATCAGCCTATCCCAACACAGTTCTACGCTATCCGACCAATCTCAGCGCGGCTCTACGCTGACGTCACTCGTCCCCTCTGCAGCAGTTCCCCTCCTTTCTCAGCTTGCCTCGCGGTCTTGCATACGTCTCATTCATACGCCGAAAAATGACTACTTCCGTCCAAGCGATCACTTTTCTCTGACTGTACGGCCACAGTCTAACTGTAATTGTCACCTCAACTGGCGAAACGTCTTCCTCTTACGGTCAGACGCTCGCCTTAACTGATAGGTTACTTACACACAGTAAACGTACGACCAGCGTCCGTTACTCATACACTCCCTCAAACGCTCCCCCTATCATCGGTCTGCGGGCGATCAATGGTACCTCATGACCCCCTTTAACTGGTAGACAAATTACTCTGGGTGTTCGATACACCCGAACCACTTAAGCCCTCTCTGGACATAAGATTTTATCCGGTTGCGCGCGCTCACAACCTTCCCTCAATCACACTACAGGCATTCAACTCCGCTTGACATTACAACACAGGAACAACATAAAACACCGCAATCTTACAACGCATGACCCTTATACTCACTCTCGACCGACTCTGCTGCTTTTCTCTCGACGCACCGTCAGCACCTTCTTCGGCAGGGATTCTTCTTCTGGTCGTCGATGACTAGGGACCTTGGGGTAATCTAAACCTGACCTAGGTTGTCTTCCTCAAGAAGAAAACCATCTTTCTCTGCTACCAACTGCGGGGAATGAGATTTTAATATCTTTTATGATCAATTTGATAACTTATCTCATTCGTCAATTTTGGATCGATTGTTATCTGTCATTGAGTAAAAGACAACCCCTACATAGGTTAGATAAACCCCATAAACTGACGCAACTCTGAAGAATCACTTACAACTGATGAAGTTTAAAAGTTTTAATATAAAATTAAGAAAAGTTGCAAATACAATCCTCTCAGGATAAAATTCAGTAAATATACAGGAACTAGAAGGAACATATATTCCCTAAAGAACCTCAGTCTACAAACGAATACAATTAAAGTCAGTTCCAGAATCATCAAATTAAAAAGCATAGATATGATGTGGTTCTGTTGCGTCATCTACAAAAGAAAAGAATACAAGTTAAATCTGTCCCTACTCTATACTAGGTGACATCCCTACTTCGCAAGTTTCAAGTACCCTAAAAAGGTGTCAGCAATTTGACTCCCTAAGAAGTTCAAACTCTCTTAGCCTCTAAAGGTAACTTAAGTTTAAGAAGCAGTACCCTCTCTGCCTACCCATCCGATCTCTAAGGGTCCTCGGCCTACTGCTTTCTTGCGCTCTGATCTCTCTCAGCGCTCGCTCCTAACTCTCAGGCCATCTGCGCCTTCGCTCTCGCTATCCTCTCCCCGGGGTGCTGTCCCTAAAATACACAATCACAGTGTGGGTGGAACGCCCCTTCGACGCCCACCACGGACTTTCCCCCATGATGTCATTTTCAGCTCTCTCCATGGCTTCGTCTCTTCGCGTCGTCCGTTAAGTTGACCTTTCTCCTTAGACGCCATCTTCGTCTTCTTGCTGGTGACTTCATTCGACTTTACCTTTGACACTTTCGGAGCAAAATCTATCACCTTATCAGAACTTTACTCTTTACGGCTATATACATAACCTTTCTTGGTCTTGTGAATGGTCATTTCAAAACAAGACTCAAATTCCAATCGTCTCCTCTCATTTTTAGGCAATAAACTTCGTCCGACATTGTCACCTTAAATCTAACAAGAACTAGACTCTTCGGCTCGCACATTCAAGTGAAGGCTATTCACGACTCCTGTGAGCCCACTAAATTACCAACAGCGGACTACACTCCTGCGAACCCTTGGTCAGTCAGGTTATAATCACAAATGACCTAAACCTCTTCTAACATTCCTACGACTTCTTCTACACAGTATAACCTTTAACATACATTTATATATGATCGCATTTAGCAAATCCCTTTGCTTATAAGTGAATACATTTTTCATAGAATACAAATTACGTAGAATATAACTTTATATTCTCATTTGTTACATCGTTATATATATATGCTCTCTGCACATTTCTCCATGTTACATTTCTCGCCGTTTCTGCATTTAAAGTTACACACGTACATGAATTCTACTTTGCACGTTCTTCTGTTCGTGAGCATTTCTACACATTCCTACATTAGCCCACTACGTATACGGGCTTTCTACATCCAATGCATTCTAAAGTGAATACAGAATACATTTCCTATATTACTTTGGTCACATCCGTTAACTTTATGCTATAAGCGTCAACTTCACGTTACGATATACATTTCATTCCTACGTTTATACGATATGCTTGTAAATATGACTCGGATATACGTTTTATTCAAATTGCGCTCTCTCAAGATGCAGAGTAGGCGTTCCCGTGCAAAAAGCCGCAACAGCACCACTCCACAACATTCAAACGACCAGCCAGATTGACGATTATAACCCAAAACAGGTGATAATTCGCGTTAGCTGAAGGAAATTAACACCTGCTCCGACCTGGTGTAAGGTCGCATTACAACCTGCACCAGAAAAGGGAGCCCAGGCCAGAGCCACACCTGAAGATAAACTGATGCCATGGAGCAACTGATCATGCAGCTCGGAGCCCCAACAGGGCCAGAACACCCACCGCCACCACCCCCAGGACGCCCCCCCCCCCCTGTGGAGCGGATTATTATTAACCCACTGGTGCAGGGTCACCACTTTGTCCAGGGGTTCTTAACAAGTAAGGAGGAATCAACACAGGAGCGAAGTACAAACCATAGGTCATTCATGAATGGGGGCCTCATCCGACAAGCACCATAGAGATACTCAAGTTGAGACCACACTGAACAATGGTTACTTGGGTTTTTATAGAAAAGATCACAAGATAGGGATGCCCAGAGGTAAATAGGGCTTTGGGAAGAACACACAAATGAAAGAATCAACAGCCTGGGTGCCTTGTGTAACTGTGGCATCCTGAAGCTGCACAATAAGATAGGCTATCTGTGTAAACTTTATCTAAGTCTTTACCATTGTTTAAAAAACCTGTACAGAGGCCAACTGTTCTTTTGCACTGAGTCTGCATGTATACACAGCCTACAATGCCCTCATCTAGATTCTTTACCAATGTTTATGCAGGTGCAGTGTCAAGGAGAGAGTCAGACTGAAAGGAGGGTAGGGGTGAAAAATAGATGAAGCACAGCTTAATCAAAAAACAAGAGAATCAGATTTTGTATTTCAATAGTCCTTCCTTTTCAGCGTTGCTAATCCATTTAAAAAGGTACATGTATTAATTTACATATAAACCTTCATAAATTCATCAATTTCAAGTTGTACCATCATTTCTCGATTCATTTCACTGGGGAAGGTTTAATACTATTGCAAGTATTTATACAAGTGGTGCATATCATAGGGGCACATTCAATGCAGTAGCAGCAAGTGAGAAAGATGGCTCCTATAATTACTATTTCCATTAATAATTTCCAACCCCAAGTGGAGAAAAAGTCCCTGTAACCATTCGGACCAAGACCATGTTCCTTGGTCTTGATGTATTTCTGCAGCTATTTCATGTCATTTGGAAATGGAGTTATAGGCAGAAGGGAAGTGGTCAGGTATGAACATGCAACAGCTACTATCGTTGATGCAACATGCTCCACCACTATGAAGCGAGTACTATGTCAAGCACCATTCTATTTTGAAGAGTTACAATCCTTGTAGTTTGGAGCTCTTCTGTAATATTAGCTAGAGCCATTGCTGTATGATTATTCACTGCTTCTACTACTCGGGCCAGGCATCTAATCTTTCTACTATTTAGGGCTGCACCAACAAAAAAAAGAGTCCCAAATTAATATCAATGTATTGCTGTAATGCTGTATCAGTTTGATCTACTTCATCATTATTTACAGTTCTTTTAAATCGATTCAAAGAAATGTCATTAAACAATTTCTGGTCTTTGTGATAAGAGGCAGGTGCAAGGAACACAGGGGGAAGCAAAAAGGACACATAACAGAGTCCGGACCAACTGATTGGTAGATGATGATAACCTTTGTTTCCACAAATGAAGTAAGTGTTATGGGAGGATAAACAACTGCTATTGTTCATTCCAGTAATGTTCGATATTGTAGTACACAAGGGAAGTCCCTGGGTTATGCACTCTCTACGGAACCCTAATGTAGTTCACATATACCAAAAAACTGTCCCCCAATATCAAGATATGCATTCGTGATTACACCATATTTATACAATTTATAAAGCAGAAATGCGAAAATAAGAACCTTAAATGTTGTTTTTTGTCATAAAAAGCGTACAGTTTATTACAGTTTTGTAAAGGTTAAAAACATTATTATGCACAAATAAAAATTAATAAAATATCACAATTAAATTAAAAACAATGAGTTACAGGAGTCACAGTTTGTTTTCGTTGTCGACGCTGCGTTTCGGTGAATCTGTGATAACACCTTCCTCAGGACAAACAAATTCTATAAAGAAACATTATAATTAAAAGACATCCTTTTGTGCATGCAAAGCAGCTTTAGCTCTTTTTATCTTTTTTGGTCAAACAGTTTTCAAAACATTTTTTAACCTTCCATCTGCATTAACAACAAGCTAAACAACATTGTGCTAGATAAGAATATAATCTACATAATTAGGTTCTGAAGGGTGTATTCCTGGGAGCATTTTGGTATACGTGACTATATCTATGGATTCCATAGTATTGTTGGCTAAAAATCACATTTTAGGCAGCTTCTAGGCGAGAATAGGTATGAAGCATACCTGTGTGTGATTTCTTCAGCTTCCTCTTCTAATCAATTATGAGGAAATTTCTCATGCGTAAATCTGGAGAATCTCGCTTCTTGTTTCTTAATTTGCAAGTAGCTATACCTTTCAAAGAGATGGGGAACATAAGTACTCAATACGTCTCCGCCATTTTTATTTTTAGAAAAATTCTATACAGGCGGGAGTTGCTAAATTTCTCTTTTTACCTGTTAGGATTCAAAGCTCTTTGATGTAGAGGTTACCGGAGGGGGGCCACCGTTTTTGAATAGGGGGACCACTGTTGGGATCAAGAAGACAGATAGAATGGGCCACATTATTAGTTATTGGACCATTTCTTGTGTCCTATATATTCTGCAGGGGTTAATTTCAAGATATATAACTCACCAATATTAAGGATTGTGAATAGTCCTTCCTTCTTAAATTAAAACCGCGCCACTGGATGTCTTCAATTATATCCACAGCGTTGGGTAAAGTCAATAGCGGCTGTTAACATTCAATCTATTTGGAACATATAATGTATACCATAATTAGTGATAGCATGGATTTCTACCGGACGTTTTAAAAAGGTTTGGTTGTTGGTGCTTTAATGGTATCTAAACCATGTTAAACGATGTTGGAGGAAGGGCATACTAACAGTAGTCAGTATGACTAAGAGCATTTTAAATCAGGAGGCCTCGGGTGGAAATGCCGCAGTTTGAAGCACAGTTGTCGGCATTCAGGGATTAGGTTGGCTGAGCTCGCGCTTACCTTTTTAATTCTTGCCGGCCTCCCTGCTCCCCTCACGGTCCTGTCAACATCTGCTCGATTGCACGATCGGCCAAAGATAAACAGGGTTGTCCATCTCCTGTTTAAGAAGGATTCAGTTTCCCGGGAAAACGTCAATTGAATGACGTCATGGATCGTTAACCTATCAGGATGCGTTTAGACAAGGAGTTCCTTGTGTTTCCTACCCAGTTCTCCTTGTCCCTTATTACCATACAAAGGAGGCCTCCCTTCCTTTTTTTACATCGATATTGTAGTACAGTCACTTTTTCCCACTGTGATGCTGTCAATACTGCTCACACAAAGTTCTGCTCGAGCTCTGGTTAGAGCGATAACAGGGGGCCCATTACACTTGGCTGTTCAAGTCTTGGGGAAGACATATCTTGTGGAGGAATTGCTTCTGCGATACTCCTCCATTTCCCATGCAGTTCCTTTGGCTTGTGGATCCCCTGCCTCATCGTGGTAACATACCGTTTTTAGCTGGGCATTGAGTCTTCCTACAACAGCTTGAGTGATATTACTAATGGCAGAGGACAACAGAAGTGCAAACCAGGCTCTACACGAGTCAGTATGTAAAAACGGCAAGGGATGAGCTGGCATCATTCTACATACCCAGCAGCTGGTAGTGTTTGTAGCATTATGAGTATTGTGTAACATTTTGATGAAAGTGTTATTGAGGTAGGACATCCAGTGTTTTTTTTCATGGGCTTGATCCATCACCGTTTTTTAGCTCACTAAATCTAGCCCTGATCTCTAGACTGGGTAAGAGTGGATCAAGCCCTGATCTCTTGACTGGGTAAGAGTGGTCTGCTTAATTCAGACACTCTGTTCATCACCACCCCCTTTTTGAATCGTTTTTGGCCACCACAAGTGTGGCAGGGTATACTCAGACATGAGTACCTTGCTCACTGCACCACCAGGATTCAAGCAAGCCGGGCCGACGACGGCTGAAATGCCAGAAACCGGTCCCCGGAAGCTTGTCTCCTTTCCGGTGAAGAATTGGCCTGGTAGTTTGGTCTACCCTGTTCCCATGAGGCACTGGGTCAGACTAATTTGCATATAGCCAGGTTCTGAACTGGGGTTATGCAGTGAGCTAAATAACGGTGATGGATCAAGCCCTGATCTCTTGACTGGGAAAGAGTGGTCTGCTTAATTCAGACACTCTGTTCATCACCACCCCCTTTTTGAATCGTTTTTGGCCACCACAAGTGTGGCAGGGTATACTCAGACATGAGTCCCCTTGCTTACGGCACCACCAGGATTCAATCAAGCAGGGCCGACGACGGCTGAAATGCCAGAAACCGGTCCCCGGAAGCTTGTCTCCTTTCCGGTGAAGAATTGGCCTGGTAGTTTGGTCTGCCCTGTTCCCATGAGGCACTGGGTCAGACTAATTTGCATATAGCCAGGTTCTGAACTGGGGTTATGCAGTGAGCTAAATAACGGTGATGGATCAAGCCCTGATCTCTTGACTGGGTAAGAGTGGTCTGCTTAATTCAGACACTCTGTTCATCACCACCCCCTTTTTGAATCGTTTTTGGCCACCACAAGTGTGGCAGGGTATACTCAGACATGAGTCCCCTTGCTTACGGCACCACCAGGATTCAATCAAGCAGGGCCGACGACAGCTGAAATGCCAGAAACCGGTCCCCGGAAGCTTGTCTCCTTTCCGGTGAAGAATTGGCCTGGTAGTTTGGTCTGCCCTGTTCCCATGAGGCACTGGGTCAGACTAATTTGCATATAGCCAGGTTCTGAACTGGGGTGATGCAGTGAGCTAAATAACGGTGATGGATCAAGCCCTGATCTCTTGACTGGGTAAGAGCGGTCTGCTTAATTCAGACACTCTGTTCATCACCACCCCCTTTTTGAATCGTTTTTGGCCACCACAAGTGTGGCAGGGTATACTCAGACATGAGTCCCTTGCTCACTGCACCACCAGGATTCAAGCAAGCCGGGCCGACGATGGCTGAAATGCCAGAAACCGGTCCACGGAAGCTTGTCTCCTTTCCGGTGAAGAATTGGCTTGGTAGTTTGGTCTGCCCTGTTCCCATGAGGCACTGGGTCAGACTAATTTGCATATAGCCAGGTTCTGAACTGGGGTGATGCAGTGAGCTAAATAACGGTCATGGATCAAGCCCTGATCTCTTGACTGGGTAAGAGTGGTCTGCTTAATTCAGACACTCTGTTCATCACCACCCCCTTTTTGAATCGTTTTTGGCCACCACAAGTGTGGCAGGGTATACTCAGACATGAGTACCTTGCTCACTGCACCACCAGGATTCAAGCAAGCCGGGCCGACGACGGCTGAAATGCCAGAAACCGGTCCCCGGAAGCTTGTCTCCTTTCCGGTGAAGAATTGGCCTGGTAGTTTGGTCTGCCCTGTTCCCATGAGGCACTGGGTCAGACTAATTTGCATATAGCCAGGTTCTGAACTGGGGTTATGCAGTGAGCTAAATAACGGTGATGGATCAAGCCCTGATCTCTTGACTGGGTAAGAGTGGTCTGCTTAATTCAGACACTCTGTTCATCACCACCCCCTTTTTGAATCGTTTTTGGCCACCACAAGTGTGGCAGGGTATACTCAGACATGAGTCCCCTTGCTTACGGCACCACCAGGATTCAATCAAGCAGGGCCGACGACGGCTGAAATGCCAGAAACCGGTCCCCGGAAGCTTGTCTCCTTTCCGGTGAAGAATTGGCCTGGTAGTTTGGTCTGCCCTGTTCCCATGAGGCACTGGGTCAGACTAATTTGCATATAGCCAGGTTCTGAACTGGGGTTATGCAGTGAGCTAAATAACGGTGATGGATCAAGCCCTGATCTCTTGACTGGGTAAGAGTGGTCTGCTTAATTCAGACACTCTGTTCATCACCACCCCCTTTTTGAATCGTTTTTGGCCACCACAAGTGTGGCAGGGTATACTCAGACATGAGTCCCCTTGCTTACGGCACCACCAGGATTCAATCAAGCAGGGCCGACGACGGCTGAAATGCCAGAAACCGGTCCCCGGAAGCTTGTCTCCTTTCCGGTGAAGAATTGGCCTGGTAGTTTGGTCTGCCCTGTTCCCATGAGGCACTGGGTCAGACTAATTTGCATATAGCCAGGTTCTGAACTGGGGTGATGCAGTGAGCTAAATAACGGTGATGGATCAAGGCCTGATCTCTTGACTGGGTAAGAGTGGTCTGCTTAATTCAGACACTCTGTTCATCACCACCCCCTTTTTGAATCGTTTTTGGCCACTACAAGTGTGGCAGGGTATACTCAGACATGAGTCCCTTGCTCACTGCACCACCAGGATTCAAGCAAGCCGGGCCGACGATGGCTGAAATGCCAGAAACCGGTCCACGGAAGCTTGTCTCCTTTCCGTTGAAGAATTGGCTTGGTAGTTTGGTCTGCCCTGTTCCCATGAGGCACTGGGTCAGACTAATTTGCATACAGCCAGGTTCTGAACTGGGGTGATGCAGTGAGCTAAATAACGGTGATGGATCAAGCCCTGATCTCTTGACTGGGTAATAGTGGTCTGCTTAATTCAGACACTCTGTTCATCACCACCCCCATTTTGAATCGTTTTTGGCCACCACAAGTGTGGCAGGGTATACTCAGACATGAGTACCTTGCTCACTGCACCACCAGGATTCAAGCAAGCCGGGCCGACGACGGCTGAAATGCCAGAAACCGGTCCCCGGAAGCTTGTCTCCTTTGCGGTGAAGAATTGGCTTGGTAGTTTGGTCTGCCCTGTTCCCGTGAGGCACTGGGTCAGACTCATTTGCATATACCCAGGTTCTGAACTGGGGTGATGCAGTGAGCTAAGTAACGGTGATGGATCAAGCCCTGATCTCTTGACTGGGTAAGAGTGGTCTGCTTAATTCAGACACTCTGTTCATCACCACCCCCTTTTTGAATTGAGGATAATTAGCAGCATGAAATTTCGTTTTACCCCTAAAACCTTTATTAGGTGCTCTATTGTCTGGCCAGTGAAGTGGGGGTCGTTGTCACTCCATGACACGTACTCCAGATAGGGAACAATGTATAGTAGCATGGAAATATTTCAAAAGATCAAGGCCCATCAGATTATCTGGAGCATTTGGGGTAAGTAAAAAGGGGGCTATAGTAATGAAAATCTTAACCCGCAAAGGTAGTTTTTGGGACACATGGTTAGGAGTTAGTGTTCCATCAAACCTCATTCATGTAATTACTTGGCCAGACAAGGGTGTCCCAGGGACCAGTTTCTGAGATATCTCACTACGTGTTGCCCCTTTATCCACTACAAATTTCTGATCCTGCCCAAGTATGGTGGCTGTTATATAGGGTACTGACTGTTCTACAGGCATCTCAACTGGTCCTCCTTGTCCTACGCTGTGCTAGGCAAAATGTGTTCCCACAATTTACTCTGATTCCGAATCCTCCATTGAATATTTATTATTTTTGTGATCAAAATAATATCCTGACCTATTTGTCTCGGGAGCTTTAACCTGCTGTGGCTGCTGTCGAGGGGCTGAAGTTCCCCAACTACCATTAATTTGTCCCCTTCCTCTCCTACCAGCAGCTAAAACAGGACATTCGGAATACCAATGTCCCTTCTCCTTACAATAAGCATCTTGATCCGGCCATAGTGGAGATTGTCTACACGGTGGCCCTACTGGAGGTGCTTGTCTATAATTCTGACCATAATTTTGACCACGGCCTCAACATTGAGATCCATAGGCCTGGACCATCATCACCTTAGTTTTCAATTCTTTTAGTTTTCCTTCTTGCTCAGTGGTCACCTAATTCTAATAATACTGAGCCATATCTAATATAGCTTTCGGGGTTACTGAAGCCCATTTACTCTCAGATTTATTTAAACGAACCGACATCTCAGGAAGTAAATTTCCCACAAATCGATCTACAAATAAATGTGCACCCGTAGGTGGAGAAGTATCTTGCCCACTAAAATCATGGAACACTTCCTCAAAGCGAGTAAAAAATCAGGGACGGCCTCTCCCTGTTTTTGTTTACAAGCAGTGAGAAGTGCCCTACCTATTTTCCTTCCCGGGACTATCGTTTTTATATAAGTGCGTATGTTTCCAGGAAGATCCAGTATGAGGTGACTAGGTTTCTTACCAGGCTTCCTATCCCTATCACCTGGTACTATGCAGCCCAGTCTCCTCCAAAGTCAACAGCATGATCCTGTTTCCAGGTAAGTCGCAACATGTCTGGTGGCAGGATCATACCAAAAAACATATCAATATCTGCTAAGGTCATAATACAAGAATCAATGGCTGCCTGTACATCATCATAAAATCCTCTAGGATTTTTCAGTATGTCTGGTAAAGAGGCTTTTAAAGTGATTACATCCATCCTTTTCCAGGGAGTATATATCCATAGCTGGCTTTTTAATCTACCAACCGCCGGGACCATCAGCACAATTTATTATGAGCCTGGAAGAGGAAGTGATACATCCAGCTCTACGTCATAGGAATTTATTGGTACTAGGAGTCCTAAAAATACATTTTGATAACAAACAGAATCATGAAGCTAATACAAAATGTAGAGACCTACTGACACATAACCTAGTACAGAAAGTTGAGACACCAACGCACTTAGGGAGACACACCTTGGAGCCCATTTTCTCAAACATTACAGAGACAGAGGTGGATACACCCTGGCCAGTCCCTTGGTAAAACCATTATTTAATTCAGTTTACAGTGCCCTCCCATAGGATAACACCAGAAAAACAGAACAAGAAAATCACTACGAGGAAGTGGAACAATTTTAATTCTACCTCCTTCACCAAGGAGCTATTAGAAAGAACGCTTTTATTAGATCTAAACATCAACCTACCCAATAATCAATTGGAAACATGGCTTATAGAGGCACTAGATAGAACAGCACCTTGGAGTACTAGGATCCCAAGGAGACAAATGGAAACGGCTCCTTAGTTCAATGATGAACTGAAGTTAGCCAAAAAACATGTAAAAGGCTTGATAGAGTATGGAGGAAGGAGTACTGTAGCAGGACCAAGGAAAATTACAAAAAGGAACTATAATAATATCATGCAATAATTAAAAAAATTAGAAGTACCTTTTATACAGAAAACATTGATAGGGCTAGCAACTCCTCCAAAGAAATGTTCGCCATACTTAAGTCCCTCAGAACACATGAGTCTAGCGATGATTCTCCCGGTTCAACGGAGAAATGCAATAAGGTGGCAGAATTTTTTTGTGAATAAGATTATTAAGATATACGACACCTTCCCGGTGGACGCATGACATGGTATAGACCTGACAGGCGGAAGCCAGACCAATTTTACAGAGGTAACGCTGGATGGCTTTAAGATCCCAGAAATAGAAAACTTTCAGCCATAGCAAAAGGAATAAAATCCGGCTCTCCTCAGGATCCAGCTCGACCTGAAATAATTATGGAAGGAGCCATGGCAATTATGCAATATATATCCGAGCTTATCTCATGCTCATTCCAAATTGGCACTGTCCCTACCAATTGGAAGCAGGCCATTGTCAAGCCTATTAAAAAGAAACCTTCATTAGACCAAACCTTATTAGAAAATCTCACTACTGCCATTTAGGGCAAAAATTGTGGAGAAAGCAACTAACAAACAGCTGGTGGAACATATAAATAGGAATGACTTATTTCATCCTTCTCAGTAAGACTTTAGAAGGGCTCACTCTAATGAGTCAGCACTGCAAATGGCCTCTGAAACTTTGAGAGCATATGCAGACAAAGGACAGACAGCGGCACTGATCCTATTAGATCTTACTGCGGCATTTGATACCATCTCTCACAAACTGCTCCTCCACAGGCTGGAAACGTATGGCTGACATCGTTCCTTTCTGCATGAAGTTTTCAAGTCACACAACAAACATATACATCCGATAATATTCCCCGTCCCAAGGAGTGCCACAGGGCTAAATCCTGAACCCCACTTTATTTAATATTTATGTGGGACCAATGGCGGAGAGTGTGGAGAAACATGAGGTGTCAATTGTATCTTATGCAGACAACATGCAGCTTATTGTGCTGTGAACACAGAATGAGGAACAAGCAGTGGCTCATTTCTCCAAATGTCTAAACGAGGTAGCTCACTGGTTTTCCAATCACTGCCTCAAGTTAAACGGAAATAAAATGGAGGTACTTATTATTGGTACGATGCCATCAATATGGTCTACTGCGTGGTGACCTGATTCTTTAGGCCAATTACCAACTCCGAAAGCAGAAGTGAAGAATTTGTGGGCCTGGTTTGACTCAGAGTTGACTTTTGGGAGTCAAATCCGGAAGGTAGCAGGAAAATGTTACTATGCCAGGAAAACTCTGCGGAAAGTCTTAGATCTCTTACCATCAAATGCCGGGAAACCCATTGTACATTCAGTAATAACCTCTCAATTGGATTATGGGAATGCACTTTATCTGGGAAGTACAAAGAGATGTCTATCCAAACTGCAGAGAGTACAGAATGTGGCTGCGCGTCTAGTACTTGGCCTGCCAAGAAGATCTAACACAAACCCTGTCAGCTCTCCACTGGTTACCAGTGAAGAAGAGGGTCATGTTAAGGGCAATGTGCCACTGCCACCGCATCCTACAAAATAAAGGCCCAAGATATATGCTACCTCTAATCACTAAATACATACCAGGGCGTAGTCTGAGATCACTAGATAAGGACCTGGTGACGGTATCAAGAGTTCTCAGAGCTAGAATGGGGGAACGCTCTTTCAGGTACCGTGCTGCAAAAACTTGGAATAGCCTACCGATGGAGTTAAGAAGAGAGCCATGCGAAAGTAGATTTCGTAAGCTACTAAAGACCTGGCTATTTGTGCAAACATATCAGGGATAGACCTGCTCAATGATTTTATAGCACAGCCTAGCATGCAAGTAAAAGCCTCATCTCCCGGGCACATCTCTAAGCGCAGGGACACACCGATGGTGTAACCAAGTGCTTTATAAATGTATAAATAATAATCATAAATAAATAATAATCCATTTGTACAAAAAATGGTCTCTAGCATCAGGACTATTGGGTTCATCATTATCTGCATTCCCTCTTCCAGGAATAAACTGTGGTGCGGCTTCCCTCATAGGTCTTATTTGAGGAGAGGAAGAGAGTTCATTATGATATTCAATTATCGTTCCTATGGCAGTGTTAATCTTACTTACAGGGAAGGCTCCTATCTGACACTGTCAATTAATAGCTCTAACATCATCAGGGCCTGTTTTTGTCTGGTAGTCATCTCCCATTGGACCATAAGTTGATGAGAAAGCTTATTTATGAGACAGAGAATCTCGCCCCCAGAAAAATCCTGAATCTGATCTATCATTTCTCCTACTTCCATTTCTAAATCACTCAATTTAATACCATAAACCTTATCACATCCTGACGGGATTGCGATACAGTAGAACAAAGAATTTGAGGAGAAGGACAGATACAGAAAGTACAGGATCATCAGTCATTTTGGGTGCAGTAGCCTGGGATGGAGGTGCAGTGGCCTGGGATGGGGGCGCAGTGGCCTGGGATGGAGGGGGTAAAAGATGTACTGGTACTGGTTGGAAAATAGGGAGCTGGACAACTGCGGGTAAAGTAGGTGGAACTGGAGGTACAGGGGGAACAACATTTGGTGTTCCAGGGGGAGGAGGTATTAAAGGTACATATGGGGCGGGGGTAGTTCAATCAATAATCCATCAATAACTGAATCTACATCTTCTTGGTGGACCTGAACTGCCACTGTTGGTCTAATGATATATTCCTTAGATATTCATAATCTATGCTCTCTATCTAAACATTCCTTTTTCTCCTGAACTTCCTTATCCTTCAATTCCTTATACTTCTGATTCTCTGTCTTCCTTTTCCTGTTTCCTTTGTACCTTCTCTGCCTTGAGCTGTTGCTCCTTCATTTCTTATTAACTGTCAAACATAGCTGGTCTAACTTTTTTTAAAACAATTGTTTCTCTAAATATTCAAGTTTGTGAGGCTCCATTGTTTCCTCTAATGGCCATTGCAAGTGGGGATCCCCTTTTGTATATTTGTTCCACAATGCATTATACATGATGGGATAAATACCATATTTGATGTACATCTCGATATTCGGGTTACCTTCTGGTGGCGCCGGCTGACTTGCTTCCAAAATGCTCTGCTTATCGCAGCAGCGGCAACAAAACTTCCAAAGAGTGCTAATCACAGCTATGTTATATAAGATATAAAAAACTTATAAACAGAGAGAAATAAAAAATATTCTCACATTACCTGTAAGGAAATATGTTAGTAAAAACAAATAGCAAGTTCCAAAACAGATTGTAAATTCCAAAATTCCAAGCAGATTCCGAACAGATACCAAACAAATGCCAAGGCAAATACAAAACAAATTCTAACCAAATGAACCAGTTCAATACAGATTTACTTTATATTTAGTCTTCGACTCCCACCTGTTGATCTTCCCTGATCCAAAAGAATGACCATCCGAGAGCCCCAGTCAAGGCCAGCAGCCTCCAGGAAGATCAGAGTCGGAGAGATGAAAAATCACCTTGGACCACGAGCAACACTAGTCTCTTCATGTGGGGTGCCCCTCAGCGAAGTTCGTCTTACCAACCCGATCTCCTCCCCTGGTCCGACTGCAAGCCATTGACAAGGCCCCACGATAGGCACCAATTTGTGGAGCGGATTATTAATAACCAACTGGTGCAGGGTCACCACTATGTCCACTGGTTCTTAACAAGTAAGGAGTAGGGGTGGGCGGACATCTCCGCTCCGCCCACGGAATGTGCGGAGATTTGCCCTTCTGCCCTTGTGCAAAGAAGGCAGAAATTTGCGTCAAATCTCCGCACATTCGGGGGCAGGACGGAAGTTGGCTGCTTGCCTGCCTCCTGCCCGCCGTATTACATTATATGTAAAAGCCTAAAATTAAACTTAAATAAAACTTACCTTACTGCGGCCGCATCCTTGCCCATTGTGGCTTCATCTGCAAACTGCGCATGCGCGGGAGCCTGCGCATAC
This sequence comes from Lissotriton vulgaris, assembly GCF_964263255.1. Classification (NCBI taxonomy): domain Eukaryota; kingdom Metazoa; phylum Chordata; class Amphibia; order Caudata; family Salamandridae; genus Lissotriton; species Lissotriton vulgaris. Next base: position 1,684,360,673 of record NC_141685.1, read on the forward strand.
GCACTCCTAGCGCAGTTCTAGATGGTTCAATCTCCATGCCTCTCCGCAATAGTCCCTTATGTGACTTCTGCCCACCCCTAGTAAGGAGGAATCGTCACTGGAGCGAAGTACAAACTATAGGTCATTTATTAGCAATCATGAATGGGGACCTCGTCCGACAAGCACCCTAGAGATACTCAAGGAGATTTTCAAGGAGAGAGCACACTGAACGATGGTTACATGGGTTTTTATAGCAAAGATTAGAAGCAAGCCACGCCCAGAGGTAAATAGAGCTTTGGGAAAAACACACAAATGAAACAATCGGTAAGAAACAACAGCCCTGGTGCCTTGTGTGGTAAACAGTCAAAATATCGAGTAAAAAATATCGAATGGATATAATATTGAGTTTAAAATATAGAATGAACTAAATATCGAATGGACAGAATATAGACATCAAAAATATCATTTTTAAGGTAAGTAATGTAATATCGAATGTTAAAGATATAGAAAGTTAAAATATTGAAATATATAATATAGGTTATTAAAATTATCGAATTTTTAATATTATCGAATTATTTATAGTGTTTTTTATGTTATTATATGTGTGAAAAGTGTGTATTTATGTTATAATTAATTTTAATTATTGAATTTAGTTTTTTTAATTTTTGCATAATTTAATTCTGTAGCAGGTTGTTGGTTTATAGGGGAATAGGGTGGGAAGTAAATTAATTAAATATGTAAATTTATTGATTGGTATTAATTTTTAATTATTAGTTAATTAATTTATATTTGGTAATTAATTAAATGTTAATTGGCAACTAATTTTAATTAATTGACTAATTGCTAATTATGTTAATTTTACTAATTTATTTTCGTTAGCGGGCTGTGGCTTTATAGGGGAATAGGGTGGGAAGTAATTTATTTATAATAAATTAAATAAATCAATTTATTTAATTGTATTTACATTGAATTAATTGTTAAATAATTTTTAGTTCTTAATTAATTAATTGTTAATTTGTAATTAATTTGTATTAATAGGTAACTAATTGTAATATTTAATTGTAATTTTTAATGTTAATTGATTAATTAGTATATTAAATTGGTAATTAATTTTAATTCATTTTTTATAGATATTAATTTATATTTTTTTAAATAATATATGAAGTATTTACTTTCCCTACTGTTGCACTCTCTGGAGTGGGAATAGTAATTTTAACCCCTACGCTATCCAACGCTTTCCCTACTGTTGCACTCACTGGAGTTGGAATAGTAATTTTTACCCCTACGCTATCCAACGCTTTCCCTACTGTTGCACTCACTGGATTGGGAATAGTAATTTTTACCCCTACGCTATCCAACACTTTCCCTACTGTTGCACTCTTTGGAGTGGGAATAGTAATTTTTACCCCTACGCTATCCAACGCTTTCCCCACTGTTGAACTCTTTGGAGTCGGAATAGTAATTTTTACCGCTACGCTATCCAACGCTTTCCCTACTGATGCACTCATTGCTACGGTAATAATATTGTATATTTATTAATAATATTATGTTAATATATATATGTTTTAACAAATAAAATTGTATTATTTAATTTTTTTATAACTTAAATTAATTATTTAATAATTTTAAGGTTATTTAAGTGTTTTTAAGTATATTTTAGCGATTTACTTTTAATTTTTTTAATTTTACATTAATTTTAATAAATTCGATATTTTTACAAAGTACATATTTTTAAACGATATTTTTGATTCAATATTTTTGTACTTACCTGTTTGTAGATAGGACTTCGATATTTTGGTAGTCGATATTTTGGAGTCGATATTTTAAATGCCTATATTTTTGTAGTCGATATTATGTCAGTGATCCGCCTTGTGTATCTGTCGCATCCTGAAGCTGCACTACATGATAGGCTATCTGTGTAAACTTTATCTAAGGCTTTAAAAACCCCCGGGCAGACGCCAGCTGTTCTTTTGCGCTGAGTCTGCATGTATACACAACCTACAATGCACCCATCTAGATTCTTTACCAATGTTTATGCAGGTGCGGTGTCAAGGAGAGAGCCAGGCTGAAAGCAGGGCAGGGGTAAAAAATGGATGAGGCACAGCTTAATCAAAAAATGAGAGAATCAGAGTTTGCATTTCAACATCCCCACCCCCCTGGAATCCCCCCTGCCCCCTATCTCCAGACCACCACAGAGGGAGCACAGACAAAGACAGCGGACCTTCCAAAAACGAACCAACTTCACAGACCCAACACCAGAAAATGTCATTGCCCACTACAGGTTCAAAAGGACAACCATCCTCCGCATCCTGAACATCATGCCCACAGGATGACTGTACCAACACAGTGGACAACCAACATCCCACCTCAGACAAAGCTGCTGGCTGTGCTGCACTTGTTGGCCTTTGGTACCTTCCAACCAACAACCGCCAGAGTCGGAGGAGTCTCACAGCCAGGCAATCCAAGATCCTCACAACTTTCTTGGATGCCATCATCAGCTTGGTACCCCACTACCTATACTTTCCTCACCCTGCGCAGGAATAACTGGAGACCAAGTAAGGCGTCTACGCCATAGCTAACTTCCTGCACATGTTAGGGGCAATTAACTGCACACATGTCCTACTTGTGCCCCCTGGCAAAACTGCACACAATTACCGCAACAGAAAGCACACGCATTCCATCAATGTGCAGGCAACAGTGGACCACCGGGGAATTTCCACCAACATCGTCCCCAACTACCCAGGCAGTCCATCATCAACCAGTGCTAACAGGATGGCTCCCATGGAAATGCACTGCTCGTTGCCAAGAACACACCACACACTCCACAATCATGCAACTGACAATACTGGGAATGCACATGTTACAAACTCACATACAACATGCCAAACAACATGCCCACCCACCAGACACAACAGCATAACTTACTGTGGGTACCAGGACCAGCCATGTAGATTAGCCATCAATGGCATTGTACCTCACCCACACAATAGCAGATTGTGGGGAGAGGTGAGAACCAGGCATGTTCGAAGGAGGCAAGTGACCCATGAATGACAATGTACACAATGCCACGTGTGGTGTGGATGTGATGGCCGGACTGCAGTATGCAGACCACACACATATCCATGTCGACATACACCGCTGGTGTATGGAGTGTAGTGGATAGTGGACGCAACCATGCCATCGCAGGTAGAGGGTAAGACCTTGGAGATGTAGCTTTGTCGTCACCCACTTAATACGTAAGAGGAATGGACTGGGCCATCATACGCAGGTGCAGAGTGGGTGTGTGAATGTTAATTGTGGGGGTCTGGGTGTGGTTCAGTGCAAGAAATGTGCAAATGCTTGTCTCTCTGTCACAGTTTAGGTCTCCTTTGCGGGTGTAGGGGGTCCCTGATGGGACATAGACACCCATATATGTGATCTAGTTTGGCTTCCATGAGCTCTGACCCACCTGCACCTGTCCGGCCACCTCCTTTTGGCATTCTAACTCCTGGAATTGGAATGAGATGTGTGCCTCAGTGATTTGTTGGGAGCCAGCCGTGGAGCCGGGTGCTTCCTACTGTGTGGTCTGTGCCGGGGCTGGGGTCTCCTCTATGTAGCTTGGCAGCCCTGCTCCTGGGGGTGGGTTGCCTAAGATCTCCATGAGCTCTTATAGGGCGTCCGTATCAACGGTGTGGTGATCCTCTCCAGCATCACTGACAAGTTGTCTGGTCTGCTCTGCTGGAGGTGTTTTTGTCCCTCTGCAATGTGAAGGGAAGATGCATGTTGACATTGTGTTGACATGTATGTTGGCGCATTGTTCTTGTTTACATACAGACTGTATGGCGATGTACATTGTCACTGTTTGGGAGGTGCTGAATATTTGATATAGGACAGTTGACATTTGGACTACATGACGGATGTGAGGTTGTACACGTACATTTCCATCTCACAGTTTCCTGCTACGTTGGATGTGATTGGCCTGTTTCTGAGCATGAGCGGACCCAGTTGTGTCCTCTGTTCTGCAGTGTTGGTATTGCACTTTGTACCACATTGTTGTCGGATGTACCGTTATTGCTATGTGTGTGTGCTGCAATGCGCCACAGGGATCAGGGACATGATTCTGGGTCATTGTAAGTGTTCAATGGGCTACACCTCTTTGTGCATCTGTGCCATTATGTCCATCTCCCCCGTCACCCCAGTCCCTGGTCTTTACTCACCCTGTTGATGTTGTGTCAGGTCCTATCGAGCTATGTCCATTCTCCCAACTCCTTGCACCATCTCCACACTGATCACTGTGGCCTCCATTTCCTCCAGCTTCTCCTGTGGAACAGGCTCCCACCTCCTGTCGCCAGTTGCTGCCTTCCTGTTGGCAGCGGGTTTGTGCTTGGTTTGGCTTTTCACATCATGCCAGCGCCTCTTGGCCTCATCTATTGACCTCCTCGTAACTCCAACTGCATTCACATGGTCAAATTGACATTCAGTTGATGGTAGTGTTCTGTCCCCTCCAGGACGCTGATTTGGTTTTCCTGCGGACTGCACCCTGTCTTCCTCTTCCTCTTCTCCTTGGCCTTCCCCGACCCCAAGGTTCCTTGCTGGTGGTCCGTGGGGCTTGTGGGGTTCACGTTGACCTCTGCACTTGGTCCGGGTGCAGCCATGGTGCTACGCAGTTTGTTTTTGTTTCCCTTTGTTTTTGTTCTGCTTTTATGGTGCCATTTCCCGCTTGACGAGTGGGAATTACAGGCCTGTCGCTAGTTTTCGCAGATTTTTGTTTCGCGATTGCAATTTTATTTTGCGTTCCTGTTTTGCATTTTTGCGGAGTCGCGTTGACTTTATCGCAGACATTTGACATGTTATCGTTAGTCTATCGCATAGTACCGCTGTTTTGAGAATACAACGTTAACACAGCGTTGTTTTCCCGCGATGTAAAGAGGTGCGTTAAGCTACTTTTGCGGTTATTATCACACGTTCTTGAGAATATCCCCCATTGTCTTTTATATATTTCAATTAATGGGGCAAGTGCCTTGCTACCTATTACCAAGATAAGTTGAACAAGGCACCCAGATTGCCTCAGCTTTTGGCTTCTGACAGACAGATTGTGTCTCCAGGAAGTGGAAGAATCAAAAATAATTCCTAAATAGGAGAACTGGGAAAGCTTCCACAATGTATTGCCATTAATGAAAAAATCTGCTAGGGAAGAACATATGTCATCCATGTGCCATTACTTTGTATTTGTTAAAATTTGTGTCCAAATCAAGGTCCTACATGAAGTGCTAATCGAACTCCAATGTCGTCATACAGTAAAGCCAGGGCTGAAGTTGATTTAGTAATGGCCACATTCAGTGTGCATTAAACCAAGTTTTTGTTCACATTATTATTATTTATTTATAGGAAACAGGATAAGAAACAGGATTGTTGCCAGGACCCAGCCCAGGTGAACTCCCCGCTCTTATTTGAAAGCAGCTGAGTCCAAATCTATGGTCAGCTAGAAACCCACCAAAGTCTGGACTCAGCCCTAACAAGATTGACCAGAGCTTTGATTGAGTGCGCTGGAGAGATCCATGATGGTCAGGTACATGAGGCGCTGCTTGGCAGGTGCATTTTTATCTAAGATCAAGTGATGGTTCGGGTATTGATTCCCGGTACCTTGACATTCTCAGAACCCATATTGGCAGTAGTTAATGATATTGCTCTCCTCTGCCCAGTCGCAAATCCCAATAAAAATGCCCCTGCCATGGATTTTAACAGATCAATAAGAGAAACAAGCCTAAAACAGCTGGAGTGCTACCTATCCACCTTTTTTAAAAATAGGTACAATGGGTGCCAATGACCAAGAATGCGATATGAAGCTATAGGAAATTTAGTAACAAACATTTGTAAGTAATGGTGCCCTTATAAAGATGTTACACTTAAATAAACCCAGTCTCCCTATCCAGCCAAGATGCCTTGCTCGAGGGCTCTCCTGCATGGCACTCGCATAGTTCAATGTTTAAACCGACATTTGTAATGGATTGAAGAGAACAGAGCAAAGTGGCATCAGGACCAGTGGGCAAGCGATCACTGTAGGGAAAATGAATAACCCACAGATCTGAAATTAAGGGATTGCTAAAACACGATAAATTACCATTACTATATTTAATGGCTCTAACTTTACCCCCAAATGATTTAGTGCTCTTACTCAAGCAAAGACGCATTAAAGAACTCCGGGCCTTATTTATGAGCCCTTGCGCCACTTTTGCACCACCGGTACATCACTTTTTGTGATGCACCAGTGGTGTACAAAATACACCACATTGCGCCATATTTACAAAGTGACGCATCTAGGTTGATGCATCGCTTTGTAAACCCCTGCGACACATTATACCTGCGCCAGGTATAATGTATGCAAGGGGGGCGTCCCGACGCAAGAATGTGTGGTAAAAGTGACGCAGTGAAATCTATAGGATTTCACTGTGCCACTTCTAGGGCGCAAATGCGTCAATATCTTTTGCCTGACTCATGGCAGACGTAAGACTGACGGAGGCACATTTAACATGGGGCTGCCCATGTGTAATGACTCATTGCTGGAGTTGCGTCTCTTTTGAAACACACTTCAGCAATCCGTCATTTTTCAGAAATACTGACATATCTGTGACTTCTTGTGACATGATGCATCATACTGTAAAATATGTCGCATCATTGGTGTTGCAAGGAGGGGGCAATGAAAAGTGACGCAGCGCTGTTTTCTCGCAGCGATGCATAACTTTTCATAAATGAGGGCCCCCATTTTTTGTTTCCTCAAAGCATTCTTCCTGTTTTTTAAGGAAACTTTAATAATGCGCAACAGGCTGAAACCTCCACTACATTCCCGGGTTTAGATTTGGCAGCCCAGCAGGAAGCGCCTAACCACTTGGGAGGAAAATGAAATAATTGACATACTAGCTTGAATTACTTGCAGGTGTCAACATAAGTGCCTAATATTAGATCGCCGGTAGCCAATTCCCACAAAAATACGTTGAAAAGGGCGTGATGACGTCAAATTAAAAGTTTTTAGAATGCCACTGTAGCGGGAATTCCGTTCTCCCACAGAACTGTGCATAGAGACCTGGAATCTCGGTGAATTAGGATGGCCCAAAACTCACCTCAGTACCCAAAATCCCCTTACCGAGCTAGCTACAGTGTCTCATTGGGCATAACATACTCCCAATGCTTAGACAGACCAGAACATGAACTTAGATTACCTCAGCTATCGTGGAACACATAAACACTCTTTTGTTATATAATCATTACAAACCAGAACGTGGAGTAAAAGAGGACTTGTGCATGTTTGAAATATTTATTTACTAATGCAAGGTTCTCAAACGCAGTATCTTGTACAATACAAGCAAACATATTATAAGCAACAAAGTTATCAGCATAGTTACTAGTCCATAAAAGGCGAATGGTGACAGCATACTAAGATGCTGTAATGAATAGGAATTAACAATACCTAATTCACACCCTCCCTATTTAGCATAGTATTTTATATCAATGAAGGTCTCATTTGGGTTTTAGCAGGGCGGGCCCATACCTCAAAATCTCAGTGGCAGAGGATCACATCATCTTCCACCAGCTCTCTGCATGCGAAGCACCATCAAGTGTGTCTTGTGTGTGTGCAGCACAACAATATAAAACCCGCCTAGAACCAGATTTTGGCAGCAGCATGTGTGTTATGTCTATGGACGTGCTAAGATCAGACCTCACAACAACATCGTGTTTAGTTATCCTTTCAGCCTTCAGCACTCACTGTGCAGACAGTGTACCGAGCAAAACAGATATCAGAGCAATAACATATTATTTCTCAAGTAAATCACGAAGCTTTTCTGGGTTGAAAGCTAAATCAACAATTATGTGTTGTGTGCAAAACAAGGCAGAAAGGTAAAATGGGGTTTAAACATTTAATAAGCTCATGCTAACTTAACACAGTATATAGAAAAGAAGTAGCTATATGACACCACAAGGGTCTTCTAGTTTCCAAATCAATTTAAGTCCATCAACAGTTGGAACAATAAAATGATTGTCATTTGGGGAGCAAAGTAAATTCGATCAAGGGGGAAGGATCATGGCTGTAAGTAGGTTGTGAGTGCTACAGGGTTAATCAATACTTTTACATGATAACAGGTAATTTAAAAGACTCAGTGAAAGCAAGGTGTAGTCCATCACTCAATGGCGACCACGGCCAGAGTAGCATCTAATGTACAGGCTCTGGATACATGTAGTATTACTTATTAGGGGCTTATAAGTAAATTACCAATTAGGCGTTAGCTAATTTTACCATGTTGGAGGGAGAATTAGCAAGGGGTTTAACACTGGGTAGCAGAATAAAGTGCATAAAGTCCTACTGCTAACAAAAAGGAGTTCAGCAAAAACTAGAGCATCATAGTAAAACATCTGGGGAAACAACACATATAGGATGGCAGGACTAAAATATTCCACTAGTCATGACTTTGACAATATTACTGCCATTGTCAGTGGTAAAGAATCCAGTGCTGAGACCTCTCAGTTGATGCCATTTGTAGACTTTGGTGTAAAGTTATTTTAAAATGTTGACAGCTGTATGCAATTTCTCCATGGCAAACATTGCAATTGTGGCATGCCACAGAATGCCTCGAAAAGCATCATCAGCAGTCAGTGAGACCATCGGCTGGCTTTTTGAAGTATTCTCAATAAATCCAAGAGAGGTTGTAATTCATGAGATGAAGTTTAATCCAGGAATAAAGATCCCATCCACATACAATGCCAGCAGACATCAACTGACACCAATTAGAACATTTCCATGACACATACAGTGACATAGCTAGTGATGTCCTTAAGATGCTATTAAAGCTACAGTGTTAAATATCACACATCCTCTTCCCTCAAAACAAACAAAGAAGAGAAAAAAATAAATAAATAAACAAGTTATGCAAATTACACAAAATTATCAAGATATACAGATCATACAAAATCAGAGAGATAACTAGGCCTTTTAGACACTCGTGTTGAAGACCTAATGTTACCAGAAACAACTGCTTTACCAATTTCCAAATCCTTTTCCTTGGAATCAGAAGACAGTCCTTCTTGCAATTTCCTTCTAACAATGACAACTCTATTTAAGTTCCAAATGCGATGATCTTGAGTTTGCACTGCATTGTTGAAAATTTTGATTACTTTGATAGGCTTCATGAATTTTGTATCAGAACAGCCCACCATGCCAGGTCGTCTCACCATGACCATATCGCCAACACAGACAACAGTTTTTTTGACATTTTTTTAACATCAAAATATGCTTTTCTACGTTCTGCTTTATCCTTTTCATTTTCAACAATTTCATCTTTGTTGCACACACATTCTTTACCCTTTGACACTTCATACTTATTAACCCAGAAAGGTTCAACCTGCGTGTTCGGAATTCTCCCACGAAACAACAAAAATGGAGTCTTACCAGTTGTGGCATGAGGAGTATAACGGTATTCTTCTATTTTTGCCAAAACACATTTCTTCCAATCAGATGACAAGTTTTTGGCTAAACTAATAGTGTCCTTGATTACTTTATTAAATCTCTCAACCATACCGTTGGCCTCGGGGTGGTAAAGAGAACAGGTCTTGTGTGTAATACCCTTAGAAGATAAATAATGTTCCATTTCTTTGGAAACAAATTGAACACCATTATCTGATAAAATGGTTGCCGGAAGACCTTCTCTACAGAATAACTCACTCAAACATTGAATAATTTTACTCGAATCGATTCCTGACAAAAAAAACACCTCTGGCCATCTTGAGTACATATCTATAACCACTAGCATGAAAACCTGAGAATCTCTATGTTGTATGGGACCCACTAGATCTAGAGCTATGTCCTGCCAAGGACCATTTGGTCTTCTTCTTAAGAACATAGGTTGTGTGTGCGCACTATAAGACTTGTCACTGACATTACAATGAATACAATCCCTAATTACCCTTTCAACCATTTTATCCATTCCCGGCCACCAATAAGACATGCGAAGCCTCTCCTTACTTTTGGATAAACCTGAATGAGCAACATGGACCAAATCTATCAAATCCTTTCTGAGACTAGATGGAGGGATCAACCTCGTCCCACGAAACAATAAATCATTATCAATAGATAATTCACTGCGTACCGTCCAAAAAGGCTTAGTCAAAGCAGAACCTACTTTGCAACTGACCCAACCAGTTCTCAATAAAGACATAACCTCACATAGAGTAACGTCTTTTGCTAATTCTTCAGACCATTTCTTCTCAGATAGAAATTCATAATCCACAGCACACACCAATTCATCATCTAAGTCCAAATAATCGTCTTCCAACTCTCTACTAGGAACTAAACGGGAGAGAACATCTGCTATTCCATTATCAACACCTGGAATATATTGAATACCAAAACTATACTCCTGTAGGCCAATAACCCACTTTGATATCCTCCCAGATACCAGATCCAAACCTTTCTTGCTAAAAATTTCCACTAAGGGTTTATGATCAGTATAGACATCAAAGACCAGACCCCAAAGAAATTTCTTTAGCTTCCTCACTGCCCAAAACACAGCCAATGCTTCCCTCTCTACAACGGAATAACGAGTTTCAGCATCTCTCAAACTCCTAGACAAAAACATTATGGTTTGCATGCCTTCTGGACCATTCTGCTTCAATACAGCACCCAACCCTTTCTCACTCGCATCAGTGACTAGAATAGACTTGAACTTAGGGTTGAAGCTTTTTAACGCAGGAGCACTGTTTAATCTTTGTTTGATTTCAACAAACTCATTCTCACATTGATCAGACCACTCACATTCCACACCTTTCCTCAACAAACACCTCATGTTTACTGTTAATTCAGCAAAGCCTTTGACAAATTTTGCATAATATTCTATCATGCCTAACAGCTTCATAAGTTCAGATTTATTTTCCGGTGCCACCATTTTGTTTATGGTGTCTACCAATTCGGGTTTAGGTTTCACACCATCACCTGAAATATTATGTCCTAAGTAATTAATAGAATCAGACCTAAATCTACATTTACTTGCTTTTACAGTGAGATTGTGTTTGCTGAATCTTTCTAATACCATGTTCAATGTTGTATCATGATCAGACACATTATCTGCAAAGATCAATACATCATCTTGATATATACAAACACCAGTAACATCTTTTAACACTTTTTCCATAACTCGCTGAAACACAGAAGAAGCAGAAACTAAGCCAAATGGCATCCTCTTGAATCTATACGTGCCAAAAGGCGTAATAAAAGAAGTAAGATCTCTGCAAGACTCCTCCAATTCAATTTGGTGATAGGCAGAGGTAAGATCTATTGTACTAAAGACTTTGGCATTTCCTAACAATACCAATAACTCTGCAATATTAGGTAAGGGATATCTATCAACAATTACACATTTATTCAGTTGTCTGAGATCAATGCATAAACGCAAATCTCCATTCGGTTTTCGCGCTGCGACGACTGGAGCCATCCATTCACAACCCTCTATTTCTTCAATTATGCCATTTTCAATGAGTTTCTCAATTTCTATTTTCATATCTTCTTTTACAGCTAAAGGTACACCCCGGACCTTACAGCTTACAGGAACAGAGTCATCCCTTACCCTTATCTTATGTTGATAACCTTTAAGACAACCTAGAGTTTCTTTAAAAACATTGGGAAATTTCTTTTTCAACTCACATGTGAATTTGTCTTCCATTGACTTCCCTTCAATTGATTTCTTATCTTCAATCAATTTTTCTTCTTCATTTGTAACATTAAGAACTCTGTCTCTCAATTGTATGCAAGGAGTGGCATTAGGATCTAAATATACACCCATATCACCTAAATGAAACCAGCTGATTAAGCTGTCACCCTTCTTTGAGACATACCCTTTACCGGCCACATACCTAGACTTGTACTCTATAAGACCCATAAAATAACCATGTAGTTTTATCGGTTTTTTGTCATATCCTAATGGAATGATGTCAGCTTTCATAAGAGATACCTTACCTTTCAATTTCTTGGTGAAAAATTCATCAGAAATGATGGTGATTTTGGCACCAGAATCGAACAAAACTTTAGTTTTTTCACCCTCAACTAATATTTCATCAATAGGATCAGGTTTTTTACGTGAGACCCCACCCATCCCCAATAGCTTGAACCACTTCGATATCACAATCAGATCCTGAAGAAGTTTTTTCAAAAATATCTACCTTCCAAGCCGACTACGCCAGTGAAGTATTCTCAATAAATCCAAGAGAGGTTGTAATTCATGAGATGAAGTTTAATCCAGGAATAAAGATCCCATCCACATACAATGCCAGCAGACATCAACTGACACCAATTAGAACATTTCCATGACACATACAGTGACATAGCTAGTGATGTCCTTAAGATTCTATTAAAGCTACAGTGTTAAATATCACACTTTTGCTTCACTCCCTTGAAAGTGATCCAGTGTGCATGTAATCAGTTGCTTTACAACTGATCCTCAGGACTGTCATGAGGTGGATGGATGGAACTGCAATCTCCTTCATTGCATCGCCTAATGATTCCAGCACTTGATGGCACAGCACTGGTACAGCAACAGTGAAAACTTTTGTCCAGCTTGGAACCCTCCATTTTGGGCAGAAGGTCTTCAAAAATTCCCGAAACCTCTCTCCATCCACAAAAGGAAATGGGAGGTGAAGCGCTGACATTTTTGCCAGCTTCTCATTGTGAAAGTAGACATCTTATGGGTTTGGTGATAAGGTGACTCCTTGCTTAACATAGTCTTGATAGTTATGTTATGATGTTCGTTCATCTGGATTTGTATATTGCACTTATTAACTGAGGTGTATCCAGACACTGGAGTAGATGAGTAGGACGATCCGGCTCCTAAGTCCATAGCCCGGTCTTCAGTTTCATGCAGAACATAAGTGTGGATGGGGAGGTCCTGGTGTGATGTGGAAGATTGTTCATGGATTTGGTGATGATTTAGAAGACGGAGCATCCTTCTGATTTGCTCCATTGGATGCAAGGTATTTGTGTGAGTTGGAGTGTGGATGAGCGCAGGTACTTAGTAGGTTGATGGAAGTTGAGGTGGTGGCTGAGGTAGGCAGGTCTGATGTTATGGTTATAGCTGGATGTTGTGGCTGGTCTTTATACCTCCACTAGTGATCTAGAGTGATAAGGTAGGCTGTTTGGGTTGTTTCAAGTGTTTGTATCCCTCTGTCCTGTGTATTATTCTGAGGCTGATATAGGCGATGATCGCACAATATGAGCAATAGACACAGGGCTGATATGCATGATGCTGGCACCATCTTCTTCCTTCTATCAAGTCAACTTCTCTCTCACCAGCAGCTATCTTATTTAAAATGCTCTTCGCACACAATCGCATGTTGATTTTTCAGGTGGGCCAGTCGGCCCCTGGCAATGTCCACCTGACAAACCTTTTGTGGGATTATTGAGCATTCTGTAGTGCTCTCCTCATGTGACCTACATGTAAGGAAGTCCAAACTGAGGTGGAGAACTTTCTTTTTGTGTCTAAATCTGAACAACTTATCGAGGTTGGGCTAATTGGTTTTGTTTGCATTTTTCACAGGAGGATTGTTACTGTGGTAGGGGCGGATATTGCTACAGGTGTTTGGGGTCTTGAAAATATAGAAGCAGATGGTGTTGGTGGAACTGATTCAGAACAGGTTGCATAGCATTGAAACCTCTGTGCCACTCTCCACATTAACTGCCTCATCATCACCATTCTCATTTCAAAGGCTTTTGGAAACCTTAATTTCCGCTTGTTTCTTCGGCAGGTCTCGTGAAGAGGGTGGAAAACTACGGGTGTTTTGCAACTGCAATTGCGGTCGCAAAACATTCTTTCATAGGGTGCAGACTCGCTATTAGGAAGGGACGCCCTCGGAACGCCCCTTCAAAATAGCGAGCTGCTAATCCTATTTTGCGAGTCGCTTTTTAATTAGCGACTCAGAAAATAGGGTTAGTACATGGCCCACAGGTTTTTTGCATGCGCAAATGGGTCTATAACCCATTTGTGCATGCAAAATCCGTCGTACATCTGGCCCTTTGTTTTTTGCTGTAAATCCGTCAGCTGTTTTTGAGAAATTTGCATCTGAAGAGGTACTCGGGTGGTAATGAAGGAATTTCAAAAATAGGTGTACCTGTATGGTTGGTCCTTTACCATAAATGTAAGATGTAGAATGATTTGTTTAGTTTAGAGACCTTTTTACCCTGTCAGTTGTTTCGGTCCCCCGGTACCGAAGCCAGTCCAGTTGGTCATCTGATTGGCTGCCACAACCTGAAGGAAATAGTTGTGCTTGCCATTACATTACTCGGTCCCTGTGTTTTGAGTTTAGTTTCAAATTAAAGTATAAGGGGGAAGGGATACCCTTACACTCTGGTGTATTGTGGGTACAGGGGTACTCCAGAGAAACTCACAGTGTCCCTCACATGAGGTACCGCATTACTCCTGTTAAACCCTGGGTGGCCTACCAATTAAGTACTGCATTACTCCTGCTGGAGTAACATCGTGGGACCATGAAAACTTCATTGGGTGAAGCCATCTTGATCCTGCAGTACAACTGGGATGACGCTTGGTCACAATACGGCAAGAGTACAGTGGTACAGCAAAAAAAGATTTTTTTTAAAAATGGGAAAAATGTGGGGTGGGTGTCCATGGAAGTTTGACCGCCTGTGGGGGAGGTTGGCTGTATGTGGAAGGTTGGACACAGACACCTCAACTCACAGGATAGATGCTGCAGCCAACCCCACACCACGCACAGCTGAAGGTCATGCATGGCAGGGGAGTTAGCCACCTATAGTGGGTTGGGCCCAGTGGCCATGGGGGGGTGGGCCACCTGCCATTGGCTGTGTGTTGCATGGGGCTGCCTACCTGGGTGTGATGCGCAGGCCCTGGTCACAGGCCAAGCCCTACAGTCAACTCCATTCCACACATGGCCCTTATGGGGCCGCCTGAAGGTACTTGGGTGCACACTCTGTGGCCAGTTCCTGGTTGTTTTTGGATGAAGACCTTGTGTGAACGGGGATGACCACCTGCTGTGCGATGTGCACAGAGCATGCTCCCTAGCCACTAATCCCTGTGCCAAATTCCCCCCTCCTGCACAGTCAAAAACTGTGATCAGTAGGGGAGTTGGATGAATATGGTATAAAGAACGGAATTCACTGAAAAAAATTAAGCAAGGGTATGATTAGGTACAGTAATTAGATCAACTTTCGTAAAGAAACACAGAAATTCACTGAAAAAAGGAAGGTTAAAGTGACATTATAGCTCTCTGTTTAAATAAAGAAAACACTAATGTTTAAAAGCAAAAAAGAACACTGGAATTCACCTGTTATAGCTTACTGACCTAACTATAACTTGTGATCCCACCATGCATTACTTATGACTTCATATATTACATAACTTGTATGTTCAATGACATCATTGATGACATCACTTATTTTCTCCTTTCTTCAGCAACAGTGTGTGTGTGTGCAGGGGGTTCAACCAATATGCCATGTAGTATCTTGGTAGAGCAGACTTGAGTGAGTGAGGTCTAGCAGTAAGGAAGGAGAATGAGAAGGAAAATATGTCAAGGAATCCAGCCTGCATCAATATTTATGAAAATGGGCTGAGGACAATACTTATGAGAGCTCTCAATTTTCCTTGAGTGATAAAAGCAAACAAAGAAGAACCAAGGCTTCATTTTTGGATTTATGTGATGCTATTTTTATGGGGCAAACCTAGATTCGAAGCAATAGTATGCTGCAAAGCAAGAGAGGCCATTAGGATACAATTCGAGATCATTTACAATGAGGCTGGCATGGTTTTAACTGGTTCCTTGAATAAAACACAGTCCTAGAACATATTTTAGAGATACACAAGTCAGAACTGGGCCACATTGAGTCTAAGAGGGACACACAGAAGCACCCAAATTATAATTTTCATTCCAATAGGCCTTGACTGGACTAGGGAACATAAGGGACCACAATGAATGTTTTTGGTAGGTTGAAATAACTCTGCTCCGAGAATCAACACAACAGAGTTGGTTACATTTTTGATTATGCCATGATTTCAGGTTTACTCAGGAAATGTGCTTAAGCAGAGAGGACACACTTTCTGGTCTTCGCCTAATTTTCCATAGGAATATTCAAACTCACCCAGACTGCTAATTTACTAAATTTTCTGATTTTGAATGTCCCTTGATCAGGATACCCAGCATTTATAAATGCACAAGACAACCACTGTAACTCCTCCTAACCCAGTTAAGTGATGGAATGGAAATCAAAGGGAGTGCGAGGTGGGGGAGGAGAGTTGGTGCAGCTCAGTCAGTGATGGTGGTGGCCAGTGCTTGAAATGGAAAAATAGAAGTGCAGATACCTGCTTGTTTCTGAAAAGTGCCATACTCTCCAATTAAAAGTATAGCATTTCTCTTGAGAAGTACTGGTATTCTCCCTTCCAAATTTAAAAAAGTGCTGGTACTCCGTACTGGACAGTACCGGCCCATTTAAAGCACTGGTGGTGGTGTAATGACAGTTTTCAGCATGTGCTGGCAGCACAAATTGGTGGGTTGGAAGGGTGTGAACTTTGGACTTAACTGATAGGTAGAGAACTTGGAACATCTGCAACCATGCCAGTCCACCCTTTACCCTGCTTGGCCTTTCACTATAATGGTAACAATTTCCACTGCAGTAAAGGGCCATTGAAGCTGCCCCTCTGCAGTTCTTTTTTACTTATACAACCTTCATACTTTGTGATGCCTTAAAAACTCTGATGTTTTCTGGATGTGTTTTGCTTTGTAGTTTGCAATCTTGTCAATATTTAATGTAACATTTAACATACAGTATATATTCGAAATGTTGTGAAAAAGTTCACCTTCAAATATAATAAATATTCATAAGCTGCATTTCACAGCATTTTTTTAAATAAGAAACAAGGCTCGAATTTTTATTTTTAACATATACATACACACACATATACATATTGCAGTTTTATATCAGACAAACACTGCCCAAGGGCATTGGAGTACTTTAAATGAGAACCAGATTAAATTACATAACTTCAGATTAATTTTATTTAGGTAGAGGAGGGCCTGATTTAGATCTCAGCGGATGGGGTAGCTCCACCACAACGGGGATGGATATCTCGTCCGTCAAAATATAAAAATCCAATGGGATATAATGGAATTTATATTTTGGTGGATGGGATAGCCTTCACCGTTATGACGGAGTAACCCGTCCAACGAAATCTAAATCAGGCCCTAAGTAATTTGCCCAGAGCCAACAGTGGACTTGAATCGGGCTCCCCTAATCCAACAACAGCCCTGGACGTGTTATCTATCTATCTATCTATCTATCTATCTATCTATCTATCTATCTATCTATCTATCTATCTATCTATCTATCTATCTATCTATCTATCTATCTATCTATCTATCTATCTATCTATCTACATTTATATATATGTTTTACAGACTACATTTGCCAGTAGGTAGTTTTAGTTAGGATATCATTTCCATACAAAAATCGTTTTTTCATTTGCCAATAATTTTGGCGTTGTTTGATGATTCTGCGCAAAATTTTCAAACCTAGTTTGCGAGGCACATCAGTTTCTGTCTTAACGATTTCATTGTGATCCTTCAAGCGGGGGCCGAGGAAAAGGGGGGTCCCATAACACTTTTTCTCCATGTTAATTTCCATAAGGAATTTTAGACACGGCTATAGCCTGAACTGCTGAATGGAATTACACCATACTTGGCAGAAAGGTAGCTCTTGTTCCAGAGAGTACCCTTTTTGTTAAATGGTGTAAATCTGTTTAGTAGTAGTAGAGAAATGTAAAAATAAAATTAGATATACAACTGAGGCTGCAGTGGATCCGGGACCCCTCCTGATCTTGTGCGTAGATCTGATTAGCCGCCAACACTTCAAATCAGAATGTGTTGGCAGCCATCATGTGACTCGGTAGAACCAAGTCACAAGTAAAAAAACATTTTTTTTAATGGGGCAAGGTAAAAACCCCCTCAGGGCCCAAAAAGCATTTTTTTTAAAAGAAATTCAGCAGATGTCACGCTGGATCTACAACATCCGCTGAAATATTTTTTTTAAAACAAAACGGTGTCTCCCCTCCTTTGCTTAATAAAGGCCCCCAGGTGAACCTGGTCTCGGGGGCAGTTTATATAGTAATGCAGGGGGTGCCCATGTTAAACAAGCGCCCTGGCGGCTGCCAACTCCCCAAAGAAAACATAATGCCTAAGTGCAGGGACCTGCAAGGCCCCCCCGCAGCCCAGGTGACCTGCCATCTTCTCAGGACTAAGGACTAAGGTAATGGGGGGTCTCAAGGACCCCGCTGCCCTGGGGACCACCACCTCACTTTTACATTTTCATGTGGGGGGTTCTCACAGACCACCCCCGGGACCATCACTTCCCTGGGTCCACAGTGTATCATAAACAAATGGGAGTGGGGCCGCGTGGCCCCCTCCAGGATCATACTCAGCCCCAGGGACCGCCACCTAACAGGCGCAAGCCTCTAGTCAAGGAAGGAGGGAGGGCTGCATGACCCACCATCCTGGAGCAGTACATGGCTCTGGGGACCGACACCTCCCAGGGCCGGCTCGAGCAATGTCAGATAGTGCTCCTCTTTGAGCAAGCGAGAGCATTTTGCTTTCGCTTGCTCAAATCAAAGCACCCTTTGCTTTTTACACACAGGGAGTTGCATATCAGCAGCTCCCTGTTTGTAAAAAGCAAGCACTGGCTCCCGCAGGAGACAGGGAGCTGACTAGGAGTGCTAGGGCATTAAGCCTCCCCCGCAGTCCCCAACGTGTACAGGATGGGCCCCGGGGGATGGGGTTCCAGGGCCAACATCGGCCCAGGAGGGGGAAGGTACGGTCCCCTCCCTTTAAATAAAAAAAATTAAAAAGGTCAGGCCCGGGGGGATGTGGTCCCAGGGGCTGAAATCGGCCGGGGTGACTCCCCTCAACTATTGAAGAAAGGCCTGGCCCCGGGGGAATGGAGTCCTAGGGGCCAACTATGGCCCAGGGAAGGGCCCATCCCTTAAAAAAAAATAAAAAAAATAAAAAAAACTCCAGCAAGTCGCCAGAGGCTACATTCCCTTTGCCACCCCCCTGTAAATGTGCCTCATGGTGGAGAGGTGGTCAGGGGTGAAGTCCCCTTGGATGCTGAGGGTCCATGGGATCTAGGAACCCTTTCTGCTACCTCCAATAACTCCCACAGAGCGGGATTGCTGAGAGGGCTTTGAGGAAACACCCTCTTTCTCCGCCACTCTGCAAATGTACCACCTGGTACACTGCTGATTGGAGAAATTAATTGCACTTTACTCCAGAGGGCTTCAGAACTAAAGTGGACTTTTCCCCCCAACAAGTAGTGCGCCAGGAAGAGCGTTGGCAGTGGTGGAGGAAGGGCATATGGCCTCTGATGACCTCTCAGCAATACTGCTGTGTGGGACTTACTGGAGGTAACAGGATGTCCTTTGGGGCTAACTACCTCTCCTGTTATCTCCAATTAATCCCACACAGCGGGATTGCTAATAGGTCTTTGGAGGCCACACCGTCTTTCTTCACATCTCTGCGAACACGGCTCAAGGTGCACTTCTGGTTGGGAGATGAAGTCCATTTTACTCCTTAGGGACCTTGGGGACCAAGAAGCCCTCCTGTAAATCCTGCACAGCAGGCTTTCTGAGAGCCGGTCGGAGGACCAGGCCCCTTTCTCCACCACTCTGCAAATGTGATTACTAGTTCAAAAATAATAGAAATTTACTGAAAAAATACAAAGGTTACAGGGACCTTAAAGGTAGGAATTAGCATTTAAGCAACCAGTGAATTTTAGCCGTTTGGTTAGTGAGCTAACTATAACTCACGCCCCCACAATGCCCTGCTTATGACCTCACCTTTTACATCACTCATGACATTGATTGTGTACGAGTGAACCCTGAGCCTAACTATAACATCCCTGCAACCTTTGGTTTTGTGTGTGCTTGTGTAGTGCGTTTATATACATATATTTATATATACATTTTTTTTACCTACAGGAAACCTCGTATTCCCAGTTTTGAATACAAAAACTCACACTCCAGGATCGTGTTCATAAAGTTAGGTGTATTAGTTCAAACAGCAACACGTTTCGACCACAGAGGTCTTTCTCCAAAGCCAACTTGCACATGAACACAGCCACCTTTAAAGTGTAAAGACACAAATATAAAAGTCATACAACCAGTGTTGGCTCCTAAAATGGATATCGAGGATAGAATACATCTTTTTTTAAGACCACTCTCATTACATTATAATTGCTTTCAAATTTACAATTATTATACATATGTATAATTCACAATCACATAGGATTCCAATTCCTCATTTCAAGCAATGTTTCAGAAATGCATAATTGTAAACATGTGTCCCAGTCAACACAACTGTAAAGAATTCGAATAAAAGACATGCATCAATGAATTTCAAAATGACTGACATTACGTCATGTCAGCTCGTAATATAACACAACATGTTATTCTCATCAAAATGGTGTTTAACTCAATGCATAACTACCCAGAGAAAAATCACAGGGATGGGGTTCAAACTCAGGTTAACCACTACATGAAGCTGCCTGTGAAGGCACCACATAACCTCTACCAGTTCCTTGATCAACTCAGGCAAACCCAATTACTCGTTTCGATAGCGCACAAGTGCGCTACCGGTATTTCCAATGTGGCATACTGGTGTAGCCAGTTTCTTTCCATGGTTAAGTTCCGGCCAAGTGGTCCTCTAATTGATTGGTCAAACAGATCTCGCACGCGGTTAACATACTAGGCAGCAGCAAACAAACCATGACTAACACAGAAATGGGAATGTAAGGGGTGGACACCGTGCAAAAATATTAAACAAAGGGGATTTAAAATAAACAAAGGGATGCATACTCTAATCCAGGGCTTCATTGTATCAATAGATATATGGTGTACATGCTGGCAATACTAAGTAGTACTGGTCAGTCATTATAGCGCATGTAAACAACGCATCCTGTGAAACTTTTCAAAGCTGCTGATACTGGATGTTGGTTGTGAGCCCCTACTGTATCCCAGTGTGTACAGGAAAAACAATGATCACATAGGAAGGAGGTCATAAACTAGGAACAGGATCGGTTATTTATCCAATGTGAACAAAAAGTTCCTCGTCTTCATTGAACCCACAGTGAGACATGCTGCCAAGAAGCTCAATGTATCTGAATTCCAGGATTCTCAGTTGTCTCTCTCTGTCTCCCCTCTAGGGGTTGCCGCCACCCTGTCGACACCAAAAAAAGAGAGATTGTCAGGATTCTGATTGTGATATTTTAACCAATGCCTGGTTCCTTGATGACATCTCTATGACATGGAGTGGCACTAAAACAGAACTAGAGAGGTTTTTTGTGATGATAGCTGACAATAAAATTAATTTGTGATTCACACAGAGGTGTGATCAGAATGAATTGGATTTTCAGGATGTATGTGTGAGAATAGAGAACAGCACGATTTCAACCATTGTACACACAAGGGCTACCTCAGGCAGTAGTATCTTGCATGCAGGAAACCACCATCCGCCCAAACTCAAATTGAGCATCCCCTTTGGGGAGTTCATTAGGGCAACACATAACTGCAGCACAACACAGACTTATGAAGAGGAAAAGTGGAGGATGATTGGGAGATTCAGGAGAAGGGGCTTTCATCTGAAGGTGTTAAAGGCAGCAGACACAATTAAGGAGACCAAATAACATCAAAGATGAGAACAAATTAAGATTAATCACTACATACAACATAGAGTCTGCTGCTATATATATGTATTTTCACTGAAAAAACCATAGGTTTTACAGAGGTTATAGTTAGGAATTATCATTTAAAAAACCTTTGAAATTCACAAAAAAGACATAGGTTTCATGGACATTATAGCTAGTTGAACATTTGACCATATAAAACCAGAGAAATTTGCCTGTTATAGTTAGTTGAGCTAACTATAACTCGCAAGTCCGCAATGCACTGCTGATGATGTCACATATTACATCTCTCATGACATGGTCAGTGACATCACTGATGACATCACTAATGACATCTCAAATGACATCACTGATGACACCACTCATGACATCATCCAGTGAAGGTGTGTTTCTGTAAAGTTAAAATATGTTTTATATATGTATATACCAAGGTGTATTGAAGAATGAATACATTTCCAAGTGTCTAAAGTAATTATTTCGTAGGTGCGTGACTGATTGTATAAGTGAGTGATTGAATATGTCTTTACTCCTAATGAATGCTTGGGCTAGCGACTAAACTGTGTGAAAGTCTGTATTAATCTCTCCATTGGTGTGTAAGCAACTGCATGAGTTGCTGAATAGCTACATGAGTGTCTGAGTATCTCTATGGGTCCATGAGTGTCTGTGTGGGTGGGTGGGTGTATGAGTCTGTGCATAGATGTCTGAGTGGGTGAATCAGTGGTTGTATGGATTAAAAAAGAAAGTGCATCTGGGAAGTGTTGTGTGGGTGAGTTAGTATGTCTATGGGTGTGTTGGTGAGTGAATAAATGTCTCAGTGGTATATCAGTGACTAACTACATATGTTTTAAGCCACTATATATGAGTGTTTGAGTATATAAATGAGTATACATGAGACTACGTTATTTCAAGAGTGGGTGTATAAATAGGTGTCTGCTTCTATCAGTGATTGTATAAGACAGTAAATATGTGTTAGTATCTGTATAAATAAATGATGTGGTATGTCTAAAAATAACAAAGTTGGTGTGTATAACTGTATACATGATTAAATGGGTATGTGATTGATTTTTTGCATTACTGACTAGGTGTGAGTAACTCTATGGATGAGTGGCAGAGTGTGACTGCATGCATAGATGTATGAGTGCATATTATAGTACTGTATTGATGAGTAACTACATGTATAAGTGACTGGATGTGTTTGTAGACCTAGGAAATCATGAGTGCTATGTATTATATGGCATTCTTCTGTGTATGGTTTCAAAAATAGTAGTCAGCATTTTAGAATAAGTATATCAAAGTTTATATTGGAGCATCAGCATGAGCATCAGATTGTCAGGTGGATGATGTCATGGGTGATGTCATTAGAGATGCCATCAGTGATGTCACTGACCATGTCATGAATGATGTAATATGTGGCATCATCAGCAGTGCATTGCGGGCGCGCAAGTTATAGTTAGCTCAACTAACTATAACAGGCAAATTTCTCTGGTTTTATATGAGTCAAACTAACTATAACGTCCCTGAAACCTATGTTTTTTTTAGTGAATTTCAAAGGTTTTTCAAATGCTAATTCCTAACTATAACGTCTGTAAAACCTATGGTTTTTTCAGTGAATTTCGAAGGCTTTTTAAATGTGAATTTCATATTTCAATGTTTCTAAAGCCTATATTTTTTCTATTATAATTTTTAAATACTTTGCTTCTTATTATACTTCTTTTTTTAACTTTAAAACTTATGTAATGTTTTATATCTTCCCAAACAATGTGTATATTTTTTTATTTTTGTGAGAACACACTACACTCCCATACCTGTAGCATACCAAGCTCCATCACCACACAAATCCTATCCGCCATATTGCTAAACTCGTAAATGGTGCACATTTCGTATCCGACGAGTTTGTGGCACACGTCCTGCGTAACATCATATACGCATTAAGTCACCCAAGTGCTACTTTGGTATTCGACGCAGTACCAAACCACGCTTTACATCATGTAGGTATAGGGGCACGCCCGCTGCGCTTTGCGTATTCAACGAGTACATGCTGCCAGGCCCTGTGTTACGTCACAGAGGTATAGTATCGTGACGGGTACGCCATTCCCTTTTTTCTGTCTCAAAAGTATACCTAATTAACTTTAAACGGTACATGAGAGCACGCGAAAATCTAGATTATTTTAAACATTTATATATTTCTAACTGTAAAAAACTCAAATTATGATACATTTATTTTGTCAAAATCGCGTCTTGCGTGCTTGGTAAGCGATTGCCATGTGACTTTAAAAAAAACATTTGATTGTTTCATAACATTTCCCATTGTAACAGTTGGACGACCCCACCCATTTTACTCATTCTCTCTACAGCGTTTGATGAGAGACACCTATTCTGCTTAGAAAGTTTTTTTGAAAAGTGTTTTCCTGTATACATATATCTCATACAACACACAACATGCAACGATCATCTTGATCAATATTCATGCTCTTTACATTAGCCTTTCTCGTGTGGTTGCCATGCATCTCAAACCTTCCATCAAAAAAACAAATATGTGTTACACGATGCCCCTGGTGTGTGTGTGTGTGCACATTATTGTGCTGCCTTTCGGCCTGGGTATTGGTGGCACTAAGGAGTATCATCAGCCATGGCAGACTGCACATCCTAGATCACATGCCATCTCATTAACAATAATTTCCACCCTCCCGACACATGCTACACTAATCTAAATTGCACACTATGCGAGGTCAAAACTACAAAACAAACACACATAAGTACACTTCCCGGCCGGACAGGAACTGAACAGGAACTGAACAACGTCCAGGTACCTGGAATAATTATTCACACCTCTACGCTGGCCTGGCGTACGGAAGCTTAGCCCATTTTGCGTATGTATAAATAGGATACAAGAATATAGGTTTTCCCTCATTGACCATAGTACTTCATTAATGACACGCTTGAAATTCTTTATAATCAATTTTTAAAGTACACTAGTGACAACCAAGAAGAGTTCATTATATTTTTTATTTTCTCAAAACATTTCTTTTTTAAAAAAAAAGCTCAGTTCATTCTTTGTATGTATCAAAAGAGTATTTCTTTTCTTTCTTTTTCACATTATTTCATAATTTTTATATGTGTATACATCATAGAAAAATCACCATCAGAAATACATAATTACTCACATAAGATATATACATAATGAAAGACAGAATATTAAGAACAATTACAGTCCATAAAAAACACACACCGCTGGATGCAAAACAATCTCACAACAATGATACCATTCCAACCTCACTCACATCAAATTTACTCAAACAATATTTGTACACGGGCGAGATCTAAATGACAAAGAAAATCTCTGCCAAAAGATAAATCTCAAATGACAAGCATGAGATTCCGCACTAGGTCGACTCGCGTTTCGGTGGTTATATACCACCTTCCTCAGGACTTTTCCAGATATGACCTTTCACTTCCCAGGGGACCTACAATTATATAAAATATTTGTCACCATAGTTGTACTTACAAGAAGCGAAAAAGACTAAGTACAACCAAATTTAGCAACCCAACACAGACCTTCATATGTGACTGAAGAACATATAAACATAATTCAAATTCCGTTTTTACATTGATGCTTTAATCAAGGAAGACTTATGTATCGCATTTAATTACACAGACTTCCTTGCATGTAAAAAAGCTAATTCCTAGTGTTCTAATTAATAAAAACAAAATAGAGAGAAAAGAAGAGGTTGAAGAACCCAAAGAAATAGCATAAAATTGTGAAAATTGGAAAGTCCAGAATGCAAAACACCATCACCAAAACACCTAAAGAAGACCTATGGGCCCCGCTGTGTATCAAACATTAGCACCTAATGCATCTTTTTACCAACTCCTTGTTATTTACTTACATGCTACAAGGAGAAAGATATTCTTTTAACTTAATTCAAGCTGCAACAAGGCACTATGCAGGATAAAATCAGATTGCCAAGGAGAACCCTTTATAAGATATCTGCAACCAGAAATTCGATAATTAGCTACAGTACTAAATCTTATCAAGTAAACGCAGCCAGGACGACATATAGGCGGTGACATCTTACCAGCTGAATTTAAGGAGATTTAATCTTCTCTCTGAGGGGTAATTTCCTTAAGTATTATGGGCTGAGAGATACTCCAAGTAGAGCTAAGGAAAACAAGGAAGGAGCCCATTATACAATCATAAATAGGGAAAAGTACAGGCTGGCTGTAATAGCTGTGGAATGCCCTAGCTATAGTACCTGCCTCGTGTGTCAACTTTTTATAAAGGACTCATGGGATGAGGTAGAGGTAGATTATATTAAACCTACGACATATAGGGCCTTAATTTCTGTTTTTATTGAGGAACTCAATTACAGGGACAAAGACTGTTTGTTTTCCAATCATGTCTATTATTTCTGAACAGGCTTGGATCCTGGTCACCAATGCTTGCAAAATGTCAATTCAATAAAAAGACATTATTTAATCATGTGAAGACGATTGCACCTTCTTAATGCACTTTTTTTTCTCTGCTCTTGTATTTGATAAATCATAAAATAATGTTGTTAATTTTTAATAATATTTCATTAGCGGTAGTCTATCGGTTAACTTTGTATGATTCTGCTTTAGTACTTTAAAGAAGGGTACAATGTAACAGGAAATTTGACGTATTGGATT
This sequence comes from Lissotriton vulgaris, assembly GCF_964263255.1. Taxonomy (NCBI): domain Eukaryota; kingdom Metazoa; phylum Chordata; class Amphibia; order Caudata; family Salamandridae; genus Lissotriton; species Lissotriton vulgaris. The sequence goes on from NC_141685.1 coordinate 1,684,387,026, forward strand.
AACTGTTTTCCTTATTCCATTTTGCACTAGCATTTTAAGATTGACTTAATTTATTCGTTATCAATAATGTATATGCTTGGTTTGTCTCTTGTATACTGTATGAAAATTTTATCTAGAGTAGAAAAATCAAATGTACAAATATCTCCCTACTGTCTTGTTTAATAAAAAAAAAAGTTAAAAAAAAGACGATCGCACCAATTTGTTCTAACAAAAATGTTAGTAAAATTATCCTAGAAAATAAAGTCCTCTTCTTATTTGAGATCAAGGTGGGTATCATCTTGGTAAATATGGGCTCCCTGCTTGTTTTCCTTATCCCTACTTGGAGTATCTCTCACCCCATAATACTTAAGGAAATTACCCCTCAGAGCGAAGATGAAATCTCGTTAAATTCATCTGGTAAGATGCCACCGCCTATATGTCGTCCTGGCTACATTTACTTGATAAGATTTAGTACTGTAGCTAATTATCGAATTTCTGGTTGCAGATATCTTATAAAGGGTTTTCCTTGGCAATCTGATTTTATCCTGCATAGTGCCCTGTTGCATCTTGAAAACAAATAATTAAGTTAAAAGAATATCCTTCTCCTTGTAGCATGTAAGTAAATTAACAAGGAGTTGGTGAAAAGATGCATACAAATGATACACCCTATCTTCACCTCCAGTAAATATATCTCCTTCAGTCACACCACAGTTCTCCATTGGACGGACCACAGCTGCGTTCACTTTAGCTACAAAAAGAACACAACACACAACCATCCTCAACCTTCTCTGAGAAGAAACTGGAACAAAATCCCCTTCACCAGATCTCCTCATCGCTTCTTCAAAACCCCCCTGCCCACTCTTCGAACCCCAACGAAGCAGCCATCAACCTCACTCAATGGCTAACCAACAGCGCCGACATCCTAGCACCTTTGAAAAAATGTCACATCAAACTTAGCAGCAAAAACGCCTCCTGGTTCAACGATGATCTTAAGAAATAAAAGAAACTCTGGTGCTCCCTTGAGAAGGCCTGGAAAAAAGACCCAAACACCAGCACCAGGGACGCCTTCAAAAATGCCACTCGCATACACCACCAACTGATCCGGACCGCAAAGAAAGCCGCATTCAAAGATCGTCTAGACAACAACGCCCATAACAGCAAGGAATTATTCAACATCCTCAAAGAGTTTACCAACCCCACTGCCAACTCCAACGACATCACTCCCTCTCAAACCCTCTGCGACTCCCTAGCTTCGTTCTTCCACGACAAAATCGCAGACATCCACAACAGCTTCGACAAACAACCCGAAGACCAACCCACACAACCTTCCGCTATTCCTTCACCCCCCTTGAACATCCTTAATGACTGGAACCCAATCTCCACTGAGGACACCATCCGCCTGATGAACTCCATCCACTCAGGATCCCCCACAGACCCATGCCCTCACCACATCTTCAACAAAGCTGACTCCATCATAGCACCACACCTCCGAGACGTCATCAACTGCTCCCTCAACTCCGCCACCTTCCCGGAAAGCTGGAAATACGCCGAACTCAGCGCCCTCCTGAAAAAACCCACAGCTGACCCCACCGAACTCAAAAACTACCGCCCCATCTCGCTCCTTCCATTCCCGGCCAAAGTCATCGAGAAAGCCATCAACAACCAGCTCGCTGCCTTCCTCGAAACCAACAAATCCCTTGACTCATCACAGTCCGGCTTCCGAGCCAAACACAGCACTGAGACCGCACTCATCGCAGCAACAGACGACATTCGAACTCTACTGGACAATGGAGACACAGTCGCCCTCATCCTCCTCAACCTATCCGCAGCCTTCGACACAGTCTGTCACAGCACCCTGTTACAACGCCTCAGAAACATCGGAATCCAAGGAAAAGCACTGGAATGGATCACCTCGTTCCTTGCCGGAAGGACTCAGAGAGTCCGCCTCCCACCATTCAAGTCGGAGGCAACTGAAGTCATCTGCGGCGTGCCACAAGGATCTTCACTCAGCCCCACCCTCTTCAACATATACATGAGCCCCCTCGCGGCCATCGCTCGCCAACACAACCTCAACATCATCTCCTACGCCGATGACACTCAACTGATCCTCTCACTCACCAAAGACCCTAACACCGCCAAAACCAATCTACATGAAGGAATGAAAGAAGTAGCCGAGTGGATGAAGCACAGCCGTCTGAAACTGAATTCAGACAAAACAGAAGTCCTTATCTTAGGTACCTCCCCCTCCGCCTGGGACGACTCTTGGTGGCCAGAGGCCCTTGGAAAAGCACCCACCCCGACGGACCACGCACGGAACTTGGGCGTCATTCTGGACTCCTCACTCTCGATGACCAGACAAGTCAACGCCGTTTGATCGTCTTGCTTCAACATTCTCCGCATGCTCAAAAAAACATTTCGCTGGATCCCCACCGAAACTAGAAAAACGGTCACCCACGCACTGGTTACAAGCCGCCGGTACCACTGCAAAACTTCAGAAAAGACTCCAACGCATCCAGAACGCATCAGCCAGACTCATACTAGACATCCCGTGTAAAGACCACATTTCTGGTCACCTGAAAGACCTCCACTGGCTCCCCGTCAATAAGAGGATAACATTCCGCCTCCTAACCCACGCACACAAAGCACTTTACGAACTTGGGCCCGAATGCCTTAACACACGACTCTCCTTCTACACCCCCCCCCGCCAGCTACGCTATTCCAATCAAGCACTTGCTTCTGTACCTCGCATCAACAAAACCGCCATGGGAGGAAGATCCTTCTCCTACCTGGCGGCTAAAACCTGGAACTCACTTCCCATTCACCTTTGCCTCACTCAGAACCAGCTAGCATTCAGAAAGCAACTTAAAACCTGGATATTCGACAAGTAATTCCCCACCCTTCCTCAAGCGCCTTGAGACCCTCTGGGTATGTAGCGCGCTATATAAATTCATTGAATTGAATTGAATTGAATGGTGTTTTGCATTCCGGACTTTCCAATTTTCACAATTTTATGCTCTTTCTATGGGTTCTTCAACCACAGCACATAATCACATACACACCATACGGACCGTACCCCATGTTCGCAGGGGTACGATGCGTACACCCCACGATCGCAGGGGTATGCACGGTACCCCGCGATCATGGGGCGTACGGACCGTACGGTGTGTGTGTGATTGTGTGCTTTTCCGTACGAATTGCCCTTACCTGACGTGGACCGTACGAATCGCGTCCTCATAACACGGTCCGGATCGTACTCGCCGGGTCGTACGGCATGTGTACGAGTCGTACGGTTCACGGTTTCAGCCTTCCTGTACGTATGGATCGCGAGGATTCGGACGGATTCACGAAATACGGATCGTACCACGCGACTCGGACGGACGGGTACGATTCATACGGAGAGGGCTCCGGATGCGAATCGTACAGATGTTTTTTCTCCCGAATCGGAATCGACCCCTAAATGTATAGTTGTGTATTAATAATTAATTTTTTGCATATTAATTATTCATTGGTAATTAGGTTTTTAATCAATATTTATTGGTATTTGTAAATAGTTTAGATTTATTTAATAATTAATTTATTAAATATTTTAAATATTAATTTATTCATAAGTATGTTATTTTTAACTTCAACGCTATCCAACACTTTCTCTACTGTTGCACTCTCTGGAGTTGGAATAGTAATTTTTACCCCTACGCTATCCAACACTTTCCCTACTGTTGCACTCTCTGGAGTTGGAATAGTAATGTTTACCCCTACACTATCCAACACTTTCCCTACTGTTGAACTCACTGGAGTGGGAATAGTAATTTTTACCCCTACGCTATCCAACACTTTCCCTTCTGTTGCACTCTCTGGAGTTGGAATAGTAATGTTTACCCCTACGCTATCCAAGACGTTCCCTACTGTTGCACTCTTTGGAGTGGGAATAGTAATTGTTACCCCTACGCTATCCAACATTTTCCTTACTATTGTTTTTTTTGGAGTTGTAATAGTATTTTATTCCCTCTTTTATTTAATATTTTTTGTATTGTTTCAGTTAATGTAGTATTTAATGAATATTAAAAATATTAAGAGTACATTCATTTTTTTAATTTGTTTTGCATAATTATTTACTTTTTATGTTAATATTTTATGTGTATAGATGAATTTGTAATTTATAATATTTATAATTATTTATAAGTTATTAAAATAATTATTAAAACTGATTATTAAGGGGCCGATTCCTTTTCAGTAAAATGCAGTCCGAATAGCCATACGGAGCTTTTTTCCCATATGAATCGTATGCAGAACCGTACCTGTACGTACGATGTAGTACGATGTGTGCCCAAAGCAGTTCTCCGTACGAATCATACCGAAGACCGTATAACTCACTAATCTGTACGAATCGCATTTGGAACGCAGAGTACGCCATGTCCGTACAGATCAAAGCTGCATTTTCCAACCCAGCAAGTACGAATCGTATCGACAACACTCCGTACGACTCTTTTTCTACGGGAGCTTCAGGGGTACGGTGCGTTTTTTTCCCTTTGCGTCCCATGATCGTAGGTGTACGGACCGTAGGGATACGGTTCGTACACCCCAAGGTCGTAGGTGTACGGTGCGTACACTCCGTGCGTATACCCCTTGATTTTAGGGGTACGGTGCGTATGTGATAGTGTTACCCTTCGTCCGAACTGCTCATACGCGACGACTAACGGACGAATCGCATACTCATTCCCCGGTCTGAATCGTACTTGGTGGGTCGTACAGCATTTTTATGAATTGTACGGTTCACTGTGCGGGTCGATGATGTACAGATTTACCCTTCATTTTCGTACGGTTCGCAATGATTCAGACATATTTTCTTGCAACGGATCGTACTATGCGATTCGGACAGATTCATACGGAAACGGCTATGAATACGAATCGTCATACGAATTTGTTTCCCGAATCATAATCGACCCCTAAGTAAGTATCTATATTACATAATATATGTATATGTTTAATTAATTTTTATTACATTTTGTATATTACTTTTACTAATACTATTTTTAAGTATTATTTACTTTATTTTACTTTTTTTTTTTTAACGATATTTTTAAAAAAACGATATTTTTAACATCGATTTTTTTTTCTCAATATTTTTGTACTTACCATGTTGTAGATAGGATGTCGATATTGTTGACATAAATATTTTTGCTCCAATATTTTTGTAGGTCGATATTTTGTCTTTCTATCTTTTGTCAGACATTCGTATTTTTCAATAGTCCTTCTCTGGCCAAAATAATAGGCCGCACCGGAGGTTTATTCAAATCTTTTTGTATTTTGGTAATAAAATAAATAGATAGGGTCGTATATACATACACAAATATATACCAATACACCACTTCGCCTCAATATCACATCCATTTGACAGCAAATAAAGAGAATGGGCCATGGCTCCGTTGTGAATAAAGCATGATTATTTTTCAATAGTGCAGCAAAACAGTGGACGCATTTTGTAGAGGACCCAGTTCCTTGGTCACGGGTCAGGTTACGTTTACTCCCCTGTCATTTTAAAACACCATGTGATACATTGTATAAACAACACAAATGATGGGAACTAAAAAAGGCAATATTAAAAATACTATCTACAATGTCTTTATAATCATTGTTGGTTCTGCTTCACATGAACGGTGATTTGTGCAAATAATGGGGGCACTGAAATCAACCTAATTGCAGTGCCAGCTCTTTGTCCAGATTCAATCCATTTGGGTGAAGGGTACTATATCTAATGATGAGCCTCGATTCAAGCCTCCTTAATTCCTGTGTTCTCCTCTTTCTTGGATTGGAATTCTATCCAGCACTCAAAATTGTAAGTGGCTGATGCTTTTATTGTCTTTCAGTTTAAAGTGCCTGGCAATGGGGTAGTGTTTGTCCTCATTGTTTATTGCCCTTATTGTTTATTGCCCTTATATGAACTAACACTCTCTTTTTTGGCTCAATGGATAGGACTTACAGTGTAGTACTTATTACATGAGCACAGTAATGTATAGACACGCAAGTCTGAGTTACACATGAGATGTTTTGTTTTTTATTTGGTTGGTGATTTGTTGACAACTGAACCATTTGACAGGTAAAGCTGTATATACAGGCTCTGCATGTACTGGATTTTAAAAAACTTTGTAGGTTGCTTACCCCACTCTCAGACTTAACTAGGTAATGACTGAGAGTTTCTTTTAAGGACATGCTTCTGCTGAAGGTGACTTGTGGGTTGTTATCAATGTGGTGGTATATATACATGCATACATATACACATATATACCAACATTCTCCACTGGGCCTCATTTTAACACAGGAATGGATATGAGTCCTTACTCCATACTCCATACAGAAGGGGTTTTTCCTATTTGATAAAATCACTGGTATCAACTAACCCTGGGCGTAGTTTGAGAAGTAGCGCTACGCGTTGTTACGCGAAGTGCACTTCGGACTACGCGAGCTATGCGAACTGCGTAGTGCACTGTGCAAAATGCTGTTCGCACTGATTGCACAGTGCCGGATGCTTGTCCGCACTGTGCAATCAGTGCAAACTGCCGCTCTAGTAGATTTCTACTCATGCGGCAGCTTTCTCAACATGGACTGGTAGTTTCTCATTGCGAGCGGTCGCGAGCATTTGTGACCACTTGCAATGAGAAACCTGACCTCCCCGTGTTGAGGAGCTCGCCGTGAGGTTTATTTTTGAAGCTCGCAATCGGCAACTTGATGTTGCTGATCACGAATGAGGAAAAAGTCTCGCCTGGATGTCATCTTGCTTTCTCGCTGTCGCCAACATGACGTTTAGGACCATGAGCAAGCAAAAAATGACCGCTGCACTACACTATGCTATGCATGTTTGCACTGTGCTACGTGCAATTTGCGTAGTGCGAAGTAACGCAAACTTCACAAAATACATGAGCGTAGAATAGTGCTTTGCCCAGGCTTAGTATCAACACCAAGATTTTTCACAAGTCTTGTGATTTTATTGGAGAGATGACACTGGCCAGGCAGCATGCCAATCTGAAAAGACTTTTTGTTCCAGTGTAGTTCACTATCTACCACTTTTATGAGCAGACCAATAACTTTAACACAGTGTGATAAAGACATATTGAAGGGTGTGGTCAAGGTCTTTAGATTTACAAACAATTACTAATAGAGAGGAATGCAAACAATTGTGAAGAGTATTTTACTTTGGTAATTCATTGCATTTTGAGAGCATGTCTACCATTACATTAAAAAATCGTTCCCGCAACATGTCACAAATTGGGTTGTGATTGGAAACATTTTGGGAAGCACTGGCCTTAAGAAATTACATGTGTGGTGGATGTGCAGCACATCTTAAGCAAATGACCCATTAGAGAAAGGTGTAGGAGCATCAGGTTGGGTGGTCTCGCCCGCATACTTTTCTCTAAAGACTGGAAGAGTACACTATCGCACCATTTATAATGAGTGTCTTGATGTCACCTACATAGTAATGCCTATTCTTTCTTCACGTAAATTCATGACAAATGAACAACTTGTATTGAAATACAATTCTCTGCGCAGCTTTAACAAGAAGTATTATGAAGCGTCAATAAAGACAGTACAGAAATTAGTCTGAATGGATGTTAGGAGCAAATGTTTGGAAATGAGGGCAATCTTATTGTAGAATAAACAGCTGCTTCTTTTTAATATCAATGAAGAGCATATTGTCATAATAAATTATTAAATGACAAATAAGTCTCAGATGCTCAATACTTTGCAGCTGTAGCCTTCACCGGCGCCCTCGTGATTCACACCAAGACTGGCAAGTGGTGGGCGCAGATGATCCTCACACTAAAGTAGCATGCATGTCTGTATTGACTGCTTGACAATGCAGTTCAGGCTGAGATTGTTTGTGTTCTAGAATCCTGAGTTGGTGAATGAAGCGGAAAACATTTGAAGGTATTGTAACATATTTATTTGCCCAATAGCTTTCAAAATTATTGTGGCTGGGCGCAGGTCTCCAGGGTTAAAGTTAGGTAACAATATTTCACAATTGTAACCTCAGGGTTTTTCCTGCAGATTTCAATGACCTGAGCTCTGTCAAAAGTAGCCTCGGGGGACCTGGGTATATTTACTAAATGGGCATATGCATTGAAACTGCAAGGGCATATTTTTGATGGTCTCAGAGGTTGCCTTCTAGCGGCACTGAATGAGCTCCATCATCCAGTGTTTCAAAGAATGTGTGAATCAGTGGTCTCAAAAAATCTCATATATGTACTTGGTGCATGAGTCACACAAAACACTGTATCGCACATATTGTCGCTTATTAAAAACACATTAATAAAACACACTTAAACATTACACATGAAAAACAAAGGAAGTTCCTGGAAAAGCTACCTGCACTTGTCTGTGTTCAGACCTTAAAAAACTTGAACTCTCTCTATAGACATTCATATTACAGACATGTGGTAACTTCTAGGTCAATGCTCATGCAGTTAATATCCCTTCCTCTAGTTGGTATTTTGTCTTTGGTAAAAAAAAATGCTACCAGGAAAAAAAAACTCTGTACATTTAAATACATCTACAGTACAGTTCTAGGAAATATTATGGGGTAGATTTATGTTAACTGGCGCATCCCCAGGGATGCGCCAGTTAACGTGCGCCACAGTGCGCCACAGCTCCGCCACCCATGGTGCGCCGCATACATGTAGTGTCCTCACAGTTGACACTACATGTATTGTTCCTTTGTAAATTTGATTCCACGCAGAGAAAGAAATTAATTTTACCGATACTTAGAACCCTTCATCTTAAACAATGCCATCCCACACTTCTGGCCTTACAATTATTAGAAAATTAATTTGTTATTGCTACTATTATAGAGTTTTTAAGAAATGTTTTAATATGTAGGAAAACTATGTTTATATGACCAATATTTTTATTGAGTCAATTCCATTGAGAACAATTGGACCTAGTAATCTCAGGTTCAAATTTTATTCCCCATTCCATAGAAAATAACTCCTAATCTTCATATTTTAGTGCAGGGACACCGGCTGGATTAAAGGATTGCGGTCCCCGGTTCCCTATAACTAAACTAGGCAGAACTCAAAACAAGGAGAGCTACCCTGAAATATTCTTACCTTCTAAGCAATTATCTATCTTACTTCAAACTATGATAGAAATAACGTGGTGGCAATCGGGTGTCTAGCAAAAGGAGAAAAGGGGACTGTAAGTATCGAAGTAAACAAGTTTCCCACCAACATGAATATTAAGCAGATGAAGAGTGAAGCTATAGTTATACGATATCCTTGTACACTCATGCAATTATGTTATTCATATGATTAATGATGTGGTTCCAGAAGGGCAGAAACTGAGTGTAATAAATTTGTTTATTGGTTGAGGAGTGTTGAAACCCTACTCAAGTAACAACCACAATCCCTGTTAGGGTGAACCACAAATGTCACAAAATTAACCTGTGCTTAACCCTCTGTGGCTTGGCACAAATTAGTTAGACTTAACGTAGAAGCAAGCTATAAAGTGTATATGCAGCAAACAAACAGTAATAAAGTGAAAACAATTTAGAAAAATAGAGTAGATTTTGTAATAAATACAATTATCCCAAAATTACAAAAATCCAATCAATAGAACTGGAAATATAACATTTTTAAGTTTTAGGTAGATAAAGTGGCTAAAAGCAAAAAGCCTAACTCACAGTCATCTGATCATGGGAGACAGGGGGAAACACAAGTACAGACTAAATGCGATGGAACGAGCAGCCCCTGTCCCCAGACGTGCACCACATGTGCACTGCTGGCACGTCAAAGGTGCGCCTATGGCAATCCCGTCTGCGTCCGGCCGGGGCCAGGGGCCAGAAACCCTGGTCCTCCACAACTAGTTCCCAGAGCCTATAATTCAGTGGCCCTTCATAGTTGAAAGCCTTCACCTAATGCTCTATGTCAGGCTTTTATTCCGGATGGTCGTCAATTTGCGATTCTCCTATTACCATGACTAGGAATCTGGATTTCCGTAAAGACACAGAGGCTAACATTATGCATATTTCTTTTAATGCAGTCCAAGCAGCCGCATACATCATAAAGCAAAAAGGCTCCAGAATTGAACATTAACAGCAAATAAAAGGCATGATCCTATATCAATCTGCCCCTTTTAAATGTCTTTAACCCATCACCAAACAGAGGAAAGGAAGAACGATGATGAACCGGATGTCAAAATCCTGAAGTTAAGAGAGAATATATGAAAAAAAGAGAGAAAGATACAAGTAACTACAGAATGAAAAACGTTTAAATGTGGAGGCAAACGATGTAATTAAACAATAAAAGACAAGCATTTATAAATTAAGAAAACTTCAAGTAAAACGAGAAGGATACAATAATAACAAGTACAACAGATATGTTAGAGTAGGAATATATCCTGTTGGCTTTAAATATCCAAGGGAAAGGGAGGGTGGGATAATGTTAGCCTCCGTGTCTTTAACGAAAGCCAGATTCTCTAGTCATGGTAATAGGAGAATCACAATATCATTGCAAGACCAGAGGCTACCATTATGCATGTTGGTAGCTTTGTAAAACTACATCAGACATATGAGTATTTGGTTTACAAAAATGTTGTGCGAAAGTCCTAGCATTATACCAATCAGCAGCTTTAAGAATATCATCCAACTTACCACCTGACCAGAAAGATTTGCTGGCCATAGAACTTCTGATCAAATGAGCTTTAAATATTTTTAAATCAATACCTGCTAAGTTCATAATGATTTTAACCCATCTAGCAATAGAAGCAGAAGAAATAGCGTTGTGAGGTTTAACAAAGTAGATAAGTAACTGATTCACACCTAAAGGATGAAGAGCATTCATTCTGCAGTCGTACTCTTTCATACAGTCAACCACACAACATTTTTTGCAAAGATCAAAACGTGGATAAAAGATTGAATCAGACATAGTCTTGGTCTTCGAAACTATTTGAAATTGACTCCAAACATGTTGTAGGATCTATTGGAGATTTCAAGGCCTTTAACATCAGAAACCCTAGAACAAAATACTAGGCATAGAAATGTAGCAAGTTTGATGGACATATTTTTCCTATTCAAATGAATATTATCAGGCCAGCTAGAGAAAAGATCAAGAATTAACTTAACATCCCAGAGAGATTGATATCTAGGTCTAGGAGGTCTCCTGAGTCTAATACTTTTGAGGACTCTACAAATAATGGCATTTTTACCTACCGTTTTACCATTGACAAGAGCATGTCCTGCGGAAATAGCTGACCTATAACAATTGATAGATCTATAACTAAGACCCCTTTCGAATTGTTCCACAAGGAAGTTAACTATGTCAACTATAGGTGCTTCCACAGAATCCAGATTCCTTTCCAACCACCAACGTACCCATCATTTCCATATGTTGTTATACCGGTAGTGTGTACCAGGGGCCCAACACTCTCCGAGGAGAGTTGAAACTGTTGACGAAAGTCCTGAGAGATCATTGGATCTTCTGACACTCTCCAGGCAAGTAGGTTCAAATTCCCTGTTTGAACTAGGGGGTGATTTCGTCCGTCTAAGTCTGTAAGTAGATCCACTAGGAAAGGAACTAGGAAGGGAAGGTCGTAAGCCAGCTCCAGGGCAGAAGGAAACCAAGCCTGAGATGGACAGAAGGGAGTGACTAGGATAATTGAACAACGTTGATGTCTCACTTTCTGAAGGACTCTCTGGATCATTGCAAAAGGGGGGCAGGCATACGCGTTGGTCCCTTTCCAGCACTGAAGAAAGGCATTCACTGCTAGAGCACCAGGGTCTGGCATCCAGCTGTAATAATTATCCAGTTGGAATGTCAATATGCTGGCAAAGAGATTTATTTCCAGAGGACCCCATATATTGTTGAGAGAATTGAAGACAGAGACGTTGAACTTCCAATCGCTGTTGTCTAAGAGGAACCTCAAGTTCCAATTCTCACATATGTTTGTTTTCCCTGGAAGATATTTGGCCCTTAGGGAGATCTTGTGTTCCAGGCAGAACATCCAAAGTTTCTTGACTAGATTCGAGAGGTCTGCAGACTTTGTTCAACCCAGACGATTTATATAGGCAACCGCAGACATATTTTCCATCTTTAGAATGACAGATCTGCCTTGGTGAGAATGTTTGAAACTCATCGGAGCATGGAGATCGGCAATCAATTCTAGGTAGTTTATGTGGTGAGAAGATTCTTCTTGAGACCAAACAATGCCCTTGTTCTGATTTAGGAAACAGGCTCCCAAAGCATGAAGACTCGCATCGGATTCTAAGACTAATTCTGGTGTTGACCCAGAAATTGCTTTTCCATTCCAAGCTTCCAATTTCTCTAGCCACCAGGTCATCTCTAATCTTGATTCCTGGTCTAGGGACACACGATCCCCATACCAGAGGCCTGATCATAAGGCCCTCGCTTTTACTCTTTGAAGAGCTCAATAATTTAGGGGACCCGGAAAGATAGCTTGGATAAGGAAGAAAGGAGACCGAGTAACCTGGCCAGTTCCCTTAAAGTTTAAGAAACTTTATTTCGATATAAAACATATCATAAAAGCAATCCATTACATTATTAAAAACATAATTCAACAATTACACAGTATAAAAAAGCCTACAAATCAACAGTAACATTTAAAAAGAGTGAATTATTAGCCAAATTTTTTTTAAAGCTGGTAAAAATAGAAACACATTACTGTAACAACTGTTTCTTTGCAGTTCTTATCCGCCAAGCCCAGCCCAAGAATTTAGCCATACCACAGGCAAAGAAGGGGCGGGGATCTGAGCGCAGTATGCGTAGGGCTTCGAAATGTGATCTAGTCCCCAAAGTCCTGCATAAGGGCTTTAACCATCTCAGCCTGGGCGCCGTGTAAGCATGACACTCAAACAACAGATGTGCAATGGACTCAATCCTAGAGTCACAGAATGGGCAATAAGGTATAGTTTGGAATGGTGGCTTCCAGGTGGAAGTTAGCAACCCTAAGGGAAGTACTCCCACCCTAAACTTGATGTACAAAGCTCTGTCGCCCGAGTTGTGGATTGAATCCAGGTAAGGTTCTCTCAAGGGGAGCTCCTTAACTAGCAGGAACTGAGCAACAGATTTACAATTTTTTGGGTAGCACAATCTCTCCTTATCCGCCCATATCCAGTAAGCCTTCTTTAGCATTTGTTTTGAAGGTGCTGTTCTGTTGACCCAGGCGTCTCCTAAACCCAGCTCATAGAGAAGTCGCTTGACCTCCCTGAGCCAGGTTACCTTATGCCAGCCTGGTAGAGATAACAGTTCGCTTAGGGCATCTGCATAGCTACGCAATTCAGGGACGTTCCAAATCCTGGCCCATAATAAGAGGGGGCGTAACCTGGCTTGCTCGAAAATTGGGCGTGTGCCTGCATCTAGCAAAAGGGGGATTGTAGGGGTGCTGTGGGGTAACTTCATAAGATCTTTGTGGAAGTTGTTTTCGAGGTGGGATAAGGTGACAGCTCTCTGTACACCCCACAGTTCTGCACCATACAATGCAGCGCTCACCACCCTTGCTCTATAAATGTCTAAAAGTGCCCCAATAGGTTTTAAAGATGAGGCACATTGTTCTTTGAGCAGTGCCCCTGCAACCCTCTTGTGGGTCAAGAACACCTTCTGGTGGTGTGCCTTCCAACTCATGGTGTCACAGAGGCGGATGCCCAGATAGTCAAATTCTTTAACTCTTTCCAATGGGACAGAGTCTAAGGCGGGAGGGACAACAGATTTCCTGGGAGGGTTAAGGACAAGGAATTTGGTCTTGCTAATATTTATGGACAATCAGAAAGAGGAGTGCCTCTCCACAACTCAGTAACAACCCTATTCATGGGACATTGAAAACGCAAACTGTCGTTTCCAACCAGGTACTTTTATTTATACCATTCAATTAAACAATTATATATCATTTGTCGAACAAAACATATTAAATGCAGACAAGACCTGTGTTAAACATAAATTCAAACCAAAATAAGACTTTTGAATACACTACAGTGTAAGCACAATTTAACAAACAAACAATGTATTGAAAAAACAATGTATGAAGAAACAATGTATGAAAAAACAGACAGTGACATTTAAACATACATCACACTAAATAGTGAATAGATTTTGACATTTGATTGAAGCAAAACGAAAAATGGAGAAGAAAGGGAAGAAATTAAAGGAAGAGACGCGAAAATGAATTCGAGAATCTTATGACACCAGTGGTGGCTGGTGTATGAATTGTCTTTTCACATTAGCCGACGCGTTTCGAATCCTGGGAATTACTTTCCGGATTCTCTTCAGGGCATGGTTATTCTGTCTGTGAAGTTATCAAAGAAACAATGTATGAGTATCTTAAAGAAAGGGACAAAGTCTCCCTGTGTAGTGACACTCAGCATAAAGGACCTACCGCTATTTGAAGGAGGCTAAATCATTGAACGTATGGCAGTGCAGATTGTAGAGGGGTCCAAGGAATTGGAACTACCTACAACAAAGTGAATTAACATTATACCAATTGAAGAACTGATGGCTAGACAAAAAGCGCGATATAAATTGTTTAGAGTTGGACATACCGTCATTTATTTCAAGATCGGTGTTGGCGGTTGTCTCTTAGTTGAGTGCAGGCTCTTCGTCGCACTTTAAAAAGTAAACTGGCCTGTGGCGCTGTGTGCGAGAACAATGATGTGGGTCAAGGTGACGGGAGTTCAAGAGGTAATTAACTGTTGAGCTAGTTTGCCCAAAACGTACCTTTAGTTCAAAGTTGAGGCGGGGAAGTCCTAGTTACTGGAAAGCATTGTGAGTAGTTACCGGCGTGTTAGATTTCACCCGGGGTCCGTTCCCGCTAAAGAAAAATGGAACAGTTGTCAGTATATTTAGCGCGTTTAACCGCGACTGAAACAGAGGGCGGCGGCGGGCGCTGCAGAAGCGCCGCTTACCTTCGTGTCTCTCGCTCTTGGCTCCCTGTGTTCTGGTGAATCCACAAGATGGATGCTATCATCGTTGTCATGGCAATAAGCTTTTTGGCACGGCGCTAAGCCTTGTGGGAATAGTAGTTCGCGCTAGTCTAGGCATTGTGGTAATGGAGACTGTCTTATTGAAAGACGAGTTTACAACACAGAGACGCGACCTGTCCGGTCATTAGGTACCAGGGCACTGTAGGATCAAAGTCTGGCAATTTCAGATAGGCTATTAAGGCCCTTCTGGACGCTATTAAATTTCAGAATCAAATATGCTTCCATTTTAAGGAGCATTCTGTCAAAATCAACGTTACTCTGTGAGGGACGTAATGTATGTAGAACCATCCATTTTAAGTCATTGGCATCATGGTTGACATTTATAAAATGTTCCACCATGGGGGCAGTCATGATTTTATTTTTGATCCTTGAACGATGTTGGCAAATGCGTGTGTTGACCTGTTGTCTGGTTTTACCAACATAAATGAGGTCGCAGGGGCATCGGACCAGATAAACAACATTCTTGGTTTTGCAATTTGAGAAGTCCAAATGTTTCCATCTGACGGAACCATGTTGGAACTCATCGCACTCAATTGTGTTTGGGTACACGACACAGGTACCACACTTGTGGTGCCCCGTGATGGGTTTGAGGTTCCACTGGCTCAAAAGATCGCTTTTCTTTTTTGGTAAGGATACATCCGCCCTCATGATGTGTTGTCCCACATTTTGATTTCTCTTATACGCGAACAAAGGTTTTGGCAGTGGACATTCTAAGTTCGCCATTAGGTGCCAATTGCTCAACACAGCTTTTCGCAGTTTATGAGTGTCTGGTCCAAACGTGGTCACACAGACCAGTCTTTCAAGTGTGGGTTTGGGCCGTACTTGCAAAAGAGTTTCACGGGGGGTGAAGCGCGCTCTTTGTAGAGAATGCTTCAGTAGTTTCTTTGGGTACCCCCTTACCTGCATTTCTTGACAAAATGTCTCTGCATGGGACGTGAAGTCTCTCAAGTCAGAGCAGTTTCTCCTAATGCGCAATAATTGCCCATAAGGAAGGTTGGATTTCAGATTCCTGGGATGTGCACTCTTGTGGTGCAAGATAGTATTCCTATCTGTGTCCTTTTTAAACAGGGATGATTTGAGGACCCCATTGATGTTCACAATTTCGACATCAAGGAAGGTCATCCTTTCATTACTTTGCGCCATTGAGAATTTGATGTCGACATGCCTGTTATTCAACCAGTCATGGAACGCTACCAGATCCGTCTGGCTCCCCTGCCACAGGAGCCAGACATCATCTATGTAGCGAAACCATTGTAGAATGCTTGGTTTGAAAGGGTTGTTATTATCAACGAACATCTGTTCGTACTGTGCCATGTACAGAACAGCCATTTCAGGAGCATAAGGGCACCCCATCGCGGTGCCCTTGACCTGCATAAAGAACTCACCGTTGAATGCAAAATAATTCTTTTTTAATGCTATTTCGGCCAGTCTCAAAATAAAGGAAGTGGGTACCTGGTGTGGTCTCTCTCTCTGGTTTAAATAGATTTCCATCACCTCTAACGCTTCCTCCTGGGGGATCTGCGTGTAGAGGGAGGTAACATCCATTGTTACAAGCAGTTGGGTCTCTGGGTCAAACTCGGTATCTTCTACTTTAAGAAGAAAATCAGTTGTGTCGCGTAAGTACGACTTCACTGTTGTTAAGAATGGTTTCAAAAAGAAATCCACATATTGCGAGAGGGGTTCTAGGCAAGAGTCGCAGCCGGAGACGATCGGACGTCCCGGGGGGTCTTGGAGGCTCTTGTGGATTTTAGGCAAGAGGTAGAGAACAGGGGTTCTTGGATATTTTCTTAGTAAATAGTCATGTTCTTTTTTGCCCAGAAAGCCGCCATCCAACCCATCCTGAAGAGTATCAGCAATGAGTCGTTGGATCTCCTTCACAGGGTCTTCTGGGAGGCGCCTGTACCAAGTTGCATTATTGACCTGTTTATTGCCTTCTGCTAGGTATTTTTCACGAGCCCACACTACCACAGCACCGCCTTTATCGGCTTGCTTGATGATGATCGAATTATCTTCCTTCAGAGTTTTGATTGCTGCGCGTTGTTTTTGGCCTATATTTTGTTGGACAAAGTGTCTACCCTTTTCCAATTTCTCGATGGATGACAAAAGGACCTGTTCAAAGGCGAGAACCTCTTTAGGGATATTTTGATGTGGGACAAAAGTAGATTTGTTGCGTAATCCAGTCACTTCCATGGTGGTCGTGGAAGGTTGATTCCAAAAAAACAGTTTTAGGCACATTTTTCGACAAAACTCAATAGCTTCTAGCTTGAGTCTTGTATAATCAGTTTTCCTACCAGGCACAAACTTGAGCCCCAATGCCAGGACTGAGTGTTCCTCTGGTGTTAACGGTCTATTAGATAAATTGACCACAGCGTTGGAACCCTCTATGACTTGTATGAGCGGTTCCTGGTTCGCATCTCCCATGGCTGTTTGAAGCGGGCTTTTGGCTGTTGGCCCTGATCTAAAAAAGCCACCTGTTTCTTATTAGGATTACGATTGTCCGAACCCGATGAGTCGGATGAAGAGGTTTCCGAAATCGTTGTGAATCTATTCCTTGAGCGGCCCTGGAAGGTTGACAATGCCCTGCGAGATTCTTGTTGGGTATAATAATCCTCCCTTAAAAAGGGATATACCTGCTCAATTTTGAATGCCTTCACGTCTCTTTCGTATTTGAAAGTTTTGTCATTAATAGTATTGTCCTTAAAAGTCCTGATTTCTTTTTCGATTTTCTCCAACAGTGCCTTGGCATCCGTCACGGCCGGACTAGTCTTGATCGTCTCAATGAGTTCCTCGATCTCTTTCTGTTCTTGTAAGCACAACCTCTGTGCAGTTTCTATGGTATGGACCATGAGGTCCCTGCTGCACTTTGTATTAATAAAGCTGAAGCCTTTTTTGTATTCTACATCATCCACAAAGATTACAGGGACATTTTTGACCTGTAGGCCCCAGGGAATTGTTCCCCCTTTCAGGTGCCTCAGGAGAAAATGTCCATGTAGTTCCGTGCGTACATGCTTCTTTTGCAATCTTATTAATCGATCTGATTCATTCTGCTGTTTAGCGGTAGAGCTGAGTGTCACATTTGAAAAGGGAGAATTGTCAATCAAATTCTGAATGTGGTTTTCGCTAAAAGATAGCGTGTCTTTGTCTGCCATAGCGTGGGGAATGAGAATTCCCGAGGGGAATATATCACACGTAAAACACAACCGACAGAGGTGTCCGTAAGCTCTCGCGGGTTGTTACCCGCACTTAACAGGAGTACAAGGGGAGCTTGGCCCTAGTGGACGAGTGGGGAGGCTGGGCCTAGTAAATACAATCAGAAAGAGGAGTGCCTCTCCACAACTCAGTAACAACCCTATTCATGGGACATTGAAAACGCAAACTGTCGTTTCCAACCAGGTACTTTTATTTATACCATTCAATTAAACAATTATATATCATTTGTCGAACAAAACATATTAAATGCAGACAAGACCTGTGTTAAACATAAATTCAAACCAAAATAAGACTTTTGAATACACTACAGTGTAAGCACAATTTAACAAACAAACAATGTATTGAAAAAACAATGTATGAAGAAACAATGTATGAAAAAACAGACAGTGACATTTAAACATACATCACACTAAATAGTGAATAGATTTTGACATTTGATTGAAGCAAAACGAAAAATGGAGAAGAAAGGGAAGAAATTAAAGGAAGAGACGCGAAAATGAATTTGAGAATCTTATGACACCAGTGGTGGCTGGTGTATGAATTGTCTTTTCACATTAGCCGACGCGTTTCGAATCCTGGGAATTACTTTCCGGATTCTCTTCAGGGCATGGTTATTCTGTCTGTGAAGTTATCAAAGAAACAATGTATGAGTATCTTAAAGAAAGGGACAAAGTCTCCCTGTGTAGTGACACTCAGCATAAAGGACCTACCGCTATTTGAAGGAGGCTAAATCATTGAACGTATGGCAGTGCAGATTGTAGAGGGGTCCAAGGAATTGGAACTACCTACAACAAAGTGAATTAACATTATACCAATTGAAGAACTGATGGCTAGACAAAAAGCGCGATATAAATTGTTTAGAGTTGGACATACCGTCATTTATTTCAAGATCGGTGTTGGCGGTTGTCTCTTAGTTGAGTGCAGGCTCTTCGTCGCACTTTAATAAGTAAACTGACCTGTGGCGCTGTGTGCGAGAACAATGATGTGGGTCAAGGTGACGGGAGTTCAAGAGGTAATTAACTGTTGAGCTAGTTTGCCCAAAACGTACCTTTAGTTCAAAGTTGAGGCGGGGAAGTCCTAGTTACTGGAAAGCATTGTGAGTAGTTACCGGCGTGTTAGATTTCACCCGGGGTCCGTTCCCGCTAAAGAAAAACGGAACAGTTGTCAGTATATTTAGCGCATTTAACCGCGACTGAAACAGAGGGCGGCGGCGGGCGCTGCAGAAGCGCCGCTTACCTTCGTGTCTCTCGCTCTTGGCTCCCTGTGTTCTGGTGAATCCACAAGATGGATGCTATCATCGTTGTCATGGCAATAATATTTATGGACAGGCCCATGTTATCGCAAAAGGCCTTAAAGCTAGAAAGCAACTTTTGGATACCCGCTGGTGTTTTTGAAATTAGGAGGGTATCGTCCGCAAATAGGAGCGTCGGTACTTTCCTGCCAGCCAGGGATGGTGCATCCGACGGGTGTTGAAGCAGATGCTCCACCACTCCATTAACATAAAGCGAAAACAGAGTGGGGGCAAGCACACACCCCTGGCGGACGCCCCTATCTACGGGGATATGAGATGTTTTTTCCCCCTGGGTACCCCATCGGATCTGAGCGAAGTTGCTGTCATGGAACTTTATGAGCAAAGCCAACAAATAAGGGGGAATACCCAACCCTTTGAGGACATTCCACAATTGGGCTTGTGGAACTAGGTCGAAGGCAGTTCGCAAGTCTATAAAGACTAAATACAAACTGCCCCCTCCCAGCATAACCACTTTCCAATATATCATTAGAAGGCGAAATGTCTGCTCGATGGTGCCTGTCCCCATTCTAAAACCTGCCTGGAAATCTGACAGAACATGGTTTCCTTCAGCCCACTGCATAATTCTACCTAGTACCACCTTGCCCGCAACCTTTTGTGATGAGTCGAGCAGACTGATAGGGCGATAGTTGGCTGGGTCGTCCCGGCAGCCTTTCTTAAAAATGGGGACGACCTCAGCGCCCCTCCATGAGTCGGGAAGAGAACCTCCCAGCAAAGCCTCATTCAAAAGTGAGGCAATTAATCTGCTCCATACTGATGGATATTTCTTCAACAAATCCCCCGGAATTCCATCAGGACCTGCAGCCTTATTGATTACAATACAACTGATTGCCTTTTCAACTTCCTCCGTGCTGAATGGGCAGTCATTAAGTGAAGTGCCTGGTAAAAAACTGACCAGGGAACCCATGCTTGGTTGAGGTGCCCCCCGTGGAACAGAGTATAGCTTAGAAAAGTGTGCAAACCAGACATCGCCAGGAATATTACAGGTAAGCTGAAGATCAAGAGGCTTGTCCCTGGCTCTCAACAGGTCCCAAAACCCCTTAGAGTCTTTCCTAGTGCTTGCCTCCACTAACTCCCACCAGAAGCTATTTTCGTGAGCCACCTTAGCCTCTGCTATAGTTTTTTTTATAGAGTTTCCTCGCAGATCTAATAATGTCTGGGTCCTTGCTTTTCACTGCGGAAATGAGTTCCCCCTTAGCAACCCGACATTTGGAGGAATACCACTTATCTCTGGCCCTTGAGGCGCCTTTCACTACCACCCTTGCACTAGATTGGGGTAAAGTAAACAGATCACTTAGAGCCACAAAAGTTTCTGTAAATATCGGTAGAACAGCTGGGCAGGTGACACCTATGGCGTTAAGGCGCGACCCCACTGCAGACATAATGGTCCCTGCTTGAGCCATCCTTCCCTCATCCGCTGCTGCTTTAGCCCACTTTAGGCGCCTGCCACAGTTTGAGGGTACAAGTTAATGGGAGGTTTTCCACTTGTGTTCAAACGTGGCTCGGTTCCCAGCCTGCCAAGGGGGAGTGAGGGATAGCGAGAGAGGGTTGTGATCGCTATCACAGGACGCTATGACCTCCATGTCCTGGTGGAACGACCACAGATTGTAGTTCAGCACAACGTAATCTATTCTGGAGGTATGACCCATCCTGTTGTAGGTATGTGCACCCATAGAATCCGATTTGGATCATCCATTAGATGGTCTCAGGTCGTGTTCCATGCAGAGTGCATTGATGTCTACAGCACTCTGCGTCCATTTAGGGATCGGATCAAGAGTCAGGGTGGGGATACCTCTCCTTATATCCTCATCCCAAGTGTCCAGAATGTCCTCCCTAGCCAGTGGTTCAAAGCAGCAGTTGAAGTCGCCTGCAAGGAGAACGTAGGAATCAATACTGCAGGCGGCTAGATCACTGGTTAATACTGTAGAGGGTAGAGATGAAACCCCGCCCCTGGCCCCCCTTAAATAAAGGTTGAAAATTTCTAACTTCCTTCCCCCTGGGCATGATATAGATATCCTCTGGAGGTCGGGAGATTGGGTGGTCTTGTGGATTGCACTTAGACCTAGTGCGATTTTGACCCATATAAGAAGGCCTCCAGACGGGCGACCTTTGCGTCCCTGCTGTTGGAGGGCAGGGACAAAGTAGGTTATAAAGCCCACTCTGTGCCTGGGTTCCAGCAACCAGGTTTCCTGCAAAAGGCAGATGTCATAGGGGTCCAAGAAGGCGTTCCATTCGGGAGTTTCAAAGTTACGGGCAAGCCCTGCCACATTCCAGCTTATAATCTTTAGGGAAGGATCTGCTGGGGTAATCCGCCTTGCGGGGTTGGGAGGTGTAGACAGAATGGACACAGGACCTGCCGCCCCCGCAGCTGAACTATTTAACCTTTGCAGCGGCTTGGTCTGATGATGGGTGTAAGCCATTACTACACCAGTTAGCTTCGTGTCAATTGGGACCATCTGGGTGGGAGACAAGGGAATCATGCAAGGTGAATCAAGTCGTTCCACAGCGGCTTGAGAATGTAAAGTGCATGAAAAGTTCGATCCCCTCTCTGAGGGCAAGGCTTGTGGCATTCTTACTGGGCCTAAGGGACTAGCAGCAGTAGGTTCGATTAGCACAGAAGCAGATTCTGTCCGCTCCAGGACCTGTGGTGATGGTATTATTTCCGCTGCTTGGGAGGCGAAATGCCTTGGACGTCAATCAACCTCCTCAAGACCGCCAAACCTATTAAAAGTTGGGAGGCCATTCCAGTTTAAAGGGAAATCTTGGTGGGTCTTTGGATGGCTCCTCCGCGTGTGGTGACGTACTAGTGACCAATCATCATCCTGAGTATGTTTAGGGCGTGGTGGATAGAAAAAGGACAATGGCCTAGGTATAACAGAGGAACCCTCACCGATAGGCCAGGAGCAAATGTGGTGTGCCGTATGTGGGTCCTCGAAAGTCACCACTATACAGTCCCCTGAACTTGTTTTCCTTGTGGAACCCACCCAAGGGATTCTGCGTACCATCAGAACTCTGCTTCTCTGGCCATTAGGAATAGGTCTATTCACATTAAGCCAGTGCATTGTCTTATTCTTCAGAGACCAGTGGTTCTCGTATTGACCATTTCCGATCTGGGGAACGCCCGTCAACACAACCACATAATCATTGGCCTCTGGAGGAAGATCGATATAGCCCCCTCTAAAGTTGTTCTTAACAGGTGGAGGGCCCTGGGTTGGGGGTTGAGCCACTTCTCTGGGGGGTGGTCTAAGTGGGACAGCTGCATTGGGATTAACTGAAGGTTGAGGAATGAGGCGCTTAGAAGCCTTAGGTTTGGAAGCGGTGGTAATATGATCCACACCCACGGTCCGCGGATTGGGAACCAGCAGTACAGGAGCTGGTACTGGGTGGGGATGTAGCGGGGCTTGAGGTATTGGGGTTTGAGATGCGGGAACGACTACGGGGGGGCCTTGGTTTTCTAGACTTCTCAGGCCGAGAGTGGCCAGGGCAATAATGCTCTTTTCCATCTCCAGCAAGTTGTTCTCGATTCGTGAGAGTCTAAGATCGAGGGGGGAAAGAAGTTTCTTAAGAGTCTCCCAAACTAGACCTATGAATTCCCCATCAGACCTTTCCAGACCCTCTACATGTAAGCCCTCGTCCTCTACCATAGTGGGAGAAGAAGCGATAACTGACCCTTCTTTGGCTCCCTTGCATTGTGACTGTTCCCTAGGAGCACACCCTCCAAAAGCATTAGATACAGGAACGTTGGTCAGTTTCAACTGTTGTGCAACCGCAATTTCAGCCTTCTTACGCGAGTAAGCAGACCGAGAATTGCGTTTCCTTTTATGTTGATTGTCCTTAGATGTGACTGACCTAGATAGAAGCGTTGCAGGGGTGGTGGGATTGGAACTAACATCCTGTTCGAGAGAGACGCTCGGCGTGTTCACTTCGCCTTTCTGGGTCGGCGGATCTGAGGCAGGGGAAAGAGGGGAAAGAATCGGGGTGTGGTGAACGTCAGCCTGTGTAACTACGCAGGAATGGCTGGGCGCTCCGGGGTAACTGCAGTGGCTATGTGGCCCAGGGAGGATTTTTTTGAGAGTTCAATTACCTGGGACAGTCTTCTGGCAGCTGCCAATTCTAGGGAGACACGAGTCTGAAGCTTAGAGATTTCTTGGTCAATGGCTATGTTAGTGCGAGTAATAAAATCATCCATGGGACCATTGATTGGCGGGCCGCCCTTGACGGCCTTACTCCGTGTTAACCTGGTGAACATAGCTAGTTTGCAACAACCAGGGCAACTCCCTAGCTTAACAGAAGAAATAAGCGGTAGTATGGTTTACCGATTTGGACTCAAACAGAGAAGGAAGTGTCGGGAATACAGGCGAAAGAGGAAGGCCTAGTCCAGTCCTCTCCATCCTTGAACGGCCTCAAACGGCCCGCTCTTAGCCCGGTCTTCGCCCCGAGCTGCGTCCCGCGCTGCGGGAGTTAGGGGCTATGTTATAGGGCCGTGATGGACAGGTGGCGGGCCAGCAGGGAGAGCGGACCGGATGCTGGTATCCCTGGTCTCGCAGGGACTCCTGGTTGATGGACGCTCGCAGCCCCGCCGTGCCTCTCACCCTGTCTGCCTTGCTGGTTCTCCGCCAGGTGAGGAAGTAGCGATGGCCCACACACTCCTGGGCGAGAAGTGGAGTGGAGTCGCCCTGTGCAGGTACGCCTGAGAGTTCACCTGTGCTGCGCCGCCTCCGTGGGCTCAAAGGAACGGTATCCCGGTGAGGAAAGGTGAAGGAAGCCTTAACAAGGATCAGCTGGGCTGGGGGCGGGCCAGCAGGGAGAGCGGACCAGATGCTGGTATCCCTGGTCTCGCAGGGACTCCTGGTTGATGGAGTCCCCGCACACTCGCAGCCCCGCCGTGCCTCTCACCCTGTCTGCCTTGCTGGTTCTCCGCCAGGTGAGGAAGTAGCGATGCCCACACACTCCTGGGCGAAGCGGCACCCGCGGAGCGGGTGCGGCGAGAAGTGGAGTGGAGTCGCCCTGTGCAGGTACGCCTGAGAGTTCACCTGTGCTGCGCCGCCTCCGTGGGCTCAAAGGAACGGTATCCCGGTGAGGAAAGGTGAAGGAAGCCTTAACAAGGATCAGCTGGGCTGGGGGCGGGCCAGCAGGGAGAGCGGACCGGATGCTGGTATCCCTGGTCTCGCAGGGACTCCTGGTTGATGGAGTCCCCGCACGCTCGCAGCCCCGCCGTGCCTCTCACCCTGTCTGCCTTGCTGGTTCTCCGCCAGGTGAGGAAGTAGCGATGGCCCACACACTCCTGGGCGAGAAGTGGAGTGGAGTCGCCCTGTGCAGGTACGCCTGAGAGTTCACCTGTGCTGCGCCGACTCCGTGGGCTCAAAGTTCCCTTAAAGATAAATTCTGTTGTTTCAGGATATGTCTTATCTCTTTCCTGATTTTGGATATTTTTCAGGGTTCTGGAGAGAGATAATATCGACTTCTCTCTGTTTATGATGAACCCTAGGTTTTCTAAAAGGTCTATGACTGTCTTTAGGTTTGAATGATTTGTGAAGGGTCCTGGGATAGAATGAGGATGTTGTCTAGACATATGATCATACGTATGCCCTTTTCTCTTAGGGAAGAGGCGACTGATCTCATCACTTTGGTGAAACACCATGATGCTGAGGAAAGGCCAAAAGGGAGAGCTTGGAATTGGAATAGATGGTTTTTCCACATAAATTGAAGAAAAAGTTGATGAGCCTTGGCCATAGGGATGGTAAAGTAAGCGTCTTTTAGGTCTAGTTTGACCAGCCAGTCTCCTTCTAATAATAAATCTCTCAAAAGATGAATGCCCTCCATTTTGAAGTGCCTGTAAACAAGATATTTGCCCTGTGCAGGTACGCCTGAGAGTTCACCTGTGCTGCGCCGCCTCCGTGGGCTCAAAGGAACGGTATCCCGGTGAGGAAAGGTGAAGGAAGCCTTAACAAGGATCAGCTGGGCTGGGGGCGGGCCAGCAGGGAGAGCGGACCGGATGCTGGTATCCCTGGTCTCGCAGGGACTCCTGGTTGATGGAGTCCCCGCACACTCGCAGCCCCGCCGTGCCTCTCACCCTGTCTGCCTTGCTGGTTCTCCGCCAGGTGAGGAAGTAGCGATGGCCCACACACTCCTGGGCGAGAAGTGGAGTGGAGTCGCCCTGTGCAGGTACGCCTGAGAGTTCACCTGTGCTGCGCCGCCTCCGTGGGCTCAAAGTTCCCTTAAAGATAAATTCTGTTGTTTCAGGATATGTCTTATCTCTTTCCTGATTTTGGATATTTTTCAGGGTTCTGGAGAGAGATAATATCGACTTCTCTCTGTTTATGATGAACCCTAGGTTTTCTAAAAGGTCTATGACTGTCTTTAGGTTTGAATGATTTGTGAAGGGTCCTGGGATAGAATGAGGATGTTGTCTAGACATATGATCATACGTATGCCCTTTTCTCTTAGGGAAGAGGCGACTGATCTCATCACTTTGGTGAAACACCATGATGCTGAGGAAAGGCCAAAAGGGAGAGCTTGGAATTGGAATAGATGGTTTTTCCACATAAATTGAAGAAAAAGTTGATGAGCCTTGGCCATAGGGATGGTAAAGTAAGCGTCTTTTAGGTCTAGTTTGACCAGCCAGTCTCCTTCTAATAATAAATCTCTCAAAAGATGAATGCCCTCCATTTTGAAGTGCCTGTAAACAAGATATTTGCCCTGTGCAGGTACGCCTGAGAGTTCACCTGTGCTGCGCCGCCTCCGTGGGCTCAAAGGAACGGTATCCCGGTGAGGAAAGGTGAAGGAAGCCTTAACAAGGATCAGCTGGGCTGGGGGCGGGCCAGCAGGGAGAGCGGACCGGATGCTGGTATCCCTGGTCTCGCAGGGACTCCTGGTTGATGGAGTCCCCGCACACTCGCAGCCCCGCCGTGCCTCTCACCCTGTCTGCCTTGCTGGTTCTCCGCCAGGTGAGGAAGTAGCGATGGCCCACACACTCCTGGGCGAAGCGGCACCCGCGGAGCGGGTGCGGCGAGAAGTGGAGTGGAGTCGCCCTGTGCAGGTACGCCTGAGAGTTCACCTGTGCTGCGCCGCCTCCGTGGGCTCAAAGGAACGGTATCCCGGTGAGGAAAGGTGAAGGAAGCCTTAACAAGGATCAGCTGGGCTGGGGGCGGGCCAGCAGGGAGAGCGGACCGGATGCTGGTATCCCTGGTCTCGCAGGGACTCCTGGTTGATGGAGTCCCCGCACGCTCGCAGCCCCGCCGTGCCTCTCACCCTGTCTGCCTTGCTGGTTCTCCGCCAGGTGAGGAAGTAGCGATGGCCCACACACTCCTGGGCGAGAAGTGGAGTGGAGTCGCCCTGTGCAGGTACGCCTGAGAGTTCACCTGTGCTGCGCCGCCTCCGTGGGCTCAAAGTTCCCTTAAAGATAAATTCTGTTGTTTCAGGATATGTCTTATCTCTTTCCTGATTTTGGATATTTTTCAGGGTTCTGGAGAGAGATAATATCGACTTCTCTCTGTTTATGATGAACCCTAGGTTTTCTAAAAGGTCTATGACTGTCTTTAGGTTTGAATGATTTGTGAAGGGTCCTGGGATAGAATGAGGATGTTGTCTAGACATATGATCATACGTATGCCCTTTTCTCTTAGGGAAGAGGCGACTGATCTCATCACTTTGGTGAAACACCATGATGCTGAGGAAAGGCCAAAAGGGAGAGCTTGGAATTGGAATAGATGGTTTTTCCACATAAATTGAAGAAAAAGTTGATGAGCCTTGGCCATAGGGATGGTAAAGTAAGCGTCTTTTAGGTCTAGTTTGACCAGCCAGTCTCCTTCTAATAATAAATCTCTCAAAAGATGAATGCCCTCCATTTTGAAGTGCCTGTAAACAAGATATTTGTTGAGTTCCCTCAAGTTTATGACGGGTCTCCAACCCTTGTTTTTTTTTTTCTATGAGGAAGAGTGTGCGTATAAAACTTAACGTCTTGAGGAGAACTTCTATAATTACACCGTTCTGAAGTATGGAGGATATCTTCTCCTCTAATATTTTTTCCTGATGTAAAGTAAGAGGGATGTCTCTTGGGGAAAGAAGTTTGAGAAGGAATTTCTATAAAGTCTATCAGAAACCCCTTCACCGTATTCAGAACCCATGGGTCTTGAGTAATCAGTTTCCAATTTTGAAAAAAATAATTTGAGTCTGCTTCCCACCTTTGGAGTGAAAGAAGGGGAAGGAAAAGGACTGTTGTACTCACTTTGAGGGTTGTTGTTACTGGAGGGTCCTCGTGATCTGAAGATTCTGGAGCGAAAACCTCTTCCTCTTTTGGGATAAAACTGGGAGGTATTTGAGGGTTGGTAACCCCTTCCGCCGTATCCTTTAGATATAGGGTAGGACCTGCGGTTGAAGCAGCTGGAAGAGAGGCCCCTTCTTCCGGCCCTTCCTAAAAGGTTATTGGTATTAAACACTCTCCTCATATTTTGGTGGGCCTTGTCTAATGCTGTAAAGGTAGACACATATTTACCTAGTGTCTTAATAAGATCTTCCCCAACAAGTAATCCCTTGGGGTTGAGAGAGGGCTCTTTGTCAGCCAAATCACTAAATTTTGGACTGATTTTAGTTAGAACCACTCTTCTCCTCCTGGAGTTGAGGCTGGCATTGGTGTTGCCCAGTAAAATTAAGGCTCTCTGACTGAGGCCTCTAAATACTTCAGTGTCCAAGGGTGTTCCGTTGATGTGGTTATCCTCAGCTGCATTGATAATCCTCGCCAAGGGACCAAGAATATCAAGGACCCGGTCTTGACAACCCTTAAGGGTTCTCTCCATCCCTTTTCTGGGGTCCCTACTGAGTTAAAACAGATATTTAATTAGTTTGCGGTCAAGATTTGGGGTATGGCAGACTTTGTCTTCTATGGAAGATCTGGAGCATTCGGCTCTTAGTAGATTACGAATGTCTCTCTCCAAAGGGTTCCCTATCCATTTTTTTTATGAATTTGCCCTCGTGTTCATCGGGAAACCACCCCGAGCTTCTAGGGTGTTTTATATTAAGGGGAGAAAACATTTCCTCGCCAAGAGGGTCTACAATATTGTCTTTTGGGGATGAAGGAAGGTCCTCCTCAAAAGGTTGGGAATAAAACTCCTGGTCATCCTCCTCTAAATCTTAGACGTATTTGTCTGGAAGGTCAGAGACATCACCATCTTGAAAATCGTCGTCTCCCAATTAGAGATCATTATTTTGAGCACTTCGATATTTTGTGCCACTAGGGACACCCGGATAGTTTGTGCAGCTGAGGACACCATTAAGAGTTGTGCCACCAAGGACACCCAATGTATTTGAGGTGCAGTGACCTCCCATAAAAGTTGTGGTGCTGGGACCTCCCATAGTGCTCTTGGGTGTTGCATGATCAATATTCTTATTCTTTTTAAGTCTTTTCCCCCTTACTTCAATGAGATCGTCGGTGGATAGGCTATGTTGGTTTTCGTTAGTATCAACCTTCTCAGAGGGGAGTGATCTCTTTGATATCACAACTTTAAATAGGGTTTCCAACATACAAGATCTCATTTCTTTATGGATCATGCTTTTAAATGCTTCGTTATCCATATTAGGTTTGGGGGCGCTAACCTCATCGGAGTCAATATCAGACATAATATTGGTGACAAGGGTTATTAAGTAAACAGGTAAACAGTTTAATATATTTTGTATTAAACTTACGTAAATTGCGCCCCTTATTCAATTATATTGTTTAAAAAAATATTAATACAAAGATTTCAGGGCAGGTAAGACGAAGGAGTGGGGAATAATGTGGGTTTCAGTAGGGAACAGCTGGTAGAGGATAGCCACAAAGCCACAAAGGTGTTTAAAAAATAGGATATGAAACACTAAACACACTAAATTCAAGAATTTAAGTCCTTATTGTTAGAAAAAATGGGGTAGCAGCAAGCGTACTGTTGAATGCCAGCTGATTGGGTCGAGCAACTGTCAGAAAGCTTGAGCACCTGATCAGCTGGCTCTCACTGTTAGAGCGAGTGAGGTAAGCACCCTGGCAACGCGAACCCATATCGAGCGGATTGCCAGGGTCCCTTCCACTAAATCAGCAGTCTCCGAGAATGGAGAAGGGGGTCAGGCCGCATAACGGTATAAGCTTATGATTGGGTTAAGACACGGTATCGAAAGGCCAGAGCCTATACTTCAGTCGCCCTTCATAGTTGAAGGCCTTCACCTAATGCACTATGTCAGGCTTTTAATCCGGATGGTCATTAATTTTACTGCACCTGTTGTCAGTTTGAATGGATTCCCAATTCCCTGCCTGAATCTCCTTTAGTTTCTCCTGCTAAGGAAGTTGCACTCTGGCCTATTGCTAACGGCCTGGCTGACCTTTCCCTGCCCAAAGATCTTAGGTGCTTTAGCTTAAATTGTTGCTCTCTCCCGAAGCATCAGATACATTTATTCAACTTTCTTTGTGATGCTGACCCCAATGTGGTCTTCCTAATAGAAAGGTGGCTCCAGGACGGCTCCTCATCCGAGAAAATTTTTGTTCTTCCTGCTAATTTTGTCCTCTTGGGGATAAACAGACCACACAGAATAGGAGAAATCATTGCTATCATTTTCAAAAAAGGACTACAAATGCAATATTAAGGACCTCCAAAACCCTAATTGTGAAGCTTTTCTCTGCTCTTTTCTCTTCTCTCCGAAATGTACCTTGTTAGGGGCCCTTATATACAGTCCCCCTGGGCCTTCCAGTAATTGGTGCTCAGCTCTACCTGACTATTTGGCTCCATACATTTTAAAGGCAGTACATTTTACTTTGCTTGGTGACATTAACCTGCATCACTCTTTCACTTCTTAATTCTGCTTCCACCCGTATTGGGGGACACTTATTAGACCCCATCTTTTCCAATCTCTCTACCCTTTTTGTTGCTCCTTCGCACCAACTTTGTTGGAAGAATCATTATGTAGTGCCTTTGAGTATCACAGTCCTTTTCTATCCCCTAACTCGACCTGCAGTACAACTTAAACCCAGGCATTGGTCTAAACTGGAAATGACTGAATTAAGTAATCTACTTCTCAACAAAATTCCTACCCTTAATTCTCAACCTGACTCTCATCAAATCGCTGTGCATCAATGGCTCAAGAAGGCTACTGAATCATTTATGCCTTTAACATCTAGGGGCCATATGTATGAAGCCTTTTGTGATTCGCAAAACCCGAAATTCGCAGAATTTCGGCCTTTACGAATCGCAAACGGCCTTTTTGCATGTTTTGGGATGTATGAAACATTCCCAAAATAAGGAATTGCAAACTTGTGAGATTCCTTATTTTGCCAGAGCATTTAGGGAATCGCAATTTTGCGATTCCTTAAATGCTATGTATGTAGCATTTTTGGCTAGCGAATTTTGGTTAAGGAATCGCAAATTACCACCAACTTGTAGTTGGTGGTAATTTGCGATTTCTTGTAAATATGCACAATTGTGCATTTGTGAGGGTGGCATATGACGCACATACATGCCCATTGGGCATGTATATGCGCCATATGCACACACATGTAATTTACAGGGGTGCAGCAGGGTGTCCTTGAGACACCCCTGCACCCTTGCAAAAATTCTCAAATTGCGATTCGCAATTTGCGAATTCGCAATTTGCGAATTATTTGGAAATCATTCCTATGGGCCTCCTGGCCCATAGGAATGCATTGGAAAATATTCCTTAAGTGCGAATTCGCAAAATGCGAATTCGCAATTAAGTAAGCTTAAGGAATCGCAAAATAAATGCTATTTTGTTCATACATACCATTTTGCATTTCCTAAATATCGATTCCTTAAAATTCACTATTTAGGAAATGCAAAATGGTTTGATGATACATATGGCCTTAGAACACAACTCAGAATGCACCTTTCTGCCCCCTGGTTCACTGAAACCCTCCATTTGGAAAGAAAACACTGTAAAACCCCTGAAAGTTGTTGGAGGAAGCACTATGCTCTCGGGGCTAAGGCAGAGTATGTAGCTGCTTTGAAAGAATATCATGCCTTCTGGAAATCCGCCTGGGCATCCTACTATATGGAGAAGATCACCAACTACCAACACTGCCAGAAGACTCTGTTTAAAGTGGTGAATGAACTTTCGACAGTTAGCACCTTTACACTGCCCTCCTCTATTTACCTGCAACACTGTGAAGAGCTAGCCACCTTTTTCTTAAGTAAAGTAGAGTTAAGCCACCGGCAATTAGAGGCATATGCTTCTAATCTAGTGAACCCATCAATCTCTGCTTCCCAAGCGATGGTCAACTGGACTTGAATCCCTATTACTGTAAGTCAGGCGAAAAGTCAGAAGAACCCCTGAAAATCAGGGTCTGGCCCTCTTTGGATTTAGCATTTTTGCACACTTTACTGGGTACCATCAAGTCTGGCTCACTGCTAGACCCCCTTCCCCCGTCAAAACCTAGACTTATTGACTTACTGTTATTCTTGATCCCCTCAATCCTTCCCTGAGCGCGGGTTATGTACACCAGAACTGGAAGTATGCCTTGGTACTCCCTCTGCTCAAGAAGGATGACCAGGACCCTCTCTGCTGGTCAAACGTTTGGTCTATCTTCCTTCTCTCTTTTTTCCCTAAGATTCTGGAAAGCCATGTCAATACTCAACTATCCTCTTTTGCTACTACTTGTAATTTCCTCCACCCATCTCAGTGTGGTTTTAGGGCAGGCCATAGTACCAAATCTATCCTACTTGGGGTCACAGAACTCCTTAGGCAAGAACTCGACTCTGGTGGGATGGCCGCCTCTATCCTTTTGGATTTAAGTGCAGCTTTTGACACAGTCTAACATTCCATATTGTTGGACAGACTGGAGGCGTCAGGCATTGTTGACCTGGCCCTGAGGTGGATGTCTTCCTTTTTGAAAGATCTGACTTTTCAGGTCTCATCAGGTAATAATACACCCAGACCCTAACACTGACCTCTGGTGTTCCACGGGGATCTATTTTGAGACCCCTGCTTTTCAACATTTACGTTCGCCCTTTGGCAGATGTGATTGAGAAGTCTGGTCTCACCCTATTCTTTTATGCGGATGATTCACAGATTATTTTTTCACTATCAGATGCTCATAACCAAGATCATGCACCACTCAGGCAAGGTTTGATTAATGTCGCCCTCTGTTTAAACAGAAATGCCCAAAAGCGTAATGGCAATAAAACAGAAGTCATGATTCTGGGAAATAATCCCGAACTCTGGGGAGTTAACTATGGGCCTGTCCCACTGGGGCCATTACACAAGCAGGTTAATAAGGTTAAGAATCTTGGCTTCACTATCGATAAGAACATTTTCCTTAAGCCACAGGCCTCCAAGCTCACAGCCTCCTGCTTTTTCGTTCTCAAATTGCTCAAGAAAATCCTCTGGCTGATTCTTTTGAATGCCCAGAGAACTGCACTGCATGCCCTGATAACGTACAGATTGAACTATGGGAATGTACTGTATCTGGGCAGAGACAAATCCTTGATCCACCTCTTGCAGATCATTCAGAACACGGCCACCTGCCTTCTTTTTCGGCTGCCTAGATATGCCCTTGTCTCTCCACTGTTCCACAAACTACGCTAGCTTAAGGTTGATAAGCTCATTAAAATCAAGGCTTTATGCTACATGTTCCGAACTAGACATCGACTCGCCCCTTTATACATCCAAGGATTGGTGTCACCCGACTTGCCCACCCGATCTCTGAGATCAGCCAACCTCTCACTTTTCACCATGCCCAGATTTTGTCTGGCCCACATGAAGGGTTGCTATTTTTCCTACTTAGACCCGAAAGTCTGGAACTTTCTTCCTGTAGCTCTCAGGAATTGCCACACTCAACTTACTTTTCCTAAGAACCTGAAGACTTATCTCTTCAGCTGTCTTGACTGAGCTCCGTGTTATCTGGTTAGTTGCTGTGCTATCTTCGTTTCTCTTCTGCATCTTTTTAAAATAATATTAAGAATAATAACTTCGGCAGGATACTGTAGCCAGGTCAGTCCAGCTGAAAAAGTTACCTTCTCAAAGTCGGGCACAAAGAGTTCTGTTCACCTTGCAGGTGGCTGTGAGGAGCAGGGAGAGGCTCGTGGATGCTTGTTGCTGTACTGCGAAGAGCAGGCTGGAAAGCACGGGTGTCATTGATGTAGAACAAGGAGCTAGTCGGGCGTTTTGGATGGTTGAAGGAGCTTTGTGTTGGTGCTCACTGCAGGCTGGGCTGTTGTTGCTGAAATGCGAAGTGCAGATCTTGGATTGCCAATAGTCACTGACGAGCACTGTAGCACAAAGGGTCAGATTCACCGGAGCTGCGCATTGCTGGTTGTCACGGGCAGCAGTGTCTCACCATGAACGGGCCTGTCAGCAGCTGCAAAAAGTCCAAAACATTAGGATTCACCTTTCTTCATAGGAAGAGATCTATTGATGCCAGCCGAGGGCACCTCTTGGGGAGGCACCTCTTGGGGTTTAGAAACGTGCTCCAGCAGAGGCCAGGAGGACTCAGGCAGGTCCTATTGCAAGGCCAGGCAGTTTCAGTGCAGAAGGTCAGCTGAGCACTTGCAGGGAGACCTGTGGAGCTTGTTGTGTCCATGTCGTATTTGGACAAAATACAGAGTTGCAAATATGGGGAGACAGAAATATTGGAAAACAAATATCGTGATTAAAAAATATTGTGGTGCAGAACAATCATTGTCAAGAGTTTTTTTTCAGGTAGATAATGTTAATATCATTTTCAATAATATAGTTGTAAATGCATAATGTTTTATTATCTTAATCTGTTTTAGTGCACACATTAATTGTGTGTTATTATTGTTTGTATAACTGTTAATAGTATTTGTAAATATCGTTTGTAATTTTGTGATATGTAATTTTAAATTGAACTTCTGACTGTAATTTATACTGTTGTAGCAAGTTGATAGGTTTGTGGGGGTATAGGGTAAGAAGTGAATATAGTACTGGTATTTAACAATGAGTCATTAATGTATCACTAATAATTGAATTGATTATTAATTATGTAAATTATGTAATGATTTGTTTGTTATATTTTCAGGTGGGGCTGCTGGGTTTGCAGGGGTATAGGGTGGGAAGTTAATTAATTAAAAATTAATTATCACTAGAATATTAATTATTTATTTAACTATTAATTATGCTAATTGTGCAATATCTTTATATTTTAGTTATATTTTAGGTGTGGGCTGTTGGGTTTGTACAGATAAGGGTGGGTAGTTCCGGAATAATGAATTAACAATTATGTATTTATTTATTATTAATTCTTCAATTGATCATTATTTATATACACTATGAAATACTGATTTATTTTAGGTATATTTTAGTTGCGGGTTGATAGGTTTGTAGGAGTATAGGGTGGAATGTTAATTAAGTAATAATTACTTAACTAATAATTATTAATTGTTAAATTATTAGTTAAATGTTTATCAATTATGTAAATTGGGTTATATTAATTTACTTTAGTTATATTTTTAGTGTGAGCTGCTAGATTTGTAGGGAGATAGTGTGTGAAGTTACATAAGAAATAAATAAATAAAAAATAAAAATTGATAATTTTTAAATAGTTTAATAATCATGTACAATGTTTACTTTTTTATTTTTTATAAATAATGTTTTTTCTTGGTTAATTACTAATGTTCATATTAAGAGTTTTATATTTATTTTAAATAAATAAGGATATTCGAATCTGTATTGTGTTACTGTTGATTAGATTGGAGTGGGAATAATAAATGTAACAACTCCGAAGTCCAACGCTTTCCATACTCTTGAACAGCCTGAGATGGGATTAGTAAATGTAATCCCTACTGTTCCTCTGACTGGACTGGGAATAGCTGAGACCTAGCTATTTTGACTGATGCCCGGTGGAGCTACTTCGCGTGATAAAGGGGAGATGGGCTATGGATTCCCTTCTTGACCATCACCTACCCAGTCGGTCTTCTGGCAAACTCTCCTGCATCTCTCCTGACCTCATTTCCCTCCTGCCCCTTCACCCTACCCCTCTCTGCTCTACTCTTCTCCTCTTTCAAGCTATTGGACTTTGCCCTCAACCGTCCTTGCTCAAAGTTCCCACCCTGCTTATCCACTGGACTTTCTTCTGTGAATTTTCTCTTGTCAGTTGGGACCTAGCTATTTGACTAATGCCCAATGGAGCTACCTTGTTTAGCAATTGGGGAGCCAGGCTGTGGATTCCCTCCTCGTACGTCACCTACCCAGTGGGTCTTTGAGCAGACTTCCTTTCGTCTCTCCTGCCGTTTTTTCCCTCATCCTCCCCCTTCACACTTTCCCCTCCCCCCCTAATGCTATATTTGTCTCACCTTTCTTTCCTCTCTCAATGTGTTGCTTATTTTTGATGTAATGTGTAATTGTTATCATTTTCTGTAACGTTATGTAACCTAATATATATCGCTCTGATACCTACAGGTCTAGCCAGCGCTGTATAAATCTCATTAAATAAATGAATAAATAAATAAATAAACCCCTCCATAGTCCAATGCTTTCTCTACTGTTGCACAGACTGTCGGTGGAATAGTAAATCTTACCCCACCTAAGTCCAATACTTTCCTTACTGTTGCATAGACTGGAGTGGAAATAGTAAATTTACCCCTCCGAAGTCCAATGCTTTCACTACTGTTGCACAGACTGGTGTGGAAATAGTAAATGTATTTCCTCCGAAGTCCAGCGCTTTCTCTTCTCTTGCACAGACTGGAGTTGGAATAGTAAATCTTACTCCTCTGAAGTTCAACGCTTTCCCCTCTGTTGCAAAGACTGGAGGAGGAATATTAAATGTTACCCATCCTAAATCCAATACTTTCCCAACTCTTGGCCTGTTTTTAGTGGGAATAGTACTCGACTACTCACTCACCATGAACCGCCAGATCAACGCCGTGACCTCTGCTTGTTTCAACAACCCCTGCATACTCCGCAAGACCTTCAAATGGATCCCCCCAACTCCAGGAAGACCGCCACCCACGCACTCATCACCAGAAGACTGGACTACGGAAACGCAATCTACGCCGGAATCAACAAAATCACTCCTCCACAAACTCCAGACCATCCAGAACACCACAGCCAGACTCAACCTCAGCATCCCACAACATGATCACATCACCCATCGCTTGTGTGACCTCCACTGGTTCCCCGTTGAAAAATGAATAACCTCCAAACTGCTCACAAACGCCTAAAAAGCCCTCCACAGAACCGGACCCCAATACCTCAATGAAAGAATCTCCTTCCACACTCCTGAGTGAAAGCTCTGCTACGCTGATCTAGCCCTAGCGACGGTCCCCTACATTGACAGGGCCAGAACAGGTGGCAGATCCTTCTCCTGGCTCACCTCTTTCCTAAGAGATCTGACACAAGCTGTTCATCTTGACCGCTACTCTGCCCCTCCCTGCCCGGTCACCTGTGGGGTCCCCCAGGGTTCCTCCCTCTCTCATTTTCTTTTTAATCTTTATATCCACCCTCTCATTTCTGCCTTACAAAATATGGAGGTGTCTATTTACAATTATGCGGACGACCTCCAGCTCATCTTCAATCTTGCTCCTTCCCATCACTCCAGGTCCAACCTTTGCACTGTCCTTACCTTCATTTTTGACTGGATGAACCATAACCATCTAAAATTAAATCCGGACAAAACCGAACTCATACTCACTGGCAGCCTCTCCAGCCCCTGGTCTCCTGCCTTCTGGCCCCCTCCCCTTGGTCCCCCTCCTTCACAGTCCATCAAAGCAAAATCCCTGGGCATCCTAATTAGCCAAGACCTAACAATGCGCCCTCAGATCAGTGCCGTTGTCTCGTCCTGCTTCCTGTCCCTCCGCATCATCCGGAAAATCTCTCGCTTCTTTTCCGCAGACGCCCTCAAAATCATCATCATGGCCATGATTGTCTCTCGCCTAGACTACGGCAACAGCTTTTATGTAGGGATTCCGGCGTACGAACTTCAGCGCCTCCAACTCATCCAGAACCAAGCGGCCCGCCTTATCCACAGGCTCCCCAAGTTTCATTGTGTCACCCCTCTTCTTAAATCCCTCCACTGGCTCCCCATTTCCCAGCGCTCCCTTTTTAAGCTGGGTTGCCTTACCTTTATGGCCCTTGCAGGCTCTGCTCCTGGGTTGGTTAACTCTAAAATCCAGGCTTATCTTCCCAACAGGAGCCTTCGCTCCTCAACCCAAGCTCTCCTGGTGGTTCCCCGTTTCAAGAGGAAAAAGCACGGGGGCCTTTGTTTCTCCATTCTTGCCCCCAGTTTCTGGAACTCTCCCTTTTACTATCCGGTCCTTGTCTAGCTATACAGACTCCCGCAAAGCCCTTAAAACTCATCTATTTTCCCTAGCTTTTCCTCTGTAATAACCGGTCGTGCCTCCTTCTCCTTTTTCACTCCCTTCTCCTACTTAGGCTCTAGTCATAGCGCCATGAAACCGCCTGGGGTTAGTGCGCTCTACAAATGCATTCAACTTCAACTTCAACTTCTACATCACGGCAAAGACCTGGAATTTCTCCCCCTCCGCATCAGACGAAGCCAGACACTGCACCTATTCAGAAAAGATCTCTGTACTGCCATTAAAAAAAAAAAAAAAAAAAAAAAGAAAAGATCTCAAGACCTGGCTCTTCAGATAACCATGGAGCTGCCCGTACCCCACCCCCAACAGCTCTATAAATTCCTGATTGATTGATTGATTGAGTAAATGTAACTCCTCTGAAAGCCTATGCTTTTCACTACTGATGCAAAAACTGGAGTGGGAATAGTATACTCATTATTCCCAGACACCAATACTTTTCCTAATATTGTTTAAATATATCTATTACTCAGTAGCCACCCGTGGTGGGAGTGCTGCTGGACGTTGACGTGGGGCAGGGGAGGGGCAGGGTGGGGGGTTGTAAACTACGGATTACGACCATTTAGAGGTAAGTTAACATATAAATAAATGAAACAAATGTTGTTTGCGCGCTGCATCGCATCTGGCGCTGCATCGGGCCCAATGAAATTAATTTCATTTATTTATGATTGTTCACCTCTAATCAGCCGTAATCCGTTGTTTACTACCCCCAACCCTGCCCCTCCCCCGCCCCACGTCAGCACCCAACAGCACTCCCACCACGGGCCGCTACTGCTATTACTATTATTTGTTTATTTTTAAAATGTTATGATTTCTTTATACATAAATATATATTTTCACACAAACTATTATATATATGCACACATATATATTGTTATATATATATATATATATATATATATATATATATATATATATATATATATATATATATATATATATATATATATAATATATATATATATATATATATATATATATATATATATATATATATATATATATATATATATATATATATATATATATATTCACGAACAGTCCACTCCAGTAGGGCTAGACAGAAGACCAGCACGCCATACCTTCAGCTTCACAAAAGTTTATTAAATTTGAGCCCCTACCCCCACAACAGATGCGTTTCGCCCGGAGGCTTCGTCAGTGTTCACCCGTGTAGCAATACCAAACGCCATTTAAAGCTCACTCGTCATAGACATCAATGACGGTATGTTATTTTCAAATGCAGTATATAGAAGCCATCTTGTAATGTGCAAATAAAGCAAAAATAAACATTTCATGGCGTATATATCACATAAAGTGCTCAGTGCAAGTTTAAAAAACATTAGGTGATCAATGAATATATTTGTCTAAAGTGCATGCATGTTTTATTTATTGGCAAACATTAAAAATTCTGCCTATTGTACTAAAGTGCTCAATCTCACTAAAGCTATGTTGTTATTACATATTGGCAGAATT
Source organism: Lissotriton vulgaris (assembly GCF_964263255.1). Lineage (NCBI taxonomy): Eukaryota > Metazoa > Chordata > Amphibia > Caudata > Salamandridae > Lissotriton > Lissotriton vulgaris. Next base: position 1,684,426,276 of record NC_141685.1, read on the forward strand.
ATGTCCCCAGTATTGAGCCCTGAATGGGCTTATGCGCCCCTTCTCAATTTGTTCAGTCCATATTGCCCTGGATGGGCTAACGTTCAGAAGGGGAGGGGAGGGAGTTTATTGTGTTATCGGATGCAGAGATGTCATAGAGAGTGTAAAGAATGTAGAGATGCAAGGGCGTTCCTGAGGAGTGTGGGAATTGTATGATGTTATACAATGCCTAAGGTCTTATTCCAGATGTATCCACATCTCCTCATTGTTGTTCAAACCCCAGGGGACTGTGGTTTTTAGCCCGATTATGTATTTTGACTCTAAAGTCTGGAGTCTTTTTTCTCTATCACCACCCCTTTTGTTGCGTTCCACTTGGTCCATACAATAGAAGCTTAACAGGTCCCTGTCGCTTTTGTGGAACTCAGCGAAGTGTCTCGCTACGGGGTAGGCCTTGCCCCTGTTAGTTATTGCGCGAAGATGTTCTAAAATTCGCATTTTTGCGGGCTTGATCGTACTGCCTATATAGCGTTTTTTACAGGGACAGGTAAGACAATAGATAGTGTACTCAGAATTGCAATTGAGTAGTTTCTTAATACATCTCTCGGGTTCATTTTCATCAGTTTTCCCTGGCTAAGTTTTAGTTATCTTACTATTTTTACATGACTTGCATGCTCTGCATGGAAAGAACCCCGTAGATTTTGTGATTTGGACAGATTTTTTCTTTTGTGGTACATAATGGCTATGGACAAGGTGGTCCCCCGGAGATTGGCTCCTTTTGTATGTTAAAATGGGTCTCTCTGGAAGGATTTTACTCATTACCTGATCTGTTTTAAGGATATGCCAATTTTTTTGAAAAATGTGCATAATCCTACCTGACTTGGAATTGAATGTGGTTATCATTCTAGGGTTATCCTCATTCTTCAACACCTGTTTGGGTATCAATAGGTCGTCCCTTTGAATTTTGTTTGATTTCTCTTCCGCATTAAATAATGCGTTCCGAGAATATCCTCTGATCTGGAACCTTTTTATGGCATCTTCCTTGGCCCGAACGTACTCCTCCTCAGCCGAGCAGTTTCTTTTCAGGCGAAGGAATTCGCCATATGGTATGCTGCCTACAAGACATTTCGGATGTTGGCTCGCTGCATGTAGGACAGCATTACCGGCCGTCGGTTTTCTATACAGCCTGGTCTGTATTTTGCCTTTATCTACATAGACTTCCAGGTCGAGGTAGTATACCCTGGTGTCACTTATTTCATGGGTGAATTTGAGGTTCCAGTTGTTATTATTCAATTCGGCGATGTATTCCTCAGCCGAGGATCTACTACCGCGCCACACCACAAACAGATCATCTATGTATCTTGTCCATAGAAGAATATTGTCTGTCCAGCGGTCCTTTGCCACCCCCCAGGCCTCGTGCTTCTCCCACCAGCCTACGAAAAGATTTGCGTAGCTGGGAGAGAAGCACGAGCCCATAGATGTTCCTCTAACCTGTCTGTACAGCTGTCCTGCAAACAAAAATATGTTGTTGTTAAGACAGAAAGTTATTAATTGTACAAGCATTTCATTATGGTCCCGATATTGAACATGTTTTTGATCAAGGAACCATTTAGCTGCAGAAATGCCATTGTCATGTGCTATACAGGTGTAGAGGTTGACCACGTCCAGAGTTATTAGTAGGAAACCAGGTTCCCAAGCAATGTTATTTATCAACCGAAGAAAGTCCTGTGTATCCCTCACATAGGAGGGGAGTTCCTTGACAATAGGTGCGATGTATCCATCAATGAATCTGGAGGCATTCTCCAGCAAACTGCCAATAGCAGAAACTATTGGCCTCCCAGGTGGTCTAATGGGGTCTTTGTAGACTTTTGGCAAGTGATAAAATGTTGGAAGGATCGGTGAGTCGCATTGTAAATACAGCAGTTCATCAACACTCAGCATCCCCTTTTCCCTCCAGAATGCCAATAATTTGTTGAATTCCAGGATGCTCTTATTATATTCCTGTCTGCTGATTGTTTCATAGCAGTCCTTATCCCTTAGTTGTCTCAGGGCCTCCTCCTGATATTTCTCTTTAGAAAAGATTACGATGTTTCCACCTTTATAGGAGGGTTTGATTTCAATTGTTTCATCGCTGCTCAAAGATTTGATCGCTTCCCATTCTTTTCTGGTTATGTTAGATTTTTTCACATCTAGTTTCTCTTTTGCCAGTTTTTCTAAGTCCATGAGTATTGCATCATTAAAAACATCAATCGCATCATATTGTGTTTTAGGAAGTTTCCTCGATTTCTTTTTCATGTTGCTTGGGTCCCTTATCTGTTTGCTTGCACTGTATGAAGTTTGTGCTTCAGTGTCTCGGTCGTTCGTTATGTTTTGGGCAGTGTCATTTAATGTCTCCACAAATTGGGTTAGTGTGACAGTCTCATCGCCTTCATTCTGTGTTGGTTCATTCCCATTGGTTGCATTTGTGGGATGTAGAACGAAGATCTTTTGGAATTTGAGTTTCCTAATAAATTTAAAGAGGTCAATTTTGGTATCTACCAGGTCAAAGTCATTGGTGGGGCAGAAGCTCAAACCCTTTTTGAGTATCCGTTCCTCATCTTTTGATAATTTTCTTGATGAGAGATTAATGATGGTCTTATCTTCTACCGTTTCGTGCGTCTGGAAGCACTCCTGGTTACTTTTGGCGAGGCGGTAGCCACATTTCCCCCTCTTGCCCCTCCTCGTTTTCCTCTTAGATTTGGAGGGTGGTTGCGTTGTTGTGGCCTCTGTCTGGTTTCTTTTATTACTTGGAACTCGTCGAAAAAAGCATTGTCTTCTTGATCTTCACTCGTAACATTGCTGTCACCATGTGCCCCTGCACGTTCTTCATCCGAGAGTTCAGATTCCGAAGTGTCTGCGGTGTTTGCTGCAGGAGCCCCTTGTGCCAACCGTTTTCTGGTCGCATCAAACTTGCGAGCAAACGTCAAAATTCTCCCAGATAAATAGTCTTGTTTGTCTCTTAAGAATTTGTTTTGTTTCCTTTTTCTAATGCCAAGTTCATACTCCTTGACTCTCTTCATCATTGTGGCTCCGAGTTCTTCGCTAGTTTTGGTATCTTTTTCGTTTGTGATCGTTTGTTCCAGGTCTGCTATCTCCTTTAGACAATCATCTCTGTCTATCCACGCATACTTTATTAACATTTTCACCATTCCTTTAGCACTTTCAGCTGTATATTCTGCCCATTCTCTTAGTAGGGCTGGATTGGGTTTTTCGTATGATGGTACTGTGTATATGCGGAGGCCCCTTGGAACACGGTCGCAGTCCACATAACGTTGTAGGGACGTGGCTTCCCACCACTTTCTTACTTCTCTTTCCATTTGTTTTTTCAAGCTGCTGAAATAAAATGTTTAAATTGGTCGTTGGCGCTGGGGTTGTAGTTTCTTTCCCAGCTTTTGTTTGTTTGTCTTTATTAGTTTTAAACATTATTTCCGCTGCCGACTCTCTTTCACGCATCCAATCTCCAGTATTTGACATCGTGTTAATGTTGCTGGGTTTGCCGTTTTTTAGCATGCAATGCACACAGTTGTATGCTTGGAGGCAGTGTTGCAATATTCTACACACTTACGGGGCTATTTAAATGTTCAAAAGTTCATACTGGTATGTGATGTCGGGACAGGAGCGTATTAAATCTAAAACGTGACTATCGTCGTCGCTTCACTCACCCAGATCCTGGCGGGTGTCTCGGTCCGTCTGCCGTAGTCCCAGCAGATGCGTCCAAGTCTTTCGCCGCTTTTCCAGGGTTCCGCGACGTTCGATTTTCTTTCCGTTTTTCGCTTTTACAATTGAGCACTTCGTTCCGCTCAATGTTCCGATTGCATATTCCTCGCTCCGGGGCAGACGGCCATCAAAATTTACATCACAGAGTCCTCACCGCCGTCGCTCTTCTTCGTCCCGGGTGCTCGGTCAGCGGTGGTGGGCCGCTTACAAATTCACGAACAGTCCACTCCAGTAGGGCTAGACAGAAGACCAGCACGCCATACCTTCAGCTTCACAAAAGTTTATTAAATTTGAGCCCCCACCCCCACAACCCCCCCCCCCAAAAAAATAAAAAATATATATATATATATATATATATATATATATATGTATATATATATATATACATATACACACACACACACACAGAGACAAGCCCACTCACTTTCATATTACTCTGTAACACTATCACACTGCTTCTGCCTGCCTCTATTTTTCTCCATCATTGTGGCTGTTGTCCTTCTGTCTTATTTTCTCTCCCAATGTCTTTCTCACTCTCTCTCTAATGTCACACCTTCATGCGGATCTACGGAGTTGGAAGATAAAAATAATGTAAGATGTAATTTCTTTTGAGAACATTCAAAATAAACAAAAAACAAACACACGAAATAAAACTCCACTTTCCCCCCAGGAAAAGCAATACAAAATGTGCAATATCGGCAGGCAGAAAAGCCTGATTCTGGCATTTATAGTGACCTTTCCATTATTTCGTCTCAGGATATCACTATCTCGAAAGTGAATTGAAATGATTGGAAAACAACATTAATGTGCAGGCAAACACAACCATCTAAATAACCGATGTCGGAACGATCAAACACTTTAAATATTTGATACATCTTGGTAGCTCAGGGCTGTTTCATTCGACAAAACAAAAATATACAGCCGGTGATAGCGTTTTGTAATTAAAGGTGCCCCCGGGCAAAGCTGTTCTTCACCGAATAATGCCATAATCTTTACGAATCCTCCTGCATTCTTGAAAAGACGCCACTAAGTCAAAGGCAAACGCGCAGCAAAAAAACTATAAGACCAAGGGCACTCAGGATGCAATAAAAAGAGCGGATTAGATCAACATTACTTTCATTACATTATATTGTATTTGTGTTATTAGGTCCACTGTTATCATTTAATCTTATAGCCGCTGTGTCTGATAGAGTGGAACAAAAACAAATGGAAATGATTTTACCCCTAAAGAAGCCAAGATTAAAAAGATTAGCATCGCGTGTATTCGAATGAAAAAATGTAAATCAGGCGGTTTGCGCTGCAGCCCGGGGCTGATGGCTTCACGGGTGGGAGGGGCGACCGACCCCCCTCCCCTGCTAACCTTCTTGCTCCCCCATCCCTGTACGGCGTTTATCGGAGGTGATGAACTCTGACTGTGTACTTCTGCCATCACAGAGTGATGCCGGACCCGGGCACCCAGTCCTCTCTCCTCAGCACCAAACATTGTGAATATGACAAATTCTTGGTTCAGAAGTGAAGCTTAGCTGAAAAAGGTATCCATTTTAGAGAGGAACGGTGGTCCCGGAGCGCATCTATTGCTTTCAATGTTTTTATTTCTATGGAGACAAATATTTCCTATCCCACAATGTGTTAAAGATCTTCCGCTAAACTTATTATTCGAATGTGCTGAAATCTGACGCACATCTTCAAGAGAGTTACCTGAGAAATATTGCAAATAGGCGGGGCGTTCACTTATATTTTGAGTGTTTTGTGAATACATTATTTGTGACTCTGGCACACAGTAAGGCTTTGTGACTGCCAAAGGTTTGCATGTGCAAGTAAAATTATGTAGGCAAGAGATCTCGAGGCAGAAGCCTGGGTGGCAGAGCCTTTTAGGGTTTTTTCTTGAAAAGGTTGTTGACTTCAGAGGCCTTAACTATCAGCTTAACCATAAGCTATGCATTTGTGTTCAGCGTAACTGATAGTCATGCTAATGCTTTTGAGTGTTAGGATCAGACGGTCACCAATCAAAGCATTGGGTGGACATGCTGGCTCCTGCATGAAGTCAACATACTTTGGGTGGTTCTTTTCCTTATACACTGAAGTCTATTAGCCATTGTTATGCTAACCACCAGTCTGTGGCAATGATTTACATTGTCTCTTCTGGCTAGAGGTGGGGAGAATACTGATGAAGGAGATGACTAGTACGAGTGAACTGGTACAGGTGCTACAAAATGGGGCTTACTAGAGGCTAACAGATAACTAAAAACTATGGCTGACCTGCAAAGTTTTAAATGTAGAACCCAAAACATTCGTAGTGAATTCTACTGAGTTACTGTTTCAGTAGAATTGAGTTAGGAATGAAATATGCAAATCATAAATTGTAGGTCATTAGAGGGATCAGCTTCTCCAAAATGTTAAAGCGCCAGTTTTGTGTGTCAGATTTCAGCACATTCGAATAATAAGTTTAGGTGCCTCAAGGACACATTCGGAGCATGATAATCAGACTTAGCCCCATCCCTTTGGTGTTATTACAGGTGTCTTTTTTGAAGTAATAAAACAGATAAGGTACTTTTTTACCCGTTTCTTAGGACCAACTCCTTATTGAATCGAATTACATATGCATTGCTGATTTGCTGCCTACAACTATAACATCCTAGCTATGATAACCATCACCTATATTTTTTATAGGGCATGACACTTTTAATAGTTCTCTGTCTCTTTGGAGTCCTACTGGAGCCTCATATAGAATTTTAGAGTAGGATGGAAGCCAATGAGATAGGTCAAAGTTCTCACTTACTCATTCATTTTCATGGATACTGCATCAAAGGAAGCCTTGGCTGAAGGTCTACCTGTGATGGAGATGACCGGTCTTAAATCTAAAATAAAAAGGCTTTGTTTGGGCAGCAGAGAATCACTAGATATCATGGATGTGAAAGTTGTATCATGTGCAGCTTTACAAGAAACACTGAAGAGTTCAGCCACAGGCAAATTACATATACTCTCAGGTCTTTCACAAACTGGAACTCCATAATGTAATTTATGCGATGTGCTGTCCTTGCAATTACATCTACATGACAGACCACCCAGAAAATTAGATGCAGAAGTGTGGCTCACTGGGTAGAGCAGGCAGACCCTGAAGCAGAGGTCAGACCCGGGACCACGCGGCAGGGTCTTGAGCTCAAATGTCCATGGACTCGATAATTCTCGCTTTGGTGACTGACCTAATCATGGGTTCACACTCTGCAACTCTGGGCATTAAGCTTGCTTAATCTCCACAACGGCGCCCCCCCCCCCGCGGCGGGATGCCTGGCTTTCACCTTGGGGATGCCCTGTAGGGGCTATCTCACAGGGAAAAGCCAGGACGGGTTCCCAAGGCAAGCGCGGAGATACCCCTTCGGGGGTCGATTCTGGCGCTATATAAGAAACATAATAATAATAATAATAACATGTAAGTAGGATTAAATGTAAGGTAGCAACAGCACCCTTAGGTGCATATTCTATGGAAAAAACACTGAAAATGTCCCAAGACAGCAGGTCATCAAATTGGTCAAGACACCACATGGTGGGGATGTTCACGTATTGCTAAACAACGCTGAATGCCGAGGGGTTCTGAAGTGTAGCAGTATTATAGAGGGATTAAACCCCATGGAAGAGTGTAACTCAGTTATATTCACTTGAAACTGTCTCAATTGAAACTGTGTTTTTCACATTTTAATATTTTGTTACCAAGTTTTCATTTTTTTGTTTGCTGTTGTTGTAACTTCGGCATTTACTGTAATTATTTTTTCTGATTTGCCACATCTCAAATATGTCACTGTTCTTGATGAAACCGTCGTCTGCTTTAAATTCATGTCATTTGCTTGTTTTGATACACATTTAGGGCCTTAATATTATGTTGGTTGACGAGCCTCCAACCGCTCCTCGGAGGCTCACGGACCGACATCTTAGGTTTAAAGTAACCCCGGATTTTTTCCTACTCCGCGCTGCGTTCTGAAAGCGGAGTTTAGGCAAAACTCCCCTACGTGTTGGAGCGGAGTTAGCCAGCCCCTCCACCCTCCAAAATTTATTAAAAATGAAAAAAAGGCACTTACCTGAGTGGCTGACTCCATCTCTGGCGGCTCTCCTTCCTGCTTCTCGACATCCATCTACTATGAAAAAACCTACGTTATACGTCTTGCGCGTGCACATGTGCCAGACATACAACGTATCAGTTTTTTCATAGAAGAAGGACAGCAAGGAGCAGAAGGAGAGAGGCCAGACAGAGGAGGAGGTAGCCACGCAGGTAAGTGCCTTCTTCTTTAATTTTTAATTAATTTGCGAGGGGGGAGGGAGTGTAGTGTAGCATAGCGGAGCAAAGTTCCACAGAGTTTTATTTAAACTATGTGGAACTACATGTAGCAGCACTACACCAGCGCCACCCACCCCGGTTTAAAGTCCCACCGCCTTACTGCAATGTAGGCTGTCTGAGTTTAAACTCACGGGTCAGACCAACTGGTTTCCGATGGACTCAAGGAGCCCATTGGTCAGTTGGAGACCACACATAATCTCCTATGGGCGGCGTTTCCACCGTGGAGATTAAGATGTCAGTTTCTGGCATGCTTTTCACATCGGGATTTCCGACATGAAAAGCCTGTTGGAAATTGACTTTGTGAGGCCGTAGTAGGGCCCCCATGCCCCAGCAGCCTCTGGTTGCGGACCAGGGGAGCACCTATAGTGCCCCTCTGTAAATCCCTGCACTGTGTGGAAGACACAGTGAGGTGCCTGCCACGCAGTGCAGGGATTAACAGAAATTCCCATTTCTCTGTGGGAGCTTGTGCTGCGGTCAGTTTCCAGTTGTAATGTTCTACAGAACGCCGTGATCATATCTCGTACATCACGGAGGTCAGTGGTTTGTATCTTTATTATCTTTGCATACAGCAGATGCTCGGCACGTCTGTCCTGGTCACTCGTCCTGGTCACTCTGCTGTTCCCCCGCCCCCTTGACCAGATGTGGTGTCCGGTGACCTGTCCCCGTCCTCCAGAACCCACAGGGTCCTAGCGCTATACTGTCGGGTCACGACATCTCCCCCTTTGTTACAAACAAATGTTCATGATGTACTTTCACAATACTGTCGATCCTTACTGATCATACTCACTTAGAGATGGAGTAGTGGAGAGAAAAAGAGAGAGAGAGAGAGAGAGAGAGAGAGAGAGAGAGAGAGAGAGAGAGAGAGAGAGAGAGAGAGAGAGAGAGAGAGAGAAAGAGAGACTTGTCGATCTACATCTCTTCAATTAGTCTCTGCGGTTTCTTGCATATTCTTCTTGTTCTTGTATCTCCATTGTTTCTTTGTCCTCTGTCTTCCTCCTCTGGGGCTGCTGCTGATGGCGCTGCTATTTCTTCTTCTTCCGTCTTCAGCTCCTTGAAGTGTGAGCTATTCCTTGTAATTCGGTGTTGGGCGGAGGCTGCCGTGATCATTGATCCTTTCACGTTCGTTACCGTCAGTGGTTCTCTGCAGAATGGGCTGTCGGACTTTCGTTGTTGTTTCTGTCGCACCACCACCAGGTCTCCTTCGTTCAGTTTTGGTTCAGCTGCATGTCTCCGCTGATCCGCATACGCTTTCATCTTTCTTTTTGCTTCCTGATCTCTTATTGCAATTGCCTTTCTGTCTGCACTTGGTTTTGCTTCCATTTGTGGTAGTCTTGTTTTGCTCGAGCGTCCTAGTACCAGTTCAGCCGGGCACCGACCTGTGGAGCTGTCAGGGGTATTCCTGTAGTCCCTCAGCACCTGGCACAGTGCCTGCCCAGTCGATATTTGTGTCAACTTTGCTCTTTGGATGGCTTTCTTGATGGTCCCCATGAAACGTTCTGCCATCCCATTGGCCTGTGGCCACAGGGGCGTTATTTTCCGATGTTTTATTCCAAGGTAATCCATGAAACGGCGAAATTCTTCTCCTGAGAATGGCGGGCCGTTGTCCGTCTTTAATGTTTGTGGGGAGCCCCAGGCAGCGAATATGTCATCCAGCACAGGTAGAGTGGCATTTGCTGATGTCGATGACACCTGCCTCACTATCGGGAACCTCGAGAATTCGTCAATGACAACCAGTAGGTAGTTTCCAGTCTCTAGAGGTCCATAGAAATCCGCTGCTAGCTCTGTCCATACTGCTTTTGGCAGTTCCGACATTTGTAGTGGTGCTGGCTTTGATGATGGTCCCGTCACTTGACAGACATGGCAGCGTGTTATTGCTTCTTCTACCATGCCATCAAGTCCTGGGAACCACACCTTTTCTCTCAGCATCTTCTTTGTGGCCACAATGCCTCGGTGGGACTTATGTGCCAGTTCAACTGTTTGCTTGTAGGGTATCACTATCCGTGCTCCTCTCATCAGGATGCCATTTTCTGTTTCTGATAGCTCTTCATTTATCTTTTTGAATGCTAGTAGTTCTTCTTTGATTACCCCTTTTTCTGTGGCACTGTTATTATTTATGTGTCTCCATCTTTGTTGTTTAACCACGTTTCTGATTGCTTGCATGGTTGGATCTCTCTTTGTTTCTTGCTCTAGCTCTGCTATTGTTATTGACGTCGGAGTGCTTTGCTTGAGGATGAAATTGAGGTATTCTTCTGCCATGGTTGTGGTGTCCTCTTTGTGGGGAAGCGGGTGTCGTGACATGTAGTCTGCGGGATTGTGTTCTTTTCCGGGCTTGTGAACTATTTTAAAGTTGTAGTCCATCAACCGGATTCCCCACCGTTTTATCTGGGGCGGTATCTTGGCACTCGGGCTGCCATAGATTGTTATTAGCGCCTGGTGGTCAGTTACTATCGTGAAGGGCTTCCCATAGATAAACATGTGGTAGTGCTCACAGGCCCACACAACCGCCAGACTCTCTTTTTCCGGTTGAGAGTATGCTCTCTTAATGTCTGACAAACTTTTGCTCCCATAGGCCACGACACATCTTGGTAATTCCTTTCCTTGTTTGTGTTGTGTCAGTATTGCACCCAAACCCACTGGGCTGGCATCCACAGTCAGTTCTGTGCATAGACTCGGGTCAAAGTACGCCAGGTGATCTACAGCTGTCACCTTGCACAGGTCCAGCTTGGAGAATCATCTCGTTCCCGTCAGGCAGCTGATCATGTCATCCAAATGCGGACCGGGATGTCGTTCTCTTTCGATGGCTGTGTTCGGGATCCTCATGTCGACACATATTCTGATCTGTGAGGTGCCCTTCTTGGGTACAGCTACTATCGGTTATACCCATGGTGTTGGTCCTTCAGCCGGCTCAATGATGTCTTGATCCAGCAATGACTTGATTTTTTCTTCCACTTGGGGTTGTAGGTGTATCGGTACACGTCTATGATGCTGAGCAACAGGCCTGACTGCTTCGTTGATGTGCAGTGTGATCTGCCGCCCTTTCAGTTTTCCTAGTCCTTTTGTTAACTTCGGATACTCTCTGAGGATGTTTCCTTTGTCTGACATGTGATAGGTCATCTCCAACAGACCCATTACATTTGCAGTGGCGTTGCTTAGTAAACATGGTGCCGGGATGTACCCTCTTAGCACGTGAATCTCCTCCATGATCGTTCTGTTCTTATATGTCAAAGTGTCTGTAAACTTTCCCAGGTTTGTTACTGGTCTTTTCGCACCCCAGGTGAACACTTCTACTCTGGATGGTTGTAGGTGTGGTCTCCTCTTCATTTTCTCATATTCCGTGGCGCACATTATGTTGCACGTGGTGCCACTGTCTAGTACAAATTCCGCTTGGTGAGGCCCTACATCTAGGTTCAGGAAATCTGTTTTCTCTATTGCCTTCTTGTCTACCAGAAATATGATTTCTTCATTTGTCTCTTCAGCTGTGGACATGAGGTATAACCGCTCTACTTTTTCTTCTGCTTCTTCTTCTTCTCCTGACTCTAGCGAAGAGCTCCTTGTTGTTGTTTCCATGTGCCGTGCATGCCGGTTCGTCGTCATTCGCGGTCTCCCTGGTCTACCTCTTTCATTTTTGAACTGCATGCCTTGGCACATGCTGGCAAAATGATTGCTTCTATTACATTTTTGGCATGTTTGACCGAATGCTGAGCATGCACCTCGATGTGGAAATTCCAGCCCGCATCTGTAGCATTGTGACCCTTGTTGTTTCTTTGTCAGTTGTCCATTTGACCCCTTCTTCCATTGTCCTGATCGATCATTGTCTGTTATTCTGTGAGCTTGTTCAACCCGTTGTTCCATTTGTCTTGAATGTGCCATCGCTCTTGCTTCTGCTCTTGCCAGTTCCAAGATCTTTTCTAGTGTGGTCGGCTCTTTTAGTATTCTTGTGCGAAAGTCAGTGTCTCGACATCCTTCTATTATTCTTAGGCGGATGGCCTGCTCATTGTCATATTTCTCGAACTCACAATGGGTGACTAGTTTTCTTAGCCTAGTTGCGAAATCATCTAGTGACTCATCAGGCTGTTGAAATGCTATGTTGAAACTGTATCTTTCAAAGTCAATATTTCTTTGGCGGTCAAATTTGTTCGTGAGACACTTGATCAGTCCTTGGTATGTGCTTGTTTCACTTGCCGGTAGTGTTACTAAAAGGTCATCTACCTCATCTCCCACCAGGTTTAGGAACAGTCCTAGTTGTTTTGCTTCTACCACGTATGTGGCTTCCACGTACCTCTCAAACTTAGTGATCCACTTTTCCCATCTTATTCCCACTTGTGGCTCCGATACGCTAAATGGGAGTGGTCTCCTATACTGTGCGCTTGCTGTTGCCTCAGCCATGTTCTTTTTTTTATTTTTATTTTTATTTATGCTTTGTTTCTGTTTTCCTTTTGTTTTCCTTTATTCTTTATTTTTCATTTACTATTTCCACTTTTGTGGTCTTTGTCCCCACTATTGGGATCTTTGACTCTTCTTTCTTCTCTTTTCTCTTCTGTTTGCCCTTTTTTCGCCTTGTTTCTTGCTTTCTTTGCCTCTTTTTCTTTATATTTGCATTGTTTTCTGCTTAGCCTGGCCTTAAAATGGCTGCTCTGCTGTCTTCTATGCTTTCCTGCTCACTTGTCTTATTTCAAAATGGCTTCCACTGTTCTCGCGAGATTTCGCGATCGAAATCCCGCTCCTGTGAGTCTTCGCGATCAAAATCTCACTTGCCTGACCTCAAAATGGCCGCCTGTCTTATTCTTGCCTCTGATTGGCCTAGCCGCCTGACCTTAAAATGATTCAGAAAAGGGGGGTGGTGATGGACAGAGCATCTGAATTAAACAGAATACTCCTACCCAGTCAACAGATCAGGGCTTGATTCATCACCGTTTTTTAGCTCACTGCACCATCCCAGCTCAGAACCTGGCTACATGCAAATTAGTCTGTCCCTGGCCCAGTGCATCTTGGGAACAGGGCAGACCAAACTACCAAGCCAATTCTTTTACTGGAAAGGAAACCAGCTTCCGGGGACGGGTTTCTGGCATTACAGCCGTCTTTGGCCCGGCTTGCTTGAATCCTGATGGTGCATAGCGGTGTCCGGACCAATGACCAGAGGTCGGTCGGTCGGTCGGAGACCGCTGCGATATCAGTCAGAGGCAACTCAGACCGACATCGTTACGAGTCCCATAGTATGCTGATGTACATCCTTATGGAAACATAATTGCTATTAAGTTTTCTTATATATGAACTTGTTGGATTCGGTTTGTATCAACGTTTTACTCTCATAAAGTGCAATCAGTATATGTTAAGTCGTGACTCTGCCTGGTTTGTCCCCTTAATTTCGAAGTTGCATTCCACTAACTGCCTTGTGACTCATCGTGGACAAAATTCTTCGGCTGCCTGATTTATTTTACCCCTTTCAAAAAAATTGTACAAAAGAAACTTCCTTGTTTCATTACATTTACTTATTTTTCCTAGGAAATTTACTTTCTAAAAGACTCCTCATAAATTGTTTTTATCATTTGTGCACACACTGTGATTTAAGCAATTTTAGTCAGTCAGCATGTCGGCATGCATCCTGATCCTGGTGGACGGACAATACACGACTAGCCGACCTTGCAGGAGGCTCTGCCGTAAATGCTATTCTGAAGCACAAAAGTAAGCATGCTCCACCGGTGGAATATTGAATTATCCAGCGTGCAGATATCTTCTTATCCACTCCTTTTTTAGACATGGACCTTGACTTTATGGTGGTATTGATTTATGTGCCACTGAGTAAGTAATTTTTACAATTAATTAACAATGCAAATGAGATTGGTTTTCCCCACAGTGGAGTAATTCTTTATAAATTTGTTAGTTTCTCAAGTTTTTTAATATTGGAGCTTCTGCCTCTTAACCCCATTGCAGCCGAGTAGACGCTGCCGGGGGTGCGACACGTTTTTGGCGTCCGCCATCTTGGGGGTGAATTGTGCGAGCGTTCTAGTGCTCGGCCCCTCCCGCACCCCACAACTATAAAATGCCCCCCCCTCCCAGGGAGCCCCCCCCCCGAAGGCGCGCCAAAGGCAAGACAGTCTGCACCCGTCCGCGCCAGACCCGCGCCTAGCGCCGGAAACCATGACCTTTATAAAAAAATACAGTACTCAAGAGCGCAGCTGCTCAGGCTGGACCAATACCCCTATAGACCTCTGCAAAGAGCAAACCCAGTAGATCTTTCCTCTACTTTTAGCTGCGCCTCCTGTGGCCTACAGACACTCAATAATCCTCCCTTCCAATCCCATAAACTGCGTAACTCGCTCTTAGCCACGAGTAAGTGCCCTACTGTTAATAATCATTTGTGGGCAAATAATAACCATAAGTGTGGGTCAGGTCGCCCGGCGAGGGGGAAAAGATTTTTAAAGTGTATTTTGTTGAACACTAGATCCATGGTTAAACATAAACATGAAATTGCAGCTTTGATCACAGACCATGCTGTTGATCTAATGTTTCTAACAGAAACATGGGCATCGGATACCTCAGGACCAGACTGGAATGACGCAGTTCCCGAAGGATACTTTGTAGAATTTGTAAATAGACTAGGAGCACTGGGTGGTGGAATTGGGATCATTTATAAATCCCACTTAAAAGTATTCTCACTTCCCCAACAGGGTCTAGAAGCGGAAGCCATGAGCTTTAAAATTAAAGACAATAACCGCCTGATATTTGCGGGCCTGCTTGTATCTCCCCCCCGGTCTGAGAGCGCCGTTTATTAGAGCATTACACACTTATCTAGAATCTACTTCTGACTCTACCACCTACACCATCTTAGGTGACTTTAACTTTCATTTAGAAGCAAATAATGACTCTGATTCGACTACCTTAATTGATAATTTTCTTAGTTTTGGCATGAATCAATTAATCTCAAATCCCACTCACATTGCAGGACATACCCTTGATGGCATTTTTACAAATAATGGTTATATTAATGCTATCTCGACTCAAGCAGTTTCTTTGTCTGATCATATTGCTATCTTTTTTTAACCTGCTTTTAAATAACCTACCAAATCATCGAAGAGGCCTTACACTTCCTGAAAAAACACGCCCTTGGAAAAAAAATCGAAATTACCCTATTGGCCGACTTACTCGCTAAGGATCCCCCTGCACTCGAGCATGGTAACACTGAAAATGGAGCGATTAAATTCCAAAGCTGGATTAGCCAGGCAGTTGATCAGCTGGCTCCAGTAGAAATAAAAAAACCTAGAAGGCGGTCTGCGACTGCGCAGTGGTATTCCGCAGAGGTAAAACTTATTAAACTGAAATGGCGAAGACTGGAGCGGTTGTGGCGTTCGGATTACAGTTCTCAAAACGAATTAGAATACACCAAAGCCCTGCGTGAATATAAGACAGCAATAGTTCAGGCTAAATCAGCCTATTTTACAAATAAAATCCAAGCAGCTTCCAACACTGCCAAAGAACTATTTAAAACCGTCACTCATTTGACAAAGAGCCCCCGTGATACTGTCTTTAGTCCCAACCAGAACTTTGTGACAAATATTGCTACCTTCTTTCAACAGAAGGTTCAGACAGTTTACGATGATCTTAGCTCTTCTGCACTAGACTGACTTACTGAAAATAATGAGACTGCAACCCTGACTGGTTCCAGCTACTCATGTTTCTCTCTATTAGAGGAGTTGCAAGTGATGGATCTAATCAAACAGATGAAGTCAGGGTCCCCGTTAGATCCCTGCCCGCCGCGTGTATTGCACATGATTCCACAGGCGGTGGCAGCTGTCCTGACTCCCCTGTTAAACAACATTATCATCTCATGTGATTTCCCCAGTAGCAGGAAGAAAGCTTGTATTCGACCCATCCTTAAGAAGGACACGTTGGACCCTACTGAACTAAAGCACTACCGGCCAATATCCTGCCTGCCCCTACCAGCCAAGATTCTTAAGAAAGCCATGAACCAAGAAATGATGAGGTATGTTGACCATAATAAGCTTTTAGACCCTTCACAACATGGATTTCGTCCCTCCCACTCAACAGAGTATGCCTTGATTATGGCAACTGAAAACATGCGAAGGACAATGGATGAGGGTGGTAGAACGGCCCTGATTTTATTAGATCTTACAGCGGCGTTCGACACCGTGAACCATTTGGTCTTGTTAAACAGATTAAGAACCCTAGGCTTTGCCGGTACCGCTCTAACCCTTCTAACATCTTTTTTGGACTCCCGAGTTCAACAAGTGCACTGGGAAGGTTTTCAATCCGACGAATTCTCCCTCCCAGGAGGGGTCCCTCAGGGCTCGGCGCTATCGCCCCCTTTGTTTAACTTATATGTCACTCCTTTAGCTGCCCTAATTCAATCTCACGGCCTACAATTAGTGTCGTACGCCGACGACAGTCAAATTGTAGTGTCAGTATCCCAATCTATCGAAGCCACAGGAGAGCGTTTTAAGAAATTCCTTCTCGGTGTAAAAAATTGGATGAGCTGTAATTTTCTAAAGCTCAACATGGATAAGACCGAGATAATTGAGTTCGGCCAGAAATCCTCCGTCTGGAGCGACCTCTGGTGGCCCCCTGAGGCGGGCTCCTGCCCTGGTCCTGCAGACAAGGTTAGGAATCTTGGCTTCCTGGTGGATAAAAATCTTTCCTAATTGTTCTATTGCCTTTATTCTGCACATTTTTGTATTGAAATGAAATGAAATGAAAATAGGAATTTAGAAAGCGCACGGCTACTCATGCGCGGAAACCACCAGAACCACTACAAGATGAGCTCGACCTTTGCCTACCAGACTGCTATTGCTGAAACAACCACGTTTTTAGTTTTAGTTGTCTCCTAAAAAACAGCAAGTTCTGGGCCTGTCTGAGATGCAAAGGCAGATCATTCGACAGATGTGCTGCTAAAACCTGAAAGGAGCCTCCCCCTGCCTGAGAACGGACAAACGTGGGGATGAACATGAGGGACTACCCTGAGGACCTCAAGACCCGTTGGGGCTCGTAGTGTTGGATCCTCCTTCTCAGATAAACAGCACCCGTACCATGGAATGCTTGATAGGTCAGCACTAGAGCCTTAAACTGAATCCTCTTTCTGACCGGGAGCCAGTGCAATGCCTTCGGGTGGGGCAACATATGTGTTCTAGGATTCACCATAAGAATAGCTCTGGCTGTGGCGTTCTGAACAACCTGCAGCCGATTGAGTAGATGTTCTGGGAAGCCCAGATACAGAACATTAACATAGTCCAACATGGATGAAATTAGGGCTTGCACTACGGTTTTAGGTTTTCAACCGGTAGCAGAGCAAGAAATAAACTTCGCACCATGCGACTCTGCTAGGAGAGCCAGGGTGGGTCAAATAAATGTTAAAGAGCGTTGGGCTCAAAATTGCACCCTGTGGGACACCCACCTTCATAGGTGGAATTGCTGCTCATAGAGGAATGGACCAGATTTCCTGCTGCCCCTTGCTCAGAAAGGAGGTGAATCATTGTATACCGTGCCCCCAATACCACACTCCATCAACCTTCGCAGGAGCCGGTAGTGGGACACGGTATCAAAGGCCGCAGACAACCCAATAATTTCCCCACAGAGCTACCCCCTTTACCCAACTGTGTTTTGATAATTTCTGAGATTTCCAGTAGCGCTGTTTCAGTACTGAGGGAGGCTCTGAAGCCTGACTGACTATCATGGAGAACATGGTTCCCTTCCACATATTCCATTAGTACTAAATTAACATACTTACTAGCACTTTTGAGAAAAAATGCAGCAGGGATATGGGCTTATGGTTGGAAGTGACTGCAGGATCAGCCGTTGATTTCTTTATCAGTGGAATGATTTTAGCCTTAGCGAAGTATTCAGAACTAAATTAACAGTAGGATTTATAGACTCCGCAATGTTCATCAGAATTTTTGCAGGACATGGGTCTGAAGGGGAGCCGACTTCAGTGTTGCAATGATGTCAAGAGATTTTTCTAAGGTAATGGGGGGGAAATTGGGTGATCGAAGAACCAACCTCAGATGGCGCGGGGTTGGCACCCCACGCCTCATCGATTTTAAGTGTATCCGTAGAAACAAAAGATTGTTGTATCAAACAGATCTTATCATGGAGATAGCTGGCCATCTGATGAACCCAAACAGAAGTGAGAGTGAACGCATGCTCACTACACTGGGGGATTAAAAAGTCCTTGACAATTTAAAACATTTCTTTGCTCTTGTGGGCCGCACCCTTGATTTTAGAGGTTGAAGAAATGTTTCTTTTTTGTACGCACATTATTGTAATAGGCTTTCAGATCTTGTTTATTGATGGCTTTGTTCTCAGAGTTAAACTTGTTATGCCACACTTTCTCTAGTCGTTTGCAGGCACTCCTGCTTTTCCTAAGGGTTTAAACCACGGTGCAGATGGGCAAACAGATTTAGCTTTATGAGTAGTGAGGGGAACCAATGCAGAGACATGATCTTTGAGCCAATTCTCCAAACTAGGAGCGTCAATCTCAGGATCGCCACTAAAGGGAATTGGGTACTGACCCAAAACTGCCCTCATTGTGTCAGGAGTGACCTGGCTGAAGGGTCTAAAGGTGTAATTGCGAAGCTTGCCCCTAGATTGAGGAAAGGGTAGAGTTTTAGGGATTTTAAAACTCAGAATAAAATTATCAGACCACACCAATGGTAGTGGGGTATCTGTTTCAACTCTAACACTGTAGAATATCCGATCTAAGATATGTCCCTTTTCATGGGTGGGGGGTGAATATAGGGGGACAAATCAAAAATCTCTAAATATTTCAGCAACCTTATTGCCTCAGAATCAGATGGATCGTCCATATGAATATTAAAATCTCCTAAAAATAGGCAATGCCTATATTTGATGAAAATTGGAGAGACGGCTTGATTGGGTGACTCGGCAAACTTGCCTATAGGACCAGGTGGCCTATAAATAAGGACACCAGCAATTGACTGGTGGTCAGAAGCGGCAAACAGACAACTCAGGCTTTCAGCACCCTCAATGTCCTGTGCCGGTAGAATAGCGCAGGAGAATGTTTTTTTTTAATTATGCAATTTCCGCCCCCTCTACCTACTGGCCGGTCGTTTCTTATAATCCGATAGTCAGGCGAGATAGCCCCCGCAATTGTGGGGTTTGAGCCCTAATTAAACCATGCCTCGGTCACAAACATTTAAATCACGGTCAGACTCGAGTAGGAGGACATATAATTGAGCTTCATGTTTTTTAGTAGAGCGAGTGGTCAGGAGTAGGATCTTCAAAAAGCTGTTATCCCGTGAATCCCAGTTCAAGACTATACCATTACTCTTCTTAGTTACACTTCCTCCATTATGTTTACTGTTGTAAAGATCGGCTACCCAGTTACAAGGGGTACATGAGGGTATGTTCTCAGTCATCCTAATACTTTTTGAAGAGCAGCAACTCACCCATTTCCCAATGTCTAGCAGGTCTGAGCTGCTGTAAGAAACAATATTCCTGTGTGAGCAAAAATGGCCGGCAGCATTTCTGGCTCCAGCTTCCTCTGGGACGCTGACGGGCACAGACCGGCTTGCCTTCGGTTAACCTTTGGCATGCCAGCAGCGCGCTCACGCAGTGTCCTGTTTTGTAGTCGCCATATTAAACAACTAGACCCCACCGTAAAGACGAAATGGCGCTGTCGGTGACGGAGCTTCTCCTAAGTGAGGGTTCAATTCCCACCCACAACCAATCTAGTGACAGAGTTTCAAATTCAAAGTCAACTACGGAACAATACAGTTCATGAATACAATCAATATTTTATTAAAACGGCTAAAAAGGTGCTGGTCAATTGTACAAAACAAATTGATTGGATTGAGGACCCCCCTTTGTTAAAACACATTTCCCTTCTATTGTAAATAGTTCCCATGGACTCGACTAACACCGCCCTGATGAGAATCCTGTGAATCAGTCAGCGGTATTCGAAACGCGTCGGCATTTCTCCTCCTAATGACATTTAATGCCAGTGATATTCATTCAGGAATTGGCATTTCTTCCTGATTTGATCAAATTCATTATGCTTCAGGAATTGGGGTGTTATTTTGATAAGTTCTACACACCTCATGTTTTGTACTGACCATTGTGATTCTCTTCGAGTATTTGATTAATTGTTCCATGTTATATTACAATCACGAGTACATTGTTGTTGTATGTATAATTACATGTTCACTACTGTGTTTTTCACTGTTTATATTGATGATTTGTTTTTTATTGTATGAAAGTATATGGCAATACATGAAGTTGATGACAATCTTTTTTCTGCATAGATAAAAAAGAATTTGATGATTAAGTCCAAAGTAAATTACATAAATCAATGTCGGGATAAACTAATAAAGTTATTTATCCTTCAGTCAGCATTCATTGTTTGACTTTTTTGAAGTTAGCATTTACTTACTTTAGCCATTTGGTGCCTGCTGCCGCTCTCTGTTCAGTCTGGGTTGGGTGACAGCTGGGTTTTGTGTATTCCCTCTAGACAGCCACAAACAAAGGGACCTTAGGCGTGTTGTGATGGGCCTTCCTGGGAAATGAGATGGTGGAGCTGGATACAGTCTCACACTTACACCTGAATAGGCCTTGACCTGTTCACACACAAAGGGCTGCATTCTAATCTGTAGTGAGTCTGGAGTTAGAGTCTGGAGTGAGTCAGAAACTAAGCATCTTCATTGGGACCAGTGGATCTTTGCCTTTGCGTAAATCGGAAGCAGTGCATCCTCGTCATTGGGTGAAGCAAACCTTCAGGACCAGTGCATCGCCTCCAGAATCAACTCATCGCCTACTGTTAGAGCAGAAGCCATGCATCGTATTCAGAACCAGGATGTCACACTCAGAACTAATGTAGCACTGCAGCTGCATGGAGAAAATCGAGGCATCTCATCCACTGCATGGATCAACATTGACACAAAGCTTCAGCTGCATCTCGCACAAACGTGGATGATGACACATTCCAGATCAAGGTACTTTGGTTCAGCAGTCCCGAGTGGGTCCCTGTATCCAGCCTGTGCTCTATCGATATTTTACATTTATTCTTTAAAATTTCATATCTCAACTTTTACCTGTTGGCTTTTTGTCATTTTGGTCTTGTTTCATTTATATAATTAAGCTCTCTTTTTCTAAGCTGGTGTGAAGACTTTTTGTGTTGTTTTGAATGTGTTACCATTTGAAGTGTTGGTCAAATACTTTACACATTGCCTCTTCAGTTGAGCCTGATTGCCCTGTACCAAGGTACCAGAGGGTGAGCACTGGATAATTTAGACTGTGTTGTGACTTACCCCAGCTAGGATTGTGGTTCCTGCTTGGACAAGGTGATTAACTCTGCCAACCATAAACCCAATTTCTAACCCAGGGTCTTATCATGGTTGTGCAATACTCCCAAATGGACAAAAAATGATAGAGGTGTATTTCAGATATCAACAATCAGCTGGGTATGATATCTGAATTGAAGCATTAACTGTTATATAAATATTACTGATGAATGATGTTGAAGATATCTGGATAGAAAGATATTGTATGAATAGAATCAAACCATTAAAAGTAACTGGCTTAGTGAGTAAAGACCAGCACAACCAGGGAAAGAGCTTAAACGTAAAGCTTCTGGCAGGCCTTTGACTATCAAACTGCAAAGCTCTAGGGGTGTGGATTGTTTATAGGCGAGCATACTTTTGCATAGTAACTGATTATTGGTTATTATGTAGTTCATATGGATTCCCGCTTTTCCTTTCCCTAAAGCCCTTACTTCCACTCTGATATTGAATTAAACAAGTCTACTCCAAACCCAAAAATAGTTTTTTCAAAGGCATTTCGTGGTTGCAATGCTGCGATTTGCAACATCACAGTGTTTGCAAATGTAAAAATTGCTATTGTAATGTACTAAACCCATTTTGCGAATCGGTAGTGTTAGAAAATTGCAATCCGGGTTTAGAAAGGCATAACAAATTGGCATTTGGAAAGAGGGATCTTTAGAGCGTCCCTTAGAAACAGTGATAGTTTGTATTGATGTTTTGCCACTTAAATCCGGTCGCAAAACATTGAAAAGTACCCAACACATTTGCAGAAGGGAAAGGGACCCATTCCCTTTAGTGAATGTTTAAAAAAATGTATTAGGAAGCAGGGCACTGCAGCCATTTCTCAAACAAATTTAACAAAGATAAACTTTTCATTTTGAATCCAGACCCATTTTCTTTAAGATAAACAGGTTGCATTAAAAAAATACTTTATTTAAATGACATTAAAATATATGGTGGTCCATAGACCACAGCATTCAAAAATCCCTGTGATGAATTTTGATGAGGTATGTCGGATTGTGAACGTCTAAGAATCGGAATTAGTAAATAGAAACCAGCGTCGCAATCTCGACCATCCCTTCTAGCTTTCCACTCGCAAAGGTACTTTAAAATGCATATGACATCATACCTACAACCTTGTATGACATTTCTAATCTATTCTCTCTCTCACTCCATCACAGCACGTTTCTTTACTGACACCATAACCTGGTAACCCAAACACTGCACCCAGGAGCGACTTCAGATCAGCAGGAGGCACCTAACCGATCACCCATGAGAAATGAAATAAAGCAGTCCGCAGCTCACCCTGTGAGCAAGGCACTGGAAGTATTGTACAATAAATACACATAATTGTCCTCGCTCATCCTAGTTCTAGCTTCGAGTGGCCTTTATGCCTTTTGGAAGCAGCAAAAGTTCTATTTGAAGCAACTAAATTGCTCCTTCAAAGCAATGCCTGTCTCTCTGCTCTGACACATCCCGCTGCAAAGGATTACAGCCCAAAAGCGCGGCTCTAATGGGCCTGAGTGCTTGCACGCCATGTTCCCACAGCGATTTAATTAGCACTGTGGGAAGATCTCTGGTGCGGAGGCGGCGCGCGCCATCTGTCGGACAGGTATCAATTTGAACGCAAGAGGCAATGGAAGTAAAATAAAGGGCAGTTAGGACTTTTGTTTACACGAGTCAGAGATCAGGAGAGATCGCTTGTGTATGAGTGTTGGCCTGTCAAATGTGTCAAACGCGTTAGTTGCAGCGTAGACATAGAATGATGATCAGTTGTGTATCTGCAGGATGCATATGACCCAACCCCCCATCCCATTCTTATACCCGTGAAGGATTGCACGCATCACGGTTCTTTGCACTGTAGTGGAAGAGCTACAGAGACCTAGACGGGAGCATCAATATGATGTCACAAGAAGTGCATTCTGCGCTTGCCCAATGAAAAAGGAAAGGGGGGGCCGCTCGGCCCCCACACACGCATGGCTGGGCCCGCCCCCCTCCCCCCTCCTGATTGGTCTGGGTCCCACCGTTGACCCGGAAGCGGTGTGAGTGCTTCCGGGTCAAGGGGAAGGACCAGGAGGGTTTAGGAGGCCTGGGAGGCGCGGGAAGCGCCCTCTTGTACACGCGCTCCTCAGGCTCGCTCCTCGCCCCGCTGCAGGGGCCGCTAAATTTTCTCTTTTTTATTGCAGGCATTGGAGCCATCGTCAGGAGCGGCAGTCGTCTGCACAGCTGAGGCATTGGTTTCGAAGCAGGGAACGGCGGCATTTCGGGCTATTGTTTTTCCGAGCACAGCAGGCGCGGCAGGCGCGGCAGTCCCTCACGGAGTTCTGCCGTGGGACCTTGGGGCCAAGCGACTCCACACGCGGTATTTGAAGAGCATATGAGGTTTTTAACGGCACTCTAGGGGATGGCTGAGCGCACGCAAGTGTATTTGAGAGTCCCGGCCCACGAATAGGATGTAGGGGATTTTTTAAAGATCACGCGGTAATTTTAAGAGAATACGAGGAATTTATGATGGCACGCTGGGGGTTTGCTGCCCGCGTGCAAGCGTATTTGAGAGCCCCGGGCCACGATTAGGGACTCTCAGGGAGATCAGTGTTAACGCTCTCGGTGGGGCCACAAAGAGTAACCTGGTAACGCGACGATTGGTTGAAGGCTGCATACGAAGTGTGGTGGGACATTGCTGAACTTTCAACAGGAATAACAAGTGAAGCAGGGTTGGCCTTGGGTAACAATTCGAGGGGAGACAACAGCTTATAGCCCCTCAGGTGCTGCTATATATATTCTGCTATAGATATGAAAGCTACGTCTATATAACTGCAGGGGTGGTAAGTGAATTGTTAGGATATTGAAAGGCTGTTTGTTTTACCAAGGATACTTGAAGGGGCAAGATAGGGGTGAATTACATTGCATTCATTTGAAGCATGGAGTACTGTGCAGAACAAAAGGAGAGTGTTTCTTGCAACTACAGGGCTCGCTGTCGAGTTGAGCCAGGATTGTTTTTTAACATTTCTTTTGTCGTAGGCTTACAGTCAGGGGGCGCGGCGGACCGAGTCCTGAGGAGCGCACGTGGACGTCGTGATCCGAGGACACGGGCAGGCCTGCATTTCACTGCTTCTGGCAGGCCGCCGGGCTAGAGAGCGCTCGCCCAAGCACCCAGGCTAGCTGGCGTGTTGCGGTCACAGTTGCGTGGTGCATATAGCCGGCCTGGGAGCCTCCAACTTTGGACAGGTACAAGGCACATTGTGCCCATAATTAACGTGTTGTGCAGTGTAGGTGGTGCAGAACTGATAAGAAATGTCTGGTAAGCGGGGTGCAAGAAGTTCCCGCATGGAGCTCATGTTTCAGACCATGATGCGCAGAATGTCAGCGATGGACAAGAGATTGGGGAAAGTGGATAAGTTGGGGAAGACCGTGGCGGAATTGGGTGAGAGGTTCGAGGCACAAGCAGGGCCATCAGGGAGGCCCAAGCGGGTCATAGTGCCACCTTGACCCAGTGGGGAATTGGATGCCTCGCCTAAGTGTAGCAGAGCCAAGAAGAGTTATAGTCGCCCCCTCAAGTCACGGGTAGTAGGGGGGGTCCCCTGGGTCCCGGGCGGAGTGCCTGCATCACCTGAGACGCCCACACCAAACCCGCCAATCCCGACAAGTGCACCGGTAGCACCGGCTCCAGTCACACCACCGCCATCCATAAACTTAGTGCCAACAGTGGTCCCACCAGTAATTCCGGTCAGTCCAACCCCTGGGGTGGGTCAGGTACCCCAGAATTGGCAGCACAAATAGCGGCAGTACTCCCCTGATTGGGGATTGGGGGACTGTTACCCTCCGTGGCTGATCCAAGCACACCAATTTCTCCCTAAACAGGTTCAGCCAGTGATGCAGGGAAAGTCAAGAACATAGAACCAATGCGACTTGCTGAAAATGGTAAGGAGGTTGCTTTGCCGGTATTAGGGGAAGGCTCAATACCCTCCAGTGGGGAAAACCTGGCGCAACATGTCTCGCAGCGTGTAAAAGAAATGATTTGGGCAGACAAATATGTCAATATATTTTCATTGCTGATTGACAACAGGGAGTGGGAGTATGCTAAGTCACAGAAAGATATGATGTTGCCTAGCGAATGGCGGCCTCAGTTGTATAAATTCAGAGTGGAGGATACACTGATCAACTGGATCAGGGCTTTTTATGTATTTGTGGCGGTTTCCGCTGAACGTTCACCTTCCTTTCAGGTGGAGATGGCTTGTTATCAGAGTAGGATTACGATGTTCAGTGACAAACATGGGGGGGATGCTTGGAAAGAATATGACATAGCTTTCAGGAAAGCTAGAGAATTTGACAGATCTTTAGCCTGGGACAAAGTTGATTCCATTTCCTGGCATTCTCAGTTTTCAGGTAGTCAGTCGACAGGTGCTGGCACTAGCTGGAGCAAAGGATATTCGCCCAAGCCCCAGCAGCCCTTTCAGCAGCCCTTTCGGTCAGCACAAGGGGGGGATGCGGCCACTAAGGCCAGAGGCAATGCAGGCGGGAAGGGCGTGTGCTGGGATTTCAACAGACGAACATGCACGAGGGCAGTGGGCATGTGCAAATTCAGACACGCATGTTACATATGAGGCCACCCTTCCCACCCAGAAACAGCATTCCGTTAAAAGGGTAGTACTTCAGGTAACAGGGGGAAAAGGAAACCGGAATAGTGGGGGACACCCCCAGGTCGCTCACTTCCCCATTGACGTGTTGGCTATGATTCCTTAGCTGAATAGGTACCCATACCATGCCTCCGCAAGGATGCTGCAAGATGGTTTCACACATGGTTTTCGGATTCCAGAGGGAGGATATACCGCGACGCCGCAGTGTAGGAACCAGCTGTCAGTTAGACACAATCCTGGGGTGGTAGCAGCAAAAATTGAGAAGGAACTACGCCTAGGTAGGGTAGCTGGTCCTTTCAATGACATTCCAATACCTGATTTTGTTTGCTTACCCCTTGGGGTGGTCCCGAAGAAAGAGAAGGGCGAATTCAGACTCATACACAATCTCTCTACACCTAGGGCGCTTCATTGAATGATGCGATTGACGAGGGCATTTGCAGCGTAAAGTATGCGTCTTTGATCAGGCAGTAGAGATGTTGAGAGTTTTGGGCCCCGGGGCATTGATGGAAAAATCAGACATTGAATCCGCATTCAGACTGCTGCCAGTACATCCAGCTGACCAACACCTGCTGGGTTTTTCCTTTGAAGGCAAATATTATTTGGACATGTGTATGCCCATGGGTTGCTCTGTATCATGTGCATACTTTGAGACATTCAGTTCTTTCCTAGAATGGGTTCTGAGACAATCTACAGGGCACCAACATGTGATGCATCACCTTGACGATTTCCTGTTGCTGGGGCTGGCGGGCTCAAAGGAGTGTGCGTGGGCATTGCGTGAGTTTTGCGTGCTCATGTGTGCTTTTGGGGTTCCGCTGGCACCAGGAAAAACGGTGGGGCCATCTACATGTCTGGAATTCTTAGGCATCGAATTGGACTCTGTTGAGGGTTGTTTCAGGTTACCCAAGGAGAAGATTGCAAAATTCAGGGCAGCCCTAGAACAATGTTTGGTCAAGGAGAAAGTCACATTACAGCAGTTGCAGCAGACTGTGGGCCAGCTGAATTTTGCATTACGAGTCATACCTATGGCGCGCCCGTTTTCTCGCTCAATTGCACAAGCCATGAAGGGCCTGCGGGACAAACATCATCGCACAAGACTGTCAGTCGAAGTTCGCCAGGACATGCGGAGATGGATTGCATTCCTGGAGGACTTCAATGGCAGAGTAGTGTGGGGTGCCCCCACGACCTCCGCAGAGTTAGGTCTATGGACCGACGCTGCGTGCAGTGTGGGGTTTGGTGCCATACTTGGCAACAAGTGGGTGGCACAAAAGTGGCCCGAATGGTGGGAAGAAAGCGGTTTGACAGCAAACATTGGGTTTCTGGAACTCTTCCCAATATGGGTTGCTTTAATTGTGTGGCCTGATCAATTGTCCAATCGATCCGTAATTTTTTGGTCGGAAAAACATGGCTGTAGTGGAATGCATCAATCAGCAGGCAGCACGGTGTAAGTTGATACTCTGCCTTATGAAGGAGATTGTGCTAAGATGCATGAAGTTGAACGTGCAATTCAGGGCCAAAGATGTTCCAGGGGTCTTGAATAACGCAGCTAACGCCCTTTCTCGCTGTAAGATGCAGGTATTCAGGGAACACCTACCAGCTGCAGAGGCTTCACCAGCACACTTCCCAACAACACTCTGGCAGATTGGTGCCCCCAACTACAGAACCTCGTGGCAGCCAGCCAAGCTCCCAGGACCAGGACAGCTTATGAAGGGGCGTTCAGGTCTTACTGTAATTTTCTGGGACAGGATTGGGAGGCCAAATGGGATCAGGAGGAAAACTTTACTTGGTATATGGACACATTGCACAAGGAGGGGCGCTCAGCTGTGACAGCTAGCCGACACAAGGCAGCTGTTTCTTTCTTCGCACAGGCATAGGGGGCCAGGGATCCTACGAATAGCTTCTTGGTACGAAAGGCGTTGAGGTGGTGGCGGCGCCTACAGGCAAACACCACTGATGGCAGAAGTCCAATAGGTTTAGAACAGTTGGCAGTGGTACTGGATGCCCTGCCTGACACATGCAACTCTTTGGGGGAGGTACTCCTATTTAAAGCTGCCTTTTCCTTGGCATTTTACGGGGCATTGCGTGTAAGTGAACTAGTGGCTAACAACAAACTGGACAGGTTAGGTGGCCTTCAGTTGGTAGGCACTACGATACGGGACGAGTCAATGTGGGTTACCATTAGGAAATCAAAAACTGACCAGGAGGCCCGGTGGGATAGTTTGGCGCTGCACCGGGTGCCGAACAACCCGTGCTGCCCAGTGTCGCATGTGGAGGCGTTCATCAGACAACGGGCGGGCATGGCAATGGGAGCATTGTTAATACATGCGGACGGTACCCCTTTGACCAGGTTTCAGTTCCAAAGAGTGTTGGCAATGGCAATCGCCAAAACGGCTTTGAACCTCAAGGATTTTGGAACACATTCTTTCCGGAAAGGGGTGGCCACCGAGGCCACTGCGAGAGGGTTGCATGCCAACAGTGTGAAGAGGAAAGCGTTATGTGCGGCTGCACGTGTTGTGATGGCCAACTACACCACCGTGACACCTGCCTTGTTATATGTTTATCTTTCAGTTTCTCAAGCCTGTGACGCAGGGTGGAAACTACTGCAGGGTCATCAAATGCAACCACCAGCAACGCGGCAACTGCAGGAAGACAAGAAGAGGACACATGTAGTATGGGTTGTTGGTCATTCTTATGTGAAGCGTGCTAAACCATTTTTCCTTTCAGGAGCGTTTAGACGGAGGGCGGAGAGCGGGGTTTTCGATGTTTCCTTTCATGGCAGAGGGGGGCTCTGCCTTAGCCAGCCTAGGGGCTTCATTTCCAACTTGCTTGAAGGACACACCCCACCGCCCTCAGTGGTTATCCTACACCTGGGGGGGGGATGATTTGGTGACGCTGGGCAGAAGGGTCTTGTTGGAAGAGATTATCTCAGCAGCGGGTTGGCTGGTGAAGTTGCTACCGGGTAGCACCATAGTGTGGTCACATTTGATACCTAGACGTCAGTGGATGGGAGGGGAATCAGTTAGGGCGTTGAATCACTCGGTAAAGAGGGTCAACAACAAGATTGAGAAGCTCTTTCGAACACCTCAACTGCAGGGTATCCCACATGGGTGCATCTGGGGAGATCAGCTCTACTTACTGGATGGGGTCCACTTGACTGAGGCAGGCAATGACCTATTAGTAAGGAACATACTGGCATAGTTGGAAGGTTTTGCGAGGTAGGTATGACCTGTCTGTGTAGGCATTTTGGGGGGGGGACCAGATAGTTGGTCAACTATGCTGGCCTGTGGCGGTAAGGTCATAATCGGTGAGCAGCAATTTAAGGTCCTTAGGGGGCGGCACCATTATCGAATGAGGACGCCCCGGGGGAGGGGCCAATGGTCTCTCCTAGAACTTCAGGGGCAGGATATCCACTTTTTTATTTATTTATTTATTTATTTATAGAGTTTTGTATAGCGCGGACAAGACCCGTGGGTATCAGAGCGCTTAACAAGGAAAGAATAACATGTAGACATTATGGTAGCAGTAAATCACAAAAAACATAATTATGAGGTAGAAGGTAATGTACTGTATAGACATGTTAGATATATACTTCCTAATGTCTGTGCAATTAGCAATTGGTGACGAACTACGCTTAGCTTGTGTCGTGGTAATGGTACAAGCATGGAGAGGTAGAGTAATAAGGTAATTCAGTGCATATAAGGATAATATGGTTAAATAAATATAGTGAGGTAGCAGTTATAAAGATTATGACTGTGAGATAGAGTATAAGTTCCCAGGTATGAGAGGAAAACAGTAACATGACAATCCTCGACTTGACCATGGAAAGCAGACCGTTGTCGGCCCTCAATTTTCCAAATGTTCCAAATTTTCGATGAGGGCCATCCTCTGGTAGCGTAAATGATCATCCCAGTAAACAGACGGATTCTCTATGTAGGGAATTTACTCATCAAGTGAGACTTAAGTTCCCGTTTGAATGTTACTGTGTTTTGAATTTTCCTGATGTTTGGAGGTAGTGAGTTCCAGATTCTAGGGGCAGCTCCGGAGAATGCTCTGTTGTAGGTCTTTATCTTGTGGAAAAAGGCTGGTCGCAATAGGAAGTCTTTTGTGCTTCTAGTTGGTCTGTTGCCTCCTGAAGGCATAAGTTTCTTGGCAAGGTATCTAGGCATGTTGTAGTGGACAGCTTTATGTGTAATACAGGCCATCTTCATTTGAATTCTGGCCTCGTAAGGCAGCCAGTTTAGAGCTTTCAGGTGAGGAGATATGTGATCGAATTTCTTCGTTCCAGAGATGAGTCTAGCCGCAGCGTTGAGGCAGGCTTTTAATGGAGCTGTGGAAGTTTTCGGTAGGCCAGCTAATGTGGTGCATCCGTATTCGATCCTCGAGATAACTAGAGATTGGATGGCCAGTTTTAGATCTGTTGCTGAGATAAAGGGTTTCATTTTTCTTAGGTAATTTAAGTGGAAGCGGGCGCTCTTGGCCATTGAGTTGATGTGTTCTTTCATGTTGAGGTTTTACTTGCTTGGAAGGGTGCGGGGGAGGGAGTCACGCTTTCCTTGGGCTGGCACGAGTGAAAGGGATCTCCTTTTTGGTTAAATGGAGTTCACGGAGCGTACGAGGGTAACCAGGAGAGGCACGTACTCTCCCGGTAACCGGGCCCTTGTTGCGCATGCACACTCATACGTGAGGGCATAGCTGGAAAAAGGATCTGACACTGGTTAACGACCTTACCGTAGGCCCAGAAATTATTAGAATGCAAAAATAGATACGTAGGATGTTAGATTCGGTTAGGAACACGCTGTATTAGACATTTGTTAAGGTTAGCCCTTCATACCTGTCTACTTTGCTGTACATCTAATGTCAGAATGTGTGCATTTAATAATTATGTAAATAATGTTTATTTTACGCAATTTTTATTTGTTTTCATATTTTAATAAATACGGCCGGGGGGTCGTGAGACCCCCTGCCTTCCAAAGAAATCCCTTGCCTGGCTAAATTACTACGGGGATTGTATGTGGTGATGCATGATAGGGAGGGGGTGGTCGGTAGTCCCAGACCATGTGTTGAACTCGGAGCATGTATTTGACGTCAGGCCCTGGAAAAACGGCAGGGTAGGCGATGACGTGAATGTGGTTATCCTTGAGCAAACCCCCATATGAGAAGGCGGTGGAACCAAAGCTTATACAATCAACAAGGCTGCTAAACAGTTGTCATGCATTATCTGCCTCTTGCATGTGATGTGCGCCGCTACCTCTCCAGTGAGGACTGGGCTAATCACCTTTTAACAAGTGAATACATATAAATAAAATGCTTGCAGAGCAATATTTGAATGGCAGGACTAGAGGTGCCAACGTATTTGGCGCACATCCAGAGCTGTGGAATAGGAGCCTGTAGATTACTTGTGCGACTCATGGCTCGGCGGCACCCACAACCCAGGGGTGGGGGGGCAGGCCGAACACTTTGCCAGGGCCAGTTTTGGTTTCCAGTCCGGCCCTGTGTGTAACGTTTACATAGAATGACAGTATCACAGAGTAGTGTAACAATCACCTGGTAAATCCATTAACATGCACAAGATGTTGAGTCAGATCAATTCCGGATTAGAGTGTATACCATTGGATTAGGGAAAGCTCTGCTCAACTGGACCCTTAACTGCAATTGAGAGGCAGTATTTTTATGTACTTATAATTTGCCATGGGGCTTTCTGAACCTAATAATGTTATAAGTCAAGTGTATTTTCCTTACTGTAGGGCTGTGTCTATAACTTGATTATTGGACCCACCCCAGTGCCTCACTTACTCCTAAGAAGGATGAAACTATGGTAGCACCTAATCGTGCCCCCTCCACTGCCATATGTTGGGAAGCAAGCAGTGGCCATGAACACTACTTGTAAAGGCAGCTGTTGCTCGAAGACACCTGCATGAGGACATCATCTCTTCTGACCTTGCTACATGAGGACTGCAAAGTTCATGGGAACTGTAGTCCAGGTCCCGTGATTCATGGAACTGTTTCCATCACTCTCTCAAGTCATAACATAGACCCCACAGTTTATGTATTGAAGCCCCTTAGGGCCTTAGTTATTGACTTTTCAATGAAAATCTATTAGTGCATAAGGCATGTTGGCTGTATGCGGAAATAATCAACTTTGTTGTCTTCATCTCAAAGTGCCCAAGGTTATAGGGCTAGAGGTGATGTTAGTTTTGAGATGCTTCGTCGCCCAGTTAATGTGTAACTGTAATGTTAATTAAACAGTAATTTGTACTCTATACTACAGAATAGAGTGTAGGGAAACAGATCGGGGGTATGTATACATAGATCAACCTCCATGGTGCGGACTGGAAATATTTCCTGTCCTGCCGGTACTGGCGCAGTATTTGGTCAGTCTTTCAAACTAACGACCATTCTACCTCATCGTTAAAGGCCTTATTGGATGTGCCCA
The DNA here is from genome assembly GCF_964263255.1 of Lissotriton vulgaris. Lineage (NCBI taxonomy): Eukaryota > Metazoa > Chordata > Amphibia > Caudata > Salamandridae > Lissotriton > Lissotriton vulgaris. Next base: position 1,684,458,691 of record NC_141685.1, read on the forward strand.
GATGATAGATCCATCTTTGCTCAGCTCTAAAAAGAGTGCCATACATTCTGTTTAATTTGCTCAATGATGGTTCATACAAAATCCTCAGCGGCATAACTTTTTTTCATTAAAATTCCTCATTAATTTAGTCGGATTCTTCTGGCATCTGAACGTGCTTCGATGTTCATTGATCTAAGTGTTGCTTTTCTTGTGATCTTGCCCACATATCTTTCTCCGCAGATATAAGTCAGCATACACACAAAATCTTTGGAGTCACAGTTGGTAAATTTCTTTAGAATCCACAGTGTTCTATTGTTTTTGACCTAGATCCTACTCTTTGGTTTTTTTTGTCAGCTTGCATGTACTGCAGTGTTCGCAGGGTGCATTTCCTGCTGGGGCTGGCGCCTTCCATAGTATTGGTATGTCTCTATGTATCTTCTCCAGTTTGGGGAAGGTATGAGCCAATTCATCCTTGATGGATTTGCCCAGTTTTGAGAAGTACCTTTTGTCTGTGCAAATTCTTCTTAACCTGAGGAATGGTCCTACTTTGTAAGGTTTTCGGATGGCTACTGTTGTATTGAAGTAGATTTGTAATGTGCTTCAATGTGTAAGGGGGTTCTCATATGGAGTAATCCTCAAGTCCAGGAATGCTATCTTGTTTGTACTCACAGTCATTGTGACTCTCAGGAACTTGTTTGCGCTCTTAATCCATGTTAAAAAATCATTGGTCAAGGCCATTGTCCCGGACCAAATTATGAAGATGTCATCTATGTAGTGCTTCCAGGCACTTATGTGATCATGGGATGGGTTGACTCACTGTATATGTGATCCTCCTGAAAGCATGCATAAACAAACATGCTATACTGGGGAAAAAAGCACTGCTCATAGAAGTCCCATGGGTCTGCAAGTAGAACCGTACTTCAATTTTGAAATAGTTCTTTACCAAAGCTGTATGCGCGCAGTCCATAACTAATTCTCGTAGGGTTTTGGAGCTCCACTCGACCTGTTATAATAGATGGTCCAGTACTCTTAATAATTCCTTTTGGGGAATGCATGTGTACAAAGCTTCGACGCCTAACGTCATGAGTATCTGACATTCTGGGTTAAATTCAATGTGGCTAAAGGGGTTAAGCATATCTTTGGTATCCTGCACATAGGATGGCAATATTTTACCAAGGGTCTCAGGGAATAATCAACAAACTTTGATAGTGGTTCTAGTGCTGATTAAGCCTGGGCATAGTGAGCGTAGTAGAGAAGAAACTGTGAAACTCTGCGTAGCTCCGCTATGCCACCCGCCTCCCACCGCCCCTAATAACAATTGATTTAAAATGAAATAAACTCACTTTAAAGTAAATTTAAAGCACTCACCTGAGCTGCGGAGTCCCCGGGCTGCCCTCCTCTTCTTCATCGCCGTCCATGGGAAAACTGCTCATGCGCGGACGAATATGCATGCGCGGACGCACGCGCATGCGCAGTTTTCCCATGGACGGTGATGATGAGGAGAAGGGCAGCCCGGGGACGCCGCAGCTTAGGTAAGTGTTTTTTATTTACTTTAAGGTGTTTTTATTTCATTTTAAATCAATTGTTAAAAGGGGTGGTGGGAGGCGGGTGGCGGCCAACTCCTCTCCGCCGCGGAGTGTGCGGAGATTTGCCTACTCTGCATTCTCTGTGGAACACGGAGTAGGCAAATCTCCGCACACTCCGCGTTCAGAGCGGAGTTCTCCGCCTACGGTTAGTGCTGATTTGATTCCTATCACAATTGGACCTCCTGGTGGTGGGGTTTTTCCTTTATGTATTTTGGGCAGGACATAACAGTATGGGATAATGTTTTTTTCCATTAGAAAGTCTGCTTCCTGTTTTGTGATCCACTCTTGTTGTTCAGCTTCTTTAACCATGTATGTATTATCCTCAACAATCTCGTTTGTTAGGTCTTTCTCCAGTCTCTTGTAGTTCTTCCTGTCACTTATAAGTTTTACACATTCTTGTCTGTGCATTTCCTTGGGGAGGATAACCACTGCCCCTCTTTTGTCTGCAGGTTTATTAATGACTTCCCTGTTGTTTGATAGATCTGTCAAAGGTAGTCTTTCTGCTTTTGAAGTATTGTGGAATTGTTGGTTCCAGCTAGTCTTCAGGGAGTTGATCTCTTTCGTGACAGCTTTTTCAAAGGTTTGAACTCCGATGGGTAGGCAGTTTATAGGGGTATTGAAGGTGGATGTAGGGCAGTGTTTTGCTTCTTATCTTCTATTAGTTTGCCTTGAGAAAAGGTTTTTAGCCTTATGATATGGAAAAATTCTGCCATCAACTTTCTAAGAGTAAATAGGTCTTGCCCACGTGTTGGAACAAACCCTAATCCTTTGTTCAATGCTTTTTGTTGTAGTTCAGAGAGGACCACCTCTCTAAGGTGACCACTACATTTGGTCTGTGCTCTTCCCTGATTGCGGGGCCGAATCCCTCTGATCCTTTCTTTCTTTGTGTAAGTTCCATTGTTCCCTTGACTTATCAAATCAGGAGGTTCCGGAAGCCCTGTGGTAAATTATAAGTACATAAGAAACCTGCCTCTCGCTTGCAGTTAAGGGTCCAGTTGAACAGAGCTCTCCCTAATCCAGTGGTATATACCCTGCATTGATACGACTAAACATATTGTGCATGTTAATTGATTTACCATGTGATTGTCACACTACTCTGTGATACTTACATTCTATGTAAACGTTTCACAATAACTATATTCACACAGAGATTAGACTTGGGATGTAATTGGTCGTAAGCTTGGCTCATTTACCCACATTCCAACTAGAGTTTATTTTGTTATACTTAATAACTTCGAAAGAATACTACATCATTATTAGCCTGGTGGTATCGCATATGAAACTAACCTTTATTCCACCAGTCTGTCACAGGGAAGGTGATGCCCCCCACATCTGGCCATGATGCCCGTAGAACATTTTAAGTCAGGTAAGTGAATTACAAAACGAAATAAGTTGTGCATGAATTGTTTTATGGAAATACAAACTTATGGTTCCTTAAAGAGGCAGGTTTTAGACCGGTGCCCCCCCCCCCCCCACATAGTAACACAAATGATGGTGCAAAGCTTCAGATGTGCACTCTTATGTTTAAAAAAAATGCTACAAGTGATTAACTATATGCTGGAAAATTAAATTAGGTGACTGCAACCAGAGGGTGAACCTCACGTTTTTTTCCCTTCTATCCACTTTATAGAAACCTTGTCAGCAATATCAGTACTGGTAAAAATTAAAAAAAAACTCAGTGGTGTTATTTGCATTGTTATTTTTAGTTATTTTTTTAATTATAATAAAAAAAAATGTTTACATACCTTCTAGGCATCATAGTGGTGGTAGAATGAATACAAGGAGCTGGTAGGGTGTCAATAGCTCCCCTCCCTATTATCATTTGTACACATGGGGCGTCAATAAACCACAGTTGAGCTTTATATTACCCTGAAGAACACCCAATACCTGCTCTAGGTGATTTTATAAGGGTTGAAACATGTTGGTAATTACATTCCGCAAGCTTAAGTGTTTGATTGATTACATATTGTGACTGGTATTTGAGTATTTTAACTATACCAGAGGTACTCTAGAATAAGCTAATGTTTGAGTGTACCCTTAGGTATGATGATTTCCCTTCTTGTCCAAATAAAAGGACCCAAGACATTGTCCTAACAACAGATTTCTAAGAACTCCCAGGGTTCAGATTAGCTGCCCTCGTTTGAGTCACCTGGAGTGGCATTGCTCCTACCCCAGTGTGAGAGGTCATCAAATGATGAAGCATGCCTTAATACGTTAAGAGTGAGATGACCTCTAAAAAATCTTTTGATGATCCCCTTGCATAAAAACTTAGAACTGTGAGACACCAGTTCACATCTTTTAACCCTCAAGTAGTTTTGTGTTTTGTAGTTAGTGTCAAGGGATATACTTGAGTGGTGTACCTCCTCGTCTATTTTCTTGTGAAACCCCACTTATCAACTCCCTTAAGGGATGCCTAGTTTTGCAGCCATCTGCCTCTCCATAGGGGTGTTTCAAGGGTAATCCTCCGATCCCATCTGTTGGGACGGAAAGTTCCTCTGCATGGTTAAAGACATGTATCCCTGCTCTGATTACTCAACTGTACTGTTGTCTGGATCCCTAATGCTGATTTTTATGTCATAGGTCAACATGGAATGATGCGTGTGCTCCGTGATATAGGTCTTTCTTGTGGATTGTGGTCTTATTGGTCCGGGAGGGGCACCTAAAGCGCTACCCTCATAGTGGTAGAAGGCTACGCATTCACCAAAAGTTAAGCAGCATGTGCACAGTTGTGGCAGCATACTGTGTAGTGATCAGTAGTAGTGAACAGGTTCTTTTTACCCTGTGTTACCGGAGGGAGGCCTACAGGCTCACTCACCTTTTTAAAGATTCAGCTGCTGTATACTTAACAGCCCCCTGGCCTACATCAAGTAGATATGAGTGCTGTGCAGTGGAGGAGAAGTGACTCTGCGCTGGATGTATGCGTGTCTGAGAAGGGTGCAGTACAGGGATAGAGCAGTACTGTGTAGTACATGTGGGATTACTGCATGTGCTGAGCGTTTTAATGCTTGTGAGTAATACATGACATGAAAGGTGCAGTGCTGTGTAGTGCATGCACAATGGAATCATGTACTGTGTGTATGTGTTCTTGTGTGAAATACAATACATGAAGGATGAAGTGAAATGCAGTGCACATGGTGAGTATATGTGCTGGCAGAGAGTATGTTTGTAAATAACACACTCTGGTAAAATACAAAAAGGTTTGCCAAGCGCAAGATGATCGCTTGAACACAACTGTGGTAGAGGAAGGTCTCTGATAAGCAGAGTGGAGACTTCCAGCGAGGTATGCTCACGTGCCACACAAAGAGAGTGGTAATATGTTACAAATGTAGCTGCAATATCTGTTGCACCAGAGAGTGTCACACCCGGGTCATCTATTAGGGACAGAATCAACTGGAAAACACTTCTTTAGTCTCCAGCCAGTATAATAGGTAACCTGATTTATCTCCCCATTTGTACACTCTCCTCATCCAGGCCCCAAGCACTGATGGGCCTCGTCAAGAGAAAGTTGTCAGAGAGATACCCTTTCTACAGCTGGGTGACTTTGCACTTGTTCAATTGGTTCACCGTGGATATCACACTCAAGGGCTATAAAACTGGCCTCTGGTCAGTTTATCTGCTAATGTTTCTCCCTCTCTTTACCCCCTAAATATGAACTAGCAGTTCCCCATTAGCGTAGCTTTTTCTGCCACGGCTACTTTGTCTATGTTTAGATCAATGTGTTACAGCAAACAAATGATGAACGGAATGCTGACAATAAAAAATTTCTCCCACAGTCAAAAGATCTGGTTTAAATCCATGGTTCTTTTGCCCACTACGCCCACTACGCCACCCCAGTTTGGATCCAGCCATATGCAAATCAGTCTTGACCCTGTGCCCCATGGGAACAGTTCAGGCCGAACTGCCAGGCCAGGTCCGCCCTGGACTGGAAACAGGATCTGTGACTGGGGGTGTGTGGAGAAGTGTGGCTCAATGATGAGAGCGGCAGACCCTGATGTAGAGGTCTAGCCCGGGACCAGGGTTCAATTCCCCACCTCGGCGGGTCTTGGGCTCAAAATTCCACGGACCTGATAATTCTCGCCTCGGTGCCTATTCTAATCATGGAGTCCCACTCTGCAACTCTGGGCAATAGCTTGCTTAATCTCCACAACGGCCCCCACAACGCTAAGGATGCCTGGCCTCCACCATGGGGGTGCCCAGGAGTGGGCGCCTCACAGGGAAAGCCAGGATGGGTTCCACAGCGGTATTCGTACAAGCGCCTTGAGACCCTTGCGGGTGAGTAGTGCGCTATACAAGTATCAATTTACAATTTACAATTTCTCTGAAAAGTTTCAGCGCTCCGTCCATCATCTCCTTGTGTTTGCTTTGTTTGCCCTAAGTTGGCAGGGTATGCTCAGACGTGGGTACCTTGCTCACTTTGCCCCTGGATTCAAGGTAGCTTGGCTGATGAAGGGTGTTAACCACGAACCGGTCCCAGGAAGCTTGTTTCCGGGTCAGGGAAGACTTGGCTTGGCAGTTCTGGCTGGACTGTTCTCATGAGGCGCAGGGTCAAGACTGATTTGCATATAGCTGGGTCTGACCTGAGGTGACGAAGTGAGCTAAAGTATGATGATAAATTCAACTCAGATCTGTGACTGGGGGTGTGTCTGAAAAGTTTCAGCGCAGCATCCATCAGCTCCTTGTGTTTGCTATGTTTAGATCAAAGCAGGCTGTAAGTTCTTGGACAAGAAAATGTGTAAATTGTTTATCTGTTGGACACCATTTATTGAGCCTCATAGACCAAGTGGGGCCTATAACCCCAAAATACAATATGCAGGGTCATTGTCAGAGGTGCCCAGAGGTAAAATAAGGGAGCTAGTCATTTGGATAAGATAAGTGACAGGGAGTAACATGAGGTTAATGCGGGACATCATTTAGTGCGCTGCCGACAAATAGGTATACACTCGGGAATGGGGGTTCTATGCCCCCCAAGCATCCCAGATGGCCAGACCCTTGGCCCAGTTACGTATCCCTCCTTTATGTCCACCTCCTGACCCCAAGGCCCAGTACAGTCCACCTCTGGAGTCATAGTACCATCAAAGTGGCTCCACATAATGGTGATATCCTGGGGTAACTGCAGCGCTGTATGCTTCCTTCCTAAATAATCGCTTCTCTGTCTTTAAATTTCAGTATCTTTGTAATGAGACGGCATGGAGAGACCCCAGGTGAGGCTTCTATACCAGAGACATATGAGCTTATTCACTGATGAAACAGGCAGGGAGCCCAGAGTGAATCCATTATGTAATCCATTCTTCAAGGAAGCTTTCCAGAGTAGAAACCTCCACCCCTTCAAGGAACCAACAATTTGAAGGTTGTAGCATTGTGCCCCATTTTCCGCATCTTTCACGTGGTTTTCCAAAATCCTCTATCGTGTTGAGAGACAGGAGACCACAGATTTAAGTTCCTGCACTATATCTTCCAATGCTGAGATATGACCCTCTGCTTCAGAGACTCTATCAGCTACACCTAGGAGATTTTGGCACAACAGAGAGACCTCGGTCCACACCTCCTCAACATCAAATTCAAGTGCAGAGCGGGATACATGAATGGCCTGAATCATAGTCCCTGGGTCATCTGTTCTGGTGATGTAAGAGGAATGATCATCAGTTTCTGGAACATCCCGGGTTCCCAACGTTGGGGCTGTGAATGTATCCATTCTACTTTGTGTTTGGGAGGTGGCGGGTTAATCCCATCCCATAGTTCTGAGTCGTGGTAGGATAAGTTGCCATGGGTGATAGGTTAGAGGAGTAGTGTACCACCTGTTGAAGTCTGCAAGTAAAAGAGGCAAATCAGCAGCCTCTCCAAAGCAACCACAAATCATTCAGATGCAGTAAAGAAGGGCAGGATTTTTATTCTCATTGGAGGTACTTGCACCACTAGTGTGTGATAATGGGCATCACCTGCAGTTGAGGGTCCACCCCAAAGTGTCTGCTTGGTAGTCATTTATAAATTTGACAGGTGGTTCCTTCGGCATGGGCTCTGAGTAATTTACTCCTTACCTTTGACAGAACGATGGGCAATTTGTCAGAATATAAATCAGGCCTTACGGGTCTCACATACCAAAAATGCATTTATTAAATGTGGTTGCAATTTTTGCCTTTGTATGTTGCTAACTGACCTATGTACTAATAATTCAGTTAAAAAAATACAGAATCCTAGTAGGTTACAATTGGACATAACTCATCAATGTTATTAGGTAGGTCAGAAATTGCGACCAACTATGATTGTATACAATCACAGGGATGATCACCTTCTGTTACCACAGACTACTGCCTTCTGCTAAAAATGTTTGATAATATTCACAAAGGGGCAGGAGCCCTTAGGGACCCTTTCCTTTTTGCACATTGGTTACCTCCTCCTTTGAGGTGATAGTAAAATGTTAATGCTTTGCCACAGGATTTCGGTCGCAAAACATTAATACATACTAAAGTGAATCTGTATTTGGAGGCCGCCTTTAACATGTCTCTTCAAAATATCAATTCATAATAGTTTCCTAAACCTATTGAATGATTTGAAAACCCTTTTTGGAATCTTTAAATGGGCTTAGTAAATTTCAAAAAGGGTTATAGCATTTGTAAATCCTGTGATTTACTGCATCAGAGGGTTTGTGAATAATAAACACCCATAGTACATGAGGCTCTAAATATCATATCTCGAATTCCATTTGTGTCCCTACAAACCAAGGGGCAGCGACAAATAAATGTATGATAAAAAATAACTCACATCCTCACACATGATATTGTAACACTACCCACACAGGTTACATGGCAGACACACACTTTTACATGTTAACACTTCCTGCGGACTATTTTTTGTCTGTAATATCTTGGCCCATGATGTTGGACCAATTATCATTCAGGACAGGAAAATGTATAGTGTGGGAGTACAGGAGGGTTCCATAGCGTACTGCAAACACTCATCTGTCATACCTGTGTGTAAATAGTGTCTGTTAGGGAGGGTGTGCCACTAGCTCAGTTTGGTTTGGCCCCCCATTGTGTGCCTATTGCATTGGCCAGTGCATTGTAGTTCAGGGATTGGCCCTCTTCTGTGCCATGTTCTTCCCCGAGTTCCTGTAAAGTCAGTAGGGAATTATGCATGTATGTCACCTAGTGTTGAGAACCTGCTTGAGTCCATGGGCTAACAATGTGGTGTTCTGTCAGAGTGCTGACGGCTGGTAGTGCACACAGTGGGGGAACCAGTGAGTATGTAATAGGATCGCTCCCAGGTTGGATGTACGCACGACAGCAATGCTTAGCTGTCATGGCCAAACTCCTCTACACAGAGCAACCCACCGGAGGTCCAGGAGACAGTCCAGTATTTGGCAGTCCCTTAAATTCCTGAGGATGACTGACTGCTTAGGGCTGGGATTTCTAGCAACCCACTACAATGGCCACTGCAGTTGAACAGCTGCATAATAAAGTTTGAAGTTGGGGGTGCCCAGTCTCCCCCTGCTTCAGCGTAGCGTTCAGCTCCCTGAAGTGCCACTCTCTTCATGTCCTCCTAACCCCGGATCAGGTTGGTGAGGATAGAATTCACATCCCTAAAAAAGCGTTTGGACAAATGGACAGGTGTTGCTGGGAAATCATACGATTGTTTAGGCAGTACCAGGATTTTGGCTATCGCCACTCTACCCATAGGCGATAAGTGTAATGATCCCCGAAATGTTAGGTGGCTCCACTACTTGTTGGCTTCCACCACCCCCAAGTTCCCCTGTACTACCTCATCCTCATAGTAGCATAGGTTTATCCCCTGATACTCAAATGTGTTTCACTGCCATACCATATCCAAGTACGGCTGTGGTGTGAGACTGCCTACAGGCAATAAGCAGGATTTGGTTCATTTTAGTTTTAGGTGAGAAATCCTCTTGAAAATATTCAAACATTTCGATCACTTGTGGGAAGCATCCATGGGCATCACACAGGTAGACCAGTGAGATAGCCTCCCAAGTGTTGCCGCTCAGGATCTCCCATTGTGAGCCCTGTAGGTGAACGAGGCAGCAAAAAGTTGCCTGGTCCCCCTGTGTACACGAAACAAAGCAGATATCTCTCTGCCCATGCGGACTCGGACTATTGGATTGGTGAAGATTAGCCCAATTCAGGGCAGGCTTTCTGGGCCAAGCCCATCCTCTCCAGCCAAAACTCATCCTCTCCAGCTCTGTGGTTTAGTAGGGCCACCTCAAGGTGTCGAAAGCATTTTCGATATCGAGGGATGACATTGTGGGGGATACATTTGTATGCTCGTTTTCTTCCATTATTGGGAATAGACTTTGTAGGATCATTTATGCTTCGTAAGAAGCAATTTTCATCAGTATGCACCAACATGACGAGAAGTGGTTTGTTTGTTCACAATATCCTTCCATAGAATCTTGTTGGTATTGAGGAGAGATAGCGGTCTGTACGAAAACACCTTTCGAGGCTCCATGCCGGGTTTGGGAAGTTTCCATGATCATTGCCTTGCCCATGGTCTCTGGTAGGGTGCCGTTATCCTTGGCCTGTTGGTACAGTTGCAGGAGTTTCGGTGCAGGTCTTGGAGAATTAGAACTCCATGGGGAGTGCATCTACTCCCGGGGTCTCTTTGCATGCTCTTTGATCAATTGTGAGATGAAGTTCCTTGATCGTTAGTGGTTCATGCAGTGTATAGTGTTGTACGGCGTCAAGCCATGGAATATGGATTCTGCCCAGGTACTCCTGTAGAGAACAGCCATCAGTCTCTGACCCTTTGTACAGCAAACAATGGTAGTCTTGGAAGACTTTATTCATGTCGGCCTATACATTCAGAATTTCCCAAATTGGAGACCTAATAGTGGTCACTTGGGACCTGGGGTCTTCTGAGCACAGCAGCCATGGCAAAACCCATACAGCCCTGTTCGGACCTGTGTGTTGTCTGGCTATGAATTTTGCATAGTCTAATTAACCCAGCATGGTCACTGAAGATCTGTGTTCTCTTCTAAGGGAGAGGTGATAACACTGCATTTGACCCATTGTGCACCTCTGGCTCTTGGAATGTGTGTTCTAAATCTAGAGTCTTTGTGCATAGCACTCATTTAACGCCATACAAGGATTTAATGCAGAGGCCCCATATAATTGCTTGAAAGATATCCCATTCAACCCCTCTGTTATGTTATGTTATGTTAACATTATTTATATAGCGCACAGCTGCCCCAGCAAAGGGGCGTCCTGGCGCTTAGACAGATACTATAACATAACACGCAGGAAGAGAGGAAAAAAAGGGGAAGTGACTACTCAAGAACAGGAAACAAAAAAGTTTTAATAGCACGCCTGAAGGTGGACAGGTCATTCAAAGCTCGGATGTGCACCGGGAGCGAGTTCCACAGCCCCGCGGCAAGCACCCGGTAAGAGCGGCCACCCATTCTACTGAGTTTGAAACGGGGGCAGACCGCCAAATGAAGAGCCTCCGATCTCAAAGATCTAGAAGGGATGTAGGGGATGAGCAAGTTGGCAAGAGCCGGCGGCGAGGAGAGCTTCATGATTTTAAAGGCCAGACAGAGCGCTTTAAACTTAATCCTCTGTCTGATCGGCAACCAGTGAAGGGCAGAGATAGTGCCGGAAGCAGAGAAATGTCTGGGAACACCAACAATGGCCCGCGCCGCAGCATTCTGTACCCTTTGAAGCCTGGATGCCTCAGCCTGGTTTACCCCTAACATCAGCGCACTTCCGTAGTCCAAGGCAGTCCCCTCGTTCTTCTCAAGCTCAGCTAAGTGCGAGCCTATTATTTCATGGAATACCCTGTCCTGTAAGGCTGGCGTACACAGTTTGCCCCAGTGTATCATCATCTTTAAGGAGTTGTGATCAGACTGTGTGCAACCAAGATACTCAATGCTTGAGGTGTGGGGTGGCATGTCTGTGTTACACAGCAAGAGATTGATTTTAGTGTGCAACTGGTGAACTGAGGAATACAGTGAGTATCTTGTCACATCTGGGTGCACGGACTGCCAAATGTGCATGTGCCTATGATCGAGCAGAGCTTTCAAGCCTTGTGCAGTCCTCACCCTGGTTGTGCCCTGCAGCAGGGGAAGGGCTTGTCTACTGTGATATTGTGTACAGCATTGAATCTCCACCCCATATGCTTGGTGCTGAAAAATCTTGTACCAGTGAGGGTGGTAAGTTTGTGAGGAATTGCGATTAGTTACTATTGGGAATGTACACCTCCACCAGCATAATCAATGCCCTGTCCAGTGATCCCCCCACCACCACGTACCACCTATATGGGTCGATCACTCTGTGGGTAATAACCAGAGGCACTGTTGGGGCCACCAATATAAGCACCCCCCCCTGGCGTGTGCTGAAGAGGAGGTGCCACTGATTTTGGCCCTCCCTCATTATTGTAGTTTAAGGAGCTCTGTGGCGGTCGTGTGCGTTTCCTGAAGAAATGCATTTGAGTCTGTCTGTATTGCAGGTAGGAATACATGAGCGTCTGAGTGGGGCCATTCTCCAGATGTTACAGATCAAAATGTTACATGTGGGAGTGGATTCTGTAAGGTGTGCTGTTATAATGCCGTCTTGATTGTCCACCCACCTCCCTCCTGGGTCGAGCCTCTGAGGTCCATGTGTAAGGCTGGTTCTCGGCCAACATTAATGGAGTGAAGCCATGTGTTCATGAACAAAACTATAAAACAGTGATCCCAACTTGTAGTCCCTGGTCATGCCTTGAACATGCCCATGACCAAATAGAAGCTAAAACAAGAAATGGAAAGTAAAAGAACATGTTCTATCCTGATCTGGGGTGGGATTTAGCAACTCAGGCTGACCAAAAGAGTCATGTGCGATCATTGCCGATGTAGTAGCGTAAAGTGTTCCCATGCCCCCTGCCAAGACAAGGAGGAACCCACCAACGTGCTCCTGCACTTCAGAGGCAGCTGCCCTCTGTAAAAGGATACCGTTCTTAGGGTCATATCACGTAATCCTACATCATTGATGTGAGTTGCGGGCCGATGCGCAATTCTGCCAGAATGTTTCCGAAGTCGTAGGTCATCTACTGTTCAGAGGAGACAGAGGGACATCGGGGGATCTTGTTGTTTGGCTATGGTGGGATTCAGTGTTACCTTGCGCTATATGTTAGCTGTTTTCTTTTTTTCCAGCACAGGAAGACTAAGGGGCAGATTTACAAGCCCCCTGCGCCACTTTTGCGTCACTTTTCCCATGTTAAAAGTGACGCAAAAGTGGCGCAGGGGTCTTGTAAATCTGCCCCTAAGTGATTTGCCCAGAATCACAGGATGTTGAGCGTCATTGCCGAGACTTGAACCTGGTCTGCCTCTGTCACTGTCTTGGCTGTGGGGGGCACCAATCCATGTCCGGGTGAGTATCGCGAGGTGCTGGTAATACCCATTTCGGCCCGACTCATCCGCAGGTGTCCGCTGGCGTTGTGAAGAAGAGCGTGGTGTTATAGTCCGCTGCATGCAGTTTGGCTAGAAACATTAGGGAATGTTCCAGTCTGAGTTGATGCAGTTTCTACTTGACCAGCAAAAATGAGCTTCGGAGACTCTGCACTACTGCGGTGTAGTCTAGGTAAATGTTCACAGAGGCATTTTGTGAATTGCTAAGGCCCTTTGGTCCTATTAACTTACAAGATGTGATTGGATCTTATTTGTTAAAAAGGCTCGCTATTAGGTGGAGCCCTGCGAGGGGGGTCCTAACTGAGACCCTGTGGGCATTTTCCATTGAGAAGAACTTAGTTTGTTTACTGCCTAGAACACTTTGGAGCAACCAGTCCTCTAGAAAGAGTTTCATGTTGGGGGCCTTCCGCGCCACCACGAGGATGTTCTGACAAGACCAGCCTTCGCCATCTTCTGCCTTGGCGCATATCAGGGAGACCGCAGATTGGAAGACTTTGATGTGGGATTACATCTTCAACAGTGAGGGGTGCATTGTAGCCAATGATGATTTGTTTGCCTCTATTCTGTCTCTGAAATTGGCCTGGTCCACTTGTAGAAGCCCCATGTCAATCACCAACAAATGCAGTTTGGGTGTTTTTAACATCTCTAATGGCCTGTAATAGCTCATCAAACTCTCTACCCTTGCCTGCTCGTTCGAGGTGACACTTTTGTTTCCTGTCGGGGGAAGGTTTAAGAGGGGACAGGGCACGGCTTCCCCCTCTAGTCCTCCTTTGGCGGGCCATTGTTTGATTATTGTCACTGAGAGAGAGTGGTGTTCGTGGCAGTTAGCTATGTGGGCTCAGCCCATCATGCTGACTTGGGGCCAGCAATAAGTGATCTGCGAGTTTCCTTTAACTGGTTAACTACACTTGCCGCCCCTCTCCTGCTGTTATGGGGGATTAGCGAAATCCCATCTTTTAGTGGTCGGTTGGTGCTCCTGCGTGGCCGTGGCTTTGGCAAAGGTGGAAGGGCTTTGGGGGTCTGCAGGAAATGTGTCTCCACACCGCTCCGGTGAGGGGCAACTGTGTCAGTGGGGGTTGGCAGGCCGAGTGCTGTTAGCCGGAGGGAGGGTCCACTACTTCCCAAACATGGGACCTCCAGGCCCAATTGCTAAGGGGGGCGGGGCATGTGAGGCAGTGACATCCTTGAGAAAAAGTCCAGGTCTGCTAGTTTGTGTGGCAGTATGGGAGGGGTCTCCCCACACTTTTTTCAGTGCCCCCATGCTGTGGTACAAACGGAGAGAATCAGTCAACCAGGTTCAGCCCCCACAGGGTGTAAGTAGTAGTATTGAGGGCCAATGATTGGCCTGGGGATTTGCAGGTGGCCTTGGACCAGCTGTGAGCCTGTGCCATGAGAGTCTGTCCCTCCTGCCTGCTGTGTGGATCCAAGGGGGTGGAGTCGACATGCTGGTCTCTTCTGGCATGTCTCCTCCAGTTTGCTGGTGGGCAGCAAGGCGTGCAATGTTTGCGGGAGGTGTCCTAATGCACCGTCTTGTTTATTTTGCGGCAGGGTGGTGGAAATAAAAACTAACTTAACTTACTGTTACCCAATTTTACTAGTGTTTCTCTTCTAATTTCCTGATACTGATAGTGTACATAGAGAGCACATTGGAAGGATAGTGTGCAACCATACCATCAACAAAAAAAGGATATATCTATATAAGAGCCCTGATACCTCTATAAAGAGGCTCCAGTACCTATGGAGACAACTATTAAATGTGCAGTTAAATCAGGACGCGGAGTGACTCTGTGTAAGCATGACAAAAAAGGAAGACAAGCAATCGTCTACACAATGATTGCTTGTCTTCCTTTTAGCTCAAATGTTTGAGTTGTAATAGCAGCTTTTCAAACACAGTTGTCCATTGTAACAGGGGTTTCAGTAAGCCAACTAACTAAATTATCAGTGATGTGACTTTGGATGCAGATCAAAGGGAGGATGTACTGAAGTCTTTGAATCACCTCACCTCTTACTCCTTCACGATTGTAGTTTCCTATAGGCCCATATAGGGTTGAGGTATTTACCAGGCCCAGTAAATACTGACACTGTGAAGTGAGATATTTACAGAATGCAGTAAATACTATTATTTTAATTTTCACTTTGAAATTTGGGTATTATCTGTCCAATTTGCAGCATACCATACCATATTCAGCATGTCTGAGTGTCTGGGCATTTCTTTATCTGCCTAAATTGACCTAGGAAAAATTGTGTGGTATTGACAGTAATTGCCCCACTCAGACTACTGCACTTGGAATCCCGATTCCTGGGAAAACCCAGTAATTGTCCAGGAATTGGACTCTTGTCACATGTGAAATTGAGGGCTAGGTAGCATGTTACTTTATGTGTTCCTGTTCATGTTTCTTGTTAACAATCTGCAATTGCTCCTCCTCGCCATCTTCTAGATCTTGACAGTGAAAGACCAAAATGCTTACAAATTTATGATTAAAATGCATTTGGAGTTATACACTCCAAAAGCCTTGTTTTTTTTTGCTTTGTAGGAAACATGTTATTGCTATTTTCAATTACCATTATATGCCAATACAATCATAGCAGTCATCTCGAGCCCTACCTTAGGAGCCCAATAGCAGAGGGTACCAGATTGCTCATAGAAGTATAAAAGATGGTCCCATATCTGAGCAAGGCATGCCACAATCTCAATACACCTAGCATTCCATAAAGCCAGACTGTGTCGCGGAGTCATTGTAACACATACTCCAGAGTATTAAGATTCTTGGGAGTGAAAATAAAGCCTCATGACATTTCAAGCATTCCTGATTCGTGGTGGTGGGTGGGAGGGCTCTTGGAATGTGCGAAGTCACAATATTTCATATTACTTTTGCATATTTTATGCAAAAACTATAAAACATACCCAACGTTCTATGCGACACGGTTTTCAACTATTTATGTACAAATCACTTGTCAGGCCTCCAGTGTCACAAACTACTCGTTCTCACCATTTTAGAGACATGCAATGTGGATTAGTTTTCACTTGAGAGTGTCAAGTCTTCCATGAGGAAAAGATACACAAGGTTGCACTAGAGTAGAAAACTCAAAATAATTATTTCAAGGTGCTTCCACTTACTTCCACTTACTCCGAGTCTCCACGCCTGTAGCAGCGTGGGATTGGGTGAGGAGCGACAAAGAGAAAAACAATACTTTGCTATTTGGGGCATCTTTTATTGTAAAGTGCTATTCACTGACAGAGCAGAAGCAACATCTGACTACAATGGTGTGGGAAACTAGCTGGTGCACAGGTAAAGGAACACAGGAACTACATGAGGATCGATAAACTGGATCTGTGCAAAATTAGGCTTGGGTGTTCTGTTATATTCCTATGTACGTCTGCACCTATCGGATGTATAAATATTGCAGTCAATCAATACCACACGCCATGCATTTCACCCCCCACCCCCCAACCCCCTCACCACCCCCGTAAATTTGCCAGCTCACACCTGTGGGAAAAGAACCGGTAAATTCCAAGGTATGTAGACTTTCGTGACAAAAACACCAATTCCACGAGTAATTCTCTTTTATTTTGTGAAAGCGTGGAAGGTAAAGCATTTGCCACACTCGGTACATACCTCCAACAGTGGTAGTGGTGATGGTACTTATCATATGTGGTAAATAGTTCAGCCCAAATCAAGCAACCCGTAATGCACCCTACGGCGGCATACAGCGGCATTTTCAATTGACATTGCGAACGTAAGACACACTGATGGGACAGATGGATTCCCACTAGAAGATCCACACACATCCGTATTGCTGTAAACTGGAGACACGTTTTGCCGTTTGAAAACAGCTGTACGCACCTCATTGAGTAAGCGCCACACAAGTCAGCATGACACGAACATGACATGACTTTGTTTGCTGACACTGGCGACATGTGCCATGTCACTCTCACAATGGTATCGGTGCTTTGCCAGCCGTCACTCCCTGAGTGAGGGCTGATTGGTGTTAAACCTGCCTCCGTCGTCCCCGCTGGTATCCTTGCCAGGGTGCTGGTAGGAAGGTAATTGAAGTCCCATTCAAAGTGTCGCAGTGGAGACGGATGCTATCAAAATGACGCGCCAATCTCTGCCAGCGCACTGTGTATGGATAACATCTGTATGTTCTTGCAAAGGGGAGGGAAACGCAGTGTGACAGAGCCTCAGATTCACTGCCGCCTGCGTGCCCTGATGGCACTTGAAAATGCGCACGCACTTCCTCACCAATAACGGGCTATCCTAGTTTGACAAAGTTCAGCATGCGAAGCAGAATCAACGTAATTCTGTCTTTATTTGCTTCTCTTATGTTATCAATATGCACATTCTAAATTTCGGGGGCCTTATTTATGAAGGCCTTGCGCCGCCGGTGCGTCACTTTTTCCCATTTTAAAAGTCGCGCACCGGCAGCGCAAGGCCTTCATAAATAAGGCCCCGGGTTTTTTCTAAACCCAGTCCAACTTTGTTACCACACCTTGTCAATTGAGAATCCAAAAGCCCCTAAAAAAGCAAAACCGTAAGTTGAAATTGCAACAGAATGGACAACTAAGCAAATTCATTTAGAGGGTAGGTTGATCAATGTGAGATATTAGGGCTGGCCGTTACGCAAGTGGATCTCCACGCTGCCACATTAACAGATTCCCCACTAGGGTGACCAGATTTTCTGAACAATAAACAGAGACAGCCATTGACATCAACATAAGACTAAATAGTTGGCTCCAGTCAGTGCTGTGTCGACATTTAGCCCTATTTCTATGTCCATCTCTCTCTCTCTCTCTTATTTATTTATTATTTATTATATTTATTGAATTTATAGAGCGCGCAATCACCTGACAGGCATCCTGGTGCTAGAGAAAGGGTGGGACGGTGATACCGAGGGATAAGAAATGACAATACCACAGGACACAACTGCTGAGACTAGGCTATAGTGTGGGGAATGGCCATGTTTTCAATCTCCTCCTGAACTGGAGGAGTTCACTGATTTGCCTGAGTTCCAGCAGAAGGGTATTCTACAACTTGGCTGCTGCAACTTCGAAGGACCTACCACCAGCTCTGACCTTCTTAAATCTTGGTACCCTCACCAGCTTTGCTTCAGCCGAACGCAACAGTCTGGTAGGAACATAACAGTCAAACTTGTTCTGCAGGGGAACCGGGCCAGCTCCATGTAAGGATTTAAACAATATACAGAGTGACTTAAACTGAATACGCTGCTTCACTAGCAGCCAGTGAAGCTCAGCAAGAGCCCGCGAAGATGAAGATCTCCTAGGCCAACCAAGCGCAAGTTTCGCCGCCGAAGACTGGACTCTTTGCAACCTATCCCAAAGAGTTCTAGGAGACTCGAGCAGGAGGGCATTGCAATAATCGAGCCTACTGAGGATCGTGCTCTGAGTAATTAGCTTATGTGCGTCGGGGGGGAGCAGATGGAGAATCTTACGCAAGGATCTGATGATGGACAGACAGCAACCCACGGTTTTAGTCACTTGCACCTCCATGGTTAACTTGTCATCAACCATCACCCCCAAATTGCGCACGGTCTGTACAGGCCTGACCGCATTGGGGGTCTCCGATGGCCAGAAATTGGAGGGCAACTTCGGAGGGATCTTTTGCGTCGAGCAGTACAATACCTCCGTTTTTTCAAGGCGTTAAATTGCAGAGAATTTTCCCTCAGCCACACAGCCGTATCACGCAGGCAACTATGAAACTCCTCGACCAAAGTTGAATTCTCTCCTTCCAGGGAGAGAATCAGCTGAGTATCATCAGCATAGTTAACAATGTTGATGTTATATTGTTTAATTACCGCGATCAAGGGTTTCATGTAAGCGTTAAAGAGAATAGGGCTGATAGCCGAGCCTTGAGGCACTCCATGCGAGACATTGGAGAATGCCGACTGAAACGGAGGAAGAGATACCGTTTGCTGTCTACCCATCAAAAACGACCCAAGCCATTTCAAAGCACAACCCGTGACTCCCAGTTCATGCAGTCTATCTAGCAAGGTGAGATGATTTACCGTATCGAATGCGGCAGACAGGTCAAGCAGTACAAGTACCGCTGCCTGCCCTTTGTCTGCACGCATGCGAAGATCATCCATTACCGTCACCAGGGCCGTTTCTGTGCCATGAGCAGGCCGAAAGCCGAATTGGACATCCTCCAACAACTTATGATGTTCCAAGTAGTTGGAGAGGTTACGACTCACAGCTCGCTCCATAATTTTAGCTGGAAAGGGCAGCTGAGAGATAGGCCTATAGTTCATGGCACATTCAGGGTCCAGGGAGGGCTTTTTCAACAATGGCGTTACCAGAGCTTGTTTCCATTGTATAGGGACCTGTCCTTCACTAAAGAACTGGTTACAGATCCGAAGAAGAGCGGGGAACAACTCGTCCTCAAATGCTTTCCATATTTTGCAAGTTAATGGATCCAGTAAGGAGCCCGAGGATATAGCCATTGCAAGGCTACGGAACTCTTTCATATCTAGCATTGGAAAAACATCTAACTGAAAGTCCTTGCCTCTCTCGGCACTAGTTACAATGTTCGTTGGGTTGACTACTACCCGGTCACCCACTTCTAAATTAGGCACCCTTCCTTCTTCCTTACACCCTATGCTACTCTCTAATTCCTCAATAATTTTATTGACTTTCTCCTGAAAAAACCCTGCCAAATCATCACAAAGTGCCTGAGTGGGAGGGATTATGTTTTTAACACAGTCAGGGTTAGTCAGGTTATTGAGGATATTGAAAATGCTCCTTGTACTATTAGGGGCATTCAGTATCTGGTTCGCATAAAAATCTGTCTTCGCAGATTTAATCGCTTTTTACTATAAATAGACAGCTTCGTTCTCCAAGAAGCTCTATCTCCGGCCTCATAGTGGTGCCTCCACACCCTCTCTTCGTGCTTACACTCGCTCTTAAGGTACTTAAGGTTGTCATTAAACCACAGGGCTGATGGTCTACCCCTGTTATAGTGCTTTTTCAGAGGGGCTAAACTATCCAGGACGGCTATAATTTCTCCACAGAGGGCTGAGCAATTTCCCTCCACATGCACCTCTGGGGAGAAGTCCTGTCCCTGAAACAGCTGCTTAGAGCCCTTCTTCCGCAGCAGTGCTTTCCAATCTCTACCAACATACCCACCAACCTGATTACTACCACAATTAGCTTGAATTACATCATTAACATAAAATTTGATCAAAAAATGATCAGTCCAGTCCATAGGGAGACTCTCTCCCATTGAGAGAAGATCTACCTCTGACCGAATAAGATCAAGTGTGTGGCCACCTGTGTGAGTAGCCTCCGATACCCATTGAACCAGGCCCAAATCCTCACAGGAGTTAATGATGTTAGAAAAAGCGGAGTCCAATTTACCATTATACCACAGATTAAAGTCACCAAGGACCAATAATCTCCGATGGGTAGTGCTCATGTTCGTCAACATCTCCAGCAACGCCTGCTGTTGTTGCTGGTTGAGCGCCCCCGGCGGTCTATAGCAAATAATGCCTGTTATGGTCTGACCCTGCAAGTTAGTTATCGAGAAACCCAGGCACTCAAAACCCAGCACTTTATCAATATCTCTCTCTCTCTAACTATATATATCTATATACATATATATATATATATATATATATATATATATATATATATATATATATATATATATATATATATCCAAATCCAATGCTCACCTCTTTGACAAATGAGCGGGACACATGCTCCGGTAATTGGATATATATCCAATTACCACTCCTGGTGCATAGACTCACCATACATCGAGAAACGGACACTTAAAATTCAATTCACTGCAGGCAGAAATAGTTCTTAACTCTTTATTGTTATTGTTCTTCATCAGCACAAAAAACGAAGGGCGAGATGACACGTTTCAGCCAACAGCGCGGCCTTGCTCACATCACTATATATATATATATATATATATCCTACTGGCAGTCGCCAGTAGGTATAGTTAGGACCTATTATCCATAGGAAATCCGCAACATTCTATTTGGAATAACTTTTGCGCGGGTTGATGAATGTGCGTGAAATTTTCCAAACCTTTGGACAGCTCAGTTCCGCTCCTTCCCTGAAAGTTTAGGGGTGATTCGTCAAGCGGGGGCTGAGCAAAAAGGGGGATCCCTAAACGTGTTTTCCCCATGCAATTTTTCCCTAGGACCTTTAGCCACTTCTACAGCCCGAACGGCTTAACAGAATTACACCAAATTTGGCAAAGATGTAGTCCTTGGTTCAGACTTGTGCCTTTTTGTTATTTGGTGTAAATCCATTTAGTAGTTTCTGAGAAAATTACATTTACAAGTACATATATATCTATGGGCGCAGAGGATCCGCGGATAGTCAGCGTACCTTAAGCGCAGCCCACTAGCACCCTGCCGTGCACGAGCGGAATGCTAATTGGCTGACAACTGTCAAAATCAGGAAGTGTTGGCAAACCAAAAAAAACTGCCGCAAAATGCGAAAAGGGGGCAGGGTAGACATACCCTGACCACCCAGGCCTGCTCAGGGGATCCAGCAAGGATCCCCAGGGCCAAAAAAAGCATTTTTAAAAAAAAAGAATCGGCAAGATTTGCGCACCCAGCGCACATTTTGGCAGAAATAAATTGTAAAAAATGAAGCGCGGGCAGCTCTCGCGCCTCGTTGCTATTTAGCCCCCGGGTGGGTCAAATCCTGGGGACAATGTTTTAATTGTTATGGGGGGCCCAAAGTGGACCCCAGCCCCGGGGATCACCAGCCCCGGGGCTTATTCAATGTGGGTGGGGGGCTCTCAGCCCCCCCCAGCTTGGGGAATGCTACCCCCGGGGGTTATTCAATTTGGGTGGGGGGGCTCTCAGGCCCCCACAATCCCGGGGGGATGTACCATGTTACAACGCATACCATTACAACTACCTACTGTTACAACGCGACCATTACAACGCATACCATTACAACGCATAGCGCTTTGAGGTGCTGGATAGTGGTAAGTATAATTTACTATTCTAACTCCAGTCCCCGTGGACCCTAGGGAAGGTGTTGGATAGTAAATTATACTTATTCCCTATCCTAGAGCGCCCCCCAGCGCAATGCGTTGTAATGGTATCCGTTGTAAAAGTCGCGTTGTAACAGTATCGCGTTGTAACAAATGCGTTGTAACAGGTGTATACCTCCCGGGGACCACCACCCTCGGGGCTTATTCAATTTGGGTGTGGGGGCTCTCAGGCCCCCCCAGCCCCAGGGACCGCCACCCCCGGGGCTTATTCAATGTGGGTGGGGGCTCTCAGACCCCCCAGCTTGGGGACCGCCACCCAGGGGCTTATTCAATTTGGGTGGGGGGCTCTCAGGCCCCCCAACCCTGGGGACCGCCACCCCCCCTGGGGCTCCAAACAAATGTGGGAGGGGGCCCCTGATGTCATCAGTGATGTCACTGACCATGTCATAAATGATGTAATATGTGACATCATCAGCAGTGGATTGCGGGCGCGCGAGATATAGTGAGTACAACTAACTATATCAGAGGAATTTCAATGGTTTTGTACGAGTGAAATGTCCAGCTAACTATAACACCCCTAAAACCTATGTTTTTTTCAGTGAATTTCTAAGGTTTTTTAAATGCTAATTCCTAACTATATCAGGCATGAAACCTATGGTTTTTTCAGTGAATATAAATATATACGTGTATATATCAGGACAGCTATATGGAACACACATGCTAGCATGGCCAAGGAAGTCTAATTTTCATTTTACAGAGGTGTGTATGCATATATGCACACACACACATTGTTGTGTGTCGATTTAAATACTGTATGCAGGTTTCCCAATTTATGTCCTTATATAGGCACAATTCTCACTGCCCTTATTTAGGCATGGAATCCTACCCTTACTTAGGCATTATCCATGCTAACCAAATACAGGCATGGCCACCTACATCCGTCCATCCACATTACAATGAGTTCTTGGAAAATCAGACTCTTAAGCTTTTTGGACTTCCCCTTGCTTGTATTATTGATTTTTTCAAGAACTCATTTATTATGCATGAACATCTATTCCTTAGGGGTTAATTCATGACGTTCCTCTGCCCGACTTTTACATCAATACGGACATTCCCAAACACCTTCAAGGTATAAATATATCCTCACTTGCCATGGCTAGTCACGGCTGCATACTTGCACGGCAAGTTCGGAAGGAAGTCGAGTCCCTGCCTGACGCACTGACCAGACGCTGTCATCCTCCTCACAGAGAACCCAGTTGCAGTGTTTCTGACCCCCTTGAAAGGTGTTACAGATCCAGACCCGGAAAGAGATTCCAACCTCTCGCATTCTAAGGTATGGAGCAGACTAGAACCTAGAGGGACTTTTGACAAATCTTGGCAACACCAATCCAAACTATAGCTAAACTAGACTATAGAAAAACAGCTCCTACTTCTTACCTCGTACTACACTTAGGTTAGGTACACTATGGTAGAACTAGCTAGAAGCACCAGATGAGTATTCAGATTTTAGCCTGTGTTATTTATGTATGTATTTTTATGAATATATGTCATAGCTGCAAACCATGCTATTGCAGTATTATTTTATCTTACTGCTAACACTGTACGTATTATACTTCGCATTCTGTCTTACGATTGTAGCAGTTCATATCTCTTGCATAAGAAATAAGACTGTTCAATAAACCCTTTTTATTGAAATGCCCGTCTACCTATTTCTGTGTAAACTCTCTAGAAACGAAGCATTCACAATTGACTTAGTGAAACTGTTATCTATTGTTTTCATGATTCTGAGACTTCTTCCTGACACATACTTTACAGCCAGTATTACGATCGTAGCAGCTCATTTCTTCTGCATAAGAAAGAAGACTGTTCAATAAATACTTTTATTAAAAACGCCTGTCTTTCTATTTCTCTGCACCTGTGATGAAACAAAGCATGCACGATTGACTGAGTAAAATATCTATCTATTGTTTTCGCGACTCTGAAGATCAGTTTTATTCTTGGGGAAACAAAGTTGTCATGTTTATGCTGTTGTCAGAAACGAGACCCTTCTTGTTTATTTGAGAAGTTTCTAGTGACCTCTGAGTTAGCTGGCAAACACAAGTAATTAAGTTTAATGTACATCGATAGAGGCATACTGACCTCAGTCCTATGTCACAACTATAGTTTATATTATTCCAATGCGCAGAGCCTATCATGGATATAGGAATTACACTACAACATCTTTAGCATGAAAATTAAAGGCTTCCTTAACCATACTGGGGTGTGTTGCAAGGGAAGCTTGCGATTCTGGCCTCAGGTTAAGGGCTCTGCAGGAGTTGTTGCACCCCTCATTAAATCCTGCTGTGCTGCCTGAATTAAGTGATGCAGCACAGTGGGAGACTCTTTTTAACAAAACTCTGTCCCTGGTGTCATGAGAGGGCCAGGTGTGAACACAAGTTTTCACAGCGATAAATGTGCCTATTTACCTGACCCACTCTCAAAACCGGGACATTTGTTTATGTTTGCAGTAAGTGTCGGGACATCAGGATAGTCATTGAAAAAACTGTACTGTCCAGGCAAATCCGGGACATCTGGGCACCCTATTCCCCACTCCTTTTTTGAGGCAAAGAAACTGCTTTGTTTCCGCAGGGGTGTCTCAACTGTTTTTTATGCCAGGAAAGACCCACTGGTGACCATTCCACCACGGGCTGCCACTTGAGTTTGTCCGAAGACTCTGTCTGTTTAGAGAATGCCTTCTGATACTGATTGCTCAAATTCAGGTCTGCCTTGTAATAACAATGACCAAAAGTCACTGGGAGGAAACTCCTAGTATGCCACTGTCATTGCTGTTTTGTTCACAAAAGCAAATCCTTGCCTCTGGGGTTTGTTTCTGTGAATCAAAAGGAAAGCAGGGGGTTAACACAGCTTTGCATTTTTACTAATAGGGCTTCCGCCATGTCAGTCGGAGTACTTTAACTGGAAATTCCCAACAAGGCAAGAGGAAGATGAACCTTTGCTACCCCAGTATTTCAGCAGCTCTGCAACCAGGCTAAATGGGCCCTTTTGAACCTAGTTTAGCCGTAGATAAGAAGACCGCCAACCTGCTGGATCGATGAAGGCCGTCCTTTTTCCTGCCACAACAAAGATCCCACTGGATAGGATTCATCGCACGAATGGTGAAATTGTTAATGGCATGTCATGGCAGCATGACAAGCCAGTCAGAATGTGTTGTGTTTTTAAAGGAAAAGGGCCTGATTTAGAGTTTATTGGATGAGTTAAGTCACAAACATGACAGATATCCCTGTCACCTTATTTCAGGTGCAGCAGTATATAAATGAGCTTGTAATAAGGAAGTATGGGTATCTGTCACATTTGTGATGGATTCACCAGTCCACCAAACTTTAAATCAGGCCCAAAGTTCTCAAATGAGGTTTGTTTCTCTAAAAATGAAAACTCACTGACGCTGATGTGTGAGCTGGAATTTCACGTCACATGCGTAACACGAAGATCCTGTACACAAATAACTGCTTTACATTTTGTCCAGGCCTAGTCAAGACTCTACAGAAGGAAACAAAGTGATTCCTTTGTGTGTGTAAGTATGCAGGGGAATTGACAAGTTGGAGGATGATCCATGACTGACCATCTCTTAAAAGGGCCATAAGCCATAATAAGGCTCCGAGGGATCACCAGTAGCACATCTTAATTTAAGCATTCCTTCCATCTCCTTGCTGTTTGTAGAAGTATAATGGGATACAAATGGTTTCAATCATCTTTTCAATCCACATATATAGCAAATATAAACAATTTGTTGGTTAGCAAGAATGTGATATTACTTTAAAACAATATATGCAAAGCTTCTGTGATTGGGTGCTCAGTTGTGCGAGGGAGCACTCACAACTTTGTTTGATGCTCTTACAAAAAGAAGACCAGCACTCATGGGAGAGAGTAATCCAAATGTAATGGATTTTCTGTGCACACAGTCACGATTTGGCAAACGCCTTTATCAATGTTGGCGGTTGCCATTTCAGATCTCATTATATATTCAGTTCTAATTTGGTTTCATTTCATTCATCAAAATCAATAAAGGGGTTACAAATTCAATTCAACAGTCCCACCATCAGTGCCATCTTAAAACATGTCATTGACAATAAATAACATAAAAAATTTATCCTCAGTTATAATTATACATAATCTAAATTTGTGCTGTCGGAATCTTGAAATGCCTATAAATATAGACCAATATATACGGATATCTTTCTGGGTGACTGCAACAGTTCTGTCTTTTTTCAGTTAAGGTTTTATTTAGTGTTATCCTGCCCTGCATGTGCTAAATTGTCTCACGCTTAAGTATTCCCATATTGTGATAACACACAACAGGTTCCTATAGCACATCAATTCAAGTAATCATGCCCTTTTTTGGCTTGAATCACATAGACCTGCGATGTTACAGCAGTAACCTTCTAAAAAATCATCTCAGATGGCAAAAGTGGCAAAACAAAACAACCAAGCACGGTGGACATAATTTTACTATCTCTCTGATTAAACATCCTAGATGTTGTTCTTGCTACTCACAGGTGTACCCTCAACTCCTCTCCCTTGTTCAATCCAGTAAGTGTCTTCATCTGCATGTCTATAATGTAACTGGATTCTAGTCTAAGGAATTTTAATTCCCTGTCTCCTCCTCTGACATCTCGGGGCTTGTAATCTAGACAAAAAAAGTAAGTGAATTCCCGTTGCTGTCATGGTTGGATTTGAAATGTCTCGCTATTGTATGGGAGGTATCTCTATTGGTTATTGCTCTTAGATTTTCAAGAATATGAATTTTCATGGGATGAATAGTACCTCCCCCTACCTCAATTGGCATGGCCATTCGATAATATGTTTAATTAGATATGAAGAGCCAAGATAAGAAATGCATGTAAGGAATGGAAAGTGTTCATCCTTTTTACATTACATTTTTACCTTTTAATCCCAGCCTAAAATTGTGAAAATGTCAATAATATATGATGCAAAACAAATTGCAATCAATAGAAAAACTTGTATAACGGTATATGAGTATGTGTACGTTAACTGTAATAGTAATACCGGCACAACATTTAACTATGAAAGACCCGATTCACAAAGCTATTATGGGCCATAAATGCTTGTTCATGGCTGAACATAGCTCCATTGTGTCAGCAGTGTATCCATAAATTAAATCTGACAGAGGTAAATGTATCCACTACTGTGTAGAGGTATGCCACAAATTATGCATTAGTAAACCTAAGCAATGGGTTGGAGGGAAGCTTTTGAAGGTGTTGTTTGATTGAAGAGTTTATGAACCACCACAAACTTGTGGTTGCAGCCTTCAGATCTATGAAGTCCATATACACCTGGCCTTTTTTGTCCATCACATAGTTCAAGAATACGGATCAGTTTCATTCAGTTTCTTGAAAATCGGAATACTTAAGACTTGCCTCAGGAATTTCTGCCGTGTCCAATATTTTGCTTCACACAGTAATTTAATAAGGGAATCCAGAGACCTTTCTCATAAAGCAAAACATCCCCTTGTAATCTTGCTATCTGTTACTGTTTCTACCATTTAAAACACTTTGTACCTCAAACAAGTGAGTAGAATCAACATTTTGTTAGGCCTAGGATCCTCTGCCACACCCGCCTGGTACCACTAAACAGTCTGGAAGTGTTCTATCCATGCCAAAGTAAGTGCATTCACTTATGTGGGACTGGAAGCTGATTACGGGGGAGACGTGATTCTTGCCACCATCGACGTGTACACACGGCCTATCAAAGCCCATTTTCTCTGTACTGCGATTGGAACATGGTTTTAAATGATGACTAATCTTGTGGGACACAGAAATTTAGCATTGACTTTCATCGAGGCAATGCTAATTTGACAATTAACCAGAAATCAAGGTCTTGCGCTAAATAGTGAGACTGTATACTTTAGAATAGTAAAGAAAGCGAACATTGGGGTACGGATCAGATCCTGCATAAGCGCCCGTGTTAATATTGGGGCCTTTTGGACAATCCATAGCAATTGTGTTCTGTACTTCCGACTTTGGGCTTTTTGAGGAGAGAATACCTATGCTGCCTTTCTTTTCGATCAAGATAGACGGGCAAGATCAAATTTGACCACTTAAAATCAAACTGACAATATCAATGATCAAAAAGTTATAGTCGTGGCGAACGAAAAACAACACAGGCCAAGTTATTACATTCTGCTTTTCGGGGAACCTAGAAGCCTTGGGAAAGTCACACGACGTGACGAAACACGTGTCGGCTGTTGTCGCTTGTGGACCCGGAAGAGGAGGACACAGAACTATCATTAGTCCTTTACAATATCTATCATCCTCTCCTGGTCATGGATCATTGAAACTTTTTGAAATACCTTATATTTGCCTTTAAATATGGAGATGATCAATATCTCGCTTGGTAATACAATACCTTTTTTTGTGAGAACCTAAGTTGTTGGCTGTTTATGACATTTGGATCAATGCACAGTAAATGTCCTGTGTGTAACAAATTTTGACCTAAATAGCTACGGTGGAGTGCTCGGATATTCTGTATATAAAAAGTATCCACTACTGTATAGAGGTATGCCACACATTATGCATTGGTAAACCTAAGCAGTGGGTTGGAGGTGAGCTTTTGAAGGTGTTGTTTGATTGGAGAGTTTATGAACCACCACAAACTTGTGGTTGCAGCCTTCAGATCTATGAAGTCCATGTACACCTTTCCTTTTTTGTCCTTCACATAGTTCAAGAATACGGATCAGTTTCATTCAGTTTCTTGAAAATCGGAATATTTAAGACTTGCCTCAGGAATTTCTGCTGTCTCCAATATTTTGCTTCACACAGTAATTTAATAAGGGAATTCAGAGACCTTTCTCATAAAGCAAACCATCCCCTTATAATCTTGCTATCTATTACTGTTTCTACCATTTAAAACACTTTGTACCTCAAACAAGTGAGTAGAATCAACATTTTGTTAGGCCTGGGATCCTCTGCCACACCCGCCTGGTACCACTAAACTGTCTGGAAGTGTTCTATCCATGCCAAAGTAAGTGCATTCACTTAATAAACATCCTTCTCTAGATCAGCCTTTGTTATATGTATATCTAGTTTCCAAAAGAAATAATGATCCTCCATAGTAATTGCTGCCCCAAACTGCATCAGAGGTGATGCCATCTGTTAGTCTCTTTGTTTGCAGCAACTTCTTATATTTCATTTCATAAAGCTTTATTCGGAACATTTGAAACATGTCCATAAAAGCACAAATAATACAGACAATTCATACATTTCATAGAGGCAAGCATAAATATACATATACATCAAAACAAAATACACATGTTACAAAAATATCCAGAGGGGGGTGGAATAAATATTTAAAAGATGTACAGAAATTTTAGTTTTAAAAGCACATACTTTTCCTGGCGCTAATTGCTTTATATAAAAAGGATGCAGTGAAAAAACAAATGTCCGCATGATTCAGATTAAAAATCAATTTCATAGCCTCTGTTAAGTCTCTTGCTCCAAATCTATTGAATAATGGCTTCAGGTAGAGTTTCCTTAACTCAGTGTACAAATCACAAGTTAACAAAAAGTGCTTAGTGCATTGTTCTGACTTATTGTCATATTTACAGGGACCAACAGGACGCGATTTGATGTTAGGCCACGCGACCAGATGATGTACTATGCCCATCCTCATTCTGGTCAAAACAAACTGGTGTGAGGATCTTGTCACCTGTGATAAATATGGTCTGAAACCTGTAAATTCATTCAGATTATTGTATAGTACACAAGTTGTTAATTTAGAATCCTCTAAATGATGCCTTTCATTACAGTTATTTAAAAATACAGTGTTTACATCAGATTTGGAGATTTCCGAAAGCCTGTAGGGGTCCGTTAGAACATTGATACCAAATAAATTTTGAACACGGTCAATAATATAACCGATCCAGGGGATCTTCAAATGCTGGTCCAATAGAAGGCAGTCCTTGATAATTGCTCTGTTCAAAGTGGTACCTTCGCTGAGCCAGATCGAGCGCCACAATAAAATAGGCCTTAACATGATCAAATCATTTAAGGCTTGGGTTCCTGTTTCATTATAAACCAGGGAATTGGAGGTAGACCTGGGTAAGCACAGGAGCTTCTTCAGGAAGAGGTTCTCCTCTACCTGAAGGCTCTTAGCTGTTATCACGCCCCAGACCCCTGCCCCGTACAGGGCAGCCGAACGGCATTTAGATTTATAGATGTTTAACATATCATTAATCCGTCTATTCCCCAGTTTCTTGGCAAACAGAAAAACCCCATTGGCGCTTCTGGTCATCTTAGTTCTGACCACCTTATGTTCGGTGGCCCAGATCAATCACATTAGGCATTGGACATAACCGGGCAATGGTTGCTGACATACATATGAAATCAATAACGGTGTTAGCGCCCCTTCCTATAAAAGTTGGGATATTACCACCAGAGTCATTCTTAGCATTATCCAAAATTTCCATATCGTGACGGATCATAAAGTTATTCAAAGTTTCCCCATAAGTGTGGTGCGGGAAATGGGCTTCAGCTTCCCCCTCTCGATTATACACACCACAAACTTTCTGGGTGGATAATGGGCATACAGATACATTAAAATCCCCCACAAAAATAAATTCAAATACATTGTTAAAATTCCTCACGAAATTATTCACCGCCGTATCTAATTCATTAATCACCAAATGTCTACTGTTGTCAAAGATATTATTGTAAAAATTTATCAGTAGGATATTTCTGCCTGGATCTTGTGTAAGCCATAGGATTTGTGAATGTGCACCCACATTGACGAATCTTTTAACATGAATAGGTAGTTTGACAGAAATTAACACCAACAAACCCCCTTTAGCTCTGCCATGGGGAGAGGGTTGTGCTGGAAGCTCGTAAGACACATACCCATCGATGCCATTGAATTTTTTACTCCATGTTTCCTGGAAACATAGGATGTCAAATAGATGCACAAAATCTATCCAGCCTAAGGCATCCTCCTTTGCCACAATTCCCGCAATATTCCAACTAGCAATATGACAGGTGATATTCTCTCTTTCAATCCTAGCGTTTGGCAATTCAGCACTAGGGATGGACATGTTATGTTCAATATTAAAAAGCTCTATGCTAGGTATAGAGTTTAAGGTGTCTCCCCCATTCAACGTACAGTTCAAACTTACATTACTTATTTCATTACTTAACAATATGGCCGCTTCATTAGAATTCCTAGGCACTAAATCTCCGCGGGGTTCAATCTCATGTCAATCATTCTGATCTAAGTGACTCAAAGACTGAAACCTATTTTGTGTAGGTACCTGGTACACCATTCCATTGTCAAACGAAGGGGGGTTACAAAATGAAACAAAAGAGTTAGGGGTATGCATAAAAGGGACATTCCCAAACATAGGGTTCCCCAAGTGTGGCGACGGAATGAATGGACCATTTTGTGGACCAAAGAAGAAGTTAGGCAGCGATGGCCTGTTTACCAGATGAGGGTAGGTGGGATTGCTCAGGGCCTTTTCCTTACAAATAGATGGCGGTTGCCTGCCGAGATGGTTATAAAAATACCCAAACGGCCTAGCAATTACTTCAGTCTCAGACTGTGTAATTGAAGCTGCTCTAAGCAGGACCGTAGCCACGTGTTGGGGGTGCTTGAAGTTTATAATCACGCAGTCCCCTCCACCTGTTTTTTTGGTGTTACCTATCCAGTTTACTCTCCTAATGGAGATTATTTGGTCAGCGTAGCCGACTGGATAGCCACAATGACGGTTTAGCCAGGAGATGGTTTTGTTTTTCAAAGAATCTGGTGTCTCATATTCGCTTGGGGACTGGGTGGGAATAGGGACATTAGTTAAAACCACCACGTAAGGTACACAGTCGGGTGGTAGATCAACGGGGCGTCTACAGATCCTAGTAGGCTCCCCATTTAATCCTCCCAACGTAGAAGTTGGAATTGGCACCGTAGGTGATGGTGTTTGTGTAGGGACTTGCATGGAAGTAGATGGTTTAACACCCAATTGATTGCCTATAACCCCATGAGTGGTTTGATTTGAGCAACTCCCTCCCTCCTGTGACAAAGTAGGTGGTGGTCTCTGTGATTTCGTCGATTCTTTATTAGAGTGTTTCCTGGCTGAAATGGAACTGACACTGGTAGAGGCTTGTGGCTGCTCCTTATCCCTAGTTGGAGCTGTAACAGAACCAATTAACTGTTTGATGTCAGCTAAGGATTTTTCCAAATTATCAGCGCGATTACCCACCATACCCCTTAGCCTGGTTACTTCCTCCTGTAGATCTCCTATCTTAGTTATCAGTGGCTCTATAACCATACTAAGTTTACTAAGAATTATACTTGTTAGTGAGTCAATTTGATCAGGCTTCAGAGAAACATAATTATCAAGATTCGTAGATACTAAATCATTAGTATATTCCACTTGAGTCATGTCCTTTTTTCTTCTGGAGATATGACTACTTCTCTTAGCGACTGGCTTTCTGCAGGCACGCATAAATTTAGATGCCCTCCCAACTTGCTGGGGTGTCCCCTCGGGATTGTTACCTTGGTCTTCCTCCCCCATTATAGACTGATCTAATACATTAATTGTTTCAGCATTAACACTAGAGGAACTATTGTTAGGATCCACCGGTGCGACCATCTCGTGAGCAGTGTTGTTAAGTTTGACAGGGTTTACATGATTGTTTGCATCAGCGGTAAGAGGATCAACAATAATACTCTTTCCCAATGACTTCCTTCTGTCACTGTTAATTTTGGATACTACTTTAAGTAGGTAGTTATCCGGTAATGTACTTTGAACTGACATTGCAGGGGTTTCAGTGACAGTAATCCGTAGAACTCAATTAAAAATACGTGGGGTAACAAAGGCTTGTACAGGGTTAGTCCTCCAATAGTACTCACAGTTTGTGCCAAGGGGGGTGGCCCTGCCCGGCCTCTTCCGGACCCTGACGGCCACAGACGGCCCCGCCCTTGTCCCGGGCTTCTCCCGGTCGCTCCCGCGCGCGACTCGCGGGGCGAGAGGGGGGGTCAGCCTTTTCACTGGCGCCTCCGGGCGCTGATTCCGCGTCACGGGCTCGCCTCCGCCCCAGGGGCTGCTGGGTAGTGTGGTCCTTCTCGACCCTGCTGCCTCCCGGCGTTTTCCTGCTTTCCTGCCGTTCCCCTCACGGCTCTCGCCCGTTGGCGTACTTCGGTAAGCCTCTGGTGTTCTTATATTCTTGATCTGCAGTGATGTCTTATGCTCCAACCTTTCCAGGATTTCTTGGAATCTCCTCAATGTTATTGAGAGGAATTGAGTCCTTTCCATAAAAGTCCACATTTAGCATCAAACTAATCCAGCTGGGGCTTCTTTCCTTCCGCACTTCTAGGAGATTGAAATTCAATACAAATTTGAGTTAAAAACTGTTGGTCAGTAAGGACTAAAGAAGGATGCACAGCCAAGCTAAGCACTGGGAAAAGACATTATAATTTCTATTAAGTAGCCTTGTGAGAACATGCAGAGGGACAAGATATTGCCACCAAATAGATGAAATCTCCCCATTAAAGACACTCCAAACGCCCTGTGTGTTTTTTTTATTTAAAAGGTCATCCTTAAAAAAGGGTGGGAAAAGGGGACATATGGAGCTGAAGAGCAGACGGGGCATGTAGATAGCGTTGGGAATCGGTTTTGTAGTATAACTTTGAAAGATGGAAAAAGAGCAGAGAAGGTTTAGAAATCAAGATTGGACGAGTGACTATTGTACCCTAACCAGAGCAATTCATTCATTATAATTGATTCATTTGTTTGTTTATTGCTTTATGTGTAGTGTCAATAAAGCCCAACTTTTACTTCAGATTATAGGTGCCAATGATTTAAAAACCCGTTTTTGTACAATATTCCTATCGTTTTTTTGCCTCATTTTCCATAAACTTGTGTTCCATTTCTATAGTCAAGAAATATATTTTTACTGCTGGCATTATCCATGTAAGCCTCATCTAGAAACCAAACACCCTCGGCTCAAAGAAAACATCAGATGTTAATTCAAAGTAAATTGGGTTAAAAGTATTGAGAGATTAGCACATGAATGTATGTTATTACTGCAATTAGGCAAATTAGGTTTTAAAGCAACCTCCAAATCATTTCATATCATCTTCATGTTAGCACATTTATAATCAAAAGCCTTGGGCAGGATATTAGCCTAGTGAACATTTCCTTTATTAAGGATAAGTAGAAAAAGAACCGCAAGACTTGTGTGAAAGCACCTTAAATCTTCATTACAGATTGGGTGAACACGGTGCAGAGTAGTAGATATGCCTGATGATTGGGTTACTGCAGTTTTCAATTTTTACGCTTTTAGGAAACATTGCCTGCATCCCCCGGGGATGCAGTGATAATACTGTGAGATGAGCCAGCAGTACAGCTCCTCTCCCATTCATATAAGAGAAGTCTACAGCTCTCTTGCTGTTAGAACGGGTGCGGGGATGTGCATATTGTAGGCAGAGTTGTCTGTGTTTTTCTCCTGAAATACCGCAGGTAGTGGTATTAAAAGCAAAGCCGCTAACATCTTTCTGATCAGTTAGAATAACAAGTGGAGCCTTATTTCCCAAAGCCAAACATTTCAGAAAATATGATGCTAAAGACAAGTTCTTTATCAAAGTTATCAGCAACCACTTTCAGGAAAATGTTTCACTTTTCCCGGAGATTGTAGAAGTTTCCAGCGGAAACTTAACTTTCCTTCGTTTTTTGCTAGATTCTTTTGGAAGCAAAAAGCTGACAGAAACAAACGAATTCTGTGGGGAACAAAAAGAGGGCTAGATCGTAAAAACAAACATTTCCCATCAATATCCATACTCCTTTCCAATTATGCAAAACGAATAAAATAATCAGTACTATAAATACGGGTCATTTTTTCCCTTTTCCGTATTTTTACCATCGATGTTTAGGTTGAGGGGTTAGTTAGGTTTGGAAGGCAATCGATATGCTTACTACATTATGCTTGCTTGCAAAAGACCGCTTCATTACAATTAAGTTTATCATACCCACCTCCTTTGGCTGACAGCACAATCTAACAAGCTCTACTCAATCTTCCCTAACATTTTGCCCTAACCCATCTCCTCACCCCTAAACAATTTCCTCACCAACATTCCCCTCCCCATTACTCTCAACAATGACAACTACAATGTTAGGCCATCATATTATCATAAATCTCCTATAATCTCTTCCTGACAATCCTTTTCCTCATTGCCATCGCCTGTCTGCCATTGGACCAGGCACCACCTCATTGAATACTTATTTTCCCTCTTTCATCCCATAATTTTGCTTGTCACTTTTTCCACCCATTTTACAATCTCTCTGACTCCCCCCCCCCTGCAACCACCACCAGGAAAACACTCCCCTGAGATTGTATTTTTATTTCTCCGTTAAACCTGCACAACTTTGCTCAACTGGACCTCCAACGACCCCACTACGGTCTCCGAATATAATTTATTTCCAATTCTGGAAAGGTGGACCCAATCAAGTCAGAATAGCGCATTTATAACTAATTACCTCTTGCCTAATCACTCTTAACCCCCTCGACTTGCAAAAACATGACCTCTCCCTATTCACCTCTTTCCTGGCACTATTATTTGCTGGCAACTTCCACGCCAATCTTCACACTGTCCTTCGCAGGTACCGACGGACAGGTAAGCTTAGAGGGCTAAGATAGTTTATTTTGCAGCGCTCTCTCTCTCTTTTTGGAAAAGTACCGACAGTGAGTGGGTTTCTATACTGTCTATAGCAAGGTTTTCATACTGGTATCTCAGGCTCCTACTGTAGCTACCCATTCTGGCGCTAACAATACCACTCATTGTGAGCCCTCAGACTTTGGGGTTCTTTGGCTTTGATGCAACAAAGCACCCTGAGTTTAACACAGGATTGGCCATTGGTGAACATATGCCTGCTATAGGTATTATTTTGATTACAGTCTTTTCCCCCTCAGGGCAACTAGTTACCATTGGTGTCTAGTATTTTACACTGCATCAGAATAAGGTCTCCACCTTAGGGCATTATTCCACCATATAACTGATGGTGTTAGAGTGACGGAGGGAGCTCTTTGGCGGGTTAGACAGGAGCCTGTCACACTTTTATTGGGTTAGTGTGTGTATAGCGATTCGGCTGGACACAGCAGACATATGTGCTAACTGTGTCCTTTTTCTTTTACACACCAGAGCGGGGCTTCTACTTCCCGAGCAGTTGCCGGGCGAGGTGAGGTCTTCACCCACATAAAGCTGGGTGAGTATCACTACGAGGAAATGCCTCTCAGTGATTAAGCTAATAGGCTTAAATGTTGGGCAGAACGCAAATTGTTCTTGCAGGTGTTCCCTGTCTTGGAGGTGTGTGTGTTTTTTGCATGGTTACATGTGTGCAAATGAATACAGTGTATTTTTTCTTTGTTTCTTGACAGGAAGAAGATCTTCTCCTGTGATCAGTGGACACTGGTGTTCCTAGTTGGGAGGGAAGACATGATTTCCTTGAGTATATCACATGTTATCGTTACAACTTATTCTCTCTTACATGTGTATACACCCCCTAAACTGTGTTGCAGTAGCTTATCATATATATTTTTTCAAGGTCCTGATGAAAGCTGGAGCAATACTCCTGTTAGCTGAAACTAGTCGACCACTTGCACAGCGCCACAATGTAGTTCTATTCACCCACTACTAGGCGTGTTTTTAATCTTGACACCTAGTAACTTCGCATATCTAGGTAACCAATTTTAGTTGGCACCTTTTCAATAGCACTGCACTTTATTTCACAATTTGTTATATTATAATTTGTGAGCACTACTGTGGCTATGATTGTCGCTCTTGACTTATGCACCGCCATGAGATGGCTCAGGCGACGTTTGGAGCGTTTACTGATCCCCATATGATGATATGCCGCCATAAGGGTGGTCTGATGGGACTTCTATAGCCCAGTAGGACTCTTTCTCACACATTTGCCCGTGTGATTGCCGCACACCATCCAGGACACTACACCGTCTTTGACCTGGTCCTCTCTTTGTGTTGTTTACGTTGTTGTAAGGGGCGTGAGTCGACAGGTCGTTAAATTATTTCCCCTCTTGACCCTCCGCACATTTGGTTTTGAATAAATGTGTCCAGCCAAACTCCGTCTCTATCCACTTCCCCCCCCCCCCCCCCCCGGAGGCTCCTCAAATCCTGATTTATCATCATTATCAATTCAAGGCCTGTAGACAACATCAAGAAAAGTTCCCCAAAACACTAGCACCAAATTCGGCAGTGGCCACTTATTCCTCAGTTCCTCCAAAGTGGGCATGAGCTGACCCCATCTCATTGCCCCCAATCCTTACCACTGCAACTGTTCCCTGGTTTGATCCAACCCCAACTGATCCCCAAAGAATTGTTTGCCGACTTTATCCCAAGCCCACTTCACCAAAGAATGCCCACAAATCAACACTTCTTTCTGGGAATCTTTCACTGCCTGTAAACCTGAAGGATAGAAGCAAACTGTTAGGCCACCTTACAGCTCAGCACCCTGCTTCCTCAAATGATTCCAGATGCAGATACTCTTCCATCTCCCCAATACCTGCAACCTGTCCCCACTCAGTTGCTTCACATATGCAGAACAAATACCTCCCAACAGCTTGCCCCACCAAACCTGCCTGCCACAGGCAACATCTCACCACACCAATCACCTGTCTACCATTAACCCTTCCTCCCCTTTCATGCAGAAACACTGTACCCCCATGGAGCCTCGCATTTTCAGAAATACTTCACTGCTGTGAGAAATTGGGTTGTTGGTTGAATGGGGTCTGAACCCTCGGCAAGCAACTGCCACAAACCCTTGCAGTGTGAACCACCAAAAGTCAGTAAATAAACCTGTGCTTAACCCTGGATAGCTTGGCAGACAAGCAATCAGGCTTAACTTAGAGGCAATGTGTAAAATATGTGTGTAGCACACAAACAGTAATAAAGAACACAAGAAAAATCTCAATCTTATTTAGAAAAATATATGAAATTCTAATACATTATTTGATACAAAACTACAAAATTCAAATAAGTAAAACTGGAGATATTGATTTTTTAAAGTATTAAGCGAAAATAACACCAAAAAGCACAAAGCGCAAACAAGGAATATCTGGTTGCGCTGGACTGGAACAAAGTCAACAGTTCAGGCTGACCGCAATGGAGCGTGGGCTGGTTACAAGGACCAGGCTTGGCTCACTCAGTAAAAGTACCTTAGTTCAGGTTGCGTCGACATGGGAGATCATGTCGATGAGGATGATGCAGGATGCAGCCAAAGAGATGTATTGATGTTGAAGCGATTCATGGGTGTCGATCCATGCAGTGGCGGCAATGTGCTGGTCCTGATCCATGCAGCAGCAGCGAGGCATCAGCTCTGATGAGTGAAGAGGCTATGATGCACAGTTCTCAGCATTGTTTTTGAGGCTGCCTTCGATAGAGATGCAAAGGCCTTGAGCTGGGAAGAGTGTCATGCAGTGGTGGTTTTGAGGGCGATGCGTCAGGTCGAGCCATGAAGCAGAGGCAATGCGCCGGTTCTGGTCATGCAACAGGGGCGATGGACCACATCTGATCCAAACTGTCAATAAAGTTTCCCCTTTGGGTGAACTTATAAATAAACCACAGTTTTACACTAAGCATACAAAAAGTACATACACTTTCACAAACTAGGAGCAGCTAATGATGAACATGAACA
This sequence comes from Lissotriton vulgaris, assembly GCF_964263255.1. Classification (NCBI taxonomy): domain Eukaryota; kingdom Metazoa; phylum Chordata; class Amphibia; order Caudata; family Salamandridae; genus Lissotriton; species Lissotriton vulgaris. Next base: position 1,684,497,328 of record NC_141685.1, read on the forward strand.
GTCATACAAAAATGTACATTTTATTTTGGTAAATTAAAAAAAAAAATTAAAAACAGAACATTGTGACACATCAAAAGTTCATTATACGGAAAATGGGACAACACACTAGGAAAATGATTCCAATTACAAAGGGGGGAAGAAATCACTAGTTCGAATTGATTGATGGTTACTACTCCAGATTATACATTCAGTTTCACAATTACAGGAGTTTCTTTTCTCAATGTCTTAGTGTTTCTCCACCCAAAAATTGCATCGACGCGTTTTGGTTATGGCATATAAATGTTCAGAGCCAAAAACCTTCTTCAGGATTAAAATAATAGTATCCCACTTTTACACAATATCTGAAATAAAAATACACAATATAAGATATACATTGCATGACTGAAAAGAAAGGATGAACATAAAACATGTTACACAACACTGCTCCTACAAGCACACAACGTTTACTACATTTATCTGTGGGTTTTAGGAAAATAAGATTTAATTGTTTACTGAAAATGGCAACAATCACATAAGCAAGAGCTTGTCACATGATAGCCCACAACTTATTTGTAGTACTAGAGAGAAGTTGGCACTCTGATACACCAACTATAACCAACACAAATCATATCTAGTGTCAGTCAGTGATTAAATGAACTCACGGTTCAAAGATAACATTTTAACCATTGCCACCTTAACACAAAGGTGCACGCAGTATTTACCTTGTAGATCAGCGAATTAATATTTTCAACGGTACTGCTAGAGTCAGCTACCTTCAAAGAGTACCTACAATTGTTGATTGATGGTTAGTAATGTTAGTAATGTGCTAAGTATATATTTTTTAAATACAATACTAACACACCCTGAAAATACTGGGCATTGTATAAGGGTGTAACATAACTATATCCACTTATAAGTTGATAATATTAAACTGCCGCTTGGCATTAAATCTCCACAGCGAATTTTATAGCTGGTACACAAGACTTATCTTTGAAATACCAAGTACTCGGTTTCATTGTAGGTGCGGTTGCTGACATACTAAATTAGTACGGATATTGTATTGTTAATATGAGGCAGCATTTATGTAAATAACGTCTCTGGTGTTTACATGTTTACATTCTAAAGTCACTGTGGTATAACTAATCACTCACCACATATACTATTTAGCCTGTGCATTTAGAGAGTTAACCCATTGGCACAATAGAACGATAATCGTATCTTCTAGACCAAATAATTTAAACCGACTACTATTATTTATGAATCCAGTTGATCTTGTAAAAGGATTGAATACCTCCAAATTAGTTTCCAGTGTGCGTATAAAAGTATACTGCACTTCGTCTTCAATGGCGGCTAGATCACGTATCTCGTTACATAGACAGAAGAAATTCTTCTGTTCTCGTCTAAGCCAGACCGCCCGCAGCCTAAAGGATATTTACAAAAACAGGGGGTCAGGTAAAGCTAATCCGCATATAACCTCGTAACGCCTAATACCTCAGTAGGTACACATACCTGCTTCGTAAAAACTTCTAGCCACGAGGTGGGGTTCTGCGTCCTGTTCACTCCGCTGTCAGCAAGGCGAGTGAGGACCATTACTTTTATATATAAATAGCGCGCGAAACAATTGCGCGTTGTTAATCAATCGGCCCGGTTGGCTTCCGGTAAAAGAAATTTTTCCGGGTCGTGGAACACCGTCAACAAAGGTTTCTAGATGACGGACTAACTTCACCTTGCTTAATAATATTCCTTACATTGTAACGTGGCAACTTTCATGAGATTACAGAGTTATTCCGCAAGTTGCACAACAGTTCTGATCCACACAACGGTGCTAATGCACTGATTTGAGATAGGATGCAAGGGCTTAGTTGAAGCAAACACCTTAGGCCTACTTCCAATGGTTCAGGAATGGGGTGACACCTCTTGGCAGGACAGACTCACAGATGGCAGAGTCCCGGTGCAGACTTAGGATTGTTGGAAGTCTTTTATGTCCCTGAGACTTCTGATCAGGAGGTTAGCAATTAGCCCTTGGAGTAACTTCAGACTCTGGGGGTCAGGTGATGCAGGTCCTGTCCTTTTTACCCAGACCGGGAGGACAGCAGGCAGCACTTCAACACAGCAAGAAAGCAGTTCTTCCAGAGCAACCCAGAAGAGTGGCAGGCCTTCAGCAGTACATCAGTCCTTCTTCCTGACAGAGTATCCACTGATCAAGAAGTGTACTGAAGTGGTGGTGTCTGGGGTCCTTTACTTATACCCAGTGGTACCTTTCAGGTGAGGGAGATTTCAAAGAGATGTCTTAGAAGTGCACAGATGCCCTCACTTCCTGTCCTGGCTCCAGACTCGCTATAGGGCAACAGGACAAAGACTATTCAGGTATAAGTGAGGCTACTCCAGCTCCTCCCGCCCACCTTGCCAGGATGTCCCATCTAGTCACATCTAAGCTGCCATTGTGTGTGGCTGTCTAGGGCGACTACATAAAACCCAATTGTCACCCACACCAGACATGTGATCAGAGACAGGCAGCAGGCACCTAATGGCTAAAGCAAAAAAAATGCCAACTTTCTAAAAGTGGCATTTTCAGAATTGCAATTTAAAATCCAACTTCATCACAGGATTAGATGTTAAATTGTGATTCCAAAGACACCAAACCTGAAAAGTCTTTCTTTTCACAATTGGGAATTACATTTATAACATGTAATAATGTAATCCCAATGTTATTCTATGGAAGTGATAGGCCTTGCAGTAGTGAAAAATACATTTTAGAATTGTTCACTACCAGGACATGCAAAACTCAAAAGTATATGTCCTACATTTTAAACCCAATGCATCCTGTCCTTGTGCTGTACATGGCCCACCCTAGGGATCAGTTATATGTATTAAAAAAGTATGGTTTGAGCCTGGAAAGAGGTTTAACTTGCCTAGTCAACATGGATGTTTAAACTGCACAGACAGGCTCTGCAATTCAAACCATGAGACATGTTTAAAGGGCCACTTAAGTGAGTGGCACAATCAGTGCTGTACACCAATAAGTAGCATTTAATTTACAGACCCTGGGCACATGTAGTGCACCTTACTAAGGGCGTATAAGTAATTTAAATGTGGCAATTGTGGATAAGCCATTGTTACCCCCTCAGGGCAACTAGTTACCATTGGTGTCTAGTATTTTACACTGCATCAGAATAAGGTCTCCACCTTAGGGCATTATTCCAACATATAACTGATGGTGTTAGAGTGACGGAGGGAGCTCTTTGGCGGGTTAGACAGGAGCCTGTCACACTTTTATTGGGTTAGTGTGTGTATAGCGATTCGGCTGGACACAGCAGACATATGTGCTAACTGTGTCCTTTTTCTTTTACACACCAGAGCGGGGCCTCTACTTCCCGAGCAGTTGCCGGGCGAGGTGAGGTCTTCACCCACATAAAGCTGGGTGAGTATCACTACGAGGAAATGCCTCTCAGTGATTAAGCTAATAGGCTTAAATGTTGGGCAGAACGCAAATTGTTCTTGCAGGTGTTCCCTGTCTTGGAGGTGTGTGTGGTTTTTTGCATGGTTACATGTGTGCAAATGAATACAGTGTATTTTTTCTTTGTTTCTTGACAGGAAGAAGATCTTCTCCTGTGATCAGTGGACACTGGTGTTCCTAGTTGGGAGGGAAGACATGATTTCCTTGAGTATATCACATGTTATCGTTACAACTTATTCTCTCTTACATGTGTATACACCCCCTAAACTGTGTTGCAGTAGCTTATCATATATATTTTTTCAAGGTCCTGATGAAAGCTGGAGCAATACTCCTGTTAGCTGAAACTAGTCGACCACTTGCACAGCGCCACAATGTAGTTCTATTCACCCACTACTAGGCGTGTTTTTAATCTTGACACCTAGTAACTTCGCATATCTAGGTAGCCAATTTAAGTTGGCACCTTTTCAATAGCACTGCACTTTATTTCACAATTTGTTATATTATAATTTGTGAGCACTACTGTGGCTATGATTGTCGCTCTTCACTTATGCACCGCCATGAGATGGCTCAGGTGACGTTTGGAGCGATTACTGATCCCCATATGATGATATGCCGCCATAAGGGTGGTCTGATGGGACTTCTATAGCCCAGTAGGACTCTTTCTCACACATTTGCCCGTGTGATTGCCACACACCATCCAGGACACTACACCGTCTTTGACCTGGTCCTCTCTTTGTGTTGTTTACGTTGTTGTAAGGGGCATGAGTCGACAGGTCGTTAAATTATTTCCCCTCTTGACCCTCCGCACATTTGGTTTTGAATAAATGTGTCCAGCCAAACTCCGTCTCTATCCACTTCCCCCCCCCCCCCGCAGGCTCCTCAAATCCTGATTTATCATCATTATCAATTCAAGGCCTGTAGACAACATCAAGAAAAGTTCCCCAAAACACTAGCACCAAATTCGGCAGTGGCCACTTATTCCTCAGTTCCTCCAAAGTGGGCATGAGCTGACCCCATCTCATTGCCCCCAATCCTTACCACTGCAACTGTTCCCTGGTTTGATCCAACCCCAACTGATCCCCAAAGAATTGTTTGCCGACTTTATCCCAAGCCCACTTCACCAAAGAATGCCCACAAATCAACACTTCTTTCTGGGAATCTTTCACTGCCTGTAAACCTGAAGGATAGAAGCAAACTGTTAGGCCACCTTACAGCTCAGCACCCTGCTTCCTCAAATGATTCCAGATGCAGATACTCTTCCATCTCCCCAATACCTGCAACCTGTCCCCACTCAGTTGCTTCACATATGCAGAACAAATACCTCCCAACAGCTTGCCCCACCAAACCTGCCTGCCACAGGCAACATCTCACCACACCAATCACCTGTCTACCATTAACCCTTCCTCCCCTTTCATGCAGAAACACTGTACCCCCATGGAGCCTCGCATTTTCAGAAATACTTCACTGCTGTGAGAAATTGGGTTGTTGGTTGAATGGGGTCTGAACCCTCGGCAAGCAACTGCCACAAACCCTTGCAGTGTGAACCACCAAAAGTCAGTAAATAAACCTGTGCTTAACCCTGGATAGCTTGGCACACAAGCAATCAGGCTTAACTTAGAGGCAATGTGTAAAATATGTGTGTAGCACACAAACAGTAATAAAGAACACAAGAAAAATCTCAATCTTATTTAGAAAAATATATGAAATTCTAATACATTATTTGATACAAAACTACAAAATTCAAATAAGTAAAACTGGAGATATTGATTTTTTAAAGTATTAAGCGAAAATAACACCAAAAAGCACAAAGCGCAAACAAGGAATATCTGGTTGCGCTGGACTGGAACAAAGTCAACAGTTCAGGCTGACCGCAATGGAGCGTGGGCTGGTTACAAGGACCAGGCTTGGCTCACTCAGTAAAAGTACCTTAGTTCAGGTTGCGTCGACATGGGAGATCATGTCGATGAGGATGATGCAGGATGCAGCCAAAGAGATGTATTGATGTTGAAGCGATTCATGGGTGTCGATCCATGCAGTGGCGGCAATGTGCTGGTCCTGATCCATGCAGCAGCAGCGAGGCATCCGCTCTGATGAGTGAAGAGGCTATGATGCACAGTTCTCAGCATTGTTTTTGAGGCTGCCTTCGATAGAGATGCAAAGGCCTTGAGCTGGGAAGAGTGTCATGCAGTGGTGGTTTTGAGGGCGATGCGTCAGGTCGAGCCATGAAGCAGAGGCAATGCGCCGGTTCTGGTCATGCAACAGGGGCGATGGACCACATCTGATCCAAACTGTCAATAAAGTTTCCCCTTTGGGTGAACTTATAAATAAACCACAGTTTTACACTAAGCATACAAAAAGTACATACACTTTCACAAACTAGGAGCAGCTAATGATGAACATGAACAGTCATACAAAAATGTACATTTTATTTTGGTAAATTTAAAAACAAAATTAAAAACAGAACATTATGACACATCAAAAGTTCATTATACGGAAAATGGGACAACACACTAGGAAAATGATTCCAATTACAAAGGGGGGAAGAAATCACTAGTTCGAATTGATTGATGGTTACTACTCCAGATTATACATTCAGTTTCACAATTACAGGAGTTTCTTTTCTCAATGTCTTAGTGTTTCTCCACCCAAAAATTGCATCGACGCGTTTTGGTTAAGGCATATAAATGTTCAGAGCCAAAAACCTTCTTCAGGATTAAAATAATAGTATCCCACTTTTATACAATATCTGAAATAAAAATACACAATATAAGATATACATTGCATGACTGAAAAGAAAGGATGAACATAAAACATGTTACACAACACTGCTCCTACAAGCACACAACGTTTACTACATTTATCTGTGGGTTTTAGGAAAATAAGATTTCATTGTTTACTGAAAATGGCAACAATCACATAAGCAAGAGCTTGTCACATGATAGCCCACAACTTATTTGTAGTACTAGAGAGAAGTTGGCACTCTGATACACCAACTATAACCAACACAAATCATATCTAGTGTCAGTCAGTGATTAAATGAACTCACGGTTCAAAGATAACATTTTAACCATTGCCACCTTAACACAAAGGTGCACGCAGTATTTACCTTGTAGATCAGCGAATTAATATTTTCAACGGTACTGCTAGAGTCAGCTACCTTCAAAGAGTACCTACAATTGTTGATTGATGGTTAGTAATGTTAGTAATGTGCTAAGTATATATTTTTTAAATACAATACTAACACACCCTGAAAATACTGGGCATTGTATAAGGGTGTAACATAACTATATCCACTTATAAGTTGATAATATTAAACTGCCGCTTGGCATTAAATCTCCACAGCGAATTTTATAGCTGGTACACAAGACTTATCTTTGAAATACCAAGTACTCGGTTTCATTGTAGGTGCGGTTGCTGACATACTAAATTAGTACGGATATTGTATTGTTAATATGAGGCAGCATTTATGTAAATAACGTCTCTGATGTTTACATGTTTACATTCTAAAGTCACTGTGGTATAACTAATCACTCACCACATATACTATTTAGCCTGTGCATTTAGAGAGTTAACCCATTGGCACAATAGAACGATAATCGTATCTTCTAGACCAAATAATTTAAACCGACTACTATTATTTATGAATCCCGTTGATCTTGTAAAAGGATTGAATACCTCCAAATTAGTTTCCAGTGTGCGTATAAAAGTATACTGCACTTCGTCTTCAATGGCGGCTAGATCACGTATCTCGTTACATAGACAGAAGAAATTCTTCTGTTCTCGTCTAAGCCAGACCGCCCGCAGCCTAAAGGATATTTACAAAAACAGGGGGTCAGGTAAAGCTAATCCGCATATAACCTCGTAACGCCTAATACCTCAGTAGGTACACATACCTGCTTCGTAAAAACTTCTAGCCACGAGGTGGGGTTCTGCGTCCTGTTCACTCCGCTGTCAGCAAGGCGAGTGAGGACCATTACTTTTATATATAAATAGCGCGCGAAACAATTGCGCTTTGTTAATCAATCGGCCCGGTTGGGTTCCGGTAAAAGAAATGTTTCCGGGTCGTGGAACACCGTCAACAAAGGTTTCTAGATGACGGACTAACTTCACCTTGCTTAATAATATTCCTTACATTGTAACGTGGCAACTTTCATGAGATTACAGAGTTATTCCGCAAGTTGCACAACAGTTCTGATCCACACAACGGTGCTAATGCACTGATTTGAGATAGGATGCAAGGGCTTAGTTGAAGCAAACACCTTAGGCCTACTTCCAATGGTTCAGGAATGGGGTGACACCTCTTGGCAGGACAGACTCACAGATGGCAGAGTCCCGGTGCAGACTTAGGATTGTTGGAAGTCTTTTATGTCCCTGAGACTTCTGATCAGGAGGTTAGCAATTAGCCCTTGGAGTAACTTCAGACTCTGGGGGTCAGGTGATGCAGGTCCTGTCCTTTTTACCCAGACCGGGAGGACAGCAGGCAGCACTTCAACACAGCAAGAAAGCAGTTCTTCCAGAGCAACCCAGAAGAGTGGCAGGCCTTCAGCAGTACATCAGTCCTTCTTCCTGACAGAGTATCCACTGATCAAGAAGTGTACTGAAGTGGTGGTGTCTGGGGTCCTTTACTTATACCCAGTGGTACCTTTCAGGTGAGGGAGATTTCAAAGAGATGTCTTAGAAGTGCACAGATGCCCTCACTTCCTGTCCTGGCTCCAGACTCGCTATAGGGCAACAGGACAAAGACTATTCAGGTATAAGTGAGGCTACTCCAGCTCCTCCCGCCCACCTTGCCAGGATGTCCCATCTAGTCACATCTAAGCTGCCATTGTGTGTGGCTGTCTAGGGCGACTACATAAAACCCAATTGTCACCCACACCAGACATGTGATCAGAGACAGGCAGCAGGCACCTAATGGCTAAAGCAAAAAAAATGCCAACTTTCTAAAAGTGGCATTTTCAGAATTGCAATTTAAAATCCAACTTCATCACAGGATTAGATGTTAAATTGTGATTCCAAAGACACCAAACCTGAAAAGTCTTTCTTTTCACAATTGGGAATTACATTTATAACATGTAATAATGTAATCCCAATGTTATTCTATGGAAGTGATAGGCCTTGCAGTAGTGAAAAATACATTTTAGAATTGTTCACTACCAGGACATGCAAAACTCAAAAGTATATGTCCTACATTTTAAACCCAATGCATCCTGTCCTTGTGCTGTACATGGCCCACCCTAGGGATCAGTTATATGTATTAAAAAAAGTATGGTTTGAGCCTGGAAAGAGGTTTAACTTGCCTAGTCAACATGGATGTTTAAACTGCACAGACAGGCTCTGCAATTCAAACCATGAGACATGTTTAAAGGGCCACTTAAGTGAGTGGCACAATCAGTGCTGTACACCAATAAGTAGCATTTAATTTACAGACCCTGGGCACATGTAGTGCACCTTACTAAGGGCGTATAAGTAATTTAAATGTGGCAATTGTGGATAAGCCATTGTTACCATGTTAGGGAGTGAGCACATACACTTTAGCATTGGTTCACAGTTGGTAAAAAAGCCAGTGTTCTAAATCCAACAAAAACAAATTCTGAAAAAAGGGAGAAGGAAGCCAAAGTGACCCTCAGGTCCATCTTATTCCCTTCAATCCTAATGTCCAAGCTATGTGTAGCTCAACAGAAACCAATCATTTACAAAGCCTTTATCTAGACCTCCTGCTGCCAGTTACAACACTTGAATTGCCCTAAAACAATATGAGAATTGGTCCAAAAAGCCAGCTCTCCCAGGTGATGGTGTATGCAAATCACACCTGCTCTAATGATTTTCTCAGTGCTTTTCTCAGTACTGGCTGCCTTGTTCTCACTGCTTTGCATATTTCCCTGGACCCAGCCTTCCAGCATTCTCTTTCCTAACTCTTCACCAGAAAGGTCATATCCCACCACAGCTTCCCAGAAAAGGTAATCCCTGCCACCTTTTTGGAGCCAAACCCTTTTTCACTTGTCCCTGAATAAAATGTATCCAGTCCTGATTTCTGTCCTCCAAACCCGCTTCCCCTACCTGCCTTTTTGTCACTCTAGACTTCAACAACTTTGATCATCCTATCCTGAAAGTGCACCTCGTTGAGTCCTCTATAAGATTGCTTTTCCACCATCTCTCACATTCTAATTTCCTATTAATCTTTCCAGACTCTCATGTTCACTTACGGGGTCAAAACATGGAATCTCACCCACAGCAAATGAGATAATGCATCAACTACCCTGTTGCCTAAGCCAGCAATGTGCCTGGCCCTGAACAGTATGTTGTCTTTCAAACATGTACGTTCAGCAGCTTCAGCACATATTCATCCTTGGTCACCTTCCTGTTGACAACATGAACCACTGCTGCACAAAAGTCACCTTCATATTCTTCAGCTCACCTCCCTGTAGCTCTACTGCCAGCACCAGCAGAAAAAACCGGAGGAAGACTATACTGTTGTGTTTGTCCCAGCTTGCCTGGGACCATTCTCCTTCACTTGAGTGACCTTACCTGTAGACTCCTCCAAATAATCCTGAAGCATCCAAAATATGGAATATTTCAACTGTCTAAGTCAACGTGTTACCTTAGAACCACAATGTCACTTCTTTGTAATGTTCCAATCCAATCCAAAATTCATTATTTCGGCCCTCAAGGCCATAAAAGATACAAAGACATTTAAAAATCATTCCATCATTTCACAGTTACAGAGAGATTTTTACAAGGAAATATACACAGCCCATAAAACACAGCGATTTACATTATATAGTTAAAATCCACATTTACAAAATACTAGATAGTAAAAATACCTCCTCCAGTTTCACCCTAGCTATGCAATGTTCCAAAAAGTAATCAAATCTAGGCCTTGGTGGAATGTTTAGTTCTGCCAGTGGGATTGGAGGGATTTACTAGTGCCGCATTACTCTTGTAATGCAGTACTACTTATAAATTTCACTGTTCCACTGGTGAAATTAATCTGCAGCAAACTAAGTTTCTAAAGAGGGCTGACAACTGGAGCAGTCCCTCTGTGTTTAAAAATCACTGTAGATTAAAGTTTAATCTCCAGTGGTTTTTAAACACAGAGGTACTGATCTCTCTTGTGGCCCTCTTTAGAAACCACTGCAGTGCATACATTTGGGCACCATTACATACTCTGCAGTAATCACTGCAGCTCTCCGCATGACTCCATTACTCCTCTTCGGCTTCATAGTTCCCTGGGTGCTGTCGTATTGTGAGCCTATACATTTACCTTATCTGTAAATATGTCTATTTAAGGAGATTTAACATATGCATGAATGATTTTTTAAATGGGAATTGGATTTGGGTTTGGTTTTTATTTGCAATTAGCCACCTAGCTTTTGCTTATCAAAAGTAAATGATAACATAAAAATATAAGATGCATATTAAGCAACATATAACATAAAAATGGGTAAATCTATACTGGAAAGGGAGTGGGGAAAAATACCTTTATTTTACTGTTTCTCCACACTGAGGGGGAGCATCCCTGAATCCTTGTCTCTTAAAGGATCTTCTTTACATTGCTTCCCATGCGCAAGTTGTCCAATGAAGGTATCTTTCTTGAGCATGATGATGATCTTGACCTTTGGGGGTGAGCAGATACCAGGTAATATCTATTCAGGCATATTCAGCTTCTTCTTCTTTTCTTTTAAATATTTCAAGTTCTTGAAGAAAACTCTGTTTTTGATGCATCAGAGTACTGACTGGACATTAGAAAAGATGATAAACATGGCTTTTTCCGTTTCCACCACTTTTAGGATTCTGCCCACATCTTGTCCTTAGGCCTTTCTGCTTCTGGAAGGCCAGCATGTTATGGGGCATGGATTTAATCTTTTGACCTCTGTATAAAGATATGGTGGATAGGTTATTATTTCTTCTTGCCTTGGTCTTTTAAGTGGGTAGCATATTGAGTTTTATTAAGAAGTACCATTTCTTTCCTGTGCATTCTCCATTACAGTTGAGAATTTCATCATTTTTGGGAGAGTCTTGTGAAGCTTCATGCTACGGTAAATGTTTTGCTGAAGTCACATTTATTTTCCTCTCCTCAATTCTGAAGATCTCATCGGTTGAATCAATTTACTATTTAGCCACAAAAAGGCACATTCCTATAGAGATAAAAGGAAACTGTCCCAGACATAATAGTCCACATTTCTTCTAGTTTTTGTTATTTGTTTTATTTTTAGAGAGGGGGCCAGGACCGATTGCAGACACTTCTAACCAGCAACTGTAGATTAGTTTGTGTCTTTATGAAGTGCTTCTCATTAATGTGTAGTGTCTACAGATCTTTTTCTACCTCCAAAAGACCTGGTGGAGTTCATTGTTAGACAGCAGAGCAAAAGTGTACATGGGGCCAGCTCTTTTATTCAGCCATGTAGATGCAAATCTAAGTGTTAAACTGGGGTTCTGAACAACCCTTTAAGTAAGTAACAAAATTGGCATTTACAATTTGCTGCTGCCAACAAGAAACAACTATTGTATAATTCTTCCTGATTTAGAAGAATGACTACTTCTCGGTTTATTTATGTTTATCTTGATGGGGCAGATACAAAAAGGCATGTACTAATAGTACTCCTTTAGTACTCTTTTAAGTACTATTAAACGCCTTTGTGATGTGGCCTAAAACAGATCTAATCTAATCTAATTTACTGAAAGTGTGCAGTTACCCAAAAGTGTGCCCTAATGCTTGAAAATATGTTGGAAAGTGTTTTAAAAATACTGAGCTACTCGATTTATTGATCCAAAGACAAAAGCCAGGGTCTTAAGTGTTTAACTAAGGCTAAGTGATTGGAAATTATCCAAATGCATAGGGGGTACCGAATTCCAGTGCTTCAGTATCACATAAGAAATGGCGTGCACACCCAATCTTTGGCAATGAATCGGCGCAACAGTGGGTGAGAGTGTGGGTGAATATCAAATAGTTCTGGATGGCTTCTGAAGTCAGCTTGGCACCAAGACTGGCTAGGCCAGTCCCATGGATTTAACATTGTGCAATGCTTAAGGTTGTGAACATGATATGGAAAAACTTAAAAGCAAATAGGCGCATTCTGGAGACGGTTGAAAATAAGAAATTTTGCAGCATTTTTAATTTGTTGTGAATGGAACAGTGATTTATAAAGTTGTCTTAGAGTGCGTGTGTTGCCGTAGTCTAGCATGAAATAATTGTGGCATGTAAAACCAGGGGCCTTATTTATGAAGGACTTGCGCTGCCGGTGCGTCACTTTTAACATGGGAAAAAGTGACGCATCGGCGGCGCAAGTCCTTCATAAATAAGGCCCCAGGCACTTTGCAGTGGGTGGTAAGAAGGGACAGATTTTCACAGCAAACGAAGCTGGTAGAAGGTGCAAGGAGAACGTTTGCTGATTTGGGTAGGTAGTTTAAGATTCTAACCAAACAGGCCTCCAGGTTTCCTGGGAATAAAATGGTAATGAAATAGGTATATCCAGGCATATTTAGTAGAGACTGAGGGGTTTGTGCCTAGGCCTAGGTAAAATTTAAATCATACCAGCGTAAATCGCATGTTTTGTGGAATTTTGCATTGCGCTTATTGCACAAAATCCCCGATATTATGCCATTATGCCACTTCTCATAATTACATGCCATTCCCAGTAAAAGTGAACATTCAATGAGCAATATGCAGTATTTCATAGTAAAAAAATACTGCACACACAAGGGGACAACAGAAGTGAGCAACTGATGTTTGTGGTGCTCTTGTTTAAATGCATTCTTGCGACAAAAACTTGATATGAGAATGCATTTTACGCTAAAATAAAACGTGAAATTACAAATTTGCATTTTGAATGATCAATCTTTGCTTTACGTAATTTTGCTGTAGTTTTGCGTAACTATACCGAAGCAAATTATGCAAATTACGTGCAGCCCTAATTCTGTGTCCTCTTTGCATTTTTACTACTAGGAAGTTTTGGACTGATTCACAAAGACATGTCAGAACATGTAAAAGAGTACTCCAGTAGTGCTCCTTTTCATACCCATACATTCTTTTGTTTGTCAGCCCCAAATTTTTGATAAGCAGTGTGCTCATAAAACTGAAAAACCGAGACCAAAATTAGCCATTATATTTTTCGGCACCTGTCACAGAAAGGCAGTATGTACAAATCATCATTCTAAGTACATTTTCACAGAACTATTTAGTGAAAGTAAGTTTTGTTACATAAATGTCACAATTTATAATGATCTTTTTAACATTGAGGAGAGAGCCATGTAGAGGAGGACACAGGGTCCCTTCATGAAGAATGCCAAAGTCAACACCCTAAGACAAGATGTAGAAATCCAGTATCAGGCCTCTTGGATGAAGATACCAAGAAGTTAGTAGCAGGGAGAAAGCTCAAAGTCAGAACACCTCTCAGTAGCCTCCTCAACAGGAAGACACAAATGAGACTTGAGAGGCCATTGACTATGCTTTTGAGATTCAGGAGGACTCAGTTTGGTAAAAAAAAAAAAAAGGCCCGGATTCAATAGAGACCAACGAGTCTCCAAGTTGTTGGTAAAAAGACTTGAAATTCCATTTAGACTGTAACGTCTTAGATATAACTTGTTCTGTCAAGAAGAAAATCTGTTTTCTTTTGGCAAGAGCTCTTGCTGAATTGACATTCATTACCGAGACTTAGGAAGACCATTTCCTAACTTGTTTAATAATCAGTGGGACACACTGCTTCATTCGAGGTTACACAGAGGAGAAGACAAAAGGAATGTGGAGCTCTTGGGGAGACCAGAATTGTGGCTCATTAAAGCCCAGAAGCCACATTTCCAAGTCCTCTGTTTGGAAATCTTAGGAAGAACGAAACATTAGCATGCCATCTATGGTTGCTAGTCAAGGATTGTGCTGTGGACTTTGACGTTAGCCAGCAGACCCTGAGCACATTCGGAGGGCAAGGTGAGTCCACAAAAGTAAAGCCTATGGAAAGAAAAATCCTGCAAAAGTCTTGCTGTGACTTCTCAGCTTCCCACAGAGTCACCAGAAAAGATACCTAAATTAATTTATCAAAAACAATTTTCAGCCTTTTCAGTACTGATGACCATATGATTATAGACATGTATGCTGTATTTTTATAGCCCAAACCTGAACAAATCTGTTGTTAAAGCTATAAAGTAACACAGCTGTATGAAATGGGGCAGTGATTTATTTCTTAATTATTAGATATGATTCTTCTTCAAATTTTCTAGAGAGGAAATCCCTCATTCATTTAAACTGTGAAGCCTAATAATATAACTTAACATATAGAAGAGCCCACCCAACTTTAAATAAGGACATACATAACTATTTCCATGCTAAGTGTGGTAATGTTTTTGCCTACATTAACCTTGAAATCTCTGCTCACATTTTTCTTTTATGTTATATTGGCTGTGACGAATTACATATTAGCCTTCATTTAGTCCTCCCTGTTTTTGTGAGTCTGATGCCTAAGTATTTCGCAAACATTTGCGAGGGAGTGAGGAATAAGCTACTCTATTGCATAATTGCTCACCTGAGTCGTAGGAGAGTAGGGTCTGCTTCCTATGGTTACCCCCACTTTTTGCTGTGATTCACTGGTTTATCGACTTCAGTCTGGCTGTGGCTCTGCTAACCAGGACCCCAGCCTAGCTTTTCTCTCTCTAAATTGATTGCATGTACATTAGGTACACTCCAGATTGGTTACTGGGTTACCCTTGTGAGTCCCTAGTATATGGTACCTTAGGTACCAAGGGGCATAGGTACCCCAGAGGCCTACCAGGGACCGAAGCATGTATTATGCCACCCCTGGGAAGCCTTCCAAAATGGCACCACAGGTCTGCACTTGCAGCCTGGGTAAGGTGGTGTAAGCACCCCTTACTTAGATATAGTATACCTATATCTACCATTTAAAACATATAAATCTATAAGTCACTTCTATGGCAGGCCTTGACAATCCTGAAGGCAGAGTGCTTGGTTTTGTGTGAGAAGGTGCCCTAGCATGAGCTGAGCCCCTCGGCAGCTTTCGGAATCCCTTCCTTATAGCTGTTCAGTGATATGGCCATACCATATACTCTATAGTGCATTATAATGCTCGCGGTTAATGCTAACTTTGGAATGGCTTTATCAAAAATGTTGTGTTTGGTGTCAAACACTTTGGAATACTACTGCCCCCCCCCGCCAGTTCTGTCGGCGGGGGTAACATTCCACCCTTCTAGAGGGAGAAGACATTTTCAAACCTACTTTCCCGGTAATAGTTTTAAAGAGCCCCAATATCACAAAATGGATGCTGCTGCCACAGACAAGAGTCTGACCTCCTGTTGCTGGATGAAACTCCAGCAGGGGAGGCCTGGACAGTAAGTTTTCCTGTCCAGGGAGGTGCTAGTTCCTCCCCAGACAGGCTTTAGTGTATTGGGGCAGGGTGGGTAGCATTCAGTAAATGCTTTTCAGACAGTGCCTGGGGCCCACAAGGTGTCCCCGTGCATTCCCCAGTTCAAACCGGTTACTGGGGCACTCAGCCCCAGCTCTGGCATGAAACTGGACAAAGGGGAAGGGGTGTAACCACCCCCTCCCCAAGTCCTCCCATAGGTGGGACCCTAGAGTTAGTCCAACCCTAAACTTGGTATAAGTATAGAAACCCAGTCACTAGGACTTTAGATCACACTGGACAGAACTCTGATACAGAAATCTTGGACCTTCGACATTCCATATCGACTGGAAGACAGAAGAAATCTCCCTTGGGTTCAAGGAGAGACTCCCCTGTTCAAAAAGGCACCAAAGAATCATCTTGTTGGTCTGCATTTTTGAGGCTCCTGCCGGATCCTGAAGAATCTGCGACACAGGACATGTACTTCTAGACATCTCCGAGGCTGACACAAGTCCCCAGCAAAGCGGAGACCTGTAGCTAGCACGAGAGACGTGGGGCCGGAACTCCTGGACATCCTGCACATTTGCTAGTGCGCCAACTTCCGCAGCTTTCCCGAAGTTGTGCATTGGGCTACTTGTAGTTCTAGCCCTGAGCACCTTTTGCATTGAAGATTGTGGGCCTACACTTCATGAGTTTTCCGTGGGCCTGCTTTTGGAATTTCTGCTTCAGGCTCCTTTGTGATCCCTAGTCTGTTGACTGGTGGGTTCCCACGAAAGTAAAGCGTTTGTTTCTCGGGCTTTTCTGGTTGCTCCAGACGTGCCCTGAGTCACCTCTAAAGGGTGAGTTCCTCAGACCTTGCTGGTCTGCACCAAAGCCAATCTTGTCATCTAGTGTGGGTTGCTGTTGCCAAGGCTTGCTGGGTGCAATCTGGATACCAAGGCTGCAGCACTTGACATCTGACATGGGTCAGCTTGAATCCAGCTTCTGGTTGTTGTTGACACCTCCTGGTCCTCTTGGCTGAAGAGTCAAGCTTTACCGACATCACCTTAAAGCACCCGAAATCAGCTGGCATCTTCTTGTCGCCTTCCTGGTCACTGGCTGGTGACCCAAACTCTGTCCCCTCTGCTTTCAGGTTCTTCCAATCTCCAATCCACCCTTGGATCCATTCGGACACTTTTTTCACCTGGTCGCCTGCAGCACTTCTTTGCAGCTCTCCATTGGAAATGACGACGAAACCAGACACAAAAAGACACCTATGCACCCGGCTTCCTTGGGTGAGGTAACACGAGTACTTCGGTGCTCCCATGGGTCTTGACTCTCTAAGTGTCCAGTACTGAAAGGGTTTTACCGTAGTCCACTCCCAAGTGTCCTTAATCAATAATTTTGTAACTTTAACTTTCCCCATAGAAGTCAATAGTGATCTGCAGCTGTGTTTAGACACTGCACGTGTCCCCTGTGGGTCTTCTGCGCCCCTACCTTGGGTGGTTTCTGGTTGCCCCAGCAGTTCTACAGGCCCTAGGCTTAACTTCTATCCCTCACGGGGTTCTTATACCACTTTCTTAGTATATGGTTTGTGAGGCCCCTAGGGCAAACGTATACTGTGCTAATTTACTGTGTGGTATTTAACTTCTTGGATTGTACTTTTACTTCTAGCCTCATTAAGAGACTAAAGGGGTTCTGTTTAGAATAAATACATATATATTTGATATATACCTGGTGTGGATCTCCTTTCATTTGATTATTCAAGGGATTATAGACTGGTAAAACAAGCTGCTTTACATTCCTTCAAGACTTAGCCTGACGGCTGCTCTCCACAGCTACCACTAGGATAGCTTTCTATAAAGGTTGTGTTAAAGCTACCATCAATAAGGGCCATTTGCACTGGTGCAAGGTGCCCACTAGAATAGTGGACATCCTATCCCAGGCCAGCTTCTCACATGAGTAAGTTAATATTGTAGCCAGCTAGATATCCACAATGTTTAAATATTTCATCAGGAGACCTCAGCATTATTTCAAGCTTTTGGTGTAAATTGCTTGGCTTTTTGCTGCATAAACTGCCCTACTTGGACCTTTGAATACCCTCCCACTTACCTTGGGCTTCTGGAGGGGGACTGCTGTTGCCCACAAGTGGATCCGGCCATCTCGCTGCATTTTCCGCACCGCCACCGCTGCCTACACCGGGGGAGACCACAACTCCAAAAGTTCCTGGTGGCGTGCGAGAAGCGCGTCACAGTCCAAACGCCAGGATGTGCTCAAATAGGCCGGCGGACTTCCGCAGCGCGGGACGCTTGGCTTTTTGCTGCATAAACGGCCCTACTTGGACCCTTAAATACCCTCCCACTTACCCTGGGCTTCTGGAGGGGGGCTGCTGTTGCCCACAAGCGGCTCCGGCCATCTGGATGCATTTGCTGCGCTCCCTCTGCTGCCTACACCGGGGGAGACCACAACTCCCAGAGTTCCCGGTGGCGCGCGAGAAGCGCGTCACAGTCCAAGCGCCAGGAGGCGCTCAAATAGGTCGTCGGACTCCTGCAGAGCGGGACGTGCGCGTGCGTTCCAGGGCGCTGCCCAGGCAAAGCCCGGGCCAAGGGCAGGCCCGTCCGCGCCCATCAGCGGCTGGCAGAGGCTGGGCTGGGCCACCCCCTTTCCTTGCTGCAGTGGAGCCTCTAATGAACTGGTTAGTGGTACTGGACATTTTAACTTGAGCTATGACTGCTAGCTTTTTGAACATTCCCACCTGCAGATTTAAATTGTGACTTGTGATATAAGGGAAGATAATTGTTAAAATTGTAACTGTTGTACGCTGCAGGGGTTTAGTTTGACCTAGATAACTGGTGGTCCCCGTTAGTTACTTACGCTTGAATCATGGGGAGGCGCAAGACCCAGGCAAACCAGGATGATGTTTTGGGTAATGCTAAAGTAACCATGACCACTATGGACGCATTTCTGACCAGAGCTGCTGCGGTGATAGATAGGGAGATAGAGATGGTAAATAGACGTCTCTCAAGATCTCCAATTGCTGATTCAATGCCGCTCTTGGAGGGGGATATAGTTCAACTAAATTACCGCATTGATTATATTGTGAACTCCACCCTCAGGCAGGGATTGGAGAACGGTATTCTTAATATGGGAGTGCTCTCTCCTGTGAACAAGGTATACAGGTACTGCCTTTGGGCTTCTTTTACAGGGCGACGAACCCCAGGCAGAACCACCTGAACACTGAACATTACTCACGGCCTTATATGCACTTGGGTTGCAATAGGAATAGTAATCACAATCATTGGGCGGAAAGGGATAACCCATGGGGGCCTTCATCCTTTTTCCTTTACCCAGGGACAGAATAGATTTGCAGCTCTTTCGGGGTTGTACGATTGTGATTGACTGAGTGAAAGGGCAGCGCAAATGGACCAGTTAGCCCAGATATCGGAGCCCATTGTTGTCCATCTGGGTATTGAGCCTTTACCTAAAATAACATCAGTAACATCTATAGTAGTACTGCCAGAAATATGTATAGGTCAGGGGGTTTTAGAACTGCCAGGAACTCCCATTGCTGCCCCATATTTAGATACAAATATTGTCCCCCAAGAGGGTCATCTTATGATCCAGGCACATAATGTGCTGTCATGGAACATAGCGGGGTTGGCAGAGAAGTTTGTAAACCCAGTATGGGTACAGTTTGTTAGTAAATTCCCTGTAATATGTTTCCAGGAGACATGGCTGGTTAACTGTAACCTTTTTTTGGAGGGGTGCAAAGCGTTTTTTGTTCCGGCAATTCCAGCTTCGAGTGGGAGAGCAAAGGGCGGACTGGTCATTTTTACCTCTCTGTCTTTGAAATGCAGGATTAAAATTATTTCCTCCTCACATAGAGATTTTCAAGCAAGTGTTATTGGGCGCGGAACTTTCAGCCTATGCCTGATTAATTTTTATAATGCAGTACATAGAGAAGAGGAATGTATGATAACTAATCTGAATAACTTCATTAAGCAGTACTGTGGCCCCTACGGAAACAGTCTTATGGTTGTGGGTGACTTTAATGTCCACCCATGTGGTGATCCTGAATTGACCAAAATGTGAGACCTGGGGTGCCCAAGGATCCAGGGCCTTCATTTTGAGCACTCTCTACAGGGAGATGTCCTCAATGATATGCTTAACGAATATGATTTGGTATCAGCTATGAGCTTTGTAATCCCAATCTAGTAAACAAAAGGTACCGACCTTCAAAGGTCACAGTGGCAGTTCATATATAGATCATATTTTAATGTCTACAAATGTTCATACCTACTTATTGGGCTACACAATTTAGGAAGTTTTTTTAGTGATCATAACCCTGTGTGTGTGTGTCCAGGAGGAAATGTGTTGAAAAGGAAGGATTCAGTGATAACAGCTTAACAGATAACAGACTTCATCTGATAGGGGGGATTGCACTGTGCATACTGTGCTGTCCAGTTTTACCCCCCCTTCATATGAGGACTTTTGTATCATGGCCAATAGCCTATCATCAGGCTCTCCACTTGATCCACTACCTCATAAGTTTTGGAAGCGGTTTCAGTCTGAGCTTTTCCCTTTTTTGTATTCAATCTGCTGTCAGTCTATAACAACTGCCACTGTTCCTGACAGCTAGAAGCTGGTGGTGGTATCCCCTCTATTAAAAAAAGCCACTTTGGATCCTCTCTGCCCCGCGAACTATAGGCCCATCTCCTTACTGCCTTTTCCAATTAAAAACTTGTTACTAAGTCTTTATCCCCATTTATTGAGGCAAATGCCTGCCTGGAAGTGGCCCAGTTCGGCTTCCGACCAGCACATGGTACAGAATCGGCACTGGTGGTTGTCCTGGATGACTTATGTTCGTGAGTCGACAGTGTTCGAGCAGCATTTTTGGTTCTGCTCGACATGTCGGCCGCGTTCGACACTGTGAACCACTCTATACTGATCAGGAGATTGGAAAATAGTGGGGTGGTCGGTTCAGCCCGGGACTGGTAAGTCTCATACCTCCACAATAGACATCAAGTAGTGACTCTGCCCCCTTTCATGTCTGATATTAGAATGGTAGGGCAAGGCGTTTCCCAGGGCTCAGCGATCAGCGATCAGCCCCATTTTGTTTAACCTCTACCTCTGCCCCTTGCTCAAGCTGATGAAATCTTTTGGTATCACAGTAATAAATTATGCAGATGACACGCAACTTATCTTCTCTTTTGAAGGTAAGAATGCTGTCTCTACAGAGACCTTTCACCGCTGTATGCTGGCCACGGCGGACTGGTTGAGGGAAAATTTCCTCCAGTTTAATGGATCTAATACAGAGGTTCTACATTGCTCACTAGATAAAATCCCGTGTCCTTTGCCCGCTGATTTCTGGCCCCCACCACTACGGTTACCGTCGAGTCAGCGGATGCTGCTTGCAATCTGGGAGTAATCTTTGGTCCGCAACTACAACTGGACGCCTATGTGAATAAGACCATTGGCACTTGCATGATGTTGTTAAGAATGTTGCGTAAAATTCTTCCCATGTTACCTGTGCTGGCAAGACCTGAGGTAGTGCGCAGTATCATACTCAGTAGGTTAGACTACTGCAACGCATTTCTTCTAGGTTGCCCTAGTTCTCTGATTAGACAATTGCTGCTGATCCAGAATATGGCAGCCAAGTTGTCTCTCTCACGTGTGCGCTCTGCCTCGTCATCCTTGGCACTTAGGGACCTTCATTGGCTGCCTATACATCAGCGGGTCTGCTTTAAGGCTTCCTGCATTCCTTTTACTTAGAACACTTTATGGACTGGGCCTATTGCCCTTCAGAATATATTCAAATGGTACTCGGCAGCCAGGCCCCTACGTTCCTCCTCTGCTTTCTTGGTTGCGGTCCCTCGAATTCAGAGGACACGAATGGGTGGCCGTTCTTTCAGCTTCACAGCCGCTACATTATGGAATGCTCTTCCACTTTCTTAAAGGAAGTTGAATGAGTTGACTCTTTTTAAAAAGGGTCTGAAGTCCCATCTCTTCCCTAGGGCTGTGTGATCCTCCTCTGTGCCGTGATTTTGAGTCAAAGCGCCAGGATACCTTTTGGGTGACAGTACGCGCTATGTAAGTATGCTATACATACATACATACATACATACAACAGCGGGAACACTGAAGTTAACAGACGGTAGGCGACGCCTCAAATGGACTCAAGTAACTCATCCCTCTTCTATAAAAAGCTTCAAGAGTCCTGTGTGGCAGAATTCTCCTACTGTTTGAATCCTGACTCAACAGCTCAAGGTACGCTCAATGACTTTTAGGGGATGGTCTCTGTAGTAGATTACTGGTAACCCCAATAGTTTAATCCATCATGTTCCAAAGCCGCAAGAGAATTAAAGGCTGCACTTATGGTAACTCCCAGGAACAATTTACAGATCCGCACTTCACATGCCAATTACAAAAAGATGCTGGCTCACCTAAAAAGGCAACTAAAAGAGGACACATGGCGGGAGCTCTTAGACCCTATGGCCATATCCAGTAGTTCCAGATTTTGGAACATTATCAACAGACCTCTTTTCACTAGGGAAGGAGCTGAGGATTTGGGCACTAATATAACAGAGGAGGAATGGGTGTCCCACTTTAGCGCCATTTTCAAAAGTGCTTCAACTTTACCCCAGTTGCAGGCAAGAACCCAGAACGGGGAGGTAGCCGTATTCACGGCACAAGAAGTGGAGGATAGTATCACCAGTCTTACAAGCGAGAAGGCTCCAGGTCCGGATGGCGTCCCACCGGACCTTTTTAAATCCAAACCCTCTCTCTGATCATCAATCCTGGTGGCTGTGCTGAATGCCGCCGCTAAGGAAGGGTGCTCAGAATCATGGGGAGTTTCCACAATTGACCCAGTATTTAAAAAGGGAGACCGTAATTGCACCATGATTTATAGACCAATCTCTCTTATCGACTCCGTGGTTAAGGTTGTTGGCGGAGTCGTTCTAAATAGACTGACTGCATAAGATTATATCCGACATCCAGTACGGGTTCCGCCCAGGTTACTCAACTGTGGCACAATGTCTCAATCTTTACCTAATCCTCGAAAAGTACACCATTGCCCATCGGGAGACAATCTACATGGCCTTCATGGATCTTTCCTCTGCTTTCGACTGTGTGATTCGAGGAAAGCTGTGGCAGTCCATAAGGGCCATGGGGGTGGAGGCAAATCTAGTGGACTTTCTGAGGGATTTACATAGGGATACCAGGGCGAACATTAGATATGCAAAAACAACAGTTGATAGTCAGAATGCAGAACAATGTCATACATTCACCCCAGAATAGAGATCTGGGCCTAAATCCATCATTTTTTTTATGACATTGTTCTGCGTTCTGTCCATCAACTGTTGTTTTTTCGAACATTAGATATGCTCAGGATCTGAGGGTCTCCAGGGATTATAACACAGAAAGGGGGTCCAACAGGGGTGTATCCTGGCCCCTTTCCTTTTTAATCTTTATATCAACGATTTGGATAAGACTCTGTTGGAGACCGGGGCTGACTTTCCATACGTGGGACGCAGGGGACTGCCCGTCTTGCTATATGCAGACGATGCGGTCCTCCTGGCACGTACCCCCAAAAGCTTGCAGATCTTGCTTGACACCTTTCGAGGGTTTATGGCCGAGCAAGATCTGGCCATAAATAACTCGAAATCATATGCAATGCAGGTAGGGCTCCACCAAAAACGCCAGTACACCTTTAGGGCGAACGGAGAGAGAGTACCGATTTCACCGACTTTTTCCCATCTTGGCGTCCTATTAGATGATCACTTGGATTGGGGCGCCTTAATTAAGAAGAAAAGGGGTGAGGTTAGCAGGTCTAACGCAGCGATTTTTGACTTTGAAGCCAAAATGGGCAATCGCCCAGTGGCTGCAATGTTGAAAATCTATCAAGCTAAGAGTGTCTCTATAGCTACCTACGGGATCGAATTGTGGGTATATACTGGCGCGGAGGGCATCCAGGTGATGGAAAATAATTTTTTAAAACAGTTGCTGGGGGTTCCTAAAGGTCCTCTCTTACATCTGTGATACTCTGGCAAAGCGCCCAATGCTTTTTTGGCTTAAAAGTTGGCTAAACAAAGATTTAAACCTCACCCACAAATTACTAAAAGAAGCTCTGAGCCTGGACCACATGATTGATATACCACGGCTAAAGTATTTAAAGGGGTGTTTTAGTGAGCTGGGGCGCCCGGACCTTTTTTTATTACATTGAATGTAATACTAGGGCAGATGTGGCTCTTGTAAAAGAATCTTTTTTAATGCGTAAAAAAGCCAAGCGTGAGGAGACAGAATTGATGAAAACCGGCGTCCGCAAGTACGTGATGCTCAGAACATCTTTAGAAATGGAGCCTTACCTCTCGTGGCTCTTGCCGGCTTATGAGCGTTTTTTATTAATTAGATTTAGATTGGATTATTTCCATCTTTTATTAGCTGTACCTAAGGGGAGTCACAAAGGCAAAGTGTTAGCACCCTGTGGCTGCGACAATTCGTCTCCTCAGGACCTGCTACACTTTGTGTTCTTTTGTGATTTTTATGAAGCCCCACGGAGGCTGTTTTTAAAATCAATCTTTAAAAAATTAAACTTCTTACAGGTACACCTGCCCTCCTTTTTTTGAAACTTTTAAAGCCTGAATATATACCGTTTGTGGTTGGTTTCTTGAAATGTTCCTTGAGGTATAGAAAATGTTTGGAACCCTAAGGGACATGATTGCTTCTTGATTGAAAATATAAAACCGTACAATGTGATGCCCTCTGACCCTACAATTATAGAAGGTAAACTGGAACAATTGTATTTTACAACTAGCATTGTATTTTTAGCTCTGTTTTTTATATTGATGAAATGTAACTTTTAATGGTTTCCTAAATATGTGAACCGAATAAAGTTTATTGAAAAAAAAAATGTTCATGAAATGTATATTTTAATGCTACGTTTTCTAAGCAAATGGAGGAAAACTGTTGTCTAATGTAAGCTTTTGCATTAAAAGTTCTATAGCTAACATGAAGAGGAGAGGTAATAGGGGGCAAACACACCTCGTCCATTTAAAGATGCTTAATTTATTAGATAAAAGGCCGTAGATTGCCACCCTAGCTTCTTGTGTTTTATAGTGTCCATATTCTTTAAAAAAACTCACAGGGAAAGAAAATGATAGAAGTTATTTCACGTAATTCCACATAGTTGAATGCCTTTTCTGCATCAGCAAAAATTATCCTGAGGTGGATTTTTCTCGCATTGCTATTTTGATCACATGAATTAGGGCATTAGTATGTGTAACTAATTGACTGTAAGGGATGAAGCTTTGGTGGTCTTTATGATACACATCCCAACCATGCTCAATTTGTTTGGCCTGAAGGTTTGCATGAACCTTATTATCACAGATGAACAAGGAGGTGGGACGACAGTAGGAGTATAGACAAGAGACTTGACAGAGTTGATTATATGTAGCTATTAAGGTGATTTCCGTAACTTTGCAGCTTTCACAGTAAAGAAGATGATATTAGCAATTTAAAGAAGGGAACAAAGAGATCCAGAAAGTGTTCATAGCATTCGAATGGAATCCTGTCTGGCCATAAGCTTTGCTATTAGTTTGCCTTGTGAGAGCTTCCCATACTTCTTTTCCAGTAATTGAAGAAGTTAAAGAGAGTTGAGTCTGTATTGATAAAAAGCCAGACAACGGAAAAAGACCTATTAAGGTTCCTAAATGTAACTGTGGTCTAATAAATAAAGTGCAGGGCCTGAGAAGATCGAATGAATATCTACTGATAAACATAACAGTGTGCAAAGTTATGATAATGTAGGTAAGATGATCATATTCATAAACAGTTTTTAAGAATATATTTAAGACATCGGCAGATGGCTGTTAAGCAAAACAACCTGTTATGGGCATAATATGAGAGTGAAACAATGATATACAAACGTTAACGGGTCCCAAATAAAGACCCCCATTAAAAACGGACAGAAGTTAGCATCCAATACATTATATAGCCATACCGTAATGAGGTACTTACAGGTGTGATAGCCATTGAATAGGTCGGAGGGTCTGTAAACACTCTTTTATTCACCCAGTTCCCCAATTTATAGTATGACGAGTAATGTGACTACTAGTACGTAAACTTCACAATCAATTACGGATCACTTACAAATTCAACGTATTTCCAGTGTTAGTTAACGTGTACAAATAAAGAAGTTACTACTCGACTCGTTAAGTCAAATATTCCATAATAATCAAAAATTATAAAGGTTCAAATGGGTATCATGCTTCCTACTGAAAACAACATTTACACTGATTTCACTACCTATAGAAATACTACAAAATGTAATAAGTTTCTAGTTACGGTCCAATATTTAGGGTGATAATTCAACCGTGCAAAATAGCCACTAACAGACCCTATGTTTATAAAATATAAGCTACATAAAAAGTATTAAAGATAGAGAAAATACTACCCCAAAGTTATGCATGCGTCACATACAAAGGTGAGTGAAAGCGTTTACACTTAATAAAAATAGAGAAAATACTAACATAAAGTAGTACGTATCATGTCCAATGGTAATGACCTAAAGTTGCTCCTCTAATATTAAAAAGGAAACTTTCATCTATATATAAATAGGTATGTGCATGGTGGGGTCTTAAACATTGAGGTGTAAACTGTGTGTAATGACTTATTCCCCCCAAAATTTGTGAACTAAAAGTAATGTCTGTTCTGGATGCTACTTCCCCTAACGAGTTATATTCATAGATACAGAAGAATTTGGATATAATTTGATCATATAGAAAACTAAACATTCCTTCAAGATAAAGTATCATAGATGATAATGTAGTTCTTCGTCTTTACTAAAACCTAATGTAAAGGCTGTAAGTTTGAAAATCCCAAAACTCACTCTTTCTCTAAGTTGTTTTTCTTGATTCACACCTCTACTGTGTGGATGAATAGTTTCAATTGCTACAAAACGTAAGTCATTGAGTTTCCTGCCACAGCTGGTATTTAAAAGATTGAGTGACATAGGGTATTTATCACTGGGATTTTTGAAGGCTCTTAGATGTTCCTTCCAATGTTCTTTGACAGGTCTGATGGTTGAGCCACATGGAGTTTCAAACATACACCTGTAATCACACATGTGTAAAAAACAGTGTTGCAATTCATAAATCTCTAATAGAGAATACATTTTTTCTATACGTCACAAACATCTGTTTGTTTGCCACATGTAAAATTACAGCAGATGCAATTACCAAATGTATAGAAACCTGAGATATCTAGAATAGTCTCTCTCCTAGGTGCATTTTTTGAGTAGCTAATCGTGTCACTTGGACATAAAGTATCTTTCAAAGATTTGCTTCTTTGGAAGGTAATCTGCTGTCTAATGTGTAGATGCTGGCTTAAGCCATTATCTAGTCGTAACAGATGCCAATGATTCTCAAAGACTTTATGTATCGTGGGACTCTCTTGATTGAACCTGGTGATACACCTAAGGGCACCACTATTCGTGAAGGTTTTAATTCCAGTGGTTTGAGGTTTGTCAATATTTTTGTACATAAAGTCTGTTTTCTTCTACTTGTTTGATTTTGTTAAAAGCCTTTTGAATCACTTTGGGGCTGTAGCCTTGTTCGATAAAACGCATTCCAATCTTGGTGGCTTCCATTTTAAAGTCAGAGTCCTTGCTACAGATCTGTCTGGCTCTAAGTAATTCTCCATAAGGTATGTTACGTTTCTGACGAGACGGATGTGCTGAAGTGGAATGTAACACACTATTCACTGAAGTTAGTTTCTTGTTTATAGTGCTCAATAATTTCTGATTTTCAATGTATACGGTACAATCTATAAAATTTGTAGTTTTTGTACTGTACTCAATAGATTATTTAATATTCAAAGAATTTTGATTAAGGGTTGAATGGAAATGCTTCAGGGCAACAATGCCCCCCTTCCAGATGAGGAAAATATCATCTATACATAATAGTACATTGTTTTCAAAGTATACTGCCAATTTACCATAACTCGTTTCTCTTTCAAAATTTCCCATGAACAGAGATGCATACGACGGCACAAATCAAGAACCCATTGCGGTTCCGCGCATCTGATAATACACAGAGCTTTTATAGAGGAAGAAGTTGTTGGTCAGTACAAAATTAGCTATCTCTACCAACATTCTGCTATGTGATAATAGGTTTGCCCGTCTGCTACTGAGAAAGTATTTCATACTCTTAATTCCATCAGTATGGGATATGCACTCATATAAAGATTTCACATCCATTGTAACCAAAACATGTTCTCTTCCCAGGGAATGTTGTCTATGTGTCTTAAGAAATCAGTGGTAACTTTTATGTATGAGGGAAAATTCTTTACAAATGGTGCAATGTAAATGTCGGTGTACCTGCCAGGCGTTCACACAAGGAGTTGTTACTAGAGTCTATAGGTCTACCTTGAGGAGTAGTGACATTTTTGTGGACCTTAGATAGAAAGTAAATTACTGAATTCCTTGTATTCTGGATATTTAAATAACTATATTATTCATCACTCAATAGTCCAGAATCTATGTCTTCATTTAACTAGAAACTTAGGGCCAGATGTAGGTGGCCAAAGACAGAGTGGTAATGCCAAAATTCACAGAATTTCTATGTTACCGACTGGTATTTGGCTGATTGTAATGTAGGTGAGTTTAAACCTACTTGCAAAATAGTGATTCCTTCTTTTGCTCTTGCATTTAAGGAATCGGAAATACCGATTCTTTAAATGCAATGTACGTAGGACTAAAAAAAGTGCACTTCTGCCTTAAGGAATCGCTAATTACCACCAACTCAAGTTGGTGGTAAGTAGCAATTTATTTTAAATAAGCACTTTTTGCTTTTTCAAATGTGCCATGTGGCACACATCCATGCCCTTAGGGCACGTATGTGTGTGCGCCACATGTGCACACATGCACAATTCAGGGGTGCAACAGGGTGTCCTTTGGACACCCTGGCACCCTTGAAATAGCGCCCGCTATTTGCGATTCTGTAAATCAAAATCGTTCATAGTGGATACCTTCCCATTCATTCCTATGGGCCTCCTAGCCCATAGGAATGAATGGCTAGGCATTCCTTAATAACTAATCTCAATTACTGATTAGTTATTAAGGAATATTAAGGAATCACTAATATTTTAGCAATTCCTACCTACATTCAATTTAGCAAGTCGTTAATAGCGATTCGGTAAAAATCACTATTAAGGACTCGCTAAATTGAGGTTACCTACTTCTGGCCCTAAATTAGTTCTTTTTCTGCATTCCTAACCATAGTTTATGTTGAAAGTATTGAACAAGTCCGGTCAGAGAGTTATCTTAAAGACTCTTTATTGTAGTTCTCATCTTTTAAGACTACAATGGAACCGTCTCTATCTGCCTTACTTATAACAATCTCTTTGTTTATTCTGCAACAATTAAAGTGCTAGCTGTTGTGTTTTGGTTAAGTTCAATTATTTACACATTTTTTAAATATATAAATATTATCTTCATTACCAAATCTGGGAAAGAAAGTAGATTTAGTCTTCAGGCCACTTTCTATTGGTATGTCATATTCAATATTTAGATCTGTTGCTATTTCTTCTAATTTTGTAAAACTTGCCTCTGATAGTGACACTAGAGTTTGGATATCCTCCAAGTCTCTGAATGAAGGTGCAGAGTGAGAAATAGCTCCTGCTCTAGGGGGATGTTTCGGTGGAACAATCTCAAAACATTATTTCAATTTAAATTTTCGTATGCATTTCAACAAATTCAATTTAAAATTAAGGACATCAATATTTTGGCATGGTACGAAGTTCAACCCCCTTATTTAGAACATGCATTTGTTCTGATGTTAACAAATGATCAGATAAATGTAATACTATATTCAATTCTTGATCCTGTCTTGCTTCATTTGTAGTCAGGTCTTGTCCGAGGATGAGGACCTCCATCTTGTCTGAGTTGGGCTTCAGGCGGCTGTGCCTCATCCATTCTGCGACCTCTTTTATTCCGTCCTGGAACTTGGCTTTGGCGGTGAGAGGGTCTTTGGTGAGGGAGAGTATGAGTTGGGTATCGTCAGCGTAGGAGATGATGTTGATGTTGTGTTTCATAATTTTTATGATATATATTAAAAGTATTTATACTGTGTACTATTAACAGCATCTGCATATAAGCTTTATCACATGGCCCTGATGAAGCAACATGTAGTCGTGAAACACGTGTTGGCCGTAACCTATAAATATCCGATGTTTTGAAAATAAACTTCACCTTAGATTACTACTTACCGAATAAGTCTATTTTTATGATGGCTCAAAAGACCTCAAAAACAGTCTAGGTTTATTTGTATTGCACACAGTACATGCGGGTTTAGTCCTTTGATTTTGTTTGAGGGATAGTGTAAGACCCATTACAGAGCTTCTGTTATCCTCGCCTCCTACTTCATTCTGATAAGGTTTACTATATGAACGTTCTGAACCATTTAATATTTCTTCAGTACTGATCCTTACTATTTCCAAGGTAATTATTTCTCTGATCTTACTTTTTGATAGCTGAATCTTATGTAGATGTGATAAATGTTGACCAGACATTTTATCATATTAAATACGTTTACATAGTTTTACAATGGTAATCTTTTTAAGTGATTGGTCTACCGGGTTGTTCATCTTTACCCTTCTCTCAATAGTGACCTTATCCATCTCTTCTGAGTCGTGCTCTTTCATTTATTTCTTTAGGTCATTCTCTCAGCTATTCTTCTGCTTTAAGAACCTCACAATGCACGTTCCTCCTATACAGGCTTATAGGATGTCCCACCAGCTCAAGGTATCATGAAACTCTTTGTCCTGCATGAACAGTAGAATTTTAAGAAGAATTTGTCTTTAATTCTAGTAATTAATAAGAGACACCTATCCATTTGAAAATGTTTAGGGATATGATTATAATGGACAAATCTCGTTTCTCAGGTGACAATTGAGTGGTCTGATAAATTTCAGGGCATGATCTCACACTGATTAACCTTACTCTTTAATTCATCAGACATAGACTAGTAATCCAATCTCAGATATTGCTTGTTGTTAGCTGGCTGAAAGGTGTAAGCCTTTTCATCTAAATTCAAGTCACCTGAGATTAGGGGTGGGCAGAATTTGCGTAGTCACGTTACACAAATCTCAGTTAAATTGTAAAAAATCACTGCGATCACGCAGATACTCCGCGAAGATGCGGAATTGCTTGTCCCGCCCGTTCGCGATGTGGTTTTGCGTGCTCGCAGGGAAATGTATTGCTAACTTGCCCATGCGGTCACTAATGGGGAGCGGCAATCTTGTTTTTCACTTGTCCCGCCCGCTCACGATGGTTATTTGCTGGTCCGGGTTGCTTATTGAAGGCTTGCGCCCACTCGCAGTGCTTATTTCCTGTTCCGGGTAGCGTATTGAATACTCCCGCCCGTTCGCGATGAGTATTTCCTGTTCGGCAACGCATATAACGTGTTCACAACACTTTTTGCGTGCTCATGGGTGAAATAGAGCGTGAACTTATCCATGAGGTTGCAAAGGGCACGGCCATCGTGTTTTTCACTCTATTGCTATGGTACTGGGTCTGCTTTTCTATCCTTCCTCTATCTTTTCAATCCTTTGTTTCTGGAAACAGTTTTTTCATCTTTCTCATTTATTATCTATCTCTCTATTTTCCTGAATCTACATCTTCAATTTTTTTCTACTTTTTGTGTGTTTTTCACTACTTCTTCGCTCTTTTTCTCTTACTTACTTTTTTAATTCTTACCTTTTCTTTTCCGCAACCCCAACCCAACCAGGACCATGGCAAAGGGCAAGGTGCATAGCCGCAGCCACTGCCACGACCGCCTGAAGGTGGCACCCAAAAGGGGGCAGCACTGTTTTTTTTTGTCCAGCTCCACATCCCCTTAACCCTGGCAGCAGGTGGCAGGCCTGGGTTGGCTCCGGGAGCGTCGGCAGCGGTGGGGCAAGGTGCGTCAGGCAGTGTTTCGCTGTTCTGGTGTCTGGCGCACTATTTACCAGCTGACGCACCAGTGGTCTGATATTCTAGACCGGGAGCAGGACCTGCTGGACCACTAGGAGTGGAGGTCCCGGGGCTTGGTTAGTAGCTATTTAATATCACTACTTTGTGTTCTTCTGCTCTGTGTTACATATTGCGAATATATATTTTTTCCGACCAGCAAGGATACTGCTTCTTACATTGCAGGTAAATTACATTTAAAAATCTTCTGTGATTGTTATGACACAGGCGCTGCTTGACGCTACTAATCTTACTTATTTGCAACTTTACGCTTGCTAGGCCTGATTATGTAAGAGTTTACTTTAGAGAACTTAAGTTAGGCAATGGTAGAGAGACTCTAGTCCTTCCTTTGTCCTCCTGCCACTAAGAAGAGATAGTGGTGGATTGATAGGTTTGGTTATTCATTAGTATTAGTTGGTAATTTTTAAGTGGCCTGCGTGACACATCCTCTGTCACGTCACGTGCTGCTGAGTGCTGCTTACCCTAGTCCTTAGTAGAACCTTTTGTAGTTTGTTTAGTAAGTGTTAATAGGCTTATCATCACTAGCAGAACATCAGCAGCAACCAACCAACAATTTGGTGTATGTATGTGTCGCCCATCTATGCAAAACCAAAGTCAAAATCAGCTTTATTCGGTGCAACAAATCTCACCATAAAAGCATTACTATTATAAAAACATTCCTACATTTACATTGTCATTTCTAACTTATGAATCTGTAGGGAGACGATGTTTTATCTTCCCCAAATTGCAGCCCTATAACAGACCCCTGAGATACATTTGCTCTGGTAAAGTATTAAGATTTCTCGGATGGATTTATTACCCATTTTTGCCGAAAATCTAAATATGCTCTCTGCAGATCTTAAAAATTTCATGTTGGCTAATTCAATTTGGGTATTCGATGTACCATTCTTATTAAAAAACATCCCTAAATAAGAAAAAGATGAGACTCTATTCATTACTACTCCACCTACATGATTTTTTTTTTTTTTTTTAGAGCTGCTGCTCCCACACGTCATTACAAAGGTTTTCTTTAGATTTAATTTAAGATCTTTATCAGTCATGTACAGTGCAAAATTTTCTATGAGGTTTTGTAGGCCATTCGCTGCCCTTGATATTAGGACGTCACAAATGCCAGTACTGGACGTCACTTTAAGTTATTACAGCCGACCTTTTTGAAAATAAAGCATGTAGGTCCATCTATTGATTCATGTCACTAGTTTATTCATTGATTTACTCACTAGTGGAACAATGCTTTAATCAACACTTCAATTATTTGTTTGCATATGTACAAATATAATACATTTGGTACAACACATGACAATTTCAATACACAATACAGTTTACTAATTTACAACACATCCAACTCACGCACTCACACATCCATAACGTACAAAGATATATACACTTAAAACCTAATGTCAATGGTGGATTCTCTATACATGTAAATGATAAATATTTCCACAATAAATTTTTTTTTTTCTCAAATCTCAACAATTCTTTTAGAAATGATCCACTGTTTCCGTAATTTACACTAATTATTTACAATTGACAAAAAGGCACAAAAAAACAGGTCGACGCATTTCGAACCCCCCTGATGCGGGGTTCTCCTCAGGACCAACACTTTCTAAAAAACAAACAAATATTTATGTCAGTATGACATCCAAATACCCAGTGAATTCACCTCAATGACACCACCTATCAATGCCTAACTCCTACCCCAATCACGTGAGAGACAATTGAAGTCCAAGTGAATAGATGTGAAAAAGGTACTCTAGACAAAAGAGACATAAACAGTATCTTAGCATACAACATCGTGTGCCGTAAGGACCTAAATTGACAAGTGGGAGAGGGCTGCACTAGCGGAGGACTCACCTCAATTAATGGTGCTGCGATGTAATCTGGGGAGGAGAGAAGCAACGTGTGAGCAAACAGCGTTGAGCTATTGGGTAGGTTCGATTGTGGGGTGACCCACTGAAAATGCTCTTACCGCGTATGGGGCTGAATCCATCGTTTCAGTCTAGATGGGCAGTCGGAGCTTTTTAAATACGAGTGCTTTTAGATTCAGCTCCTGGGGAAATTAAAGGATTGCTTAGTTAAAAACCAGAAACAAATTATAACCGAGCCTTAGATTTGTCTGGCAGCGCCGAGTGGATTTACCTCAATGGAGTTAGATCCGCGTCTCAAACAATCCCAGTGGCTGAATGTCTGCTGTGATTTTGAGTAACGCTGTGTGTTATTGGCGTGTGGCCTGGTCACGTGGTAAAACAACTATCGAAGTCCAAGGGAAATTAAAGTGACAGTGCACAAATGTTGGAAATACAGAGGGATGTAACTTTATTAGTTCTATGACTTGACAGCGGTACAACTAATCGGCAAGGGTGTAATGTATGCAAGACTGGGAAAACATACCATGTTGGTCTTTGGGATGAATTCTTATGCAGCGCTGCCGGTAAAATTGGTCATCCAAGGATGGGTTCAGCTGAATGTATTCTGAATGCAAGGCTACGCTTTCATGTATTAATTTTAAAGATTTCCGATATCTCATTCAGTCCTGTGACTGCAGTGTTGTATTTCATTATAGGCAACGCTTCATGCTGATTCAATGTCCCTTCAATGTCTCCTCCACGAGGGTCCTTTTGGATTTTAGAGATGATAGTTATATGATGCCCGTGTCCAAAACTATATAGGTAAGACTACACAGGAGGTCATACACAGAATGACGCAACATAAGTCCAGAATACGTAAAGAGACACCCAATGCCCCTTTGGTGCTACATTGGGTTACAAATAAACATAAAGAGGATGATCTAAGGTGGACTATCATCTCGAAAATCCAAAAGGACCCTCGTGGATGACCAATTTTACCGGCAGCGCTGCATAAGAATTCATCCCAAAGACCAACATGGCATGTTTTCCCAGCCTTGCATACATTACACCCTTGCCGACTAGTTGTACCGCTGTCAAGTCATAGAACTAATAAAGTTACATCCCTCTGTATTTCCAACATTTGTGCACTGTCACTTTAATTTCCCTTGGACTTCGATAGTTGTTTTACCACGTGACCACGCCACACGCCAATAACACACAGCGTTACTCAAAATCGCAGCAGACATTCAGCCACTGGGATTGTTTGAGACGCGGATCTAACTTCATTGAGGTAAATCCACTCGGCGCTGCCAGACAAATCTAAGGCTCGGTTATAATTCGTTTCCGGTTTTTAACTAAGCAATCCTTTCATTTCCCCAGGAGCTGAATCTAAAAGCACTCGTATTTAAAAAGCTCCGACTGCCCATCTAGACTGAAACAATGGATTCTGCCCCATACACGGTAAGAGCATTTTCAGTGGGTCACCCCACAATCGAACCTACCCAATAGCTCAACCCTGTTTGCTCACACTTGCTTCTCTCCTCCCCCAGATTACATCGCAGCACCATTAATTGAGGTGAGTCCTCCGCTAGTGCAGCCCCCTCCCCCTTGTCAATTTAGGTCCTTAAGGCACACGATGTTGTATGCTAAGATACTGTTTATGTCTCTTTTGTCTAGAGTACCTTTTTCACATCTATTCACTTGGACTTCAATTGTCTCTCACGTGATTGAGGTAGGAGTTAGGCATTGATAGGTGGTGTCATTGAGGTGAATTCACTGGGTATTTGGATGTCATACTGACATAAATATTTGTTTGTTTTTTAGAAAGTGTTGGTCCTGAGGAGAACCCCGCATCAGGGGGTTCGAAACGCGTCGACCTGTTTTTTTGTTTGCTCACACGTTGCTTCTCTCCTCCCCCAGATTACATCGCAGCACCATTAATTGAGGTGAGTCCTCCGCTAGTGCAGCCCCCTCCCCCTTGTCAATTTAGGTCCTTAAGGCACACGATGTTGTATGCTAAGATACTGTTTATGTCTCTTTTTTCTAGAGTACCTTTTTCACATCTATTCACTTGGACTTCAATTGTCTCTCACGTGATTGAGGTAGGAGTTAGGCATTGATAGGTGGTGTCATTGAGGTGAATTCACTGGGTATTTGGATGTCATACTGACATAAATATTTGTTTGTTTTTTAGAAAGTGTTGGTCCTGAGGAGAACCCCGCATCAGGGGGGTTCGAAACGCGTCGACCTGTTTTTTTGTGCCTTTTTGTCAATTGTAAATAATTAGTGTAAATTACGGAAACAGTGGATAATTTCTAAAAGAATTGTTGAGATTTGAGAAAAAAAAATAATAATAATTGTTGAAATTGTTATCATTTACATGTATAGAGAATCCACCATTGACATTATGTTTTAAGTGTATATATCTTTGTACGTTATGGATGTGTGAGTGCGTGAGTTGGATGTGTTGTAAATTAGTAAACTGTATTGTGTATTGAAATTGTCATGTGTTGTACCAAATGTATTATATTTATACATATGCAAACAAATAATTGAAGTGTTGATTAAAGCATTGTTCCACTAGTGAGTAAATCAATGAATAAACTAGTGACATGAATCAGTAGATTGACCTATATGCTTTATTTTCATAAAGGTCGGCTGTAATAAGTTAAAGTGACGTCCAGTACTGGCATTTGTGATGTTCTTTTTGATTGATTAGGCTTAGCCTTGCTGGTTTTGAGCCACGACCCTGTGTCGTTTTCTTGATATTAGGACAGCGTCATCTGCGCAAAGTAGTACAGGCGAGTCCAAACTTTCGGGACACCTGCATTAAGATTTAGTAAAAAGGAGTCTATGTTCTTAACATAAAGGGAGAAAAGAAGGGATGCTAGTACACAACCCTTTCTGATGCCACACATGACCTTAAATTCAGGTGTACATTCCCCCATTTTTCCAAACTGTACCGTAGCTGTTAAGAGGGTGTAGATCTGAGATAAGTTTGTAAATATATCAATGTGGCCCCTAGCCCTTTCAATGTTTGCCATAATCTACTATGGTTGACTAGATCCAAAGCGCTAGTGAGGTCAACAAAACAGAGGTGTAGCGCCCCTTCCTTTGCTAGTGTATACTTCCCTATTATTAACTCAAAATTTAGACATTGTTCTACAGTCCCAATACATCTTCTAAATCCATACTGCCCATCAGTCAAAAGTTTGTTCGCTTTGGCCCAGTTTTTAAGCCTTTCCAGGATTTTTCCGCCCATAAATTTTGATGTGGAATCAAGAAGAGATATTGGGCGGTAACAATTGGCCTCCCCTCTATCCCCTTTTTTAAAAATTGGTACAATGATACTTTCAACCCAATTAGCAGGTATGAAGCCCCCAAGGGTGGCATTAAAAACATTCATTAAAATTGGGATCCAGAAACCCATATTATACTTAAAAACATCTATGGGTACCCCGTCCGCACATATGGCTTTATCATTCGCACTTTTTTGCAAAGCTAATTTAATCTCTTCTGGCGATATTGGTGGAGATTGAACAGGTTCTACAAGTATAAAGATTCCTTTTCTGCTCTCACTTATTTTTGCACCATCTGAGTTAAACATGCCTTCAAAGTGGGCAACCCAATCTTCCAGGGGTACCACAGTATCAATATTTACTGATGTATTCTCTTTAAAAAAGGGATGGTTAACCATTTTCCAAAAAAGGATTGAATCTTTCATCTCTGCAGCCTGGATTAGTTTCTCCCATGCCCCTTCACTAATTTCCATTTTTCTTTCTTTCGAAGTATTTTTATAGATTTTTGTCAAACTGCAAATCCTTGCACTCACTCTTGGCATTTGCTTTACAGCCAATTTCAATTCCCCATTCAACTTTGAGCATTCGTGGTTAAACCATCTAGTGTTAGGGTCACAAACCTTCTGTATTTTACTAGTTAAGTCACCAACAATTTCAGTTGTAATTTTATTAAAGGCAGTTATTATCGACAAGCTTGAGGCAGAACTATCCAGGCAGAACTATCCAGGCAGGTTTCTAGATTCCTTTGTATTTTTTCTTTAAGGTTTGCCATAAATACAACCGGATTCACTCCTGACCATTTTTATTGACACTCTCTTACCGTGTTCCTTTTTGTGTCAGATTAAGTCTTAATGATACTGTTAGGGGATGATGGTCACTAAAAAGGCTGATATTAATCAGCACTTTCTGCACCAAATCACTGCAGTTTTCTGATACAATAAAATAGTCAATTTTTGAAGATGACCTTGCTCCTATGAAAGTTTGAATATTAGTTTCTCCTTCCCCAGTGTTGGGTTAAAGGATCACTAGATCATATGTATGCATCGCACTGTTAATGGATTCCCCATACAGGTTGTGAGAAAAATGGGGAATCCTGTCTCCTAGATGATCACAGTATCCACAGGGCTCTCCTGCTTCATAAACACATTTAACACAATTAAAGTCCCCTTCCCATATTAATACATAGTCACCTACCAGGAAGTGATCCAGATCATTTTCTAGTAGCCCAATAACTTTGCTCTTTGATTTATCAAATACATTATTATAGAAAATTATTACGATGATGACCTGCTTTCCTTTTGAGTGCAAAAGCAAGAACTGATAATATTCAGATGAGATAAATGTTTTCCTTAAAATCAAGGCACTGTGGTAGCAATTAGTGTAGCTAGACATCCTTTAGCTCTTCCCATCCTGGATGGGCTGGCATTAGAACAGACAGTTTGGTAACGATTCATAAAAAAAGGATCAGTGCACCGAGTTTCTTGGAAACTATTGTGCACCCATCTAGCGTTTTCAACCACACCACGTCGTTAATTTTATTTTTGATCCCTGCAACATTCCATGTTATAAAGTTTAGTGATTCACTGGATGTATACTAAGGCCGACTTTCATCAAGTTACCAGTACGAGTATGTTCAATGTTGCTGATCACTTGTTTATCCAAATCACCTTTTTGCGATGATACTGTTAAATCATCAATCTTTAAGTTCACCCCCCAGGTTACATCATCGCCCTCATTACTACCATTTGTGAGGTCGTATTAACATCTACCACACTATTATTAATGGTATGATTTATTTTCGTGACAGATGACCCAACCAAGTCATTTCTAAGTCAATCTATTTCACTGCATCTTCTCAATGCTGCAAATCTATTAAGCAGTGGTATAGATTGTGGTAAATTGTGGCTCATATTTGTGTGGGTATTGCTATAGCTTAGCCTATAAAAGTATCCCAGTGTGACAGCCGTTATATGATAAAAATTATCAGGGCAAAACCCATTGTCATCGTTTGATGAAGCATTCAGCAAATCACCCACCAAATTACTCCTTCGGAAGTTTACAACTATACATTCCCCCCAGCATGTTTTTCTGGAATTGCCCACCCAGTTCACTCTCCTTAACATGATGATGGCCTGGTGCAAGTTGTTCATCCCAACATTGGGGTTTAGAGAAATCCAGTGAACTTCTTGATTTTTCAAGGACTCATATGTTTCCCTCTGATTTACCGCTTGATTTGGGACATTGTTTAAAATAATAACATATGGAGTCACCTGTGGGGGAAGATTTAGTGGACCCTGAGTGTTGTTGTAGTCTTCTGTTATTCAGTTTGTCCTTGGTAATTCTGTATTTTGCAACACCTTTGTAAGGGGTGGGATGTCGTCTTCATATGTCCTTTGGCTGGGTGCAATTTGGGCTGCAAAGGCGTCCTTTACGGTCGCTGCAGTAGTATTCTCTCTTTGATCAATAGAGCGGTTAGTAATTTGGCCTCAATTTTTTCTGTCACTTTCCATTTGGTTAGGAACTGACTTAATTGGATTAGAGGTATTGATTACCTTATTCGTTGATTTAGAGGGTAAAATTTCAATAACCATTTCCGTTAAGAAGGCCATATCTTTCTGCATTAGTTTAATTTCTGACATTAAGCGTCTTTCTATACTATCCAATTTGCCATGAAGTCTTTTAAATAATATCTCAAGATCTTGAGGCTTTTGATTAGTGGAGTTATTTGCCCCCCTTATCGTCCCTGGATTATAATCACCCTTTTTTTGTTTGGGTTTAGCTTTAGTTTTAGTTCTAGTCTTTGTTGGTAACTTCTCCACAGGGCTATTTACAATTTTCAAAACTTCTTTCTTTTTTTTTTGCGTGAGGAGAAAATAAGGGAGTGTGTCATCCGTTAGAAATGAAATCTCCAAGGATGTCGTTAGAATGCATGGATTAGGCATTTTATGGACATTGTTGTTTGCAGAGATATTTTTCTACAGACAGCTCAATCTCCTCCCCCATGTTTCCCAAATTAGTCACATTTATAACAGGCGCCTTCCCGCCTTCAAGTGCAGATTCTTTTAATGCAGCATCAAGAGCTGTTTGTGTAGTTGCCAATTGTTCCTCGACGTGAACGTTTTCACTATTCACGAGCCCCACAGCATTTTTCCAGTATTTAATAATGGGTGCACTCTTTAAGGGCACTTTCCTCTTTAGTTGTAATTTCCTTTTACCCGTTGTTAATCAATGTGAAAATCTTCGATGACAGGGAAACTTGATATATTTTCTCTTACCAGGTTTCACAATTACTCCTTCTCTTGATCCAAGGGGGGTAGCCCAAGCATGACCCGCGCTGCAGGAGCCCTGTGCTCTTCTTAAGCGCCTCCCGGCACTTGAAACCAGCGTGGGTGGCATGCGCGCTGCCAGGGCTGCTGGGGCTTGTAGTCCCTGACGGACCTCCTCACTCACTGCCCGGACCAGGACTTGGAATATCCCCGCTTGACTCTGTTGGCAGACACGGAAGCAAACATCAGTGGCACTAATGGCAGGCGAAATGCATGCAAGGTCCAATGACAGGCAAAGCACCAGATGAGTCCTGTGCTCTTCTTAAGGGCCTCCCGGTGCTTGAAACCGGCGTGGGCAGCGTGCGCGCCGTTAGGGCTGCTGGGGCTTGTAGTTCCTGACTGGCCTCCTCACTCGCGGCTGGGACCGGGACTTGGAATATCTCTGCTTGACTCTCTTGGTGGTGGCGGCAGCAAATATCCGTGGCACCAATGGCAGGCGGAATGCATGCAAGGTCCAGTGGCAGGCAAAGCATCGGGTGAGTTGAGCTCCATATATACATTTTTGAGGACTAAAATAAATGGAAATGCAGACTTAGTGAACAATTGGCCTGTCAGGATTAGATGAGCAAGGTCAGGTGGTACTTAGGCTTACTAGCTGGTCCGTGAAACTCGCAATACTACTAGTCGATCAGATTAGATAGGTCAATTTGATTGCACTTGTTGTTCCCAAAAATGTGTTTTGAGCGTATTTTAAAATATTTTATTTGTTTCACACCAATCCTCAAAGTTTGTTTCTTTCTTTATTAAATCTTAGATGATCAGCACCCAGGGACAAGAAGACGGGGTCGGAGTCAGAGACAACAACAAGATGCCTCCCAGGGACTGACACAGGACCTCTCCACTACTGAGGGCTCTGTTGCTGGCCCCAGTAAGTCTGCCAGTGGTTAATAATAATATTTATATTTCCCTAAATTTTAGTGCACCTATTTTTTTCCAAACTATTATTTCGGTTTCCTAATTCTATTTTTTACAAATTCTTCTTCAAACTAGACTATCTGTTTCTAAATTCTTGTTATCCCTGCCTCTAACTACCTCTGCTATGACTCCCTGTACTGCTACTATTAGTCTGGCTGTAGCTAAGCTTACCCAGTTAGCCACTCTTTATTTAAAAGGTTTTAAATAAAACTCAGATTCACCAATAGCTCCAGCCTTTGAGTCCAGTCCTTTGGTTGTCCTCTTCTACTACTTCTATTCTTCTTATCTTTAGGCTTTTCGACAATTCCCATCAACAAAATGCCTAACCTGATTTTACTATTTTTGATAGGATAGGACATACTACTACTGTTGTAGGGATTCTGCACATACTCAACTTTGCACAAGAAAATAGTACGTTGGTGATGGGAGGTTGGACTTTCCTCACACCTCAATCAAAACCCACCACAATCTCCTGACCGACTAGTTATAGTGTCTCATTAGCTCTCCGAACCCCCCCACGATAGCCAATGATGAGACAACACAGAACATAACATTCCCGGAAGCAATGCACACTCACTTGTGTAAGTCCACACCAAATACCACCAAGTCGATTTAATTTCAAAAGGTTTATTTTCAACTGACAAACTCTGTATGTTGTTCTATAATGCAGCACCAACAGCAAAATGCATAAGATTAAAACAATAAACATTGTTACTGTTAGTTATACTTACAACTACAAGTCCATAGCAGACAAAAGGTGAAAAAATCATGATAACTGAACAGTAGTGGAAGAACCACCCTCCCCTTGGTAGGAATATAGTTTATATAAAATTATAAATGAAGATCTCTGAGCAAATTCTGGGAACCCCTCACCTTAGAAGAACCTAGTACTGGTTACATCATAAGCTCTGCAAAGCTCTGGTTCATAGAACGGAGTCTTCCGTCTGTTATGAGAAAAAGGGTGCACGTTAGTATTTTGTAAGTGTTTCCTATTTGTGCCAAAAAGTGTACATTTTTTATGGATAAGCAATATGGACGAACACTAGAACTCTATAACAAAGTGGCTTGTTTTTCGACCTTGTACGCAGCGCTCAGACAGTAACAGTATGAGCTCATGTGGGCTCCAAGGCGTCTTACACAACAAGATGCGAGGTAACATGCGCAAAAATAAAAGACACAAAGCTAAAATGGTTGTATGGCTCAGGCTAACTTAGCAAAGACTAGAATTACCCTAGGGGCCATATAACACTACTAGAGTCTATTTTACTACCTGATTTTTGCTAGTGATGTATGTTGTATATGTATGTAGTAACGTTTTTTTCAATCTTGCTAGTGAAAAAGAATAAATGGGAGAGGTGTATATGGCATCTAAAAAATGTGTAATGTTTTTTCTAGGTGTACCACCGACCACCAGTCCTGGGGCCAGCGACGATGGCGACGAGGCCCCCGAGGGTGCAGGAGGAGGAGAAGTGGCAGTTGCAGGAGGAACTGCAGGGGGTGAGCAAGCAGCAGTGGCGAGCGGTGCTAGGTTATATTCCTAATCCTTACTTATTGACTTTACAATCGCTGCAAAGGTATACTGTATACTGTACTGTTGAGACTTAAATAAGAAGTTGTTGTTAACGGTTGAAGAAGATACCTTTTACTTAGCATTAGCAATTACATTAGTGGCTTGAGTGTTGAGTAACCAATGGTCTCTTCTATATGACTTCAACTGAGCTGTGAAAGTTTTATGGAGAAGACTAAAAGTCAGATCAGATGAC
This sequence comes from Lissotriton vulgaris, assembly GCF_964263255.1. Lineage (NCBI taxonomy): Eukaryota > Metazoa > Chordata > Amphibia > Caudata > Salamandridae > Lissotriton > Lissotriton vulgaris. Next base: position 1,684,540,261 of record NC_141685.1, read on the forward strand.
CTTGATGGATGGGTTGAACGAAAAGGGGAAGAAGGGTGGAAGGAGGAAGGACTGGCAAGATTTAATATTTATGACTAGCAGATAAGGATATGTGGGATGCATGCATAGGTGGCTGATAGGAATCAGGTGCATGGCTGGTTGAATGCCTGAAACTCCCACAAATGTTAGAGGCCGAGGAAGTGGGAAGATAGATACATACCACAAATGTTTTGTACTGTGCTTGCTAGTGCTACTGTGCGGCTATATGTAGAATTAATGTGTTTTACTACTGTGCTAAGAGTTTATTTTACAATAGTCTTGTTTTTTCTTCTTGATATAGCTATTCCTTCCAAAGGGAAACCAGACAGGAAGGAGTTGGCAGCCATGGCCTGGCACCGGAAGCTGGAGGCCATACAAACTAAATACCGGCGGCTGGTGGTTCTGGTGGAGGAGGAGGCGGCAGCAGCTGCAGCCTCCTACAATGCCCCGGGCCCCAGCCAATCCCCTCCAGTGTCATGGCGCCACCGTCTGGAAGCTGCCCGCCGCCGCACTTCCTTTAGAAGCACTTCTGCCACCCGTGGATGCAATTGCAGCTCATTGAAGCACTGCGTGGCCTGACTAAAGGTGCAGATTTGTGTCCTGGAGAGGCGAACCTGCCGATGAACAGACCCAATTGATTGCCCCTTTTTTATTACTTCTTTTGGTGGGTGGGAATAGGGCGTTTGGGTTTTCACTTTATGTTTGGACAGACATGGACAATTGGACATTTCATTTGTTGAACTTTTTCATTTTGGACATTGGTTGGGGTTAGGGAGAGGGGTGGATCAGGTGTTGTTGTGGGATTTTTTACATAGTTTATTAGGTCGCGCCTCAGGCATTGCTTTAGCAATGCTTGTTTGGCGAGATTATAGTAAGGCTTTCAAAAGTGTACCCAAACTGCGGATTAGGTACAGTTCATGTGAGTCAGGCACGTGCACATCGCCAGCCACATCGCACACCATTTGTCTGAGTCTCGGCATCAGACTTCAAAGGAATCTGCTCCCCCGCCCCCCATAAGACTTCAAAGGAATGCGCTCCCCCGCCCCCTGCCACGCAATGCAGAGAGCTTGTTTTCTTTTCACTCCCTCTATCGCCTCTTTTCTACCTCCAAATCCACACCAGCTAGATCACCCTCAAATCAAAACCTGATTTATTTAAACACACGGGACAAGTACAGTTTCCATACTCTTGCATTCCTTATTTTTCCTTTGGGAGAACTCTGTTTTTAACTGTTGCTTTCTGCCTGTGTTTTCTAAATGTTGTTTTCACCCGCCTGGAGTTTGTTTGGTTTTGCTTCTTAGCTCAAGCACAATCCCTAGTAGAGCGACCACTTGTTTTCTGGGTGCTGATCTGTGTTGTTAAAACGCTACAGACTAATTCTGAACAGCTCAATATATTACACATTTGACACGATAAATAGATGCCTGGACGGCGGCTCGGCGACTGTCCTGAAATTGTGAGCATTACTTCCTTAAAATGGACTGTCAGGCGAATTATCAAGGCTTTTTTTTCGGCTATTCTGTCTTTTTCATTTTGCTCATGTGCTGACAAGGGCGGAAATCACTAATTATGCGATATTACCTTTTTCCGTCATCCAGCTCTATCAGTTGTGTGTCCGCAATTTTTTTGATTTGTAGTCTTTGATTTATATTATATTGCTTCCTGTTCTCTACATAAGCTTCTGAACGTACTTACTGCCCTGCTTGTGTGTTATTTGACTGACCACAGCGTGTAAAACCAGTTTTCCAAAGTTTTCCATTTTATGTATCCCCTCTGTTACAGCTCTCCCATCTCACTGTGAATTAAGTACCCATCGTTTTTGTCTATGTTGTTTGTCAGACTCTGCTTTCCCCTAGGCACTTACTCCTGTTCTTATGTTTGTAAGATACAATTTTAGCCAACAAGTAGTATTTGTAATTAAATCAATGTCACAGTAATTTCTTTCAAAATTACCTCCAGTGTGTGGCTCCAACAGCATCACTCATAACTGATACAAACTTCATGCTACGGATATTTCCTTTCAACTCAGTCATGCATTCTTTGCTAATCAAACTTCTCTAAATAGGTGAACATGTTTAGATCTTTAAAAAATAGGATACTGTCAGAAATCTTTTAGTACTGACTTTGAGCTCCCATAACTAAAAGGAATTCATTTATTTGTCCTTCTTCCAATGATGAGTAATTCCCCTTCCTGTGATAGGCTATGTTCCCCACCCAGCAATTCTATGGAACTGTCTGGTTTGTTTCTAGTGGAATTGTCAATATTTAAACACCATTTCGATTTACATATGGTTAGCACCACACACACACACACAACCCCACACACACACAACACCCCCCACACTCAACCCCCTCACACACACAACCCCACACACACACACAACCACACACATACACCCCCACATACAACCACACATACAAAACCGCACACACATGCAAAAACCCCCACACACACAAACCCCCCACACACACAACCACACACACAAAACCGCACACACACGCAAAAACCCCCACACACACGACCCCACACACACACATAACCCGAACACACACAACCCCACACACACACAACCCCACAAACACACACACACAACCCCACACACACATACCCACACACAACCACACACACACACACCCACATGCACACAACCCACTCACACACTACCCACTCACACACTGCCCACTCACACACTGCCCACTCACACAAAGACCACTCACACACTGCCCCCTCATACACTGTCCCCTCACACACTGCCCCCTCATACCCCCCCACCCACACACAACCCCCACACACAAACACACAACCCCACACACACACAACCCCACACACACACAACCCCACACACAATACCCCACACAACCACAAACACAAGCACATACACACACAACCACACATACACCAGGATTGCAAAACATAGCATAGCAAAGCAAAACATAGCATAGTATAACAAAACATAACATAGCATACCAAAACATAGCATAGCATACCAAAACATAGTATAACATAACAAAACACAAACACATAGCATAACAAAACACAACAAAACATAGCATAGCACAGCAAAACATAGCATAGCATAACAAAACATAGTATAGCATACCAAAACATACATAGCATAACAAAACACAATAAAACATTGCATAGCATCACAAAACATAGCATAGGATAACAAAACAAAGCAAAGTATAACAAAACATAGCATAAGAAAGCATAGCATAGCATAACAAAACATACCATAGCAAAACAAAGCATAGCTTAATAAAACAAAACATAGCATGACAAAACATAGCATACCATAATAAAGCATAGCATAGCATAACAAAAAATAGCATAGCAAAACAAAGCGTAGCATAATAAAACATAACAAAACATAGCATAGCATAACAAAACATAGCATAGCATAACAAAGCATAGCATAGCAAAACATAGCATAGCATAACAAAACATAGTATAGAATAACAAAACACAGCATAGCATAACAAAACACAGCATAGCATAACATAACAAAACAAAGCATAGGATAGAAAAACATAGCATAGCATAACAAAGCAAAGCATAGGATAGCAAAACAAAACATAGCATAACGTAACAAAACAAAACATAGCATAGCAAAACACAACAAAGCATAGCATAACATAACAAAACACAACAAAACATAGCATAACAGAACAAAACACAACAAAACATAGCAGAACAAAACATAGCAGAACATAACAAAACATAGCATAGCATAACAAAACACAACAACACATAGCATAGCATAACAAAACATAGCATAACAAAACAACGCAAAGCATAGCATAACATAACAAAGCATAGCAAAACAAAACATAGCATAGTATAACAAAACATAGCATAGCATAACAAAACACAACAAAACATAGCAGAACAAAACAAACATAGCATAACATAACATAGCATAACAAAACATAGCAAAACACAACAAAACATAGCATTGGAAAGCATAGTATAACATAACAAAACATATCATAGCATAGCAAAACATAGCACAGCATAACAAAACACAACAAAACATAGCATAACAAAACAAAGCTTAGCACAGCATAGCATAACAAAACATAGCATAACAAAGCATTGCATAACAAAACATAGCATAGCAAAGCAAAGCATAGCATAATAAAACATAACAAAACATTGCATAGCATAACAAAGCATAGCATAACAAAACAAAACATAGCATAGCATAGCAAAACAAAGCATAGGATAGCAAAACAAAACATAGCATAACATAACAAAACAAAGCATAGGATAGCAAAACAAAACATAGCATAGCATAACAAAACAAAGCATAGGATAGTAAAACAAAACATAGCACAGCATAACAAAACATAGCATAACATAACGAAACATAGTATAACAAAACACAACAGCACATAGCATAACAAGACATAGCAAAACACAACAAAACATAGCATAGCTTAACAAAACATAGCATGGCAAAACAAAGCATACTCTAACATAGCAAAACATAGCATAGCATACCAAACACAACAAAACATAGCGTAGCATAGCATAACAAAACATAGCATAGCATAATAAAACACAACACAACAAAACATAGCATAGCATAAAAAAACAGCATAGCAAAACATAGCATAGCATAACAAAACATAGCATAACATAACAAAACACACATAGCATAGCATAACAAATCAAAGCATAGGATAGCAAAACATAGCATAGCATAACAAAAGAAAACATAGGATAGCAAAACAAAACATAGCATAGCATACAGCATCACTAAGCACCACCATAGCATCTCTCAGGCGCACCACAACATCATTATGTGCTACTACAGCATCACTGAACGCCACAGTATCACTTGTTCACCACCACAACATCTCTCAGGGCCACCACAGCACCAATCTGTGCAACCATTCAACAACAACTGGTTCAAATATGTTCTCTCAATGTTTCAAGCTTTATTACAAATGTCACAAAAAGATGTTAATATTTTACTTCCGTTGTTGGATTTTCGTCACAATAAAATACACTAAACATAATCTTCACAAAAGTTATTTGCAAAAGTTTAAGTTATTGTCATTATAAATTACAATAACTTTTATTTAAGTAATAAATATTAAAAAAATGAAAAGCCATTGTTATTTGTAATATCAATACGTGTAAGACACGTAAATATAACACATATTGCATTACAAATGCTATAGGTGTCACATTTGCGAAAGTTATAACTATTGGCATTGTAAATGACAAAGCTATTATTTTCGCTATTTTCAAAACCAACACATAAATAAAAAATGTGTCATTCACAATACAAATAGCTCAAACTTTCCTGATGCGATACCTATTGCATTGCAAATGCTTGTTTTTGTTAGGGAATTAAATTATATATTTATACTTTACATACAATGTTGTTAATGTTTTGTGGGTGGGGTTACTGTTTTACATCACACTGTTTCCTTGCTGCTCTTGCTGCTGCAGGGCCACAGCCTGTGTTTGATTTAAGTAATTGGCTGACTTTGTAAGATACAAACAGATAGATGTGGTACCCGTTACTGAGAGACTTGTCCTACTAGTACTGTCAATCTCTCCTAGTCTACGCATTCTGCAACTAGACTCAAGGGGGTGTGAAATTGAATTAATGAAAACATTTCCATTATTAATTATGCCTCCCCCACACTTCTTCTTTTACCTGTGCTTGATGTTTACCTTAGGCCCAGCGATGGCTGCATGGTGATGATGGTTTTGTTCCCCAACATGCCATGGTTGTGGTGGTAGCGTCAGTAGACACTGGCAGTAGCATTTGCAAAAAAAGAAAATGAGACAGTCAGTCACCTGAAAGACACTGTGGAGGAGTAGTATAACGAAGTGCAGTACAGAACTTACTGCCAAACAATAATATGCCAAAATAAAATAAAACATAATGGTGGCGGGGATAGCCTAGTACAACGAGTTTCAAAATCTACTTGTGTTGAGTCCCTCGACTAGGCTTACATTACACTCGACATAAGCGTAACCATTAGTGCTGTGTAGGAGGATGACAACAAATCCAATCAATGCTGGCAATTAATGCTGATTCATTAGGTTCCCTTGGTAAAAAAATTTCCTCGCAAATCTACTGCTCATGGGTGGGCAAGCAGAAGAAGATCATCGCCCTGCCTTGTAATTGAATTAGTGTTGCTTATGCCACATCAGGCCCATCAGGGGTAGGATAAATTATTGGCGTACATTTAATTTAGTAACACCTCAATAAGAGCCAGATGTATCAAAGGGTTTTTCCCATTCTGTGCCTATGGGGAAATGTGTTGATACATATGGCCCTTAGTCACACAGCCCGGGGTAAGAGGGTTAGGGTTTGGTGAATGGATGGTAAGGGGGTTTGGGGAAAGGTTCGACAAAGAAGAACAGTACTCATGGGCAACAACAAAACACAATCTTGGCAGACGACCATATCCATAAATCTGTTAAGGGAGATAAAGGAAATGCATGCTTGATGATGATAATTTGATGGTTAATGATAAGTAGTACTTACTAACTACTACTAGACAATTACACAGTACAGGGCAGCAGTATATTATGCAATTTCCCTTGCCTGTTTGCCCTCAGAGAGACCCAAATTACATATAGTTTATGCTCTGTTATACCCGGTTTACTTTTAAAGATAGCAAAGAAAATTCAAAAATAGATGTGGGGATGAATTTGGATTATAAGCAGAGAAAAAACATAATAAGAACAACAACACACAGTAGTAATGATTGAAGACAAAAAATGAATCAAATTATTTAAAAGATGATGAAAGTTAATACTGTTACTGTATGTTATCCTGGTCAAAATGGGGAGTTGCAGCTCGGAATTCCTCTTGGTCCACCCTTCCGCCCATCAATCTTGGGTGACGCCACTGCCTGCCTGGCAGATGTGGATTCATTGGTAAGGTAAGTGTGAGTTGTTTTTCCCAGTATAGCACAGGGTAAGGGCCGGCCTGTAATTGTAGATAGAAAAAGAAAAGGGATAGTAAAAAATCAAGGAGAAAAGAAGCATAAATTACGGTGGAGTAAAACAAGAAGACTTTCATCAGACTGGCGGCATGTCTACTCTAGTCTGTTTCCAGCATTAACCTCCAACAATAACAGGACAGAGCAGGCCCACGGCACCGGTTATCCATCCTCTATTTAGCTTCCATTTTTTGACAGAGGCAGACTAAGCATATATACAGCAACATAGCATTTTACAAATTAAGTGACTAAATCAGTCACCACTGTAAGTCATACCACCACACTCTACTCCACCACTACACAGACATGTAGGTCTGGAGTGGTTGTTGTTGACTTGTTTACCTTTTATGCCACTCATTAAATGCCCTGACTTATTCCATGATTCATCTTAGATCCTACTGAGTGACTGCGAAGATATTATGTCACTGTGGTCGTCATCATAGTGTTGTCAAACTCAGTGTACAGTGTATAGATTGAGTCCCCTTTCCATATTCAAAATGCAATGGATCGGCCGACAGTAGAAGTAGAAAGTTAAAAGACAAGATGGGAAACAAACATTGCCTTGAGGTACTTTTAGTGTGTGCATTTAGATAATAGTTCACAATGAATTAACTTCATACACAACAAATAACAACAACACAAATCGATGAGTCAGCGTCCAATGCATGGCATTATTCATTACCTTTTCCTTCTCATCTTCAGTTAATGGGCAGTCCCTCTCGGCTCGGAAAGGAGGATAGTTATAGTAGACATCATCATGTTCCACTTCTATTGGAGGGACTCAACAAGGCAAGATTTTTTTTCTTCTATTATGCTAATCATCTAGCTTGAGGGCAATAGATTGAGGGCAATTTAGGAAGATGGAGGAGCAGGACTCGGAGGAGTGGACTGAAATGCTGAAAGCTGAAACTCATATATGGCAATAAAAGACTAGAAGACGGTGGTGATGGATTTGTTATAATTCGAAGTTTTCAAACAGAAAAACAGACACACCAATAAAAGTAAATAAGGGAGGAAGACAGTAAGAAGTGGAAGTCTAGTTGTCTAGCTCATCCTCAAACTCTGGGGGTTCAACCAGAAGTAGGTAATCATCATCAAACGTGCTACTCTGTCAACTGAGCCACAGTCCTCACTTTCCTGCGTTGATTCATGTATTGTGTAATTCGGTGGTATAAATTGCAGATTCATTTTGATCATGGTTAACCTCTCCACTTTTTTGGGCTAGAGACGGGCCCTTTTCACTGTAGCACTGAAAACACGTTCAGAAGAGACACTTGTGACTGGGCAAGCCAGCTAGTTTGTTGCCATCCTGCTGAGCACTGGGCATTGGCCCGTTTTGCCATATCAATACGGCAATGGGTTGTAATCTTCTGTAGGGTCATCCAGAGAGGCCTGGACCATCCGCTCAATGTTAAGGGGTGCTACACTTTGTTCGGCCTCTTTTATCTTTGCATCACCACTGGACCTAGCAAGTCCTTGTTTTAAATACCAATCCTGTGCTGTTTTTACCGGGGCTGATGATCCAGTTCTTGCTGTTGTCGATAGTGTTGGTGTTGGTGACAGCTGTGAGCCAAATGCACTGCCCTCAGGCTCTGAAGTTGAACTTGACGCCGGATGCCCTGCTGCAGTACTTGTTGTGGGTTTGAGTAGCAAGCCTTTAATTACCCGCTATTAATTTTCCAATTTACTGGCTGCCTCTGCTATCCAAGTTTTGTAATGGGCAACATCCACTTCTGAAAAAGGAAGTAATGTTTTACTGTTCCGTGCTGATTTGTACCGTGGATCCAGAATTATGGCACAAATGTAATGTTCTTGTGACACAACCTTAGTTTGCAACTTTGCATTTTCAGTTAAGTGACAGGATAAGCTCTCCACCAACTGATATGTTTCTTTTTTTTTCTCCACACCTATGCACGCTTTAGATACCTCCTTCAGCTTTTGCTCTAGTTTGTTCAACAATGGGATAGCTTGGCCCATAGTACAGTCCTCCTTGCTGACTTCACGTGTTAAGACTTTGAAAGGAAGAAGCATCTCTGTCAGGAATTTAACTAGACACCATTGGTCCATCTGAAGGGTCATGCCTTTCACAGTAGCATCAGCCCTTCGCATGACATATTCATTGATTGGTCTGTACTGCTCAAACAGACGGTCAAGCATGTAATACGTTGAGTTCCAACGTGTTGCCACCTCCTGGATGAGTCCTTTGACTGGCATTCTATTTCTCTTGTCACGTTGAATGATCCTCAGCTGCTTCCGGGCTTTAAATGAATGGCTGAAATGAGTGCATATTCTGTAGCAGGTGGTCAGTAAGTTGCTGACTATGGGTTGTTTTTTCAGAAAATCTTGAACTATAATGTTAACGCAGTGCGCCAAACACGGGACCCTGAAATAGGCACCAACCTCCATGGCCTTAAGTACATTACTGCCATTATCTGTGGCAACAAAATCAATGTTAAGCCCTCTTGGGTACAGCCATTCAGATCTTGCTGTTAAACTCTTCCAAAATGATTGCAGCAGTATGAGATTTCTCCATGGTGAACATGGCTACAGTTGCATGTTTCCGACTAGCATTAAAAATCTCAGCTGTGTCAACAGCACCTACTTCAGATAGCTTTTCTCTAACCCCCACAAAAGAGACCCAGTGTGCAGTGATGTACATGTAATCAGTGGCTTGGCAACTGGCCCACATGTCTGTTGTCAGGTGGATATTATGAACAGCTCTCTGCTGCAAAGATTGTCCAATCAATTCCAGCACATCGTGCTGTAGTTCTGGAATAGCAACTCTGGCGAAATAGGACCAGCTGGGAACCTTCCATTTAGGGCAGATGGCTGACACAAATTTAAGGAAACCCACCCCTTTCACAAATGAAAAAGGGAGCAGGTCCATCTCTAACATTTTAGCCAGCGTTGCATTGTACAACCGTGCCATTGGGTGGTTGCGTTGTAAATGTAATGTAATGATGATACTTGTAAAGCGCACCCCATCTCGGGGTGTCCTGGCGCTGAAGACCGCTGGGGAACCCGTCCTGGCTTTCCCTGTGAGATGGTCCCTTCTGGGTATCTCCAAGGTGAAACCAGGCATCCCCGGCGTCTGTGGGGGGCCGTTGTAGAGATGAGGCAAGCTTAATGCCCAGAGTTGCCGAGTGTGATCCCTGGTTAGAGTAGGCACCGAGGGGAGAATTATCAAGTCCGTTGACCCTGGTCCACGACCCTGCCGTGTCGGGAATTGAACCCTGGTCCCGGGCCGTTCTCTGCTTCTGGGTCTGCCGCCTCTAACCAGTGAGCCACACCACTGGTTAGGCTCACTAGGACTGCCCCTCTGACCTAAGCATGCTGTCAATGGTATGCTGGATTATTTTCCTTTGCCGTGCAGCTGTCTTCTTGAAAACAGTTGGGTTCAACAATGACAGACTTTTTCTCATTGCAGTACTTGGTTGCCTTGGTGTCTGAGCCTGTCTCTGAGTATGACTTTTCTTACTACGATACCACTGAGATGATGCTGAGGATGTAGGCGGTACCACTACACTGATGGAGACAGGGCTAGAAATGTCTCCCTCTTGTTCACCTTCCACTGCGACCATATCTTCCCCTACTTCTTCATCCCCAACAACAGCAATGGGTTCAGTTTTACTTTTTTCTAAGCGAAGAAGGTAAGCCTCCCACTTGATAATGTGGTGTTTTTTTAGATCACTTGTTTGGCCTCCGGTACCATAGTTTGTACCAAGCTTACCCTGTCTAACAGCCTGCAGACAAATTGAGCATATAGCCATGTTCTACTCCTTACTGATTACCGAAAAGAAGTCCCAAACTGGGGAGGAGAACCTTCTGGCGCTGCTGGGGGTGCCACTTTCAATACCAGAAGAACTGGAGGGTGTGCCTGGAATTTGACTCTGTGCAGTTACACTACCACCCCTACCTACTTAGGTGGTGGTTGAGCTGGATGTAGGTCCCTGCCGGGCCTTTGCAAAGGCAAATATGGAAGCTGGAGGTTGTTTTGGTGTTACCTGTGTGGGTGGTATTCGTGCTACATCCCTTGCAGTGATTTTGTATAGTTTAATAATGTTGGTCTCTGTCTCCTCTGGGCCCGGGGTGATGTTCATGATGACTGGCTCGTCATCATCACCCCTTCTTCTACATCTACCTCCATAACTTTAAGGCTTTCTGGAACCTTCCTTTTCACTAGCCTTATCTTGTGGTGTGCATCACTGAGCTGGAGGCTTCCAAGTGGCCTTTATGTATTAAATCTTTTATTGAGCATAGGCAAACAATATGCACCTCCGAGATATCTATAGGAGCCGTCACCACTCCGGGGAGGCCTAAGTCAGCGACCCCACTGACACCCATCACAAGGCCAGCGGGCACAATGTCTGTTAACACAGCAAGCCGCCTACAACCCAACTGGGCCGGCCGCGTCATAAGAGGTGCTACAGCGGTGCAAGCTATGCAGTACTAGTGCAACCTGAGAGAAACAAAGAACCGTAAACAACCCCCCTACCCTACCCACCCCTACCCTCCCCTCTCCTTGTCCAATTCCGAGGATAATCAGTCGGTTGTTGTCTTCCATTAACGGTCAAGTGGTGCTGCGCGCGCTGGGCCTGTGCGCTTATGGGCGCGTGTCTTGGGTTCTGGGAGAGGTGTTTCCGCCAGGCGTAGCAGACGCAGGTAGCGTGGGCAGCTCACCTCACGGAATTCCCCGGTAAGTAGGGCGAGGAACGGTCGCCAGAGCTCCGCAAAGTCCGCACCCCTCCCTGCCGCTGCCAGTGACAGTTTCTCCATTCCCAGGATCGCCCAGAGCCGGTGGAGCCACCCAAATTGCTGCGGAGCCTGAACTGCTCTCCAGTGGGCCACAATGTTTTGGACCGCTGCCCCTAGTGCCAGTGCGATCAGTCGTCCCCTCCAGGACTTCAGGGGATACATGAGGGCGTTCGGGAGGCCTAGAATAATGTATGCTGGGAAGCGCGGCAGTTGTGTATCTAGATGTGCGTCTATGAGGTCCAGGATAGGGTCCCAATAGGAGCGAAGCGCCTCACAGCTCCATAGCAAGTGTTCCAGCGTCCCTAGTTCCCCGCACCCCCTCCAGCATCTGTCGCTTACTCGGGCATCCCAGTGGTGCAATCTCTCAGGGGTGTGGTACCAGTATGTGGCTACTTTAGTTAGTGTCTCGGTGAGCCCGGTGTGGTGTGCCGAGTGTCTGGCCCTGTGGTACACCCCCTCCCATTCTTTCCTAGTAAGCTGCCGCCCTAGATCCCTTTCCCACCTGGCTTGACCCGCGTTGTACGTGTGTGCCTGAGTGAGAAGTAGCTGTTGATAAAGGTCCGAAATCAATTTTTTGTCCGAGGTGCGCGTCAGCAGCCACCTTTCGTAGGGCGTGAGGTGCCGTTGGGCCCCGGGCTGGATCGAGGGGTGGAGCACCCAATGCCGCACCTGCAGGTACTGTAGGCGTTCCGATTCGGCCACACCGTAGTCCGCCTTGACCTGCTGGAACGGGAGGACCCCCTTGAGGTCGAACATGTGTCCCGCCGCTCTACAGGGCGTCGTCCGCCACGCCGTAAACGCTCCGACGTCTAAGCCCGGCGTGAAGTCCGGATTCTCAAAAATGGGGGTCATAGGCGAGGGAAAGGTGGTCAGTCCCCTGGCCACGGCCACTCTATCCCACACTCTCAGGGCGGTGCTTGTGATTTCAGAGGCATACAGGTTAGGGGGCCGGTGTCGGCGCGGAAGGAAAGGCACGCCTTGAAGGGTACGGCCGGCCACCGCCTGGTCCTGGAAGAGCCAGTGCTTGCCGGACTCCAGTTGAAACCATTCCACGAAGGTGCGCAGCTGCGCCGCCTGGAAGTACAGGGTGAGGTCGGGCACACCGACCCCCCCGTTCGCTGGGGGCAGAGTGGCGAGAGTGTGCTTAAACCTTGGTTGCCGGCCGTTCCAAATGAATTGCGACAACTCCGATTGGGTTTGCTGAAGCCAACCCGTCGGGGGATTTAAGGGGAGCGTCTGGAACAGATACAAGATCTGCGGTAGCAGTGTCATTTTGACTGCGGCAATTCTGCCTAGCCACGACAATGTAAGCGGCTTCCAACGCCGGAGCTGCTCCCGGAGTTTGATTGTGAGTGCCTCATAATTGACTCGCGCAGTACCCCGGACAGTAGGAGCCAGGCGAACGCCCAGGTACGGGACGGCTGCATCTGACCATTGTATTTTGAATTCGGACTTAATCTTGGCCACCACGTCCGGGCTTAGGGAAATGTTCAGGGCTTCGGATTTCGCTTCATTGATTTTAAAACCCGAGGCCAGGGCAAAGGTGTGAAGCTCCACAAAGAGAGCACGCAGGGATTGCATCGGGTCAGTGAGGGACAGCAACACGTCGTCAGCGTATAGGCTGATCTTGTGCGTGTCGGCACCAAATTTGATACCAGATATGAGTGCATGCTGCCGCACCCTCTGAGCCATCGGTTCCATATACAGTGCGAATAGGAGCGGCGACAGAGGGCAGCCCTGGCGCGTGCCTCTGCCAATGTCGAATCTCGGGGAGGTATGACCGTTCACCCTTACCGCGGCGTTGGGCCGGCGGTAGCAGTTGAAGATGCGATGGCGGAGTTTCTCCCCAAATCCGAAGTGGTGGAGAACCTGGTCGAGGTAGGGCCAATGCACTCTATCGAATGCTTTCTCCGCATCGATGGTGAGGAGCATGCAGCCCGGCTTAGTGCGCGACCCGGCCTCAATGAGGTGCAGCACCTGCCTGGTGTTGTCGCTGGTCTGCCGTTGGGGGATAAAGCCCGCCTGGTCAGGGTCTATCAGCTGCTGCAGGTATGGTGCGATGCGGCCCGCTAGTATGCCAGTGTAGAGCTTCAAGTCTACATTCAGCAGCGAGATGGGCCTGTATGAGCCGCATGCCGCCGGGTCACGGCCCGGTTTGGGAATTACAGAGATAGACGCCTCTAGCAGGTCCGGGTGGATGGCACCAGGCATGTCAAAGGTGTTAAACAGGTCGCGCAAGAGGGGGGCAAGCTGCTGGCAAAAGGTCTTGTAGAATGCCGCAGTATAGCCGTCGGGTCCCGGGGATTTCCCCACTTTGAGGCGGGCAATAGCAGAGATGACCTCCTCCAGGCCTATGGGCCGCTTCAGAAAGTCCGCTTGGGCTTGGGTGAGGGTGGGGAGCTCCGCACCCTGCAAGTAGGTCGGGCCGGCAGTTGGGTCCAGGTGGTCCGCGTCGTATAGCGCCGCATAAAAGTTGCCGAAGGCTGCCACTATCGCCGCATCCTCCGTAATCTGGCCGCCATTAGCCGACAGGAGAGAGCGCACCTGTTGCCGTTGGGTTTGCGCCCGTAGTCTGCTCGCCAGAAGCTTCCCGCAGCGGTCGCCTCCGGTGTAATAGGCGTGCTTGAGGCGCATAGCGGCGTATTCCGCCACGTCTTGATCCAAAGCTGCCAACATTTTCCGCTCGGCGCATAATTGGCGCCATGCCCTTGCCGCCCCTGTGCGTTGGTGCATCTGTTCCAGTTCCGCCACCCGTTGGGTAAGCTCGGCACGTTTTAGTGCCCTTTCTCTGTTGTTGGCGGTGGCTATGGAGATAAGTTCCCCGCGTAGGACCGCTTTGAGGGCTGCCCACTGAGTGGCCTTTGTGGTGTCATCATTGGCGTTGTGTTCCAAAAAGTGGTCAATCGCGGCTGTGAGTCGGGTTTGGGTGTCAGGCAGCTGCAAGAGGCCATCTCGCAGCCTCCAGTGTCATTGTGGAGCCGGCATGGCTCCCACACGAAGTGTCGCTACCACTGGGGAGTGATCCGATAGCGCGGCTGGCAGTATCTCCACCTCTTCGACCTGTTCCAAGTGGCCTTTAGATCATCAGAAACAGGGCTTGAAGAAGAAGTTGATGGAAAAAACCCTCCTTTATCTTGCTGGGGGTCTGAAAGACAATGGATCTTCTGAAACAGTGGCTTGCGCCTCTTCGCCTGCAAAAAGCTTGATTTCCGAACTGCCCCTACTTCAGGTGGAACAACTACTATTGTGCGCTGTGGTTGCAGCTGTGGTTGTGGCTCCAGACTTATCTACTGAGTTTCTGCCTGCAAGTGCGTTGATTGGGTACTACTTTGCAATAATGACATTTCAACATCACAGCTTGTTAATAGACTGGCTACCTCGGCCACACTCATGGACTTGGGCCTAGGTTGGTGGGGTGGGCCTGCTGATGCGGAGGTGCTGCTCCCAGCTTGGCTTCCCCCGGACACCACTGCTACAGGCGTACAGAGGGCGGCACACCAGTCTTGGCAAGTGACACTTCCTTTTTCTGTTCTTTCTTCTTCTCACTGGCAACTTTCTTGGTACTGGAGGACCTTTTACCTTTCTTTTGGGCCATCTTCTTCAGATGTCAGCAGGACGCATGAGCACAAGTTGCTGAGATGTCTGTGGTCACATGTGGACATGACGTGGTGCGCAGCAGGACTTCTGTCTGGCAGTACAACGGCTGATGATGACACCGCCTCCTCCTCTGTCTTTTTGTGCACCTAAAAGCAAAGAAAACATCAGTGAAATGTTGCATTTGTTGTTGTGGTTCAATTGCCACTAGTACAAACAAACAAACAAAGAAAATGTATAACCTACTATTGCCATTTGTGAGACTTAGTCAACAAGGGCTTTCATGGTATACTGTGTACAGTCTCAGGAAGGATAGGAAAGAAGAGAAACAACAACAAAAATACAAATGTATTATGGAAGTGGACCCTCTTTGGCATTAAATTATTTGCTCATCACATCATTCAGGGAGCTGCAGCTGGCAAAGGGGATGGATAGAAGCAGTAAGCCAAGAGGAAAACCATGCAGGCCTAAATGGCAAAAGCAGCACACTTATAACCCCCACCAGAAATGGCCACCAGCCACATGGGCACGTACAAATCATAAGCAACAAGCAGGAGGCCTGAAAAACAATGTACTGTAAACAGGCCTGCCTGTAATGCAATAAAATGCAAAAATGAAAATCCACAGGGCTAAACAAGGTCTGCAAGGTACACAACACACCACACACAACTAAGGCATTCATTTAACACACACCCAAAAACTAAAGTACACCCAAAAATGCACATTTTGCGAGGGGCAAGATGAGCTCTGTGTGATCTCCCGCTACGCAGCCGCCCACGCTATGGGACCGCTCGGCCTTCTGCTATGCGGCCTGATGTACTCGCAAGCAGAGATCTGACCTGACGGGTGCTGCTACCTCTCGCAACCTGCTGCTGCCAGCGCTCCAGTTGCTTTCTCCTCATGCGGCCCAGGATACCGCGAGTACTGTCGAGACTCCACCAGAAGACTCGAGGGGTTGTGCTCGCCTCAAGCAAGGGACAATTTACAGTCTGCTACCTCGGGAGTGTGCCCTCAGAACCCCGTGGCTCCAGGCTTCGGTTCCGGTCCGGTTTTCCTGTGCTGCTGGGACTTCTGTGTGCCTGGCTGGCCTCATTCTTTCCTCAGACAATTTTGGTGGACAGATTTCGGTGCCTGCATTGACTACATTGACGGAGCAGGTTGGCTCTGGCACGAACTTTGATCTGCTTTCTGCTGAGTGGGGCAAGGCCTCTCGCGGGGTCAGGGCGGCTAAAGGCAAGACTGCAGCTATGCCTAATGCTGCTCTTAATGCTGCTACCTCCGCTGGTACTACCCTGGCCCCCATAGATCCCACTCCCAAAAGCAAAAAAGAGACTATGGGCTTTAGAAAGCCCCTGTTAATCCAACCTCATGGGGCCTCCAAAGGATGGAACTAGCTCACAGCCCTCAGTTGCTAAAATCTTTCTGCTGAGTCAGGCTCAGGAGATGGGGGGCAGTCTAGGCCAGTCCTCCATACAGAAAGTAGCCCGACAACCCTGGCTCTAATTGTCCAGACTGAAGCCCCGGACTCACAGACTGCTTCATTCTCACTCACAGCTAAAGCTGGCGAATTGGAAAACACGCTGCCTGATTCAAGCCAGAGGGCTGTTCTAATGAAAAATATCACCTCTGAACTGAACAGTGAAGCCATACATTTTCCCTCTCAGCCTGACACCGAGTTGTCCCTTATTGGGAGCACGAACCAGGATCAGGGGCCCTGTGCCCACTAATCTAGATGGCTCTAAAGAACTAAACTCACAATGGCACATAAATCCAGGCTTCCCTGATCCTTTGGGAGACTATTTCTTTTCGGTTTTAGATGGCTCAAACTCGCCTGCAGAATCAAATACTGTTACTGTATCCATTAGCGACAGTGATATATCTGAATCTAACTACAGTTCAGCTTCAAAAGGAGGTAGGAATACAGTCCGTAAACAGAAATGCCAGGCATCAAAGGGTAAAGGAAAGAGACCTGAGAAAAAAGACCATCTCAAGTGGGATTACTCTGGGACTCAGCTCTCATTTTCCCAGATGGATGATTCCAGAAAATCGAACTGTGAATCACAAGCTATGTCCGAGCAGCATGAAGAACCAACCTTAGACGCTATCCCGGCATCCATTAAACAATTTCAAGAGGAAGCTCGAGCCGATACCCATCAGGCAAAGAGTGCAGCTAAAAAACTACAAGGGAGCCTTGGAAAGCTTAATAAGACCTGCATGGATATCTGTGAGAGAATGTCGATGGTGGAAGCCCGTACCGAAAGTCTCGATACAGACACTGTGCTGCTTAAAAATCAATGTACTACCCAAAATGATCGACTACTGGACGCGTTATGGAAGCTGGAAGATCAGGAATATAGGCAACGTAGGAACAATCTCCGCTTCCTTGGAATTTCTGAAGGGGTTGAGAGGGAAGGTCCCCGGCGCTATATCATCAAGCTCCTAAAGGGTGCATTTTCTGATCAGACGGAAAATGGGGCTCAGGCAAAGGAGCCTATTGTCCCTGGTGCTCCGAGTTTAAAGCTGATTCAATTCACATGTTTCCCACCTGTATCAAACTAGAACCTTTATGAAATAGAATTCAACATTTTCTGGGACAGGTGCTATCTCTTGATCTCGAGCTGGCCACTCCTGAGATTATGTTGGGTATAATTAGGCTGTCCTGTTTTCAGTTTCTATTTTTGGTAAATTCTGGTGGGGTTTTTTTCAGTGTTTTCAATATCTTAAAAAACAGTTGCTATCAGTGGTTACACATTTTCACACCACTAAAAACAACAGAAAAAGTGTTTTCCCGGTGTTTATGGAACGTTTCGCTTTCATCATTGCTTGCTTTCTGCACTGAAAGAACATGGTATATAGACAGTGTACGTATAGTGTATATGAGGTCCAAACAGATTTTTGCAAATTAATCTTATTGTAGCACACCATACAATACTTCTTCAATGAGTCTTTGGTCATGTGCGCTTGCGCTTTCCTTCCCATGTAAACTTCTCAGAAAAGGCCCTCTCAGCATTCATAGCCACTTCGGCTGAGAACCGTCAGCTAAGGGGCACATTTGCGATGACTCTTTCTTTGATGCAACATAAAGCAGGAAATTATAAATATTTGCATTTTAGTTCCTGGTCATAAGAAAACAGTGCACCAGAATGGACTAAAAAGTCAATAGCATCCCTCATTAACTCTGAAGATTGTAAAGATGCTTTCAGCATACCATCTAAGAAATGGCAAGGATCTCCTACAGGGAATCACTTCAGCTTGGGTATCAATTTTGACAAGTCATCACACACATTTTTTATTTACGTAGCTGAATCACTACAAATACAAACAATATCACTCCAATCTTTGTTGAACTTGGAAAGAACCTTTTTTGCAGAGCATAACAAGTTACACTGCATTCCATATTTTCCAGAAGTCTGGTGTCACGTTTTCACCACTATCCCAGATGCTTGATGATATATATATACTTGTCACTATACCTTGCATTTAATGCTTAAAGCCTGAGGTGTTGGCAATTACCCTACTATCAATACTGACCCACTAGAAACTATGGTCTGATATATTAAGGATGTTTACCCATTCTCTGTGGGCAAATGTGATGACACATATTAGGAAAGATTTTTATGAAACTAGCCATTTTACCGATCAGTGAAAAAATGAAATGCAGCCAAAATATCAAATGTGAATTTTATATGTCCTGATTCTCTACAGTTTATATAATAATTAAACTAAACCTAAAACGTGAAACTAAACCCTGCATCTTTAGTCCAAAGGCCATAAAACTGAAAAAAGTAAAAGGAAGAAAAAACAATATTTTTGTGGCATCATTAAAGAACAAAACTCAAGCAGAATAATGTTAGCCAGTCTTTCTTACTGCTAGCTTGTAAAACAAAGTTACATTTTATTGACTCCTTCAGTAAGAACAAAATGACTCTTTCACTTCCTTTTTCCTTTCTTTGAATGGCATTTAGTTTGTGGTTGTGCAGGTGTTTTTTCAGTGTTTATATGTTTTCACCGGTGAGGGCTATTTTTCTTTCAGTGGGGTTTTATCAGTTAATATAGGTTTAAACCTAAAACCCCACAGCCTAGGTATAATGGATTTGGTTGACCCAAGATAGGGAGGAGCATTTATCTTCATGGCTATGGCTGTTCTTAGGCTTTGTAAAGCTTCCTCCTGGCTGGATCCAGATCCTCCCGTATTTGCACACTGGCTAACTCGTTTGTACTCAATTTACTCTTAAGAGAAGGCAATACATGCTAAAAAAGAACGCAGAGCTAAGCAAAGGGGACTAATAAATTGGGGCCCACTTTCACACTGGCTAACTAATCAAGGCTAGTTGTGGGATATTCCACATTCTAAGCTACTGCTTCTTACTTAAGATAACACGGTTTTTGGTCAATACTGCCCATAAATATTTCTCGGATTTTGTTGTACTGCTCTACGGGATACTAGGCATAATGTAGGTTTATTGTACTGACTTGTTGTCCTAGATTAGGTCTTCTATGTTTTCAGTCTTCCTGGGGGGATGGGAGGGGAGGGGGGTGTCGCTGCTCTCTGTTTTTTTTCTTTCTTCTTGTTGTTGTATTGTACTCACTTTTGTTCCATCTGCAATTTGGAGAAAAAAAATACACATTTTGCAATTCAACCCAATTCCATCCATGCCCTAAATGATCTTTGAAATAATTAAATACATCACACAGCAAAGAAACAGTTGTTTCATCATGCACCCACCCTTGACTAGCTCTGTGCCTAATGGCTACCCACAACTATTTTTTTTTAAATGATGAAATGTGGAAAAATTGTAGTTGCAGCAACTGCAATGCCCCAATCAAACAAAAAATCAACTTACTTGTAAAATCTAAAATCCAAAAGTCCTCTAATCCAATGATAATGATGCATCAGACAAAAAGAGTGATCCTTCCAGCTCAAATCCCAATGAAAAATGAACAGGAGATGGACAAAGCACTGGGAGGAGCCTGCTGGACAGGAACAGGAAGGAGGAGACTCTGTGGCACTTACTCCCTCTCCCCCTAAAGAAATTTGACAAAAAAGGACAGCCACATTTCAATCTGAGGAGTTTTTTCCTCCAAATCCTCATTTTATAGAAGGTTTTATGCTGCTCGAGATATTGATCTTCTCCAGATTAAAAATTTTGCGTGTTCGGGATTGTGAGCTTCACCAACATTCTGCCGGATGTCCGATGGCGCGCCCGAATGACGTGTTCATGATCGCAATCTCTCTTGCAGTGCACGGTGGCGCTGCGAATGACATGTTCATGATCGCACACTCTCGTAGGAGCGGCCGGCTAGCAAGATCTCTTGGCACACGCGAAGGGATAGGAAAACTCGCTGGCAAAAGCAGGAATCCCGGTAAGTCGCTATCGCGCGCTAGAACGCATTTTTTAAGCTCAAACAAGAAAATAATTCCACTACGCCACATATCGCGAAATTGTTGGCAATTTCGCATTCTAGGCAGAACGCAAAATTGCCTAAATTCTGAAAATTCCCCGAGCGGAGCGGAATTTGATGCACAGTCCTACCTGAGATATGAACCAACAAACTCAGATTTATGAATCTGGGGATTTAGAAACAGGTTATATTCACTGGTAAGACTATATCGATTTCTAGAATTACTAATTCCCCATATAATTCTTTAATAGTGTTGGGGGTCATCAGAATTGGGACCATAAATCAATGCTATATTTATAGTGGTAGTATGAGCCATTGATCCTTTTTATACAGTCTAATCTTTTAGACTATATTATCTAGACTGTGATGTATTAAAATGATTCCCGTAATATTCATAGTGTGATTAGAAAGAAACCTTTCTCCCATCCATTGAGAATTTTAAAATGTATATGTCTCTTTATTTTTAGAATGTTTTTCTTGTAAAAAAATGACATTACAACTTACTAAAGGTCTGATTTATGTATTGGTGGAGAGGAAACTCCATTGCGATGGTGTCGCAGGTACCTACCCACCAATATAGAGGTCCGCCCAACAAATTTTATTTTAGACGTACCTTAAGTTTGGCCACAGCGGAGACTACTTTGTCTCCGTCATGGCCAAACTTCTCCGATGGGTTGGGGAGTAATGGCCATCAGAGAAATAGCCGCATGTCTGCTGACACAATTTAGGTGAGTGGACATGTAGTAATTTTTTATTGTTCCTTGCCACCAAGGCAAACCTGCCAAACCTGGAGGCAAGAAACAGTGAAAACATTCTAATGCTCCTTTCGTCAAGGTAGAACCCTTCCATGGCAAAGGGAGCAATACTTTTTTACTTTTCGAAAAGAAAATCCAGTTTCAGCATTTAGTTTTTGAAAAAAGAATACTGTGTGCTCCAGGGCTCATTCTCCCAATGCAGCCCTGCAGCAAATAGTAAAATGCGTTGGCCATTTTGGAGGTGGTTTCTACCAATGCAGTGATTAATTGTTTGCCCCGGCATTTTTGTCAACACAGGCACTTATTACAGGCTGTCACATGTTGGTGCTATTTTTTTAATTTAGAAATGAGCACAATATTTGTTTATTAATTCAATATATATTACAAGTGACTAATACCCACCACCAAAGCATTTCTTATAGCTTTAGGGGCCTAAAGTAGTCTGAACTGTCACACTTGTAGGAGTGTGATTGTTAGTGTTAGAAAAGGGGGCTCCAGTTGGCAGAGGTATGCACCCTGTCCAAGTAGGGACCCGCAATACCAGTCAGGGTAAGTGTAGTACACACTTAGGTGCTTATTTACAAGCCCATTGCACTGGCAGTGCACCACTCTAATTGATGCGCTGCAGCGCAATTGGCTTCCCCATATTTACAATGCCATGTAGTCATTCTGCGTGACTTTTCATGGTCATGTAAATGTGTTTCCCTTTCAGGCATAACTTTGCGTGAAAGGGGCATTTCATGGGTGTTGCGGTGGGTGTTCCCACACAACATCCATGGAGCTTGATGTATTTCCAAATTTACAACATTTTGTAAACCTGGGAATGCGTCAGAATCCTACTCCTTTCCAGGAGAGGCGCAGCGAGGAGAAATACTTTTATTTTTTCTCTTTCTATGTGTGCTAAAAAGGAAAGTGCATTTAATGATTGTATTTGTGAAGGAAGGTGTCCCTTCCTGCACAAAAACAATCATTCCCTCAGCGCAGGCACCCTTGCAAAATGATGCAAGGGTGTCTGCACTGGTGCCTGGATGCTGTGTGCGCACAGGGGTGAAGGAAAGGAATGTGCTATTTCTTGTAGATTGGCTCATTCCTCCCCTTTTATTTTGATGCATGGCAGCGCACCAGGAAATCTTGCTGCGTTGCTGTGCATCAAAATATTGTAAATGAGGCTCTAAAAGTTTACCAGTGTTCACCATTGGGTTGCTTGGAACAGAGCAGTGAGGCTAAACTAACGAGGCCATGTGCAAAGTATTTGTGCACCCACCCACAGTAACACAGTAAAAAAAACAAAAGTACTCCACACCAGTTTAGATAAATAGCCAATATGTATCTGAGTAAAACAAGATCACAATGACAAAAACTCCAACATCCATATGTCAAGATACAAAGTTTTCAAGATGAAATAAAAAATGCAGTGCTTAGACGTCTATAGCTCCAACTGGGGCTATCTGGTCGTGTTTGACTAGGACGAATCCAAAAGTTCAGTCCGACTGCGATGGTGCACAGGCTGGGTATTGGAATCATGCAGATGATCTTACATGTGGATGCCTTGGAAATCAAAGAAGGTGCATCACGCAGAGGAGGTGAGGTGTCATGGATGCAGGTGATGCATTGGTTCCTTAAGGTGGTGCAGGGTTGTTGAAGTTTTGCCACTCCGGGATGATGCATTGTACAGAGGAGGTAATGCGTTGGTTGCTGTGGTGACTGTCTAGAGTGAATTCACAAAGCTCAACTGTCATCCAACCCAAACTTGCAGTCTAGGGACAGGCTGAGGAACAGCATGGTTAAAGTAAGAAAATGCCAACTTTCTAAAAGTGGCATTTTCAGATCTGTAATTTAAAAAACAATTTTACTAAAAGATATGTTTTTAAATTGTGAGTCCAGAGACACCAAATTCCTATTTTCTATCAGCTCCGAATTGGAAGATATACTTGTAAAATGTTAATGTTACAAGGCAGCGCCAATGCTAACCTATGGGAGAGATAGGCCTTGCTGTAGTGACAAAATAATTTAGCAGTTTTTCACTACCAGGACAAGTAAAACTGAAAAGTGCATGTCTTACCTTTTAAATACACTGCACCTCGCCCATGGGGCTACCTAGGGCATACGTTATGGGTGACTTAAATATAATAAAAGAGAAGGTTTGAGCCTGGAAAGGTCGACATGGCAGTTAAAACTGCACACACATGCTAAGCAATGGCAGGCTTGAGACATATTTGCAGGGCTACTCATGTGGGTGGTACTATCAGTGCTACAGGCACGCTAGTAGCATTTGATTTATAGGCTCTGGGCACAAATAGTGCACAGCACATGGGGATTAGTAGTAAATGAAATATGCCAATCATGGATAAACCAAATGTCAATACATTTTAGACACAGAGCACATGCACTTTAGCACTGGTCAGCAGTGGTAAAGCGCCTAGAGTCTCAAAACCAGCAAAACCAAAGTCCAGCACACAATCAAAAACTGGAGGCCAGACGCAAATAGACATGGGAAACCATGCCAAAAGATGCCAGGTCTAACAGTTAGTAGTTGTGTTTGTGGTATCAATGTCAGCATGTCAGGAGCAATGGGTAGTGCAAATTGCAGTGGACTCTTGACAAGGGCCCTAGAACTTATTTTTTTACAAATTTAGAACTGTAGCAAACGCCATTATAGATGACCAACAGTTAGGCAGTCGTTTATGAATATAGTGGGTGAAGAAGTCTTGGCCTGACGGGTGTAAAGACCTCTGCCAGGCAAAGGGAGATTTTTTTTAATTTAACAGTAAATAAATCAAGCCCTAACTTCAAATAGTGCATCATCTTTCATCTTTTAACCCCTTCCATGCTCATGATGAAACGGTTCCGTCATGAGCGTAAGTTGGCCTGTGCTTATGACGGAACCGTTCCGTCATGGTTCCATAGGCCCAATGGAACGTTCAGCACAGCAGCAAAATTCGCGCAGCTCAGAAGGGGTTAAAACTGTTACTTAAGACATTTACAATCCACAAACAATACCTGAAACTCATGTAATCCCCAGATATGGCTACTGCTTTTTTAAATGAAAAGAAATGGCAGACATTTTCAATGTTTAAACTTCCTTTCATGTTCAGCTTACTACTGTTCCCCCTTAGGGCCTTCCGTAGCACGCCATCTCAGTGGGAAGCTTCCCCACTGATAGGTTTTATCCTAAAACTTAAGCCAGGTTTCACTAGCCTGTACCACTAATCCTCCCCAAATCAGGAGCACCCTCACTTATTCAGAAGAGGAAGAGACTGAGAGTTTGTATTATCTGGCACTGTTTTGCTTGTTTCCTTAGAGGGAAAATCTCTTGATTTTCTTAGCAGTTGTAGGTATTTCACTGCTTTTCTTACTTTTAGAAAGGTAAGCATATTATGGTCTCCTGGCAATTTGGATGGAGCAGACTGTTTAGAGAATGCAGCATAACATCATAAATCATCGACAGCGAGCCAGAGCTGTGAGACTGAAGACTGGAGATTTGTTATTTTTTTGGGAACAATCAATAAGTCAATCAATCAGTAATCTTGTAGAGCGCGATTACTCACCTGTGAGGGTCTGAAGGTGCCAAAATGGGCGGGGGGATGCGGTTCAGTCAAAGAGCCAGGTCTTGAGGTCTTTCCTGAATTGTGTCAGTGATGGTGATTGCCTAAGGTACAGATGTAGGGAGTTCCAGGGTCTTCACAGCGAGATGGGAGAAGGATCTTCTTCGAGCCACGGTCTTGAGGATTTAAGGGATGCTCATCACAACCAATTGGGTAGAGGAGAAATGTCTGGTGGGAGTATAGAAGGAGAGGCGGTGGTTGAGGTATGTAGGTCTGGCGTTGCGGAGGGCTTTGTAGGCGTGCATGAGGAGCTTGAAGGTGTTTCTTTTGTTGACAGTTTGCCCGTATAGGTCTCTCAGGTGGCTGGTTATGTGGTTGTGATGTGGGATGTTCAGGTTGAGACTGGTGGAAGCGTTCTGAATGTTCTGCAGTTTCTTTTGGAGTTTCTCAGCGGTGCTGGCATAGAGTGCATTGCTATAGTTGAGCCTGCTGCTGACGAGTGCATGGGTGACCATTTTCCTGGGCTCAGTGGGGATCCACTTAAAGATCATACAAAGCAGGTGGAGCGTGTGGAAGCAGGAGGACAAAACGGCATTGATTTGATGGTTCATTGAGAGCTGGGAGGCCAGGATGATGCAGAGGTTTTGTGCATGGTCTGAGAATGTGGAGGTGGTGCTGAGTGTTGCAGGCCACCAAGAGTCATCCCAGGTGGAGGAGAGGAGCCCAGGTGGATGACTTCGGTCTTGTCTGAGTTAAGCTTGAGGCAGCAGTCATTCAATCAGGTGGCGACTGCCTTTATCCGGTTATGGAATTTGCTCTTGGCGTCTGTGGGTTTGTCTGAGAGTGAGAGAATCACCTGGGTGTCATTGACATAGGAGACAATGTTGAGTCCATGGATTCTGGCAATGGCTACAAGGGGGGCCATGTAGATGTAGAAGAGGGTGGGGCTCAGGGAGGATCCCTGAGACACACTGCAGCTCATATTTGTGGGTTCTAAGTTGAAAGGCATAAGTCTGACTCTCTGTGCTCGGCTGGTGAGGAAGAAGTAGATTCATTCCAGGTTTTTTTTCGTGGATGCCGGCGCCGTGGATTCTTGCGCAGAGGGTGTGGTGGGAGACAGTTTCGAAGGTGGATGGGAGGTCCGAGGATGAGGGCAGCAGTCTCGCCTCAGTCGAGGAGGGTGCGGATGTCATCTGTTGCGGCAAGGAGAGTGGTCTCTGTGCTGTTGTTGCTTTTAAAGCCCAATTGGGAGGGGTCCAGAATGTTGTTAATTTCGATGAACTAGGAGAGTTGGGCATTGATGGCTTTCTCAATGACTTTGGCTGGGAAAGGGAGCAGAGAGATTGGCCTGTAGTTCTTGAGGTCCGTCTGGTTGGCAGAGGGTTTATTTAGTAGGGGGTTAATCTCTGCATACTGTTATGATGAAGGATGCAGTCTAGTGTTTGGGGGGGTGGAGTCGGGGAGTTACAGGTAGAGGAGGAGCAGGAGCAGGAAAGGGTTAGTTAGGAGAAGGACGGGGCAGAGAGCAGACGTGCATAATAAAAGCTCCTTTAAAGCATCACCACGTGTCTGTCGTAATTGTAGGGACGACACTACAGCTGGCGACGAGGGTGGGATGGTGTGCTATGCCACTGCCCGGATCCCTGGAAACAAGTGACCCCGTCCTGTGAAGCACGTGCAAGAAGTCGCAGTCGCGACACACGCGCCCTGAGTAAACGCCGCCGCCGAGATTGCAACCGCCAGCGGGGAATGCACGCAGCTCCGTGACTGGTCCGTTGCGTGGAGCAGAACTGTGGCAGCGCCGTTGAGCGTTGAAATCGGGAGCAAAAGAAGAACAAAGCTGCCGCCCAGATTGCAGTGGCCAGCGGTGAATATCTGCAGCTCCGTGGCTGATTGGTCGCGTGGAGCGAACTGCGACAGCGCCGTTGAGCGTTGAGATCGGGTGCCTACCCCAGATGCGCGATATTGTGCGGGACTGCTGCCGGGAGCCCACCCCGATCTTACCCTCCGCCTTGAGGAACATCGGCTGCTTCGGTGAGTGCTGGTCGATGGAAGCCGGGGCCGGGGAGACTAAATGAAGCCAAATCCAGTGGGAGACGAGATTTCCATAGCGGCGGCCATTTTGAAGTCAGGCATCGGCTCCCAATCCCCATCAAGAACACAGAGCAGCCATCTTAAGGTCAGGCCAGTGAAATTTTGTTACAACAATCACGAGCAAAGGCAACAACAAATAAACAAACAAGCACAAGCAAATGCAAATGAGCACGCGCCAGTGGGAAGAGAGAGAGAACCAAGCGCGAGCAAAGACAGTTGAAAAAAGAAGCACAAGCAAAGGCAACAACAAATAAAACAAACAACCACAAGCAAATGCAAATTAGCACTCGCCAGTGGGAAGAGAGAGAGAACCAAGCGCGAGCAAAGACAGTGGAAAAAAGAAAGAAAACAAAATGTCGATGTCACCGCACAGGAATGCCACAGGCCCAGCTGCAATTGCACCAAATCAAACAGCCAGGACAGGCATTGCATACCTACGCACCCCAGAACCACTTGCCCTCATCACTGGAGGCAGAATGGGCCTCAGGTGGCAGGAATGGTTCGAGGATTTCGAGGACTTTATGCTAGGATCAAAGGTCACAGATGAAGATGAAAAACGAATTGCCCTGCACAACCTGG
Organism: Lissotriton vulgaris; assembly: GCF_964263255.1. Lineage (NCBI taxonomy): Eukaryota > Metazoa > Chordata > Amphibia > Caudata > Salamandridae > Lissotriton > Lissotriton vulgaris. The sequence continues at coordinate 1,684,567,979 of NC_141685.1, forward strand.
TTGGGAAAGAGGTCTGTAAACTAATCAAGGAACTGCCGAATGATGAGACAGGCTCATATACGAAAGTACGAGATGCTCTGAATAAAAAGTTCTTACACAAGAAAAATGTAGACTATGAAAGATATATTTTTTACCTAGCCTGTCAGGAAAAGGAAGAACTAATGAGTATGTTCATAACAAAACTTCGACGACTTTCGCGATACTGTGATTTTGACAACTTCTCCACAGAGGATGCTATCAGATTACGAATCATTGAAGGATGCCAGTCAGAGACCCTCAGAAGGCGTCTTCTTCGGAAAAGTCATACTTTGGATGAAATTGAAGAAATGACCCGAGTCCATGACCAAGCAGAGGAACTTGCCAGGAAAATGGAGGCGGGACGTGCTGAGAAAAGAGAACAAGCATACCGACTACAAGCCAGTACCACTCGCAGACATTTTCGAGAGAGACGACGGACAATCAGACCCACTTCCCGTCAACACTATACAGGACACAAGCGCCATGAGTCAGGCCGCAGGGACAAGAGACGGGAACGTCCACTTAAGTGTTATCGGTGCGGATATGATTTTCCACACACGGATGCCTGTCCAGCGCTTGGACAGCAGTGTCGAAAGTGCGGAAGAGAGAACCATTTCGAGAACGTTTGCGGGGACCATTGTAAGGAAAGACCAAAGGAGACAACAAGATCTTCTCGCCCCGTCACAACGCGACATCATGCAAAAGCAGTTCAGAACCGTCAAGGGTCATCCTCTGTTTCCTCACACTCAAGCAGAGAGTCTCCCAAGTCACAATGGATGATAAGATCGCTATCCCGAGAGTCAAGGTCAGCGTCTCCGGTATCGCTGTACAGCAATGAATACATCAGCATGGTCGCTGATCCGGACCAATTGAAGAAATACCTAAGATTGGACATTCGTGTAGGAAACCATGCAACCAAATTTGTACTGGACAGTTGGGCATCACTAAATTACATCCCAGTCACCGAATACAAGAAAATGCAGCCGCCACCTGCCCTCAGGCGGGCATACGTCCGAGTGTATATGTGGATGTAAAAAAAAACCTCCCATGCCTTGGAAAATTTGCAACCACTCTCACACACAAAACCATATCTGTGCCAGCCCACATCCATGTCATCGACGGGCCGGAAGCTGACTGCCTACTCAGTTTACCCACAGCCGAACGTCTCCGGCTTGTTGAAATCCTGTATTGAGTGAGCGATGACCCTGACATCCTTCACAAATTCCCTAAGTTAATTTCTGGACTCAGGAAAATGGCCAAGTGTCAGATTTGTTTACATATCAATGAGCAGGTACGACCCGTAGCGCAACACCACAGGCGAGGTACCTTCCATCTCCAATAAGTAGTGGAAGATGAAATTGAAGAGTTACTGCGAACAGACATCATCGAACGGACAGAAGGCCCAACCCCTTGGGTTTCACCAGTGGTGATCGTGCAGAAGAAAGGCACACCAGGAAAGGTGCGGTGGTGCGTGGATATGAGGGTCCCAAACACGGCTATCGAGCGAGAACGTCATCCAGGACCCCACTAGAGTGATATGATTTCATCCCTTAATGGTGCGCGAGTTTTCTCCAAGTTAGACCTGAACAAAGGGTACCACCAGTTAGAATTGCATGAGAAATCACAATATATAACCACCTTCGCCACTCATCTCGGACTGTTCCGATATAAGCGACTCAGCTTTGGAGTCTCGTCTGTTGCGGAGATTTTCCAAGAAGCCATCCGCCAGACCATACATCACATACCAAATGCGCTGAATTACAGTGACGACATCTTAGTATACAGTGCAAATGTTCAGGAACACGACAAGGCACTGGACCGGGTGTGCCACGCCCTCCTTGAAGCCAACCTCACACTCAACAGGGAGAAGTGCGAATTCCACAGGTCCACCCTAAAATTCTTTGGACACGTATTTTCAGGAGCTGGGATGAAGCCTGATCCTGAGAAGGTGATATCTCTAAATGACACCAAAAGCCCACAAGACGTGAGTGACATCAGATCTTTCCTGGGAATGGCGAGTTACTGTGCCAGGTATATTAAAGACTATGCTACCATCAGTCATCCGCTACGTACTCTTACCAAACAAGGGCAGCCATTTAACTGGACTCCACAATATGAGCACGCGTTCCAGGAAATCAAAAGAGCTGTCGAGTCAGCTGACAATCTGGCTTACTTCAGCCCCGAAAGAAAGACATAGATCACCGTTGATGCCAGCCCAGTCGGGTTGGGTGCAATCCTAGCTCAATCTGACCATGACACAAATCAGAGACATATCGTGGCATATGCCAGCAGAAGTTTAACGGACACTGAAAAGGCCTATTCACAACCAGAAAAGGAAAGTCTTTCCACTGTGTGGGCCTGGAACACTTTCACATTTTTATATACGGCAAGCATTTCACGCTTGTAACCGATCATCAAGCACTGGTTACCATATTCGGAAATCCCAGGGCCAAAATGCCACCTCGAATTGAGCGCTGGGGATTACGCTTGCAAGAGTACACTTACACCATAGTCCACAAGCCTGGAAAGTCAGCCAATCCGGCCGATTACATGTCAAGACACCCTCAGGTGTCGCATGTGTCGAAACCATCCCTGGCCGAAGAGTACATTCACTTTGTAGTGGACTAAACCAGACCACGGGAGGTACGCTTGGAAGCTATATGTGAGGCCACAGCCCAATACGCCATCCTGCAGAAGGTGAAGCGCCGACTACAGACCAACAGTTGGCGTCATTCCAATGAGGATGAAAGTGAAGATGCGAACTTCCAACAAGAGATGCAGGCATTCAAACACGTGAGTGAGGAATTATCAGCCACTGAAGAGGGACTCATAATGAGGGATCAACGCATAGACATTCCAATGCAACTCCATTAGGGCGTAATCAATCTTGCACATGAGGGCCACCGAGGAGTGGTAGCCACTAAAAGAGCGCTCAGAGAGAGAGTATGGTTCCCTTTACTGGACTAGATGGTTGAACTCACTTTAAAGGATTGTCCTCAGTGCCAACTTGAGAATCAAGGAGATCCTCCAGCTCCTCTCCAGATGTCAACATTACCCAGCAGTGTATGGCAAGAACTCGCTGTAGACTTCTATGGACCCCTTCAGTCTGGAAAATACGTCTTAGTTCTCAAGGACGAATACTCCAGATTTCCCATTGCCCAAATTGTGCCGTCCACAAACGCCACCAGCACTATTGCCATTCTGGATGAAGTCTTCGCTGCATGGGGTGTTCCGAAAGAAATTAGAACAGACAATGGCCCGCCATTCAATGTCCACGAATTTGGGAAGTTTGCGAAACATCTCAACTTTAGGCATCGCAAAATCACTCCCTTATGGCCCCAAGCCAATGGAATGGTGGAGAGGTTCATGGCCACGCTAAAAAAGACATTCCAGCAGGCTACCCTTGACAAGAAAGACCTTCAAGTGGCGCCGAATGAAGTTCTGCGAGCCTACCGCACAACTCCACATGCCACTACAAGGAAGTGTCCTGCAACACTCATGTTGGGACGACCAATTTGGACACGGATACCTACCTGGGAAGGTGCCTTACTCCTAGTGTCCTCCAAGAGTGCACACAAGAAGCTGGTTGTTGCTGATCGTGAGAGCAAAAACAAGATGAAGTCCTATGCCGACGCTCGGCGGAGAGCTAGATCCCCGTCCATTGAAGAAGGGGACTGGGTGCTGGTCAAGCAGGAACAACAAAAGAAAACAGACTGCAAGTTCAGAGCTGAACCTTTAGTAGTCACACAACAAAAAGGAACCATGATAACCGCGGAATCAGATAACAAGAGAATCACATGAAACGTCTCACACTTTCAACAGTGCACTCCGGCGGTTAAAGATGCCCTCAGCAAAGTGACTGAAAGACCGATTAAAGAGAAGTCTGCAGCACAGTTGCCTGAAAATCAGACAGAAGCTGAATCCGGGAATGAAGATGTGTTCCTGCGGCAAAAATGGACCATCCGACGACCTCTACGGCTGATTGAAGAACTATAACTAAGTCAGAAATGTACTTTCTTTTGTTTGCTAAGAAAGGGGGAGAAGTTATAATGAAGGATGCAGTCTAGTGTTTGGGGGTGGAGTCGGGGAGTTACAGGAAGAGGAGGAGCAGGAGCAGGAAAGGGTTAGTTAGGAGAAGGACGGGGCAGGGAGCAGACGTGCATAATAAAAGCTCCTTTAAAGCATCACCACGTGTCTGTTGCAATTGTAAGGACGACACTACACATACTTTCATTTTCCCTGGAAGATTGCGCAAACCCAGGTAAATCTGGAGAACTGTCTGCAGGGCTACTAGCGAGGTCCTCTCATGAGGAGGATAAAGCTGATCCAGGAACACTTGCAAGTGTCCGGGATGGTGATTACTCTGACCTGCCCATTGAGGTACTCGATGATGAGGGCTGTCAGCATGCTCAATATCACCTAAGAGCCCATCTCCAGCTCGCCTCTACGTATCACAACCATGAGAAAGACTGATGTATGGGAGGGGTTGGTCAGGCTGCTGAAGGGGATAGTCCAAAGTCATCTGTGTTATGTGTAGTCGGACCTCAGTATTGCTGGGCTACTTACAAATTAACATGGTTTCCCAACCCTGAGACTAGGCTGGATGTTGGTATGCCCCCTGACGCAGAGAAAGGTTTGAATAGCGCGGGGGGCATCTTGTTAGGCTAATAACAAGTATATCATAATCATACATCCTGTACCACCTGAGGTTATTGCCCCTATCAGCCATGCCCAGGCCGTAAATAGAACAATGAATTCTGGGAGTCGACCATTGCGCGCATGCACGCGGATACTCATTCTATGCTTCAGCACCATAGTAAAGTGGATTACACCGCTTTGGCTAACACCATAAATCAATTTTTGTACGTTAACACTTTCGCTTTATTTAAACTCTCCTCACAATGGCCACTTGTACCTCGGGTAAACAGATCTATAGAAAAAACCAGCACTCTTAGAATTGTCTGTAAAATGCGTTATTGCTTCTTTCACCGTTTTTTTAAGGCTTAGAAGCTGGTGCGCACAATACAGAAAAAAATAATATCCTCCGCAGGGCTGTTTCCGCTCCCCTTACTTGCCATTGTTTGGATGTGCAAATGTGCATTACAATATCCCCTTTCTAATTTAACTGCATTACAAGGCAGGATCAAATTATCTGTGTCTTCCCATTGTGTTTCAATCTTGTATCACAGGGAATCGAGCACAATGGAGATTTTCATTTGTAAGGAAATGCGCGCAAGAAGAAAAAAATATGTTGCAGCAAAAAAAGGATTATTGATACTTGGAATCCAGCATTCATCGTCTCGCTGAGGCTCTCTTGTGCCGATAAGAGCTGCCTTGAATGTGCTGTTGGAAACGGAGAGTTTGCTAGAGCAGCTGAGTGCTTTGCACACACAAAAGATGCAGACGAGCCCACTTTGATCCATGTGGGATTTAAAATTGAGAGTCATTACAGTCGTGTATGCCATGGGGTATAATTGATATTAAATCTTTTTGTAGAGGATACCGATTTGGCCGCGGCGGCCATCAGCATACAGCAGTAGTAACACAGGATTCTATTCACAAAGCAATATCACACCACATAAAGAGGCCCTCCAGTAGTACTCGTGTGCATTTGTGAATTGACCCCAAAACATCAAAATAGGAATATTTAGAGAAAAATCACTTGTTATTGCTACAAATAAAAAGGACTGTGCCCTCTTTGCACTATTACTAATAGTGAGTTAGGAGTTTCAGGTTTGATTCATAAATCCACATTAGAGTATGTAAAAGAGTACTCCTGTAAGTACTACTTCTTGAGCTCAAAAATTGTTTTGTGAATCAGCACATCATGTCTATCCTCGTTACTCCAAACACCAACTAAAAACTCAAAGAGAGAAGCCCAAGATCTATTGCCTTTGAGAGGAAGCAGCAGGCCATTCTGCTTTATTGACCTTTCAGTCCAGGGACAGAAAATGCTGGATCTTTGAGAACAGACTGAGGGCTTCTTTTCAAACTTGACAGTTGGGCTACCAAATAAATAGCGAGGCAAAGGCATTGCCTCTGTAGGCTTTTCCCAGCTGGCACTCCAAGTCTGGATAATCCTGCGTACTCTGCAAGTGGCTTTTTTGAGTAGCTCTCTTTCTATGAGAGAGAAGCATCAGTGAAAAAAGAGGGACGCTAGTTGACTTACCAATCAGCACAGCTTTTTTCCTGGAGACAGTCACCTGAAGTTGGGTGTATGGCTTAAGAACAATATTATGCACCTAGAGCACTGGGAGTTTTTCGAAGTGAATAGTGAATATTTTTTTTCTGCTCTGGACCACAATGGCACACATGGCAGGCAGGGGCAGGCAGATGTAAAAAAAAAAGCAGTGGACATTGTGTCAGAAGCGGCTGGTAAATGGAAGAGCTCTTCTGTTGCCAAATACACTGTCCGGTGTCTCACCAAGAGGGTTTATTCCCCGCACTCTAAATGAGGTGTAGGCTATGTGTGGTGGACAGGTGGCATAGCAGCCATTTTGGTACCTCTAACACAACTGCCCACCTCTAAATCAGGCGATAGCATTCATGTTTGGTCTTGTAAGATTTGGTTTTTACTTTGTTACTGCTCTGTAATATCATGCCTATCTTGCTCTTGATATCATCTTCTTGATTATTTGTGCCTCTTAGTTATGTCATGCTTTCCTAATAATGTAGAAATGCATAAATACATTAAATACGCCAAAAGTACATGATGCAACAAATCAACTTTGGGCAGTCTTCTCTCTTGAATTTGTTTACTCTTCCAAAACCACAGAAAAAATGAGGTGTCACTGCCCAGGAATGATAGGCCCCAATTGTTTTCTTATCATTGTTCTCATACTCTGCCATGGAAGATAAGCCAAAGGCACATGCCTTTCTAAATGAATTCTCACAGCCTACATAGGATTGCTCTGGATGTAGGCATTTGGCTGACCTTTCAAAATGAGCGCAGTTTTCCAAACAGGCTTAGTTTGAAGAAGCTCACTACTCCTGAGGGAGAACCAGGGGCGCAACTAGGTCTTAATTTCGGGGGGGGGCTAACATGGCAGAGGAAGGGGCGTGGCTAATGTAAATCAATGGGGCGGAGCTAAAATGGCAGATAATCAGGATCGGTTAATGCTCAGGTCAAGCTGAGAAAAAAATGTGGTGAATTCTACATTTGAAACTGGACAACAATTAAAGCACACATTTTTGTTAGTTTGATGCATTGCCCCCCAAAACCCATACTCACCCTGAATCTTAAAATTACCCCTGGCACACCAAAACACATACCCACGCTGAACCCTAAAATTAACCCCTTCACACCCTAAAACCCATACCCGCCCTGAAATCTGTAATTACCCCTGGCACCCCAAAACCCATACCCATCCTATCCCTAAAATTATCCCTCCCCGGCACCCCAAAACCCATACCCACCCCACACCCTAAAATTACCCCCTGGCACCCCAAAACCCAATACCACCCTGAACTCTAAAATCACCCCCCTGGAGCCCCAAAACCCATACCCGCCCTGAACCTTAAATTACCGCTGGCACCCCAGAAACCATACCCATGCTGAACCATAAATTCCCCCTTGCCCCCCAAAATCCAAACCCACCCTGAACCTTAAAATTACCCCAGGCACCCCAAAACCCATACCCATGCTGAACCATAAATTCCCATCTGGCACCCCATAACCCATACCCACCATGAACCCTAAAATAGCCCCCTGACATCCCAAACCCACACCTGCCCTAAACCCTAAAATTACCCCTGGCACTATAAAACACATACCCACGCTGAACCCTAAAATTAATCCCATGGCACCTCAAAACCCACACCCACCCTGAACCTTACAATTACCCCTGGCACCCCAAACCCCATACCCATGAACCCTAAAATTACCCCTGGCACACCAAAACACATACCCACGCTGAACCCTAAAATGTCCCCTGGCACCCCATACCCACCCTGAACCATAAATTCCCCGCTGGCACCCCATAACCTATACCCACCCTGAACCCTAAAATTGCCCCCTGACACCCCAAAACCCACACCTGCCCTGGACCCTAAAATTACCCCTTTCACACCAAAACACATACCCACGCTGAACCCTAAAATGTCCCCTGGCACCCCATACCCACCCTGAACCCTAAAATAGCCCCCTGACATCCCAAAACCCACACCTGCCCTAAACCTTAAAATTACCCCTGGCACCCCAAAACCCATACCCATGCTGAACCATAAATTCCCCCCGGCACCCCATAACCTATACCCACCCTGAACCATAAATTTCCCCCTGACACCCCAAAACCCACACCTGCCCTGAACCCTAAAATTACCCCTGGCACACCAAAACACATACCCACGCTGAACCATAAAATGTCCCCTGGCACCCCATACCCACCCTAAACCCTAAAATAGCCCCCTGACATCCCAAAACCCACACCTGCCCTGAACCCTAAAATTACCCCTTGCACACCAAAACACATACCCACGCTGAACCCTAAAATGTCCCCTGGCACCCCATACCCACCCTGAACCCTAAAATAGCCCCCTGACATCCCAAAACCCACACCTGCCCTAAACCCTAAAATTACCCCTGGCACCCCAAAACCCATACCCATGCTGAACCATAAATTCCCCCCGGCACCCCATAACCCATACCCACCCTGAACCATAAAATTACTCCCTGGCACTCTAAAACCCACACCCACCCTGAACTCTAAAATTACCCACTAGCACCCCCAAAAAAAATGAACACTACAAACTTACACTACATTTGCATATTTGGAGGGGACTGTCCTCTTTGACGTTTCTATGTATGTAAGTCAAGAACAACATTTACAGTAACCAAGGGGCATATGTATGAAAGTTTGGTTTTGCTATTCTCAAATAGCAAATTTTAGAGAATCGCTATTTGAGAATGGCAAAACGAGATGTATGTAGGATTTGCAAAAAAAATTGTGAATCCTACATATTCCATAATTGTGAATCGCAAAGTGCGATTCACAATTACGGAAACCCTCTCCATTCATTCCTATGGGCCTAGAGGCCTATAGGAATGAATGGGAAGACATTCTCAATTTGGGCCATATGTATCATCAAACCAATTTGCATTTCCAAAATAGCGAATTTTAAGGAATCGCTATTTTGGAAATGCAAAATGGTATGTATGAACAAAATCGCTTTTATATAGCGATTCCTTACCATTCCTAATTTGCGATTAGCAAATTGCTAATTGCAAATTACCCATTAATTTCTATGGGCCAGGAGGCCCATAGGAATGAAGGGGCAATTTGCGATTAGCAATTAGCTAATCGCAAATTAGGAATTTTTTCAAGGGTGCAGGGGTGTCTCAAGAACACCATGCTGCACCCCTGAAAAAGACATTTGGGGGCATATGGCGCACATACATGCCCTAAGGGCATGTATGGGCGTCATATGGCACCTTTGGTTTGTTTGAAAAAAGCATTATTAAAAGAATTCGCAACTTACCACCAACTGGAAGTTGGTGGCAATTTGCGATTCCTTAATGGCATTTTTTTCTTTTTTTTTCTCTGATACATTGCATTTAAGGAATCGCAAAATTTGCGATTCCTTAAGTGCAATCGCAAAATAAGGAATAGCAATTTTTGCGATTCCTTATTTTGATGCAAAAATGTTTGATACATACCATTTAGGTATTTAGCATTCGCAAAGGCCGAAATTCGCAGAATTTCGGCCTTTGCGAATGCTAAATGGCTTGATACATATGGCCCCTAGATATGTAGGCAGTATGTAATGCTGTGCTGAAAAATGCATTAAAGTTACTGGAACTTACAAAAAAAACTGCTGCCTGACAACAGGGGGAAAGGGATGGCCAGTGCAGGTGAAGCTTTTCCTTTGTAAATTAATTCCTGCTGGCGTCATAGCCCAGGGGTTGCTGTCTGCGCACTTGTATGAAATACACATCTATACAAGTGCACAGACAGCACCCCATGGGCTATGACGCCAGCAGAAATTCCTTTACAAAGGAAAAGCATCACCTTAACTGGCCAGCCCTTTCCCCCTGCTGTGCACTTCACACCCCATGCTCACAAGCGATCAAGTGCTTAAGTGAAATCCCTGCCTTCAGGCAAGGATTTCACCTCGCGGCGCCACCGTAAAGGAAAACAAGAGGTGGGGGCAGGAGGTCACTCACTGAAGCAGAGGCTGGCTGGCTCGGGCTGCTGGGCCTCTCAGAAAGCTTTAAAAAAATCATTCTCCGATCGGATGCTATCTTGCACCATTTCAGTGCGTGTAATCTTAGCCCGGGCAGAGGAGGCGACGGGGGGGGGCTGAAGCCCGGTGAGCCCAATGGGTGTTGCGCGCCTGGGGAGAACGATACAACATGTCTGAGCAAAGGTCAGTGTCACCCACTGTCTAGGGTGCGCACTGGCCTAACATTTTCAACTGCAGCTTTTGATGAATTGACTGGTCATGGAGTCAGGCTCAGAAGCACGAGGGGGCTACATGTTCTCTGGAACAGGACATGGAGTATGGTATTAAATCTCTGAATTTTGGACTACAATTCTCATTCACTTTTCATAAAGACACTGAGGAGACAGAAAGGGAAGAGAAAAAGATATAAGGAGGAGACCAACAAAACCAGAACTCACAATTCACCAATGTAAGCAAATGCATGTAAATAATGACTGTACCACTAAAAAAGGCCGCACAGAAATGGAATAAGGGCTGTCATGCGAGTATAAGAGGACATTTTCTTCCAGCTAACGGATGTGAATACAACACAAGACTGAAGTTTGATCAGATCTAGTACATAATGCTATAAAAACAGTCTTATTCACTATGGCCGCATACAACCCATGTGTTCTCACCTTTTGAGCACCTTGATGTGGGAAACAACCTTTACAACGCAGTCATTACATCGCACTACCTTTACATAGCAGTCTTTACATTGCAACATCCTTTAAATAGCATGTCTTTACAACACAGCCATTACATTGTGGGTCACTACAACACGTCATTACATTGCATGTCACTACAACGCAGGCATTACATCACACTACCTTTACATAGCAGTCATTACATTGCAACATCCTTTAAATAGCATGTCTTTACAACGCAGCCAATACATTGTGTGTCACTACAACACATGTCATTACAATGCATGTCACTACAACGCAGGCATTACATCGCAAGTCATTACAACCTATACCATTACAATGCATAGTACCCTTACACTATCTGACACTTACCCTACTGTTGCACTCACTGGAGTTAGAATAGTCATTTTTAACCCTACACTATCCAACACTTACCCTACTGTTGCACTCACTGGAGTTAGAATAGTAATTTTTACCCCTACATTTTCAAACACTTACCCTACTGTTGCACTCACTGGAGTTAGAATAGTAATTATTACCCCTATACTATCCAACACTTATCTTAATTGCAATGTAATGGTATGCATTGTAATGGTATGCGTTGTCAAGGTATAATGTGATGTAATGGAATGCGTTGTAAAGGTAGTTTCTGAAAATGCAATGTAATGGCATGCTGTGTAAAAGAATGCGCTGTAAAGGACGTTGCGATGTAAAAACTGCATTGTAAATGCATGCGTTGTAACGTCATACATTCCCTTGATGTATGTGCTGCTGAGGTGGAATCCACAAACTCTGTGGAATTGGACAGAAATCCGAAACCACCCACACTTAACAATCAGGCGTAAAACATTATACCAACATGGGATATTGACACTGGAACCCTAGTCTGGAACGCGTCATATTCTCTGTATGTTTATCTTCAAGAGCAAGAATTCCAAGAACTAAAGTACCGCCAATTATAGGTGTTCTAAAGGAAACATGCATTTCAGAAAGACAGAATAATAGTGCTTGGTACAGACAAGTCGAAAGGGTGTGGCGGTTATAGGATATATATGCATAAACAACTCACAGCTTTAACAGCCTCTTTGCAGAAACGTTTGTTAGGTGATAGATGGAGCTTCATGTTACATGTCTCTCCCATTGTGAATTTGCAAAATGTGTTCACCTTTCACACTCTGGTTGTGTTTTTAAAGGGCCGCACATTGAGCACATTCTGCTTACCAAATCTACAAAATATACCATTGCGCTGTTATGTGTAAAAACTAAGGGTCTTATTTATGAAAAGTGACGCATCGTTGCGCGAAAACAGCGATGCTTCACTTTTCACTGCGCACTCCTTGCGACACCGATGATGCGTCATATTTAATGTATAACGCATCATGTCACAAGGAGTTACAGATACGTCAGTATTTCTGACGTATCTGTAAGCGCAAAAGTGACGCATTTCTGGAGTGTGTCACAAAAGTGACGCAACTCCAACAATGCGTCCTTTCACATGGGGAAAGCCCTATGTGAAAGGGCTTGCGTCAGTCTTACGCCTGCTGTGAGGCAGGCGCAAGATTTTGACGCAACAGCGTCCTAAAAGTGACGCAGTGAAATCTTATAGATTTCACTGCGTCACTATTACGAGGCTTTTTGCGGGGGAACGCCCCCTCTGCATACATGATACCTGACGCAGGTATAATGTGGCGCAGGGGTTTAAAAAGTGACGCATCTACCTAGATGCGTCACTTTTTAAATATGGCGCAACAAGGTGCATGTATTACGCCACCGATGCTTTACAAAAAGTGACGCATCAGCAGCGCAAAACTGACGCATGGCCTCATAAATGAGGCCGTAAGGGCCTGATTTAGAGTTCGGTGGATTGGTTACTCTGTGGCAAATGTGACAGATATCCGGTCCGCAATATTGGAAATGCATTCTATCCTATGCCACTTATAATACGGAAGGTGGAATATCTGTCCCATTTGTGATGGAGTGACTAAAACTGTAGAAATAATTAAGTGCATTCAAAGCCAGACTCGCAATGGCTACCCTGCACTACAACTCTTGACTGTCCCTCCAGCCCACTCTCTGAACAAATATTAGATCAGTGTGGGGCATTTTTAGGTGAGTCTTGCATTATGCTTGCACCACATAATGTGATACATGCATATTTATGAAGTCACACAAACCCACCTTGCGTGGCTTTGAATGACTTACAAATATGCAGTAATGCAACGCAGCGCAAATCGTTGCATAGTCTTACTCTGCACAAGGGAGACATTCCATGGGCATTGCGATTGGTGTTCCCACTCAACTCTCATGTTTTTTTAATGTATTTCCAGATTTACAAGGACTTGTAAACCTGGAAATGCATCAGAATCTCACACGCAGAGGTGAGGTGTAACAAGGAGATATATCTTTATTTCTCCTCTTTTTTCCTTTTTCTATGTGTGCTGCATTCTGCAGTACACACTGAAGTATGGACCTGTTCATTTAAGCTGCAAAATCACTCCTAACAACACGAATTACAAAACTAAAAGTGGGAACCGTGCTGTTATGAACAACTTCCAGCCACTGCAAGGCTTGCAGATTATTTTTTTTTTTTAAGTTTGAAGTTTATTAAGGAACGAAAATAGAAAAGCAGTACAGGAAGAAACAATCATAAGTTATAAAAACACAATTTTTCTCTTACATTGCATTGGAATTAAGCATGAAAAATAACGTAAAGGAACAATATGTATTGAAGAGATACAAGAATATTGAGTAGAAGGGAAAATCAATAAACGTGAAAATCGTAGAGATAACCATAAGAAAACATATTGTGTATCAATAAATTCATATATATTAAAACAAAACATTCAAGGTGGTTTTTGAACTTCGACATTGCGTAATGGAGAGATGGGAGGTGGCCTGGAGATCTGGGATAGGTATTCGGTAAGGGGTATCCATAGTAGGTCACGTTGAATTGCTAGGGAAATAGGGGATACAAAATTTGTGTCTAGACGATGGTTAAAACATACTGCGTTCCACCATGCAGAGAAGGAAACATCATTAGCCTGTTTCCAATGAGATGTAATATGATGAAAGGCTATGGCAATCAGGAGGTCCAATAACTTGAGTTTGAGGTGAGATCCAGGAAGATCAGGGGAAAGGGAGCCTAGAAAAATATGAAGGATGGAAAAGGGATGAGTGAAATTGAAAAGTTTTTGGATTTGGGACCAAACTAAATGCCAGAAATGGAGAATGGACGGGCATTCAAAAAGCATGTGTTTCAAATCAGCTATAGGACAAGGACAGGACCAACAGGTGGAAGGGGTGTCTGATGAGAAAGATGACAAAATAAAGGGAGTGTATAATGTACGATTGTAAATAAAGAATAAGGTTTGGGTAGTATTGGCTGCTCTAGACGTTTTGTGAATTTTAGACCAAATTTTATCCCAGAAATTAGGGAGCCAGTTTTGAGACAAGTCTTCTTCCCAAGCCAACTCAACCTTAGATTTAGAGCGATCAGTCGATGATTGTAGAGTTTTATATAGAAAAGAAGCAGAGGGGGATTGGTCAAGGGCATTAGAGATGGAAAGATGAGGTATAGGAATGGAATTGGTAGATGGAAGGTCCGAGAGGTATTGGAGAAGGGAAGGGATCAGCGATAAGTATTGTTTACGAGAAGAGGGAGGTAATGAAAATTGCTCTTGAAGAAGGTGAAAGGGGATAGGATCAGCATCAGAAAGAAGCTGAGAAATCCATTTTAAACCGCGAGAGTGCCAAGATTTCCAATAGAGAGAGCGATTGCGAATTTGAAGATGTTTATTATGCCAAATAGGTTGAGTGTGGATAGAAGAAGTAGAAGGATAAGAAGATAATAAGTAAGGCTGGAGAAGGGAGCGAGTGCGAGAAATTATAGGGGATCGGAGAGAGGAGACATTAGAGGAAAAGGAAAGAACTTCAGTGAAGTCATAGGGATGAAGGAAGGATGATTCTAGCGTGAGCCAAAGTGGAGGATAATACGGAAGATCTGAAGAGAGCCAGCGTAAAGCTTGTTTTAAAGAAAAGGCATTGTGGTATGCTTTAAAATTGGGGAATTTGACCCCGCCCATAGATTTGTCTCTCTTCAAAACAGAAAGAGCAATTCGAGATCTTTTTCCTTTCCATAAAAATTTCAGTAAAATAGAATCTATTAACTT
Organism: Lissotriton vulgaris; assembly: GCF_964263255.1. Lineage (NCBI taxonomy): Eukaryota > Metazoa > Chordata > Amphibia > Caudata > Salamandridae > Lissotriton > Lissotriton vulgaris. Next base: position 1,684,583,013 of record NC_141685.1, read on the forward strand.
GAAGTAATGATTCGGGATATGAATAGGAGTCATAGAAATGGTGTATAGAACCAAAGGTGCCAGCATCATTTTTATGGAGTCCAATCGTCCCCACCAAGAAAGAAAGAGGGGATTCCAACGCATGGTGGAAGTAGTGATCTTAGTAGAGAGAGATTCAAAATTAAATTTGAGGGTATCCGAAAGGCGAGGGGCGAACCAAACACCCAAATATTTAATCTTAGAGGGTTGCCAGGAAAAACCAGAGGTGTCAAATAGATGTTTGTGGCATAATGGATTCAGGGGGAGTATTTCACATTTGTCTGTATTTAACTTATATCCAGATACACTAGAGAAAGCAGATACTTGATTAAGGAAGGAGGGTAGAGTTGTTTGAGGGTCGGAGCAGTAAAATAAAATATCATCCGCGTAGACCGATAACTTAATCTGTTGTTGGGAGCTATATTGAAAACCAGAAATGTGATCATCTCGTCTAATTTTAGTTAAGAAGGGCTCTAAAGCTAAGATAAATAGAAGAGGAGATAGAGGACATCCTTGACGGACTCCTCTTCGAAGAGGAAAATAATCAGAAGTGATACCGTTGGCAAAGATAGAGGCATGGGGACTGGAATAAAGCAAAGAAATGAGAGAAATGAATTTAGGTGGAAAACCAAACCAACGAAGAGATTGAAACATAAAATCCCACCCTATTCTATCAAAGGCCTTTTCGGCATCGAGAGAGATGGCAGCTAGAGGAGATGGAAGAGAGGATGCTTTACTTAAAATGTTAAAGAAAACACGAGAATTATCGGATGACAAGCGACCCTTGACGAATCCAGATTGCTCCGGGCCGATAAGTTCTGGTAGTAGAGGGTCGAGTCTAAGGGCTATAATTTTGGCGAAAATTTTATAATCAGTGTTTACCAGAGAAATTGGGCGATAATTTTTACATAACGTATGATCCTTATCTGGCTTGGGTATGAGACAAATTAACGCTTCCTGAAAAGATCCTTGAGAAGATCCAGATTGGACAAAGGACTGAAATAATAGTAACAGCTTAGGGAGGAGAAGGGAGGAGAAGTGATTGTAAAACTCAATAGTAAAACCGTCCGGTCCTGGGGCTTTGCCTTTACGGAGGATCGAAACCGCGTGTGAAATTTCAGAGGGGGAAATGTCCAAATCTAAGGATTGAAAATCTGTATGAGGAGATTGAGGAGAAGGGATATCTTGGAAATATGATAAAAGGTCATCAGGATCAGGGCTAGACTCGGGAGTGTATAAAGTTTGATAAAATGAGACAAACTGAGCTAAAATATCTTTGTCTTTGAACAGAGAAACACCGGCAGAATCTAGCAAGGACTCAATCTTTGTTCTTTCTTTGCGAATTTTTAGGTAGTTAGCTAGAAGTTTGCCCATTTTGTTTTGACCTCCATAATAGCGGGAATTGCATTTAAGAAGAGAGTTGGAAGCTGCATTAGTAGTAAACCTGTTAAATTCAATTTTGGCAGAGATAAGTTCACGAAGTGAAGTTTCAGAGGTAGAGTTATAATATGAATATTCCAGTTTCTTTATTTTATCCAAAATTTGAGTAGACTTGAGAATCGACTGTTTTTTCTTTTGAGAGACAAAATTAATGATAAAGCCTCTAGCAGCTGCTTTGAAAGAGTCCCAAACAGTGACAAAGGAAGACTCAGGGAGGTGGTTTAGTGTAAAAAATTCAGATGCAAATTCCATAAATTTAGTGGTGAAAATGGGGTCCAAAAGTAGAGAATTATTAAATCTCCAACGCCCTGAATTAGGAGAGAAGGGAATAAGGTCAATATCGACAAAAACGGGGGCATGGTCTGAGATGAGAATGGAACCTATTTCTGAATGGGTGACTAGTTGTGCTAGGGGTTTACTAAGAAATAGATAATCTATACGAGATTGAGAATGATGGGTGGGGGGATAAAACGTGTATTCTTTAAGGTCAGGATTACATAATCTCCAAATGTCAACTAGAGCATAGTTTTGAATCGAGGCAATAAATTGAGAGTGCATCTTGGAGGGGATAAATTTAACTTTGGAATTTCTATCAAGGAAAGGGTCCAGGACTTGGTTGCAGTCACCACCAAAAATAACATACTGTTCATTAAGAGTAACTAATTTATCAGAAACAGCAGGCCAAAACAGATTATCAACACCTGTAGGAGCATAAACATTAAAGATAACAATAGGTATTTTATCAATAAGGAGCTTAGTAATAACCCAACGGCCATTATCATCATTTTCTTGAGTTACAACAGAAACATTTAACTTCTTATGACATAAAATAACAGTACCATTTTTCTTACCTAAAGCAGGAGAATGAGAAACATGTCCTACCCAACACCTTTTAAGTTTAGTAGCTTCTGCGTCTGAAAGGTGGGATTCTTGTATTAGAGCTACATCGGCCTTGAGCCTTGCCAAGTGGGTGAGGACGCGCTGACGCTTAATAGGGTTATTTAACCCTTTAACATTCCAAGTAACTACTCGGAATTTATAAGATTAGGAAAGATTTATGAGGTAAGATGTAGTAGGAGATAAGCGAGAATGTGAAACGAAGTAGAGTAAAAATGCGAGAAATAAGAAACATAAGAGAAAAAGTGCAAGAGAAAACATAGATGATAAAGTAAAGGAATAGAAGAGAAAGAAATGAGTAAAGAAAGGGAAGAGTGAAGTGATAGAAAAGATAGAGCGTTGAGGACAGAGAGAAGTAACATCGTAACTAACAACGAAAAAATCAAGAGAATTGAGGGATGACGACGCCAGAAGAGGACGACATCAACAACGGAGACTCACATCATCGAACACCGTAGGAACCAGCGAAGGGACAAATGAATGGAATCATGGATACACCGGGATGGAGAGACATAAGGTTGGGATCTGTGGAGAGATAAAAATTGGAAAGAACATTAGAAGTACATATGAAAAATAAGAGAAGAAGAGAGTGCCAGAGAAATTGAACAACAGGGGTAAGAAGTAGAAATATAGGAGGTATTCAGTAAAGTACAAACATTAGAAACAAGGGGCGACAAGGGACCGTGAGGGAGACAAGTCTAGAGAGCAAAATAAGACACAGACAGTTAAACAGGTCTTGCAGTGTCCATGTTGACATTTTCATGACGACGAAGGAATTCTTCCAGGACGAGTGGGTCTTCAAAAGTGGTTGTTCTGTCCTTGTAGGTAACTTTGAAGAGGCAAGGATGAAGCAGTCCATAACGAGCGCCAAGGTCTCTCAAACGTGGTCTTAAATCCAGGAACTGCTTACGACGATCAGCTGTAACTTTAGCAACGTCCTGAGAGAGATACAGCCTACGACCTTCCCACATAATTTGTTTTTTAGTCTTAGCTGCTGATAATACTTGAAGAAGATCAGTGTATTGGAGGAACAGCATGATGACTCCTCTGGGCTTGGTGGAGACTTTAGGGCCAAGACGGTGCGCACGTTGGATATTAAGAGAGGTGGAAGAAGGAAGATCCAAAATTTTTGGTAAAAATGTTTGGAAGAAAGCTGTCGGATCAGATCCTTCTGTAAGTTCCGGAAGATTATAAAGGCGAAGGTTATTCCTCCTATTACGATTTTCCAACTCTTCCGACTGTCGCTTCAAAAGAGAAATATCCTTTTCCAAGAGTGTAATTTTTGCGCAGGAGGTTTGAAGAGATTCTGTAGATTGCTCCACCAGTAAAACCCTTGACTCCAGAGTAGACCATTTGTCGTGAAGGAATTGTAAAGTTTTAGTCGTTTCAGCCATGAAGGGTTTGAGTGCACGAAGCTCCTCCAAAATAAGTTCCATTGACGCAGAATGCGCCGAGGAATCCGGAGATGGAGGGTCTTTTTTCAAACGTTTGATTGAAGCAGATTGATGTGGCTTACTAGGTGTAGTCGATTTAGGAATTGCGCCTTGAGCAGTGGTCGTTTTGACAGGAACAGAGTCCTCCATGACGTGAGGCGCAGAGTCAGAGTCTGAGGAAAGCTGTGGTTTAGCTTTGGGAACTGTAAGCTTGAGTTGTCGAAGCTTCCCCATGAATAATGGGAAAAAGAAATGTAGAGAATGAGCACAATGTTCGTCCACAAATTTATAGTGCCTCCTTCAAAGAAATCGGGAAGATTATGCAGAAAGAATATCACCTCATATCAGAGAGAGGACATAGTGAGCGTTGGCGTAACAAAGGAGTCAATGTAAAGCAGTTTGACAGCTTATTATAGAAATATGAGAACATACATGAGGAACCAGCGTTCAGTCAAGAGATAAGAAAATAGCTCATTGCTGCTTGTCACAGGGCTATTAAATGGGAAAAGCAAGAGTCCGGTGCTTATAACAGCCGCGTTGCAAATGCTGCATTGGAAAAGCGGCGTTGTGAGGAAGGGAACGTTGCGCGCTAAGGCTGGCGAAAATGGCGGCCGCTGAAGGGCGAAGCGCGTCACAGATGTTACAATCTGACACCGCCGGTTCCGAGGAGAGCAGATTAGTTCCCCCTGCTCACCTCATGTTCCGGCGGCGGATTCCAGCGACAGCGCTCGCATTTGGTCAGGAAAAGCGGAGAAAATCGCCGGTTCCGGTGCTCGGCTGACGGAGCTCCGAGATCAGTCCGCCATCTTGTACGGCGCGCAAGCCACGCCAGGCTTGCAGATTATTGATAACTTTTTGGGAAAGACATTTGGGATACAGTGGTATGGCCATTTGGATGAGAATATTACTTTTGATTAAACGTGAGATGTTTGTTCCTTTTATGGGACAGAAACAGTGCTGTTTGACATATTGACATACTGCTGATGATGATAACATTTCCATCTTGATTATCTTAAATCCACTCACTACAATTAAATCTTCTCTCATTGATCAAAGTATTACAGGAGGTGGCATAAGTACTTTTTGCAGTGGGCTGCCTCCTTTTTGATTGAGTGAACTAAGTGAATGCAATTGGATTCCATCAGCTCAAAAATCCCATCACTACCTCTAGAATGCATTCGGGTATCCCCTTTAGTGCAGTGTTTATTCAACTTCTGTGCAAAATCTTGGTTGATTTAACGATGCTGCACAAATTGTACTTCCAGCCATATGCTGATGACGCGCAAACTGTCATCAAAGTCACTGGCATACTAGATCATTGTTTTCTGGCATGGTTGGGATAGCTATTTATGGTATGGTTGTGAATAAATAAGCAGATGTTTGTAAGAGAGGAGATGGGTATTTTAAATGCCATGAAATGTTAAAACAAGAAGGCCCCATCTTAACTTCCACATGTCAAGCATGGAACGGACTACATAAAGTACTCAAACAGATGCACCATCCTCGAAAAATGCTAAACCCTGAATTGGAAAACACCCATTCTATTGGGCAATAAAGAAAACAGCAGCTATCAAGCGCACAAAAGACTCAGCATCTAGAGGTCTCCTCGAGACTTTCCTCAAAATAGAGTTTGGGATATGTAACTTTTAAAGGTAGTCTTATGTTCCTGTATCACATATGATCAGTGCTGGGCTCCCTCTATTCAACTCACCCTCATCACCAATATGGACATATTTGAGTAAATTAGCATTGTGAGAAATTGGATTTCTAGTTGGCAGAGGTAGGCACCCTTTCCAAGCAGGAACCACAATCCTAGTCAGGGTAAGTCGCAACATACCCCAAATTATCCTGTGTTCACCCTCAGGTAGCTTAATTTAAGAGGCAATGTGTAAAGTAATGGTGCAACACTTCAAACAGCAGCACAGTGAAAACACCACAAAAACACTTCACACCAGGTTAGAAAAATAATGAATAATTTTATAAATAAAAAAAGACCAAAACAACAAAAAAGATCCAAAAGTAGAAGTCGAGATATGAGTTTTTGAATAATAAAGGTAAAGTAACCCTTAGAAGCCATAAGCGCTTAAATGGGTTAGCTTGTCGCGCTAGACGTGGGTACAGTCACAAGTTCAGGCTGACTGCGATGGAGTGGGTGCAGATGCAGGAACCCATTTAAGCCTGCTGATCAAAATACCTTGATCTGGGATGCGTCATTGTCAACGAAAATAAGAGGTGCAGCCGAAGTGATGCATCAGTGTTGAGCCACGCAGTGGACGAGATACTCCTATTTTCTCCATGCAACTGCAGCGCAACAGATATGATTGCGAGGCACTGGTTCCAAATGCGATGTCCAGTTGCTGCTCAACCAGTAGGTGATGAGTGAATGTCAAAGTCAATGCGCTGGTTCAGAAGGCGATGAGCCAGGTCCGCTCTATGCAATGATGATGATGTGCCGGTTCCAACTCACGCAAAGACAAAGATGCGCTGGTTCTGATGAGGATGAGTGGGTTCTGAAGATAGAAGCACATTAGGCCTCAATTCCAAGAGGCCAGGACTTGGGTGGCACCACTTGGCAGGGAAACTCACAGATTGTAAAGTCCAGATGCAGATGAAGCTAGTTGAAGTCTTTGATATCCCGGAGACTTAGAACAGGAAGCAAGCCAGCAAGGCCTTGGAGTCACTCTGGGTTCAAGTGATGCAGGTCCAGTCCTTCTCACCCAGGCATGAAAGCAGCAGCTGACAGGGCAGCTCAGCAAGGCAAGAGCACATAAGGCAGAGCCCAGCAAAGCAGCAGTCCAGCAGAGTAGCAGTCCATTCAGCAGCAGAGCAGTCCTTCTTCCTGGCAGAGTCTTCAGAGGACCAGAATTGTGGTGACGTCATGGTGTCAGGCGTCCAGTACTTATACCCAGTTGTTCCTTTGAAGTGGGGGAGACTTCGAAGAAAGCTTTGAGGTGCACAGAGGTCCTCCCTTCCTGCCCTGGCCCCAGACTCACTGCAGGATGGTATGTAACCATTTGTGTGTGGGCAGGAGATAACCTATTAGTCCACCCTTTAAATTGTGATGGAATCCAAGGCGCAGATGTAGGCATTATCTCAGATGTGTTTCCTAATTTGTTTTTTGGCAGATAACTTTCAAAGTCTAGAATTATTTCTAATAAGGATTAACCTTTTATATCCCGATTTTTATGGAAAACAACACATCACCTACGTATAAAACTGGTTGATATTTTCTCCTACCTATTTCTATCACTGTTGCATACTCTTTCTGTCAACAGCAACATGTTAAGTACTCCCAATCCAAGTCAAACAAGCGAGGAGATTACATCTGATAAGTATACTATCGCCAAGCACTGTACACTGTATCTAGCTTTCTTGGATTTTTCCACCGCTTTTGATAGTGTAAATAGAACTAGACATTGGCTGATGCAAATTAAGTTAGGGGTTGATATTGCGCTGGTATATTTTCTTTATGGACTTTATTGAAAAATTTCGCACAAAGGTACGGTATGGTCACTCAGGCGAACTTTCCGATACTTTTCCATTGTCCAGTGGAGTGTGCCAGGGATGCGTGTTAGCACCGCTACTATTTATCTTATATAATAATGATTTTAATGTATCCTTATGAGGCTCTACCAAGGATGTGCCCACAATTGCCAAACTAGCCGTGCCAATGGGCCAGAAGCCCACGGGCCCTCCAAAATTTGGTGGACTCTTTTGTCCTTTTTTATGAAAAACCTAGATCTGAAAAACAACTTGGCAAAGTCACACATTATGGAATCCGGCTTGGGCAAGAAAGTTGTGCCAGTATTAAATATGGGTGACAAGCAGATATGTGCAGTTTGTAACTTCTGTTACTTAGGGCTGGCCTTTGATGCAAGCAATTCCTGGCAGTTGCAAATAAATACTGCATGCAGGAAACTTGGGAGGGCAGCAAGCTCCCTTTTTAATCTCGCTAAGAGGGATGGCAGGGCTACTATTTCTAGCTTTAATGCAGTGCATACCCACTATCACTTATGGAGCCGAGGTTTGTGGGTTTTATAATGCAGCCCCTATTCAGGTGGAAGAGAACAGAATTAGTAGAAAATTGTTAAATCTTCTGCACTAAAATGCTTATTTTATTTTACACTCTGAATTACAACTAGAGTACATAATATATCGCATTAAATTAGCTCCCCTTCGGTTTTGAATTAGTGTTTGGAGTAATAATAGGGCAGTTATTGTAGACTGCCTGAAATTGGATAGGGGCTCTACCACACCTTGGCTAAGATACATGTGTACACCTATGGGTGATATTGGGTTACCAGAAGTATTCAGCGCCCTATATCTGATCACCAATTCTACCAAAAAATGATAAAAATTATATATTTATAGAGTTTGTCAGTGCTTTGAGGTTTCAGGAGGCTGCAAGTAAGCATACTATCAGCTATTATTATAGTATGATTGCAACTCACGATATTGCCCTGTACCTAACACTAGAGATAACTTGCTGGGAAAGATCTATTGTATTCAGGGTTCAGTCTGGGATGGTTTGTTGTTTAGTTTGCTTTTATGGAACTGAAGGTATGTGGAGCACAGTTCTCCCTCCCTGTCCCTGTGATGATAAGTCGGGGCAGTCTTTACTGCATATTATGTACTTTTGTGGATTTTATCATAAATTCTTTCGACTTTGTGTTAAACCCCTGTTGATTAGGTCTGCTCTTCGACAATATAGGGTCGCATTGATTTATCTTCAATTGTTATAGTGTCCAAAAATAGGTTTTTATGTCTGTTGTTTTTTTAAATGGCCATCCAAAGCAGAAAGAAAGATAGAGAGATTACATGAAACTAACAGTTGTTTTTAGCATCATGAATTTGTATTGTGTGAAATTGTATATTGTGAATTGAATTTTGTATATATATTTTAGTATCTTTTTTACATCTGTACTTTTATTATCTTTTCCTAGGATCGAATAAAGGAGATTTGAATTGAATTGAAGAGAGGAAATAATGTACATCTATGCTGCTTCCTTATAGTTATTGTAAATTTCCTGGAAATTAAAGCACATCTGTTAGTACCTGGACGTGTGCATTGGAATATAAGGTTTTAGGTTTTGTTACTAACAGGCACATGCATTAATGTAGGCTTTTGCGATTCCTTAATTGCGATTATTAAGGAATCGCAATTAAGGAATTGCAAAAGTCAAAAAGTTCACTGCTGTGGGTTTGGTATGTGCAGGTGAAACCACAGACTACAGAAGCGACCCTGTTTCTACGCTCATGCGAATTTGGATGACAGTTGTACTCGACTGCTCCCGCCATACCTTATCCTGCCTAAGCCCAGAACAAGGATTATTTTCCGTCGTACTCAACTACTTGACCGTTTCAGTTGATGACCCGCCACGCCATTATCAGCCCTGATGAGTCACAGGCTTCGTCCTGTTTGATGAAACACGTGTCGGCTGGCGTCTACACTCTATAAAGAGAACCTTATAAAGCTTTCTTCAAATCAACAGCTTCATCTCCTTTTGTCCTGTAATACAAATTTTACATAATTGTTCATTTGACGTGTGCACAGTTCTTGTCTGTAAGGAATTGCAAAAGCCTATGCATGTAGCAATCGCTATAAAATTAGTGATTCCCAAACATCCCTTAATTGCGACTCGCAATTTTAAGGAATGCCTTTGCATTCATTCCAATGGCCCTACAGGCCCATAGGAATGAATGGGAGATTGCATGCTCAATTTTCAATTACCAATACGTACTCGCAAATTGCGCATGCAATTTCAAGGGTGCAAGGGTGTCACAAGGACACCCTATTGCACCCGAGAAATTGCTCTGTCACACACATGTTCTATACACACGTGCCGTAGCCTACAACTTTGAAAAATGAAATTTAGTGCATTTTTCAAAGTTTTTGCAAATTACCATCATGTTTAATTCGATGGTAATTTGCACCCCCTAGTAGTGAAATCGCTATTTTAAAGACGTTCTTGCATTGCATTTAAGGAATCGCAATTTGTGATTCCTTAAATGCAATCGCACTTTGAGAAATCACAATTAATTGCAAATTCTCAATTTGCGAGTGCCTTGAACCTTGATGCATCGCAAATGCCCTTTTTGCGGGCGCAAACCGCCGATTTTTGCAAATCGCGCCGTTTGCGCTCGCAAAAATGGTTGATGCATGTGCCTGTTAGTGTTTCTGAAATCCAAAATTAGTACATATGATAAAACGTCAATTTTTTTCCCTTCCAGAGGTTATCTTTGAGTCTAACTAAATTAGTGCCAGCAAGTAAATATCTAATGTAATCTGATATTCGTCTTAACAAGGGAAGGAGGGAAGAAGAAGTGATTTAATTTTGAACATTGACTGATTCACATACATTTTAATCAGTATTTTAACATCAACTTTTAATAGAGATATCTAACTCTCGCTTCTGTGGCACTTGTATGTTTGACTTGTTTTCATAGAAAGATCTCCATATTCTCTCATCTTAAAATGTCGGCATGGTCAGAAAGGAGTTCCTTCAATCTGTAATAACTGTGTTCTATCCTATGGCATCCTTCCTTGTCTGTTACTGTTCTATGCCTCATTTGACTACGTCAAATGCTCAGCCCTCCTTATTTTATTTTGTATTTCTGTGTCAGATGTACCTTAACTGTTTCTCCGGGCCCACTTAAACACTCAGGGCCCGATTTAGAGTTTCATTGTTGGGTGCTCTGTCACAAAAATGATGAATATCACATCCACGTTATGATTACTACTATAAGTGCAATAGGATTTAATAACTTATAATGAAGCGGACAGGATACCAGTCATATTTGTGACATAGTACCCATCCACCAAACTCTAAATTAGGTCCTTACTCTATTGTCCTTTTTGTGGGAGCTCTCAGTGTAGCAGTGTGCTTTTCTGCACTGCTCTGTGGTTGCATCTCAGTTACTGACATTCATCTCCTGTGTGTCACAACATCCTGCAGTGACAGCAGCAAGGTAAAACTAGAAAATGCAGTGAAAGGAGCAGCTCCAAAGGAGCAGATACTAGAGCCTCTGAAAGTTCCATTTGATGTGATTTCCTTTTAGGGCTACCCTACAGATACTGTTTTATCAATATTCTCTTTTATAGTTCATAGGGGAGTATGTGGGGTGTAAGTGTTTCATAGATATTTAAGATCTTCTCCATTAGTTAGCAACTGCAAAATATGTTGAGAGCCCTTATGTTGCCTTAATAAAAGTGGATAAGGAGTTTGGGGCCTGATGTAGGTAAATCCCATTTACCGATTTTGAAATACCGAATTTTACCGATTCGGTATTTCAAAATCGGTAAATGGGATGTAGGTCCCAACATCTGGATTCGTTGCCGAATCCTTAACAATTAATTAATTACCGATTCGGTAAATACCGAATCGGTAATGCCCATTCATTCCTATGGGCTTTGAAGCCCATAGGAATGATTAGGCATTACCGATTCGGTATTTACCGAATCGGTAATGAATGAATTCACAAGGGTGCAGGGGGTGTCACTTTGACACCCTCTAGCACCCCCAAAACGGGCATGTGTGCAATGTGGCACACAGACATGCCCTAAGGGCACGTCTGTCTGTCACATGGCACATGTGTACATGCACAGATGTCCATGTACACAGGAATCGGTATTTTACCATGGATTTGTATTCCATGGTAAAATACCGATTCTGTAAGCCATGTGCCAATGGAAAATTGGCTACCCACATAGCATTTTCGGTAATTTTACCGAATCGGTAAATATTACCGAATCGATAAATATTACCGATTCGGTAATTATTACCGAATCGGTACTTATTACCGATTCGGTAATAATAACGATTCGGTAAAATTACCGAATATGTGCACCTACATCTCCCTAGCCCTTTACCGATCGGAAACGGCCGAAAATCGGTATTTTCGGCCGATTCCGATCGGTAAAGGGCTACCTACATCTGGCCCTAGGATCCTCAGGATCGAGGGTGGGAAAGTTTGACATGATTACACATGAGTTTTTGGAAGAGTATAAAGCATTGCAATTTGACTGGTTGATTAATCAGTTTTAGCTAGTTTTATAAGTCTTACAATGTTGCAGTTGATTTTTACAGCGTTATAAACAAAGTCAGAATTTTAGCTGTCAAATCGTCTGTTGCTAAATAAGGAGTAAGGCATTCTTATTATAATTAAGCATTCATTAAAGTGGATTGACACTGTCAGACAGTAGGTTATTAATTTGGTACGGGAGGGACTTTACCAACTTAATAAATACCTTAGTTAGACCTCAACACATGTCTCAGTCAAACTCTGCCAGCCCGTGTTAGCTATGGCATAAGCAGCAGAAAACAACATCATACAATTCCTATGCTAACTTAGAAGAAATAAAGCCAACAAGTAGGTCAAAACTAGATTAGTGAACCAGAAATTGGAATTTTTAATGTTTTAAGACAAAAGGAATCTTAGAAAAAGTCAGGCAAAATTGCAAGATATTAGTTCACAGTTTACCAAGCGGGATTCACAATGAAGTGGAGGTTAAATACATCAATAGTGCCTCCCTGTCAAAGTTTTTACCTTCAGAATTAGCCTGCTTTTTAATGTCAGGGAAAGCTCTAAGGTTTTGCTGCCAAAAGCTACGCAGGGAGACTAAAATACATTTCATATCTACTGAGGTTCCTATATCTCTCGGTAGATTTGCCATCTGTTCAAGTCCAATGCTTTACCTTCAGATGTAATTACCTTTTTTATTCTATAATCCTCCTGTATGGCAAGGCAGGAAGATGTAGTGGGGCAGCGCTCCTCAAGACCATACAGCTTTTCTGTCCTCCGAAGCCTGTATTGAGCATAAAGCTCAGCGCAGGATGAACTTGATTTTCTTAGCTTCCTTGGGTGCACCCTCTCTGGGCAAGCCTCTGCACCTTGTCCTGGTTCTCAAAAGTTAGAATATGACTTAGCCACAGTTTTCTCCACTGCTGAAGCAGTTTCCTCTCATGACTCCGGCAGCCTTTGGGTCTCCAGGGTAGACTTCGAGGCATTTGGTCTCTCTCCAGCCAGGGTTCCTACTGGATACATTGGTCTGTGGTCAACAGGACTTTGTTGGAGAGCGGAGTCCTTCTGCTTTTTGCTGTTGTGAATCAGGTCAACAGAAGGTCAGCCATATGACCTTTGAAGACAAGCACCACTCCTTAGCTTCCAACAGGAGTCAGGATTCATTGAGTCTTATTTCTCTAAGCAGGGCTTTCTTACTCAAATATAGTCTTCTTAGGTACAGGAATGCTCTAATGAGTTGGTAGGGCCATGCCACTCTTATCCAATGCAGTATCTAGCAATTAGAGAGTTTTTTCTACTCATTCCTGTCTACTTTCTCTCCCTAACCCAACTCCTTTTACAATACTTCCTCATCCCTTTAATTTAAAAATGTTCAGAATCTCTAAATCTAACATGGCTAAACCCTTTTTTAATTAGAAGGGTCTCTAACTGTCCCTAAACCAGTCTCCTATTTAAGTGAGATCTCCTACCTATGTCAAGACAAATAATTGGATTTTCCCCTGATGTGGCACAAGCCAGAGATGTGCAGAGAAATGAGTCAGAACTAATCCTGACAGCCTCATTTAGCATCTCCATGTCAAGAGAAGTAGTGTGAAGACAGTCCTTTATTCTCCCAAGTGTTCATGTACCCCACCTAGATGGGTAAAATCTGTTAAGTGGCCAACTGCTGATAACAATTAAGCAAACGGCGGTGGTGATGGACAGAGCTTCTGAATTAAGCAGAATACTCTCACCCAGTCAAGAGATCAGGGCTTAATCCAACACCATTTTTTAGCTCACCGCACCATCCCAGCTCAGAACCTGGCTATATGCAAATTAGTCTGTCCCTGGCCCAGTGCATCATAGGAACAGGGCAGACCAAACTACCAAGCCAATTCTTTCACTGGACGGAAACAAGCTTCCGGGGACCGGTTTCTGGCATTACAGCCGTCTTCAGCCCGGCTTGCTTGAATCCTGATGGTGCAATGAGCAAGGGACTCACGTCTGAGTATACCCTTCCACGCTTATGGTGGACAAAGCAATTAAGCAAAAGGGGGTGGTGATGGACAGAGCTTCTGAATTAAGCAGAATACTCTCACCCAGTCAAGAGATAAGGGCTTAATCCAACACCGTTTTTTAGCTCACTGCACCATCCCAGCTCAGAACCTGGCTATATGCAAATTAGTCTGTCCCTGGCCCAGTGCATCATGGGAACAGGGCAGACTAAACTACCAAGCCAATTCTTTCACTGGACGGAAACTAGCTTCCGGGGACCGGTTTCTGGCATTACAGCCGTCTTCGGCCCGGCTTGCTTGAATCCTGATGGTGCAATGAGCAAGGGACTCACGTCTGAGTATACCCTTCCACGCTTATGGTGGACAAAACAATTAAGCAAAAGGGGGTGGTGATGGACAGAGCTTCTGAATTAAGCAGAATACTCTCACCCAGTCAAGAGATCAGGGCTTAATCCAACACCGTTTTTTAGCTCACTGCACAATCCCAGATCAGACCCTGGCTATATGCAAATTAGTCTGTCCCTGGCCCAGTGCATCATGGGAACAGGGCAGACCAAACTACCAAGCCAATTCTTTCACTGGACGGAAACAAGCTTCCGGGGACCGGTTTCTGGCATTACGGCCGTCTTCGGCCCGGCTTGCTTGAATCCTGATGGTGCAATGAGCAAGGGACTCACGTCTGAGTATATCCTTCCACGCTTATGGTGGACAAAACAATTAAGCAGAAGGGGGTGGTGATGGACAGAGCTTCTGAATTAAGCAGAATACTCTCACCCAGTCAAGAGATCAGGGCTTAATCCAACACCGTTTTTTAGCTCACTACACCATCCCAGCTCAGAACCTGGCTATATGCAAATTAGTCTGTCCCTGGCCCAGAGCATCATGGGAACAGGGCAGACCAAACTACCAAGCCAATTCTTTCACTGGACAGAACTGCTGATAACACCCTTGTCTTCCTGGGCCCAGAGGCAAGAGGAGTGTCGGCTGAAGAGCAAGATTGTTAATTCAAGCAAAGATTGTGTACTGGACTCTGAAGGCGAGGTGAGTGGCAAAGCTGGCTCCATGCTGATTTGGGCTCAGGCAGCACAAAGTATATTTTTATAAAGTTACTTTTCCACCAATATTATCAAAATGCTGATTTCACCACAAAAAGATTAAAAACTTAGTGGGAAAAAACTTTGATTCATTTTGCTACTACTTTGGCAGGTGAAGATACAAATTAACATTTCTAATTATACAGAGACCTGTTCCTGAAAGCTATTGCTTAAACCTGCATAGTGTAAACAGCATTTGGACAATAACACCTTATTTAGGAGTTGGCAGGCTGTATTCTGTTGTGGTAGGTCAGTGAAGGGATGTACTGCGTTGTTCTGGTGGAGCACAGCCTACGTTATTTAAATATGTCTGCCAGACATCAAGCTACCTTCAGCAGAGCCATCGCCAATATGGCTCTGCTGAATGCACTGAAAATATGCTGTATGGGTGCCATGTTTATTGCACTCACACAGCAATTGTTTTGTTCATAAAAAACGTGGGGTTTGTTTTTGTAAAACAAAAAACAAATGGTCTACACAAGCTGGGTGTTTTCTCTCAACATATTGGGGTAATTTATTTTGTTTTCTGTATGGGACTAGCAGGAGATCTTGAAGTCACCACATAGTTTGAGTCATGAAGGAGACATTAAGGAGACACATGTGAATCATAGCATGGCTTCAGACAGACATGTTATGTCATTGTATTTGTTCTCCATTCTCTGGAAACATTCCAAACTGAAAAGCACACTTTTAAATGGTATGACTATTATCAGCTTTAGTGGATTTTAGAAGTTTTGTTTTTATAAAAAACTGCATTGGAGAGCTAAGAGGGGCTGTACCTAGGTTCTTGGCTTGGTCTGTTTGGGCTCTCAATTTCTCATGGGACAAGGGCCAAGCCAGAGACAGATACTGTCCAGTCAATCAATCAATCAATCATGGGCATTTGTAAAGCGCGCAACTCACCCGGAAGGGTCTCAAGGCGCTGGGGGGGAGGGGTCCGCTATTGCTCAAAGAGCCAGGTCTTGAGGAACTTCCTGAAGGAGAGATGATCCTGGGTCAGCCGGAGGTGGATCGGGAGGGAGTTCCATGTCTAGGCTGCCAGGTAGGAGAAGGATCTTCCCCCGTCGGTGGCTTTGCGGATACGTGGTACGGCGGCGAGGGCAAGGCTGGTCGATCGTAGCTGACGGGTGGGTGCGTAGAAGGTCAGGCGGTTGTTGAGGTACTTGGGGCCCAGGTAGTGGAGGGCCTTGTGTGCGTGGGTGAGGAGCCTGAATGTGATCCTCTTGCTGACTGGGAGCCAGTGCAGGTCTCTCAGGTGGCCGGAGATGTGGCTGTGTCGGGGGACGTCCAGGACGAGTCGTGCGGAGGCGTTCTGGATGCGCTGGAGTCTTTTCTGAAGTTTGGCTGTGGTCCCGGCGTAGAGGGTGTTTCCGTAGTCCAGTCGGCTGGTGACGAGTGCCTGGGTGACCGTCTTCCTGGTTTCGGTGGGGATCCATCTGAAGATCTTACGGAGCATGCGCAGGGTGTTGAAGCATGATGGCGAGACGGCGTTGACTTGTCTGCTCATCGAGAGGGAGGAGTCCAGGATGAAGCCCAGGTTGCGTGCATGGTCCGTTGGTTTGGGGGTGGTGCCCAGGGCAGGGGGCCACCAGGAGTCGTCCCAGGCAGAGAGCGATGATCCCAGAATGAGGACTTCCGTTTTGTCTGAGTTCAGTTTCAGGCGGCTGTTCTTCATCCATTCAGTGACGTCTTTCATCCCTTCATGAAGGCTGGTTCTAGCGGTGGCGGGGTCGTTGGTGAGGGAGAAGATTAACTGGGTGTCGTCGGCGTAGGAGATGATGTTGAGGTTGTGTTTGTGTGCGATGGCTGCGAGGGGGCTCATGTAGACGTTGAAGAGGGTAGGGCTGAGTGATGACCCTTGTGGTACGATGCAGATGACTTCGGTGGCCTCGGATCTGAACGGGGGGAGGCGGACTCTCTGGGTTTTTCCGGCGAGGAACAAGATGATCCACTCCAGTGCCTTCTCTCGGATTCCGATGTTGCTGAGGCGCTGTACTAGGGTGCGGTGGCAGACAGTGTCGAACGCCGCAAGGAGGTCCAGGAGGATGAGGGCCGCTGTTTCCCCGTTGTCGAGCAGGGATCTGATGTCGTCAGTGGCTGCGATGAGGGCGGTCTTGGTGCTGGGGTTGGCTCGGAAACCAGACTGCGAAGGGTCGAGGGATCCGTTCGTCTTGAGGAAGGCGGCAAGCTGTCTGTTGACGGTCTTTTCGATGACTTTGGCAGGAAAAGGGAGGAGCGAGATGGGGCGGTAGTTCTTGAGGTCGGTGGGGTCCGCTGTAGGTTTCTTCAGGAGTGCGCTGAGCTCGGCGTGCTTCCAGGTCTCCGGGAAGGTGGCGGTGTTGAAGGAGGTGTTGATGATGTCCCGGAGATGGGGTGCCATGATGGAGTCGGCCTTGTTGAAGACGTGGTGAGGGCAGGGGTCGGTTGGTGATCCGGAGTGGATCGTGTTCAACGTGCGGGTGGTGTCTTCCGTGCTGATCGGGGTCCAGGCGCAGAGGGTGGTGGTGGGGGTCGTTGGTTCGGTGGTTGGGTGCGTGGTTTGTACGCAGAAGCTGTTGTGTATATCGGCGATCTTGCGGTGGAAGAACAAGGCGAGTGAGTCGCAGAGGTCTTGCGAGGGAGTGATGTCATTGTTTCCGGCGCTGGGGTTGTAGAACTCTTTGACGATGCTGAAGAGTTCCTTGCTGTTGTGGGCGTTGTTGTCCAGTCGTTCTTTGAATGCTGTCTTCTTGGTGGTGCGGATCAGCTGGTGGTGTTTGCGGGTGGCGTGCTTGAGGGCCGTCATGTTGTCCATGGTCTGGTCGTGGTGCCTGACTTTCTCGAGTGTGCTGCAGTTCTTCTTGGAGGTTTTGAGTTCGTCAGTGAACCAGGGGGCTTTCTTTCTTCCGGGTCTGCTGGGAGGGTCCTTCAGTGGTGCGAGGTCATCTGCGCAGTTGGTGAGCCACTGTGTGAGGTTGCCGGCTGCTTCGTTGGGGTCCGTTGTGCAGGCGGGAGGGTTCTGGCAGAGGGAGGTGGTGAGCTGCTCGGCGGTGATCTTGTTCCAGCTCCTGCAAGGAACCTGTAGCGGGTGGTGGTGGTGGGTTGTGGTTTTTCTGAAGCTGAAGTGGATGCAGCTGTGGTCAGTCCAATGGAGTTCGGTGGAGTGGCTGAAGGAGATGTGCTTGCTGGAGGAGAAGACGGGGTCAAGCGTGTGGCCGGCGTAGTGGTTGGGGGTGTTCACCAGTTGCTTGAGTCCGGGGTTGAGGAGGTTGTTCAGCAGGGTGGCGGTGTTGCGGTTCTTGTTGTTCTCCAGGTGAAAGTTGAGGTCCCCTAGGAGGATGTAGTCGGCGGAGTGGAGGGCTGATACAGGTTTGAGATGTACACGCATTGGCCACCTCTGCCTGATGTGCTGCACATATGTTACTATTCAGCTATTTATGGTGATAGAAGGTTCAGTTCTGAATTTACATTCATTTTGTTGGCCTAAATACTATATATTAGTTTGTCCAAATTGTGCCTAGGACAAAGTTTTTTAGTCACAAACTTTTGACTATAAAAATTGTGATTTGGTAGCCTGTTACCAGTTACCGAATTACAATTGGGGTTTGTGAATCAGTATTTGGAAGGGGCTTGTTTAGGGCGTCCCTTCCTAATACCAATTCACAGGAGTATATGTGAATGTTTTGCAACCTAATCACAGTTGCAAAAATCACAGTTGCAAAACATTCATTTTTTACCAACACTTCAGAGGCAGGGCAAACCATTCACAAAAGGGGTCCCTATGGGACCCTTTCCTCTATCTGAATGCTGATACAAATATTTGTTATGAGCAGGCAGTGGTCCCACAGACCACTGCTTATTCTTAAAAACTGAAACTTAAAAGTTAAATTGTTTTCTTTTTAAACACATTATGTTATCTTTATGGGAAACAGGCTGCTTTAAAAAGAAAAAAGATTGCTTTGTTCAAAGGTAATTACAGACATGGTGGTCTGCTGACCCCAGCAGGCCTTTATCCCTGTGATGGCTGCAATTCCTAAAGGTTTGCACACTGCGACCTACCTCATTCATATTCATGTGGTAGGTCGATTTGCAACACATTATGAATGGCTAAATGAATCTCAATGTGCTTCATACATTTGGAATAGAAATTTCCTAATGTCAATTTTCAGAAAATCGCAATTAGGTAATCGCTAGTCCTACAATTCGTACATATGGCCCTAGTGCCTAGTCACTCAAGGTGTATATGCACTTTAGATGTTAAGACTAACAGAGATACAAGGTCTTACATAGAACTGATAAAGTTGTTGTAGATAAGAAAATGTATTTACAAAAAGAGTACTGGGTCGAGAGTAAAAAGAAGGGAAGAATTTAAGGGTTTGTTTTGGAGGTGTGAAGGGGGCAGAGGAGGCAAAAGAGGGTTGGTGGGAGAAAGGGAGAGGTAGGATAGTGAGGTTGAAAGTGGGGAAAGTGGGCAGAGCATGGGGGAATCTATGTTTGTAGACAATGCAGTGAAACCCAAGCGCACCCTGGCATCTACAAAACAATTGAGCTACTTGGTCAGTATATGTCACAAAATGTTTCAGTAGAAAATCTACTTTGGATAGGCCAAGGGGGGTTATTCGAAGATTTGTAGGATGATCGCTGTGAGAGTCATAGGGGCATATTACCAAGCAATAGCGATAATTATCGCTATTGCTTGGTTAGAGACAAAATTTAACCGCAGCGCTGCGGTGATTTTTACTGCAAATGCGGTAAAAATCGCAGCAAAGCTTGAATATCGCTGAAAAGTCAGCAATATTCATGCATTAGCGAGCTAATGCTCTTAGCCCTGTTATCCACCTCCCATTGGATAACATGGCTAAGAACTGCTCAGGGCAGGTGTTAGCTTTTGGAGATATTCCCGCTTAGCGCGAATATCTCCAAATGTTGGTAATAGGAGATAGCGATGTTAGCGACTGTTTTCAGTCTCTAACATCTTGGCACGCCCACTTTGCATCTCATTAGTGATAAATATCACTGACATGCAAAGTGGGGCCCAAGATGGTCACTATCTCCTACTAGCTGTCGCTAACTGGTGTTAGCCGCAGCTAGGTAATAGGGAGATAATTTTATCTCCGCTTTCTTGGCTTTTGAAGCCAAAAAAGCGGAGATAAACCCCCTTGATAATATGCCCCCTAGTTCTTTGTGTAGTGTTATCAATTGCAGTAAGCTACTTAGGAGGACTCTTTCACGTATCACTAGATATTAAGAGTTATAGTCATTAATAGCTGTGTGAGAAGTTCTGACCATACATACACCAACAGGAGGTCAACACGTGCAGGAGGATGGATTATGTCAAATCTTTAGGACATCCATATAAGTTAAATATACATAGATCTGATCTAAATGTAGAAAGTGGCAACCCCTGGACCTACTATGGTTACATCCTCATTAAAACTATGAACATTTTCCACTTACGGATTTTTTATTTGAGGAGATGGTAGCTTGTACTCGTGAACGTGTGAATAGAGTTTGTAGCAAATAGTTGGGGGGCTGTGTTAGTCCTTGGACTTCTGCAGTCTGTCTGTACATTACTGGATGACTGAAATATGGTGAGCCCCACTGGGAATGGTATGCAGGCTCCCCAAATAAATAACACTCATGTGCTAGAAGAAAAGTGAATTGTACAAAACCATTTCAACAGAAGTGTGTGGCGCACTTCCTTTTCATCCCGACTAGCTATATTCTTTTGCATTCTATGTAGCAATAAACTGTGTAAAAAAGTGCAACCTCGAGGCTTCTGATTGCCTTTCACGGAAATATTCACTATCTAAAATTGGAATGAAAACCCGTAGGCACAACCACATAGAAATACTTTATGAGGTCCCCTTATCATTGTTCTGTGCTACATCAATGCTACTGTGGGCAAGGGCTTACGGCACCACTACAGATAATCTCTAGAGGGCATCAGATTGCCACAAATGTTTTGAGAAAGGCCTTCTTGCCAGAGAAAAGTTGGTGCCCAAGGTTTCCTCAAATCCTTCACAGACACCGCTGTGGGAATGCCAAAGGACTGCCTGCTAGATCAGGAGTAAACTCCTAATCTGGCATGCGGCTGGTGGTCAAGATTGGCAATTCGGGAGTGGGCGGTGGCGTGCCGACCCGCTCCTGCACCATCAAACTGGCCATAAGTGTGGTCCACCTTGTCTGTGAGCTTAACAGATTTATCCCAGAACAATGCCAAAGGACCAAACAGATTAGTTTAATGTTACCCTTGCTCACAATGGTGATAATTAGCATGGGCTGAATTTTGGAACAATGAACATGCTCCTGCAACACAAATTAATCCATTTCTGTGACCACAGACTTTGAAATATTATTGTCTAGCACGTCTCCTAATGTGCGACTGCACACACTGATGTGCTAAACCTCGTTTAATTCTATTTGAAAAACGTTGTCCTTTTTGTGATCAGCCCGCTTTGAAATACTCTATAAAATAAGATTATGTTCGAGCTATTTTTTCGCTCTTTGGAGCTTTCATGTTGGATTGTGATTCAGCGAAAAAAATGACACCATGAAAGTGACTCTGTCGGCTAATGTAATTGAGCACAGGGCTGCTGATGGCTTAAAGACCTTGTCTTAATTTTCTCCCTGACTAATCTATTACATTTTCACTTAAGCAGGCCTCTGAGGTATAATGAGACAGCTGTTGCCTTTTTTCCCCAACTAAGAAATGAAATTACGCCAATGATTTAAATAGTTCCGTCTCGCAGCCCCCTGGGGTTTCCTAGTACTCGGTGTTATGTCCCAAAGTGCCTATTTCTGACTTCAGTAGTCTAAGTGCTGCATTCTTACTCCCACAGGAACCCCTATTTGGTCGCAAACAGAAGCATCAGAACTATGCAGCAGATGTACATACATTGCATTTGCTAAAAGTGGTTGCAATTTGTGCACCGACTTTTTGTCACTCCAAAGGCATTTTCCAAACCAACCCATGTACTAAAAGGTCAGAATTCAACCTACCTCATGAATATTAATGAGATGTTTGTTAAATTGTGCCCCACTACTATTTGCTGCCATCACAGGGATGGTGGCCTGATGGGGTCAGCCGACCAACATGTCTGTGCCAGCTTTTAAATAAGTCAGAAGTATTTTTAAATGCTTAAATGCAGATGAAAAATGGGATGCTTTAACTAAAAAGAGAAAAGTTTGTAAAACCAATTTTTAAGAGTAGGTAGTTGATCTCATAGACTTCTGCCATCTGCAAAAAAAAATGATTTTTGAACCATTCACAAACAAGAATGGGTTACCATCTCCTTTGACGACCTTTGACCCTGTCCCAGGCAGGTCGCTCCCCACGCCGCACAGCACCACCTGTGTGCCTGTGTCCCTGGGCTCGCTTCTGCTGCAAGTTCGTGCCTCATCCCTGGTGGCCAGTGGTAGGCTGTAGGTTTTCTGTGCGCTCTTTCTGCCCTTTATTTTTCCTGTGTTTTGCTTCTGCTCTGCGCTGTAATTCTGTTTTTATTTCTCTGGTATTCCTTTTGTACCATTTTGTGCCCTTCTGGTAATTCCGTCCGCTCGGCTCTCCTGTTCCCGTGCTGCGTCCCCTGCGTCCCCCCCGATTGCCCATTCGTCCCGCTCCTGCTTCCCAGCTGCTCCTCCCTCCAACCTCCCCTTCTAATGGTGGCCGCTGGCGCGCCAAAGCCGCGCCTAAGGCAAGCCCATCTGCTCTTGTCCGCGCCTGGACCTCGCCCATCGCCAGGCCCCCATGAACGCCATGATACCCGAAGCCGCTACGATGCCAGCACGCTCCTCGTACTCAACGCAGGCTGAACAGACACCTGCTTCTGGGCCACCCCGAAGCGCACCCAAGGACCCTTCTCCTGACGGAACGGCAGGTACACCAGCCTCCAAGCCACCACTATGTCCACGAGATAGGACGCAACAACCTCTGATGCATATTACTCAACACCCGCTCCGCCCACAAGCACCACATCGAACACTGGTACCTACTCGACTCCTCCTCCCTGGACATCGCCTTCCTGACAGAGACCTGTATGAACCCCTCTTTGGCACCTGACATCGCCATTGCCCTTCCTGACGGCTACAAGATTACCCGCAGGGATCGTATCAAAGGAGCAGGAGGAGGAATCGCATTGTTCACAGAAACACCCTGAGAATCTCAACCAGCACCAACAACACCCTCAGCGCCGCCAAACACCTACACTTCCAGATCCACACTGACCCCAACACCACCCTCAGAGGAACCCTCATCTACAGATCCCCTGGGTCCCGGCCAAAGTTCAGTGACTCCATCCCTGACTTTGTCAGCACACACGCCCTTGCGTTCGCAGATTACAACCACCTCGGAGACCTAAACTTTCACATAAAAAACACCAACAACAGCAACTCCACCACCCTGCTCACCAACCTCGGACTCAAACAGCTCATCACGACTCCCACTCACTCTGCCGGACACATTGTCGACCCCATCTTCTCCACCAGAAACCACGTCACCTTCACCCACACCATCGAACTCCACTGAACCAACCACCGCTGTATCCACTTCACCTTCTAGAAAAAACTACTACACACCACTGCTCACAACGGCCCCCCCGCCGCAGCTGGAGCAAATTCATCGAAGACCAGCGAGTCACCACCCTTGCCCTAAACCCATCAAAGGACACCACCCACTGCACCGCACGCAACCTAAGGCAATGGTTCAAAGACTGCACCAACACTTTTGCCCCGACCAAGAAACCCTTGAACAGACGCTCTGACACTTATAAGCCTTTGAGAATCGAAATTTAATTATGTGCCCCAACAATTACGAGACCATGATGTAGATAACTGATAATTACTTAGCAAGCACACAAACATTTTTAATAACCATTTTTTAGTGTGTTTCACGATCGTATACAAAAGTCTCATCTCTATCTCTATGACCAGAGTAGAAAAAAGCCTTTGGAAATCGAAATTTAATTATGTGCTCCAACAATTATGAGACCATGTTGTAGATAACCTATAATTACTTAGCAAGCACGCAAACATTTTTAATAACCATTTTTGAGCATGTTTCACGATCGTATACAAAAGTCTCATTTCTATTTCTATGACCAGAGTAGTAAAAACGCCATTGGAAACGTGCTCTTGGCGTCCAGGAGGCAGAGCCAGCACAAGACGCGGAACACATTTCCGCTGCGGGTAAGTCGTCCCCCCGACCGCCCACGCTCATCCACTCCCCACAGTATCAGAATGACTAATATCTTGTTTCTCTGATACTGTTATAGCCTGAGACCTCTTGAGGGAACCTTTTTTAAACATTAATAAGGTAAGACCTCACTTGGGGTATGACAGACTTCCTCACCATTACAAAATGTGCTTTACCCTCACCCCCCCTTTTTTCTATCACGTTCTATCTATCAGGTTCACAAATCCGAGAACACCTGATTAGAGGTATGTCACACTCCTTGTAATTTCATATGTCGCAACTAGTCGCCACCATTAACTCGCTAACATGTCCTTTTTGTTCTTAAAATACCCTAATAGCGCATGCCTTTAATGAACTCGCATGAAAAATGGTACAATGTTTTTCCATTTTAAAATAGCACTTTGGTAAATGCCACTAGTGACCCCAACTTTTTCTTCATATTTACAGGTGACTTCATAGAACCTCATAAGGGTAAGACTGTAAATTATATCTCTACCCCTCTACATCACAAATAGTGATAGGTAGATCTCTGTTTATTGTTGTCTTTGTCCTGACGAATGCTCTCAGACCCACGGGCCAACAGAGCAGAAACATGTCGACGTTTTTGTCAAAATTAGTCATATATGCTATGGATTCCTAATTTTCCAGCGAGCATACCAACTTCTTTTAAAATTAGTTGTCCACCGATACTAATAAAATAAGAGTATCTCACTCGGCTGGAAACTATTTTAATCTTTTTTGTGCCTTTTTCTGTTGGGGTTATTCGAATTTTTTATCTCTGGAGACTGCCACGAAAAAACCAGAGAAAGCCTCGGGCGAGGCTAGGCATTACACACTTTGTCTAACCCGATGATTGCTGCCAAAACGTTTGTGTGGGGCGGAGAACAAGATATACCGCTTCTCGTTATACACAACGTTTATGAGGGTTTCACAATATTTCTCTTGGTATAAGTGGTAACAAGTGTCCTATCCAATTTTGATTTTCTCCACTATGTTTTCGGGGAACAGATAGGACAACCTTTCCTCGTCCCTCCTTTTGATTTATTCATATTAAAGCAGCGCACAGCTGCGGGAAATCTGCTTTTACAATTCTTGTTTATGAACTACAAGATCACTTGTGAAAATTGAGAATGGAGGACATGAATGGTTTGAGTTTTTCGGGGAGCGACATAAGCGAGATTTTAGCGGCTCACACGCTAATTCAGAATCCAGACTTTGTACAAGTTTTGGCACAGACTGACGATTGGGATAATCTCACAGCGAAAAAACAGGAACAAATAAGAGTTGCTATCCATGGAATAATAATGACTGAATATTTGCGCTCTAAAATAGCACCACGAGGATTGTGGATCACGAATGCTCCAAGAATCTTCTTACACGACCTGGCATTCAGACGTGATTGGTCGGCAATCTCGTGGAAGTGCACTCTTGACTATCTAGTGTTAATAGTCAAAACGGCCAAAAGACTCTCAGATGAACTTCTAATCCAAATAGAAGCCTGTGAAGTTGAACTGAAGAAAGGCATACAACCAGCAGTGTACAAAAAAAGACTTGAAGAGCTAAACAAGGAGATATCAGAAAGTGAGGATTTCCTGATGCAAAGAAAGTTACAAAAACTAAGTAAAGACATTAAAAAATTTAGTCATGAGAAAATGCATCCATATACCAACAAAGATTACAAATCATCAGTTCCTAAATCAGATAACGACTCAGATGGCTGGGATTCCTCTGGAGGATCCGATACAGGGTCCGATGACTCTTACAATCGACGAGGCAGAGGGCAATACCGGTCCAGACCACAAAGAAGAGGCAATAGATGGCCTAGACAACAATATATGGGTCCCCCAATGCCATTCTTTCAGCCATATTTGCAACCATATGCGGGTTGGATGAATCCTTATAACCAAGGTCCACAACAAATGCAAAACTTCATGGGGATACCCCAACAAGGATCAAACAACCAGAACCAGGATCCTTTTTTATTGAGGGGCCAAAACCAAAGAGGAAGGAGAAGAGGCATAACATGGCAAGACCAACAGCCAAATGTCCAAACAAGGAGCATGACCTCGACAAAGCCGGGGACCAGCAAAACGAGTCACTAATAGTGAACCTAAGTACAGTGACCCTTTCAGTAGACCAAGAAAATGTCCTGAACAAAGGACTTGGATATGTCCCTACCCCCAACCTCGATTTGTTCCGACTTAAGTGTGAACTATCAGAGTTTTGTCGTACTCTCAAATTAAAAGCACACTTTGGAGAGTCGCCAGTAACCTCTGATCTAGGAGATACAAACCTTCGTAAAAAATCAAACTACAGCCCACCGACCAACATGGTACCAGTAGAGATACTAGCCTTCGAACAAGCGGTCCTAACTGGAATTGACAACTTGACAACCAACGTGCGAAAACCCTTCCAGAACTTAACGAGATCAGAAAGAATCGCTTTGGAAGAACTACAGACAAACGAGAACATTGTCATAAAACCCGCGGATAAGGGTGGAGGCATAGTTATCCTCGGAAAAGAAGGCTATATGAATCAGTGTCTTGATCTATTAGCGGATGAGAAATTCTATACCAAAATCTCAATTGATCCAACCCCAAGATTGCAGACAACCATTGCCATCATGGTTCACGAAGCCGAAATAAATGGCTGGATAAGTAAAAAAGAGGCTGATTTTCTAGTTACGGAGAACCCCAAGATCCCCTATTTCTACACCCTCCCCAAGACACATAAAAACAGGATACCTCCTCCAGGCCGTCCAATTGTGTCGGGGATAGGGTCAGCACTGGAACCCCTATCTAAATTTGCGGACCAATTCCTCCAACCACTTGTCAAAAAAACACCAGCTTACTTACAAGACACACGAGATCTGTTGAATCAGCTGAAAGATCTAACCTTTGACCCCACCAAGATGCTCCTGGTGGGATTGGATGTTGAATCCCTATATACGAGTCTGCCCCAAAAAGAGACTCTGGAAATGCTGGAAGACGTACTTTTTATGGAGAACTGGGATTTTAGAACACCCAGACACTTTGTTCTGGAATGTTGTCGGATGGCACTCACGGAGAACTATTTCGAATTCGAAAACCAATTGTTCCTACAGAGCCATGGGACCTCCATGGGCAGTGCCTTTGCGCCATCGGTGGCCGGACTCTACGTCAGTAATTTTGAAACTCACCATGTACTCACAACAGCCAACCCATACGTTTCCAGTATCATTTACTGGAAACGTTATATAGATGACGTCTTCCTGATTTGGCTCAATAACCAAGACCTAAAGACTTTTGTTGACTGGCTTAACACACGTGACCCCTGGTTGAGATTCACATACACATCTGACAATGCAAGTATTGACTTTCTAGATCTAACGATCTTTTCTGAGAACAATAAAATCGAGACAAAAACTTTCAGAAAACCGACTGCCAAAAATAGCTTGTTGTCCTACAAAAGTTACCATCCTCAACCGCTCAGAGACAATCTCCCTTACAGCCAATTTTTGCGCTTAAAAAGGAACTGCAGTCGGAAAAAGGATTATCAAGCACAATCACGAGCTCTGAGCATCAGATTACAACAAAGACACTACAAAAACAGCACAATATCAAAATGCCAAAAAAGAGCGCAGAACCAGCCGAGGGAAAACCTTTTAACCTCCTTTGAAAAAACTGAAAATAAGGACCTCGTAACCTGTGTTACCACATTTGGCCCTGCAACATACCAGGTCAACAAACTGATTAGTAAGAATTGGCATATTGTAAATACTGGCAAATTCAACTGGCCAAAGCCCCGATTTGCTAACAGACGTACAAAAAATCTACGTGATATGTTGGTTCATACTCGCCCAAAACAGAGAAATCCAACGAATCAGATCAGAAACATAAATATGACTCCAGTGTCAGGCCACTACCCATGCGGCTCCTGCACAGCTTGTACATCCACATCCATTTCTAAAACATTGCAACTGTCACCATCATTTACATGGACCCAGCGCCAACACAGCAACTGCAACACTTCCCATGTGATCTATATGGTCACATGTCCATGTGACAAAAAATACATTGGAATGACCTGCAGAAAGGTAAAGCTGCGCATAGGTGAGCACAAAAGTAACATACGCTTAAAAAAGAACACTACCAAACTATGTGCACACTTTATCGAACAAAACCATTGTGTTGAAGACCTGAGGTGGACAGTTATAGAAAAAGTACAAGAGAACACACCCAACGTTGAAAAGGTGTTGTATGAAAAAAGAACAACGCTGGGTGGACCGTCTCAAGACGAATAAAAATGGTCTAAATGATGATATTTGCTGGCACCACTTCGCACGCTGATACTAGCTGTTTGTCAATCTGAATTTTTAGAGTACATTGGGCGCTCTGACACTTATAAGCCTTTGAGAATCGAAATTTAATTATGTGCCCCAACAATTACGAGACCATGATGTAGATAACTGATAATTACTTAGCAAGCACACAAACATTTTTAATAACCATTTTTTAGTGTGTTTCACGATCGTATACAAAAGTCTCATCTCTATCTCTATGACCAGAGTAGAAAAAAGCCTTTGGAAATCGAAATTTAATTATGTGCTCCAACAATTATGAGACCATGTTGTAGATAACCTATAATTACTTAGCAAGCACGCAAACATTTTTAATAACCATTTTTGAGCATGTTTCACGATCGTATACAAAAGTCTCATTTCTATTTCTATGACCAGAGTAGTAAAAACGCCATTGGAAACGTGCTCTTGGCGTCCAGGAGGCAGAGCCAGCACAAGACGCGGAACACATTTCCGCTGCGGGTAAGTCGTCCCCCCGACCGCCCACGCTCATCCACTCCCCACAGTATCAGAATGACTAATATCTTGTTTCTCTGATACTGTTATAGCCTGAGACCTCTTGAGGGAACCTTTTTTAAACATTAATAAGGTAAGACCTCACTTGGGGTATGACAGACTTCCTCACCATTACAAAATGTGCTGTACACTCACCCCCCCTTTTTTCTATCACGTTCTATCTATCAGGTTCACAAATCCGAGAACACCTGATTAGAGGTATGTCACACTCCTTGTAATTTCATATGTCGCAACTAGTCGCCACCATTAACTCGCTAACATGTCCTTTTTGTTCTTAAAATACCCTAATAGCGCATGCCTTTAATGAACTCGCATGAAAAATGGTACAATGTTTTTCCATTTTAAAATAGCACTTTGGTAAATGCCACTAGTGACCCCAACTTTTTCTTCATATTTACAGGTGACTTCATAGAACCTCATAAGGGTAAGACTGTAAATTATATCTCTACCCCTCTACATCACAAATAGTGATAGGTAGATCTCTGTTTATTGTTGTCTTTGTCCTGACGAATGCTCTCAGACCCACGGGCCAACAGAGCAGAAACATGTCGACGTTTTTGTCAAAATTAGTCATATATGCTATGGATTCCTAATTTTCCAGCGAGCATACCAACTTCTTTTAAAATTAGTTGTCCACCGATACTAATAAAATAAGAGTATCTCACTCGGCTGGAAACTATTTTAATCTTTTTTGTGCCTTTTTCTGTTGGGGTTATTCGAATTTTTTATCTCTGGAGACTGCCACGAAAAAACCAGAGAAAGCCTCGGGCGAGGCTAGGCATTACACACTTTGTCTAACCCGATGATTGCTGCCAAAACGTTTGTGTGGGGCGGAGAACAAGATATACCGCTTCTCGTTATACACAACGTTTATGAGGGTTTCACAATATTTCTCTTGGTATAAGTGGTAACAAGTGTCCTATCCAATTTTGATTTTCTCCGCACTGACAGAAAAGCCATCTGGTTCACCGCCAACCTCCGGGCATCCAAGCAGGCCTGCCACAGACCCGAGAAGAAGTAGCACCACAAACAGACACCAGACAGCAACACAGCCTACAAGAGTGTCATCCGCAGACACCAACAAATCATCCAAACTGCCAAAAGGACCTTCTTCAAAGAGAGCTTCGACAACAATGCACACAACAGCAAAGAGCTCTTCAACATCATGAAGGAACTCTCCAACCCCAGCTCCAACTCCAACGACATCCCGCCATCACAAGACCTCTACAACTCCCTAGCCACCTTCTTCCACCGCAATATCGCAGACATCCACAACAGCTTCAACAACCAGGTCCCCCCGACAGACACCGCCACTTCAGTTTCACCATCACTGCCCCCAGCCACATCGACCCCCTGCTTTCCTGGACCCACGTCAACAATGATGACACCATCAAAATCATGAACACCCTAAACTCCGGCTCACCATCCGACCCCTGCCCGCACCACATCTTTAACAAAGCAAGCTCCACCATCGCACCTACTCTCCGCAAGATTATCAACAGCTGTTTCGAGACCGCCACCTACCCGGAGAGCTGGAACCACGCCGAGATCAACCCCTAACTCAAAAAACCCAAGGCAGACTCCAAGAACCTCAAGAACTTCCGGCCCATCTCCCTACTCCTGTTCCCGGCGATCGTCATTGAGAAGATTGTCAACAAGCAACTGACCTCCTTCCTCGAAGAGAACAACATCCTGGACCCGTCCCAATCTGGATTCTGCAGCAACCACACCATCGAATCAGCGCTCAGCGCTACCACCGACGACATCAGGGCCATTCTGGACAATGGAGAAACCACGGCCCTCATCCTCCTGGACCTTTCAGCCGCCTTCAACACCGTCTGCCATCACACCCTTCGCACACGCCTCCAAAATGCAGGGATCCACACCAAAGCCCTGGACTGGATCACCTCCTTCCTCACTGGCAGAACCAAGAGGGTCTGCCTCTCCCCATTCCGTTCTAAAGACTACAAGATAATCTGCGATGTACCCCAAGGATCGTCCCTCACCCGACACTCTTCAACATCTATATGGCACTGCTCGCCAACATCGTCAAATCGCACAACCTCAATATCATCTCATACGCCAACAACACCCAGCTGATCCTCTCCCTCACCAAGGCCCCCACCACCACCAAATCCAACATCCACGAAGGATTGAAGGCCATTGCCGAATGGATGATGAACAGCCGCCTGAAACTGAACCCGGACAAGACGGAGGTTCTCATCATTGATCCAACCCCTCTGCCTGGGACAACTCATGGTGGCCGCCCGTACTTGGAGTGGCACCGCCTCCCACTGACCACGCCAGCAACATGGGGGTCATCCTGGACTCAGCGTTGTCAATTACCCAGCAAGTAAACGCCGTCTCCTCCTCCTGCTTCAACACCCTCCGTATGGTCCGCAAGATCTACTGATGTTACCCCACCGGAACCAAAAGGATGGTCACCCAGGTCCTTGTCAGCAGCAGGCTGGACAAAGGCAACGCTCTCTACACAGGAACCTCAGCCAAACTCCAGAAACAATTACAACGCATACAGAATGCCTCTTCACGCCTCATCCTTGACACCCCCGCCACAGTCACATCACAGTCCACCTGAAATACCTGCACTGGCTCCCCGTCAACAAGAGGATCATCTTCAAGCTCCTCACCCACGCTCACAAAGCACTCCACAACACCGGACCAGCGTACCTCAACGAATGACTCACCTTCTACACCCCGAACCACCAGCTTTGCTCCACTGACCTCGCCCTCGCCACCATCCCCCACATCCGGCAAGCATCTGCCGGTGGCAGATCATTCTCCCACCTCGCTGCAAAAACCTGGAACACCCTCCCCATCTGCCTGCGACAGACACAGGACCTGCTGGCCTTCAGGAGACTCCTAAAGACCTGGCTTTACGAGCAGTAGCAGCACCTCCACCTCCCCAGCGCCTTGAGACTCTCACAGATGGATTGATTGATTGATTGATTGATTGATTGATTGATTGATTTGAGGTGTTGGTAAAATATTTATGTCTTGTGACTGTATTCCATAAAAAAACACTAATACATACCATAAGGAATCGATATTTGGAACCTGCCTCTTAAACACACTCCTTCCAAATAGCAATTCCTTATGATTTCCTAAACCCATTTAGTGATTCAGCAACATATTACTGAATCTCTATATGGGTTTAGTATATTGGAAAAACAAATTTTCTTGTTGCAAACCCCAAAATTAAGAAATGTGAGTGGGGAAAGCTCTTGAAAAGAGTGAACATGTGTCATATTAGGTTATTCCTCCATTCAAGTGGAAAACAAACTTGGAACCTTTAAGGAACACTGCACCCTTTAAAATAATCCAGCCTAGATGTCAATTTCCATCGGGTTTGTTACACACCAAAAGCCTTGTTATTAAAAATGAGACGGTGTTCATTTTTGGGTCCCTAAATTTAAACCCCCAATTTGTCAGTGCTCTCACCTGTGCCAATTCCTGTTAGGCAAGAGCAGCCGTATCAATAACCAGGCACTAAATGCAAATTTCCACAATTTGCACAGCCTGGTCTGCTTTCTAATATCATCATAAGGCTGACAAGAACAAGTGATATTGTACATAGACAGCAGAGTGAAATTGATGGTTCTTTTCAAATTCTTCTGTACTGGCTGCCAAGAATGAGGAATGTGCGCATTGCTAGAGGCTTTATAACATGTTCGGGAGAAAGATGATTGGAAAGGAACAGGTTTAGAGACCGTTTATGAACGACACAGATTGAGCTAAGAATACATTTTCTATAGGCAGGCATGCGCTGAAAATTTTAAAATCTTCTAAAACGCTGACTAAGGGCTAGATGTATGACCATTTGCTTTTGCGACTCGCAAATTACAAAAAAATTGCCAGTCGCAATATGCAAGTCGCAAAAGCAAATGTACAGCAGAGTCAGAGACTCTGTTAGCTTTTCCCAATGGGGCCGCAAAATGCAAGGCTCATGAATATTAATGAGCCACTCGCAATTTGCGACCCCCATTGGGAATGGCTACCCTCCATGTCTGGGACTGCTTTTCAATAAAGCAGTTTTTTTTAAATGCAGCCCGTTTTCCTTAACCCCTTCTGTGCTGGTGACGGAACCACTCTTTCACCAGCTACGGATGGGCTGTGCTAATGATGGAGTGGTTCCGTCACGGCCAGGCCGGCACGCCTGCGCGTCAGCGATTCCGCGCCTGCGCTGAGCGTTCTATTGAGTGGGCGGGGCCGTGACAGAACGACTCCGTCACAAGCACAGCACGCCCGAGGCTCGTGATGGAGTGGTTCCGCCACGAGCATGGCAGCGCCATGCGCGGCCCCCCCCCTTAGCACTGCGGTGGAATTACCGCCGCAGCTAAGGGGTTAAAGGAAAACGGGATGCATTTTTTAAAAAAAATTCAACGTTTTCATTTCATTTTTTAAGGGCATGTAGTGGTCTTGGGAATACTGCCTGCCCTTAAAAAATATTTTTGTATCCAGTCACAAAGGGGAAGGGGTACCCTGGGAACCGCTTCCCATTTTTGACTCCATTACCCCCCTCTTTCGTCTTACATAGGTTAAAGACTCACTATTAGGAAGGAACACCCTTGACACGCGCCTTCCTTATAGCTATTCGTAATTCCTAATTAGCATGTCGCAAATAAATTGTGACTCGATAATTAGAAATTATACATGGCCCTGTAACATTTTGCATGCTCAAATGGGCCGCAAACCCATCTGCACATGTAATTTAGGGTTGTGCTTCTGGCCCCAAATAATTTTTTTAAAGCCAAATAAAGTACAAAGCAATAATGACCGCACAGGAAACTCAAATGAAAAACTTACAAGCAGAAGCAAAGCGGCATAGAAAGGTGTGATATGCAACCATAAATAACTGCTATAAAAACACGTATACACATGTAAAAATATACACATGCATACACACGCACACACACAAAACATCAAGGTGCGTGCCAACAAAATAAAAAAATGCGATATGAACATAGAAACACACATACAAAAATGCAAACGCAGACCAAACATGGCAGCACCTGGCACATGGCGGCACCTAGAAGTCAATCACCTAGAGAAGTAACATGTAGTACTCAACAAAACACATGAACATACAGACACGCACATAAAAATTGACCTTACATAAAAATGTCACAAATACACCAGCTGATAGATATGTATTAGTCCACACATAGGATATATCTAAAAATACATAGTGTAAAAACACGCACAAGCTGGCACACACAAATTAGGCAAACAGAGAAAAACTCTCACACCGGCGATCACATAAACACAAAACAATAAAATACAACATAAATGCACGGTACAAATAAGACAAACTGAAGCAAATGATGGCAAAACTTATTACTACAAACAGAAAATATACCTTTAGAAATACGCCAAAAATATGAAAGCATACACAAAATAAACACAAAACACACAAATCCAAACTTGTGCATTTACACAAATGTTATTCACTTAAAGCATGACGAATCACGCCAAAGTTTCTTAGAGGAAACACAAGGCACAGAAATGTTTTCTCATAAAAGTTAGCACATAAACAGGAACAAGATAACACTCACAAAACTAGTATACACATTTCCCTTATGCAATCTCTTTTGGATCAGGATACTGCGCTTAGTCTGCCTTGGTTTAGGTCTCAGACACTATTAATATGTCTATGGAAAATGGGAAGAAAGTGGCGTTGCTGCTTTTAGACCTTTTAGCAGCATTTGATAGGGTCCTTCATCCTATCGTGATTCAACGCTTGCAGAATATTGGGTTGGATAGAACCGCGCAGCCTGGCTGTGTTCCGTTTTCTTAAACAGAGATCAGTTGATGTGGATGCCGCCATTTGCATCAGACTCTAAGTCCATTAATTTTGGAGTTGCTCAGGGTTCTGCCATGAGCGCGAGATTGTTCAATGTCTATATGACCCTTTTGGCAACCCTGGTGGAAACCTTGGTGTGCAGATCATCTCTTATGCTGACAACATGCAGATTATTCTAATTGGGATGGGAACATCTCTGGTGCCCAACACAGAATTGAGGCGTGTTTGTCAGCAGTCTTTCAATGGATGTGCCAGATAATCTTCAGTGCAACACCAGCTAAAGAGAGGTACTGTTTTTTGGTTCTCTGCCCCCACCTGTTGTGGGGTGGTGAGGTTTGGCCTAGTGCTGCTCCCTCTCCTTTGACTCCTACTATGGTGATAAAGAACACAGGAGTGAAGTTCGATAGTAGCCTGTGCTTCAAATCACAAGTGGAGAGCACCGTTGGGATATGCTGTGGCCTTCTCAGGTTTTTGAGGAAGATCCTGTTTATTCTTCCAGCTTTTAGTCTAAAGATGGTAGTCTGTGCCCTCATAACAGCTCGGCTGTACTACACCAATGCACTTTCTGGGGCCTCCCTTTGTACCAGTTTAAGAGATTCCAGTTGGTGCAGAACGCAGCAGCAAGGCTCCTGCTCAACATTCCTTGGAAGGTTTCTGTTAAGTGCCATCTTAAGGAGCTGCATTGGATTCCCATATGGGCTAGAGTGAAGTTAAAGGGATTGGTGGTTGCCCATAGAGCTTTCTATGGTAGGGGCCCTAAATATCTATCCAAGCGTCTCACCCATTACTATCCTTCCAGAACCCTTTGTTCAGTGGACGCTCGCTTTGTTGGCTGTTGGGCTGAAGACGAGGTGGAAAAGATGGGGAAGCACTTCCTTCTCAGCGATAGCTGCTGCAGGTTGGAATGCCCTTCTCTTGAACCTTCATGCGATCAGGGATTTGGACTCTTATAAATGCAGTTTCAAAGCTTGGCTTTCTAATGATGCTTTTTAGATTGTGTTCCTCTCGTGGCAAGACCTGGTTTAATGGACTTTTAGTGCCGGATCCCTCTTTTGAGTAGCTGTGCACTTGGTGAGTATTATTTGATTTGATTTATTTTTTAAACCCATTTTGTCCGCTCACCTTAGTGTGCTTTGAGGTGACCATAGAAAGGATAAAGTGCTACACAACATCAACATGATAAAACACATAACTTTTTCTGCCTCTGAAGGCCACATCTGGAAGAAATTGCCTGGATTTGCTGTACCAAAATCACCTAATCCTTCAACATTCCGTAGTAAGGATGAGATTGTGATCAAGGCAATGTTGGAGTGTAAGGAAGTAGATTATTAGATTGGGTGGCCAATTGCCCATTTTAAGGAATAATAACCCCAACTTGACAGCGTGAATCCCAAAGTCACCAACTTAACCTAAGCACAATGCACTGGTAGATATGGCACACAGCAGACAGGCTTAACTTTTAACAACGTCTGAAGTATTCTACAGTACCATACAGTAATAAAGTCAAAATACCAAACAATAAAAATCTCAGACTGAATTAGAAAAATAGAGTAAAAGTTAATCCACACCCTGCACAACAAAACAACAAAAATGCAATAAGAGGAACCATTGATTTATTAAAAGTTTTAGCAAAAATAGCACCAAAATGTACTAAGCACCAATGGTAGTCACAGTTTTGACCTTCTGACTTACGCATTTTTATGGAGATAAAAATCCTACTGCAGGGCAAGCCTGAAGCTTTATACAAGGAAGGTGCATCTTTATCAAACACATTTGAGACAAAGTCCCCCATTCTGCCCGGGAGATCTTAGAAATCTAAACACATTCCAAGTCCCAACTTTTTAGGGTTTCTCGAGCAGCTCCTCTGTGTCACTACTGTGGCTCCCAAGACCTCAGGGCCATCAGCAAGTTCCAGTCCAGGTCTAGTTAGTACTGGTCAGGTGGTCACTTTAGGAAGCTTGTGCTATCCCTGTAGCAAGAGAGGAGGTCACCCAGCTGACCTTCAAGACTACTTCTTTGTCTGTGTACAAGAGGCGGCAGGATCAGTCTTTCATGGCTCCTCTCAGGTCATAGGCAGCATGGCCAGTCCTTTTCCGATCTTCTGAAGGTCCAGAAAGGGTTTTGAGGACTGTGCCTTGGGGTATCAAATATATGTTTGTCACTACCTAGTGGGTGGTGGTGACTTCTGGCTTCTCTCCAACCAACGGGGTAAAACTTCCCAAGAGCAACCCAATCCACCATTACAGCAGTCCTTATTGCCCTCCTGCAAAAAATACCACAGTGACCCTTACTGCTAAAATACAAGATGGAAAAAACATTTCTCCCATATACAGAGCCTGTGTCCCCTCCCAAATAGAGTGATATGGGATTTTTTGTGCCTCATTTTTTTCCTTGGTTAAGACCAGAGATCAGTGTGCACATACAAAAGAGTGTGATTTGCTGGCACAAAAAAATAGTTGGATGAGATCCTGAGATATGCGAAACATTGTGGCAACGAGCAAGAGATCAAGCAGAAAAAACATACAGAGAGATTTATGTTAGCTTAGATGAGGTTTCCTCAGAAAGATTTTCAGAATCAGTTGTTTGCAGGAAGCCAGAGTGGATTGCAGGCTTAAGGTGTTCAAGGAAAATCTGGTGTTTCACAGAGTAGAGGTAAAGGTGTTCCAATATGTCCGAATTCTGGTGCAGATGTTGCAACGCTGAAGAAAACGACCCTTTTTCACTTCTGTTATAAGATTGGGCATTGGAAGGGGAGTGTAGACTGAATCCAGATAGGATGAATGAAAATGGTCAAATACAAGGAGTAAATCAAATTAATACACCAGTTCAGCATATGCAAGTGCCAATGCAGAAACAGGTTCCAGTGATGCAGATTCCACAAGTCCCGATGGGCTCACAGAAAAAGGGAAACCCTAGATTTAATATGAAAAAGTTGCTCACAGCAAATCCAAACCCATTTCAGAACCAGAATCAGAACCCATTTCAACAGTGCCCTATGTTAGAGAGTGACTGTTTCGGCTCTGACAGTTCCCAGTGATGTTGTCGGAGGGGGGTAAGAGTCCGTGCTTGGCACAGTCTTTGAGGTTGACCAGAGTGGACCATTTGAAGTAGGAGAAGTTAATGGCCACCAAGTGTCATTTTTGTTCAACACCTCATGCTGCCCGATCCACTGTTAGAACAGCGGAAGTCACCAACCTACCCCTCTTGGGAAAGAAGATAAAAGTTATAGAAATTTCAAATAAACAGACAACAAACTCAGTTTCAGAAAAGATCCTTACAAAAATAGGTCCATTTTAGGGAAATCATCAATTTGTTGTTTGTGATTCTAGTCTGATAAACTTGTTGGGGAGAGATTTATTGTGCAAGTTAAATTCCACTAATTACTGTAAGCCTGATGGCATCAAATTTCAAACGGAAAATGAAAATCTTGAATTTAAAATAGCCCGACAAGAAACAGCTGTAGGATTGTACACAGTGAGAACAGTTGAAGATTTACCTCCAGACTCAAAATAAACTGTAAACCCAGAAGAATTAGACTTCTCAGGGAAAGATCTCAGACTGAATAAAGGTGTAGAACTTGTCCGATTTACAGTAAAACCTAATGCTGTACATCTAAGAACACCGCCATATAATTTGACCCCAGAAACAATTGCATGAAAAACATCCATTTTTAAAGACATGTTGAAGGAAGAGATTTTAAAAGAAATTGTTAGAAGCCCTTGCAACTCTCCAATCTTGGGTTTACAGAAGCCCAATGGTAAATATTGAATTGTGCAAGATCTTCGAAAGATTAACATCATTGTTGTTTCCTGTTGTCACATGTTACTGAATCCAGCCACGATACATTTTTAGATTCCATGCACTGCAGAATGGTTTACCATTGTGGACCTGTGCAGGCCTTCTTTTCTGTTTCATTGCTTGAGGACTGCTAATTCTTATTCTTTTTTGTATTCCGGCAGAGGGTTTTCGTGGAATGGTGCTGAGCTCTACAATGGTATACAGCAAGCCCATTAATTTTTAATAATATCTTTAAAAAAGACCTTGAGTCACTGCAGATGCCTTACAATTCAATTCTTGTGCAATATATCAATGACCTGCTTGTGATATCAGATAGAGAAGAATAGGATACGACTGCACTGTTTAATCACCTGGTTGAGAATGGACATAAAGTGTCTCTAGTTAAACTGCAATACTGTAAAAAAATAAATTCCAATACCTGGGACATATCATTTTTGAAAGGAGTGAGAAAGGTGTCACCAGAGAGATTAGAGACTATTCTACATATGAATCC
This sequence comes from Lissotriton vulgaris, assembly GCF_964263255.1. NCBI lineage: Eukaryota > Metazoa > Chordata > Amphibia > Caudata > Salamandridae > Lissotriton > Lissotriton vulgaris. The sequence continues at coordinate 1,684,622,047 of NC_141685.1, forward strand.
ATCCAGAACACAGAGAGAAGTGAGAATGTTTTGGGGATGATTGGCTACTGTATACAGAGGACACCAAATGTTTCCCTAGTGGCTAAGCCTTTACTGGGGCTGACACCCAGAGATGTGCCTGATCCTCTTCCATGGAACAACAAGTGCCACAAAGCTTTCCTTGAGCTGAGAGAAAGTCTCTATCATGCCCCGGCACTAAGAATGCCAGGTTACAGTAAAATGTTCACATTGTTTTCCAGTGAGAGGGAGGGTTGCGCTCTCTCAGAGTTTACTCAGATGCATGGAGATGCACGAAAACCTGTGGCTTATTTTTTGACTACTCTTGAGCATGTAGCCGCAGGACTGCCCGGCTGCCTTAAATAGGTAACTGCAGTTGGTGTCAGTATAGAGAGGTGTGAGAACATAGTGGTGGGACATCCATTAACTGTTATGGTCCCTCATTCTATAGAAATATTACTGATCAAGGCAAAAACTCAGTAAATATGTTGCCTGTAAATGAGGACTCCACTGGAGATGAAGTTGAACATGATTGTCTAGATGTCATGGACCTATGCACCAAGCCAAGCCAGACATAAAAGATCAACCTTTGAAAAGTGCCTGATTATGTAATCTTTGTTGATGGCTCATGTCTGAGAAGCAAGGAAGACACCATGAGAGCAGTTTATTCTGTCTGTACAATTCAAGATGTTTTAGAAACTTTGTGGCTTTGAGGTGTTACCCCAGCACAAGTTCCATAATGAATTGCCCTTACAAGCACTTGCAGTCTGACAGCCCAAGTGAGAGTTACTATATTTACAGATAGGCAATATGGCTTTGGTGTTGTTCATGATTTTGGACAGTTATGGTCACAAAGAGGATTCATGACCACTTCTGGTACGCTCATTGTTAATGGGGATAATGTAAGGAAACTGCTTGAGGCATTGTGATTATCAAAGAAGTCGCAGTGGTTAAATGTGCAGCTCACAAGAGGGGAAATGGATATGTCACAGTTGGAAACAGATACGCTGGCGAAGTTGCACAATATTGTGCCCTTGTGGCTTGAACATTTAACAGGGCTTACACAGGGTAATCTAAGGAGGACCCTGTTTTTTCGATTTTGTCAGTAGCTGATCCAGGGAATGAGATCATGAGATTGCAGGAAAATGTTTCAGAAGCAGAATAGCAGGTTTGGGTCACAGCAGAATAGTTTAGTTCAAGATTACACACAGGCACTAGACACAACGATCTGCTATGTCTGTACCCACTTACCTTTATCACCTGTACAGGAAGTGACCTACCACCACATTCCTTTGTCATACACAATCACATGTAGTATTTTGCCTAGTTTAGTATATAGGCAAGAACACTTTGAATATTTTTACTCAAATTATGACAATATTCTTTTCAGAGTTCCATGACAGAAGAGCATGAATTTACACCAACAGGCAAATGAAATGGACACAGCATGCATTCTTTTACACCATCTACACCTATAGATATAAGATAGTGATAGTGTTCAGACATATCAAAAAAATGTAACATGCTTAATGAGACTATTATAGAAAGTATTTATTATGACATTAGAGTGAAGGAGTACAACTATTTAACATAGTAAAAATAGGGAGGCAGATTTATGAAATACATTTGGAAGATGAAAATGAATTTAAGAGGAAAATGATCTATCCCAGATTAAAATTAGACCAGAGACAAAAGGGAAATATATGTGTTTAAAAAAGAGGAAACCAAATTATAGTAATATTAATTATGAAAACACATTTGAATTTATGGGGGGCACATGGCGAAATTTACTAGGAGTAAAAAAAGAAATTGTTCCTGTAGTTTATTTTGTTTGTGTACAGAATGCTTGGAGGGTATTTGCCATTTAGCTTGGCTGTTTCCCAGGATGTGTCATGTATATGGCATAGATGCTTTAACAATTACATCATCCCACAGATATACACGTAGCATAGGTGATGGAACAAAACTAGTTGGAAATATATTTTTGGCAGTCACACCACCAGTGGGGGTAATATCAAATGACAAGAAGATTAGAAAGCTTTCAACAATTGTAGACAAAATGGCAACGAGTACTTCTGGTGCTTTATTAGTTGTAAGTACAGAATTAGTGGCTGTTCAATCAATGTTTTTACAAAATTGCCTTGCATTAGACATTTTCCTCATAGAGAAAGGAGGAGTCTGACAGATGCTGAAACTTCAGCATTGCTTCTCATCCATTCATGATGAAAGTAAGAACATTCAAGAATTCATGATGAAAGTAAGAACATTCAAGAATTTGCAAAGAACGTTTCTGATCTGAGACTTGAATTAGAACCTCCAGAGACTCGTGATTTTTAAGAATTTTGAAAAAAATAATTCTACTATTGGAAACTGGTTTGCTGATGCTAAAGGAGGAATTCTGAAGGCTACATTTGTGTCAGTATTAATAGTAGGGTATTGCTTTCTGAACTTGTTTGCTTTTTAAAAAAAGTTGGAGATATTTTAATAGAAGTTCAGAGAGAAAAACAGACAGATAAAGAGGGTATTAAAATTAAATGATGACATCAGTTGAGAATACAAGAAGGTGTAAAAAATATGACAGTTTGAAATTAAAGAGGAGAGACTCAATTGAGGGTAAGAGTGAAATCTAAGGATTAATTTGCGAGAAAAATATGATAGATAACTGTCAGAGGGGGGGAATTGTAGACTCATTTTAATAATATCATTAAATAATACAGTATATAATAAATGTGCAGATTTAACGTGTAGGCTTTAATGAAAAATAAAATACATGTAAATGCATAAAGTATATTAGGCAACCATATTTATTCATACTCGGCTTCAAATGGCTGAGGCAACACTGCTTGAAAAGCTTACATGAATAGAAATGTTTAAGCATGCATAAAATGTTTATTTCTTGACCTTTCCATGGACCTGTTTTTTTTAATAATAAATACTAGTTGCTTAAAGGTTTTCATTTAATTCAGCAAAATGTTTCTACTTAGACAAGGATCAATATTAAATCTAGATTTTTTATTGTCATTTAGTGAGGTGATGAAGAATTTCCCCTATTAAGATGCAGTATTTCTAAAGAAAATAATTGGTTGCTGAGCTAAATGTTTTCATGAATGGAAAATTACCCACATGAACTTAGAAATGATAAAACTTAGGGCCCGATTACGATGCGTTTATGAAAGTATTCCCACCTAGGGCTCGATTACGATGCGGATGGCAAGGCATCCTAACAGCATTTGCTCCTTCCGAATCAGATCGGGAACGTGTCTTCCTTACCAAGGGCCCGATTACGATGCGTTTAGGAACATAGGCTCTCATGGAAGTCAATGGGAGTCCAACAAATTGCATTGAGAAGTCTCCGGATGCATCATACTCGGTTGGTCGGACTCTCCTGATCCGTGTGGGTCGGAAACCATTTCCAAACCGATTTAGTCAGGAAGATTTTCTAACCGTATCGTAATCGTGTCCTTAGTTGCAAACATAACATTGCTGTCTGTGGACTATTGTATTCCCATGAGAAGAAGCGGAGTCTTCTTGTTTCTGTGAGAGCATTGAACGCTGTTTGGCTGACTGGAGATGGAAGAAGTGACATGCTGAAAAGGCTTTAAAATGTGTTGTCTATAATTGTGTGTGTTCCTAGAGTAGGTCACCACTTTTTGTCCCTTTTGCCATTTTATCTTTATATCACGATGCTTTGAGACTCTAATGAGTTTCTCTGACCTCAATTTATAAGAAGTTCTGCTCTGATTGATTTTTGATTCACTTAACTGCTTTTGTCTAATGCTTGAATTTCCACTCTCTCAAACCAGAACCGTTTATGGGTGCTGACTGACACCATGTTCTCCCAATTCCTAGAATAGAGACTTTCTTTCTTATATTATACAAAACATTGGTCCCTACATGTGGACAGGATAAAGTACAAACCAATAATCAAAACACCTAATAAGTTTAATGTCTTTTGTCCAGCCGGACAAGAATTTTTATTTTAGCGTTCTAGTTGGTAAAACAAAAATGTGAAGACACTATAACAACAAGTGGGCACAGCCGTGACCCACAACATTCAAGACAAAACAACGAAAGAAATGGCCAAAAGGGCAAAGCTAAAACAAGTCTGTGTACTTGTAGTCAGTGTTACAGACGTGAATTTTCATAACCACAACATTGCATTTTTACAATATTTCAATTTCATATTGCAAAAGGGGTATTTTAGGGTCGACAACGTTTCGATGCCTTATTTACATATGGGGCATCATCATCAGGACAGAAAAATCGTCATTGTTGTCTTTTTTCATACATTATTTACACTATGCCTTTCCGCATTACTGCGTGCATAGTTAAACGGGGTCCGAAGATCTTTTGAAAAGAATAATATTGGCTGGTAGGAATATCCAAACAGCCACGTCCAGAGTGTAGGTCGTCTGGATCCGGGGGCTGGATTGAGCGTGATAGCTCGATTTGTAAAGACTGGAGGCTCTCTGGCGGGTACAGCAGTCTGTTGGTCTTATGGCACACGCTTAATGCATTTTATTACAATTTGTTTAATTGCTTATTGATTGATTATTGACTTCTACAAAGATTTTAATGACCAAGATTGATGAATGTAAAGCATGTTAACTCAGACCAAACTCTCATTATTGACTGAAAATAGATTACAAATTGTGATTATAGTTTATGTGATGTACAGTACTTGATCTTTTCTAAAACAACGGCAATGATCCATTTGCCTCAGCCAAAGACGTAAATTAGCGGGAATTAGTCTGGATGATGGTAAACTAACATTTATTAATTTAGAACTGATTCCCACTCCAACACAGACTTGGTGATCTGTTCACACTTACAGATCACCATTCTTGTAATTATGTCCAATGAGAGTGAGTTTCAATTTATAACCTACTCATGAATAATATTTTAGTAGCGCAGACTGTGCCCCGCTCCAATTCAGACTTTGAAGAACTGACCTATAAGTATGTAGGTTGGTTCGCAAAAATTAATGTTAGTGGCAAAAAGACTAGTTTGCTACTTGTGGCCCGTACTTGTGACCAGTATCATGATGTACCTGGGCTTAGATGTTTAGAAGAGATGAATATCTGTTGAAGAAATATCACAGTTCTCCGAGAGGTTCGCACTTAAAGTTCAGGACTGCGCATTTCTCTTTTGCAGCCTTAAATTCTATGTCAGGACTGGAGGCTTGCATTGTGCTTAACTCTCTCTTTACTTTCCGCTCAGCAGCCTTATCAACATCACAAATTCAGAAGACTACAAATCCCATGAGTCTTTGTACCAGAAAAAAATACCAACCATAGAGACAGTTCCATATAAAAATAGAAAGGAACAGCACTTCCTCTTTCTTCGCTGCTCATCAGCCAGTTAAGTGGCTTTCCTCGGTATTGCTTATTTTGCTTGTACGTTTTTCTCTGTGCCTACCTTGTTGGGTGTGGTAGCTTGAGGTTCGATTCCAAAAGCATATGTGCCCGCCCGTGCGTAGTGTTTCCCGCTGTCGGTACTCCAGCGTTTTCCACCTTCAGGTCGGCCCTACCCTCAGGGAGGCCCTCGCAACAATTCTTCTTCACCCGGGTTGTCAATATCCAGGGTGAGGCAACGGCCGATTGATTCCTTCCCCTCCATTGCCGCAGTTCTCCTTTCGCCCGGTTCTTCAATTTCCAGTGAGGCCTTTCGCTCCTGGGGATTCCCTTTCCGGTGTTCGGCCAGCGCCACTGGAGTGTATGGCACGGTGCGCTCCAAACCGGTAGAGGGCAGGGCACTCGCGCTCATTCGCGACGAGAGTAGAATCCCTCTCGTGTTCTAAACATTCTTTGGTATCACGCTGGCAGCTTCCACCTCACAAGTATTCTGCAAGGAGCACATGTTTGGAAGCAGCACCAGGGCTTTCTTCACAGTGTCCACAGTGTTATCAAGGCTTTCTTTTTCTCTTCGGCTCCAGAGTGCAGTTTTGCTGTGGAGTGTGTTCTCTTCTTGCTAGCTTTACACGTAGCCAATGCTTATCCCCAAACAAGCCTTGGTGAAGCCAAGAGGGGTTTGCCTCCATTCTCCATTGTCTGGTTCTATTTTTCCCCCCAACTCATTACTTCCTGACCATGGCAGGTGAATTCCTGGATTGGGAGCCCCCAAATGAGGAGCACTCATTGCTCCCTATCCATGTGAACTTGTGGATGCAATTGATGCATTCCTAGAGAGAGCGGTCTCCTTGGTGCTTAAACCCCTGAGCCGCAGAATTATTGCGCTTAGGGCCAGGAGGACGTTGGTACCCTCGTCAGAGGACGACAGGAGGGAACCCTCTTCTGGTGCAAGAGGCCCCCCAAGAGTAAAGGCAAAGCGTGTGCAGACCCGTGAAGGCCACCTCTTCTCTAGACGCATTTGAGAGGCTGCACCAGTCCTTTCTAAAGAGGCATCATGACGAAGACGCCCAAGGGGATTGCAGGCCGGGTGATACTCCAGAGGAAGATTCCTGCCCCAAAGATGAGGCAGAAGACAATACCAGGGTGGATACCGACATAGACGGTGATTCAGACAATGGGCCAGGTCCAAGTAGATCCTGTTGCCTGGAAGGGGACACCAAGAAACCCCAGCTGAAGGCACCTCAAATGAATGACACACCAGATACATCAGGGATGCTGAACCCTGAGGACATGTACCGCCCGGCTCTGTGGATTGGATGCCTCCACCGTCAGTGGTGTCTTACGTGGCCAGCTGCATCAGAAAGCTGATGGACCAAGAAATCTGAGTGTCCCCGTCCTGCCCTAGCTGATAAAGTAACTCACACCCCAGAAATTGATGTCAGAATGGCGAGTTTTATTAGGAAATGCATCAAAGACCCAACAAAGGGTCTTGACCGCTCATGTCGGTTTTTACAAGATAAGGTGCTGGATATCCTGGGGCCACTCCCGAACATTTTTGACATGGTGGAGGATGCCACAGAGACTGGCCATTTGATTTATCCTGTGATACTTATGTTTCCTCAGGTATACAAATTGTGCACTATCAATGGAAAGTAGACATTCTCTGTTGATTAATATTGAGCTCAGACCACCATGGAGGCTGACCCAGTCGTGAATGGAAATCTCGTCGGAGAACCATTCATAAAAGAATTGTCCCAGTTTGTGAACACTTTCTCCACCTTAGATAAAGCAAGGCAGTCTATCAAGAAAGTTTTCAGTCAACAAATTTTTGGAGGGGCTGAAAGAGGCAGGGGCCACTCCTCCAGATGGGCATTCAATCCCAACCCCCACAGGCTCCAAACTAAGTGTTCCATGCAGTGGCAGGACCAGAAGAAGTTTGGGGGTTTCAACCCCACGAGAATCAACGGCAAGGGATACGGCGGAAAGGACAGCTTTCACAGAGCCAACAACGCACCGGGAGGTGTCACCGGTAAAGCGTACCCCTTCTTCCCTACAAGGGGAGGGAGGAAGGTTGCAGTGGTTCATACACAAGTGGGCAGAGGTCACACAGGATGCTTGGGTTCTTCAGACTGGCACCTGGTTTCACATAGCATTCCAAGGAACACCAAACAAACTGTCTCGATCCCGACCTCTGGTCTTCTTGCGGGAGGGAGCACAGGTAGTTGACAGGGGGTAGCAGATCTCCTCCAAAAAGGAGCCATCGCTCCAGTATTTCCCCATCCCAGAGGCTTTATCAGCAACCTTTTCCTGGTTGAAAAGAAAGACAAAGGGTCTAGGCCAGTGATCAACCTTCGAGATTTCAATTGATGCGTGGTTCACCGCCACTTCAAAATGGAAGGGGTACATCTTCTCAGGGATGTCCTATTACCAGGTAGCTGGATGGTTCAGCTTGACCTGAAAGATGCCTATTTGACAGTAGCAATCTTCCCCCCACCCACAGGCGGTTCCTTTAATTTCAGTGGAACAACCTTCTTTATGAGTTCACCTGTCTTCCGTTCGGTATGTCCTGCTTTACCAAGCTGTTGAGAACAGTCATGGAATGGCACCAAGCGCGGGGTGTAAGCCTCATAGTTTATCTGGACGACATCCTTCTGATTCACCAGGTGAAGGAGGTGTTACTTACCCTGCTCCAAATGACTCATACTCTATACTGAACGACCTCAAATTGGTGTACACGCCAGCGCAGCGCTTGACGTTCCTAAGGTTCGAAGTTGGCACGGTGCAGCAATGCCTGCGATTACCCCAGCGAAAAATACGATTACGTTGCAGGGAACATTGGCGAAAAAGACGTTCTCCTAGAAGCCCTAGCAGAGCTGCATTGGTGGTAAGAGCACATGCAAGTCTGTAATGAGAGAGCATCATCAGCTCAGCTCTGGGACTGGTGATCGAAACGGATGCCAGTCGTCTCGTTGGGGTGCCATTGTGGGTACATTACCAAGGGCGGGCACTGGTCAGAACACGAGTAGTCCCTCCATATCAAATATTTGGTGCTCCTGGCGGGATACTTTGCAATCCGGATTCTAGCAGCCAACAAAGCATCCTGAGCCATCCTTCTGAAGATGGACAATATCTCCGCAGTGAGATACATCAATCGTCTGGGGGGCAAAAGATCCATGGCTCTGACGTATCTAGCCAATGATTTTTGAAAACTAATGTCTCAGGCACATCCTGTTATTCACAACAGAGTATCTCCTGGGAAGTCTCAATCAGACGGAGGACTGGCACTTCAGACACCTGCAGAACTTAAGTGCCTGGAAGCTGGATCCCTTGATCTTTCAGAGCCTCATGGTACATTGGGGTCCTTGTCAAGTGGATCCGTTTGCCTCCCGTCTCAACTACCTACTACTGCATTTCTTCAGCTGGAGGCCAGATCCACTCGCAGAAGTGACAGGTGCATTCCTGCAGGACTGGACTCGGGGGTACGCATTTCCCCCCTTCTCCATGATCTCCAGGCTCACGGCTCTAAACAGACCACAGAAAGTAGAAGTGATCCAGGTGACACCACTCTGGAGGTCGCAAGTCAAGTTTCCAGTATGCTGGAACTTTCCAAGGATTTCCCAATCTGACTACCCCAGACTCCTCATATGTTGACGAATTCTAGCAGCAAGTTGTACCCTCTGGTTCAAGAGGGGACACTCACACTAATGGCCTGGATGATTACATGGGTCGCTGGGAGATCCTAGGTCCTTCGGCGAGGGCTTCCTCCCGTATCAGAAAGACATGAGCAGATTCTACAGTCAAACGTTCCAAATCAGCTTGGCGGAGGTGGTCACGTTGGTGTATGCAACGGGGTTTGGATCCCTTGGGGGCAGATATAGTTCACCTAGTGAATTTTTTATTGGAATTGGTTGAGAAGAGCCCAGCCTACTGGTCCATTATTTCCAGTCATTCTGCAATCTTGGCAGGGCATGCCCCCCTTCGTGAGGTCCAGGTGGGGGAGCATCCCCTGGTTTGTAGATTCGGTCGCGGCCGGCATGACAGGGGTCACGCGGGGAGGGGTTAAGTGGGGGGGTTAATTTAATTTTTAAATATAGGTTTTTTTAAACTTACCTTCGCCTTCGGTCCTAGACTCTCCTTCTCTCTCTCTGCTCACAGGAAGCAGAAGCAGGCTGCCTCCCTTTCCTCTCCTAAGCCAGTCACAATGCTTCAATAGCAGCATTGTGATTACTACCAGGCACTTTCCATGGTGAGATTGCATATCCCCCTAAGTATGTTGCTGGGTACATGATATGAAATGGAAAGTTGGGCCTCATAATAATCCTGGCTCTCTGATATAACTTAGTTGACTAGTTAAGGTCTAGTTTTGGAGAGCAAAGAAAAACAAACACATTACATGGTCAAAAGCAATGCATAGTAGTGGGTATTACTTGAAAATACATGACCATCACTATAATAAAAATCAAGAATGATAGCAGGATCATAACAGCCCAATTATTTACAGTTTAAGAGATATTGCAAAATAAAAAATTTACTGTAGGCTTTGGGGTACTCTTCTAAAGTTCGGTACAGAGGAACATGAGTCATAGAAAATAATGGGTGAGTTTTATCCTGTGTGTGTTTGGCAGTATGGTTAGCCCCAGAACTGGTCAGACTGGAATTCTTTGAAGGTGCCCCCAGGAACAAATGTGGTTTCTTATTCAAAAGGTCCCAAAGTGGATTGATACAAAAACACCCTAACTTGCCATAACTCCTTACTGAATTATTCAAAATTCAATAAAGGTTTGTTTGATTAATCGAATCGTTGTAGGTTGTTTCTAAAAATGTCTGGTAAATTGTGCATTTTAAGCATGTACTGCCTAGTTGTATGGCCATTAGTAATCTGGTGTTTTAGCCAATGGTATTTTAATAGCTTTGTTGTTGTTGTTTTCGCCTTCTCTTTTGGACATGCAAGCTTACTTTTGATGAGTTTATATTGTAGACATTGTTCTACGAATGTATATTTCTGAAATAATCTAAAATGACTATGTAGTTTTGCAGAGCATGCATCTATTGCATTCTGTGACTTTATTAAACTAGTAATTATACATACACCGAGGCTCGCTGGAAGCTTTCCCCTATTTATTTTTAAATTGCACGGCTAATTCTGTCTTTGCAGAGGTGAAGAACTGTCTCCAAACTATTTATTGAAGCAAGTTAAAGACGGGGCAGAAGCGGCCAAACGGGCGGGCACGGCAGTGGACAAAGAATGCTCTTCTATTGAAGTTTCTGAAAGCTCTGGCGAGGGAGAAGACGAGTCCCCCGATGTTTTGCCTATCTCTGTCTCAGCCTAATCTTGGAAATCCTGGCAATGACGTGGTGCAGGAGGGGTTGGAAGCGCCTCTGACGGGTGCGGATAAGTTAGTCGCTACGGCAGCGAAAGTAGTGGGGGCACACCAGCGCGAGCCCGGAGCCCTGCTTAATTGTTGGGAGAAGTGGGGGCTGGCCGGAGAGCCCAGCGAAAACGTCGGCCGAGACCGCCCAGAGGGAACTACAAGTCCCAGAGACCATAGCGGCAGGAAGCCGCTCTGACCCGCGCCAGGAGGTGCAATAAAGCACGCCTACCCCCCGCGTCGCGTGATCGCGCGCGGGTCGGCGCCGGGAGAAGCCCGGGACATGGGCGGGGCCATCTAAGGCCATCTGAGGCCAGAGGAGGTCGGGACAGGGCCATTCCCCTTGGCTCAGCTCGAGGAGATGCGGAATAAGCACTAAAGGTACTGTTTCCCTTTACATATCCCCCTTAACAAATAGGTCCCTCCTATTTTATCTACAAAGTGGCATCTCTGAACTGTTTATATTGGAAAGATGGCTGATGTCTTCACCTGCACTGGGGGTTTCAGGAACGATGCCGCGCATAGTGGCAAGATCAGAGGAACATTGGACCACTATCTAAAGAGGGTAACGCTCCCCATTCTTAGGGACCTAGAGCGATTAGAGCGATCTCCCGCCCTGGATAGTTCGCTCAATATGTACTCTCCTTTACAGTTTGTTGATCCTGCTCCTGAGATATCATTACTGGAGGAACTAAACAACCTGTGTAAAACTACGTATGAACATGTGCAACCTGTCAATGTGAAAACTAATCCACCCATCTGCGCCATATCAAATATTAGCCCTCGGCCTTGCAATCAACCCCAACTAACCCCTAGTACATAGGATGAGCCCCCTTTAACACGATCAAAAGTAAACTCGCCTTTGGCATTGACCGCCAAGCCTACCCAGCCTACCATCGCCAAAAGGAAGCGAGAAGGGGTCAAACACCTGGGGAGACGGGCCAAGCTACATAAACCAAATCCTCATCCTGTATCTACTAATACTTCTAACACTGACACATTGAATCCACCTATTCACGCTTCTTTTCTGGTTTCAATCGAGAACATAATTAAGACTATATTATCCCCCCTGATGGACAAAATGGTCAGTTTAGGGGATAGGCTTATGGCCGTCGAGGAAGCAATTAAGGCCAATTCATTACCCGTAAAAACTATATCCACATCCACTCAATTACAGCCTTTAGTAGCCACACAAATGCCCGAAAACCCCGTACAAAGCAAGACCACCCATTATCAGTCAGCAACTCGACATGTGAAAAGCTTGGATCCCCCTGTCAAAATTGTACATCGCTCCCGCCCTACAGTAGGGCTAAATAAACAATTGCCTTTAAATAAGGAAACCGTGGTCATTCGTAACAAAATGTCGCCCACATCTAAGCATCCACATTTGCCTCCAGAGGCCGCCCCTATTGTGTGTGTGCTTTCGGGAGTACCTGAACTTACAAGGGGGAAACATGAAAGCCATATGGACCTTAGAAACAAGGTCTCATTTTGGCTAACCAAAAACAGACCTCTACCGCCAAATATTGATGGGACCATACTTAGTGTCAGAAGGGTGGGCTGGCTAGGACCTCTACGCAAGGACTTGGTGGGCGATCTGGTACTTGTTAAATTTAGGTCTAACTATGTGGTTCCTTATCTCCAATCCTGGCAGCCTCAAATAGGTGATGGTCCTATATCTATATGGAGCATATGTGACTTCTATCCTAGTTCATTATATGTCTAGCTGAAACGCAAAAATTCATAGCATGGTCAGCCTTTCTTTTTTGTTTTTTTCCTTAAAGTGCGTCTGTAGAAATATCGCTCTTTCTTTCTTATTTTGAACCACTAGAGAAAATTACTATGTATCATGCAAGTATGTATTATGTTGGTTTTAATAATGTATTGTACGTTTTAAAATGTTTGTTTTTATTTTGTGATGTCCTTTATGGTTAATTGTACCGAATAAAGACTTGTGTGAACTACTGAACTATTGAAGAGCTATATTTTTGTAAGTGACTTCCACCAGGCAGCAAAAGACACTGAACAGAAACACATGCATAAAAAGAAGGAAAAAAATGGTAATCTTGAAATAGTAGGAGAACATGTGTCCTAAATGTCATGCATTTCTTGAATTGCTTTCAATTCGTTTCAGGCACCAAATTCTTCTAAATGTTTCATGTTATAGAAATCGGGTTATTACTAATGATTAACAATCCATTAAGTAGCTTTCTTTCCTAAAAGTATTATATTTTGTTTAGTAAAAAAACAAATCCGAATAATCTCTGCTTCCAATTATCAGCCCTTGTACATTTATATATTTTGTGTGTATACTTTTCTATGCCCCATATCATTTTCCTACCCGGAGGTCTCCTTCATCACACCTTATTATAGATGTTAAAACAAAATAATGAAAAGCTTCGTCTTGTAAATGGAGGGCATAGGTTCGCTGCAAAAACATAACTCACTGTTCTCTCTTTGATTACTCTGGCCCAAAGCGACTGTATTTTATAATGCTTTGTCTATCCCAGAAATTACACTTACTTCCGTTTGCATTTTGAGTAATATTATGTTTTTTATGTAGCAGTTCATACAACACATCTTCTGTCTCTAAGTACCATTTATAAGAGATGTTATTTTACCCAGTTTAATAGTAGTTAAGTTACCATTCTTGAAAGGATGGAAGGCTGCATTTACCTTGCTGGGATTCAAATCTGTGTCTTGCTGATCACTGCAGCTGTCAACAGTGAGTTCTATCTCACTTAAGCTCAGCTGTACATAGCATCCCGTTTGTATTTCTTAAATAGCGACTCTGTAGGATTCACTATTTGCGAAATGCAATATGACGTGCAAAATTTGCGATTCCCCAATAGCAATTCCTAGGGAATTGCAAATAGGAAATGCCAATGCATTCCTGCATATGGGCAAAATAGGGAATGGTTTGCATTTCCTAAACTGTGATTTCCTAATAGGAAATCCCGCAAATTAAGAAATGCAAAGCCAAGGCTGCCTCTGGGCTTTAGGCCCCCCTGGATGAACCCCCCAATTTTCTAGTGCACATGTAAGTGCACATATGCCCTAAGGCTTATGTGTGCGCAGGTCACATTAAAAATGCATTTTTTAATTTTCCACAAAGTTACCATTGACTTCAAGTCGATGGTAATAGCACTGCCTAAATTACTGATTCGCTTTTGGGAAATGCTATGTACATGTGCTTTAGGAAACGCAAATCGCAGTCGCAATTTGCGATTTCTACCAGGTAGAAATCGCAGATTGCGACTGGTTCTGGCCCTTTGTACATCTGAAAAGGCCATTTAGCATTTCTTAATGGTCTGAAATAGCAATTCGGCCCGTTAAGATATTCGAAATGGCTTAGTACATCTGGGCCATAGCCTCCTAGCCACCACAATCTATCATTGTAATAGTCTACCTACTTTGTAGCACTTTGCACTTGTTCCACCCCTACATCTTAGGGTGGGTTGAGCCAGTGGTTAAAGACCTAGTAAATGCTTAATTGAACATCTATAATGATCTAGTGAATGGATCTCAAAAATAAAACAAAGAACACTTTAAAGGATTCTTATTGCACTCTTTCAATGCATGGACCCATCTGAAAACTCACTGTGAGTTAAGTGCCCTGATAATGGCAGGATCAACAAAATAATTGCTAATGTATGTGAATAAATAAGGAATGTAAGTTAACAGCTAAGTTTATAGAAGAGAAAAATGAGTTACTTAACTACCATAAAAATTCACACAAAATCAATAAAGGTAAAATGGAGGAAATAAAGTCTTTGAAGAGATGATAATACCACAAAGGCTTTGATTACAACCAGTTTAGTCAGTCAAAATCACTTTATTTGGTTAATTAAAACCATTAAAGCATACTACAGAATAAAAGGTATTAAAACAGTAATATGACATAGGCTTGCACCAAGAATAGCATACAAACTTCCTAACCAAGGTAAACAAACAATTCATCAAGTAAATCTTTAAAATTGATTATAAAAAAATAATTGCTATATTGTAGATCACGGGAGTCACTTTCTCTTTTTTTCCATATTCTGACTACAGCTGTTAAAAACTTGCAATGTTAAAAGTTTCCCAGACATTATTTCAGCATCTGTAAATATGTAAGTGCTGGTTTTGCCTGTACAAATCCTTTGCCCTTTAAAATTGGAAAATTAAAACGTTTCCGACTGTGCAAAAAATGCTCATAAAACAAGACAAAGTGGAATTTGTCCTGGGTTGAGAAATTATCACATGTACAAACTCTCAAGTCCTCCTCCCTTCTGCATCCCTGAGGTTTGGCAAGTATAAAATGTAACTGATTCAGCCTAAATCTTACTAAAGTGAAACAATGATTCGGGTTGGTTACTACATTTAAATAGGGTTCAATTACACTGGAGTTTTTTAATAGTTGATGTCTACGTACCGTTGGTTTTACCAGTTCCCTGGCCTCTCTTTCCATAAGTGCCATATATTGGTAAGATTTCTTTACCCACAACCTATCTTCCTTCATTAGATTTTCTGGGGAGTTAAATAATGCAGGCCGTCCTAATTGCACTGCAAGCCTTTTCACATAACTCAACCAGGGGATACTACTTGCTCGGTCTGAAGCTAAACAGTCGCGCATAATTTCGCGATTCATATCAAGTCCAGGGCTTATCCAAGTTGCTATCCATTTGAGTAGAGGAGCCATTCCAATTAGGTCTGCCACAAAACCTACACCAGTCTCCTGATGAACTATGTATGATGGTGTTGATTATGGCACCGATAGCAAATTTCTTAGAAATTTGTTTTCAACTATTTAGATATCCTTGGCTTCTTTATATCCCCATATATAAGAGCCGTAATTCGAGATAGCAATGCATTTAGCTCTGTATATATCTAACAGTGCTTGTATTAGTTTTGCCCGTAGCCTATGTGCAAAGCCAAGGACAGCAGATAGAGATCTGGCCACTACATTTCTTTTTGCATTTATTTGCGGGGCCCATGTACCCCTATTGGCAAATAGGACGCCTAAGTAAGTAAATGTAGTAACCCTGGTGATCTTGTTTACTTCACAATGAAGTGTTTTAGGCATTCTGGGCTTGCAGCCAATTATCATTGTATGCGATTTTGAAAAGTTTACACTTAAGTCCAAGGATCTCATAAAAACTGCAAAGGAAGTTAAAAGACACTGTAGGCTACCCGCAGTTCTAGCTAATAAGCCGTTGTTATCCGCATACAGGAGAGCTGGGATCAGCTGTTCCCCCACATGCGGAATGTCTTTACTGGCTTCCCCTAAGACTGAGTCCAGGTTGTTGATGTATAAGGTAAAAAGTGGGGGGGCTAAAATGCATTCCCTGCCTTACTCCATTTATAAAGCGTATTCCCTGGGTACAATTCCCCCTTTGATCAAATCTCACTGTGCCTGTCAGATCCCTATGCAGATCAGCAAGGAAGTGAACAATGTTCTTGTCCATGCCTAATTTAATTAATATTGTCCATAGCTTGGATCTATTCACCCGGTCAAAAGTCGAGGAAAGATCCATGAACGCCAAATACAGTGTCCCCTTATTGGCGATGGTATACTTCCCAACAAGTAGGTGCAAATTCAAACACTGATCTGTGGTTTCCCTCCCTATCCTGAAACCGTAATGCAAATTTGAAAGTGTGTTAGTTTTGTTTAACCAATCAGTAAGTTTACTGAGCACCACTCTTCCTAGCACCTTCACTGCTGAATCTATAAGTGAGATTGGTCTGTAGCAGCTTGGATCCCCTCTGTTACCCTTTTTATAAACTGGGACGATTATTGACCCAGACCATGATCTAGGCGGGCCAAATTTACAGGCCATTTTAAAAACTTGAGCCAAAAGTTTTGACCATAATGTCACATTAGGTCTAAATAGATCGGCAGAGACACCATCTGGTCAAGGAGCCTTATTGCTTGTCATTTGGTTTATAGCCTCTGCAACTTCTGTTTCTATAAAACCAGGGTATATACCTCAGCCTCAAACAATGTACCTAAGAGTCCTTGGTTCTCCTGATCACCATATATATGTTTAAAATGATAAAACCAGGGGGGGGGCGTGGTCGAGGCGGTGGCGAAGATGGCCGCCTGCTAGTGAAGCTCGTTTCGATCAGGCCGGCCCAGCGGCGATTTCCCCCGCCATGCGCGATGTTTTTGATCTAAACTTTAGCAGAACGGCGGCAGAATTGGCGCTGCCCTGAATGTGATGCCTGCAGCGATTCTGCCCCATCCAGCGCCGGAGCGCTGCCGGGTGGTGCGGGTGCCGGACCTGCCGCCGCGGACTCATTGAGCACCTTGGCGGGCCCCCCCTGGGCCAGACCCCCCTTTGTAGCGGGTCCCGCGGGTTGCGCTCAGGCCGGGTGCCCCGCCCTGGGAGGATCGTTGCTTGGTGACTGGCAGCCATGGGGACAGGGCCCGACGGCTGTAGTGGGCTGGGGCCCCGGTCTGAGTGGTGCATGTTCTAGCTGCGGGCACAGAACAAAGGCCTGGCTCCCCTCTGCAATACCACGCTGCCAACAGGAGACTTGGGTGGATTGATGCCCCTGGACCCCCCTGGGCTCGTGGGTGCCCCTTGAGTCTGCCCCCCCCCCCATTGGGCACACATTGGCTTCTGAATTAGTAGGTGCGTTTTGATTTTGCCCCCCCAGTGGCCCCTTCCTGTCTTCTCACTGGTGGCATGTGGATGAGACCCCACGACCCGCAGGGCCCCTAGGGCGCTGGCCACTTCGGACTGAGCAACTACATGTATTTGCCTCGCCATTCCCATAACGGACATACTTTCCTAAAGACATGGGCCGCAAGGACCACAAACAAAGTACCCTTCCCTTTGTCTCTCTCCCCAATGTGGGTGAACAAGGCACCTATGGCGGAAGCACCGGAGCCCTCCGAGACCCAGGTGACGTCCATGCTGCTTGAAATGAGGGCTGGCTTCAAGGCGCTGGACTCACGCTTTGACTCCTTGGACCAATCTCCCGCTTCTTTCGGTGCCAAAGTTCAGGCCCATGATCACCGGCTAGATGTTGCAGAGGCACGTCACTGAACCGGCTAGAGCGGGCGAAGCGCCTACTGAAATTGGTTGCCATTAGGAATGAGGACTTGGAAGCATGTGGGCACCGCAACAACGTTCATATTATGGGGGTCCCAGAGAAGACATCCACTGGCCGGAAGAACCTTTTGTCGAGAAGCTCCTCACCGACCTGTTTGGCAATGAGGCCTTTACGCCCGGTTTTGTGGCGGAGAGGGCCCACCGGGCTCTCGGGCCCAGACCAAACCTTGGACTACCCCCGAGGCTCATCATAGCGAGGCTTCTAAATTTTCGGAACCGCGGCACGCCGTTGAGACTGGCAAGAGAACGCGGGGTATTCGAATGGCAGGGATCGAGGCTGTCCTTTTACCTAGACTTTACCCCAATGGTACAGGAGGCACAGCAGAAATTTCAGGGAGCGAAGGCTGCACTGCGTAATCTTGGGCTTAGGTATGGGATGCTATATCCAGCGAGACTGAAAGTCGACTTTGGCAGAAGGTCGCGAATATTCGACAATCCTGCAGAGGCCCTAGAATTTTGCAGCACGTACAAGGCCCAGAACACTCAGCCTTCGGCGGAGGATGCTCTTCCTTCCCCGCCACACAGCAGATCGGATGCTAGTGCAGAATTATTTTTTATCTCCGGAACTGGATGAGGGTTTACATGCCATAGATTGTTTTGTTGTTTAATTTACGGGAAATCGTACTGTTTAGATACTGTAATTGAATATGTCATTTGTCCGGCCTGATTGCGGGCTGCCAACCCGCCTAGGTGTATCCTTGGTACTTGTTTTTTGCATTACTGAGGGGCCTCGTTTGGTCCTCAATTGAGAGCCTGATGGTACCGTTGGCCTGCAGACGTGATAGTTTCTCGGGGAATGGCCACATTCTGGTCAGAAGGCGGCTGGGTGGGGATTGCGGGGCAGGGGGGTATTTACACACTGGAAATGTTGCTGTTTACACTTTATTTAAGTATTGTTTAACGTATTGTTGTATTGTCCCTATCTGACCACGATTCCACGATGTTTACATGTCAAGGTTAGGTAATATGCAGGGACCCTCGGCTATCATCCTCATGTCATGGAATGTTAGAGGGCTTAATAACACCCGCAAAAGGAGACAAGTGATCCATTACCTTACTCGACACAAGGTCGACATTGCATACTTGCAAGAAACGCAACTCCCCACTAAAGACTCTGCCCGGTTTGGCACCAGCTGGGGCGCACACAGATTCTTTTCCAATTATAGGAACTATGCTAGGGCCGCAGCATATTGGTTCACAAGAGACTCCCCTTCAATCCCAATCTCACCAAATATACTCATTACTCCGGCCCACACGGAACCTGGTCGAAACTAGACTATTATCTGATCTCTCCAGAGGTGTCAGACTCCCTTCCACTTACTTAGACCACTCCCCAGTTGTCTTGCACTTGCTGATCCCCCGACCTGAGGGATATGAGAGCCAATGGCGCTTCCCTAGTAGAGCCCTCCTGGATGACCTGTTTAAGTCTGAGGTCTGGGAGACTATTTCAAACTTAACATCGGCTCGGTTGACACCCTGGCGGTACTGTGGGAGGGTCTCAAGGCTGTTATCAGGGGCGTATGTATCTCCAAACAGGCCGGTGTCCTTAAGGACCTTCGACAGGCAATTACCTGCATAGAGCAAGACATAGCCGCGTTAGATATCCAACTAGCGACCTTCCCTGACGATGAGTCAAAGACCAAGAGGCTTGCTCTGCTGAATGAGTATAGGGAATTCTATACATGGGGAAATACCACACTGCAAGGAGATATGGGGAGGGCGAGCGGCACGGCCGGGTTCTAGCACAAATGTTGAGACCCCCTTACAACAAAAATTACATTACTGTATTGCACTCGGCCGCCGGCACCAATCTCACCTCTACAGTTGCCATTAGAGATGAGTTTCTGCAGTATTATACCAGGCTATACACCTCTAGGGCTGACCCCAATGGGTCGGCCTAAACCGCCTACCTCGACGAAATTGCCCTGGTGTTTTTGTATATGTTGGACTTCATGGATGACCCCATATCTGTTGACAATGTCATACTAGCCATCAACACTCTGCGGGGCTCTTCTGCCCGAGGGTTAGATGGCTTCACCAGAGACTTCTATAAGGAACATAAGGACATCTTGGCCCCCCAGTTAATTGAGGTCTATGCAGGAGCGCTGGAGAAGCAATCTCTCCCCCCTACAATGCGTGAGGCCGTAATCATCCTGCTTTTGAAGCCAGGTAAAAATCCTAAACAATGCGGCTCTTATCGGCCGCTCTCTCTATTGAATTTGGACTATAACATTCTGGCTAAAGTGCTTGCAAATAAGCTCTCGCAGCTAATGGAATTTATTATTTCACCGGTGCAGTCCGGATTTGTCCCTAGGCATCCCATCTCCCTGAACCTTCGGATTCTTTTTATAGTTTTGCATAGGATAGAGCCTCCGTTGTTGGTGGTGGTGGATGTATTGCTTGACGCTGAAAAGGCGTTTGACTCCTTAGAGTGGCCATTCTTGGTGGAAGTGATGCAGCATATGGGCCTACCCTTTGGCTTCATTGCCACGGTCTCCTTGTTGTACAGCGGCCCTTCGGGTCGGCTCCGTCTCAACGGCACATTATCCACTCGGTTCTGCCTACATCAGGGAACCATACAGGGTTGTCCCCTGTTTCCCCTTTTATTCATTTTTGCTATGGACCCATTAATCAGGCACTTCCAAGAGCGCCACTTACATAGGAAGATTCAGTTCCGCACGGGCCCGCTTTTAGCCTCACCAAACGCAGATGATACCATCCTGTATGTTCGGGAGCCTCAACAGACCCTGGCACCCCTGATTCAGTAACTTATCCGTTTTGGCAGATTTTCGGGTCTAGGCATCAATTGGCATAAGTCCATTACATTTCCGCTAACGGAAGGCATGACTAGGTGGGATTGCGAATATCCGCTGGAATGGTGTCAGGATTCTGTGAAATATCTTGGCATTCACATCCACCTTGACATCACCCAAATCATACGCCTCAACTATGGACAGGCTTTCCATAAACTGGAAGAGCAGGTCGACAGGTAGCTGTGGTTACCATTGTCTCTTGCTGGTAGGGTAGCCATATTAAAAATGGTAGTGCTACCTACATTTTTGTATTTCTTCCATAATATTCCTGTGCCCCTATCCAATGGATTTTTTTGTACTCTGCAGACATTGATGATCCGCCTGATATGGGGGGGTAGGCGGCCACGTGTTCGTTGGTCTACTCTAACTCTGCCGTACGACAGAGGGGGCTTTAAAGTACCTGACTTCCAACTGTATTATTTAGTTGCTCAAGGCCGCTATGCGCATGCTTGGTTTCACCCTGACGCTTGCATCCCCTTTTCAAAACCGGAGGCAGATCTGGTTCTTCCAGCGAAACTGGTCGAGGTGCTACCTGGAGGATTCCCACATGACAGACACGATATTCATTCAGTGTCCCCCACCGCTTGGGCGTGGAGCAAGCTGATAAAGCGTACAGGTACCACACTTTTATACTCCTCCGCTCTGCCGTTGCCAAATGTGAGATGGTTCCCGATTACAGGGCAAGGTCTGATACAGCGTACACTGCTCTCACTAGACATAGTTAAGATTGGAGATCTGTTCCCTGAGGGTCATGTCTTCTCCGTGGATGACAATAATAGATACTCCGATTGCAGCTTTATGACCCGTTTTATAATGAGTAATTTAAAATCTGCGCTGCGCGCAGCATTTCCCTCGTAGCCACTTGAGCCAGAGTTGTTTCCCCCCCTGACTCTGATACTTGAGAGCACTAGCGGCGTGCACCTGATATCTAAAATGTGCAAAGCCTGCGCCCATCTGGTCCAGGCTGATGACATTAAGATCAGACAAGCCTGGGAGGAAGACACAGGTGGGGCGATTTCGGACTACCAATGGGAGGCAAGTTGCAAGGTCACAGGGGACATCTCGCTTAACAGTAGGCATAAGTTGTTGCATTTTAAATTCCTCAGTCGCACCAATTTCACACCCGCCATGGCCCATAGGATTGATGCCACTTGACCACATAGCTGCCTTAAATGCACTTCCCCCACATGCCGGTTTCCTGCATCTGGCGTGATTATGCCCCCGTTTGCAGCCCTTTTGGGCAGCTGTGCACGAGGCGCTGGGGAAAATAATCGGGCTTCCACTTACCCCCTTCCCGAAATTGCTCTCTTAGGGTATACAGTCCAGATTCCCCAAAAAGTAAGGAAGCTAGCATCACTGGGTTTACTATTGGCAAAGTGGGAGGTGGCCTTACACGGGGGGAGGAGAACGGCCCCCAAATTGCAAGACTAGCTGAATAGCTTGGTATATTGCAACACCAACACTGAAACGTACGCCAGTCTTATGCCGTCAACATAACTCCCCAATGACATATGGGGACCATTGAGTTCATATTTGCAAACTGCCGCCCAGTCCAATAATGCACAAGTGAACAGCGGCATAGTGCCAGAGGGCGTGGGCTGAGTGAGGGGCTCTATCGATATCCAAACTTACAAAATGGCATGGGTGTCCACTGTGCGTGTCTGTGGCTCAGAGCGGCTGTAGTTATTGGCCAATCCTGTAAGCTTGCATGTTTTTATGGGTCCTTGAATGAAGGGGTTTTGGGGATGGTATGTATGGGAGTGGGCTGTGGGTATCTCTGCATTGATTGTCCTCATATACAGTGTTCTACCGAACAGAGGTCAGGAATGTATGGCTATCATTGTAATGGAACTGTATGCAATGCAATGCTATGTGTAACTATCCTATATCTGGAAAAATAAAGTGTTTAATCAAAACAAAATGATTAAACTACTCCTGCTGTGGTATATTGCATTCTAGAGGGCTACCCTTAGTTTCCTGGAAGAATGGTTTATTAATGATTTCCCAGAACTTAGCACTATTTTTAATAACTTCGATGGACAAAAGAGCATTCCAAGCTGCATTTTTAATCTCAGATTTTCTTTTATTTATGGCCAACTTATAGGTTTTCCTAAGGGCCGCTATTACAGTTTTATCTTGTGGTTTATGTTTTAGGGCAATCAGCAACTTTTGTTGGGCAACTGTACAATTATGGTCAATCTCTCCCCTTTATTCAAAAGTCTTTATACGGACTTGTAAGGTCTCAGGCCACCTGTTTACAGATTTTAGTGTAAGCTATGAGGATCTCTTTGTCCCTTATATTATCGTATAGACAGTGATCAATCTCCATTCCAACAGTGTTCAGTAAGTTCTAATGAAAATCCACCGGCACTACCTTATGCTAATTAAGTCGACGGGGTTGGTCTTTTGTTTTTAAATTGAAAGTGGGGCAACATCTATTTGATTTCAAGTTGTTATTAATACCCCCTGCCAGTGTAATATGTTTCAGGGTTGTGGTCACTAAAATGTGGCCACACAGTGGTATATCCTAACACCAGGGGTGTCAAGGCAGTATTAACAAAAATATAATCAGTAGTGGAATTCAATCCCCTTCCTTTAAAAGTTGGAATGTCATCGCTATCATGCGAGGTATTAGGATATGATGAACCAAATTCCACTAGGGTACCCTCTAAGAATCCACCTTGCTGTGAATGTTCAAAATGTGTCTCCGAATGATTACCAGGGCCTAAACTGTCAGTGACATGACAGTTCAATAGGCATTGATGTACATTAAAATCTCCTAAATCAATAACCGAAGAAGATGTAACTTGCTTTCCATTATAAGACTCAAGGAAACAATTCAGACTGAACAGATGTTCATTTGCAGCAATTATGTAAAATGAGTTATAAAAAATTAACAATTAGAATTGTGGGTACATTAGTAAGCGTAATCTGTACTGCTAAACAGTTTAATGAACCCGAGTCCAATTTACAGTGGTTGCCTATAACCTTTATGGAGATTAGGTTTATTAAACCACCCTTTGCCCTACTAGCTACAAATGGTCTTACTGGCTCAAAATAGGTTGTGTAACCATCCAGCCAGAATTTATTTTCGGTTTCCCAGGAATCTTGAAGCCCAATAACATTGTACTCTTTTAAAAACCTTTCCACCTTTCATTGTCAATCTTGTTTTTTAGTCCTGCTATGTTCCAACTTAGTATCTTGGCTTCCTCCTCTGTGTTAACCTCCTGCCCCTGTATGGATTTGATAGCATGGTCCATATGACTATCTCTAACTTACCCTTGCATAGGGGAGTGAGAGATTAGTCAATCATTGCTATTCAGCTGGCTCAATAGGGCAAATCTATTTGCAGTTTTAAACCTACTCTCTTTGGCCCTTTCTTCTGCTACAGCAGCGGAAGTTGGATATCATTTGAGTGAGTTAATGGTGTTTACGAGAAGAGGTTGGCCATCATTGTGCTTAGTTCTGGCAATAGACTTATAGGACCAATCTCCTGGTATATGTCTTTGCAGTCCCTTCCGGTCTCTAACCCATTCCCACAAAACTGGAGGATAAAAAAACCCAAGGGCAAGACTGTAATCCTTCTCGGGCCGCAATTAGAACTCTCCTGATATAGCCAGCCTGCTACATTTTTCGGATCAAAATTAATGACTATACAATCACCATCATCTGATTTAGAGCGACTTCCCACCCATCTACCTGTTTGGCCATTATAACGTGTGAGGAAGCTCTGTACCCCCCTCAGAGAATTTTTTGCACCAGAAATTAACCTTACAAATAAGTTCCTTGGTTGTCTCTGTGATATTCTGTTTGAGAGACAAGTCGACCAGGCGTAAAAGGGGTATAATATGGTGGTGGTGTCTGCAAGACGGTGGCATCCGAATTGCCGGTGCGGGACCGCTGCACCACTGGTGGCCGGTCCCAGCACCGCTAGGGTGGCGGGCGGACAAAAGTCCACCCGCTATCCTAATAGACCCCACAGTCTTTCAACTCAAGCATTGTCTAGAGTGCACCTGCCAATCAAGACTGTCAACACAAGATGATGAGGATCTTGTCAGTGCTCTAATTAAAACAATTAAAAGGGTCGAGATGTAGGATCGGTATTGTCTGGGTTTTAATTAAACTAAGTCCTAAACAAATAAATGAAACCTCCACAACACACGAATTCAAGTTAAAACCCTAAGGGTTTATTCAAAATTAAGATAATTACAGAAAGCAAACATTTGCTACTTAAATCATAGGGAATCAGCAATCAAAATAAGTCAAAATCAAATAATGCAGTGAATTACCATAAGGGCAACTCTAAAGCAAATAGCAGCCAGAACCAAAGTATAGTTCATCAACTGGACTGACAGTGTCTGCCTTCACAGCAAGTAAACAAAAGTCTCTTAGTATAAATCAGATGAGAAACTAGTACAGAGTCTGGTCAGTTCAAAAGGCAAAGAAAGTATTCAAGTATAAATAAAATTACAGATGATCATAGAGTCTGCACAGTTAAGAAAGCAAGAAGAGTTTGGCACATTTCCCCAAAACATCATCCTTTATAGCCATACACTCAGTATGGTCTGACATGAGCTAACCGTGCTGGATTAACAAACATATGAATACATTAACCAATCATTTTTAAAACACTAAATATATTTCAAATAGGTTACATCTAGTAAACACCTACTTTACTGTATATTAATGAAGAGGTTTGAGTAGGAAATACAGGAAATGTCATGACTGTTATATGATACAAAAGTACAATAGACAGTTCAGATAATGAATGGCCCCTAGACAAGACTCAAACAAAGAATCTTGAATGCTACAAGGACAGGAGCATCCTGAGCATGGCTTTCTTGGACGAACCCACATTAATACGATGTATGAATATAGTCACTAACACCAGAAATGAGGTTTCTATTTTGCTGATTTTCTGAAATAGAAAAGCACATGGAGAAACACATACATGTGGAGAATTATTGTTTGCATAAATTAAAAGTGCACTTTTTTCTGCAAATCTGAATGAATGTCAATGCAAGTTGTTTGAGGCCTAGTCAAGCCAACCTATACAAATCAAAATTAAGCATTATTTCCTTCTTATTAAAATGCTTCTACAATTACCCCCTCTCATGTTTTTTCAAATCATTATACTGCACTATACTGCACTATAATGCATCAATCATCATTCTTGCGTCCTTCAATTTCATCTTCTGCAAGGCCTTCCATTTTGCAAACATCCCTGCCTTGCGACCATCAAGTTTGATGTCCTCCTTCCTTCATCTTGCAATTTTCTTATGTTTATGTTTATGGTTATGCGATTTTTATAGCGCGCAACTACCCGGGGGTGTCTCGGCGCTCAGAATACAGAACTCTCACTGTAGCAGAAAATTATACTGAAAAAAACAAGTTTTTAGTTTCTTTCTGAAGCTGATGAGAGTAGGGGCGGTTTTGATATGAAGGGGTAGTGAGTTCCAAAGTTTGGCTGTGGAGATGGTGAAACATCTGTCACCCCAAGTGGCCCTTTTTGTACGCGGGACTTCTTCTTCTTTTTCTTCTTGTCCCAAGGTTTCCATCAAATCTATTTCTAAAATATAATCTACTATCTGTTGTAGTGGTAATCTCATTATGGTGTATATTATTTAGACGGATTGAAGCATGTATGACAGGGATGTATAGGTTCGCCAATTAATACTAATAAAATAAAAAGTATGAAAACTATGTTTAAAGAAAAAACTAAATCTTTCTTTACATGAAGACATCTTCTTTCTTTCATTTTTAGATTATTTTATTAGCCATTAGTATGACAAATTACAAGAAGATAAGATAATACCAATACAGAAAGAACAAAAAAGGAAAAAGGGAAAACATTTACACGGCTACCTAAAATGGAACGCATGAGGCTTAGTTAATACACATATTCAATACTGCCCATAATAAAGGAACATAATCCATAAATTAAAAAAATAATCACAAGAAAAGAAAGAGAGTATGACCATTTTGCATGGTGTTGTGATACATAACGTAAAATAATAAAGTAGTAAAGTAATACTACTAATAATAATAATGCAAAATTAAATCCATTGAATGCAGAATTAAATGCATTGAAGACTACCCCAGTACATTAAATCTAAGCTAGGAACGAGGACCTCTAGTCCGAGCTAGTGCTAGTTCAAACTCAAACACCTGTCTGAGCGGTGTCCAAACTTCATTCGCATTTGGGCTGATAGGGTCTATCCAAGCTCTTGTTTTACACAGGCAAGCCCTTACAATGATGAAAGAGTTTAATGACCTCTCATAGTTGCTAGCCCCGTGTTTGAACCCAAGAAGAATTTCCTTTTCCATGAGCTGAAAATCACGGCCAAGATGCCCTGTGAACATTGCACATACTTTGTTTCCAGAAAAAGTTCAACCTTGGCAGTCTACAAACAAGTGCTTTAAGTCCACCACAAACAACTTACATTTCGGACAGTGGGATTTTGTAGAGGATTGAGAGGTTGCTCACCTGGAGTTGAGCTTGGGTCTGTAATACAACATGAATATTGTCTGTGTTGGGGCAATTTCAGATATATGTGTTTTGAGAAAACGGCTTAGTTTAGTGGAGATCTGCAGGCTATCATGACACACTGTTGCAATACATTTCGGATAAATTGCGCTAATAGCACCATTACCAGAACTCAGATATACCCCCGTCGATATTTCCGACGTGTATGTCATATTTGATATCTTCTGTCCGTGTAGGAAATAAACCCTCACTTGTAAGTATTTAAAAAAAGAGCTATGCCGAAGCCCAAACTCCGGTTTTAATGCAGAGAACGAGCAAAAACCCTGGCCGTCATACCGTTGTCCTAGATTTTTGATACCCTTACACTGCCATTCTCTTCCTACATAGTCCCCGGATATTGCAGGAAATATTGGGTTACCCTATAAAGGAGTATATTGATGTAATTTCGGGAGAGAGTATTCCTCACAGATTTCTTGCCAGATCTTGGCTATATCCTTGACAAATTTGACTCTAACTCATTAGAAAAAGTTAGGGTCAGAGGTCTTGTACAGGATAAATCCAATCGATGACCCGTAAGCTAATTGATACGCCACTGAAGACAGGCGGACTTCAAGCTCATTTAAGTCTGGATCTGCCCGATAAATGATGCCTAAAACTACAGCTTGAAGTCTGGGAGCTTGTAGCCCCCTTGCTTATAAGACAATTTGATGTAGCTTAAGGCCCTTCTAGCCTGTCTATATCCACAGATGAAACTACCCATGGCACTCTTCAGGTGCTTGGAAAAAGAGTATGGGACCCGTAAGGGGTTTCAACGATACAGATATAAAAACATAGGCAGGATGCACATCTTGATTATGTTACACCTACTGAGAACACTAAGAGTGAGCCAATGCCAGCTTCGCAGCTTGGCTACAACTTTTTTGAAAAGTGGCCTATAATTCAAAGTGATAACATCCTCTACCTGACTACTAAGACAAATACCTAAATATGTTGCCTTACCTGTAAAACCAAGAGATATTGGTTGCCAATTTAAAATTAGAAAAATGGTCCAAGACCTCTATATTTTATAATAGCTGAATTAATCAGTATTTGATTAATTCAGCCAATTTAAAATATAGAGGTCTTGGACCATTTTTCTATATCGCAAGAAACCCAGGTCCAGTACCTTTTTGGGTTACCCCATTACTTTAATGGATTGCCAATTTAAAATTGTCTGGGTCTTAGCCAAGTTTGACTTGTATCCTGATAATGAGCCAAAAAGCTCTGCCTCTTCCGTTATACAATTTATGGCTGTAGTGCAATAGAATCTTTACCTGTGGGAAAGGATGATGGCGGATTGACTCCACTGAGGAAGACAGCTCCCGCTGCCCTCTCCAGCTGATTCCATTCGCCCTTGCTTTCACCCCTACTTTTCACTCAGTGAAAAGAGTATAACACAAATAGGCTAAAAGAATTAACAAGAACATTTTAAAATCTTCAGCTGGAAGGAAAAGGGAGAAGGACTGTTTACCCTGGTACTTTGGTGTGGATGTGCCGGCTCTGCTCTTCAGTGGCTCGCGGTCGCATCCGATCGAGTAGGTCCGCAAGTTAGGCTGCCTCTGATTTAAACATCGCGGCCGGCTCCAGCCGCTCTGACCTTGGCTCCAACTCTCTGCAGGTTATGCTATGGTTCAGCAGGGCCCTCTAATGACCCGCTGCTCAGAAAGACCGCGTACGAGCAGAAGAGGCACCGGTGACAGTAGCAGCCTAGGGGATCCTGGCTGCTACTGAAAGGAATGCAGAATCAGGAAAGGAAGTTTCTCCATCATCTGACGAAGGCCCAGGCTCTCAACTTGGTAAGCCGATACTCCATCTGCTATGTTCTGGGAGAGCCGGGGGATTACTCCAATCCTGTGGTTCTGAGAACTTCATCCCAGGATTAGGGATGGCAGATGTACTTATTATAGCACTACAGGAGGGCTGGCTATCAAATCTCAACAGACTAGTGGGGGGGTTATTTCCTCCCCCATGAAGTCCAGCGAGCAAGAATCAGAGGCACCAGCCTGTGTTAAACCTGCATCCTTCAGCTCCTGCACCACCGCACCACTCAGTGCCCTTCTCTGTATCACTCCCATGCTTGCAGCTGGGGGAAAGTAATTCAACTACAAAAGTACTGGTTGACATGGACATCAGTCTGCTCACTGACTCGCCATCTGGCCTCGAGCCTTAGAGCTTATCAAGCACAGGTCCGACTGAGGTTTCTGTCACATCCTTAACAGGGCGCTGCAGTGCTGGAATTAATCGACTTTTCTTTAATCACCCCAAATAATGCCCAACTAAAGCAATCTGAGCAGTGCAGAGAACTGAGGGGATCAGGTGAGGGTCCAGAGCCTAACTCCGTGAAGGCAGCACTACACTGGGATCCAAATCTTGGAGAGGGAAAGGAGTCAAAGGAGTTAGAGGAGCTAGAGGAGGGAAAGGACGAGGAGCTCCAAAACCCCTACCTCCAGCTCTGGATGAGCAATCAAAAATCCCCACTGCGACCAGCACCAAGGTTGGGGCTGGTGCCAGCCCTCTATGCATATGGATGGATTCTAAAGGAGAGGTCAAAGCCAAGGTCTCTAGACTATCCAACTCTGGCAAAACTAACACCACTGCGTCTGAGGGAGGAGGTCCCTCAAATCCATCTTATGCTGATCTATTTGCAGTTACTTTTGGCCCAGTTCAAGTAGGCAGATCGGGGGTGATCCTGAATGGGGTTCTCGATTCAGTGGACCTCCCATCTTCACCCTCCTTACCAACTGGTCAATTTGATTTTACAAAGAGACCAGCAGCGGGTAACCCAAGACTTGCTGAGTGCTAGGAGACTTCTCTATCTAGAATCTTGCTGGCACTAACTACCCAAAGAGCAGAGGCTCAAGAATACTATCTCCAAGCTGTCACGATTCCACCCAGGAGCGGTAGGTAAGGAGACTACACCTACCAGCATGCACCTGGGCAGGCAACTGGTTCTTCCTTGGAGAAGGGGCTGCTATATATGGCCTTTCTCAGGGGGATCCAGTGCTTGTCACTGAAGTGAGTCAGAGCCCGCCAGGATTCGTTGGAGCAGCACTTATGCTGTGTTTGTCAATCGGAGGAGAGAACGTGGTGAAGCCCGGTAATTCCTCTTAACCGGCTGCCTTTTCATCTGCTTTTACAGGGGAACTCTCCCTGTCTGTCTTACCACACGCCTTGTGGAATAAACTTCTTGGAACCAGCTGGGGTTTCAGGCGCATGCAGTAGGAACCGGGTGAGCACATGCGCTCGAGTCACCCATAGACCCGCTGATGAGCCTTGCGAGATGCCCTAAACTGAGACTTTTGACACAGGTGTGTGCACGAGGAGATCTTTCTCTTTGACCTGTTGTCTTTTGCCTCCTAGGGGAGGAATAGCGCTGTAACCCAGACAGGAGTGAATTAACCCTGTCCTGGAAACCTGCAATTCTGAGGCTCCTTCATCGCAGTACCTACAGGTGTGAGATGTATCATGCCCACCTATTCTTGCTTTGACTTTGGATATTGCGCAAGCTCTCAGGTAGAGAGCTTTTCCACCCAACTTTGTTTCTTGCTTTCCTTTGGACCTTCCCGCTATTCTTTGACCACCAGTGACCCTAAGGATATTTCCACAGAACTGCATGTAAGTGCCCTGACAAGAGAGAGGGAGGTTGGCTAGTGTAGTATGAGGGAGAGAGGGTGTGACCGTGCCTAATGTAGTAATGTTGTTTATTGTTGTCCAACCTGCAGCACCCTGTGAAGAGCCGATGAGATTACCCTAGAGTACACGCATGCCTAGTGCTCCTGAAACTGATGATTCGCTAGGAATAAGGCAACAGGTTTTTCTTTCTGTTACTTTTTGTTTTTTTTATTCCTTAACCCCTGCGCACTGCAGTGGAGGGTGGATTATTTGGCATCCCCTTGTGTAGTATTGTGAGAGCTACGCATTGTCCCTGCTGGAACTGTCTGGGGAGGTTGTGTACCCCTAGCGTAACCCGACGCAAGTTAAGGGGATAGTCGTGAAACAAAACATCCTCTGGCAGATGTCACGACCAAGGTTGCCTCACTATCTTCAGATGTATTGGACCTGCAACACCGGGTCACAGCAGTCGAGGAGGTCCACAATTGCGCTACGAGATTTGTCAAAACTCAAGAGACCCACATGGCTTTTCTACAGACAAAGGTTGAGGATCTCAAAAATCAACAGCGACAGAATACCTTGAGAGTCTGCGGTAAACCTGAAGGAAGTGAAGGTTCGGGTCCTAGGGCTTACATTGTCAGCATATTTCAGCAGGCATTTCCAGATCTCGCCGACTGGGACATGGACTTGCAGGTTCAGCAGGCGCATCGCTTACCTTCCTTTATTACACAAGGAAACCAAGCCAGGTCAACTCAACCTCGACCTAAACTGGTTTTCTTAGGTAATTTCCTGCCTCACCAAGCAATCCACTTTAAAGCCTGCCCTTCAGCCCCTGTCAAACTGGACTCAATCTGTATTTTTGTAAGGTCAGAGCTTTGTAAATCTACAATGGACATACGGTGGAGGCTTCGTCAGTTAATTGATACTTTCAAATCAGTGTGTTCACCAGTCTTTCTGCAGGACCCTGCTCGGCTGAAGATACTCAAAGACGGACGGTCCCACTTTTTCAACACAGACAATTAAGCTAAGCAAGCTCTTTCTAGATGGCAGATCGACTCTGCTTAGAGAGTTTTAGATAGAGCTGCAACAATTTAGGAGTCGGGACACAGATCTTGTCTTGGATAACTCATCTTTGTCTTTCTTTAAGCATCCTGACTTCTTTAAACAAAAAAGAAATGTGCCTGTGGTGGGTCTGGTGATAGGAGGGGGAAAGGTGCTGGGATTTGGGGCCACGGGGTTTGGGAGGTTGATTCTGTAAGCTATAAGTCAGCGACAGCAGGGGAAGGGGATTATTCCTTTTGGCAGATATGGTTGGGTGGATCTAGTTGGGTCAGGGTGGGGGACGACTTCATGGGAGATCAGTTCTCCATCAATCCACTGTTGTGCTTGGGTAGGGTGGAGGGCAGGGAGGAGAGGGGGTTAAGCAGCCAGACAACAGTTTGTAGCTTATATATAGATAGAATTAGGCAGGATGACAAAACAAAGGGGAAGATAGAGGGATTTAGTTGGTTTAATGGTAATAGGAAATATGTGTGCTGGAATGTTGTGGGATTAAATCAAGCCAGAAAGAGGCAATTAATCTGTGAAGAACTTCAGGCATTTAAGCCACAGGTTCTAGGGCTAACTGAGGCTCTCCTGGCTTATAAATATAGATCTGTGTTGAATCAATTGGGGTACGATGTGTTAATATGCACCTCTCAGACAGTCTCCATACGGGGTTGCTATACTGAAATCTAGAAATTTAACGGTTACCTTTCTCCGCAAGTTAGCTGACACTAAAGGGAGCTGCTGATCTCAGGTCACAAAAGTACCCTTTGCGTAGTGTATGGCCCTACCTCTGATAATTCAGACATTTTCCACTATTTGAACTCTGAATTATTGGGGTGGAACGGGGATCTCTTAATCATGGGGGATTTTAAATGCATTATGGATAAAAAAAATTATAATTCTAATAGAAAAATGCTGGCTAGGATGGTCAGGACCCGAGCAGCTATATTCGAACTCTTGCATACTCATCAGTTAGATGACGCTTGGAGGACACTTTTTCTAACGCTGCCAGGGTTTACATTCTACTCATCCCCGTACAAACAATACTCACTTATCAATATGATTTTTATAAAAAGATCATTCCTCGAAAATGCTTATAAAGAGGTTTGCCCTAAAATCTCCTCTGACCACAATCCTGTGATGTTAACATTACAGGTGCAGACAATGGCTAGTAATGCTCATCGTGCTTTTTCGCTTCCCTGACATCTACTTAATATGCTTATATTAGATCAGCAATTGGGGAGTATTTACAAAACAACAAGGGCACTGTTCCTACTTCGATGGTCTGGATTTGTATGAATGCTTTCATCAGTGGAACCACTCTTCAGTTTATTCTAGCGCAGAACAGGAGCGTAACTCAAAAAGCTGAACAAAGCCACATCGAGTATTCAAATCTAGAATGACAGCATGCACAGGCAATCATCATGAGGGATCTAGCGGAACAGCTGATATTCTTGAAACTTTTAGAAACTCGATCCATGCTAAGTAGAAGACTAAAGGAGAAAGTAGCCGCTAACTTCCAAAGATATAAAACGCTTCAGTATGAACACGGGGAGAGGGCAGGGTGGCTCCTGGCTATCTAGATAGTGAAGAAGAAGGCAAGATCTAATATCATATGTATCAAATGGGAGGGTGAAGCACTTTACTCTCAGCCTCAGGATATAGTTGAGCAATTTGGTATATTCTATTCCAAACTATACTGTCAGTCAACTTCTCATAATAATCACTTGCTTTCAGAATAATCATGTGAGAGCAACCTACCTTGGTTCAATGCTACCAAGTCGGCAATACTACAAAATGATATAGAGATAGTGGAGGTAGAAGATGCAATGAAATCTCTATCTTCGGGCAAGGCGGAGGGCGATGATACAATTCCGCTTGAATTTTATAAAATCTTTCAGGATATTTTGCCACCTGAGCTTTTGGAATTAAGTACCTATATTACCAACGGAGGTGAATTCCCGGGGTCCTAGAGTGTGAGTAATATAGTGGTATTTATCAAGAAAGAAAAATCACCTGAAGGTAGAAGCTCTGACCGTCCAATCTCTTTGATTAATGCTGACGCCAAAATCTTTTCTAAAATTTTGGCTGCACGCCTGGCTCCCTCTATTCAACGGCTAGTCTCCAATGAACATAACGGTTTTGTCCCTGGTAGAAATATCTGAGCTCATATTATTTCGTTGTAGCTGGCACACTGAATAAACACAAGGGGATGACCATGTTGGACGCCGAAAAGGCTTTTGACAGAGTAACTTGGGAAAATACTCCGGTCAACTATGAAAGCTTTTGGATTTGGTATTCAGCTTATCTCCCTGGTGCAAAAACTCTATAACAACCCGGTTGCCATGGTTAAACTGAACGGCATGTCATCAACATATTTTCCTGTTCAAAGGGGCACACAACATGGTTGTCCCATCTCTCCCCTGCTGTTTGCTCTCTACATCGAGCCTTTTATAAGACTCTTGTTGCAGACCGCTCTTCAAATAAATAAATAAATAGATTCTCTGTATTAAAAAACAAAGCACAAAAATAACAAAAATCTCAATTTTATTTTACACTCAATGTAATGTGGACATTTAATAAAAATACTCCTTTAAGACGCAAATATTGGCAATCTTGCATGCATTATTATAATAGATATTGATGAAAGTGTGAAATAAAATAGATGTGCGCACAGAATTCATCAGCTCTGGTATTTCCAAAACAACAGAGTCATGGTAAGCACTTCATTTTAGCACAAACGTTTGTTCTAATAGTCACAAAGTTTATGCAGGTAAGAAATAAAGTTCAGTTTAATTGTTAAAAAAGGCCTAAGTGGGCACAAATGTATATTCTGTTGGATATTTAAATAGGTACAAAATGAGTCTTCTAAGATGCTGACATATTCTATGTGTGTGGACAAAATAAAAACTTCTTATCTAAGAGACTTATGTAGACATGAATAAAACATTTTAAAATCAAAATGTATTCTCAAATATTCAAAAATTTCATTCCATTGCTTAATCAGGAAATTAATCAATGATGACCACCTTCATTTGCAGTTCATATGTCAATTCATGGAGGTTCTTCAAACAAAAATATAAATTCTCTCAAGTTAATGTCTTTTTCTTCTGGTTCAATCTATGTCTCATATACCCATTTAGAAGCTGTGTACCTCTTGTTTGGCGCTCTCGGTCTTGTTGATCTTCTGGCTTCAGACTTTCCAGACTCTTTGTCATTTCGATATGTCATTGTATCAGCGGATTTATCTTAAGGCTTTTGGACCTTGCAACACTCTTGAGATCATTCAGCTTGTATCAAGCTTTCATCTTCAGATGTATTTGCTTTGCCTGCCTCATTTTTATCTTAATATGCTTCTTGATTTACATTGCTTGCAACTGAAACACTTTGATTTGCTCTTGGAGTTTGATTTTCTTATTGTTGACAGGTTTGAATGTGAGTAGGAGTTTGAAAGCGCTCATCAATTCTTGCACTTCAATTTTTGAAAGTTTGATTTTCTTGATTTGTTTTTGCTATTCTTGTTTTTATCTTTGTTGTTCTTGAACTCTTTGTTCTCACTCCTGTAGATCCACATAACAAACTCAGTCTTGACTCTATAAATCAGCAGCTTCTATCACTGCGTCTTCATCTTCAGCCCATTCTCTTTTTGTGAGGTACATGTGGATCCAATATGGCAAACCTAACCCACTTTTCAACAGTGTTCATCACCAATGTGACTTGATAAGGCCCCTTCCACTGAGGCTCCAGGCAGGTTTTTTGAATGTGCTTATTCACCATAACCCAGTTTTCAGGTTCTAATTCATAGCTGGGCTTGTTGCTTGTTGAAGCTGTACTTAGTTTTAATTGTTGAGAGAAAGTGTACCAAATTAGCCAAACCCTTTCAGTAGTCCAGTAGTCCTGAACCAGATCACCAGTAAAATTCAAAAAGGCAGTTGAAGGAATATCAGGATGTCTCCTTGCTTTTCCCATTAGCATCTCCTGCTCTATCAGTCCTGTGCCTTTATTTGGGGCACTTCTCTTGCAGAATCGAACTGAAGGAAGAGAATTTGGCCATTCAATGACCCCAAGCAACACACTTTAGTCAGCTATTCTTTCATCTTACTGTTCATTCTCTTCACTACACCTGATACATCGGGATGGTAACTACAATGGAACTTTTGATATATTTTCAGTGCTGCACATAGGACCCTCATAGACTCATTTTTTTAAATGAATTCCCCTTCCTGATACCAAAGAAGTTGACAACCCAAATCTAGGGATCGATTTCATCAATAGTAAGCCTGGGGGGAGTTCACAGAAAGTGACCTACAAACAACGCTACGCAGAGTTCTGCAAGCGGCGAAGTACAATACGTTGCACTGCTCTTGATGATTTTTCGCGCCAGGTGTTTGTCCCACACTGTAAAATTGCCATGAATGGCACCATGAACGGCACTACACGCAGCGCAAGAAGGCGCTGCTTCTTTCTGTCACTCTAGTTGATATTCTGTTCAACACGAGTGCAAGGTTTCTTAATGCGAGAAGGTGGTGACCAGCTGAGTTGTGAGGATCCGCTTTGAAGATGTGCCAAGCCACCAAAGTGATGCATTGGTCCCGGGATGCAGAGAGGCAGAAGTACGACGCCCTGCATCATTGGCGAGGATCCCACCGAAAGGGGCTTGCAATGTAAAGTCTGGCATTGAGGATGTGTTTAATAGTCGAGGTGATGAGTCGTTTCTGAGGAAAAACTGTGATGCGGAGTTTGGCATCATTGTCAAGACTGCTGTCATCGAGGGATGCAAGTGCCTTCGCCAAGGATGAGTCATGCAGTGGCAGTTCCAATGGGATAATGAACTGCAATGCGATGTGGGTCTTTGCATTAATTCATACATTCACAGCAGGAACAATTCCTTGGTTCTTCTTGAAGTTGCACCAAGCAGCAGGAGAAATGGCTTCTGTTCTGCCGAATCCACAAAGGCTTGCAGAGCACCTTAGGCCCATTCAAAGGGTCCAAGACTGATATGACTCCACTTTGCAGGGTAAGCTCACAGATGGCAGTATGCACGTTCAGGGGTTGAGTTTGCCGGAGTCTTCTGTTCCTGAGGCCCAAGTCAGAAGGACAGCCAACTAGCTCTTGGAGTCACTTTGGGATCCTTGCTTCAACAAATGATGGTCCAGTCCTATTCACCCAGGCAAGAGGGCAGCAGGTCAGCACAGCTATTATATGACATTACCCTGCATGCATTTACCCTGTATGCTTTTATCCTGCAGTTTTTACTCTGCAAAATCTTTTACAACACAGGGCTTTACAACGCACTCCATTACAAGGCATGCCCCATTACAACACTATTACTGTTCTAACTCCAAGGGGGCGTTACTTCGGGGAATGCATTGTAACAGTTTGCAATGTAAAGCCCTGCGATGTAAAAGTTTTTGCAGAGTAAAAAATGCGGGGTAAAGACAAGCGGAGAAAAAAAGTGGGGTAAAGGATGTTTCCTAGCACGGCAGGGCAGCAGTCATTCAGAGCAGTAGTCCAGCAGAGTGTCAGTCTTTCTTCAGCACATTAGTCCTTCTTCCTAGCTCAGAACCAGAAGTGTACCTAAGACTTGGCGTCTGAGGTCCAGTATTTTTAGCCATTCATGCCTTTGAAGTGGGAAGAAGATTCTAGGGGCATACTTTTGAAGTGCACAGGTGCCCTGCCTTCCTTCCCTTGCTCCAGACTAACTATGGGGTAATGTAGCTGGAGGCAGAACACAGCCTATTAAAGTGTAAGTGGTGCTTTGTCCAGATCCTCCCTCTATCCTATCAGTGATGCCCCATCTAGGCACACCTATGGTCTAACCTATTGTGTGTACCTGCCTAGGAGAAATAAACAAAGCACAACTGTCAACTACACCCATTCAAGTCACGCAGAGACATGCTGCAGGCACCAAATGGCTAAGGCTGAAAAATGCCTACTGTTTAAACTTGACCTTTTTTAAGAGTATAATTTAAAATCCGACTTCACTATGAGTTAGGATTTTTTTATTACAATTCCAAATGCACCAAATATGAGCTGATTACTTGTTCCCATTTGTATTACCGATTATTAAATGTAATAAGGTTACTACAATGGTATCCTATGTCAGAGGTAGGCCTTCCAGCAGTGAAAATTAATTGAAGAGTATTTAACCAGAAGGGTATATAAAACTAAAAAGTACTTGTCCCACTCTTTTAAATACATTGCACCCTGCCCTCTAGGCTGTCCAGGGCTTACCCTAGGGGTGACATACATGTATTAAAAAAAAGGTTTTGGCCTGGCAAAACGTTAATTTGGCCCGGTGAACATGGTAGTTTCAAACTAGGGGCGGGCGGTAAACTGCGCTCCGCTGGCAGAGTTCACAGAATTTTTGTCACTCCACACTCCTCTTGCCTATGCTGCATAGCGGAGTTTACCCGCACCCACCGCTAATTAATTACCCTGTAAAACATCAATGAGAAATTATTATATAATCTGTTTTGTCATGGCAATGTGGGAGAAACAAGAGTGTTTCTTTACCTTAGACATTATTAAATTCTTTTGTACTGTTATAGCTTTTGCAACAACTTGGCAAACATAAATCAGTATGATAAAGCTCAAGCCTTCTAAATCACACTGTTAATGATGCAGTAAACCAAGAATGCCAGCCCCAGGGGTCACCCCTTACCTGTTGATGCTGCGGTGGGCAGATGTGTCACGGCTCCACTGCACGCTGCTGCTATCTGAAGAGGCGATGCGCAGGAAGGAGGGGACACCCACTCCACTTCTGCCACTCTGCCCGCATTGCCTATCAGCACCACCTGCCTGCAAGAGGCAGTGGAGGGATAGGGGGCTGCTGTGGCACATGGCATTGGAGGAGGTGTGGTACTGCCTGGTTGGCAGTAGAACAGCAGCTTTGAGACAGACAGTGGAACAGAACCTGGTCTGGCTGTCTCCGTCCCCTTCCAGTTCCACCCTCTGGCCGCAGCGATAATCTGCAGACACAACTCTACACTGATTCACCCCTTCCAAATTGGCCACTCAGACCCACCTTCCTGCCTGCACTGAAGTGCCTGAAAACCTGCCACGGTGGAAACATGCGCAGAGCTGTGCAGTGTGCCAGGTTGCAAAATCGGCCTGACAGGGTCGAAAACCAGGTGGTGGGGAAGGGGCTGGGTCTGGATGCCCCCAGGTCAAAGTCCTGTCACACTGTTGGGGGTCTGCTGGATGCTGGAGGGGTTGGGTTGGACACGTGGAGGGCAGTGACTCCACCTGCGGCAGAAGATGGCAGCAGCTTGAAGTGAACACTGCTTGTCAAGTCTCAATCTAGATAAGTATCACCATGGTGATACTGGTCTAGGTCGAGGCTTGACAAGCACTTCCTCTTAGAGCAGTCCGTGGGTGGGCAGAGTTGACCACCCTGGCAGTGCTAACTGGTTACGCTGGCTGACTGATGCAGCAGTGGATGAGATGTAGCACCAATAGGGCAGCCAAATGTTCATTAGTGAAATCTCATCCTAAACTGTAAAATACATACCGACTTAATGCTGGTCGACACACTGGTTCCCTCCATTTATGCCTCTTCTGCACAGCTCAGACTGTACTTCAGCACATGCATACTGCCTGTCTTCATAATGCTCCAACATGAAGGAGCTAATCTGGGACAACTCAACCCCAGCGCACTATCCACTAACTTAGGGCCCAGAGTAAGGGTGGGTGTCGGTGAGTGGAGCAACTCCACCCACTCTGAGAACTCCCCGGAATCATGGAGTTTTTAAGCAACTCCATGATTTTCCGCGTAGTGCAACACCGCTCGATCTGTCCACCCCAATTTAAAACTGCACATACAGGCTGCAATGGTGGGCATGAAACATGTTTAAAGTGTTACTTAAGTGGATGGCACAATCAGTGCTGCAGGCCCACTATCAGCATTTCATTTATGGGTCCTAGGCACAGTAGCCCCACTGTACAGTTCGGACTTAAAAGTAAATTTAATATGCCAATTAGGTATAAGCCAATTCTTTCATGTTTTAAGGAGAGAGCACAATCACTTTAGCATAGGTAAAGTACACAAAGCCTTAAATAGTAAAAATGAAGTCAACAAACAGAAGGGGTGAAGGCAAAATGTTAGGGGGAAACCACACCAAGGAAGCTAGATCTAACACTGATCCTGTAGGAACTCAAAGCAATGCTGAAAATTGTGGAAAATAGGATTACTGATTGATTGATTGGTTGATTGCTTGATTGGGGCTGAAGTCATGTTTCCATTGAACTACCTTGAATTCTGCATGTTGCACACAGAGGTCGATAGGGCTGAGACCACTGACTGAATCATCTGATTCTGTGCCATCTGATTCATATTGTGCTGCATATGAACAACCATTTGTGACTCATTTTGAAGTGCATTTGGATTAAATCTGCAAGCTTGTTTCTAGGTGCCTTCCTTTCCACAAATATGTAATGGTCCATTTCTTACTTGTTCATTGTTATTTATGGAATTTGTGTTAAAAGTGTTAGTATAACCTCTACCTCAATCACAAGAAACACGTTTTCCACCTTGCACCAATTGTATATCATCTGGTGACGGTGATTTAAAAACTCCTTGACCACCTTTTTGATAGGACTTCGTCTGAACCACTGTCAACTTTTATTGTGTTGTTTTCTTTATTGCATCATAACAATCACTACAATACTTTTCATAGGCAAGGATCTCATCTAACTATTTTACTACTTACCTGCTCATTATACTTTACTGTATATGCCCTTTGATCTCCAAGCGCAATCCCAGCACAAAAGCCAAAAACAAATCTTAACGCACTTTCTTTTGCTAGCTGATCAACCTTTAAGTGCTGCATGTAGCATTATCTCATAATATACATGAACTGATTAATTTCCAATCTGTGTTGCTCTCATGATTTTTGACAAATTGACTTGTTTCTGAGGAGCCTTTCTTTCCAAATGCTCAATAACTTGCTTATATTACACCATGACAATTGGAGAAGACTTGTTACTCGGACCAACTCTCCATGTTTCTTCCCAGGTCATTACATTACAGTGTCAAATCCTCCTTGACTGTCAAATTCTGTGTGACAGGTCTGCTGGGTTTATGACCAACACTGGGTAGGAGGCCGCTTTAAAGGAAGGGAAACAGGATTCCAAAACAATTCTTGTGTATCCACTGTCGGGTTGCTGAAAAACCCTGCTTTGTTCTACCAGACTTCTATCTGTGGGTTATTGTGGGTAATACAAGGATTTTAGTTTTAGGTGTGGGAGAACACTAGGGTTACCATAGTACACTCTCCACAAACACACACCTAGCCCTCAGAACCCACATTTAGTGTGGCCCACTGGCCCATAACTTTTGCCATCTTCAAAATTCTCAAAATGAGTAGGGTTGCCCCGTGAACCTCTACCTCATTGTTTAGAGCATACCCAGGAGTGATTCCTACCCACTAGCTCATGCCACACATAAATTTGACATTTCCAGGCCCACACTTCAGAACACTCCTGGCCCTGAGGAAGAACAGATGAGGACTTGACCTGCTGCCTGCAATCTGAGAGGAGTCATAAAGGACTGGTCCTGCTCCCACTTGTACCCAGGACAAAGAAGTAGAATTTGTGGGTCATAAGGCTGGCCTCCCGTTGAAGCTATAAGGACACAACTAGCTAGAAGAGGCCTTTTCCTGTAACTACCTAACAGACCTGTGGCAACTGGCCGTAGACTGGACCCTGCTGCTTTGCATCTGCCTGACACCCTGTGGGTTTCTACGTTTCTGGAGGTTATAGAAGTGGACTCCTGTGGTGGTTTGAAACTTAAAGGACTAAAGCTAGAAGGTAAATTCTTTGAACAGGATGTGCATTCGACCTACGCCCTATTGTAGTTAGCGTCAAATTGCACCTGGGTTATGGTCTACCGAAACCATTGACTAACAATGGCACTTCTTGGTGCTATTCCTACCTAACACTTTAATAATTTATATCTCATTTCTTCAATTACCCTCCCTGGATGTTTGCTATTTTAGTCTCATTTTGTTTATTGGTTATTGATCTATTTTTCTAATTCATTTTGTGATTTTTATTGTTTTGCTTATCAAGTTTATTACTGTTTTGGTACAGCATAAATACTTTATACATTGCTCTTTGTTAAGTCTACCTGCACTGTGCTATAGCTACAAAGGGGGTGAGCAACCATGATAAGGGTTGGTGTTATTCCTTGAGGTGGTAGTCACACATCCCAATTAACAATCCAATTTCTTACACAAAGCAATTGCAAAATCAAGAGTTTCAGAATAGGTTACACAGAGATATCGCTAAAGTATATCCATTTACCCCTATAGTGAGATGTACGACTTTCATGGCAAGTTACCATACAAGTTGCCATTGCCTTTATTCACCCACTAAATCCTGCTGATATCTGAGCTAGGCTTTAGAGAAATGTAAATGATACTGGCGTAATTTATTTATTTGGGGTATTTCGCATTGCACTTTTTACGTAAAATTGGCACAATTACACCATTTCAGCACTTCACATAATTAAAAGTCTTTCAGGGTACAATTGTACCCAGAAAATGACACAAGGATGCATTATGCACTAAAATATATCACATTGTATATATGCATTTCACATAATTATGTGCAACTGTGCCGAAATTTCATGTAATTACACAAAGCAAATTACGTGAATTTTGTACAAAGCCCAGTAGAGGTGATGAGTTGTAGTGGTGTAGTCCAGTATCTGTATTTTCTCTCTTATCCCACTACCCTTTCCAAATTTTGTCCGCAATTGCCAGGAGACAGCTGCCCCTTTGTCCTTCCAACCGCCATATTATTCGTTTTCCCAGACGC
This sequence comes from Lissotriton vulgaris, assembly GCF_964263255.1. Lineage (NCBI taxonomy): Eukaryota > Metazoa > Chordata > Amphibia > Caudata > Salamandridae > Lissotriton > Lissotriton vulgaris. The sequence goes on from NC_141685.1 coordinate 1,684,664,683, forward strand.
AGGTGGTGTGGCTGTGGTAGTCTTGCTGCAGTGGGCAATGCATTTCAATATATATTGATGCATGTGTATACATTCCAACTGCATGTGTGTTGAATGCACACATATGCATGATATATGTAGAAACATACCATCTATCCATTGCCAGAGTCCGACCAATATTTGGGTAGTCCCAGTAATGGGTATATGGCACCAAAGTATTTACCTGAATTTCGCCTCAGACAGGGTCATGTTCCTCTGGTGAAGTGGCTCCTGTATATAGGGGACCTGTAGAAAGGGATCCACCTTGAAACCTGCTGGGAAGAACTGGAAAGGGGTGAGCATCCATCACAAATCCTTCAGCTCTGTCCACCTTTGGTGGTGGTCCGACCACCGCGGTCGGATCGTGGGAAAGCCACCTCGTAATACGGATGGTGGTGTTGTGACTCTATACCACCCAATGGAGGCTGCCTTCAGCCGACTGTGAGCAGAGGCGAAGCCAATGCGTAAATCTCATAATAATGCAGACGGATCGGGTCATCATCGTTGGACTGCCACTGCCAGGACAGTGGACTGCCAAATTCATAATCTGGTGTAATAAGGCCCTAATGCTTGAGTACATAGTGATTGGTAGAGGGGGTGAAAAACTGAATAGAGGCGATAGGTAGCTCAAATAATCTTAGGAAATCACCATTAAACCTAGCCATTACAAAGACAGAGTCAGTTTCTGCTGTGAGGAGGGGAATTCTGCTGTGACACGTATGGATTCCTTCAGTATAAAGAAGCTTGAGAGTCACACAGAGAAGAAGAAAAAGGGTAAGGAGAGAGCTTCTTTATAGTTTAAGGCAAAAACAACCGGAAATATAGCATGAGAAGGGATTGTAGCTTAGTGACAGAAAATCCTTACCTAGAAATTGCTGGTGAAGGAATAATGCATTATTTTACACAATGAAGAGAAAGGCAAAAGTTAGATCTGAACATTACACTCAGGCTCATGTTGGGACACAAGCATAAAGTAGTGTGATTAAACATTTTAGGATTTTAGGATAACTGCCACCCTCCACTCACCCCACTTCCATCAGTTGAAACCTGCAGTGTTAGTATCTCAACCTTGAAAAAGCAAATAGAAGTCTATTCCTTAAATCCATGTACCCTTTAATCAAATTAGCTCCAACCACTGTGGTCCTACAGGCAAGAAAGAGCAAGAGAAGCAAGCAGTTCAAGCAGCAATTTGGAAGTGGCAAGAAGTCACCGAAAGAGCGCATATAGGGTTGGTAGGAAAATGTGGAGATCAGACAGTTTGAGCAATAAGACTTTGGGCTGCTTTAGAGTTTAGTGGGCAGGTACTCCGTCACAATTGTGAGGAATATCTTTGCCCTTATTAGAAGTGTGTTATATACTAATACACTTGTAATAAAGCTACAGGATATTAGTCACAATTGTGATGGAGTACTTGTCTGCCAAACTTTAATGAGGAGCAAAGTCTAGCAATACTTTGAATAAGGGCCCTAAGTTTAATATTAAACAGAGACATAGCATTCCATATTCCTTTCCCCAGTACTCATCGGGAGAAGTTGTAAAAATAGGATAGGACTGGTTTCAAAAGCAACAAAACTATCTGTAGTCTTTTCTTTGACTTCTGGGGTGACTTTGAATTTGGAGCTGTCTGAAAGTGGAGACTACATGAATCTAATTAAAAAAACAGAAGGTGGTGTATGTAAATCTGTTAAATTCATTCAGACATAGGAAAAGCAAATAAAAAGCATAGGAGCGAGCTGCATGATGTAGATTCTATTGTACCAGTTGATCAGATACTGGCAACTAAAACATAAGTCCCTAAGTCCGAAGATGCAGAAATCTCTCGTAATAACAAAAAGGGATAGCAACATTAACATTCAGGTAAAAATATAAACAGTGTTATAGACTACTAAGAACCACTGAAAGCAGAACTTCTTCGGTCAAAGGAGTATGAGCGGAAAGATTTTGAGGGGAGGTTTGTAAACCAGTGGTGGCCTTGTTACCTACAGCAGATTAGATGATAATTAAAAGTTATGACCCTGTTGAATGTATGGACAAAGATATGCTGGGCTCGAGCCTAATGAAGCCACCTCTATTTGAATGACAAGATGGGGATTTCTGAGTGGGAAGAATTTGGCAAGGATGTGATTAAATATATGGCCTATCTAATACAATCAAACCTATCCCCTACTGATGACTAGGTTAACTAACATTGATACAGAGGGTTCTTTGAGAACCTCCTTATGCCCACCAAGGAAAACAGGAACCCATGAGAGTTTCAGTCTATTTTCAATCATTCCAAGTCAGGCAAATGAGAGACACTGATAAACAAATTCAGAATTCATTGGGCAACTGCAAGAGTACTGTTTCTGGGCAAGCTGCAAGTTATGCACAATAATAAAGTGTTTACTTTGTTCTCTGTTGCTGAAGAAAATGAGTATTCGAACATGATAGTGACTACACATGATCACAGAAATGAGGAAAACAAATCTTGATCAGAAATGCATCAGACTAACCTACGTCAGAATAATGGACTGTTTATTTCTTTTGCAGTGGCAAAATGCAAACTAAGGAGTTAAAAGTACCTGGCTAAGGTTTGTAATGCAAGCCTATGTGGGGGTGGCTTCCTTAAAGGGGGAGGGGAGTGAGGGAATGGGTACTAGGGATAGGGCCACAAGAGGGAGCAGGAGAACTAGGTAGACAAAATGCATTGAGAGCTTTAATGTATATTAATAGCTGGGAATTTATGAAGTTTGTTTGGAACTACTGACGTTCCAAATAAACCAAGAAGAGATCTATGAGACACTTCACAAACAAGCGAATGAGAAGGGAGCAGGCACCGATAGGATTCTCTCAGAAACGTAAACAAGCCCCTTGGTGTTCTGATGAGTTAATGGATGAAAAACGAAATGCAAAATTGTGAAAGAATAGGGGAAAAATATGATGCAGTAGAAGTATAGAGTAGCTCTAAAACTCTAGCACTGTGAAATTCTAATGGATCAAGCTGAATTCTTCTCAAAGCAAATTCTTTTGGTTGCTAATGCTCCTAGAGACATTTTCAAAATTGTACAATCCTTCCTCGCACCTTAAGGCCTGTAATTGATGTATTACTGTGTCAACAGATTTGTGTGACAAAGTGTTCACATTTTTTTCAGAATAAAATTGAAAACATCTGTCCAGAATTTAAACCCTCTGCACCCTATATAGAGTGAGCAAGCATCTTTATCCACAGCTCCTTCTGCAGGGAATGCTTGGCTTAATTTAACAACATTACTATCAAAGAATATGCCCGGGCAATAATGAATTGCTGATCGGGTTTTCAGCTTGACTCCTGTCTTTTTCATAATTTAGCAAAAGCCTTGCCAATATTGAACCAGTTGTGAGAAGACTGTTCAATCAATCTCTTTGCTTAGTTGTGGTCCATACGTCCTGGAAACACAGACAGGTGGTTTAGTTACTCAAAAAGCCCACAGTCATTGGTAACTTTAGGCCATTTCTCTACTAATAAACGTTTCCAAGATGCTACAGAAAATTATTTATGGGCAGCCTGCTCACTCAGTGTTTGGAAATGCATGATCTACTTTGAGGCACACAGTTGAGATTTAGATCAAGCCATAGTACAGAATCAGCTCTCCTAGAGATATCTGAATTTACCAATTTGAATTTGGATCAAAGATACTATCCAGATCTGTCTTTAATAGATCTTTCAGCAGCTTTTGATTCCGTGTCTAACTCCATTTTATTGAAGCATCTGACCAAAAGAGGAATATGTGCCCTGGCCTTGCTCTGGCTTAGGTCTTTTTTATTGTACCGCTGCCAGACTATTCATCTGCCAATTTTGTCATCATTGGCCAAACCATTGAGGCACACTGTCCCACAGGCACTGCCCTTAGACTGACGTCACATAACATCTAAATAGCTCTACTTGCAGTTATTATCCAGTCATTTGGTCTTAATGTAGTGTTCTACGCAGATGATATTCAGCTCATGTTTTCCTTTCAAAAGATCAAGGGTGAGCTCCAGGATGCCTTTAAGACCTGGCTCATGGGCCGTTCCCTGAAGCTGGATTCAGATAAAACTAAAATTCTGTTCTTTGAATGTTCTCCATCCATCTGATCCTGTGTTTGGTGGCCAGCCGAATTAGGTGCACCTCCATCCCTGGTAGACTCAGTGAAAAACACTGATATGGATTTATCCTTTCGCCCTCTGGTAATGTCAGTAACTAGTTCTTGTTTTTCCTTCTCGGGTATGTGAAAAAACATTCTCAAAATAGTACCCAGGCACAAAGCTTGTCTGCCAACTTGATCGTAAGCCCCAAATTGTTCAGAAGAAGGTAACCAGAACTTAATCTTTCTTGGCAGCAATCTATCATTTCACATTTAGAAAGAATACAGTGACTCCCAGTGCGCAAGCGAATTCTGTTTAAATGTCTAATGATGTTTAAAGCCTTCCACAAGAAGGGCTTTATCCCTTCAGACCCCTGAGATAATCTCACCAGTTCTTGATACAAATCCCAAAAGTCTAACGCACATGGAAGGGTGGGCGTTCTGTCTCTTTTCCTGCTCCTAAACAGTGGAATAAGCTTTCCTTTTCCATTCATGTTAATTCATCTATATCCTGCTTTAAGAAACACAACCGAAAAACTTGCTATTCCATTCTACCGTGTTAGAATCTACATTCTCACCTATGTTCTATAGCGCCTGGACATCTTTCAGGTAGCTGTGAACCCAACAAACACTTCATTCATTCCTTCAAGTCTTCCCATTTAAAACAATCTACCTTAATCACAGTATTTAAAAAACCTGAGAAAGACCCATGCTGCTGTTCATCCTATCACCCCATATCTTCACTTAACTGTGATACTAAAATGTACATAAAACAAACACAGCAAGGTGGTAGAGAGTGAAATATATCATGATCAACAACAGTGCTTAATTTGACCCATTGGTTGCTGGTGCTCAGCACTGGCACATAATTGTCAACACCAGCGCTTGTGACAGTCTGCCACAAGGTGGCACTGTCAGGCTAACTTAATTATGAACACAGCAACAGTTAATTATGAATTAAATATACATTAAAATGAGTATTACTTGCCACACAAGCCCTTCTTATAGCTTTAGGTGCCTGGAATAGTCAGAATTGTCACACTTGTAGAAGAGTAATGGTTAGTAGTTGTGTTATTACTATCATTGGCAGCATGGCAAGGGCAATGTGTGTTGCAAGCTGCACTGCCCTCCTGACGAGAGCCCTGGCACTTATTTGTTTTACACATTAAGCAATGGTAACAACTTTACTTTTCAAATGCCAACTATTTAAATTGACCCACAGGAGGATCATGAGGTCAATATAGCTACCTCACAAAAAATTCCTCATGAAAACTACTTAGTAAATGCAGATAAGGCATTTGACCATGCGGTCTGAAAATATCTGTGGAAAAAATGGTTTACTTCGAGCTCACTGAAGCATTTATATGAGGGGTATGGACTTTCTGTAAAACTAATGACAATAGGGTGGTGATGTTTACCTACATTTGTTGATATCTGTAGAGGGCATAGGACAGGATGCTCCCTATCGCTCCTACATTTTTACCTAGCCATTGAACCACTACCTTAAAAATCTGCCTAGCTGAGGGTTTTTTCTATTCTCCTACAGAGATCTCCATATGAACTCTAAATTGTAAGTCGATGACAAAATGATCTATGCAGTTAATGATAGAGAGAATGTTGAAAGTTTCAGGGGAACTTTTAACTATTTAGGATCACTTTCATGTTTTGAAGTTAGCATCTCCAAATGTGAAAATATGTAATGGGATTGCCCTTCAGCAATATAGCTAGACATTTCTTCACCATGAAATCTAGGGATTAAAACCACTGCCTCATTAAGGAATTTGATAGGAATGAATTTGGATCCATTTATTTCTAAGACTAAGGGCATAATTACGATGTCAGGCGGATGACACCATAGCACTGTAATTACAATGCGACCACACATGGTTCGAGTGCATACTCCCATTTCACTATGGGAGCTTGTGCTGTGGCCGAAAACCAGCCTTAGCACAAGCTCTCATAGAGAAATTTAAGCATGTGTAAATCCCTGCACCTCCTGGTGCCTGCCACTCTGCTATGTTTCATACAGGTGCCCAATTAAGGCTTAGGTAGCAGCCCGACCTTTCACCTATATTCTCCTGACATTACACTACATAACGGTTCTCAGTATTAACCTTTTACCTAGTTACGGTAATGCCTAAATGACATGGGGTTTTCTCTGAAAACTAGCCTCATTCATTACGCATGAGGATTCATGGAATCACAACAGGACTACCATCTCCTGCGTAATAACTATGTATAAGGGTCATTCCTTCCGTCATTTTAGCCCGACATGACACAGCAAGGTATATTCCCTGGGGGTATCACACTGGATATATAAACGCCATATCTTTGCTGAGGCAAGAGAGGAGAAAAGGACTTCCAAGCTGACACACTGACGCAAGACGCTGAGGCTCCTGCACTCAGACACTCCAGCTCGCAGTGGTCTGACATCCCTTGCAGGGTGTCCATCTTGAGACCAAGACGGGGTCCCACAGTCTCTAACTTCCGGTAGTGGGGTTGACTTTATCCTAGAGGGATTCTTGGCTTTAGACCTGCATCCATGCTAGGTACACTTAGGTACATCTAGTTAGGGTCACATCGTAGGAATATGCATTTACTACTGACATGTATTTTATATACTGGTCTGTATTCATTGTTTTAGCACAATGGTAGGAATCTACCATCCTTTTACTCTGTTATTGCTTCTAATAATTTATATCTGTTTCTGTCTAATGGTTGTTTAGGTACACCTATTTTACACTAGAATGACGCCGGTTCAATAAATGCTTATTGAAAAACGTACCTACCGTTTCTTCTGTGTATCTCCCTGAGACAAAATGAGCATGAGTGACTGAGCGAAAAGTATCGAACTGGGATCAGGGTTGCCATGTTCACTAGTTGCCAAGAACTATTCTCTCCTTGGTCTGAGCGGTTTCTAGTGGCACTGTGAGCTAGCTGGTATACAGGCTAACATACCTGGTGAGGGTGTCTAAAATCAGTCCGGACACCAATCCTACAGTGTATGATTGTCTAAACTCGCAGATCCTATATCGGTTTATAGGAACTACCCAACAATATGGTGCAGGGATTTACAGGTGGCACCATAGGTGGTGAGTGGGTAGTGGCAGATCCCTCTAACCGCTGGCGCATAGCATGTGTTAGACGTGTCCTGCTGTTACTCTTCTTCATTCTTGAATTTATCTTGTGTATTGGTGCTATTTTTTTAATCTATTTTAACTTGCTGGGGGGTGGCTGAGGCGCTGCACCTCCCGATGTTTTTTTTGTGGTGGGGCATTACTCATTTACCTGAGGCCTGGGCTCAATTCTTACTCCTCCCCGCCCGGTCCGACGCAGTGACCCGCACCGTTGCACGGAGGGCGTGGAAGGGAGAGCCAGGCATTTCCGGTGGGCCGGTTAGCGGTCTAGTGGCTAGATCAGCACGGATAAAGCTGCATGCTCAAGCGGACGCACAGCGGGCGCGCCTCAGGCACGCCTAAGGCAAGCCCGCCTGCACCCGTCCGCGGCCGTACGGGGACCCGGGCCAGAACCCCAGATCGCCCGGCTGTAAGAAGGCATTTCAGCTCGCTAGAACTGCACACCATGTGCCCACCAATAGCCAGTCTGTGTAGACATAGTATAATGGGAACCAGTCACGACAGGGGCTGCAGCCACTGCTCATTCAAGTACAATACCGGGAGAGTGGTTTGCTGAATTGTAGATCTCTCAGCAAACATACATTGGAGATCTTCGACCTGCTCTCTGATGGAAAGTTTGATTTATTGTTCTTTACTGAGACATGGCTAGACTCCGATTCCGAACCAGAAATCCTGGAGGCATTACCTGATGGTTATGCAATTACCAAGATTGATAGGGCTACAGGTAGAGGAGGAGGGATAGCAATTGTTTTTAAACACCCCCTATATTGTTCCCTGGAACCCATCACTACTGCCGATAGTGAAGTGGACTCCTTCACGATTAAGGTAAATCTTAACCTTGCTGTGAAGGGGCTCTTTGTCTATAGACAACCTGGCCCTCAAACACGGTTTTCGTCCAGCATGCTTGAGGGTCTTACGCACCTGGCCGTACATCATGATAAACTTTTCGTGCTGGGCGATCTAAACCTTCATTTTGACGATGCCTCGGATAGGGGGGCGGTCGGTTTATGCCAGGATCTGCTGATGCTCCACCTAAGCTTGAAATCTCATGCCCGACTCATCAGCATAGCCACTTACTCGACCCCGTGTTTGCTAACTGGGTTGATATGGGAGTAAACTCTCCCCTCCCAGTACCATGGTCAGATCACTTTTTGGTCCCCTTTGGGATAAGGATTCTAGGGCATTGAGTCCTGGAAAAATCCTTATTGAACCGTCCCCACAGGAAATGGGTGGGCTTCTCACGGGACAAATTTAACAGGGCTCTGGCCCTGGATTGGCCTCCTGGGGGGCACAGACATCAAAAACACATGCTTTAATTTAGAGAGGCGTATTACGATGCGCTGGATAGCACGGCCCCGTTATTATCAAAAAAGATCCTGAGCAGAGCTCATAAATCTGCATCATGGTATAATAGTACACTGCGTCTGGCCAAAGCTGAGTGTAAACGTCTGGAGAGGCGATGGAGAAAGGGTTTTCTAACCCAGGATAGGATGGAGTACATGGAAATTCGAAAAAAATATTATGGGCTTATTAGAAGGGCTAAGGCCACATACTATCAGGATAGAATTGGGGCAGCGGAAAACTCCACAAAAGAATTATTTAAGATCTATAAGGAGATCTTCTCGTTAGTGTCTACGGCCGCACCAATTGCTGGTTCAGTTGAGTCCTGCAACCGAGTTGCGGATTTCTTTTCATAGAAAGTGGAGAAAATCTACTCCACTTTTCCAGTGGCTGTGAAGAAAAGACATGAGTTTGTGGAACAGGTTGGAGGGGTTAGGAACAGCATTAGGATGGATAGTATAGTCGTTCTCCCCCCCTCCCCGAGGTACTCACTAGAATCTGCCATGTGTGAAGTCAGGCTCACCTAGAGATCCTGCCTCACTCAAAATGCTGGGTGAGAGCATTACCATCCTTGAGCCCTTGATTGGCCTCTTTTGGAGGTATCCTTCAGAACGCACACAGTGCCAGGTAGCTGGAAGAATGCAATTGTTCTTTCTCTACCGAAGAAACCGAATTTCAGCCCTGATAAGTTTGACAACTTATGACCTATCTCGCTGCTTCCTTTTCTGGCTAAAGTGGCAGAGAAGGTAGTTAACCAACAACTGATGGCACATGTTGAGAAATCCAGCCTTCTGCACTCCTCTCAATCTGGCTTTCGTGCATTACACTCGACAGAATCCTCTCTACTCCTTGCCATGGAAACCATCAGACAAGTAGTAGATGCTGGACAAACAATGGCCCTGATCCTTTTGGACCTGAGTGCCGCCTTTGACACTGTAGTTCACTACACCTTGCTGCAGTGTCTGAATAAGACCTAAAGGCCCGGCTCTAAAGTGGATGCAATCCTTCCTGGCAGAACGTAGCTTCCAGGTTAGGCAGGACATTCACTATTCCAAAACCATCAAACTGGGACAGGGTGTGCCACAGGGATTTGCCTTGAGCCCGACCCTGTTTAATCTATATGTAACTCCTTTGGTGGAGCTAGTGGAGGGCTTCGGGATTAAGGTTGTTTCGTACGCTGATGACACTCAACTGGTGGTCTCCCTATCACAGGCACCGGATCTGGTAGCTTCCAATTTCATGGCATGCTTGCAGGAGCTTTCCTCCTGGATGGCTAACAACTGCCTGAAACTTAATGGAAATAAAACCAAGGTGCTCGTGGTGGGGGGTGCTCCATCAGTATGGTCGTCGGCGTGATGGCCCTCGAGTCTGGGTTCCACTCCTATGCCGTGCTCTCAGGTAAAGAACCTGGGTGTATGGTTGGACTCTGATCTCTCTTATGAACATCAAACCAGGCGTGTAGTGGGTACATGTTTTGGAGTCCTTAAGGGCCTGTGGAAAACCCTGGACCAACTCCCTATTGATGGCAAGAAGACCATGGTGCACGCCCTTATGACATCAGACCTAGATTATGGCAACATACTTTATCTGGGTGCCACTGTTAAATGTATGAATAGACTTCAGGTTCTGCAGAATGCAGCAGCACAACTAGTCCTTAAGCAACCTAGGAGGACTGCCTCCAAAAGAGCTCTGACATCCCTGCACTGGCTCCCAGTCAGGAAAAGAGTGCTGTTTAAGGCACTCTATACATGCCATCGCATCACCCAGGGTATTTGCCCCTCCTATCTGAGGAATCTACTTACACGATATGTGCCCACACGGCTCCTTAGTTCGAGTGGGACTGGTCTGTTACTTGTACCTAAGGTCAGGAAGGCCAGGATGGGTGGCAGGTCCTTTCGGCTCTTGGCGGCACAGAATTGGAATAAACTTCCCCTGAGCCTCCGGATGGAGTCATCAGAGGTGAAACTTAGGAAAGATCTTAAAACCAACTTGTTTTCATGTCAATAGTGATTTCCCGACCAGGCCGGTGTTTCCTGGTTCTGCTCTTCCTCTCACCATAGCGCGGGTACACACCGGTGGGTGTAACCAGGAGCTTTATAAACTCATTTATTATTAATATTAGATGCTCCCAAAGGGAGGGCCGGGTGGGGAGGGGCCCTGGTAGCGGCCCTAACGGCAAGGGCGGTCAACCTCAAATCTGAGGTACTGGGTTACAGTCTCGGCAATAACTCTGAACATCCTGTGATTCTGGGCAAATTACTTAATCTCCCCGGCCCTAACAAACATTTATGTGTCCTGATGTAATGCAACTGGTGCTCATGTAGAGCGCTCTGATACCCGATACCTTCGTGTCAAGTTCCTGCTATATAAAACTCTGTAAAAAAAAAAAACTTTCAACAGCAAATCCATGTCAGAAAGGCCGACATGGTTTGGCTCGCGGAAAGGGCCATCATAATCCCGAAAGCGGAAACTCCTTCCTCACAGGATTATGCGGCCCTTCGACTGGCAAACAGGCTCCTTGAGCCAGTCAGAAGTCAGCCGGATTGACCGGCTGATTTGAATTTCGACAGCCGTAATTGCAATACGGTGGTCAGAAGTTAAACCAAGGATGTCGGTCGTAAAATTTCCAACATACTAATTAGCCCCAATGTAAATATTTATGAGATTGAGCTCTCAACTTCTTACTCTGATGAGTAGAACCAATAAGGCAAAGTTTTTATTCTACCAAAGTTGAATTTTCTTCCTTAGACCATGCCAACATATATTGTTTCTACATTTTTTGATAGGTTGCAGTCTGAAATCTCTGGGGGGCATATTATCAAGCACTACATAAAAATTATCGCTGCTTTAGCGGCAGAAAACAGCCGTTAAAGCGGCGCTAATGGGCTTGATAATATGCCCTTGAAAATACCAAAAGAAGCCCATGTTGACACCAGAACATGGGTTTCTATTGGAATTCTCAAGGGTCTATTATCAAGCCCATTATCGCCATTTTAGCGGTAGTTTTCTGCCGCTAAAGCGGCGATAATTTTAACGTTGTTTCTTGATAATATGCCCCTAGTTTTATCTGAGCTGCAAAATCTCCCAACCTTGCATGAAAAATTTCTCTGATCAAATGTTGATTGGTTCTTTCCAATATGAATCTATACTTTTGGACATCACAATTAAAACATTTGAGGCCATTTCTCTCTGGCGAATTTCAAAATGAAATGTTAAGCACTATTATTAGAGTAATTGCAACTCTCATTCAGGCGTTTGGCTTTTCTATATAGATTCTCAGATACCCAATTCTACAGAAAAATAAATTAAACATTTTGAAAGGTTGGACTTTTTTCTTGCGAGTGATAATAAGAAAGTTTAGGATCCCTGAATGTTCCAAATGGCATCCTTCAGGGGGCTCAGATCTACCTGATTCTCATAGACGGCCCTATTGAATATTCCATTACTTTCAGGTGAGTTTACTTTAAGGCGATTCTGGATTTTTATTCAGAAGAGTCTGTTGATTACAAATGATTTTCCCCAAGTAGGTGTTAAGGGTATTGCCACTCTGAAAATAATGTAATTTAAATGAGTTTAAGGAAAGTTGGACAAGATGTAATGGGGTAGAAATCGTTCTTCGCTAGAGGAATAACTACTCAAGGCCATAAGAGATATTGGATCGCAGTCCTCTTTATATGCCATCCTTCTTGAGGCAAATGATTCTAAATAAACTATGCAAGCAAAGTGATAGAAAGAATTTAGCTTCCTCGTTGAAGATAAATATTGGTTAAAATTCATTTCGTGTTTACATATAGAACTCAAACATGCATGTTATAAGAAATATCATTATTTTATCCTATTCTAACTTGATTTCTCTTCTTTCTAACATTACGGGCCAAATGAAACATGGTCTCCTACATGTCTCTTATCAATCAATCAAAATTGGCATTTGTAAGGCGCACTCCATACCCGCGAGGGTCTCAAGGTGCTGGGGGGGGGAGCTGCTACTGTTCGAAGAGCCAGGTCTTGAACAGTCTTCTGAAGGTCAGAAGGTCTTTGGTATGCCACAGGTGAATTGGGAGGGAGTTCCATGTAGGGGCAGCGAGGTGGGAGAATGATATGCCGCCACGGGTCATTTTTCGGATGCCCGGGACGGTGGCGAGGGTGCGGTCTGCAGAGCGGAGCTGGCGGGTCGGGCTGTAGAGGCTGAGTTGGCTGTTGAGGTACGTTGGTCCGGTGTTGTGGAGTACCTTGTCTGCGTGGGTGAGAAGTTTGAAGGTTATCCTCTTGTTGACAGGGAGCCAGTGCAGGTTTCTCAGGTGGGGTGTGATGTGGCTGTGGCAAGGGATGTCCAGGATCAGGGGCGAGAAGGCGTTTTGGATGTGTTGTAGCCGTTTCAGGAGTTTGGCTGGGGTTTCTGCGTAGAGTGAATTTTCGGAGTCCAGTCTACTGCTGACGAGGGCCTGGGTGACGGTCCTTCTTGTTTCGGTGGGGATCCACTTGAAGATCCTGCAAAGCATGTGGAGGGTGTTGAAGCAGAAGGAGTAGACGGCGTTGACCTGTTTCGTTATGGAGAGGGTAGAGCCAAACCCTGCTCACCCATATGCTGGTATCTTGTGACAATCTGTCATGATTCTGGGGTAAGGTGACTGATACTTTAGGTGTGTTGCTTGTCCAGAATATCAATGTAAGTTCCAAGTTTGGTTCTGATTGCTGAGGTTGGAGACATTCTAAATCCAAAAATCGAATACCAGCACCTTTTCCCCACCTATGAGGGGGGAAATATATACATACACATTTAATCACATGCTAGTTGAGCATGGTTGCCTAGAGGCATCTGTGGCAAAGACACACCCTGATCAAACGTTTATGGTATCTTTCTGATATGAAGCTCTTTCAACTAAATCATATGCGGCCAATTTCAGGATGAAAAATTTTGCACTGTTAATAGAGTCATTGAATAATGACAAAGGACTATGATGCCAATTGAAGGATGTCTTGGCACAAGTGTGTAAGCCTTCTTCTAAGTATGCGTTTGTTGAGTTAGTCATAGGTAGTGGTGATGTTAGTGGATCACTTGATCTGACAGTGGTTCAAAAAAAACTCAAGAATTAGTAGTCCTGGGTAAGTTTGATCTTGGAGACCCTGCAGTTAGGATGTATAAGGGGGCCCATAATGCATGCTTGTATTGGGGAAGGTCAGGTAATTTATTTAAATTTTGCAGAAGTAAACTTTGGACCTTTAAATGTCAAGCATCAGTAACTTTGCCTATCCATAGAGTGAAAACTAGATACCTTAATAATGAACTACGCTACCTTTTCAAGTGATACCTTAAATCAGTAGCCAGATAGATAGTGAGTACTGTGCAGTCAGCCTTGACCCATATGATAGTTCTGATGAAGATGATTTTGTCAGAGGGTTTGGAGAAGGCGATTCCATAGCTTATAGATTATGGAGTCGCCAGCACATATATTGATATTATGTTTGCTCAATGTTTGCAATTCCAGTATTGAAGAAATGTTTTCCTGAGAAGCATAAGGCAAATGGGGGTTCTATTGTACCATCAAGTCCTCTGAGGTTTCAGACATATGATTTCTGTGGATTATTTTGGTAATCATTACAAAAATATTCACTTTCATTTGATAGCTGCTCTTCAAATTAGGGTAACTTTGTGAATACCCTGACTAACTTTACATACTCTTTGTATTTATTGAATCACAAGGACAGCTCAACTGTTGCAGATTATTGTCAGACTAGTTTTATGATCCAAATTCAGTCCAAAGATAATCATCCTTCTAAAACGATAGCAGGAATGGGCATTTCACCAGGTACTGTTTGTGCCATCTCGGTGCCCCTGCTATGGAGAATTAGGCAATGCATTTGATGAGAAAAAATCAAACGTCTTAACTTTTCACAGAATTTAAGACTGTTAGATCAGTTTGGGACCTGATGTACCAAGATCTTATAATCAAACGTTTGCACTCATTGAAGGAGAAATAGAAAATCTCAGATGCTAGTTAAATGGAAATTTGGCTAATGGGTTTATTAGATCCTCATAGTCTCCTGCTTCTTTTGAATTATTTTCCGGTCCTAAAAAAGGGATGAGCTGATAATGTCTACAGACCAAAGAGTCCTAAGTAGAATCGCAATAAAGAATTTGCCACTAATATCTATTCTATTAGATCAGATTTGAAATGAAAGGATATTCGCAATGGTGCATCTCAAGGAAGTTTACTATTGAGAGTTGAAGAGGATGATGAATAGAGAATTGCATCCACTACTAGGTTTGGGTTGATCAAATACCAGATCATGTCTTTCAGGCTCTGCAATGGCCCCACAGTCTTTCAATATTTTATTAATGAGATACTGAAAGGATTTTTGGATGTGTTCTGTATTGTCCTTTTAACCCCTTCAATGCTCATGACGAGCTCAGCTTGTCATGAGGCACGGTTGAGCTGTGCTCATGACGAGCTGAGCTCGTCATGAACACACCCATTAACATTATCGCCCAGCACAGGAGGAAAATCTCTCAAGCAGCCAAGGTGTTAAATAATAGTTTGATGCATTCACATTCCTTGGACATCCACGAGTTATGTGCTAAGGCAATTTTATAGTGCTTGAGATATGCTCATGTTTAGGTTAAGATAACTTTTTCACACTAGTGATCTAGAATTTTTGGAGTAATTATTCCTGAGAGAATTAAGATGCATGACAAGAAAGTGTCAGGAATTGTGCAGTGAGCCTCACCAACTCCAGGTAAAGCTATTTAAAGTTTTTAGGGCTTTGCTAATTACTATTGGAGGTTCATTCATCAATTGTCTGAAAAGATAAGCCCTCTTATCAAGATAGTACGAAAGGAAACAGTTTATGTTTGGTAGTAGAAGCAGATATGCCTTCTACTTTTGGACTGAATATTTTGCTGCATGTCCAGTTTTTTTTTTAATTTCAAGTGCTTTATTCGGTTTCCATTGTGAGAAACCATAAAAGTTACATGTTATAAAATACAACACAAACACAAAATGTAAACACAGGATATACATATCTTGGATAAAAAACAGTAGTCGTGAGTTAATATTGATGTTAATATGAAACAGAGGGGGCAATAAATGGCCTATGAAAAACCATAAATACTCCATAACCGTTTTAAACCGTTTAAAAATCTAGGCTTTTTCTATATTTCATTGCACATTTCAAAAATCCGGCCAATAAAGGGATGCAATCTGGTTTTAATAATTGCAGATAAAAAAAAAACGGGACGTACTTGCACAAAATGTAACCTTTTTAAAATGGGTTTTAAATAAAAAGTCCTGGGCATTTCATAGTATTTACAAAAGAACATAAAGTGAAGCAGGTCCTGAGGAGACTTATTGTCGCAGCCACAGGGTGCTAACACTTTCCCTTTGTGACTGTCCCTTGGCACAGCTAATAAAAAATGAAAAAGATTTAATCTGAACCTGGTTCATAAAAATCGCTCGTATGCTGATAATGGCCATGATAAATATAATTCCAGACCTAGGGAGGTTTTTAGCATCAGGTGTGACCTCACACTAGGCTTCAGCAATTCCTTCTCCTCTCTTTCCAATTTTTTTATTTGAGTGAAGGAATACTTTACGAGCGCTATATCCTTTCTGGTGATACATTCAGGTTTTAAGAACAGATCCGGGCGTCCCACCTCGCTAAAACTTGTTTTTAGATATTTAAACCAGGGGATATTGATCATATGATCTAAACTCAAAACCTCTTTTAGGAGATCATGTGTAAGACCTAAATGCTTGTTGAGCCAGCATTGTAACCAGAAGGTAAGGGGATGTAAGGCCAAGGTGTCACTTATATGAGGCGTACCTGTTTCTTCATGTACTGACAGGTTCGCTGTCCCCTTTGGAACGCTCAGTAATTGTTTGAGGAAAATATTTTCTGTCACCTGGAGGCCATCAAGGCCAGAATATCCCCATTTGTCGCTCCCATTACTGGCTATCGATATGCATTTAGCTCGGTAAATTTTTAAAATCGCTGCAACTGGTCGCTTACCCAGTTTAGCTGCAAAACCAAATAACGCTGCATTTGCCCTGGTGACCTCACCCCTTTTTTTATTTAAAAGAGCAGCCCAGTTGAGCCAGTGGTCAAGCAGGACTCCCAGGAAGGAAAAAGTTGTACAATTTGGGACCCTGTCTCCATTCACCGCAAAAGGGTACTGTTTTTTAGAGTGCTGCCCCACCTCCATCACGTAAGACTTAGTATTATTTATGGACAGATCTCGTTTGGCCATAAAATCGTGAAATCCATCAAGTAGGGTTTGTAGCCCTTTTGGGGTGCGGGCCAAGAGGACTGTGTCATCCGCATAAAGCAGGACGGGCAGCCTCGCCGTCCCACATAGGAGTAGTCAGCCCTTGTGTCGAGCAATGAAACTTCCAGATCGTTAATATAAAGATTAAAAAGGAAGTGGGCAAGTATGCACCCCTGCCGAACCCCCCTTTCAATGTCAAGATTCCTTGATACCTTCAAATTACAAGTGTATCTTATGTTGGCCTTGGTGTCTCTATGAAGATCCCTCAGGAAGTCCACCAAATTTCGCTCCACTCCCATGGCCTCCATGGACTGCCACAATTTTTCCCGATTGACACAATCGAAGGCAGATGAAAGGTCCATGAAGGCCATGTAGATGGTCCCGGAGCGGGCGTTAGTGTACTTTCCTAGAATCAAATAAAGGTTGCGGCACTGAGCCATGATCGAGTGCCCTGGGCGGAACCAATATTGGATATCTGAGATGATCTTATTCTCCTCCGCCCAGGTAAACAACCTCTTTAAAATGACTCCTCAAGTGACCTTTACAACAGAGTTGATCAAGGAGATTGGCCTATAGTTCTTCGTACAATTATAATCCCCCATTATCTGAACGGGTACGAATGTTGAGACTCCCCAGGATGCTGGGCATCCTTCCTTAGACACTGCATTACCCACTGCAGTCAGAATCCGAGCCCAGAAGGAGGGGTTTAATTTAAAAAGGCCCGGAGGAACACCATCCGGGCCTGGAGCCTTTTTATTTGTAAGTTTGTTAATGCCCTCCTCAATTTCGTCAACTAAAAACACCACTACTTCCCTATCCCTAGATTTTATCGGGATGGTCTATCGATATAGACGTATTTTTGAATATATTAACACCGTGGGACACCCATTCATCCTCTGTTATGTTGGAGCACACTTCTCTGACCCCTTCCGCTAAAAAAGGTGACCGGTTAATGGTACTCCAAAATCTCGAGCCTCTTGCTAGAGTCATGGGATCTAAAAGCTCCCTCCATAATGCTTCTTTAATTTCAGCCTTACGGTTGGCCGGAGCAGTTTTATAGTTTTTCCGGAGGGTGCAAATCTGGGATCTATCCCTTGGTTTTAATTTCAAGCCAGCCTTAAGTTTTCTTGCAGCCATAGAGCATGAGCGACAGGACCATTTAGGTTCACTAGATTTACTAATTCTCCCTCGGGCAAGTAACATGCTTACAACTTTTGATGCAATCCCCTCATAAGATTCTAGGATTCCTGTTGCTAGTGATTCATCATTAAGACAGCAAGAAAATAGTCTCGCAGGCGACCTTAAGTGTGTCATGAAAGAGGGACAGAATTACTTGGCTCCATTTAATCCGCCTCCCTCCGTCAACAGGTTGCATATTATTATTACCTTCTGCACTAACCTTTTTCTTCATGATACTCCCTCTTAGAGTCACACAGACAGGATTATGATAACTATGTGCGCTCGGGATTATAGAAAATCCCTAAAGGAGAGGTAAAATTGTTCTGGTTAGAAGAACTCTGATCTATAAAGGACCCGATGCCTCTGCCCTTAAATGTGGGTTCTCTTTGTTTACTTAATGGAGGGGCAAAACTCAGTGCAGAGGATAAGTCTGGCTCATCAAGCAAATCATTGAGGGCATTACCTTGTTTGGTATGCTCAAAGTGAAGTCCCGAAATCAATGGGCAACCCACTGTCTCTAAGGGATTCGACTTAGAGTCACCCCATGGGTGTACATTAAAGTCTCATACGATAAGTAAGTTCTTTGTGTTAGGACCACAGCCTAGCTTTACAAAGTTTTTCAGATCAGAGATCCCACACCCTTCTTCTTTGTTGATAGAGTTATAAAAATGTATCACCTGGAGGGTGCTGTTCTTTTGACCCAACAAAATGGCCTGTATATTTCTATTATCTAGGGGGATGGTCCTGATACTACATCTTAGAGCTAAAGACACAAAAATGGCTAAACCTCCGATCGCTCTACCACTAGTTGCTCTAATCGCTGGGACAAAAAAAGCTCTATACCCCTCCAGCGCTATGTTACAACTCACAAGCCACGTTTCTTGTAGGCAGATTAACGAATAATTACTGACAAACTGCACCCATAGGGGGTCTGTAACCTTTCCTGCCAGTCCCGCAATGTTCCATGAGAGAACATTGTGATCTTGAAGCTTCTCCATGGAAACCAGGGGAGCCTCTCTTAGGGGGACAGATGGGATTACTACATAGTGGTTAGCCTTCCGGACTCCTTCAACTGGGATGACAGTAGAATTAACTAGTTTGGCCACCACGGGTACAGGCTCATGCGCTAATCTCTCTGCTGGGAGAATAATTATTTTAGGTGGAGTGTTACTAGTAGATTTGTTGGAGATAGGACGGTTCCCACACAGTCAGTCGCAATCATTAAGACCAGAAAGAACTGCGTATCGGTTTGGTCCCGCTAGGGCAGGGGAAAACCCATATCCACCCCAGGTGGGTGCCCTTAATGAACTCAGCATTAGTGGGCCCATTCCCTGTTGTACCCTAATATAAGAAGTCCTATCGTAGTGTACCCTATTTCGAATATCTGGTTGGGCTCTGTTTGTTAACCTATAAAAGAAACCTAATTGCAAATCTCAATGCCTTGGCCAGTGTACCCCCCTGCATACTCCACATCCCTAAAAATCCTTTCTGCTATTGTCGCCGTTTCTGGTTTTGCATGAGCTGCCTAACCAGGACGCCCGGTGACCCATAATAACGTGGTGTCCAGCTCTATGTCCCTCCCTGGTTTTACAATGCAACCAGTGCATGACCTTGTTTTTCAGTTGGCTATGATCCTCTGTGGTTCCTTCGGGAAGGGGTGGTACGTTACTCAGTACTACCACCAGAGGTGTTGCTTCCCGTGGTAAATCAATAACAGGGCAATTAACCACATTTCTGCTAATTTCATCTATCTTTCCTTTACCCTCAACCTGTGTGGTTGTTGGCATGTTATGTTTTAGATGCTTGTTGTTATTGGCCACAACGTCTGTATTAACTATGGCCCCCAGTATGTTAGTTCTACCTTCCTCTGTTCCACTCCTCATGTTGATGGTGTTCCTACTTCCAGCATCTATTAAGGTTGAGACGAACTGGATGATAAAGGTAAGTTTAAAGTCTGTTTGCTATTTTCTGAGGTTACCTGTTGTAACTTTCCCATATTCTGGTTTATTACCTTCAGTCTCTCTATAAGTGGAAGAATGAGAGATTTTAACAGATGTTCTACTTGTACTGTGAGCCCTACGGCATAGCAGGGGACTGGGGTGGCGTGTATAAAAGGCTGATGGGTAACGTTAGATGCGGTTTTTGGCAATTCTTTTTTTTGGACGATGGGTGCGTTAACAGGTGTTATATCTTTGAGAGGAACTAATTTTACTGATTTGTTTTATTATCTTGAGGACTTTTGGTTTTCTACCCATTTGTCGACTCCCACACCTTTTCCTTTTCCCCAATTATTTTAAACAAAAAGCTGTAGATTTCGGGGTATCGGCAACAGTCGCCTTCTTTGTGGATATTGCGATTGGGCAAAATTCTTCAGGCGATGAGATACTATCCATTGAGGTGTTCGTGGAGGAGTTAGTGTTATGCTCCACGAGTCCTGTACTTATTCTACTCGGGTTAATCCCGCTTGTTCTCATAAGGGTAGGTTTTTCTGGCGTGATAGCATTCATAATTTTACCCAAGGATAACCGTTTTGTGCTCGAGAGTTCCAAAGATAACTGCTTCTCTGTTAAAGCTATTTCGCGCTCTAAAACAACTGCTGCTTGGGTAATAAAATTGTCTAATGTCCCTGACACGCTGCCCCCTGTAGAGTTTTGCGCCATCTTTCTCCCCTTCCCACATAACAGGGCCATGCTCAACAATTCAGATCTTACTTAGTTGGGAGAGGGCAAGCACTGATACCGACAAAAGGGGTGCAGCATACAATGTTTTCAATCCCAGTCAAATGGGAGTGTACTTGCCTAAATAAACATCACATTAGAGGGGTGGCCCAGCCCGGCCTCCTCCGGCCTGTGACGGCCTAGGATGGTCCTGCCCTTGTCCCGGGATTCTCCCAGGACGCTCCTGCGCAGCATGAACCTGGATCCGTTATATATCACGTGCAGCGACCTGTTTGCCGAGGCTGGCAGCCGAACGCGGGACCAGGTGTTGTGGGTCAAGCAGGGACTCCTGATACTTCGAGTCCCTGCTAGCGTTCGGCGCAGAATCTCCTTCTTGTCCCACTCACCCTCAGAGCACAGTCAGCAACGGAAGACCAGGTAGAAACACTCTCCCTGTTATAACAGTGAAGCGGCACCCGCGAAGCGGCACCCGCGAAGTGCGGCGAGATGTGGGCTTAGGACAACTTCACCACAGCGTCCTCGGGCTTAGAACAGCTTCTCCACAGCGGGTGCATACAGCAAGGGCTCCTTTCCTGACATCAACACGGCTCCCACACAACGGGTGCAGCAGGGAGAATTAATGCGTGCAGCGACCTGTGGGCGGAGCTGGCAGCCAAACGCAGGACCAGGTGTTGTGGGTCAAGCAGGGACTCCTGGTACTTCGAGTCCCTGCTAGCGTTCGGTGCAAAATCTCCTTCTTGTCCCACTCGCCCTCAGAGCACAGTCAGCAACGGAAGACCAGGTAGAAACACTCTCCTTGTTATATCAAAGAAGCGGCACCGACGAAGCGGGTGCAGTGCGATGTGGGCTCAGGACAACTTCACCACAACTTCCTCGGGCTTAGAACAGCTTCTCCACAGCGGGTGCATACAGCAAGGGCTCCTCTCCTGACAGCAACATGTCCAGTTTAATTTGGAAAATTGCTCATGTAAAATATATTTCTAATGCTTAAATTGGTGACTCCTGTCGTGCTATGGGAGGCATATTGTTGACTGAGAAATCATCCAAACAGTGGACAGGCGCTCCTAGTAGCTTACATTTCTTGTGCTTGTTTCCAGTCCAGGGAGGACATGGCCTGGCAGTTCAGGCTGGACTGTTCCCATGGGGCGCAGGGCCAAGATTTATTTGCATATGACTGGGTTTAAACTGGGATGGCATGGGGAGCAAAAAATTTATTTAAGCTCAGATCTCTGTAGTGGGGTGAATATTTGACATTGTTCAACATTCTGTTGTTCTTTTTGCATCAAATATAGTTCCGCTCCTCCAGGAAGTAATTCCACCCAATTTCCCAGTGGACATAAACTACTCTGTCGGCCAGCGTTCAACGGAATGGCCAGGTCCTGTGCCTGGGTTCCGTCTATAAGTCGACCAAGGTCAGGTGCGCACTGTCACTTTCAAGCCACTCTACTGGTAATAGTCCTTCTGTAGGTTGACTTATGGAAACCTTGTGAAGACTTTTACTTCCTCTACAGAGCCAAGTTTGAAAATATTCTCTGTGCCATGCTAGGGCTATTGCAGACCCCAGGGAGGTACATCCGAAGATCTCACTAAACCATCAAATCAGTAGTAGTGAAAGACAGTAAGCTTAAAGGGCAGGGTTGTAAAAAGGGCAAACTTAAGAATTTTTTGATCATGCATACAAGCCCCAATCCCTATCACAAAAGGAGTTCAGTAAGTTGCTCATGGCTGTTGGTGAAAGATAGACATAGGTTGCTCTGTTGATTGTAGCATAAATCCCTAAACATCTGTAGACATCACAGAACCATTATTGTTTAGTCTAAGGTGACGGAATGCCACTTGGCCCTTGAAGAAGTTGAACATTGAAGGTTTGTGTTTGACTAAGTTTGTTAATTTAAATTAACCAGTCACATCTCTCTACCAGTTTTAAATGGTCATGCACAATCATCCACAGACTCAAGAAAGAGCTAGCAATCTGTCAATATTTTCCGTGTTCAGGCCAGGTGAGGTTTCCATTGCTGAGTCAAATTAGGCCTTCACTTCTGGTGGGGTCTTTTTTATCAATTCCTTTAAATTTCAGCTTTGCAGCCATAGCATTCACAACCCAAAGACTTGGGTTTACTTCAAGCTGCTTAGTGGGTCATGTGAAAAACGCAACCCAATTGGTATTCGACATTGTTTATAGTCAGAAATTTGATAATACCTTGTATCATGTTTGAACAGCTGACTTTTGTTATTGAATAGTGAAAACGTTCCTGGCAAATCCTTTTGCTTTGGTTCACTTGCACCAGTCCAATAATGTTACCTTCAGTGGCTCAGAATGAATGCCCTTAGTCATGCCTCTTAATCCCTTCGGTACGGGGCGTATTTTCCGCCTGTGCTGACTCCGCCTTGCGCGGGCGGAGTCATGACGGAACGGTTCCGTCATCAGCACAGCTCAACCGATGCTGATGACGGAACCGTTCTGTCATCAGCATGGAAGGGGTTAATCATGGCCCCAATTCTGAAAATCAACAAATAAGAACCGGAGCCCTACTCCATTATTCGTAACTGAAGTATTCAGGGAGCCTGCTTTGAATACTTTAATTGATTCAAAGTAAATGCCTGATTAAAAATTTGGTAGGCAGTCCACTCTCTGCTAGAGTAACAGATCAAATTACTCCATTGCCATGATAGATGTGCCGGGTCCAAATTTAGACATGTCCACTGACTTTCTAGCATTGGTGGAAACTGCTATCATCATAGCTCCTGTCAATGCATTGCAACTTTCCAATACAGCGCCATCAAAATAATGGAACTGTACGGTAAACTTACAAGGTTTTTTTATTTTCAAACAGTAAACTCCAAAGCAGGATTTTCTTTTGGGAGAAAAAAAAACTATGCCCCTTGATGAAACTGGGGTTTCTGGTTGTCAGAGTATGCATCCTGTCCAAGCGGGAACTACCACTCAAGTCAGTGTAAGCTAATTGCACACTTAAAGATAACCTGTGCTCTACATCTGGTAGCTTGGCATAGAGCAGTCAGACATCTTAAGGGGCAATATATAAAGTATTTGTGCAACACACACAGTATTGCAATGAAAACACCACAAACATAATCCACAAAGAGTTAGAAGAATAGATAATGTTTGTTTGAGTGAAGCAAGACCAAAATGACAAAAATCCAATAAGTAGAACCAGAGTTATGAACTTTAATAAATAAATCAACAAGTAGTGCATAGATGCAAGTAGCACTTAGGGATTACTTGAGGTAGCGCTGGACGGAGGTCAATCCAAGGTTCAGGCTGACCATGATGAAGAGCAGCCCAGGTGCAGGATTCATGCAGGTCCAGCTGAAAAAGTACCTTGGACGAAGCAAGTGTCGAAGACGTGCTGCGTTGGTTATGATCCACACAGGCGATGAAGGCTTCGTGGACCAACCCCTTAATGATGCAGGCACTGCAGTGCCATCAAGTCATGCTGTCCGTTGTCGAGCGACGCAGTCCGTCAAAGTAATGTTATTGATCAGCTCCTGCGTTGCCATCAAAGGTCAATGCGCCGGTTCAGGTCGGTGCAAAGTTGACACTGTGTCATTCTTGATTGTTCTGGGCAGCAGAAATCCCCTTTCAAGAACCCAGGACTGGATTGACACCACATGACAGGGCAGGACTCACAGAAGGCAGTGTTCAGGTGCTGTTGCACGGTTGAACTAAGCCTTTGATGACCCTGAGACTTCAGGACAGGGGACAAGCCAGCAAGCCATCAGAGTCACTCTGGTTCAAGTGAGTTGGGTCCAATCCTTTCAGCGGGCAGCAATCAGCAAGCTGCAGGGCTGCACAGCAAAGAAGAAAAACAGTTCTCCCAGAGCAGCAGCCAAGCAGAGTGGCAAACCTTGTAGCACAGCAGTCTTTACTCCTGTTAGAGTCCTTCACAGTTCCAGTAGTGTAATGTCTTTGTAGGGTCAGAGGCCCAGTACTTATACACAGTTGTGCATTTGAAGTGGGAATGACTTCAAAGCAGACCCTTAAAGTGCACAGGTCCCCCTTTTCTTATCCAGCTCTGACTCCAGACTATCAGCAGGGGGTAATCAGCCTATTGCTTGGGAAACAGGACACCGATTATTCAGGTTTATATTTCAGCTCCATTGTCTCTTCACGCTCAAGAAGAGCTATCAGAATGCAGATGATTGCAGATGTGTTCTCTGTCACACCCACCCTTGCTGTGTTTGTGGCTGTCTAGAGGGAATGCACAACGTGTAGCTGTCACCCACCTCAGATGTGTATTAGAGACAGGCTGCAAGCCACAGTGAGCAGTAAGAACAGAGAATTATCCACTTTTAAAAATAACATTTTTTAAATAGTCATGTTAAATTTAGTTTCACAGGTACAGAGGATTTATCATTACCATTTCAAAGATATGAAAGATGACGCAGCCACTCCTTTGTAATCAGGAATTACATCTTAAATGTGTATTAAGGAATTCCCAATACTAGCCTATGAGAGGAGTGGGCCTCAAAATAGTGAAAAATTAATTTGGGTGTTTGTCACTATAAGGACATGCAAAAAATAAGAGTACATTTCCTACCTTTTATGTACATGACACCCTGCCTTTAGGGCTACCTAGGGTTTACCTTAGGGGTGACATGTGTAATAAAAGGGAAGTTTAAGATGTGGCACACAGTTTTAAAGGCCAAGTTGAAGTGGCAGTAACAGCACACACAGACCTTGTAATGGCAGGCCTGTGACAGATTTGAAAGGCTACTTGTGTGGGTAGCACAGCCAGTGCTACAGGCTCCCTAGTAGCATTTAGGTTACAATCCCAGGGTACATGATATGCCACATTACAAGTGACTTAGAAGTAAAATTAATTTTTCAATTGCGTACACACGAATGTCACCATGTTAAGAGGAGAAGCAGATACACTTTAGCACTGGTCAGCAGTGGCAAAGTGCTCAGAGTCCTAAAGCCAACAAAAAGAAGATCAGAAAAAGAGGAAAAGAAAGGCAAAATGTTTTGAGTGACCCTTCACAGAGGGCCATTTTCCAACACCTCTCTAGTCATTCGAATTTCCTCCCATGGTGAGGGGTGCATTGAGCACTTTTCAATGCCCCTTATTTCAAGGTTTTTCCTGGCGTTGACAGACATTGAAAAATGACTGTTTATCTGTCCATCTAAATTAGGTGGCTTCACATATAGCCAAACCTCCGCTGTCTTCAAACCATAGTCCATTGACTCTAAATCTGACAGGCAAACCATTGTGTCACAACTCCACCATCGTTGCAACAAAGTTCCTTCTCCGACAACATATAAATCATGCCCTAAGTGCATGGAAGCCTGTGAGCACTCAGTCAAAAATATCAATGATGACAGAGGCACATTTATAAAGCGCAATTTGCTGCTCACTCTGCAGTTTATTTTCTGTTGCATTTAGTACTATTTTCTTAGCGCAAAATGCATCCCTGCGTCAATTTTGGAAGCAGGGGTTTCATTTTGAGCTAAGAAATTAGCACTAAATGTAAATTAGGGAAAAATCTTATCCCAAGTGCACATTTAGTGAGCACGAGCCATTATTCGCACTCGCTATTCATATTCTGTTGTATTTGGCACTATTTCTTAGTAGAAAATAAATCCTGCCATGCATTTTGGACGCAAAGGGATATTTACCCTAATAGCGCTAAATGCAGATATTATGCTTCTAGCGTAATTATGCATAATCCAGTAGAATTTGTAGGTAATTCTTTGTGATTATGCTACACAGAAATCTGCGAGTTATGCCCAACCCTAATTGGAACTTTCAATAATGTCTCATCTAGCCCTCCAGAGCCTATCAACCACTCTGGGTTCACACTGTATGGTGCTGGACAAGATGGCCCAACTTCAAGATTGGACATCTCATTCATTATACCATGCATTCCAATGGAAATGAATGGACATTTCTGCTTGCAGTGAGGAGGCTGGCTGGACATGGTTGAATACCAGATGCTGGTGGCTAAAACCGAGGATGAGGGGGTACATGCCCAGAGTGCTTTTTGGAACTGTGTCTGCAGCCCGGAAAGGACCCAGAGATGCCTGGAAGTCCAAGCCAGGCTTCTGGGAGGCTGCAATGGGTTCAAGGGCCCCCTAGTCTGTAAGGTTCTCAGGGCTCTTGCCCCCAGCCTGCAGGCAGAGCATCACAAACTATAGGGGGCTGCACAGAGCATTCAACCTTGCCTGAGGTGGGTAGTACTCGCCAGGCCTACAGCACCCTGTCCTGTGTGCTTGGTGTCACACCATATTGCAACACACGCAGACCAGTACCAGAGGAACACGTCAAGGTTTGGTGTGACACCACAATCCAGCGAATGGATCCCAGGCCCGGGGGAGCTCACCTCAGGCCTACTGAATGATTATGAGTTACGTCAGAGCATTCAACCCTGTCAGTTTTGGGGAATCCTGCCCTGGACTACAGCACCTTGTCATTGGCAATTTGTAACACCCGAGCTGGTGAAACAAGCTAAGGCCCAGGGAAACACACCTCAGGCCTGTTGGAGCTCTAACTGGAGCCTGTCAGAATTTTTCACCCTCCTGAGGTGAGGAACCTTTTCTGAGCCTCTGGTAACACACCTAGGGTACTTTGTGACACCCTGGTCACGTGAATAAAATCCAGGCCCAGGAGGGCACACCTTGCAAATTCTGCAGTTTTAACAGGGACCTGCCAGAGATTTTAATCCAGTTGCAGCTAAAGAGCACTTCCCTGTCACGTGGCATCATGCCCTGGGCAATTTGTGACACATGAGGCCAGCAAATGGGGACCAGGCTCAGGTGGTTGCACACAGAGCTGTTGGAGCCCTGTAGGAACTTCCAACCAAGTCGGAGTTTTGGAACACTCACCAGCCGTGCTGAACCCCATTCTGGGCACTTCATGACACTACAGACTGGCGAATTGAGCTGTCACAGATTTCAGCCCTGTTGGACCCAAGGAACTCTCCCCAGGCATGCAGAACCCTATCTTTGGCATTGTGAGTCTCCATAAGCCTAGGGGAATGCGCCCCGGACCTGCTGAATCTGTGCTTATGACATCTCAGAACTTTCAACAATGATGCAGCTGAACAACCCTCTTCGGCCTGTGGAACCCCATATTGTGTGCTTTGCAACACCATGGACCAGCAAATGAAGCCCAACATCATGGGATTGCTCCCTGAGCCCACTGGAGCTCTGACTGAAACCTGGCAGATCTTTCCACATTGCAGGAGCTGAGGAATGCTCCTTGCGTTTATGAAACTCCGTCCTGGGTATTTTGAGACAAAAGGGACAGGCAAATCATTCCCATAGCCAAGGGAATGCACCCTTGGCTTGCTGGCATTCCTACAGGGACCTGCCCGGTATTTTCACCTCATCCATAGAGGGGGAGCCCTCGCTGGGGCTGTGAAATGTCTCATAGACACTTTGTGACACCACAGGATGTTGTCCAAAGCCTGTGATTAAGAGATATTCACCCTAGGCATGCCTGGATCACAAAGACAGCCTGATCGCACCCTCTTGACTGATAGAGTGATATGATCAGTCTGGAGACCCATTATAACAACCCAGCGGAAGATGACTATGCTTTCTTGTAATTTGCTTACCCATTGTAACAGAGGGTGTTATTTGAGTGAATGTGCCTGACCTCCTGGACCCCTGATAGGGATAGAAGCTTCAAATGACCACTCATCAGAGCAGCTGTTTGCATTCATTTCTTGTGGTGCAGGAGCAACTGGTCAAACGTAAATCTGGGTATCTAGATGTACTATGCATTGTAATGGACGATGATTCTACTTTTTGCTTGTACTGAGGAGGTAGACCAAGCACAGAGGGCCACTAGACTGGTCTCTGCAGTCTGGATATTGGGAGGCACTATAGGTCAGTGACTGGAGTCCAGGACTGGGAGATCACACCACAGGCTAGACGGAACTCTGATCAGGGATCTGGCATAATTACGATGGCATAATTCACATAAATCTGGGAATTTGCCATTACACCTGTTACCCTAAATTTCCAAAATGATGTTATGAAATTGCTTTGCATAATTACATGCTCGAGCTGCTTTTGTTTGGGGTGCTTTGCTTTGGTGTTTTTGCACTTCTTGTTGCTTGAAATGCGTTCTCGCAATAGAAATTGACATGAGGGTGCATTTCACACTCAAATAAGTTTCACAGACCCCTTTAGCTCCAGACCCCCATTCTGTGACGAAGAGGATCAAGGCCCAAGGTTCCACATACTGTCTTCTTGCAGGAGCACTGACCAAGGTGCAGGTCTATTATTTCAACCTTGCCAGAGCATAGGGATTCTTTCTTTACCTGCAGAACCAGGTCCTGGGAACTTTTTGAAACTGCAGACCATTAACTGATCCCAGGACCAAGGGACCAGGCCAGGCCAGAGCTCTGACCAGGGTCCCCACCAAAGCTGTCAGCTCTGACAGAGCAAAAGAGGCTGTCACGTCAGCCCTGTTTGACCCTGTCCTAGACACTTTGTGACACCGCAGACTGACAAATGGAGGGTAGATCCTGAGTCCTGCACCCTTGGCCTGAAGGTCTAGGTATCTGGTCAGGGCTTTCCACCTCATCTGAGGAGCAAAATTCTTTCCAGACTTCCAAAAACACATCCTGGATGGCATGTGACACCAGTGGTCTGTGTTCACGTCCTGGGCAGGGTCCGTGTCTCATGCCTTCCACACCTCTGACAGGGACTGAGCTCACAAGTTCCCACCCTGCCAGAGCAAGGGAGGCATTGTCGTGCCTGTGAGAATCTGTCCTGGCCACTTTGGGGCACCTTAGGATGCTGCCCAAATCCCAAGACTAAAGAGCTGCTCTGTGCAGACCTCTGGAGCTCTCAGTCACTCACCTTTAGAGCAGTTCACCCTGGAGGGAGGGCCTGTCAGTTCCTTAAGGCCTTGTAGAGCCCATAATTGCACCCCTTCAACTGGAAGAAGGATGTAATAGGTTTAGACATCCCACTAAGCTTACCTCTAGCAACCCGGCTCCAAGCACCCTGCTCCTACTATTTATGAGGAAGATCACTAGGTTTCCCTGAAATCTCTGTGCCAACATCAAAGCCTAGCGGTACAAAAGGGGGTGGTGATGGATGGAGCATCTGAACCAATCAAACACTCACACCCAGTCAACAGATCTGGGTTTAATCTATCACCGTTCTTTAGCCCACTCTGCCACCCCAGTTCAGACATTGCCATATGCAAATCAGTCTGACCCTGTGCCTCAGGGGAACAGTCCAGCCCGAACTGCCAAGCCATGCCTTCCCTGGACCGGATTCAAGCTTCCTAGGACCGGTCTCTGGCATTACAGCCGTCTTCAGCCAGGCTTGCTTGAATCCAGTGGCAAAGTGAGCAAGGGACTCACGTCTGAGCATACCCTGCCAACTTATGGCGAACAAAGCGGTACAAAAGGGGGTGGCGATGGACGGAGCATCTGAACTAATCAAACACTCACACTGAGTCAACAGATCTAGGTTTAATCCATCACTGTTCTTTAGCCCACTCTGCCACACGAGTTCAGACATGGCCATATGTAAATCAGCCTAGACATATTTTTGTGCTATGCATTCCAATGAGAGATGAGTGTGACTTTCTCCTTGTGCTTGGGAGTGAGGCTGGGCATACGGCATACCTCCAGCACCCCAGACAAGCGGCTGGTGCAGGGTCCTTGGGGCCAAGTGAAGCTCTGGCTTAGGTGTGGTAAGGCTTTTGTGTCTGTGTGCCTCGAAGTACCTACCAGGCTTCTGGAAGTCTGCTG
Organism: Lissotriton vulgaris; assembly: GCF_964263255.1. NCBI lineage: Eukaryota > Metazoa > Chordata > Amphibia > Caudata > Salamandridae > Lissotriton > Lissotriton vulgaris. The sequence goes on from NC_141685.1 coordinate 1,684,695,119, forward strand.
TGGGTAAAATATTTAGCCCAGGGTGGTAGAGGCAGTCCGAATCCAGGGCCCCTGATGGCAGAGTCTGAAGCAACTCTGACCGGGGACCTGATCTGAGCTTTCTTCCTTGTCTGAGATCCATGCACTGGGCACTTTATGGCATTGCGTGCTGTCAAATGGAGCCCAGTTACAGAGGATCCTATTGAGTCCTTTAGGAGATCTGACTGAGTCCTCAGTCAGAGCTTTTCCCCCTATTCGAGCAGTAAGAAGCTACCTGGACCTGCAAAATACCATTGTGGCCAGGACTATGAGCAAATGACACGGCAAATAGTACCCCGCCTAGAGGACCACACCCTGGGCTTGCTAGAGCTATGACCAGAGACCTGTTCAGAGCTTTTCACACTGCCAAAGACAACACTACCCAGGGTCTGCAGAGCCCTATCCAGGGTACTTGGTGATGCCGAAGATTGTTAATGGAACCAAGCTCTGAGAACCTAGTCATGGCTTCCCACCCTGTTCTAGGAAAGGAAGCCCCATTGTGCCCTCAAAAGTGTATCCAGGGTAGCTTGGGGCACCAACACTTTCCATGGCTCGCCTGCCAGAGCTCTGACTGGGATCTGTCAGACGTTTCAACCAAGCAGGAACTCATGGAACCTCCCCATGTCACAAATCCCATGGCAGGGTGTGATAGGATATCTCTACTCATTAGATGAGCCATGAATTCCTCATGCAACTTAAAATCAATGGGACAGATTTCCAAGCCCCTTGCGTCACTTTTGTGACGCAGCGGCGGCGCAAAAGATGCGCCATGGTGCTGGCTATTTACAACGTGATGCATCTGGGAAATGCGTCACATTGTAAAGCCCCGCACCTTAAGGAGGCGTTCCATTGTGGGGGGGGCGTTCCGGCGCAGGAACGCTACCTAAAACTGGCTGAGTGAAATCTACAAGATTTCACTCAGTCACTTTTAGGCCAATGCTATGTCAAAACCCTGCGCCTGCTTGAAGCAGGCGTAAGGCTTGACTTAGCATTAGTAGAATGGGCCCCCCAGAGCATTGCTGGAGCTGCGTCGCGCATTGGACACAACTCCAGCAATGCGACACCTTTACGGCACAGATGCGTGACACATCTGTGCCATTTTTGACCCATGGTGCGCCGCATTGTAAATGCAGCGCATCAATGGTGGCGGAGGCATAGTGCACAATTACTGGCGCATCCCTGCTAATTTGCAGGGATGCACCAGTAATTGTAAATATGCCCCAATATTTGCAGATCCTCTTGACCGGGACAACGATCTGGTTAGAGCAGTAGTACCTCACTTTTCCAACAATACCTATCTGGGGGAAGGTAACTTGGCATTCTGGTGGTCTGAGTACCTGGAATAAAACCGGGGGCTTCTGAGTGAGGACACCGTAGATTCTTGGTTTTGAGGAAATTTCAAATGAGTCCTCTTCCGGACTTTCAGGGCAGTCAGGAGTTCCAAACTCTGAGTCTCCTAACACATGCTATGCTCTGTTAATATACAAAATGTCACCAGTGAAATTACATGCCAAATTGCATACCGCTAGTGGTGGCAAATGTCACAGCATAATATTTTGACACACCCTTACTTAGTCGATGTCCTCACTGTGCATGCTGGGGTTCCATCCTTGGTAGATGCAGAATGCATTCATCGATCATCTGCAAGTGAGTCGTTTTCATGTTATTCTCGAGGTCAGGCAGACTATTTCAGAGCCCAAAGCTCAATAGTTCTGTGGTGGTTCCTCCCAGCCAGAATACTAGTCTGCCTGACTGCCCCCTGGCTGCAGCATCAGAGCTGGTCTGAATGACCTGGAGCTCGCGCAATATCAATACATTCACTCAGTAGGGCAGGGGTCTCCAAACCGGTCCTGGAGGGCCGGATCCCTGCTAGATTTTTAAAATAACTACATGTATCTCAATGGGGATATCCAAAAAATCTGGCATGGATCCGGCCCTCCAGGACCAGTTTGGAGACCCCTGCAGTAGGGGAAAAACGGTGCTGATTCGCTCCAATCCTGAGAGATCTGTGGAAACAGATTATTTAGATCCCGATGTCTCTCACTGCTTCCTTACCATGTGTTTCTGTGTTGCTTATCATCTATTTCCTCGCTGCTCCACCCATCTTTGTTTTAATTTCCTTTGTTGCTTTTTTGCTGGTCTTCTGAGCGGTTCGAACCACAGGTAACATTGCCTCAAGAGTCTGAACGATCAGGGGCTCGCAAGGGCGCAATTGGTCCGAATGCAGGCATGGAAAAAGCCCTCGCCTCTCAGGTAGTAAGACACATGATAACGTTGTAGTTGGCCCCTCAAACACCTCCACCGCGGTGCCACTGCACTTGTAGCAACAAATGACCACTCCCGCTGCGAATATACCATTGCTCTCTCAGGCGGTTTCATTTGCCTTTCTTAAGGTGAATTGTGTCCGATTTCGAATTGCATGTGTGCATTGGTGGCGTGACTTTATGTACACAACTGCTACTAAATCAATTGTATGGATCTGTTGTGGTGATTGGACTCGTGTTTTTATTGACATTTCGCCTGTTTGTAGGAAAAGAGATTAAAAAAGGATTATTTCACTCGATGCAGTCCTATAGAGACACCATAGGTGGAGGGGCTCGAGAAATGAGTTATCTCTGTCGCCTTATGAATAGAGGTTTTACAAAAAAATATATTGCAGGTTACTGTCTCGAAGGCATGAGCCCTGCCTGTTTGCTTTTCATTTAAGCTACCAAAATCACGAAGGCAACATCGGTGATGCAAGACAACCGTTGGCCCTAATGACATAAAAGGGAAGTGACATCAAGAAACCCTTGACAGGCATTAAAAACTTCAGGTTATAGCTTTACAGCATTTGAGTAATAAGAAATCAATGAGGCAGGGAGTACAACAATTCCACGTGATGGCATTATTACTTTCAGTTTTGATAACCACTCCACATTGTGACCCTTTACATTGTCCATCCAGTCAAACACAGGGGGAGAGGATGTGGTCTGACGGTTAGACTGCCGACTTTGGAGCTGGGAAAACAAGGTCCGAGCCTCGGGGTCCTGCGATTATGGCAAATCACTTAATCTAGCTGTACCTACCAAAAAAATAAGCATTGGCATAGGCAATAGGTCTCGCCTTTGGGAGCATATCAGTGTTTAGCCATGCAACAGTTGGTGTTGTTGCACCAAGGATATTGTGATGCATACCTAAATACTTATAAGGTCCCAAAGGCGAGACCTATTGGCTATGCCAATGCTTGTTTATGTGGGTGACTATCATGCCCATGTAATGACCATGATGCTACTAACTGTTGATGGTTGTGGAATTATAGTACTGGGTAACATGCTTTTTCACCTGAACCACAGTGGCGCCTCGAGTTTACAAATGTGTAATTGGATGAATGAATATATTTACTGTTGGTAGGATGAACAGATGACTGTCAAAAACCAAGAATGGCAAAGTGAGTGCGTGAACTGATAAAAGACTAATGCATAAAAATTAATTTGAGGGTGAATGGACAAGATGATGAATTCAAGCATTCTATCCATCATTTTTTGTAATACTTCTTAAAGAGATTGGAGGTTTTTTAAGACTACTCAAAGATGCTGGGCACATGGCACTGTATTTCATTATATTGTACTGTTAGATACTTAATGAGTGTAAGTCCTCATAGCACAGAGTGAGTTCTTCAGTCCTGGGAGAGCAAGATGTGTTCCTTAATCAGCCTTACATTATGTCAACAAGTACAGCTTTCTAACTACAAGGATTTTTGTAATACATTTTACACTACTAGGTATACTTTGACAGTAATATATTTTTCAAATTTTTATTGTATTTCTAATGTGAGAACAAAGGCAGAACTTGAGACTAAAAAGTGCCTTGTGGTGATCTAGCAACCTCAACCACTAAACTCTGAAAGAAAGATAAACCATCCCAGTGAAACACCCACCTTACTGAGGTTGTAATGAAGGTTTTCTTTAGAGCATTCACTACCTGAAATAAGCGCTATGCTGGTTTCTAGGCACTCCCACTGTTGCAGTGGCTTCCCCTCTAGAGTAAGTGGCAGTAGCTTGTTTCAGAACAATATCTGTGCAGAATACGGTTTAAAATTGGTGTCCCAGTACCCGAGATACGATTTCATTACAATGGAACAACCGCCCCATAACTCCAAGGTCGTGTTTGGAAGAAGCTTACTTTTAAATGCACCCTGTTAAGTGTTTAATTTATTACGGTGCAGAACACGGGGCAATGTCAACAGTTTAAAAGTATCTTGTTGCCAGCTACATGAAGTTTTCTTTGCCCAAAAAGGTCATTTCGTGATTGGTCAAGCACACAAAAGCACTTGAATGTACCAGGCGCACCACGCGGTCATGTAAGTACCACGCCTCTGGTGAAGGATTCGTACGCACTCTTATCAAGCCCCGCCCCCGCCCCATAAGGGGCGAGGATGTGATCTAACGGCCAGCGCTGCAGACTTGGGAACAGGGAAAACGGGCTAAAATCTCGGGCGTCGGTTCAACATCCTGTGTTTCGGGGCAAATCACTTAATGTGCCTGTGTTAAAGAAAAATGTTGTGATCAGGGCCGGACTGGCTACCGGGCGATTTGGAATGCTGCTGAGCTGTGGGCTGATTTCGTTGATGGGGACCTGCGTGTTCTGAACGAAATTCGTTTTGCTTTATTTATTTCAATCCACATGCAGGTCTCCATCAACTAAATCATCCCCCACTGCAGTGAAATCAGCCCCCAGCTCCGCAACATTCCAAAACGCCTGGTAGTCATGTAACTGCTGCTCTGCTCATCTAAAGCGCTCCAATACCTCCGGGTCGATATATAATGCTATAAATGCTGCAAAAAATAAATACCACTTTGAGACGGGTGAGGAGTGGAGAGATGCAGAGAGCGCGTGGAGGTCCGAGAGGGAGAGCTAGAGAGTAGAAAGAAGAAGAAGAAAGATTACAAAAAAATGCTAAAGGGGTTATTTTCTGGGCTCCCTCATCTAAACAGGAATATGTTGCTCCTCTCCGCGCACTCCGGGGCATATTATCAAGCCTGTGCGCTAAAATTATCGCCGCTTTATCGGCCGAAAACGGCCGATAAAGCGGCGATAATGGGCTTGATAATATGCTCTATGGAATTCCAATCGAAGCACATGTTAGATGTGAAGACATCTAACATGGGCTTCGATTGAAATTCCACAGAGCATATTATCAAGCCCATTATCGCCGCTTTATCGGCCGTTTTCGGCCGATAAAGCGGCGATAATTTTAGTGCACAGGCTTGATAATATGCCCCCACATTTGTTACACAAAAAGCTAACTTCCCTGCGTGCGGGGTTGTTAAAACTGAGGGGCATATTATCAAGGGGGTTTATCTCCGCTTTTTTGGCTTTAAAAGCCAAGAAAGCAGAGATAAAATTATCTCCCTATTACCAAGCTGTCACTAACACCAGTTAGTGACAGCTAATAGGAGATAGCGACCACCTTGGGCCCCGCTTTGCATGTCAGTGATATTTATCACTAATGACATGCAAAGTGGGCGTGCCAAGATGTTAGCGACTGGAAACAGTCCCTAACATCGCTATCTCCTATTACCAACTTTTGGAGATATTCGCGCTAAGCGCGAATATCTCCAAAAGCTAACACCTGCCCTGAGCAGTTCTTAGCCATGTTATCCAATGGGAGGTGGATAACATGGCTAAGAGCATTTGCTCGATAATGCATGAATATCGCTGACTTTTCAGCGATATTCATGCATTGCGGCCGTTTTTTATCGCATTTGCGATAAACCTTGCTAATAGCAAGGTTTATCTGCGATAAAAATCGCCGATGTGCGGCGATAATTTTTGTCTCTAAACAAGTTAGAGACAAAAATTATCGCTAGTTGTTGGTAATATGCCCCTCAGTGCTGAAACATTAGTCACAGAAATGCTGTTGTGAAATGGGTTATAATTCTTTCTCCAAACCCCCTATTTGAGGTAAGACACTGCAATTAGCTTTTGGCACAAACACCCACACTACCTCAACCTTTCACTGCCATATGCCTCTTGTGCATACTCTTTTTTTGTGTTTTTTGTGTTTGCTTTCTGTAATAATTTACTTTTTGTAATTTCTTGACCTCGTACTACTACTTTGGAAGTGTCTGCTAATTTGAAACCATCTGTGACATCCATGTAATGAAATGAAATATTTATATTGCAAAGCGGTTGTAGCACCTTTGGAGAATGTCTGCTCTATCAACGTTTGCATAAATAAATACTAAAGAAGAGAAGTGCCGAAAATAAAATGTAAATGTAACCAGGAAAGGAAGCCTGTAGAATGTGAAAAAGTTTAACTGCAGGAGAGGAAGGAATAAGAAGACATAGGTCGAAGTGAAGAAAGTGAAATAAATAGAAGTGAAAGAAGATGAATGAAAGAAATTAAGGCAGAGAGGGGGAAATGAAATCCAGAAAGGCTAAAAAGATAAACAAGAGGTGTAGGAGGAGAAAAGTGAGAGACAAGGAAAAGCTCTAGAAAAAGAAAATTATTTGGCTTTTTTTCAACAATAGAAATTATCATTAACGGAGGCAGCACTGATATGACAGGAGTTGCAACAGTGCAAGCTTCACTTAGTAACATCTCACAACTGGACGCAACTACGATGTGCCCCCATTCATGAGTGACCAATGTAACGTTCAAGGGTGTAACCATTTTGACCTCAGGGCAGGGGAGGCAATCTACACACCCTTTGGTGGCTAGAGGAACACAGGTTCGGATGTCGGGAAGAGACTGTCGTACCCATCTCGTTTGCCCATTTCCCAGACACCGCGCCTTGGTCTGGCTCACTGCGTCCTACATTTTTGCAAGGTCGCATCAGACGGCCCCGGTTCTTGCAACTTCTACCGACATCTGAAACGGTCCGAAAGAAAGATTTTCTGAAACCATCTGTAAATACAAGTAGGCGGTAGCAGTGGGAGGGGAAAGAGGAGGGGGCCTGCTGATTCATTTGCGGGACCGAGCGGCTGGTGCCGGGATAATTGGTACCATATGGCACCAAGCCCTCCCACAAGTGAATCGCCACACGTGCACGCATTGACATTGAAGGCAATGAAACGCGTGCACATTGTTGGCTGGATGGGCGAAGCCATTTCAAAAGGTCTTTTTGCCTATGTAGTGCATGCGCACTGCGTAGGCGAGCCCTAATGAATGTGTCCTTGTGTAATGTAACTGGCACTCCAACACCTTCGGGTCATGTTCACGCTACATAAATCAGTAAAAAAATTTGCATTAAAATATTGACATTTCAATAATATATCTCCTGTCACCTCATCATTTGAAAAGGGGGGGCCCTCGCCCCCCCGCCCGCATGACGGTGCGGCGATCCCCTCTCCCCTTGCCTCCCGGTGGTGGGGGCGTGACCTCCCGGTGTCCAATGATGACGCGGGGGTGTGCACCGCACCACCGGCTGGCTGGCACCCGATCCCTGACCCGGAAGGCGTTGTGCAGTCTTCCGGGTCGGAGGGGCGGGCGGCTGGGGGGTGGGGGGAGGGGGCGTGCCGCCCCCTCCCCGCGATCCCGGGAATAAAGGAAGGGGGAGCGCTCAGGTGGCCCTTCTTGTCACGTTGACGCTCCCCCACACTGGTCATGCCCCGCGCTCGGGGCTTCCTAATTTTCTTTTCTTATATTGCAGGTGGTTATTGGCTGTCAAGCGGCTGAAGGAGGTGCCGAGTCTTGGGAGGACAGCAGCAGCGCCTTGACTCAAAGTCGTAATACTTTTGCTTTGTCACTGCAGGTCAGCGCCGAAGCAGGATTACTGTTTGGGGTGTGTGGGAGCGCGACATTGAAGCAGACAGTCTGAGCGTGGACCGTACGTTCTGGAGCATTCATCTGCGGTGGTGTTTGAGCACGGGACCGTAGAATACGACGGACGTCGGCGGTAAGGGGAGAGCGGGGGGCTCGCATTTCATTGTTGCTTCTAGTGGCCGCCGGGTGGGTCTACTTTAGAGTTTGGTCACCCCTGACAATCGGGCAAGTAGTAGCGTGGGCTTTGGCGCCATCCTGGGGACCAAATGGGTCGCTCAGCGGTGGCCTGAGGAGTGGAGGTTGTGGGGTTTGACCACCAACATCGGCTTTCTGGAACTTTTCCCGATATGGGTAGCATTGATGGTCTGGCCAGAACACCTATGCAATCAATCGGTGGTGTTCTGGTCGGATAACATGAGCGTGGTGGAATGCATTAACCAGCAAGCGGCATGGTGTCTATTCATACTGCGCTTGGTAAAGGAGATTGTGCTGCAATGCTTGAAATGGAATGTAGTTTTCAGAGCCAAACAAGTGCCAGGCGTCCTCAATAATGCGGCTGACGCCCTTTCTCACTTTAAAATGCAGGTATTCTGGGAACAGCTTCCAGCAGCAGACCCCTCGCCAGCACATTTCCCGGCTGCTCTCTGGCAGATTGGTGCCCCAGACTACCGCACCTCGGGGCATCTAGCTTAGCCCCCAGGACCAAGACAGCATACGAAGGGGCGTTCTTGTCTTACTGTACTTTCTTGGGGCATGGGTAGGAGGTTAGCTGGGCACAAGAGGACTGTTTTGTACCTTATCTGGAATTGATGCACAAAGAGGGGCGCTCAGTGGCAGCTGCAAATAGGCACAGGGCGGCTGTCTCCTTCTTCGCACAGGCCAAGCGCATGAGGGATCCTACGAACACTTTTGTGGTGCGCAAGGCTTTGAGGGGTTGGCGCCGCATACAGGGACACTCGATGAATACGAGAAAGCCGATAGGTCTAGTAAGGCTCACAGCCCTATTATCGGCACTTCATGGCGTCTGTAGCTCAACATGGGAGGTGCTGCTGTTCTCTAAGGATAGGCGAGTTGGTAGCGACGTCAAAAGGTGACAAACAGGGCGGCCTCCAAGTGGCCTGCGTTATGATCAGAGAGGATACAATGTGGGTGACAATTCAAAGATCAAAAACTGACCAGGAGGGTCGGGGGGATACCATAGTGCTCCACGGGGCTCGGACAAATCCTTGTTGCCTGGTCTCGCATGTAGAGGTCTTTAGAAGGCAGCGGGAGGGTGCGGCGGGGGGCACTATTGTGTCACGCCGACGGTACACCACTGACCAGGTATCAGTTTAGAAGAGTCTTGGAGTTGACGGTCGCAAAAGCAAGCTTGGATCCTACCGAATTTGGTACCCACTGTTTTAGAATTGGGGCAGCAACTGAGGCAGTTGTAAGGGGACTCCCAGTAGAAAAGGTTAAGAGAATTGGGAGATGGTCGTCTGAATGTTACAAACGATATGTACGGATTGACATGTTATAACATGGCAAGGTGACTCACGCCTGGTATTTTCTGTTTTTTGCAGTTTCTAAAACCTGTCACGTGGGGGAGGAACTCGCTGAGGGGCGTCAAGAAACGACAGCAGCCCAACGCAAGCAACAAGAAGATCAACAGACATTGGTGACTTGGATTGTGGGCCACTCTTATGTGCGGCACACGAAACATGTTTTTCTTTCAAGTGAAAGGAGGAGAAGGGCGGAAAAAAGGGGTTGTCTGTTTCCTTCTTTGGGAGGGGGGGCTTATGCATCAGCCAGTTCAGAGATTACTTTCAGGAACTCTTATCTCAGCAACCCACCCCCCCCGTCAGTGGTGATACTTCACCTGGGGGAGAACGATTTGGCCAAACTGGGGAGGCCCATCCTTATAGAGGAAACCATCTCCACTGCGGGGTGGGTGGCCAGGACATGCCCGGGTTGCACGGTAGTTTGGTCGCAACTTATTCCTCGGTGGCAGTGGCGAGGGGGGGACTCGGTCAAGGCGTTGAATCACTCGGTAAAGAGGATCAACACACAATTGGACAAATTATTTCGAGCCCCCCGGTTGCAGACGATACCTCATGGGTGTATTTGGGGGGAACATTTCTACCTGCGGGACGGGGTACACTTGACTGAGGCGGGGAACGTCCTGTGGTCGAATAACATATTGGCATGGCTTGAGGGATTTGCGAGGTGAGTATGACCTTTCTTAGGAGTTGGAAGGGGGGAGGCCAGATCGTCGGGTAACAATGCTGGCCTGTGGCGGTAAGGTCATGACCGGTGAGCAGCTATTCTGAGGGGGCGGCATCATCCTTTAGAGGTGTTCGCCCAGGGGGAGGGGTCACTGGCCCCTCCTAGAACTTTAGGGGCAGGTATAACTGGTGCTGCAAAGGGGCGCGGGTAGGGGAGTCAATCAATAAATCAATCAATCACAGCATTTGTAAAGCACGCTACTCACCCGGGAGGGTCTCAAGGCGCTGGGGAGAGGGGTATGTTACTGCTCGAACAGCCAGGTCTTGAGCTGCTTCCTGAAGGTCAGATGGTCTTGGGTTCGCCGAAGGTGGGTGGGGAGGGAGTTCCAAGTCTTGACCGCCAGGTAGGAGAAGGATCTTCCTCCGGCGGTGGCTCTGCAGATGCGTGGTATGGTGGCGAGGGTGTGGCTGGTCGATCGTAGCTGGTGGGTGGGCGTGTAGAAGGTCATGTGGTCGTTGAGGTACTTGGGGCCCAGGTCGTGGAGAGCCTTGTGTGCGTGGGTGAGGAGTCTGAACGTGATTCTCTTGCTGATGGGGAGCCAGTGCAGGTCTCTCAGGTGTCCGGTGATGTGGCTTTGTCGGGGGATGTCCAGGATGAGTCGTGCGGAGGCGTTCTGGATGCGTTGGAGTCTTTTTTGAAGTTTGGCTGTGGTTCCGGCGTAGAGGGTGTTCCCGTAGTCCAGTCGGCTGGTGACGAGTGCCTGGGTCACGGTCTTCCTGGTTTCTGTGGGGATCCATCTGAAGATCTTGCGGAGCATGCGCAGGGTATTGAAGCATGATGAGGAAATGGCGTTGATGAGGAAACGGCGTTGACAGGTCGTTGTATTTATTAGGGTATGGGCATGCGGTAAGGTCATGACCGGTGAGCAGCTATTTTAAGGTCTGAGGGGGCGGCATCATCCTTTGGAGGTGTCTGCCCAGGGGGAGGGGTCACTGACCCCTCCTACAACTTCAAGGGCAGGTATAACTGGTGCTGCAAAGGGGCACGGGTAGGGGAGTCACACTGTCCTTAGGCTGGTAGCCACCCCGCCCGTACTCATGACGTCAGCGTATGACGCGAGTAAGGGCCCTCCTTCAGTGGTTAAACGGAGTGCACCGAGTAATTAAGGGGCTCGGCTGCACGGGTGGACCGAGTAATTAACGGGCTCGGCTGCACGGGTGGACCGAGTAATTAACGGGCTGCTCAGAGGAGGATGTTAGATTCGGTTAGGAAACAAGCTGTATTAGAATCTTGTTAAGGTTAGCCTATCATACGTGTTGATATGATTGTATCTAATGTTCCTGAATATTTTTGCATAAAAAATTGTATCTTTTGTTTAATAATTTTATTATTTTGTATCTTAATAAATACGGCCGTGGGGTCTGGCGATCCCCCGCCTTCCAAAGATAATCATGTTCCATGTCAATGTGTTCTGGGTTGATGTGGGTCTACAGGGAGGGGGGCGGTAGCCGTCACTGACCATGTATTTTTTTATCATGTGCTAAACAGTGATTGATCACAAGCAATCAGCTCGCAAAGCAGGGAAAAGTTGAAAGCTTACTCCCTTTAAGAGAGTCAGTATTCAAATTGGTTTCAAAACAGTTTGCAAAGGTTGCAAGTAATTACATTGGGCCAGTAATTGTGGCTCTTTCCTACTCCAGCAGGACACCAAAACGTTAATTTGCATACCATTCATGTTACCTCCATTATCAAGTTATTTTCTGTGCAACAGGGCAGTTATTCGTGTCAGCCTTTCTATTTACTGCTGCAATTTCTACAGCAATGTTTTGGGAAGGTGGCAATCTTTGCACTGTTTCAAAGTATGCCACCTTTGCCAACCGTCACCTGTGGGTGATATTTATTCATCAAAAACCTTTATGCTGAAAAATATTTCTGCCAAAAATATTTTTGTAAGAATATTTTCCTCCTAAAAGAGTTAATGTATTGGGTCCTGCATTGCTGAAGTAATCTCTTGGAAACATTTTTCGAACTTCAGAACCTTCCCTGGACGTCACAAAACAAGGAAGGTTTGGAAAAATCTTCATGAACTTTGCAGAGGAAATCCATGACACTCTCAAATACTTATACCACAGTCAAGAGTCAGAGTTAACCTTTCTGATGTGAAAAAATGATGGTGTTTCTGTTCGTTTGTGAGTATTTTTTCTGCTATAACTTTTCTCAGTGTGTTCCTATTAGTATGTATGCCTTGAGAACTGTTGGAGACAATAGTCAATAATAAAGATGAATCTTGTGTTTGTATATCACAAAACTGACTTTAATGGATTCTTGTCAATGTTGACTAGAAATCAGAATAGAGATTTACAATAGGTGAGTGTTCAATGCTGGTTTTGGCATATAAATTAGCCCTTAAAGACTATCGAAAGAAGATAATTGACCAAAAAAAGTTCTATCTGGAGGAGAAAATAAATAGAGCACAAGGATCCACTAGGGAAATCTTCAACACAGTTAGAACTTTCACTAATCCTATGGCCCTCAAACTCCAATCCCCGGTATCACAATCCCTCTGCACTCGCCTCTCTGATTATTTCGAGGAAAATATTGCCTCTATCTATGACTCCTTCCCCTGTAACAGCAGTCCCAATAATGACGATAAACCCGCAAATTACCCAGAATCCGCTCCCGTTTTCTGTTCTCTGGCAGAACTATTAAAATGCAGATCAGGTTCGCCAATTGACCCTTGGCCCGCCAAACAATACAAAGCACTGGCCCCTCTTCTAAACCCTACACTCAACTGCATTTGGAACGATTCCCTTAAGACAGGTGCATTTCCGGAGGCATGGAAACATGCCCAATTAGTTCCTATCCTCAAAAAAGTGAATGCAGATCCAGACGTACAAGCCAACTATAGGCCCATTTCATTGTTGCCCGCCCCAGCTAAAGTTCTTGAAAAGCTAGTGCACCAGCAACTAGCGGGCTTTTTCGAAACCCATGGCCTATTCCACGAATCACAACACAGGTTTAGACCAAGCCATAGCACCGAGTCAGCCCTAATAGAGATGGCTGACTCCGTGCATTGGAAGTTGGACGGGGGTTCGAGAGCGGTGTTAGTGCTGCTTGATTTGTCGGCAGCATTCGACACCGTCTCTCACCCTGTCCTGCTTGCCTGTCTCTGGGCTAAAGGTATTCAAGGCAAAGCCTTGGACTGGCTGTCTTCGTTTCTATCCAACCGGACACAGGCGGTGTTTATCCCTCCCTACACCTCCAAAAGTCGCCCGTTAAAATGTGGAGTCCCACAGGGCTCCTCATTGAGCCCTCTCTTGTTTAATGTTTATTTTTCCCCCCTGGCTGAGCTTATTGCTCAGTCAGGAATTAAGGCAACCTCGTACGCTGATGATATTCAGCTTTTATTTTCCTACGACACCCCTGCCCAGATCACTTTTGACCCACTAAAAGATTGTCTTCGCAACATCGCCTGCTGGATGGATAATAACTTCCTTCGATTAAACGCTGGGAAAACCGAGGTCCTCTTCTTCCACCAATCCTCCCCACTGGACTCGAACCTCTGGTGGCCTCTTGATTTGAGCACCCCCCCTTCCCCTAAGACATCAGTAAAAAACCTGGGGGTTAGATGGGATTCTAGCCTCTCCTTCCAAAACCAAGTCCAGACGGTGACAGCTGCATGTCTATCAAAAATTAGGATGATAACATTTTTTATTAATTTCCTTCCTAGTAATACCAGGAAAATCATCATCCAGGCATTAATAACCTCCCACTTGGATTATGCCAACAGTCTGTACCTTGGACTTGCTTCTGGCCTTTGCCACCAGTTACAAACAGTCCAGAATGCTGCAGTCAGGCTGGTCTGCGGCATCTCTCTTCGAGAGCACATCTCACCACACCGACGAAGGCTTCACTGGTTGCCATTTCAGAAAAGGGCAGAATTCAAAGCACTCACCTTGGCACATCGTGCTATCAAGGGAAAGGGCTCCGCATATCTCTCTTCCTGTCTTCGCCCCTACAGCACCTCCGATCCAGCTCGAAAAATCTGCTGTGCACCCCCAGATTCAAAAAAGCACGTTCTGGGGGAAAAAATGTTCAGGTCTGTGCCTCCTATCAATGGAATAAACTCCCTAATTCAATTAGGTTGATTCAGGAGGAGATGCCTTTTCGTAAGGCCCTGAAAACATTCTTCTTCTGCTAAAATTCCCCATCAATGAGATCCAGCATTCATTCAGAAGCTCATACATACAGAAGCGCCGGGACACCCCATTGGGGTAGCTGTGCGCTATACAAAACACACTAAATAAATAAATAAATTAAGGGCCAGATATACAAAACTTTTTTCGGTTGCAAATGCCCTGATCTGCAGAATGGGTTGTTTGCAACAGCAAAAATGCTTATCAGTATGTACAAACATTAAATTGGGATGCAGAAACACGTTACCAAATTGCAATTTGTGTTTACTAACCAATACCAAATCGGTATTTGAAATAGGCATCTCTTCCAAACACTGAATCGGTTGCACAACAGTATGAAAATTGGTGGTAACACATTCGCAAATAAGTAGTGATACCCATGGGACTCCTTCCACTTTGAGAATGTCAAACAAAATATTTTTTAAGGGCAGGCAGTGGTCACAATGGAATTAAAACATTTCATTTACTTTTCTGAAACACGTTCTGTGTTCCTTTGAGTAAAACGGGCTGATTTGAAAAAAAAGATTGCTTTATTAAAAAACAATCAAAGACATGGTGGTCTGCTAAGTGCAGCAGGCCATCATACCTGTGATGGTGGCGATTCCTGGTGGGTCGCTAAATATGACCTACCTCATGAACAGTCAAAAGGAAGGGTGAATTGTGACCCACTTGGAATCACTATTTTTAAAATAAAAAGTTTCACACGTTAGTAATATTGTGATTTGGAAATCGCTATTCCTAATGTTAATACATCTGGTCATAACAATCCAATTCAAAAAGATATTTCCACTCACAAATCATATTTATGAGCACTAGTAGCAGGAATTATAGCCACAACAAATTGACAAATTTAACCTGCAGTTGCACGTCACGTAATACTATGCAGGAATAATTTAAAGGGGGGTGCGAAATTCATGAAATTAAGCTACTGTAATTATAGAAAACTCAAAAAAAAACACACACAGTTATCTTTCTAAGCAAAATATGTCTCCCTGTACCTCAGGCATAAAAATGAAGCATGGACACTTTGGGCCGTATTATCAAGAAAGGGCGATACATTATCGCCGCTTTAATCGGCAGGAAATTGCCCCTAAAGTAGCGATAATGGGCTTGATAATTTGCCCTTGTGAATTCCCATAGAAGCCCAGGTTAACACCAGAACCTGGGCTTCTATAGGAATTCACGAGGGCATATTATCAAGCTCATTATTGCTGCTTTAACAGTAGTTTCCTGCCGATAAAAGCAGCGATAATGTATCACCCTTTCTTGATAATATGGCCCTTTCTTCTTAAACAAAATAGCGCAAAATAGCATCATATATTACAAAAGTGCACAGCCATTTTGATAAAGAAGTGCCACTTGACTTCCGCCTGCTCCTGACTACCTGTGTTCCCTTATGTTTCCAATTCTATACATCTACTTCCCATCAGTTCTTATCCACCTCTCTTATTTTTTAAACTATATTTTCACTTTTAGTCTAGATTCCCTCCCCTGGTGCCTTTTTCATTGTTCCCCCTGTCTGTCTGTTTGGCTTTTCTGTCACCTCTATTCCCAATCCAGTTATGAAAGGGGAAGGCACTGGCCACCAGAGGCTTTGGAAACCCCCAGTATCGACACAAGGATGTTATCACTGGTTGCGGGAGACCCCACTGTGGCTGTGCATACTACACCACACCCTCAGTGCGGTTTCCGCTCCACCAGGTTGTACCCCATTCAGGACCTGCTGCCAAAATGAGTGGAAGATGATGCTATGTCAAAAGCACCAGTGGAGCCACTCCTCCACTGAAGAATATTGCATGGACCATGGAGTGATCTACCATTCTATGTTTCAGACTCCCCCTTAGCCATTTTAATTAGAGGAGAAAGAAAAGGTCGGTTCACGTTGCCCCCTGCCCAGTGCCCATTGCTAACACATTCCTACCACTTTTTATGCCCATCCCATCCCATTCCTTTTATTTGCCACAAGTTCTCCTTGTACTTCTTCCTATGTTTCTTCTTTGTACGCCAATTTCTCACACTGGTCTGTTTTCTGCTTTTCATTAACCACACAACCCGTCCATAGAGCAACCTGAACGTAGCCCTGGACTTTGCCAAAAATATCAAATTTACCTGACAATCTCTTCCTCTTTAACCCGGAATAATATTTCTTGTACAATTAATGAATTAGGGGTGAGGGTAGGTTGAGGGGAGTGCGACTTAGAGCAGGACCCTGGATTGGAGAAAGAGTAGGGCCACTGAAATTATGGTTATTCCATGCCAATAGTTGTTCACAAATTATTGCTGCCCCATCAGGTAAGCTCTATCAATGTTAACATGATATTGTAAAATAAACCGTGCAGCGTACATTTAAATCACCAACGTTGATGGCATTGAATATAACTTTGCAGTCTGTCTAAACGTTTCTATTTTTATTTGTATTTCATTTGAACACCATACATTTTATTTTATTTTTAAATTATGAAGGTGCTTGTGGCAATTTAATTAATGCAAAGTACTGAACATCTATACAAATATTGTATGGATTACAGGGACACATGATATAAAACTGTGTGCCTTACTTACTATACACATGTGCTCTCAATGGTTGCCACAATTCATGTTTTCTCCTTTTCTGACAACAGGATGCTGCTTTATCTGTCGGAAGCCCACCCCAAGCACCAGTTTTATCAAGGAGGACCAGCACAGATGTGAGGTAGGTGCTTTGCTGTATCTTCAGGAAATTGGGTGTGACTGTGGTGGCCTGCTGCCAGCTGGTGATGCTGGTGGAGGAGCGGGAGGAGGGGGCAGCAGAAGTGGGATCTTCTTCTTCCAATTCCTAGATGGAGGAACTGAGGGCAAGACACCATCACTCCAACCACCGAAAGACATGGAATGGAACAACACATGCAGCACGTGCCACCGCTCTCTTTACAACAATAAAGGTCCTACGACACAAGCCCCTCAAAGGCATTGAAAATTTAAAGGAGGGGCGAGGGGTGGTTTTAAAAGACTGTACATTTTAGAGGGCATGCATAGAGAAAATGTGGGTCTGTTGTGGGTGGGAAGAGGTGGTGTAGGGGTTCATTAGTTTAGTATAGTTTAGCTTTGTGGTTCAGAGATTTAGGGTGAGGGTTGGGTCTGTTGCGTGTGATGTCGGTGGGAACAGTTGGGGAAGGGATTAAATTAAGATGTAGGGTAGTTTTGACAGTTTAGTGAATGAGTGGGTATGTTGCAGATGGAGTTGGTGGGTTTATGTATGGTAAAAATAAATAATTTATTGTTTTCTAATTATGGGATATCAATTTTATAATTAAATCTGCTTTTCCGTTGTCAGCGCTTTTTAATTTGTCAACAACTCTGGTGCCATTTGATGAATCTTCATGAAACTTTCCAAAAAAGTTCATCCACCTCAGCTACTTCTTCTAAAGTTTAGGGCTGATTTGTCAAGAGCTGCTCAGAAAAAGAAGGGAGTCCAAAAAGGCAAAATCCCTCTTTATTTTCCATAGACTTTTTTACGAAATACTACTGCAAAAACTACTGAATTGATTTACACAAAATTTAGCAGGAAGCTAGATCTTGATCCAGAAAGCATGCTTTTTGTGATTTGGTGTAAATCTATTCAGTAGTTTTTGAAAATTAGGATACAAAAATAGTTGCAAATTTGAACTCATAAGAGTCCCTCTACCCAAGTTTTAAGTAATAGAGCCTTCTAAACAGCACAGGGGCTTTCTTACCCCAGGGCCATCTAGCATGGCTCCAGCAGGAGCAAAGCTCTGATTGGCTGCCTGCAAAATAAAGAAAAATGTTGCTTGCAGCCCTTACGGGAATTTGAGATTTAGGGCCGGACTATGACTCTAGTGGTCTGTGAACCACCGTCACTTTCTGGCAGTCCGACCACTCGAATGCCTGGTGGTCTAACTGCTACATTATGAGCAGGGCAGGGAGACCGCTTCAGGACTGACGCCGCTGCCGCCATTCCTACTACTGCGGCAGGAGAGGTAGAGGCAGACGATGGAGGCAGTCCCTGCTCCTGTTACTCTGACTACATTACAAACTGCCTTTCCACAGACTTTTCATGGCAGGGCCATCGAAATGAAAAGGTCAGCGGAAAGGTAGGTATAGGGCCTCAAAAATGGCCTCTGGGTGAATAAGTCCATGTGTACTGTAGCCAGGGGCCATGGTGTGCCCCTCTATGCTAGCACGGTCAGTACATGCACTGTGTGCCATGTACGACATGGCGCATGGAAACAGTCCACCGGATTTGCAGGAGGCACGGCAGTGCAGCTGGCATTGACTTCATGCTCTCTACGAGAGCCAAAGAATGCCACTTCCATGGCTGCACAGCAGCCACTTCCAGTCCCATGGTGATCTCATAATGTGGCAGTTGGGATGCTGTCAGTTTGGCCGACAGATAGGCAGGGTCATAATCAGGTCCTTAGTCCGCTGTACTGCAATTTTTCTTAAAAAAATATAAGGGGGGAAGGGTAGGATACCCTACCCCGCCAGTTCTTGTGTTGGGTAACAAAGGATCCCTCCTGTTCCCAGAATACGAACACATTTTTGCCGCAACCCGCAGGACTCCACAGGGATCACAGTGGAAAAAAAGACAATGGCAGCCTGGCATTATTTTTAAGATTTGGGGAGAGGACGTGAGTGAGGAGCCCCCCCCCACCCCCCTTAGAGTTAATTTGGGCACTGGGAACCCTACCCCCTGTGGCCAACATTTAAAAAATGGGCACCCTCGTCCCCGACCCTTTATTGTAATTCTGGGAGGTAAACTCCGCCCTGTCCGTGGAGGTAGTGGAGTTTTGGTACTCCGTGCTTTGGAACAAGGAGTTCTGGAAAAACTCCATCTTCGCTGCGTAGTGGAGTTTACTGGTGTGGCAGCACCCAAATGTGTTGTTGCTTAGAGTTTGTGGGTGCTTTAAAGCATGCAGGTCATTGATCACCCTCTTTCTATGATGCCTGCCATTCTCTGACAGTTTAGGGCCTGATTCTGATGCGGGTTGGAAAGCTTTCCGACCAAATTGGTTTGGAAAATGGTTTCCGACCCACTGGGATCGGGAGAGTCCGACTGACTGAGTACGATGCATCCGGAGGCACCAGCTACGACTTGGTTGGACTCCCCTTGACTTCAATGGGAGCATATGTTCCTAACTGCATTATAATTGGGCCCTGGGTTGGGAATGCTTTCCTAACCGCATCAGTATCAGGCCCTAAGTGTAACATCGTCAGTCCCTTGATGTCCTGTCATTCCCATTGGCCTTGGGTGGCTGTTGTCTATCTGTGCATTGCAGTTTGGAAGCTGTAGTTTTAAAATCCGTTCAGTGTCATACAACGGCTAGAACCTGTACCACAGAGGAAACTACCAGCTCTTTCATCCAGAAGAAGGCCGGTTGTGCATCATCACTGCTGTGTTTCACTTTCAAACAGTTGTTCTTCCCCATTTCCAAGTAGCAGTTGTGTTAGTGCATTAGTCGTGTCGTGTGAGCCAGAGAATGAGAGGAGCTTCTGTGAGCAATCTGTCATCACAGCAAGGAGGCAGGAGCTGGGTAGAGGATATTCTCTGTTTGGTGGGTTCTACAAATGCTGTCAGAAAATAAAACATTGTGGGACAATATCTTCCTGACCTCAAAGATGAGGAAAGTTACAACCTGCACCAAAGTGCTGCAAATATGGCACTGTGTTTGTTTTAAGACACTTTGCACTTGGCACACTGTGTTTGATTCCACACATATACCCTAAAGTAGAGATGGCTTTAAAGTTTCTATGTATGGTGGTAGATAACTTGCAGCAAAGAGCTGGAAGCAGCAGTGGTAAATAGTATGTCAGACTAGTTTGTATATTGGTTCGGGCACGGTTTTAGGTGCAATGGAATTTCCAAAAAGTAGACCTCTTACTTTAGTGTCCCCCTACTGGGGATCAATTATAATGCAAGCGTTTCCAGCAAATTGTGAGTGCAGCAGAACACAGAGGCCACTTATCCGTCCACTTGTGGACCTCCGGGAAATTTTCCAGAGTTTTTCAGTCATTTCGTGGAATTCCACGGAGTGACAATCTGCGAGCTCCACTCAGGCCCTCTTTATAGGGCCCAGGGACCCCATCCCCTGGGGCTGATTGCTGCAAAAAGGGGGAGGGACAGCAAAGATCCCCTCCCCAAGCCTTAAAAGGCCCCAAGGACCCCATTCCCTTGGATCGATTGCTGCAAAAAAGGGGCGGGTGCTTCATTGTAAGAAACGCGTTAGACATCAAAGGGGTTACATTTAATATTCCCACTCCAATCTAAACCATTTCAAGGAAGGTGTTGTACACTAAGGCCCTTATTACGAATATGGTGGTCCATAGAACCACTGTACTCACAGTGCAAATCCGACCACCACCACACTGCGGGCCGTTTGCAGTATCACATGTGTGGTGGTTGTCGGTCCGCCACAAGACAGCTGCACATACCGGGGATCCAGGATCCTGTGGCAGTCGCACAGCGGTCAGAGGCTGAAATATTCTGAGGGTGCCATAAAGCAACTGCCAAGAATATTTTAAGTTGCCTCTCCTCTGCCCTTTTTATGTCAGTGAGACCACCATGAAAAGGGTGGCAGAGAGGCTACTGGGCCAGGGGGTGTATGCGGGGACCCATGTATTGCTCCCCTGAATTTGCATCACAGTTCCTGCATGGTGCGGCATGCATACCACACTGTGCAGGAAGGTGCAATCAACACTCTGGCAGCTATGGTCTGCATGTTAAGCTCTTCAATGAGCTTAACAGATCGCTGCTTTCAGACCACCGCAGGACTGCCCGCCAGACCAGGACTGAAGTCCTAATCTGGCTGTGGCAGCACCAAGGCTTTGGCGGTCCTACAGCGGACGGTGCATTGCATCATCTGATGTAGGACAGCCAAAGTCGTAATAAGGCCCTAAATAAATTACATTTATTATTTCCACTCCAATATAAACCATTTTGGAGAAGGTGTTGGACACTAAAGGGTATGCATTTACTATCCATATTCCATGGTAAAACATCTTAAAGAAATTGTTTTAAATAAATTAAACATTTCTTATAACACTCTTACCTAACAAATATTTCCTGTATATTTAACATTACAAATGATTAAATTAGTATTTATAATTTAAAACATTACATTAATTATGCATTGCATGTAATACTATACCGAAATATTTAAAACTATAGTCAGATTAAATTTTTTTTTGCATTTATTTAAAATTATAGATTTCATATAGCAGCTATGCATTTTAATATAAATATGAAATGCAATTGTTTATAATCACACACATAAATGCATACATTATTTTCAGAATTACCTAACATCACTTTTGAAATTAAAATGTATCTAATTAATAATAAAATACATGACTAAAATTAAAAATAAAATACATTATTGAAATCAAAAATACATTTACTTTAATACATATGTGTTGGGATCTATGCTCAATGCATCTGCACCTGCATTCATAGAACTCTTTGTTAGTTGCTAGGTGCTTAGAATGTTATGCCTTGAGATTGTGCCAGTAAGAAGAAGCTGGAGAAGGAGCTGGAGGTCTCTACATGTTTGCTGAATAAATTGAACCTACTTATCTACCTACAAACTGTGTGGATCCCTCTTTGCAGTGGCGACGAGGCGCACATGCTCTGGCAGGGAACAAAGTACTTCTGACCTTCATCCCTGGATGATACTACCTGGAGCTGGTAGTATACATATACTCCTTCTGCTCTTCTGGAACACTTTTGCCCTTTTGGAATCTACTTCGCTACCCCCAAGTGAGTGTTGGTGATTTTGGAATTAATTGACCCTGGGCTTTTTCTTCCGAAATTTCTTATTCCTGTACTTCTACCTTTGTACATTCTTCAAAAATTTCAACTGTACCGCGCTTACCGTCACGCTCCACCTTGGAATCTGCATCGTGACGTTTCACAGAACCCAGAGCTCAGTCTCGGAGTCCGAGTGCAGCGGAGCTTTGCTGATCGTCATTGAGCTCAGTCTCGGAGTCTGAGTGCAGCAGAGCTTTGCTGATCGTCATTGGAGTTCGATGACCTAGTGATGTCATTGCGTCTTCACGTTGCGTGACCCTATGCTGGCGGCCATCTTTATTTACGCGTTGCTTAGCAATGCGGGTCTGAATTGCCTGTTGATGCGCATTTGTCTTTTATAAACAAATTCTAAAGAAAGCGGTGCGCATCGATTTTCCGCGACATTTGTTATTAAATTCAACATAATTAAGCAAGCAGTACGCATTCGTCTCCTGCAAGGACACAACATTTCTGGCAAGTAATAAGCAAATAGTGTTTATGCAGTTGTAGATCGACCCTGTGCAGTTGAGCTACTAAACTGACACTGATAATTTTCTTGTGTGTTAAATAAAAGTACTTTGCTCTACAGTAATAGTGTATTATAGTGACATGGCTGAGCAAAATTTTGCTACTCCTCCTGCTTTTCTTCCAACTCCTGGGGAGCCAGCCATACCATGGAAGGAGTGGAAGAAACTATTTTTAACTTATATTCTGGCCACAGGTTCAGACAAATTTGGACCAATTCGCAAGCAAGCACTTTTGCTTCATAATTTGGGGGTAGAAGGCAGAAGGCTTTATGAAGATTTGCCTGAAATTTGTTTGGGCATTGGAAATGGGCAACCAAACAACGTCTATGAAATGAGTATGCAAATGCTTGAAAAGAGGTTTATGACTAAAATTAACACTGTTCTTGAAAGACATAAATTCTTTTTTTGTGCGCAAAAGAATGATGAAGACATAGCGAGCTATGTAGCGGCTCTAAGGGGACTGTCTATCAATTGTCAGTTTAAGGATTTAGATGATTGTTTGATTCGTGACCAGATTGTGAGATGTTCTAATAACAAAAGGGTTAGAGAAAAATTACTTATAAGGGACTGCACATTGGAAGAAGCAATCCAAATTGCTAAAGGACTTGAGAATACTGACTTGTGGATCAAAGAAATGGACAAATGCACGAGTACTGTGGTATCCAAAGAATGCTCTACAAAACAATCTGAAGTCAATGAAAAACCTTCTCTTGTCCAAACTAGTGTTAATGAAATGAAGATCGTTAAACCTCTAGGAAAGTTTTATTCCAAGTCCTATAGTAAACCTCCTAACAATTTTCGTCCTAATCCTATGACTTCTTCACAACAAGGAAGTTTTCGCCAAGTGAAATGTTATAGGTGTGGGGCTCCTGGTCATATAGCCTCTAGCACACGTTGTATGGCAAGAAATTCTATTTGTAGAAACTGTGGCAAGAGGGGACATTTGGCTAAAGTTTGTAATCTAATCTAAAATCTCAACATGTTAATGAAGTTGATGATTGTTGCGAGAATGTTCAAGAGTTTATGTTATGCATTGATGTAGTTGATGAGAGGAGTAGTTCTTCTCAAGATGATGTGTGCTTAATTGATGTTCCTACTGAAAGTACAGATAAGCTGGAGAAGCCACATAGTTTTGACTGCAGAGATCCTAAGCATCCTGGATCTACGGATGTTAGAATGCTAATTGATTCTGGAAGTCTTTATACATTGCTGTCTAAAGACATGTACATCAGCATTTGGGCAGAGAATAATGATCTTTCTTCTTGGGATACGGTGGCAAGACCATAGATATCTTAGGATTGAAATGGATGGTATTAACTTTTTCTTCTAGGAAGGTGTTTGGAAGAGTCTACTTGACCAAGCAAGGTTCTAATGTGCTTGGCTGGCGCCACCAAAAGGATTTCGGTATTACTTTAAATCCCAATGCACCTGAACCAGTATCATCCTTCACTGTTCTCAATATTGATGGTTTTGAAATTGATATTATGAGAAAATTTCCAGATGATTTTACTGGGAAGCTGGGTAAATTAAAAGGGTTTTCGCACAAAATAATTCTCAAAAAGAACGCAGTGCCTGTAGTTCACAAGGTTAGAAATGTTCCACATTTAATGAGAGCTCCCCTGAAAGATGAGCTGGATAAGTTATTAGATTTGAAAATAATTGAGCCTATCGAAGCCTCTGAATGGCTTGCGCCCATTGTGGTCGCACCAAAGGACGGGGGAGCAAAAATTTGTTTGTGTGTGGACTTGCGCGACCTGAATAGAAATATTTGGGTAGACAGACAACCCAACCCAACATTTCTGAGATGCTGAGTGCGATGGGTGGGGGCGTGGTCTTTAGTGTGATTGACATGTCAGCTGCATATCACCAAATAGACTTAGATAACGAATCACGTCACCTTACCGCCTTTGTTACTCCATTAGGAGCTTTTAGGTATTGCAGGATGCCTTTTGGGCTAGCATCTGCTTCTGCAGTATTTCAAAGAGTGATGCAGAAAGTTTTAGCTGGTGTGGAGAATGTCTTGTGTTTTCAAGATGATGTGTTGGTGGTTGGTAAAGATTGCGAACACCATGATAAAGTTCTAACAGAGGTTTTAATACGTATGGAGAAGAATGGATTAACTATAAAAAAGGAAAAGTGCCAACTTAAACGTGACTGTGTGACTTACTTGGGTCATGAAATATCTGTTCTGGGAATTAAACCAAAAAAAACATAGTTTCTGCAATCAACAATGCTCCTACGCCTGCTAATAAGGACCAGCTTAGATCGTTTTTAGGCTTAGCCGAATATTGTTCGAAATTTATCAGGGGTTTTGCTGACGTTGTAGAACCCTTAAGATTGCTAATGAAGAATGGTGTTGTATTCGAATGGAGTGAAAGTTGTGAGGAGGCGTTTAAGAGTGTGAAAAATGGTATACTGCATGCACCGACCTTGGGTCATTTTGATGTTCGGGCAAAAACTTTGGTAACTACAGATGCAAGTAGTGTGGGGCTTGGAGCAGTGTTGACTCAAATGTCTGATGGCGTTAAAAGAATCATTGGATTCGCCTCTAGGAGGCTTCAAGGTGCGGAAACTTCTTATTCGGTGATTGAGAGAGAAGCTCTCGCTTGTGCCTGGGGTATCAAGCATTTTAGGTATTTTCTGTGGGGCTTACCATTTAGGGTGAGGTCAGATGATAAACCCCTGGTGCATTTGTTCAAAGGTGGTAGAGGCCTTGAGGGTAATGTTACTCCTAGGATATCAAAGTGGATTTTGTCAGTTCTAGAGTACAATTTTGATATGGAATACGTCAAGGGTGAGAAGAATGTAGTTGCGGATTATTTATCTAGGATGCCAGTTGATGTGGTGTCTGAAGACTTTGTGGGGGATGAATTTTGTGCTAGTTGCAATGAAATTTTGGTATTTGATAAAGCGGAGTGGGAAGGTGCTATGAATGATGATCATTTATTAAAAATAGTCATGGATAATGTGTCTGGTGGTTGGTCAAAAGAGTCTTGTGGTGATGCTCGGTTAAAAGGTTTCTTTCATGTGGAGGGAGAATTGAGTGTTGCGGAAGGAAAATTGTGGCGTAGAAGTAGATTGGTTCCACCGTGCAGTCTTAGAACTAAAATTATGAGCTTGGCACATGAGGGTCATTTGGGTCGTAACATGACGAAGAGGAGAGTTCGTGAATCTTATTGGTGGCCAGGTATGGATGGGGAAATAGATGAAATTGTAAAGAATTGTCATGCATGTGCAAGCAGCGACAAGACCAAAGTGGTCAGACAGCCTCCCCTCCAATGTGTTGAGTTTCCAGAACAGCCGTGGGAGAAGTTAGCTATAGATTTTTTAGGGCCAATTCATAGACTGGGCGTGCGTAACAGGTTTTTGCTGGTACTTGTGGATTATCATTCCAAATGGTTTGTGGTGGAGTCCACTGAGTTTGTTGATACTAGGAGAGTTATTGGATTTCTGGAGAGGGCGTTCTTGAGTGAAGGGATTCCTAAAACTTTAGTGTCGGATAACGGTGTGCAATTGGTTTCTAGGGAGATGAAGGAGTTTCTGGATGGAAAGGGAGTTTGCCATGAAAGAGTGGCATTATTCAGGCCACAAGCCAATGGATTGGTGGAAAGAGTGAATAGGTTGGTCTAACGAACTAAAGAAAATGATGTGGTCCTACAGAGTTACCCCGCACTCAGTTACTGGTGTTTCACCGTTTGTTTCTCTTAAAGGTCGTGAGCCTGGTGTCAAGGAGGTTCCTGGTTGGTTGAGAAGCAGGGAGTGTGTATGGGTCGATCGCAGGGGAATGAAGTATGGGGTTGACAAACAGCAGGGTGATTCTACTTTATCGTATAATTTGAGAACGAAGGTCCGTGAAAATGATTTCAAGGTGGGTGATTGGGTTGTGACAAAGAAGGGTGGATATGTTGTCAAAGGTGACAGCAAGTTCTCTCAACCTATGCAAATCAAGTGTGTCAAGAGAAATGTTTTAATTTTGTCAGATGGTTCTGCCTGGAGCTGTGGTAATGTTGCGAAGTGTCCTGCTCCTTAATGTATTTTGTTGTTCTTGTAACTGCATTATCTTTGTTCATGTTGTATTTCTATTATTATTTGTAGTGGGGGAGATGTGTTGGGATCTTTACAATATTACAATATTATTTAAAAATGTTAACATTACAATTAAACATTTAAAAATACAAATGTATAAGTACATTATAATATTACATATTGAAATATATTTTATATAAGTCTGAAATATGTTATACATAATTTGTTTTAATTAACTCGATATTGATTTCTAATGTAAACACAAATGATACACTTTTATGAATAATTTTTTATGAATACAAAATATAGCTTAGAACTGTAAACTTAAACATCAATAAACATTTTCTAATTAAATGCATTTTTATGGTGAACATAAAAATAAATTCTAAATTTAAAAGTTATCGTTTTATTTTGTTTTATTTGTAAATTATCTTAAAAGTTTTCAAAATGTATTAAATAACATACACACAAGTGTACATAGTTGTTTTTTTAAATATTAGAAGCAATTTACATAGATTCAAAAATGGTATTTTAAATGTAATACAATTGAATTAAAAAGCAGTTGCAATTTTAAAAACATAACTTAAAAAATTGAATAAAATCCCAATACCAGCAAGTTAATATTTACTAATTTTGATTATATCCCCAACCCTTCCCACCAATCACCAAAACCCCCCTCCTATTACCTTATTAAATGTTTTACCTTAATAATAAGCATTAAGGAACTGAATATTAAAATGATATTGTAAATTCGTACAAAGAATTCACAAATTTTATTATTTTTCCGAGGAACATGGCAGGCGTCAGCTAAGCGGCTGTGGGTTGACAGTCCCGGTCAGGCGGTGTGATCCCATGACTTCCTAAGGCTCCACCCGCACACCGCATTATTAGTTGTTATTACCTCGCTTTCTTTTTCATTGAGGTGCTGAGGTGCCTTCTTCTTTTTGTTTATGTGCACCCATTCCTGCTCTTGCTGCCCTGTGCTGGCCGATGATGCTGGAGCTCCGGGAGGCTGTGTTCGCTCTCCGAGCCCCGCGGTAGGAGGGCACGTCTCAGGAGTGGCGCCTCAGTCGAGCAGCGTGCTTCCAGGCCAGAGAGACAGAGTCAGCACCGGAGACTGTGCCACAGAATTGCCGGAGCGTGCTTGGTGGATTAAGTCAGGGGGGAGAGCCCCCAAGGTAGGAGGTCATCAGACTAGCTCTGAGCCTCGGATTGTGTTTGAGGCTGATTTAAAAGAACGAGACGGAGGCAAGGGGGCTCAAGAGAGAGACAGGGCAGACAATACCTCATGTCTGGAGACCCCCCACAAGCCTGGTTATTGCTCTATTTGGTCCCTGAAGTGGATGCCAACGGCCTTATATGAAAGCCAGGAGTAGGGGGTGTTTTTCACTTCATGGAGAGGAGTTAAGGTCTGCAGATTAAACCTGCCCCCTTAATGAAAGTGTGTAGGCATACACTCCGCACTAGAGCTACTCAACTTTCACCTCCAACTGGTATTGCCATTCAAGACCCTCCCGCCTTATCTAGTTTACACTGTAAAAGTAGATCAGACCACTCGAGTTGTCTGTGGCACTGGAAAAGAAGAGGGGAGGTGAAGGAGAAGGCAAGAGAAAAAGGAGTAAGAACACAGTCCTCTGAAACTGCCAAGAGTCTTAGACCCAGAGGGAGAGGAGAGGCAGAGGGGAAAAGACATCGACACCGGCGCCAATACCAAGAGTGAAGATTATACCCTCTTTAAAGTCTTATTATAAGGTCCTTGCTACTTCAGTTTCAACCTCAGCTTTAACCTCAGTTCCCACCAAAGAAGGAGTTTCTCCCCGCCTGCAAGTAAGATGGAGAAGATAGAGAAGAGCCAGATTCAGACTACGTTGGTTAATGGCCCCTTCTCCCTCCCTCCCCCCCTCGGACCCTGCCCATATATCTGAGACAAAACCCGAGGGCTCTTGTAGTCCACAAGTATCTGTCCATTCTGCTATCTCTATTTCAAATCGCTTCAGTGCACTGGAGGCACTGGAGGCACCAGATGTTCAGCCTGATGTCCACCCAGAAATAGCACAATATGTATTGTCTCCACAGCACTCGCAGCATTCACCTAAGACAAGCCCCGAGTCTCTTGCAGATATTCTTATAGCTATGAAGGAAGAGATGGGAAACAGATTTACAGTTTCCAAGACTAATCAATTAGCAATCCAATCCTCTTGCGCAGCTCTAGCCCAGAAGTTAGAAGAAGTAACTCTAAGAACACATAACCTGGAGCAGAAGATTCTGAAGATCAAAGAGGCACTTGATACATCTTCAGTAGAAATGGCCAGACTGATGAGGCAAAATAGAGAAATGATGGACGATTTAGAGAGTCTTGTGAACCATTCTAGGAAGAAAAATTTGAAATTGCTTAATATTCCTGAAGTTCTTGAAGGCTCTGATATTAGGGGTTTTGTGATCTCGCTATTAAAAGACACAGTTCTCAAAATTTTTCAAGATATTGATTTATCTACAGAGATACAACGGGTCCCTCTGGACCTTTATAAATCACTGTAAAAGAGACAATACTTAAAGAAAGTGTCCTAACATCAGGCTCATTTTCATTCACCATTAGATCAGATGTGTGTCATACCACTTCGCAGAAGCAATGGGAGATGGGCAAACGGATGGAGGGGTTTAACAAGCAAGTGGCAAGAGCACAAGTGAAGTTTCCTGCGGGAAACATCCTTAACAACGAAGTATTATTTACGACTTACCTGAACAACGAAGTCTGAACCACGACAAATCCTGAACACCGAAGTTCTAAACCACGAAGCCCTTAACCACGACTTTTCCCGGACTGCAATGCATGCAACTGTATCAGTCTTGGACTCCGAACCTCGGACTGAACCTCGGACTGCTCACGTCACTCATCTCCGCCCCACACCCCTTAAATAAACTTGAAAACAGAAGAGAGGCAAACTCTCTGGCACAATGTTAAAGAAAACAGCTGTAGAAAAACAAGTGAACATCACTGTTCCGGGAGATGTTTACTTCAATAATCTTTGCTGGGACTACATCCAATCAGCATTGAGGAGTAAAAGAGTCATCCAATGTGCTCAAAAATTAGCCGATTCCTATTGGTCACAATGGGTTATCAGGTGCTACATCACATTGAGACGCCTCCTCAAAATATTAGTCTAATTCAAGAAGAACCGATTTAACTGGCACTCTGATATTCAGGGCACACTATGGTGCGTGATTCTCCATGCCCCAGATTTTGACAAGATAGCGCTCTATTCTTCTTGAATTGGGCTATGCACGTCCCCCACCCACAACATGACAACTGAATGGTGATATCAGGCTGACGGGCTCAGCGGAAGGTTGGAAAGCAGTCAGCCTTCATAATGCCAGCATGGTAATACATTGGGGCAACAAAACACCACGAGTCTCGCCTCCTCCCCATCCATGATGTCAGGTAGGTGATTTACATTTTATTATAAATCGGTGTCAACATTTTGTAAAAAAAAATATTTTTAATAATAAATTGATATGACATTATTATCAAAAATATGCTTCATCGATATTGTTAATGTTTCGTTATTCTATACATTTACATTTTTAAGCTTAATATCAATTTCAACAATTAACAATCATTTGTAGTTCGTCAGGTTTTAGAAAATATAACTATAAATTAAAATATAACATGAAAAAAGAAAAATATAAATGGGTAATAAGCAATGTAAATTTTCTTCGAAAAGGTATTATTATTACAATATCGTCATCTAATGGCCAATCACAAATTGTTTTTTTTCGTGGTTTAGAAAGTCGTTATAAAAAACTGTAGTGGTTTAGCATATCTCGTTGTTCAGCTTTCGTGGTTCAGAAAGTCGTGGTTTAGGAAGTAGTTATTTAGTCATACATTCGTTTCCTGCATCACTTCGCACAATGTGGAATACCATATGCATGTACACCGCTCTGTGAAAGAGTTAGAGGACTTAATAACTGAAATCAAGAAAAAAGCAGGCATATAAGTGCGGAAGACTTAAGTGGGGGAGGTTAGAGAGTCCAGGGAAAAGAAACTGTGGAAGAAACAAGTTATTCTTGCCCGGGAGACTAAAGCCCCTTAGGCTCTAAGTCTGATATAGTAGGGGTGTTCCCCAGAGGGTTGAGGGGTTGGCAGGGTCACATGGTGGGGTGGGGGAGGGTAGTGTGGGGGAGCATGAGGTATGGAGCAGTGGGAAAAAAGAAAAAATAATCAGATTTTTTATACCAGATAGTCAATTTTATGGCTTTTCTGTTAGCTATAATTATGATCAGATTGGCCCCTCAACAGATTATATTCTATTAGAGATAGAGATTTAAACTTTCTCTTGTGGAACGTCAATGGGTTAAGATGTCTGCGTAGACAAAGATTAGCTATGAAATACCTAAACCAAGCCCAGCCCAGATATGCCTTATCCAGGAGACCAAACTAATTCTCTTAGAGAGTCGCACTACTTTTTTAAGGTATCCCTGGATTAAACACTTTTGTACATCAGAACAGACTACCCATTGTAAAGGGGTCGCTATTTTGATCAAATAAGGAGCAGGATGTGTAATAAAATCTTTTCTAACAGAACAAACTGGAGATGGGTTATAGCTCAATTAGATTTTGGCTGAACACAGTTAGCATGTATATCCTTCTACCGGCCAAATATTGCAGATCCCACACATATATGCAAACTTCAATGGAATCTGATAGAAGATACCATTCCAATAATAATTGGAGGGGATTTTAACATGTTGCTTGATCCCTTGCTGGATAGATCGAACCAGCGCTGCTATGTAGGGGTGCCCCTGTCCGTCGGGCTTGAAACAATATGATTCACGACTTGGATCTTTTAGACATTTGGAGGGCTAAGAAGGGCAATACACGGGGTTTTACCCTTTTTAGTAAGAAACAATGCAATTTTTCAAGATCAGACTATGCCTTGGCAGATAGATCCATTAAAGACAACATAACGTCTTTCACCATTAGATTAGATGTGTGCCACAACACTGCGCAGAAGCAATGGGAGATGGGCAAACAGTTGGAGGATTCTAACAAGCTTGTGGCAAGGGCACAAATGAAGTTTCCTGCGTCACTTCACACTATGTGGAATAATCATATGCAAGTACACCGCTCTGTGGAAGAGGTAGATGACTTAATAACTGAAATCAAGAAGGAAGCAGGCACATAAGTGCGGAAGGCTTAAGTGGGGTAGGTTAGAGAGTCCAGGGAAAAGAAAATGTAGAAGAAACAAGTTATTCTTGCCCGGGAGACTAAAGCCCATTAGGTTCTAAGCCTAATATAGTAGGGAGGACTCCCCAGAGGGTTGCGGGGTTGACAGGGTCACAGGGTGACCTTTGACACTGTCCTCAGGCAGGTCGCCCCCTCAGCCGCCACGCGGTCCTCCTGTTTTGCCGCCTGTACTTCCGCCCTGCTTCCGCCGCTGATTGCTGCTTCGTGAGTCCCCCTGCCCCTGCTCTCGTCCCTCATTCTCTTGCTGCCTTATTGCACTCTGTTTGCCGTTTTTCCTGTACCCCACTTGACTTCTGTGCCCCTTATTGCCTTGCTGCATTGTGTTTTCTTGGGGTTTTTTGTACTCCCTTCGTGCATTCTGTGCCCCCCTCCCCCCGTATTTCCTCCGTGTCCTTTCCCCTGTGTCCCTCTGTTCCTCCTCTCCCGCCGCTGTGTCCCTGCAGCCCCGCCCCCGCTGCTCCCATTCGCCGCCCCGCTCCCGCCTCCCAGCTGCTCCTCTCTCCCTCAGCCCTTCATATGGAGACCTCGCAACGACAGCGCAGCGGACGTGTGCAGCGGGCGCGCCGCTGGCACGCCAAAGGCAAGCCCGTCTGCACCTGTCCGCGCCTGGACCGCACCCAGTGCCAGGACCCCTGGACCCCGCGCCCCCCGGAACGCCAGACTGTACTACGACTCCAAGACCCTCCACGCACTCAACACCGGACAAGACTACCCCTGCTACCGGGCCACCCCGAGGCGCACCCAAGGACCCTTCGCCTGCCGGAACTGCAGCTTCACCAGCATCCGGCCCGCCAAACCATCAACCAGAGAACCCACCACCTCCGTTGCATCCTCCTCAACACTCGCTCCGCTCACAGGCACGCCATCGAACTCTGGGACCTCCTTGACTCTACCGCCCCACACGTCGCCTTCCTGACGGAGACCTGGCTGAATGCCACCTCAGCACCAGACATCGCCACAGCTATCCCACAGGGCTACAAGATCTCCAGCAGAGACCGCACCAACGGAGTGGGAGGGGGAATCGCCATCATCCACAAGGACACCCTCAGAGTCTTGACCAACACCGCCGACACCCTCACCACCGCCGAGCACATGCACTTTCAGATCCACACCGACCCCTACACCAACCTCCGAGGAAAACTCATCTACAGACCACTGGGACCACGACCACAGTCCTGCGACACCATCGCTGACCTCGTCAGCACCCATGCCCTCGCTTCCACGGACTACATCCTCCTCGGGGACCTGAACTTCCACCTCGAGAACAACAACTTCGCCAACTCCACTGTCCTGATCGACAACCTCAACAACCTCGGACTCAAACAGCTTTTGACGACACCCACCCACGCCGCTGGACACAAGCTGGACCCCATCTTCTCCACAAGTCCCCACGTCTCCTTCAACCACACCACCGAACCCCACTGGACCAACCACAAACGCATCCACTTCACCTTCAGGAAACCCACCGCACTCAACAGCTGCCACGCCGCTGCTGGGGCAAGGTCACCGAGGACCAACTGATGACAACCCTCGCCCTGAGACCACCCCCCTACCCCACCGACCCTGACGCGACCAACCTCAAACAATGGATCAACGACTGCGCCAACACCCTCGCTCCTCTCAAGACCTCCACAACCAACCAGACCAACAAGAAAGTTTCCTGGTTCACCCAAGAACTCCGGATCCCCAAGCGCACCTGTCGGAAGCTGGAGAAGAAATGGCTCCACGACCGAACACCAGACAGCCACACAGCCCTCAAAAGCGCCACCCGCAGACACCACCAACTCATCAGGACCACCAAGAGGACCGCCTTCAAGGACCGCTTAGACAACAACGCCTACAACACCAAAGAGCTCTTCAACATCCTGAAAGAACTCTCCAACCCCAGCTCCAATATCAACGATATCTCTCCATCGCAAGACCTGTACGACTCCCTGGCCACCTTCTTTCATCGCAAGATCGCCGACATCCACGACAGCTTCAACTCCGACACCCCGCAACTCCCACCGAGACCACCACCCGCAACAGCCGCCTGACCGCCTGGTCCCACGTCAGCGACGAAGACACCATCAAAACCATGAACACCATCCACTCTGGATCCCCATCCGACCCCTGCCCGAACCACATCTTCAACAAAGCCAGCACAACAATCGCACCCGACCTCCGGAAAACAATCAACAGCTCCTTCCAGACAGCAACCTTCCTGGAAAGCTGGAAGCGCGCTGAGATTAACGCCCTTCTGAAGAATCCCAAGGCAGACCCCAAAGACCTCAAGAACTTCCGGCCCATCTCCCATCTCCCGTTCCTCGCAAAAGTGACAGAGAAGATTGTCAACAAACAGCTGGCCCGCTACCTCGAAGACAACAACATCCTGGACCCTTCCCAATCCGGTTTTCGCAGCAACCACAGCACCGAGACCGCCCTCATCGCCACGACTGATGACATCAGGATCATCAGGAAGCACACTTCCTTGCTCTGGGCTACTCGAGAACGCTCGGCTGGTGGCAGCAGCCCGGCCCTCGAGGAACCTCGGACTCGTTTTTCTGACATCTCAGTCACTTGGCAGTATTTGTTAGCGCTGTAGCGCGACCTTTAGCGCTAGTGCGCTCGTATTTTACAAATTGCTTAAAAATTGTCATTTTGTATATTTTAACTTGCACTCACTGACTGGACACTATTTTCTGCTGCTACCCGCCCTGGTCCATCGCGGCTGGTGCCGTTTGTGTGGAGGGTGAGGCGAGCCGCCATCTTGGGTGGAGCTGGACCGGATTTAGCGGTCTAGTTCTCCCGGGAGGCAGGCCTTATAAACAATGTGCGTACAGGAGCGCAGCGGACGAGCGCAGCGGGCGCGACGAATGCGCGCCGAAGTCGCGCATAAGTCTAGCCCGTCTGCGCCCGTCCGCGGCAGTCCGGGGCCTGGGGCCACAACCCCTGGACCAAACATCAAATACTCCTCTTCTACTCTGCTGTCACTTAGACCCCCAGACAGTGTTGTACCCGCCCCGCCCGCCCACACCTTAAAACGTGCGGCCACATATGGCATTCTGAAGCCCGAATACATCCATGCCAAAATTCCCAAATACAGCTCAACTCTGTCCTCTGCTACCACTCATAACTCTGCGACAACGCTTAAATGCCTATACTTAAATACCAGGTCTATGGTCAAACACCATCTTGACATTTTCCTTCTGCTTCAGGTCGACCAGCCAGACTTCTTATTTCTTTCTGAAACCTGGCTCAATGAAGGATCCCTGCCTGACATCCTAGCTGCTGTCCCTTCAAATTATTACATCCTGCACGCTGACAGACCCGCCGGCAAAAGAGGCGGAGGTGTCGCTGCGATTATTCGCAGCTCTCATCAAGTCTCCTCTTTACCATCTTTAGATTTGACAGGATGCGATAATCTGCTTTTTAAATTGAACACTGACCTAGGATCATTACTTTTGATCCTTCTATACCGTCCCCCTCAAACTTCGCCCACATTCATTACATCGTTTGCTTAACAGCTTGCATCCCTGACCATTTCCCATGGCAAAATTGCATTATTAGGAGACTTTAATCTATGGTTGGACTCTACAGAGTCTGATCCTCAGGCAGCCAGTCTTAAAGAAATGTTATTGGATATGAATTTTATTCAACACATCCATCTTCCTACCCACGATAAAGGGCATAGCTTAGACCAAATCTGGTCCCAAAACACTCTTCTTGCTATTAATTCCATCATGCCCTGCATTTGGTCGGACCATTACCTGATCAACTTCACCATCACCATGGTAAGCAGCAGAAGGTCCCAACCTCAGCCAGGAGGTAAAACTAGACTGTGGAAGAGTGTCAACATTCCCACCTTTATTGAATCCTTATCTTCCTCCCCTCCCTCATTCGACCAGGACATTGACAAAATGGAAGAAGCTTTTTCAGGTTGGTTACTTCAGGCAGCGGACGCTCATGCCCCCTGCACTAACTTTCTTCGCTCCCGCCCCAACGACGCACACAAGTGGTTCACACCTGTTTTGAAAAACTTTAAGCTTGAGGTCCGTCAACTGGAGCGAAAATGGCGCACTGCCTATTTAGAGCAAGACAAGGATAATTACCGTAAAGCTCGCAGGGACTATCACAAGCTTATCCTAAAACACAAAACTGAACATTTCTCTGACAAAATACTCAAAGCTAATAATAAATCCAGAGAACTATTCAACATAGTGGAAAATCTTAGTACCAGTGACAGAACCTCCCTTCCGATAACTCCCACTCAGGAACTTTGCAACTCACTCAATTCTTTCTTTTTTGACAAAATCTGCTCCATCAAACAGAGCATCTCCACCACTCAGCCATCTCTTTTGTTTTCCGATGTTTCTCACAATCCTGCTACCTTGACTTCATACCCTCTTATTGATAATGCTACCTTATCCAAGCTTCTTACCAAAGTTAAATCAGGATCCCCTGACGACATCTGTCCTCCCTTCATTCTGAAAGAAGTAGGCACCCTCATTCCTGAGGGTCTACTTCCCTTGCTGAATGGATCGCTCACCCAAGGGAAAGTCCCAAGTAACTTTAAAAAAGCCCTACTCATTCCCCTCCTAAAAAAGATAGGAGCCAACCCATCAGACCCACTTAACTATAGGCCCATTTCTCTGTTGCCTTACTGCGCCAAACTTTTGGAATCCCATGTCTGTGATAGTATCTCCGCTTTCCTGGAGAAATCTGAGTACCTTGCACCCAACCAGGCCGGCTTCCGCCCTTGCCACTCAACCGAAGCAGTTATTCTTTCGGTGCAGAATTCTTTGAGACGGAATGCGGACGAGGGGATCCACCAGGCTTTGGTGCTATTGGATCTTTCCGCTGCGTTCGACACGGTCGACTACACCATCTTGGTCGACCGTGTCGAGCAGGCTGGCCTCAGAGGTCCGGCTCTGAGTTGGATCCGCTCGTTCATTTCTGACCGAACTCAATCGGTCAGACTGGGTACCTTTACGGCCCCCACCATATCCACCAACTGCGGAGTGCCTCAAGGCTCTTCGCTGTCCCCCCTACTTTTTAATTTATACCTGCGTCCTCTTCTGTTTTCTCTTAGAAACGCCAAGGTAACCATTTTCAACTATGCTAATGATTTGCAGCTCATCTTCCCCCTTAACACCAAGGACTCAGTGGTACAATTTCAAAACACCATGTCCCACATTCTGAGTTGGATGAGCTGCAATCATTTAAAACTCAATCCAGGAAAGACCGAATTGGTCTTGCCTGGACAGAGTATACATAGTTGGAATCCTAGCTTTTGGCCCTCCTGTATGGGTGCCCCTCCGTCTAAGTCATCTTCGGTAAAAAGTTTGGGCATCCACATCAGTGAAGATCTTTCTTTGAAGAAACAGGTGGGATCAGTCGTTTCCTCCAGTTTTTTTCAGCTGAAAAAATTTTAAAAAATTGCACGCTTTTTTTCCTTTTCCGCCCTTACTCAGATTGTCATCTCTTTAGTTTTATCCAGACTGGATTTTTCCAATAGTCTTTACCTCGGGCTCCCAAAAGGAGAGCTTAAACGCCTCCAGCTGGTTCAAAATCAAGCAGCCAGACTTCTTCTGAATATTCCCAGAAGGCAATCAGTTAGATCTGGCCTGAAACAATTACACTGGTTGCCGGTGGAACAACGTGTGGCCTTCAAGACGGGCTGCATTTTATTCAAATCCCTGCACGATACTGGCCCCCAATTCATCAGGAACCTATTCCATAAATACAATCCTTCCCGACACCTCCGGTCCACCCATAAATCTCTGTTGACTGTGCCGTCGTACAAGAGGAAACGTCTCGGAGGCAGCTGCTTTGACCATCTTGCAGCTGCCTTCTGGAACTCCCTTCCCCCTCACCTAAAACTGAGTGACAATCTCCTCAGTTTTAGACATCTTCTGAAGACCTGGCTCTTTTCTCAGGCACACCCTTGAGCTGCCTCTTTTTATCAAATGTCTGACGCGCCTTGTTCCTCCTATAGCGCCATGAAGCCTCCGGGCGTACGAGCGCTCAATAAATACCAGTTAACATAACATAACATAACATAACAGGATCCTGATGGACAAAGGAGAAACAGCCGCCCTCATCTCCGGGACCTATCAGCAGCCTTTCACACGGTCTGCCACCGAACCCTATCAGCACGCCTCCAAGTCGCCGGAATTCAAGAGAAGGCCCTGGCCTGGTCCACATCCTTCCTCTCCGGCAGAACCCAGAGCGTCTGCCTCCCACCCTTCCACTCAAAAACCACTGAGATCATCTGCGGCGTCCCACAGGGATCCTCCCTCAGCCCGACGCTGTTCAATATCTACATAACGTCAACATCATCTCCTACGGCGACGACACCCAGCTGATCATATCCCTCACCGAAGACCCCCACACCGCCAAAGACAACCTCCACAGAGGAATGAAGGCCGTGGCCGACTGGATGAAGGACAGCAGACTGAAACTGAACTCGAACAAGACCGAGGTCCTTATTCTCAAACCCACCCCATCAGCCTGGCACGACTCTTGGTGGCCCACATCGCTAGGCGCAGCCCCGGAACCCACAGACCACGCACGCAACCTGGGGGTCATCCTCGACTCCACCCTCTCCATGACCGGGCAAGTCAACGCCATCTCCGCATCCTCCTTTAACAACCTCCGAATGCTCCGCAGGATCTTCAAATGGATCCCCCCGCCACGAGAAAACGCGTCACCGACGCCCTCGTCACCAGCAGACTCGACTATGGGAACGCCCTCTACTCAGGAACAACAACCAAGCTCCTGAGATGACTACAACGAATCCAGAACGCCTCGGCACGACTGATCCTCAAGGTACCCTGACACAGCCACATCACACCCCACGTGAAAGGCCTGCACTGGTACCCCGTCAACAAGAGGATCACCTTCAAGCTCCTCATCCACAAACACAAGGCACTACAGAACACCGGACATACGTACCTCAACAACCCACTCAGCTTCCACACCCCAACCCGAAGCCTCCGCTCAGCCAACCTCGCCCTCGCCACAGTTCCCTGCATCCGGAAAGCCACCGCTGGTGGCAGATCCTTCTCCTACCTCGCCGCCAAGACCTGGAACACTCTCCCCACCAGCCTACTACAGACCCAGGACCTGCTGGCCTTCAGAAGACTCTCAAGACCTGGCTCTCCGATCAGTAGCAGCCCCCACCCTGCCCCCAGCGCCTTGAGACCCTCATGGGTACGTAGCGTGCTTTAGAAATGCAGAGAAAGATAGATAGAGGGTGGGGTGGGGGGAGGGTAGTGTGGGGGGAGCATGAGGTGGGGAGCAGTGGGAAAAAAACAAAAAATAATCCTAATCAGATTTCTTATACCAGATAGTCAATGTTATGTCTTTTATGTTAGTTATATTATGATCACATTGGCCCCTCGACAGATTACCTTTTATTAGCGATAGAGATTTAAAATTTCTCTTGTGGAACGTCAATGGGTTAAGATGTCTGTGTAGACAAAGATTAGCTATGAAATACCTAGAGCAGAGCCCAGCCCAGATATGCCTTATCCAGGAGACTCAAATAAGGGCCAGATGTAGGTAGACTTCGGTAAATACCGATTCGGTAAATACCGAATCTTACCAATAAGGTATTTTTTACCGATTTTTTAGCTACTTAGGATTTACCGATTATAAAATACAGAATCAGTAAAATTCAGTATTTTAGAATCGGTAAATCCAAATTACCTACATCTAGCCCTTAATCTCTTAGAGAGTCGCACTACTTTTTTAAGGTATCCCTGGATTAAACACTTTTGTACATCAGAACAGACTGCCCCTTGTAAAGGGGTCGCTATTTTGATCAAACGAGGAGCGGGATGTGCAATAAAATCTTTTATAACAGATCAAACTTGGAGATGGGTTATAGCTAAATTAGATTTTGGTGGAACACAGTTAGCATGTATATCCTTCTACTGGCCAAATATAGACAATCCCACACATTTATGCAAACTTCAATGGAATCTGATGGAAGCTACCATTCCCACAATATTTAGAGGGGATTTTACCGTGTTGTTTGATCCCCTGCTGGATAGATCGAACCAGAGCAGCTATGTAGGGGCACCCCTGGTCCGTCAGGCTTTAAACAATATGATGCACGACTTGGATCTTTTAGACATAAGGCTAAGAAGGGCAACACACTGGGGTTTACCCTTTTTAATAAGGAACAATGTCATTTTTCAAGAATAGGCTATGCCTTGGCAGATAGATCCATTATAGATGACATAACGTCAATTAGCATTCAGCCAAGCCATATATCAGACCATTCTCCGGTTACCTTCTCCTTAACGGGGAGTATGTATGTTTTGAGATCTAGATGGACACTTAAAAGATCAATTTTGGCAGATCCGGAGATAGTAGTAGAGCTCAAAAGGCTTGTCTTGACTATTTCACTATAAACACTGGATCTACATCACCCAACTTTGTATGGGATGCATTTAAGGCATATCTGAGGGGCCTTCTCCATAGTCTTATATACACTGAGATCAGAGAGGAATCTCGAGCTTTAAAAGCCGTGGAAGATAAAATCTCTCAATGTGAAGCAGACCTGCTCCAGATCAACTGGGGGAAATCTGAAAGAATGCTTCAAGCAAAGAGGATGCTCGAGAGCGCACACCAGGATTATAGGATCAAATTAGATCAAAAATGTAAAGCACAAAGGCTGACTAAGTCCATGTAGAACTTTGAGTATGGGGAAAAGTCAGGAGCACTCCTGGCCTGGAAGGCTAGGGTGGACCGGGCAAAGAACCATGTAAATGAATTAATCATAAATGTAAATGGTGAGACATCAAATAAATCAGAAGATATACAGGCCTGTTTATTTACTCTATTTTCTGAAGTCTATAAGGAGGAGACTT
Organism: Lissotriton vulgaris; assembly: GCF_964263255.1. Taxonomy (NCBI): domain Eukaryota; kingdom Metazoa; phylum Chordata; class Amphibia; order Caudata; family Salamandridae; genus Lissotriton; species Lissotriton vulgaris. The sequence goes on from NC_141685.1 coordinate 1,684,735,730, forward strand.
TCCCAAACCCTGAGATCCTTAAAATGTGGTTAAGGGAAAACACTTTGCTTATCTTAACAGCAGACAGTCGTGAAACGTGAAAAACGTGAAAAAGAATTTTATTGTCGATTACTTAAAATCATTACAATATACTAGCAATATAAAAGTATTATAAAGAAAAGAAGATAAGTTAAGTTCCCTATTTGTAACTGCGACCCAGTCGGGCATAAAACCTTAAAAACAGTGTCACATTCTAGAAATACAGTTTGAGTCCAAAGTGCATTAGTTTTAAACAGGAGGTGTGTCTGCGGCTCCCTTGCTTCTAAGCCGACTGTTTTCTTTTTGAAGCTCTATTTTTGCGGACAATGTGGCTCGAATTAGGTCTATGAATTTCCCCAGCCGTGCAACTGTTTGAGTTGAGATCGATGAATAACACAAGTCCAAGACTTTGCTGCATCGTGTGAGGCCCTGAGCTCTGCAGATTGGGGTATCCAAACGGTGCCTTCCACTAGCTAACTTTGGGCAACAGCACAACAAGTGGAGCCAGGATTCCTGATGGTGATTACAACGTCTACATGCAACTAACTTATCCGGGCGAGCCAAGCTTTGGTTAAAATCCACGATGGGCAATGCGAGAAGCCTCATGTAAGTGATCTTTTTTCGGGTTTGGACAGATAAAGCTTGCTCAAGATAAGGCTGTGGTTTTCCCTCTATATACGAGGCGTCCACTGAGGAAAGATTTAGTTGGTGATGTAAGCTTTCTGGGTCTCTTGCGTGTGATATATGCTTGACCTGTCTGTTCACAGCTCTTTTCCATGCAGCTATAGGAATGTTTGAGTTGTCCAGGTTTTGCACCTCTATTTCTAACAATTTTGTGGCCACTGTCAATTGCACATTCCATGGGGATCCACTCTCTTCAAAGATTGTTTTCATTTGCACTTTCAGGGCTGTTGCTGGAGCTCGCAGGGTACTAATATAGTACTTTATAGTGTTGCCAAGACAAGAAATGTCTGGGCGAGGTAGACCCAGCTCCAGCCTTACTCTGGCTCTCCTGGCCTGTATTGAGATACTCTATACTTTCTTGTAGGTGGGAATTTGATGGCTCATGAGAAAGTTAGTAAGGGTGCCAGGAAAGGTTAAGTGCCCGTAGTTGACTGAGGGCACTACTTTTGCTTTTAGGACTTTCAGAATGGGTTCCGTGAATGTACTGTGGAGTCTGCGGTTAAGACTTCTCAAGCTGCTGATTATTCCGGCCCCTTTGTTTCTTAGATATTTCAAGTGAGCTGATAATTTTGCCCCTTGCGTTAGCCTGAGACCCAGGTTGTTATAACTTTTACAAGATCTGATTTGAATGTCACCTAGGCGCCATTGAGCTGTCTTCTTTCGATGGTACTTCCCAAAAATGAGGACCTTGGTCTTCTCCTGGTTTTTCAGTAGATTATTCTTTTGGTTGAATCTGTGCAGCGCTTCTAAGGCATTCTGTAGACCTGATCTAGTGTGGTCCAAGATTACAAGGTCGTCTGCATATTGGAGGATTTGAAGATGCACATTTCCCAACTTTTAAATAACTAGATTTGCCCCCTTCAGGGCTTGACCCAAGTCGGATGTGTAGATGTTGAAGAGTAAAGGGGCAAGGACGCACCCTTGTTTGAGGCCATTATTAGTTGGGACCTTGATTGTTAACGATGTTTGGCTGGTTTTAATGCGCACCCAGGTCCCCTCATATAGTGCAATTATCGCCTTTAACAACTTTTGAGGCATGCCCCAGTTGGTGAGTTTTCACCATAACTTACCACGATCCACTCGGTCAAATGCTGCGCTATAATCTACGAAGCAGCAAAACAAAGGGGGTTGAGAGGGCTGAGTCACGCGTAGGGATAGATGACCCAGTGCTAGGATGTTATCTGTGGTAGAGCATTGAGGTCTAAATCCGGTTTGGAAGAATGGGAGAATGTTGTGCTCCTTGGCCCAGATTTCTAATTCCTTCAGCAGCACTCTGGTGTATGCCTTTGCTTCTATGTCTAGCAAAGCCACCAGCTGATAATTTTCGGGTTTTGTGCGGTCACAAAAAACAGCAGACACTCGTGCAAAGCTCGCTGCTTTAATAACGGAGGACGAGATCCGATTGCATCTCGGGAAAAGTAAAAATAACAAAATGGCAGGTAGAGATGTCATTCCTATTGAGGTGTATAAACTCCTATCAGAGGAGTTGGCTCCAAAAATGGGCACTCTGTTTAGTTCGATCTATCAATCAGTGGATCAGGTACCCAGGTCATGGAAGGAGGCAACAATTGTGCTCATTTTGAAGCCTGCTGAGTACCCGTTAAGAGACGATTCTTATAGACTGATCTCCCTGCTGAATGCTGACTATAAGATCTTCATGAGCATTCTGGCGGGAAGATTAGCCAAGATTGCACCACAAATGATCAATTCAGACGAGAAAGGGTTTATCCCCAAGAGATATATCCAAGAACAGACGCAGCAACTCATTGGTAATATAGATCTGGCAACAGCCCAATCTGAACCCTTGGCCGTGGTGGCACTTGTTGCGGCCAAGGCGTTCGATAGAGTGTGCTGGGTGTACTTAAGGGAAGTGTTAAGAACTATGGGCTTTAGCCCCATTTTTATTCAGACTTTAGAAAAATGCTATCAGGGAGCTTCTGCTAAGATACTGTTAAATGGAGTCTAACATCTAGCTTTCACATACTAAGAGGAACGAGGCATGTTTGCCCCCTCTTGTTTTTGTTGTTCAATATATGTATAGAACCATTAGCACAGGCAATAAGAGCAGATTCTTTAATACCCCTTTTAAATCTCACCGATATAGCTGCAAGGTCACCCTAAATCTAGGTGATCTGCTTTTATACACTGCCAATCCAGTTGTGGCAATGCCGAGGGTTGAAGCTCTCTTAGAAGAGTTCGGATCTATGTCAGGCTATCTAGGCAATACCTCTAAAACTGAGGTGATGTGTTGGAACATTTAAGATTTGGAGGGGAGAATAAGTCAAAGTTTTAAATATTTGGGGATCATAACCACTTTGACATTGAGAAGATTCCACAGATCAATCTTAATGAAAACTATGGGAGGTGTTACTAGGGATGGACGTACCCAAAAATATCTTAACATCTTAAACATTTTAAACTGATTAAACTGATCGCACTTAGATAATTCTGCACAGGTTAAATGGGGTGCCAATAGTCAAGTAACTGAAACTTTTCAAATTAAGCGAGGAGTGAGACAAGGGTGTGTGCTCGCTCCAACACTTTTTACTTTATTTATTAATGGAGTGGTCGAGTTTTTAGATAAAGATGGCTGTGACGCCCCAAAAATAGGGTTAGGTAGAGTCCCAGCATTGCTATTTGCCAACGACACTCTTTTAATTTCAAAATCACCCCAAGGATGGCAGCAACTTTTAAATTATTTTTTTAAGTTTTGCTAAGAAAGAGACCTCAGTCTAAATGAGTCCTAACCAAATTTATGATCTTCGACAAAGGTAAAAATGTAGCAAAGACCAGACCGATATGGGCGGGTAGCACTAAACTGGAGAAGGTTGAAGCTTTTGACTACTTGGGGATTTGACTTACCTCTTCATTTAGCTGGACCCCACAGGTAGAAAAAGCAAAACTCCAACTAATTCAACAATGTGTCCACATAAGTAAGTTACACAGGAGGACAGTGTCCAGGCAAATGGCCCCCCGCTCCTCACATTTACAATACTAAGGTTTTGGTCAGGGTACTTTATGGGGCAGAACTTTGGGGTGTTAGTTCTCTGGCTTCATTGTCCACAGTTGAAAATCGATTCCTAAGATTGCTTGTAGATCACCCTGCCAGTTCCCCTTTGATTCCTTTTTACTTTGATATTGGTAATGAACAACTAAAGCATAAAGTAAACTACAAAACAATATCATTCTGGTATAGACTATGGACAATAGACAAGATGGATCCTTATTAGGATGCCCTAAGAGATCTCTTAAAATTTTCTCAGGCCGCATCTATAAGGTGGTTTTCCCACTTGCTTGATCTACTAGGGACACTGGCGATGGACAGCCTTTGGTTTAGCTCAGGAACCATGTCCATGAGCAGTATCTCGAGAGACAAGCTGAAGAAAATGTACTGGGAATAAATAGTACAATTGGAACTAACAGAACATGCCTCAGGCCTAGCTAAAGCTTTTTAAACTTATAAACATGTTCCATGTTTGAAATGGCAATAGATGAAATTACTGAAATTACTCCTCCGTTGGCCCGCAAGCCCTTTTTGCAGTTTAAATACAAGACCCTACCAACTAACTATTTCTGTTCGAGATGGTGCATGTATCCTCCTGTAGTTGATTTATGTCCTGCATGTAAATTCTCAACAGAATCTATTGTTCATTTACTTTTTTTCTGTCCCCATTATGTATTATTGAGAAAAAAAGTGGATAATACCACTATGTAGAGGTGTTGGTCCGGGCCACTATCTTGAAATCCTGAGGCTGCTGTCTACGGATACCCGTAGATTGATAATCTTCGGTATTTCCCGTTTTCTGTATGCTATGTGGGTCAGGCACAGGAAGTTATTACTCTGATTCTTGTTTTTTTATCCATGAATTTATACTTATTGTATAATAATATGCTGCAATGTCTACTGATAACCCTTTCTTAATGATTGTAATATTTGGTTTTATTGTTTTTTGAAAGGAACGCGTGTTGTGATGTACTTTTTTGAATCTCTGAGATTGTAATAAAGTTTATATGATGATGGAATAGGGTAGTAAAAGAAATAGATCTCCCCTTGCACAGTGGAAAAACCTTCCACTAACTATCTATGGAAGGGTTAACTTAGTCAAAATGGTTATACTCCCTTAATTAACTCACCTATTCAATGCCATCCCACTTGGTATAAGTAAAATCCAGAGGAAGATTGTAAGTTTCATCTGAGCATATAAGGGCGCAAGGCTAGCCTGGAAGAAACTTAGATGAAGGCTAGTTAAAGGAAGGATGGCACTCCCGGATATGAATTAGTACTGTGTGGCTTTTTAATTTAAGAATATCCGGAAGTTGCTTGGAATGCCCGATGATTCTACTTGGGGAAGACTCTTGTGTGAAATGACAAGGCAGGACAGTGGGGGAGGTTTTCTATACAAATTTGGTGCACCTAGGTACTTAAAAAAAGTTCACTTAAACGTACTGTGGTCTGCCCTTCGTCTGTGGCATAAAGTCAGGAGCAGATGGGGGTTAGGTTATTATTCTGACTTCACTCCAATTTGGGAATCCCCAGGGACCCCAGTATACCTTATGGACAGTCTAAGTACTCCAATCAGAAAGGCGGGAATTACAAAATGGTCGGACTTGATAACATCGGGAGGGGTTCATCCCTGGGAAGTGTTAAGAGCAAAGATCGAAAGAGACTTCTCCAGGTTCAAATACATAAAATATACTTCATGGTTTACATCTGTAAAGAAAGAAACCTCAGGTGATTGGGAGTTGGAGCAATCTCTCCAAGACATAAACCTAAAGAGTAAAGAAATCTCTAAATGATACGAGAAGCTTTTGGAGGCAAATGAAAAGGAATGTCTGCCATTACACTCGGTGTGGAATGGGGTCTCCTTCGAGTGTGATACTGCAGTAGTGTTTGAATACTGTCTGAAGCTTTGATATAAATTTATAAAACTGGCCAATCTGAAAAGTAATAATTTTTTCATTATTAATCGTTTCTACTAGACTCCAGCAAAGATAGTAAAGTTTGCTCCATCTCCTCCTCCCAAGTGTCCAAGATGCAATTATATAGAAGCAAATGATCTCCAAATTTTTTGAATGCCCAAAGCTGAGAGGCTACTTGAAGGGAATAGAGGCCTATTGCTTTATCTTATCCTTAGCCCCAAAGTTGGCAGGAAGACTGATCCCCCTGTTGATGTTTGCGGATGACACCCTGCTGATATCTAAGACCCAGCAGGGACTCCAGAGGGCCATCGGGGTCTTTGAATCGTTTTGTACAGATCATGGACTTGTTATTAATACAAGCAAAACAAAATTCATGGTTATGCACAAACGGAGACACATTAGAGGTAGAGTTACTATGGACGGGGTCCAGCTTGAACAGACCCAGGTCTTTAAGTACCTCGGTATCAATTTGTCCTACAACCTAGACTGGAAACAGCACACTAATGAGCTAGCCACAAAACATGCTCAATTGACAGGTGCTCTCACTAAGGAGCTCTTTTCATCTCATTCTAAACCAATTAGACCTGTCCTAAAAATCTACAATGCTAAGGTTGGAGCAGCAGTTCTTTATGAAGCTGAACTCTGGGGGTCCAGTAACCTTACTAAGTTGACGGTAGCACAGAACAAATTTCTCCGCAACATTACTGGCTTACCTATGTCAACCCCATTGATACCTTTAAATTATGATTTGGGATTTTATAGTTTTATGGATTTGGCTAGGTATAGAACAGTGGCCTACTGGAGAAGGTTATGGGTAACCCCAGAACTCTCCCAATATGCCCAAGGCTTCCTAAAAGTGAGAACCCTGGATACTGGCTGTAAGATAGTCTGGATGAGAGAAGTTAAACTCTTATATAGGGCACTTGGGTTATCTCATTTGTGGGATGATCCCCTAAATAATGTTTTTCCACCTAAAAAGACACTCCGTGAGCTTTATTATTGCATGCTAGAGATTAAGTGTTTTAGGAATCATATTGATCGTTCCTTTACTCACGATTACTTAGAGCTCAAGCACACTCCGGCCCTAGAATTCTATTGGGACTGGATCACGGTCCCAGGGGACTGGAAGAGGTACCATCAGCTGAGGGTGGGGACACTACCTTTGAATGCCCTAACAGCGAAGTGGAATAAGGTACAATCCTCAAGGTGCCCTTTCTGTCCGGATCATAATGAAAACATCGGACATGTGTTGTTTGCCTGTCCCGAATATAGAATGCCTAGATGTTCATGGCTAAAACCAATTTGCATCCAGTTAGGCTTAAGAACAGCAAACAAGGCTGTTAGGATTTTAAGAACAGATACCTCTCAGCCCGTTGTTATAGCCATGGCAAAATTCCTCCACTGGATGTGGATAATTCAGGCACGCAAAATGAGTCTGGAGTAACTGTAGGATTGTTACTGTCTGTCGTTATTGTTTGTGCTTATTTGAATTGCCAATCTGTATCAATTAATGACTAATTATGTACGCTGTATAAGTAACTGTTATTTTTGTATTTTGGTACTAATGAATTTAGCTTTTTAAACTCTTTTTTAAAGAAAAGAATTATTTTCCTTTATTTTAACAGATATTTTAAGACTATGTAAAAATGTAAATAGGATGAGATAGGGAGACTTTTAATCTTGCTTTTTATTGTATTAAATCATTGTGGATCCTGTACCTCTGTGGGGTTGGGGGGAGGGGGTGGGACTAAAAACAACAAATTTTTTCTTTGTAAAATGTCTTTTATGATTGAAATATATCGAATAAAGACTAATTAAAGTGAAAGTTATCCTGATAGCCTGGAGAGAAATATGTATAAAATGGAGAGATCCCCTACCCCCCAGGTAGAAAGATTGGGTAAAAGCAGCCACCAAAATGGCCCAACAGGATCAGGGAGCAGGGCAGGAAAACTGCCTAGGTATTTGGTTGGACTTTATTTAATGGTGTAGAGACTTGGGACTGGATCATCCCCACACGGTCCAATGATTACACCAAAGTACCAACAAAGGTGCGGTCTTGATTGGTTAACAGACCAATGTGAAAGCAGTGGCCGTGGGGCACACAGGTCAGAAGAACGGCTTAACAAAGTACTGCAGATGCTTTTTGGTGATATGAGGATTAAACAAATAAAATAAAAAATATTACAAAACATACAAACACAAAATTAGCATTCAAATCAAATAAAGCACATTACAAAACACGTATAAATTAACCTATAAAAACGATATTATATACAGCCATATTTTCACAAATTATATATATTGCAAAGTTATTAAAAACAACACTTAAATGATATTCTTACCTTTGATATTCATGTTGACGATATTTTTCTCCAAATACCCATCACATCCACACCACCATGTGTGAGACCTGTTGATGGTGGATATAAATAACAGCACAATCCATCTCACAACTTGGAGAAAGAGAATTACAATGATTGAATGGTTAGGGGGAATTTGGGAAAACTTAAGAGAGACAAGTACAATGTTCAGCAAGTAAACTGTAATATTTCAGAAGAATCAAGAGAGCAACATACAGCGTCAGCCTTTGCCAGGGCAGAACCCTGGGCAGAAAGAAACTTGGTGCCCTCGCTGCTGCTGAATAAAATTAGGCAGCAGGGAGACACTTTTGTGTTCAGAGGCCTGACCATGGCTGCTTGCATCAGAGTAGTGTCTGGCCTCTGAACACATCTCTGCACCATCCCCCACTCATCTGAATTATGTACAAATTAGCATCTCACGCTGGTGCCAAGTTGTTTGTTGGAGGGAGATAATAGTGTGTGGCAGCAGTGGGTGAGAGGGGATGGGAGGGCGAGAAAGCATGCTAACGGGATGTTAAAAACAGCGACTGCAGCACTGGAGCATGGTGAGACGGACTCTGCTGCCTGCATGACCTTAATTCAGATAGTTCCTCATGCCCTTCTGAGAATTGGCACCTCGAACCTTGGTCCAGCTTGCCCACACCGAAAGGCAGCCCTGGCAACATACATAATCTTTGCAGCTCTTTGCATCTTCACTTACAGCTGAGCATAGTGTTGGACCTGACATCATTGGCTTGAGTCTCTCCTCCGTTTTTCTGTTTGCCTCTACTGTTTTTACGATGTTTTGCTGGTATATGCTTTGGGCGCCGTGTCACTGCTGATCAGTGCCATAGCGCAAGTGCTCCCTCTGTTAAAATGATGTATCTATTGTATCCATGTTTGGCTTATTTGGTTTACTGTCAGTCCCTAGTCTAGTGCACCAGGAGTGCCGGGGCTTGTAAATACAAATGCCGCTCGTGGGCTTGCAGCACGTGTTGTGCCACCCACAGGAGCGGCCTTGGAAAAGAATGTCTACGGGTCGGTCATTGCGAGACCCATGTGCAGTCTTGCACTGTCACGTCAGCTGTGCAGGTATACCTACCTGCCAGCCCCTCCAACCTTCCCTTAAACTTCATGTTAGTCACCCCTATGGTAGGCCCCCGGGCAGGGTGCATTGTAAGTGTAAGGTAGGACAAGCCTGACCAAGTTGGCATGTCCTGATAGTGAAGTGCCGCCATCTTAGTGCTTCACTATTGCGAGGTAGCCTGCTCTCCGTTGGATAGAATGGGCCGCCGGGATTATTAACGCTATGATCCTAGCTGGCTCGGAGAGTACGGTGCAATGTCGAGTTTGGTATCCCTGAACTCGGGGTTTAATTACGCATCCGTTGGTGTGGATGGTTTTTGGACTCTGGGTTCGAAAGTAGTACTTTTAGAAAGTGTCTATTTTCTTGTCTAACCATATCTGGTCTCTGCTGGTCTTACGTGTGTGTGACAGGAGCTGGGTGGCTCCACGAGGTCTGGATGAGTCAGTGTGGGATGAGTGGGACATTTACGTTGAGAGTAGGGGGAGAGTAGTTGTTGATAGCCTGCCTGGCCTGATACAATGCTGGCTCCACCTCCTGCCAAGCGACTGATGGCTCTGTGCCTGCCATGGACGATCCTAGCCCCACCTCCTGCCAGGAGGGTGATAGCTCTGCTCCGGCCAGTATCAATGCTGGCTCCACCTCCTGCGGGGCGTCTGAGGACCCGGCCCGGCTCAATGAATAGACCAGGTGCGACTACCTAGCTCCACCCACCGCAGACCCAGGATGTTGGGAAACCCCCGGCATAGACAAAGGGATCAAAGACGAAAAGGGGTATAAGAGAAGGACCCCTGAACTAGGAAATCAGATCACTTCTGACAAGGAACCCTGTAACCAAGGACAAGAAGCCTGCTGATCTAAAGGACTGCCTACCCCTTCTGCCAGTGTGCTGTTGTTGGGGGAATCCTGCCGTGCTTCTTTATTTTTGCCAAGGAACCAGGAGAGAGGAACTGTGTGTGTACTCTCACGCTTGCTAAGAAAATCTCCAAGGACTGGAAGAGTGCCAGTCTCCTGCTGAAGTCACAGGGCTAAAGGACTTCATCTGCTAAAAGTGCTATTTGCTGGAAGTGTGAATCCAGCATCTCTGAAAGGGCCAGCAATCACGACGATCGGACGCTGGGCCCAACCGACGCCAGCAGCAACGCCAGTGAGTAGGAGTACGGCTCTAACTCCAGAGGACCTCGTGTCTGCCCCGCTGCTGATCGCATCAACCGTGTGCCCTTCGACGCCGTGAGCGCTGCTCACTCTGTGCAACTGCATCATCGACAACGCCTGCTGTGGCCTGATCGACACCGAAGACGCGACGCCTGAGTGCTCGACGCCGCTGATCATCGTGTGCTTTAATTTCCTAAGGTACTGTGTTGTTGGGGGTCCGTGTGACTCCAGGCCCGGCGCAGCGCTCCTCGCGGTCGACGCCGAACCTGTGGATTATCTTTGCCCCAGCGTTGTGTAGCTCCCGTGGGAGTTACCCTGTTGCTACGAACTTTGTTTCCAAGAAGAAGATTTGCTTGATACTAAAAGACTTTTGTGCTAAACTACCTTTGAACTATCCTTTTTCCTTCCCGAACGTATTTATTCCGATTGTGTACAGTTTTGCCGTTATTTGGTCTTGTGCTAAGTCTTATATAAAAATACTTATTTTTATAATACTACTGTGTCGTGTCCATTTGTAGTGTATTCACTTTATTACTGTATGTGGTCATAATTGCTTAACACACAGCCTCTGAGATAAGCCTGTCCTGCTCTGCTAAGCTACCAAGGGGGTGAGCAGGGGTTATCGATGGGTGTGATCCCCTTGCCCTGACTAGAAAAGGAGTGTCCCTATTTGTCAGAAGTGTATACCTCTGCCAACTAGAGACAGCCGGTTCTAACATTGGATGCAGCGGTGAGGATTTGGACCTTGCATTTATGACCCATGTACAGTGATTAGTGTGCGCTACGTAGTGAAAGCAGACCATAGCGCAGTCACAATCTGATTCGGAAGGATCCTATTTTTGTTCTCCGCTTTTCTGAAACTTGATTTTCTGAACACTGCCAGTTGTAACCATGAGTGACAACGGAGTCACTGCCCCTGCTATCGTTGTTGTTGAAGAGTTCGAGAGGAGTAAGCTAAAAAGATACAAGAAAGATGAGCTGAAACACTTTTGCAACCAGTTTGAAGTTCCTACCACCGGCCTCTCGAGAAAAGTTGATTTTTATAAAGCATTACAGGCCTGGTGGGAATCCAGAAATCCCTCTGATGTGGTGGTGGTACCCACAGAGGAAGGGGATGAGGAGGTGCCAGTGAATGGACCTGTGCCCTCTCCCGGAAGCAGTGTTTCCTCCAAAGGTCTTTCCCCTGAAGAAAGAGAAGAAAGGGCGAAAGAGCGAGCTTACAACATGGAGATGGCAAGGCTAAAGATAAATGGGCAGTTGGAGTTAGAAAATGCAAGAGGTAGAAGGGAAGCTGACTTAGAGATCAAAAAGTTGGAGTTTGAACGAGAGAAGTTAGCTTTGGAGCGTGAAGCCAGGTTGAGGGAACTGGATATCCAAGCTAAAAAGTTAGAGTTGAATCCCTCTGGTGGCAGCGTTCCATCCGAGCCTGCAGAAAGTAAGTTTTACTTCCCGAAAGATGTGATCAAAGATTACAATAAGAATGAAGATATTGGTCAGTGGTTTAAAGCATATGAGTTAGCATTGTTGGCCCACCAGGTCCCTGAGAAGAATTGGGGAGCGGGGTTGTGGGGTCGCTTTGTGAACGAGGGAAGAGATACCCTGTTAGACATGCCTGTTGCGGATAGGATGTCGTATGCTCATATGAAAGATGCTTTAATGTTGCGATATGGTTTAACCCCCGAGCAGTACAGACAAGCTTTTAGAGAATGCAAGAAGTTGCCTGGTACGACGTGGGTTGAATATGTGTCTTATTTTTGCAGAGCCATGGATGGTTGGGTAAAGGGCAGCAAAGTGGAAAGTTATGAAGCTCTCTATGATCTGTTTGCGTGGGAGCACTTGTCTAATAACTGTTTTCCAGAGCTGCGCCAGCACCTGATTGATAGCAAGATATCTAACCCTAGAAAACTTGCTGAGGAGGCGGACCGCTGGGTCAGTACCAGGGTCCACAAGGGTCCAGTGGGAGACTCAGCCAAAGGTGGGCAGGGTCCCCAGCAGAAGAGTGGGGGGGACAAGGGAAAACAGAAGGAGTCTCAGAAAGGGCCCCAAAGTAATCCCCAAGGGAACCAAGGGAAAGGTTCCCAGCCTCCCCCTGAGAAGAAGCCAGGGGCCCCGACGGGTAAACCTGTTCATAGGGGCCCCCTAACCTGCTACGGTTGTGGGCAGGTGGGACACCGGTTTTATGACCCCCAGTGTCCCAAGAAGGATTCGAATGCACCGCCGCGTGCGCCCCCTCGTCAGTTGGCAAGTGTAGCCTTGGGAGGGGAGGAGATGGTTGTCCATGGTGGGAGGGGTCCCGCAGAAATGTCCCTGGTCTCGCTAGGAGACATGCAAATGGTCCCTCCACCCCCTCTGCCTAGTAACACTAGTAAATATAGGCAGTGGGTGACCATTAATGGCCATAGAGTGGAAGCTCTCAGAGACACCGGAGCGAGTGTGACAGCTGTCAAGTGTCACTTGGTGTCCAGAGAGCAGGTGGTTCCCCACGCATTCTACCCCGTGATAGCTGCCGATAACTCCCAGAAAGAGTGTGAGGTGGCTCAGGTTTCCTTTGAATGGGGGGGAGTTTCAGGTACTCTTCAGGTTGCTGTGAGGCCCGCCATGCCTGTCGACTGTCTCCTGGGCAATGATTTGGAAGACTCCCCTTGGGCTAAGGTGGAGAGAGCGGCGCACTTGAAAATGTTGGGTGTGCCAGAGTGGGTGTGTGCAACCACTCGATCCATGACAGCGAGTAAGGGTGTTGATGGGGTCCCGGAGCCTGAAAGTACGGCCCAGGACCCAGCTGTGAAGAGAAGAGGCAGGAGGCGCGGGAAACCGGCCCCCGTCGTTCCCGTGGTCCAGAAGGAGGTAGACCCTGAGGGGGATGCCCTGGAGCCCACAGGGGAACAAATTGCCGAACTGGGAGATCTGCCCGAGCTGACCCACTGGCAGCAGGATGGTGGTCCCTCCAGGGAGGAATTCTGTGCGGAACAGAAAGTGTGCCCTTCTCTTGTGGGCATGAGGCAGCAGGCCTCAGCCCAATCCTCAGGTGATCAGTCAGGGTCACATTTTGTGTACTGGGAGAACGACCTCCTGTATAGCGAGCCTAAGGCTGCTGAGCCTGGGTCAGCCCGTGTGCTGGTGGTACCCCAGTGCTTCAGAGCCTTCCTACTGGGTTTGGCTCATGACGTACCGTTAGCTGGACATCTGGGGCAGGACAAGACCTATGATAGGCTTGTCACCCATTTCTATTGGCCTCAGATGCGTAGGGATGTAGACATCCATTGCAAGACTTGTCGCACTTGCCAGGCAAGTGGGAAAAGCGGAAGGAAGCAGAAGGCTCCCCTCCAACCTTTTCCAGTGGTCAGCACCCCCTTTGACCGGGTGGGTATTGACATTGTTGGGCCCCTGGACCCCAAGACAGCCCTGGGCAACAGGTTCATCCTGGTCTTGGTGGACCATGCCACGAGGTACCCGGAAGCCATCCCTCTCAGAACAGTGACGGCCCCCGTGGTGGGACGGGCACTGATGGGTGTTTTCTCCCGGATGGGGTTCCCCAGAGAGGTGGTGTCGGACCGAGACACCAACTTCATTTCGAACTATATGAAGTCTCTATGGAAGGAGTGTGGGGTAACCTACAAGTTCACCACTCCTTACCATCCTCAAGGAAATGGGCTGGTTGAGAGATTCAACCGGACCCTGAAAGGCATGATTATGGGTCTTGAAGAACCAATGAGGCGGAAATGGGACGTCCTCTTGCCATGCCTGTTGTTTGTTTACCGTGAGGTACCGCAGAAGTCTCTAGGGTTCAGCCCCTTTGAGCTCTTATACGGTCACCCGGTAAGAGGGCCTTTGAGTCTGGTCAAGGAAGGCTGGGAGCAATCTCCCAGGAAACCTCCCCAGGATGTATACAGTTACATGCTGGCCTTTCGGAACCAGACTCGGCGCTTCAGAGAACTTGCTCAGGCGAATCTGGAGGCCAGCCAGGAGGAGATGAAGCGTTGGTACGACCGGAATGCCACTCTGGTAGAGCTTCAGCCTGGTCAGGAAGTGTGGGTCATGTCATCTGTGGAACCTTGTGCGCTCAAGGACAGGTGGACTGGACCGTTTAAGGTTGTGGAGAAAAAGAGCGATGTCACCTACCTGGTGGACTTGAAATCTCCCAGGAATCCCTTGCGGGTCCTGCATATCAACCGCTTGAAGCCCCACTTAGAGAGGTCCGAAGTGGGCATGCTCCTAGCTACAGATGATGGAACGGAGGAGGAGAGTGAGCCTCTTCCTGACCTCCTGTATGCTAAAGAGCAAGACGGGTCAGTGGATGGTGTGGTCCTCTCTGACACACTGACCCTTGAACAGAGACAGGATTGTCACCAACTGTTGGGGCAATTCCCGGATCTGTTTTCCTTGGTTCCGGGTGTCACGCATTGGTGTGTCCATGACGTTGACACCGGAGACAGCCCTCCTGTGAAGCACAAGGCTTACAGGGTGACTGACAAGGTCAGAGCGTACATTAAGGAGGAGGTCTCCAAAATGTTCGCGTTAGGGGTGATTGAGTCCTCTAGCAGTCCTTGGGCCAGCCCAGTGGTCTTGGTCCCGAAGGCTGCAGCGCCTGGTGCTTCGCCAGAACTCCGGTTCTGCGTGGACTACCGCGGGCTCAATTCGGTCACGAAGACTGACGCGCACCCCATCCCCAGAGCTGATGAGCTCATCGATCGGTTGGGAGCTGCCCGGTACCTTAGTACGTTTGACTTAACGTCTGGGTACTGGCAGATCGCCTTGACCGATGGGGCAAAAGAGAGGTCAGCGTTCTCCACACCAGATGGGCTATACCAGTTCCGGGTGATGCCCTTTGGGATGAAGAATGCCCCCGCCACCTTCCAGAGGTTGGTCAACCAGGTCTTGGCTGGACTGGAGGAATTCAGCGCCGCCTACCTGGACGACATCGCAGTGTTCAGCGCCAGCTGGGAGGAACACTTGCGCCTCCTCCAGGAAGTGTTGTTGGCCCTGCGCGGAGCAGGCCTTACAATCAAAGCCAGTAAGTGCCAGATTGGGCAGGGTTCTGTGGTGTACTTGGGGCACCAAGTAGGGAGCGCCAAGGTTGCCCCCCTGCAACCCAAGATTGATACCATCCTGGCTTGGGCGCCGCCCAAGACCCAAACGCAGGTGAGAGCCTTTTTAGGACTCACGGGTTATTACAGGAGGTTTGTCAAGGATTACGGTAACATTGTGCACCCCTTGACTTCGCTGACTTCCAGGAAGCAGCCACGAAACGTGATCTGGACTGATGCCTGTCAAACGGCCTTTGACACCCTGAAAACTGCAATGTGCACCGCACCTATACTCCAGGCACCCGACTTTTCGAAAGAGTTCATTGTTCAGACGGACGCTTCAGAGCATGGCGTGGGGGCTGTTCTAGCTCAGGTGAATGAAGAGGGCCGAGACTTGCCTGTAGCCTTCATCAGTAGGAGGTTACTTCCCAGGGAAACGAGGTGGAGTGCGATAGAGAGAGAAGCATTTGCTGTGGTCTGGGCGCTGAAGAAGCTAAGACCCTACCTGTTTGGGACTCACTTCCGGGTTCAGACAGACCACAGGCCCCTCAGATGGTTGATGCAAATGAGGGGTGAGAATCCAAAACTGTTGAGGTGGTCCATTGCTCTACAGGGGATGGACTTTACGGTGGAACACCGCCCTGGCACAGATCACGCCAATGCTGATGGTCTGTCCAGATTTTTCCGCCTTAGTGATGAGGACTCCCTAGGTTAAGGGTAGTCCTCCCCACATTTCAGCTGGAGGGGACACGTGTTAGACCTGACATCATTGGCTTGAGTCTCTCCTCCGTTTTTCTGTTTGCCTCTACTGTTTTTACGATGTTTTGCTGGTATATGCTTTGGGCGCCGTGTCACTGCTGATCAGTGCCATAGCGCAAGTGCTCCCTCTGTTAAAATGATGTATCTATTGTATCCATGTTTGGCTTATTTGGTTTACTGTCAGTCCCTAGTCTAGTGCACCAGGAGTGCTGGGGCTTGTAAATACAAATGCCGCTCGTGGGCTTGCAGCACGTGTTGTGCCACCCACAGGAGCGGCCTTGGAAAAGAATGTCTACGGGTCGGTCATTGCGAGACCCATGTGCAGTCTTGCACTGTCACGTCAGCTGCGCAGGTATACCTACCTGCCAGCCCCTCCAACCTTCCCTTAAACTTCATGTTAGTCACCCCTATGGTAGGCCCCCGGGCAGGGTGCATTGTAAGTGTAAGGTAGGACAAGCCTGACCAAGTTGGCATGTCCTGATAGTGAAGTGCCGCCATCTTAGTGCTTCACTATTGCGAGGTAGCCTGCTCTCCGTTGGATAGAATGGGCCGCCGGGATTATTAACGCTATGATCCTAGCTGGCTCGGAGAGTACGGTGCAATGTCGAGTTTGGTATCCCTGAACTCGGGGTTTAATTACGCATCCGTTGGTGTGGATGGTTTTTGGACTCTGGGTTCGAAAGTAGTACTTTTCGAAAGTGTCTATTTTCTTGTCTAACCATATCTGGTCTCTGCTGGTCTTACGTGTGTGTGACAGGAGCTCGGTGGCTCCACGAGGTCTGGATGAGTCAGTGTGGGATGAGTGGGACATTTACGTTGAGAGTAGGGGGAGAGTAGTTGTTGATAGCCTGCCTGGCCTGATACAATGCTGGCTCCACCTCCTGCCAAGCGACTGATGGCTCTGTGCCTGCCATGGACGATCCTAGCCCCACCTCCTGCCAGGAGGGCGATAGCTCTGCTCCGGCCAGTATCAATGCTGGCTCCACCTCCTGCGGGGCGTCTGAGGACCCGGCCCGGCTCAATGAATAGACCAGGTGCGACTACCTAGCTCCACCCACCGCAGACCCAGGATGTTGGGAAACCCCCGGCATAGACAAAGGGATCAAAGACGAAAAGGGGTATAAGAGAAGGACCCCTGAACTAGGAAATCAGATCACTTCTGACAAGGAACCCTGTAACCAAGGACAAGAAGCCTGCTGATCTAAAGGACTGCCTACCCCTTCTGCCAGTGTGCTGTTGTTGGGGGAATCCTGCCGTGCTTCTTTATTTTTGCCAAGGAACCAGGAGAGAGGAACTGTGTGTGTACTCTCACGCTTGCTAAGAAAATCTCCAAGGACTGGAAGAGTGCCAGTCTCCTGCTGAAGTCACAGGGCTAAAGGACTTCATCTGCTAAAAGTGCTATTTGCTGGAAGTGTGAATCCAGCATCTCTGAAAGGGCCAGCAATCACGACGATCGGACGCTGGGCCCAACCGACGCCAGCAGCAACGCCAGTGAGTAGGAGTACGGCTCTAACTCCAGAGGACCTCGTGTCTGCCCCGCTGCTGATCGCATCAACCGTGTGCCCTTCGACGCCGTGAGCGCTGCTCACTCTGTGCAACTGCATCATCGACAACGCCTGCTGTGGCCTGATCGACACCGAAGACGCGACGCCGGAGTGCTCGACGCCGCTGATCATCGTGTGCTTCAATTTCCTAAGGTACTGTGTTGTTGGGGGTCCGTGTGACTCCAGGCCCGGCGCAGCGCTCCTCGCGGTCGACGCCGAACCTGTGGATTATCTTTGCCCCAGCGTTGTGTAGCTCCCGTGGGAGTTACCCTGTTGCTACGAACTTTGTTTCCAAGAAGAAGATTTGCTTGATACTAAAAGACTTTTGTGCTAAACTACCTTTGAACTATCCTTTTTCCTTCCCGAACGTATTTATTCCGATTGTGTACAGTTTTGCCGTTATTTGGTCTTGTGCTAAGTCTTATATAAAAATACTTATTTTTATAATACTACTGTGTCGTGTCCATTTGTAGTGTATTCACTTTATTACTGTATGTGGTCATAATTGCTTAACACACAGCCTCTGAGATAAGCCTGTCCTGCTCTGCCAAGCTACCAAGGGGGTGAGCAGGGGTTATCGAAGGGTGTGATCCCCTTGCCCTGACTAGAAAAGGAGTGTCCCTATTTGTCAGAAGTGTATACCTCTGCCAACTAGAGACAGCCGGTTCTAACACATAGGAACAAAGGATAGGCATGGTAAGCAGGCATCTTGTTTTTTTTTAGAAAATGTTCTGGATGCATCCATTGCTGAATTATACCATGTATTGCTCACAGCAAAATCTACGCTTGACACTAGGTTTAAATTAGTATTCTCACTTCAAATTCCAATATGTCTATGCCTTCTTTGATTGTTTATCTGTGCCGTGCAGACTGGTTTTTTGGAAGATTATTTACATCTGCTGCACAGCAAGCATAAAAATAAGACTTCTTTCTGTTTTTGTTTTAGAACAGGCATTTCTGTCGTTTTATTGTATTTTTTTTCTTGTTTAGAAAGAAAAAGTTAACCTTAAATGCTGGGAGGTCATCTAGAGGATGATTATTTGTCACAGTTGTGCTGCAAGAGAAATTATCCCCATCTACGGTGGAGCTCTATAAATTTTGGGGTATGAAATGTTTATTCAGTTTAATCAATGTCAGTCTCTGCACGTTTTGGGAAGAGAGATTGGTCCAATGGGCTATGACAATTGGCCATTCTGCACTTAACACTTGCTCCGATGACACACTGGCTAGAGAAAAGTTACTTTATTGCGAGCTTACTGAGTAGTGGACACGGTTCCGTTTTCGCATGTCAATAGATACACTGCTCTTGATCCAGTAGACTTCTGTTTAGCCATTCAAGCAGTCTTGTGCCATCTTCTCCATAGTCATAGTTGTGGATTTTGTCTGTTTCAGATTCCTGAAATTTTCATTTACCAACCCACTGCAGATGTTGGAAGTGAAATTCTGCTGTTACTGTACGTTTAGTAGCAAGTGACACCACTGATGGGTGCTTTACAGAGTTTAAAGGTAGCATTCAGTATTGCTATTCCCTCAGAGTTGCAATTGTTAATCTTCTAGGTCTTTTGCCTTTCTTGTGATCCAGTTCTTGTAAAAGAAGACATGGTATGGTGGAAAAGGAATCAAAGTTGATAGCCCTATTTTCTACTGTGGATCCAGTATCATGGCACAGATGTCCTCTTCGGGGGCACAATCTAGTTTTGAAGCCTTTCATTTGTTTTTTACCTGAAGTATAAATCTGTTGATCAAAGCAGCTGCTTCTTCACTGAGATTGTTGCATTTTTTCCCACCTTTTGCAAATAATCCTGCAGCAGGTGCTATAGCAGAATGACTTGGCTCATTACTAACTTCCTGTGTCGAAATCTCAAAAGGCAATAGCTATCATCTGCCCACACCCCAGCTACCTATCTAATCATTCATTGACTTTTTGTATGTCTTAGAGCCTGGACACCACTCTGTGCCTTTAGGCTAGGTTTGCCCTAAAGACATTTTGAATACATACATACAGTAGTATTTGGGCCAGGCATTTCACTAGACCCAATTTGTCACCCTCTCCTTTAATACTTTAGCACACAACCAGTAAAGCAGCAACAATAATGTAAAAGAAAATTCAACAAAAAAATCTATCAATGAACATATAACAATATAACATGGAATCAGTGAGAAAAGATTCAAACAAACTTTAAAAATACCGCAAGGACAAGCAGCAGAAGGCCATTAGTACCTTGCACAATTCTTCTAAAAGTTAAAGAAAACAATTAACAAGCAAAGACGCTGGCTTTCCACAACGAAAATGCCAATGTCAAAATAAGAAATATCAAATGACTTTCTTGATGTAGAGGCCGATTCACAAAGTTAAAGTGAGACGAAAGTCTAACTTTACAACTTTCAGTATTCACAAAGGGCATTTAGTACTTGTAAATGCCCTTTGTAAATACCGGGTGCCTCATTTATGAGAAATGACGCATCGCTGCGTGAAAGCAGCGATGCGTCACTTCTCAGTGCGCACTCCTTGCGACATTCCTGATGCGTCATATTTAATGTATGACGCATCATGTCGCAAGGAGTTACAGATACGTCAGTATTTCTGACGTATCTGTAAGCGCAAAAGTGACGCATTGCTGGAGTGTGTCACAAAAGTGACGCAACTCCAGCAATGCGTCCTTTCACATGGGGCAAGCCCCATGTGAAAGGGCCTGCGTCAGTCTTACGCCTGCTGTGAGGCAGGTGCAAGATTTTGACGCAACAGCGTCCTAAAAGTGACGCAGTGAAATCTCATAGATTTCACTGCGTCACTTCTACGACCCTACCTTGGGTCAATACGCCCCCCTTGCATACATTATACATGGTGCAGGTATAATGTGGCGCAGGGGTTTACAAAGTGACGCATCTAACTAGATGCATCACTTTGTAAATATGGCGCAACAAGGCGCATTTTTACGCCACTGATGCGTCACAAAAAGTGATGCACCGGCGGCGTAAAAGTGACGCACAGCCTCATAAATGAGGCCCCGAAAGTCGAAATGTATGACCTTCAGTATTCACAAAGGGCATTTACGAAATGTGAATATCGAAAGTCGTAAAGTTAGACTTTGCTCTAACTTTACCTTTGTGAATCGGACCCTATGACTTTCTTAGGACTATGCATGGATAGCATAGCTGCAACAGGTGTATCTCTCTAGACACACTACAGGAAATCTTTGTGCCATAAATCTGCATCTTCAAGGCAGTCACCATTATACAACTTTTTGTGCATTGAACCCTTGAAGAATTAGAAGTTATATTGAGGTAAATCATTGGTTATATTATTAAAGGTACTCTATGGGGGACATTTGCATTGTTTTTGATCCCACTATTTATCATGTACTTTGTGCAGAATGCACATGAAATTGATGTTGATCATTATTAAGCAGCAGGTTTTGTTCTGTTAAGTATCTTTTGGTGAATTATTCATCAGATCGGTTTTGGATTAACTGCATTAGCTATCTAGGGATGTTAATTTAAGAGTACCTTCGCATGACAATGAGAGGGTAGCCTTGCTAGTGCTGCATACACCACTTGCTGCAAAAGGGACTGGAACTGGGCTCTTTAAATATTATAAAAAATGTTGATAGACATGGATCACTTAAGGCAGGGTCTTCAAACTGGGGGGTGCCCCCGACCCCAACTCCCAGGGGGGCCACACGCGATCCCAGGGGTGTCACCGGTCTGTGGCAAAAAGAAGCATTGTGCTGATAACAGTGCTTTGTTTTAAGAGGATAAAAATGAGCTCCACCAAGCGTCTCTGTAATGGGCCGTCACGAACATCTTTTGCTAATTATATCCTGGCTGAGAGAAGGTGTCAAAAGGGAAGGGACTCCAAATATTCTTCAAACCCCCAACCCCACTTCTAATAGCCACACTGTGGATACTTGTGCGTGTCAGTAAGCCTGACAAGAATAGTAAGTTTGGCAATCGAGTATTTGATTGCATTTTTAAAACAGTAACACAACGTAACTGCAGTGTTTAAAAATATGTATATACATATTTAAGCATTGCCAATTGAATAAAAGAATTGTGAAAAATTCTGAGGGGGCCCGATTAATTTTTTTTCCCGCATGGGGGGAGGAGACAACATTAAAAAGTTTGAAGACCATCGATTTAGGAAATCCAAATGCATAGTGCTGTTCTCCTTGTGATGTAATCCCTCAAGGGGACGTAAAGGGAAGTTCCATTACTTGAGAGTCCTTCTCAATGGGAATGAAAGGTCACCTATATCCTTCCTGGACGTGGTAGGGCCTTCATCTTGACTTTGTGCAGTTTTAGTGGATTGAGAGAGGGGTGCAGGCGTAGACATCAGTATTGATCCACTTCATAAGTGAGTCAAACATGGCCACATTTTGTGTAAAAAGGTGAGCTTCCCCACGTGAAACATTGCCGTAGGTTGTAAGGTTGCACCGATATCGCTAACGGTGACAAGTCAAAGTGACTCCTATCATTGCAGGACATATGGGGGAATGTGGTGAGCTTATGCACATTCAATTCCAGAATTGGATTTTTGCTAGCAATGTCCGGCACGATGAAGAAAGCATACCATGAGGTTGGGAATGGTGTAAAGAATAAATCAAAGAGAAGAGGACATTGTTAGTTTACATGTAATTTATACCATAGGAGCGGGAAATCAGTGGTCAGGAATTAATGCAAACAAATACCTGTTTATTCTTGGTTTTGTTTGTCTTGCTACTGAACGCTGATCTTCTGTCTTAGGGATTAATTGGTATGTTTGATGCTTTAAAAGAAAATCAATATTGCTGCAGTTCATTTCCTGCAACATAAACGCTCTGGAGACGCAGCTTTGCCCCGGTTCAGGGCAATATAAAGTACAAAGGATGTTGTTGAAGACACTGCACCTTCTTAGAGCTAGTCAATTTGCAGAATAAGATGTCTCATTATCACTGCCCATTGTTCTGCCAATTAAATCTTTTGTGATCATGGCTAATTGCTATGTCTTTTTATAGGCATCTGAAGATGTCTGAATATAATTGTAGGCATCCTTAAGAACCCATTGCTGCTCTGTTTTGCAGCCATATTTTCAGCACCGTATACAGTAGCATTTGGCAACACAGACTACAAAAATACGTTACTCCAAAATATAGTCTACCAATATCTCAACTTTACATGAATATCTCTGAATTTCGACTTGCACCCTAATCTGTTGCCCAGCACTTGTCAAGAAATATGTTAGGGCTAGAGAGGATTAGTAAATTGGCCACGAAGTAAAATATATTGTTGGTCAGATTTAAGAATAACAAATAGATCAAGTTTCGTCCATATACCGACCGAGATTTTGGCAGCCTAGGCTTGCCAGTCAAGAACCAGCTTCTAAGGTTGTGCTGCGCACTCCTGCTGGGGAATGGAGAATTGGGACCCATGCAAGACATTATTTGTGTTTAACATATTTAGAATGGTCCAGGCTCACTGTGTAGGGAATAAGTGTGATACTTTTTCCTGTTGGCGGCCGGTTTGTTCTTTTGAGTCACGGTAGTCAGAACAGTGAAGCTTCAGCCAATCACAAAGTTTTAGTTAGTGTCCCCACTGTGCATGAATCTCTCTCGATGTATTGATTGCTCAACTATCACACAAGAGAAAGAAGGGGAAAACAGTGAAAGGAGCGAAAATACACAGGAGCGCTTGCTGCTGTAGAGTAGTGCTGGTACATTTTGAGATAGAATAGCTGTTGCTTGAGACTTACTGCATTGACTTGTTCTTAGGTGTTTTTAAAACTACAGCTGAGATTATATGAAGAGATCAAGGTATCAATTATGCTCAAAAATAGTAGGCGATGGAAAGTGTTATACATTACAGTCAAAGTGCTTATAAGATAGAAGGTACAATGATGAGATCTGATGTCTACCTAACAGGTGCTGATGCTCTGGACGCTCAAGAATTCAGAAGTCACAACACAGCCACAGGATGGAGTCAGCAATAACAAACAAACACAAAGCAAGTACAAGGCAAACAGGAAAACAAGACAAATGTGGGCGAGGGAGCTGAGAAGGAAGAAAACAAAAAAGGTTTGGAAACACTGGCTAGGTAGTTGAACCTGATAAAAGTGGAGTGCTACTGTACCTACAAACGAGTGCCAGGCACCGAGGTCTTCTTGTAGTGCATTTGAATGTGCACTCCTACTACTGACCCATGAACTCTCTCATTCTTGGCAGGTCCCAGGCATGTGGTAGTTAACAGTCTAGTTTTCTCTTTCTCCACTGCCAAGATGTCCACTTTTACCATTTCGCTCCCTGTCTAAGCCTAGTGACTTGCAAATTAATCAGGGGATTTATACAGTCCAATATAGGCTGAGTACTAGAGACCTTCTATGCTGAATTCCTGACATAAAGGGATGCAAATGTGCATGCTGGTGAGCTCCATTGCTCTTCTTTCTAGCTTAACCCAGATTTGCTTCCATTTCACTTTTATTGGTTTCTGGTGGTCCTACGAGTAGTACCCCTTCGGCAGGATTTGCTACTGCTGTTGCTACTTACCTCTCACTTTTCCTGTCTCACCTCCATTTATCCTAGAATCCTTGGATTCACCTTGTTGGTGAGGCCTTCCCATAACCCCCAGGTGGTGAGTTGCGTTATGAAAGCTGTATATCTAACACTTGTAAACATTTCTAGATTGTTAATATCTCTAGAAGCTTTTTAAATATGACTGTGTACTGGCTTTTGATGACAGGTGGTGAACTGGTGCTCAGAACATCACATGTTCCAGTTTTTCTCCCTTCCTGTCCCCTTCTCTCTTGTTTCCACAGTGCTTGGTTCCAAGCACCTGTATTACTGATATACATACCATGAGTCCTAGGCTTCTGGAAGGCTTGGGTCTACCTGTCCTACCTAAGGATGTGACAATGTCTTGCAGTCTCCAGTCAAGGTTTTCACAATGACCTGCCAATGGTTATTTAAGGTCCTACGAGGAGGATGCTTTTTACCAATTTCCATGTTGAATGTGTTTGTATCTGTTTAGGTGCCTGCCATCGGTGAAATGGCATCTAGACCACGCTTCTGAGTGGCGCCACCCCACTTAAGGGGTGTGGCGCCTTATGTGGCAACAAAGAGCCACCCTGTTAGCGTAGGAATCCCTTCCGGGTCGGGTGACCCAGAAGGGGGGCACAACACCAAGCAGACCGGACGCGCGTCAGGAAGGAGAGAAGGACCCAGGAAGTAATTAACTTTTAACGGGGGTTTAAAAGAAAAAGGGGTGGTAGCTTCGCCCTCTTTGTCCACTTTCCTGCTCGGGGTCGGAGGTCGCGTCGGAGTTGGAGGGGACCGAGTGCGGCATCGGCGGTCGGAAGAGGAGTGTCCGTGTGACCCTAGTGGCAGGTAAGTGGGCCTCACAGTGTGTCATAGCGTGGGTAGTGCATGGTGGGCGATGCGCGATTGAGGGCGTCTCTTACTATGTGCGGTGCGAGTCGATGAGACGGAGAAGTATGAAGATGTGTGGGACAGGGGCGTTTGGGGCTAGACAGGGAAAGTTGAGGCGTGCGCACCTAAGAACGAAAGGGAGTGTGTGAGGTACGCTTGGGCGCGGGTGAGGCTCACCGGTGGGTGCTCGAAGTACGCAGTTTGGTCCAGTGTTTAAAGTACCCGGTGGGGTGCGGGGCATTTGACGGCCAATGTGAGGATAGCATGTCTCGAGGGAATATCACCGGAAGGCAGTAGGATACGCAGTAACATACGAGGCGTAGGGCGATTGAGGAAAGGATAACAAGGCCTGTATGGGGCTCACCAGAGGGTGATAGCGATGCGCTAGGGGGTTCGAGGCGAGGTGGTATTCAGAAGCGTTTGGGGGCATGTACTGGATGCGCGACCATTTTGCGGAAGGCGGACCCGCTTCCAGGGTAATTGACCCGGGTCCCTAATGATTCAGAATATGAAGCCGATTACGGCGAGGCACAATTAAGGGAGAATGCGCAGACGCACAGTGCAGGCTGAGGGTACATGGACAGTCGTCAAATGTATTGGAAGAGCAAGTTAGAGGCTTTGGTTAAAGAATGGTGAGTAGATGCCAGAGGGGAAAATGAGCGAAGGGCAGCAGACATATTAAGGCAGATGGGTGGGTGACCATTTAAGCCACGGATAGGGGGTGCTGAGAAGGGGTTACTCAGCTTCCAGGTCACA
Source organism: Lissotriton vulgaris (assembly GCF_964263255.1). Classification (NCBI taxonomy): domain Eukaryota; kingdom Metazoa; phylum Chordata; class Amphibia; order Caudata; family Salamandridae; genus Lissotriton; species Lissotriton vulgaris. The sequence continues at coordinate 1,684,761,410 of NC_141685.1, forward strand.
TGGGAGCAAGCAGTAAAATGTAGAGATTTAACACTTTTTCCATTTTATTAAGTGTAGAATGCCACCAAGACGCGCACTGAAGGGAAAAGAAGCCCAAGCAACAAGAGACGACTACCTAGCATTGACTGAACTGTTGGAGGTCACGAAGGAGAAGGGCGTGGATTGGGCGCTAAGGACTTTGATGGAAGGGACCGGTGCGAGTACGCAAGAGCAAACAGCGCGGGAAAAGCAGGCACGGCGCACACCGGAGAGGTTTAAAGATGCGCCAATCGAAAAGCGCAACAGAGCGAGTGACGCTCAAGCCACATCCTCAGGTGAGGTAGAGGTGTTAGATACAGCAAACTTGGGGTCGGTCAAAGTGCAAACAGGGAATGTTCCACCGCCGATATCGTATGGGGGAGCCAACACAACAAACAATGGATCTCAGGTGGGGGGGGGGGTACCCGCCTCTACCGGGGAAGCACCCACAACTCAAATTGTCCCGCAAACCACGGCAGCAATGGTGGCACATCCAGGCAGTGACATAGCGCAAGCGTGGGTTCAGGCAGGGGGAGTGGCTCAATCCCCAGGGCAGCAACGTCGCAAGGGCAGGCACTTAGTAATTGCGCTGCAGTGTCAATGGTTCCCGCAATGGCCTATCCTGGGGCATCAGGGCCAGTAGCTATGGGGCAATCCCCAATGGTGGTAGCAGCGACGTCACAAGGGCAAACACCCAGTAATTGCGCAGCAAGCGCAGGGGCCCCGTGAGTTCTTATCCTGGGGCGGTGGGGCCAGTGGTGATGGGACAGCCAACGTTAGCATACAGCCCTTTAATTTATGTGTCCGCATCCATTGCGATATCGCCCTCCGACGGTATCACATGGCATTTGCCCGTGGAGACCAGGGAGAAGATTTTGAAGGGTGAATTTGTAGATGTCTTTGATCTCAAAAATGCCGGGGTGCTCCACGGGAAAACCAGAGTAGGAAAGGAAGGGGAGTATAAGCAGAAGAAGGTATGGGTAGACTGGTCGATCAAGAACTGGATCACGGGGTTCCCAATCTATGCGGCTATCATTGCTGAGATGTACCCCGCAAAGGCACCCCAATTAATTAGCTACATATCCTTAATTCATGGGGCGGCATCTGAATTCCCAAGGACAGGATGGCTCCAATACGACACCAAGTTTAGGCAAATGAAGGCAGTGCACCCAGAGATAGCATGGGACCAGCGCAAAATTAATGTATGGCACACAGTATTTTACTCAACATTACCCGCGAACAAGACCAGTCAAACCTTTCCCAATCAGTCCTTTCGGGGTGACAGAGGGGCAGGAGATAAAAAAACTGGCCTGCTGGCAGTCAATAAGAATGAGTGCACCCGTGACACAGCATGCAGATTCAAGCACTGTTGCTCCTTTTGTGGCGGACCGGCACACCCAGAAGTTTAATGTTTCAAGAAATTGGGGAATAAAAAGAGCAGCCTGCCCCTACCCAAGCTAAAGCACCCTAGAGGCTTGCCGACGCCCATTAGACTGCATGTGCTAACACACCTCCTTAGCAAATATGACAAATTTCAAGATGCCCAGTTTTTACATAATTGGTTTTCTGTCCGGCTTTCGCATCCCATCTTCAGCTAGTCCGACCACTGCTCCCCCGCGCAACCAGCGCTCAGTGCTCCAGAACATGGAAGTGGCGAAACAAAAAATCACAAGTGAAGTTGCACTGGGGAGCGTGGCTGGACCCTTCAACCAGTTGCCGAGGCCTGGTCTGGTGTGCTCACCATTGGGGTTGATACCAAGAAAGGAGAAAGGGAAATTCCGTTTGATTCACAACTTATCAAGCCCACTAGGTCTATCCGTCAATGATAAACTTGACCCAGATCTGTGCACAGTGCGCTACACCACCTTTGGCACCGCAATCCAGAAGGTACAGGTGCTGGGAGAAGGAGCAATGATGGCTAAATCAGATATCAAAGCAGCCTTTCGCCTACTGCCAGTACACCCTGAGGACACTAAGTTCTTAAGTTTCACCTTCAGGGAGGAGTATTTCATCGATCTTTGCATGCCAATGGGGCGCTCGATCGCATGCGCAGTGTTCGAAACTTTCAGCAGGTTCTTGGAGTGGGCAGTACAGCAATTCCTGACGACAATTGCATCATACGAGGTGGTACACTACTTAGATGATTTCTTGTTTTTAGGATCCCAGGGCTCCCTAGCATGCAGGAAGGCCCTGCTGGGCTTCCAGCATCTGGCAAGAGCACTGGGTGTGCCACTGGCCGCAGAAAAGACATAGGGGCCAACTACTTGTTTAACATTCCTAGGCATAGAGATAGAAACTAAAGAAGGGGTATGTAGGCTCCCCCAGGAGAAAGTGGCAGCTTTCAAGTCAGCCATTGAAGCCTGTTTGTGGGCCCGGAAGGTGATGCTGCATCAATTACAAGTTTTGGTCGGACAGTTGAACTTCGCACTGAGAGTTATACCAATGGGCAGGGCATTTTCTAGGAGTAAAGCAAGGGCAATGTCAGGGTTGCGCGCCAAACATCATCATACTAGGCTCTCAGCGGAAGTGAAGAACGACTTAACTATTTGGAAAGAATTTCTTGAAAATTTTAATGGGACAGTGGTCTGGCAAATGCCAAGTTGCCCCAACGTAGAGTTGGAATTGTTCACAGATGCAGCGGGCAGTGTGGGTTTTGGGGCCGTGTTGGGGCACAGGTGGTGCATGCAGCACTGGCCAGAGGAATGGGCACAGTCAGGTCTCACACAGAATATTACCTTTTTAGAATTGTTACCAATCATTGTGGCTTTGCATTTGTGGGGGGACATCTTGGCGAACAGGCATATTGTATTTTGGTCTGACAGCATGTCAGTAGTGATGGCAATTAACAATCAGAGAGCGAAATGCACCTGGGTTCTGCGCCTGTTGAAGTAACTAGTGATGCAATGTCTACAGCACAATCTACATTTTACTGCCAAACACGTGCAGGGGGTAGACAACACAGTCGCTGACGCCTTGTCCCATTTTAAGTTGGCAGAGTTTTGCATCCGATGGCCGCAAGCAGACATAGCGATGACAGACTTCCCGGCGGGACTATGGAAGCTTTGTGCCCCACAGCCCCTGAGTTGATCACAGCGTCACACCGAAATTTTATTTTACCGAATCGGTAAAATTACCGAATCGGTAATTTTACCGATTCGGTAAAATAATGCCCCTTACATACCTGTCACCCATTTACCGATCGGTAACGGCCAAAATCGGCCGTTACCGCTCGGTAAATGGCCTCAAACGGCCACCTACATATGGCCCTTAGAATTTATAGTTCATCAGAAAGCGAGTGGGAAGTCATCGGCAATGGTGAGAAGGTAACTGTCGGCAATAGCATTCTATGCCGGGTTGGAGGGAGTGGTAGACCCAACAAAGGACCCGAGGGTGAGAAGAGCGATGAAGGGTTGGGAGCGAATGACACCAGTTTTAAAAGACAGTAGGAGACCCATAGATGCGAACAGGTTATCTAACATCCTAGAAATACTTCCCAGAATTTGCTTTACACCGTACGAGACACAATTATTTAGAGTAGCATACTCACTAGCCTTTATCGGGGCATTCAGGATTTCGGAGATGCTACCAGCCTCAAAGGCTGACCAGGGACTCTCTTCAGGTCAGGGTGCAGAGATCAAAAACCGACCGTTAGGTAGGGGGATCTGGTTCCAGTTAAGATCAATGGTAGGGGCGAAATGTTGCCCTGTAAACCTGGCAAAACATTTTATGCAGATCAGGCCAAAAGGAGGCGACAACAGAGTACTATTGCATGACGATGGAGTGCCCCTCACTAGATTTCAGTTCACTAGGGTGTGCAAACTTGCTCTGGTAGGCCTGGGGGTAAACACGACTCATTTTACATCCCATTCGTTCTGCATCGGCGCAGCCACGACAGCAGCCGCCTTAGGCCTCCCAGATGAAACCATTAAGAGGGTGGGTCGATGGAAATCAACATGCTTTGAGCGGTATGTACGCCCTCAGTTAGTGTAAGTACCCGGTATTTCTGCCCCGTTCTGCCGCCTCACGTTGATTATTTCCATCTTCAATTTGCTGTAGGTGCAACATCCCAGAGGGTCCAAATATGCTGGTGTGGCCATTCTTTAATTCGCAGGGCAGGGCTTGCCTTCAAGGATTCACGTGAGGAGAGAGGACATAAGGCAGAAGGAATGACCACCATTGGGTGGGAATAGGCGGACAACGTTTAAGGGGGGTCCCTAACGATTTGCGGGGCGCCATAGCCAAGGGCTTGCCTATCCCCGATATATTAGTGATACATTCAGGGGGCAATGATATGATCCCGGCAGGAAGTAGGGGCATCAAGGAGGCTCTGTTCTCAGTCCTGGCAGCGGTCAAGAACTTGTTGCCCAATGCGATGTTACTATGGTCCGAAGTTATACCACGGCAAGTATGGGCGGAGGGAGCGCCTCCAAAGGCTGTGAATAAGTCAGTGAGGAGGTGAATCAATCAGTGGCAGAAATCCTAAAGAGATCCAGCATCCGGACCATCAGGCACAAGTTGATACAAACGTCAAGGGTAGGACTGTATGCGGCGGTTGGGGTACACTTGTCCAAAGCAGGTAGTGAGTTGTTCATGCAGACAGTGATGGGAGCCATCGCAGAAGTGTTAGATTGCCGAGGGGGGGGGGAGGTTGAGTCCGCCAGTGAGCGCCTCACCCTTTGGCGGGGTCCTGGGCAAGAGAAATGACAGGGACTCAGTTTGTCTGTGGCACTTTTGGTCCCAGAACAGGTCTGGAAGTCTATCAGGGCTCCGGGCTGGCGAGAGAGGGGTGCTGACCTGCTGGTGGCTCCAGGTAGCGATTTTTACCGAATTGCATAAAAAGAAAAAATAATCATGCATAGGCTTTTGCGATTTCTAAATTGCGAATCGCTATTTTTCGCAATTTAGAAATCGCAAAAGCCGATATTGATGCATGTGGGCCATAATGCTCACCAAGCTCTAGTACCGAGCAAGAACCTGCTGGCGTCCGGTTCTAGATAACACTGCATCACTAGATGGCCCTTCATCAGTGGCATGTCAGGAACAGAACGATGATGTCATTGCTATGTGACCGGAAGTAACTATTTGAGCATGCATTTTACACCTGTGGTTTTCTTCATTCCAACTAAAAGAAGGAAACAAATCAAATAAAGAACAGTGCCGCCTGCCTCCAGAAGTCACGTTCGCTGCTGTTATTTTCCTGCACAGACTTTGGTATTTGCCTCAGAAAACTTTGTCAAGGATAATTCATTCACAATTAGCGGGGACCCTGCAGGAAAATTTCCGTTCCAGGTGTCACCCCTGACACAAGCGCCTCTGCCAGGAACTTTGAGATACAGGGTCGCAGACTCGAATGCTGGCTGGAATATAAAAGACGCCAGCGGGTAGATCCTTATCCCGCTAGAGAAAATTAAAACGTCCTTTATTTTTATATCACGGTAAATAATCCTCCAGGGTTCTTTTTTTTTAAAGTCTCATAAAAATAAACAGGCAAAACTACCATGAGGCCCCTTCTTTGTCAGATTCTAATCTGACATGCTGATAATGAAGAGAAGGATAAAAAAAAACAGAAAACAAATTCTCGCGAAATGCGAGAAGACGCCGCGCCATTCACAGCAGAAAGGTCTTTAAATAAAATTAAAGATGCCAAGGCGGGCGACAGCAAGGAGAGTGCACTGCAAAGTGATACGAAGCATTTTAAAAAGAGAGCGAGAGAAGGCGAACGCATGACAGCAAATCAACTTAAGGCAGAGGCAACAAAGGAAACAGTGGGAAGGAAACAGAATAATAATGCAGGCTTTTAGAGCTAAAATCAGATTATCAGGCTCCCTGGTGAACAGACTATGTTGTAATTCAACGCATAGGAATTGTTCGATTTGTATTGCATTCCCCTCTGATGTTGTAACCTGCATGATTTTTTGAGAAAGGGTTAGGGGGTGGGCGGGTGGATCCTTTGACTGCGTTTTTGTCATTTGTGGCTACCGTCTAGTCTCCTAGCTTCCAAAAGCACCTTTCTGTCTACGTTTCTGGCATGTGTTTTTATGCGTGTGCCTATATTGCAATGCAATTGCATTTATATAGGGCCAGATGCATCAACCAAAAATGCGATCGCAACTGGTGCGAATTACCAATTGCGATCGCAAAGTAAAGAAACGGCATGCATGAAGTGAATTCGCAAGAAAAAGCGAATTCGCAAACGCAAAATTGCGAATTCGCAAGAAAATCGCAGAATCAAGGCCAAACCCCTTTAGCGACTCGCAAGTAGCGAGAAACCAATAAATTGCGAATCATATAGCGAAATCGCTATATCCAAATAGCGATTTCACTATAAAATCGCATTTCCCCATGCATGTAAAATCGCTATTTGCGATTCTGTCATTAATCGCTATTTTGCAAGAGCAGTTTACAGGGAATCACAATCAGGTGGTAAAAAAATAAAAATTCCTACTCACCTGCCTGACATCAGAGGAGTATTTAAACAGACCCATGAGGCCCCAGTGGCCTTCCACAATGGCAGGACTCTACATATTTGCGAGGAGGAGGAGGATACTTGCAGCAGGCCAGAAGGAGAATCCAGGATAGAATCTTCCATCTGCGCATCACATTGTTAGGACAGACAGCTGAGCAAATTTATGATAAGTACAGGATGAATGCTGCAATGATACTGGACTTAATAGATGAATTGGACCCACTATTGCAGCGCCAAACACATAGGAGCCAGGCTATACCTACTCATGTCCAGGTGCTATGTAGCCTCCACCTCCTTGCCTCAGGTAGCTTCCAGGACATAGTGGCAGAAGCAGGAGGGGTATCACAGAGCTCCCTTTCGCGGTTCTTCAAATCCTTCCTGGCCGCCATGATGACTGTCATCAACAACCACATCACCTTCCCCAGCACCCCACAGGAATTGAGCCAAACAAAACAGGACTTCTACCAAGTACCAAGGTTCCCACACGTGATTGGATGCATTGATTGCACCCACGTAGCCATATGTCCCCCTGCCGTGAATGAGTATATATTCCGCAACCGGAAAGCATATCACTCAATTAATGTTCAAGCAGTGTGCAATGCTGAAAACATCATCACCGACCTAGTCGCACAATAGCCAGGAAGCACTCACGATTCATACATCTTCCGCCATAGCGGCTTGCACACACGTCTGCTCAGGGGAGATTTTGGCAATGGACACCTGCTAGGTAAGTGCAATACTATACACATCACTGACTTAGTCATGGCAATGCATACGTGACTCTGACATCTTGCCTCTTACTCTGTAGGTGACAGTGCATACGCGGTGAGGCATTACATCTTGACTCCCTACCTGAACCCAGCCAGCCCACAACAACAGAGGTACAATGCAGCCCACATCAGGACACGTAACGTAATAGAACGGACATTTGGATTGCTCAAGAGTCGCTTTCGCATCCTGCATAAAACTGGAGGAGCTATGCTGTACCAACCGGAAACCTGCTGCAGGATAATTGCGGCATGTGCAATGTTGCACAACATAGCAACAAGGAGAGGCATTCCCATTGAGGAATCCGACACAGAGGGCAACCAGCCCCCAGCACAACCACGCCGTGCACATCTTGGCAGTTCAGCGGAGGGACAGAGGAAACGTGCAGACATCACCCAGCATTATTTCTAAGGTATGTAACAATGACACACAACACTCTTTTGCATTTGAAGGTGAACTATTTATTATCACGGCTGGTGGTATGGGGTGTCAATACAACCTGAAATGGTGTCCATTAGCACATTAACTCCATGCACCAATGGACAGAGGAGACACACTAAGGACTTGTCATGCAGTCACAAAGATAGTCTTGTACATGGTTACGTCACCATGAGGTCTAACACCCCTCCAATTTGGTTTACCGTCTCCTCCCTCTCACACCCAAATGTCTTTCTCCTGCTTCAGCATCTGCATTCCTAGATGCTGCGGGAGGTGCCTGTCTACGGCTACTGCTCCTCCTGACAGTGTTGATTGGCGCAGTGATGCTGCTGAGGCTGGAAGCCTCACTACCCTCTTCCCCTGTAACGTCGCCCTGAACACCAGTGCTAGCCTGCATCATTTCAACGGCTGTTGTAATTTGCCCCAGTGCCTTGGACACATCCCCACAACAATGGGCCATATCAATCTGCATTCCCACAGACCGACGTGACAGGTGTGACACGCTAGTGCTGATCTTGGTGTTTGACCTGGTATAGGCCTCCATGCATGTGAGAAACTGGCGATGCCTCTTCCTCTGTGTGGTATGTCCCT